>NC_081406.1:96334330-97786830 GCF_030272615.1 Cryptomeria japonica | reverse complement strand
TGACTTCCTATCACCTATCCTTTCTTTCTTATGGTACCAAATATTATCATAACATCTTATTCTCTCTATAAAGGAAGTATACTTCGTCTATTTCACCTATTTATTCCTTTTAGATGGATCCTCTTCTTTGTAGTGGTTTATTTAAGCTTGTTTTGGATGCACATGCTCTACAAGTAAATATAATGCTATGTTGTGTTGTCTTCTACAATAGGTTTACTCTTTGTAAATCATGATTATTATCTTATGTCATAATTGTGTTATCACTCTCATTTTACCTTTGTGATGATTCCAATTTGCATTATCATTTTTCTAGCCTCCTTGTGGCGGTTTTTACCACCCTCAAGGGTGAAAGTGTTGGAGTAAAATTATCCTTACTATTAGAGCATTTTAGTGAGATCTTTTCTTTTTCATCTAGATTTATTCTTTTCTATCTAGAGTCATACTTTTTATAGCTTAAGTTCACTTAGTGATACCTTAGTTTAGCTTTAGTTGAGATTTATTTGGCTCCTTCATGCTTTTGTTGTTGTGTGCTATTTCTATATTTTGATTATGTGTTTTTATTTGCATCAATGTTTCATATCACACCTTGTGATCCTTCATGCTTTATGTAGTATCCCTCCTAGATTCACATTTGGATTTATGCTTTGATAGACCTATTTAGACATATGGATGATGTTTTGATGATTACTTATGACACTATTTCTATGATACTAATGATGCTAGATACTTTATATGGACATATGCTATTTGATGATTCATATGATTGATGATACATTCTAGATTACTTGATGGATGGATTTACATTGGATGGATTATATACATTTGGCATTCCTATGTGGACTATATGATTTATGATGTTATGATGGTTCTAACCCCTATTTGGTAATTATGGTTTCATGTGATGTATTGATGTTGTTATTGTGTGTCTGTCTTCGTGAAAGGGGTGATGCCTTATCACTTATTGCGAGCATGATAAGGTGTTGTGATTCTCTTTTCACTTGCCTATTTATCATGATGGATATGTGTTTTATATGTATCGTATGGTGGTTGCAAGATTGCAGGTATTGGACATCGAGTCCACCTGGTCTCACAGGTCGGAGTGTGTCCTATCCCAATGGCAAGCTATTAGAGATGGCATGAGTTTCTTTGACTCACTCTAGGCTTAGTTATTCACCTTGTCAGATTGCGCCACAACACAAGTCGATGGCTAGAGTCTTGTGTCGATATTTCCCCTTTTGTCAAGTTGCTTGAAGTAATGCGAGCGTATGATTATTATTTAATTAATTAATGCGATAATGTAATTGATTAAGGTTTGAATTAATTTATCCTATAGTATGATTATTGTTTATTTATTTGGTTAATTAATTAATGAATAATTATTTATTGATGAGGTTGTATTTATTTGATCGAGATTAATTTAATTAATCTATTTGATTTATTGTATAATGACATATTCATTATTTATTAATTATCTTGATTTATTTAATTATTAATTTAGTTGATTTAATATAGTTACATTATTTATTATCGATTTGATTTTATATTCTATTAAGAATTTCTATTTATATGGCTTCACCCATTTAATTCATTTATTTGATTTCTATTAGGTATGATTTATTGCTTATTTGTATTTATACAATTATTATCTTATTGATAATCGAGTGTAATATAAAGTTACCTACCTTTCTATTTGACTGGCTATTCTTGCATGGGTAAGTAAATAATATTTCTAAATAATATTTGCCTCAAAATCATGTATGGTAGGTATAATATAATGTTTTACTGAAATTCTGATTGGTTGGAATTTCTGTATAGTTTGAAGTTTAATTTTTATTTATAGAGCATCTTGTGAATGTTGTCAGGTTACCATCTGAGGGATTTTGATCTGCATTTGGGATTTTGAATTTGATTGGGAGCTTGGATTTTTAGATTTTCCTCTTCTTCGAATCTACCTTTTTTTGGATTGAGATTTCTAGGTTGGCTTCTTCATCTTTCGCATTTGATTTCCGAAAAAAAAATTTGTCTTCATTGTGCCAGTACAAAGATTGTATTATGGAGTTGTTTAAAGATTGCTTGGGGTATTAAAATTGGGTTTGGGAGGATATTTTGGAAAATAGATTTGTATTTGGTTGTTTTCAAATTCTGAAAATGTGACTATCGGGAGTGTTTTCCCAGTGTCTTTCCCCTGTGAGTTATCATGATTTTTTCTTCCTGTGATTTAGATGGTTAATAGCCTTGATATGGAGTTATTTTTCTTTCTTTATTGTGTTTTTTATATCTTCCTTATTATAGTATTGAAGTTGTAAGATTTGAGTCTCATGTAGCTTGTCAAGAGTTGCATTTGTTTTCACTGTGAATTGTCTTTATGAAAAGAGACCATTAGTGAAAGTCTAGTAGATGGGTATGGGCTTGTAATAGCCTTAGTATTGTCTCTTTGTAGCTATTTTGGTGTTATTTAGTCTCATCTTGTTGATTTGTAAAGGGGGTGTCAATCTAAGCATTGTAAGAGTGATTTTGATGATATTTTTGTTTTGCAAGTATGTAATTCCTTAATATTGTGTTTCCTTTATGATTTTTTGAGTTCCCAAACCTTATGGGGTGGGATATTGTGTTGCCTTGAGCTCCTATGTAGACCTGGGCAAGTGCCCCTTCATCATTTGCAAGTTTTACCTATTTTCTACACTTTTACCAAAAACATTGGTAAAACAACCTAGAACGGTAGGGAAACACCCAAAAATGCTAATCTGGGTACCAATGGTGCTAAATAGTGAACCGAGAGTGCTAATCTACTTTGGAGGTGTGGGGAATTTTAGTTTGACTTGTATGAATGATTTTTGGGGATTTTTGCATTCTCCATAGGCATTTTTGGATTGTATTGAGCTTCTTTGAGTTGTCTATGGTGTATTTTGATCTTGCATATTGATTTTTGCACTCTGGTAAGAGATTCTATGCCTTACCGTTGAGAAGGTTGCATGTATGTGTATTGCTCCAGCAAGAGAGAATTCCTTGCTATTACTTTTAGAGCTTTAGTGGGATGCATATTATCTCACTGTTGAGGATTAGGAATGGATTTGGAATGATATTTGATTCATGTTTATGCTTTGGCTCTTGATTGTTATGCATTATTTTGGGAAGGCTCTTCCATGTATATGGTCATGTGTACCTTTCTATGTTTAGTATCTTCTCAGTGATGTTGTGACTATTTCTATGTCATTTGGAAGCTTTCTTTTGTGGCTATAATGTTATTCTTGATTTATGATTTGCCCTAAGGTTATGGTCCATGATTGGGGGAGTGGGCTCTTGCATGTGTAGAATCTAGGTCATGAGCAATAGGTCTCTAGGAGGGGGTCTACACCTATGGAACCACATGAAGAGTTAATGATTAATTACAAGTGATAACCATAATAATTAATTAGTGGGTTTGGGTAATTAAGAATTCACATAATCAAGATAAAGAATTTGTTGTTGTTATGCCTCAATTGGACAGACCCAGGGAGGTGGTTTTAGGATCTTAGGTTGGGAAGACCGTTGGAGAGGTAAACCAATCTCCCTTGTTTGGCTCCAAGGTTGAGATAGATTCCACATGAGGTTAGCATGTGATGAAACTCTTCCCTACATGTGTCCATTATCCTTATGCCTTTTTTGTTGACTATGCCTCTAGAAGTTTATTGATTTATGGTTTAGCGCCCATGTGTTCTGATTTGATCTTTGATTCTCGATGTTGTCTTTGTGGATATCATGTTGAGTCCCTTGGTTTTTAGTTGTCAAGCTATGTCTTGAGTGTGAGTTGTAACCTCATGTCATCTCCTAGCATGGGGGGTGGTTTGATGCCTTCTTCCATTGGGATGTTCTTTATTGGATGTAGCATGTGTGGATATAGATCCTAGTGTTCTTCATTATGCAGATGATCTATGGAGCTTATTTATATGTAATTAAAATGATATTGTATTCATGATGGCATTGTAATGTGAAAGAAAACTATGTACTCTTGTAATCTTGTAATATGATGTTGTAATTATAAAGACTATGATCTTGGAATATAATTAATAAGACAATGTTGTTGGAAATTGACACTCATGTGGTGATTTTCGATGCTTGATTTATGGTTTAGGGTTGTCATTGATGGAAACTCTTCTTGGAGATTTGATCTAGTGGTCATAATTCTTCTTATCCGGGAGCAAGTGTTAACCGGTAATTAGGGGCTATTTTTGTAGAGTTTTGGCCCAGAAGATTTCCAGTGATTGCGGTGATTTGTGGTGACTACTTGTTTGAGGTGGAAATAATGAAGGCCGACATTGTTAAAGCTTTTTGGGATATTGTTTTGGTCCAATGCTATGTTTTGATAGTACTTAAAGTTGACTTGCAGCTACACGTTACATTTCTGGAAGCCAACTTGTAGGAGATTATTTTTGATATGATTGGATATATAAAATTGAATTGGTGATTGGTTTTTGATATAATATAGGTGTGGTGATTTTTTCTGGTGCAATGGAGCGTAGTTTCACGTGCGCATTTGATTCGGTAGTTGGCAGAGACAAATAGAGAATGTTGCAGAGCGATTACAGTTAGTGAACTTGTACTTAATTGGAACTCATTCTTGCATTATTAGATGTTATTCTAGTGCCTTTATTGTATTTCCTCATTGTAAATCTATGTAAGGCAGTGAGCCTTCCTCCAGTTGTTGCCCTTATTATAGTTGAGCAGTGAGATATAGGCAATGAGCCTAAATGCAAGTGCATTCCCCATCTATGTAATATTTATGTACTCCTGGCCATAGTATATGAATATTGTGGGTTTTAGCCCCACTATGGTTTTTCTCTTTCTGGGTTTCCACTTAAAAATTCTGGTGTTGTGGATCTATGGTTTATTTATTGCTTACTTGTGTTCTTTATTGTTATACATTTCTAACTGGTGGATAAAGAATAAGTTTGTGAATTTGATTTTCAGAAGAACATTGATTCACCCCCGCTCTCAAGGCTCCTTGATTCTAACAATTGGTATCAGAGCCTAGTTCCTTTAGGGAAGCTTAACTGCTTGAGGAAGGTCCAGGAGATTGATTCAATGGATTTTGGTTTTCAAAGACAACTCAATGTGGAACTTGAGGATCTTGATGCAGCTAGAAATAAGATATGTACCTTGAAGAAGAACCTGAATGTTGTTGATGATTTCATCAATGACTTGAAGGATCAAGCAAACACTTCTAGAGACAAGAGGAAAGAGCAGATGGACAAGTTGAAGGAGAAAGAAGATCAGATTATGAAATACTAGGATAAAGTTGATGAAGTTAACAAGCTTGAGAGAGAGAATACTTCTTTGAAGAATGAGATGCAATCTATTGTGATGAGGTTGACTAAGGAAATTGAGGACTGGAAGAAAAATGAAGAAAATCTAGCACAATAATTGAAGGAAAGAGCAGATGAATGCTTCAGTCTTACCTATAAGAATGATCAGTTGAAGCTTGAGTTGACACAGTCAAGGAATAATGGTCAAGAAATTGAAAGACATATTGCTACTTTAAGGGATGAACTTTCTACTGCCAATGAATACAAAGAAAAATTCAAAGATAGCTCAGCAAGTCTTGATGAGATGCTAGAAAGTCAGAGACATGAAAAAGACATGCAAGGTCTAGGATTTGAGAAAGGTGAATCCTCCAGATCTGGATAAGGCAATTGAAAACTTGATTAAAAGAAGAGAAAGAATCCTCAAGTAAGACAGCCTAATGCTAACAAATTCAATGGTAGATGCTTTACTTGCAATAATTTTGGTCATATGGAGAACAAATGCAGAAGTAGGATGAATAATTAAATGAACAATATGAATAATGTTCCTACCTTTACTAGTCAGTGTTTCATATGCAATAATTTTGGTCACAAGTCAAATATGTGTAGAGTAGTAATGAATAACTTCCAAAACAAAAGATTGTATGCTTGTGGGATGTTTGGACATATCTTTAATCAGTATAGGACAAGACCAAATCAAATGAACTTCAGACCTATGTAGAATAATGTTGTTTTCGTGCATGTAACAAAACTAGTCACATTGCAAAGTACTGCAGAATCGAGAACAGTCTCCGGTAGACAAAAAAAAATTAGATGAGAAGGGAAAAGTGAAAGTAGAAGAGATCAAAGAAAAACATGAGAAGACGTGGGTGAGAAAAGATGAATCTAAAGCAGATGGTGGATCTGTACTTGAATCCGGTGCAGAACCCTCATCTAGTAACTAGGGCTTTTGGCCTTAGAGGGAGGTAAATTCATGCAAATCTTGTAGTACCCCTGGGAAAGATTTGTAGTCAATGAATTACAGATGGCAGGAATTGAATTTCAGCTAATACCCAAAACTCTGATGGCTGATTTCGACATTTGGTAGCTAAACAGGGCACCCAGTTGGATATTTGATGTGCATTTAATTCAAAGTCAAATTAGGATTTTTCAAGGATAAAAGGGCAAATATGAGAATTATTTATCACTTTGCAATTAGTGTTTTTCAAGCTACAGAATGAGATGAACAACATCATCAAGCAATCAGAGAGCAAGAAGAGACTTGACAGAAGGGTTGGGGCATCTGATAAGAAGTTAAGGTATTTTTCAAAGTACATATTTTAGTTTAAATTTTTGAAAATTTGAAATGGAATCCTCTTCTTCTATCACTACACTGTTAGTTGTTGAAGTTAAGGATATGACTCATCCTGAATTTATAAATCATCCATACAAATCTATGATGGATGACCCCATTGGTGCATTTTCTTCCATTCCACGTGGAGTTTTGCATGTAGATGATGTAAAGGTATAAATTCATTGTGAAATCGAGGAAACCGACACATAAGACATTGAGGAGCTATACACTGACAACAATATGGATAAAATTGGAAACTCGAAGCTAGAATTTATGCAATTGCGGAGAAAGGGTTACACATAGTTCATAAATTTTGCATCATTCAATGAAAAGGAATGGGTTAGATATGTGCTGAGAAGAGTACACAATGAATTTATCTGGTCGGATTAGCCATACAAGATCATACTTGAGGCAATTAGGGAAGTGACATGCTTGAATCAAACCAGGGAGAAGCTAGGGTTGCAGAAGGTTACAAACCCTACGGTTACCAAGTTAACTGGTGCTGAATATGATGACAGATCAATAAAAATAAACACAATTAGAGATGATGATGTGAAGTTTGCTGCAATGGTTATAGGTCATAAGGTGTATCAATCAAGCTAACTGAATTCAGTAGTAGAGATAGCCATTCATGTCGCTTACCAAATGGTAAAGGAAGATGCACACTATGATTTGTGCAACGTTCTTTTGGAAGAGCTGCTGATTAATATGAAGAAGATTAAGAAAGATGAGAAGCACATTTTAAAGTATAGTTCTCTAGTTATATGTTTGGCACTTTTCTTCTTGAACCAGATTCCTGAAATCGATAGAGTACAATGGGCCTTTGACAGACTAGTGGACCAACAGATCAAACATGGTCTAGATAGACTTGGAAATAGAGAAAATCAGAATGCTACTTTATGGGCATTTTTTAAAACATTCCAAGAGAAGATGAAGTAGAGAGTAAGAATTCCAAAGGAAATTGTTAGCAAGTATGAAGGCACAATCTGCTTTATGGTAAATAAGGATGAATTCCTTGTGGAGGCAGTCTAACCCCAACCTATATGGATTATGTCGATGGGTTATGAAGTAGATGCAGGAACCCTTGATGCATATTCACAACACCTACTGAATGCTCTAGTGGACACAAAGGAAGAGAGGTTCGATACATGTAAAGAAAAGTCTATGGAACTTCACACCAAATTCACCGAACCGGAGAGGAAAAGGAAAGTTTCTAAGATGGTGGAAGAAATCCTTGTGGAGGAAGGTCACCCAAGAGAGAGAGAGAGAGTTAGGGTTGGAAGAGTTGTTAGGGATGTTGAAGAGAAAGAAAAGAAATAGAGGACAACTCTAGCACCTTCATAGGCCAAACCCAAGGTAACAGGGTCCTCTCCCACCTTGGTGAAGACACCTCTGACATAGACTAAACCATCTAACTCATTAGCCAAAGGAAAAGGTGTTCTAAGGTGGAAGAAGAAACCTTAGAGGGAGTAGTTGTAGTATCTCTCATGGTATATGAGACAAAATCAGATGCAGAAATCAAAAAAGCCCCCAAGAAAGGAGAATTTGCAAGGGTAAGTCGGAAGCCTTAATCTAGTGAAGATAAGAAAGGGTGGAAAGAGAAGAAAGTTAAGTTTGAACCTTTTCCATCCAACAGACCAAAGAGAGGAAGGAGAGTCAAATCTGGCTTGGATGAAGTAATTGAATCTGGTAAGATGGAAACTACTCAAACCAAGTATCATATTATTCCTCCTTTATCTACTCACGAACTAATTGATTAAATCATCAAGGATGGGAACCTAAAAAAAAAATTGCATATTATGAGAATTTCGATGATAATGATAAAAGATAGATTGAGGAAGCACTAGTATTACATCTGGATGTATTTAGAAAAATATTAATTGAATTAGAATGCTATCTTCCAAAAGATCTATATAGTATTCTTGATGCAAGAAGAAAATCAACAAGTCAGATGGACAAGGAAATGAAGGAAAGTGAATTGGTCAATCAGTGCACCAGTATCACTATTGAAGAAATTGATAGGCTGATTTTACAAGCAAACAAAAAGGAATTTAAGAGAAATCATAGAGTTAACAACCTTATGGTTGGAAGAGTGGAGGAAATAAGAAAATAAACCATTGAAATATGAAAGAAATTTCTCTTTGAGAATCGGCTACTAATGACTTCCCTTCCAGAAGTAGAATCTAATTCACAATATCGAGCCACTCAGGCTGAGAACCCCCTGATACCTAATTAAGAAAAAATGGAGGATACACAAGATGTTGCAGAGCAACAAGTTTTGGATACTGTAGAGGTTGAATTAGATAAGGCAAAAGATAAATCAATTGGAATAGAGGTTGGTGCACATAAGGCACCCATAGGAGAAAAAGGCAATACCAGACAGGATGAGGATAAAAAGGAAGAGGAGAAGCAAGAGAAATAGGTAAAAGGGAAAGGAAAAGTGACAGAAACACCTATCCTCATGGAAATTGACACCTCCAAATTTCAAAGCCAAGGGAATTTTCCTCAATTCAATATTAGTTTTGATAAGCCATTCAACCAAATGTATCTGACTGAGAGAATGATTGCAGCTACTTCTCTTCAAGTTCAAGCTAGTCAGGAGTTGGCTCAATTTGAGTTAGAAGAAAATAAGCTTATTGAGAAAATGGTTAAAGTCTTAGAGAAAGTAGTTCCGAGATTGCAACTTGATGCTGATACCAATTCATCTAGTAAGCTCCAACACTTGGTAGACCATATATCAATGTAGTTTGATTCTTTAACCAAGGCATCAACCTGACATGCTATGGAGAAATTCAAAGATGCCATAATACAAACATTTTTGCATATGATTGAAAGTGATAAGACAGAGCTAGACAAAGAATTGAAATTAATTGATGAGGCCTTACAAGAAGGTGGTAAGATCTATAAGTCTTGTCTAATTTTAACAAAGTTTACTATTGAATTAGAAATGAAGATAGATACTTGCAGAAGTCAGTTAGTCCATATATCATAGGCATATGATCCCATAGTAAACTTGATCAAAAATATTGAAGGTCAAAGTTTGACTCTTATGGGATAGATGGGTAATCTGGAGAAGGAGAAGGAAAAAATGCAGAGAAGGGCAGGTGAACTCCAGAACCTAGTTGGTCCCTGGTTAGACACCTTGGTGTGCCATAAGATGGAATGTATTCAGGATATGAATCAGGAGACTGTTGGCATTGTGGAACTAAGTTGTCATTGATGTCAACTGACATGATGGAGATCCACATAAGGGTAAGGATAAAGAATGAGAGTCTACCGGTAAAGAACAAACCGGTTTGAAGGAACAAACTGGTCTAAAGGGTGGTTGCTTGTTTGTGATGAAGAGGTAGAATCTTACCTAAATCACATCAACACTAGAAGAGAAGAATGAACTGATATGCTATGAGGTTGCAGAACAACAGGACTCCCACTGGATGAAGATGCAGTCATCATGGGAAGCAATGACTACGGATGAACGTGCTCACTTCAGATCACATGTGCCCGATTGGAGAGATTTTGCACAAATAGGGAAGTCACATGAGTATATGGCAGAAATTAGATGGTGTTACTTCACCAAGTAAGTGGAGCTTATCTCCTATTATGCATTATGAGAATTATAGATTGCTGAGATAAGAGTGAAGAGGTAAAGGCAAGTACTTGAAGGATCACACTAGATCTACCGGTGAATTGGAATTCCTTAAGTGCATGAGATCAAGGTTATGCATTGGATCGATAGAGAAGGCATGTCGAGATGCTAGTATAGAGGAAGTGTGAAGTGTTTGTCACCTTGACAAACCGGTAGAGGAATGAACAAAGTTGGTCAGGAAGAAAGGCAAGGCTAAGCAGATGCAGTCAGAAGTAGAATGACCTGATTGAAGATGAAGTCTTGTGAAGGTTGATGACATGGTGTCATCAAGAGTGGTAACCAGTATGTAAGTCCACCAGTTATATAAGCAAGGTGCAAGAATAGAAGACCCCTACTTGATAAGAATGTGCATGTGTTGGATTTATCTATCTAGAGATCAGTTTGGGTCTTCCATCGACAGTTCAAGATGAGGGTACATATGATGAGGTAACCGGTACAATAAATAAGACTGGTTGGGTTAGCGAATTGGAAGAGAAGAGGAACCGGGAGGGTGGTTGATCAGTGATCCTATCTGGACCAACTGAAAAAGTCAAGTTAATAGATGGTTGATGTGGATGCCACATGGGATCAAGGTGGCTAGCTCATAGAGGTTGGTGAAGTGTCGTGTAGAGTAAGGTATCTCGATAGGTGTGCACTAAAAGTGGATCCCATAATTTATGGATCGAGTCAAAAGCATGTGGATCAAGGAAAAATGAACAAAAGAGAAGAATCAGGGAGTTGTTGATGCCTGAATCAAAGCAAAAAGATCAGACTATTAGAAGACCTCGAGAAGGAAACAATAGAGGCATTAATGGTGATTGATCAAGATGTATGTTGACAGATTGTTTGCAGGTCACTAAAGATGGAAGGCATGTTCTGGAAGGCACATTTAAGATGAACTTGTGCAGATGGATGTTAGGAAGATCAGAATGAGCAAGATCTGATTGGATTTGGTCTACCTCAAGGATGGTGAGGAAACCCTAACCGCCTAGATTTTGAATTGGTTTTTGGCAGGAAGTCTAGGCTATAAGTATGAAGGCCAAAGAGATTGTTTGCTTGTTGTTGGATAGAAGATAATTGTGCTACTGCGAGGTGGGATACTTCTACAAGTAAGAGAAAATCAGCCAAGTTCTCAATGAGCATATGAGAGAAGTGAGTGTGTGTGTGTGAGAGAGAGAACCTAGTTGAAGTATTCAACTAGTTGGAGAGAAGAACCGGTAGTGTTCATACCGATCGAGAAGAAGTGAAGGAGGTTGTAGAGAAGGTAGACAAAGAAATGAAAAAGTGTTAGTACCAGTGAAGAGCAGAGTGGTAAGGAGGAGATTCAGTGAGAGAAGAATAGAAGAGAGATGAACCTGTAAGGCTTACCAGCAGAGAAGCATCAGGTGAAGAGAAACAAGAGAAGTGAGTCAGTGTAGAAGAGAAAGTATCTCACCAACAGAGCAAGATATATGAAAAGGTTGCAAGATTCACTTGTAACAAGAAAAATACTTTTGTAATTGAAGTTATCTTTGTGTTCACCAAGTTGTAGCTCGATGCACGGGTTGTAGCTCCTTTGGGTTGTAGCCCATAAAGTTAGCTGTTGGTGCTCCTTGGGTTGGTGCCCTAAATTCAGCGGTTGTAGCTCCTTGGGTTGGTGCCGTAAAGTCAGGGGTTGGTGCTCCTTGGGTTGGTGCCCTAAACTTTGTAACTGTGTTTTCATTGTGAGGCTAGATTGGAGCAGTAGACTCTAGCAGCATTGCTCACCAAGGTTTTTCCCATCTTGGGTTTTCCTCCTATATGCTAGTGTTATGAGATGTCCCTTGTGTGATTACATTTGTGTTAGTCTCCCCACTAACTGGTAAGTCTGCATTGAGTTAGATCTATCAACTAGTATGCTCACATAGGATTGCTAAATCGAAAATATTTGAGAGCCACTGATTCACCCTCTCCCCCTCTCAGTGGTGCATTGTGTCTAACAATTGGTATCAGAGCCTAGGCTCTTAGCTAGATGAGCTTTCTCTAGCTTGGGTAGATTTTGACTTAAGGACACAATGTTTTGTTCAGTGTCAATCCCTACTCCTATGTTTGATGGTGCAAACTATTCTATTTGGAGTTGTAGAATGGAAGTCTTCCTATCCTCTCTAGGGTTTGATGTATGGATGCTGGTTGTAAATGATCTCCCTAGAAATGTCAGTCCTTCCATCAGATCTAAAGAAGAAAGATGCTATTTGTGCAATGAAGAAGCCATGAAGGCCATATTCAGTGAGCTCACCGATGATGTTTCCTCATAGGCGGATAAGTGTAAATCAAAAAAGAGCCTATGGGATAGACTAAGGAAGCTGTATGGAAATAAACCATGCACTACTGGATTAGTGTGTGGAAGTGAAATGAAAAATGTTGTTGATACATGTGCAAATGATGAAGGCAGATCCACTAGCAGCTGCAACAATGATGATGAAGGAACCCACCTCTTCATGGCTCAAGAATCAGAAGATAAAAGGCACACTTATGAAAATGATCATGCAGAACACTCCTACCAAAAAGATGTGTTTGGGAGTGATAGTGAAGGTGAAGAAGAAGAAGAAGAAGTTGACCTTGAAGGTGAGCTTGTAAATGCCCTTGAAGAACTCAATAGAGTAAGAAAGGAATACAAGCTATTCAAGAATGCTGCTATAGTGGAGTAGAACTGATTAATCAAATTCCTTGAGGAAACTGAGAAATACCTTTCAGAGTTGAAGACTCAAGAAGAGCACACCAAGGAGTGCCAGTGTGAAGATCTAGCATCTAGGCTAGAAGTGAATAATGAAGAAAATAAGAAGTTGCTTGGAGAAATGGAGGTTCTCCAAAAAGACCTTGAGAAGTGTGAGGATGAGCTCACGGTGAGAATCTAGTTTGACAACAACAGTGATGCCTTGGAAAAAATACCGAAGAAACAAAAGCATACCAAGGACACAAGGTTTTGGGTTGTGGTGCTAGTGAATGCTCCACCAGCAAGAATGTCCCCCACAATGACATTCTGGTTGTCTTCTCAAATGGAGAGAACAAAGGCCAAACCTTCTTAGTGAGAAATGCTCCTTGGAAGAAGGTTGATCTAGATACAACTGGTGAGGACTTGCAAACAAAAAGGAAGACCAGTGTTGCAAGTAGAAGGAACAATGTAGATCCCAAAGGAAAGGGGAAGATGGGAGAAGAAAGCTTCACTAAAAGCAAGAAGATGAGGAAGTAGCAAAGAAGACCTCCTACTGGCAGAGGATAGAAAAATTTTACCACCCATGGGGGAAACCAAATGTGGGAGAAGAAGAGACCAGATGGAAGAGTTGCATGGAATGGACAACCAAGGATCCACTCTCAAAGAAGAAGAAATGGAGATGCAAAATCAATGAGATCTCCTCATGTATGGCAAAATAAATTTGTAAGTCATATGCCCTCATTTACTGGTTACTGTTTTGCATGTAATGATTATGGCCATAGGGCAGAAGCATGCAGAAAGAGATCTAGAAAGGATAATATAGGATCTCATGGACATCATGCATATGAGAAAAATGTATCTAGGAGTAGATACAAGCATGTCCCCCATCCCAGTTATGCAAATGTTGTTTGTTATAACTACAATGGTTTTGGCCATAGAGAGCTTGAGTGCAAGAAAAGGAATCTGCAGTCACATGGAGCTTGGTATAGTGGTTATGCTCTGTAGAAAGGTGAATACAGAACATATGGAAGTCAAAGACCTGCAAGGAACCAAAGGAGAAATATCCCTATAGGAGCAAGAGGTCCACTGGTTTCGGCTACCAGCAACAACAACATGACCAAAAGAAGATGGTCAAACCGGTATATCAAGAGATTCACCAATCATGAAGTTGGGATGGATGTTGTGTGCTACTACAACACTTCTTCTTGTCTTGTCAATCATCAGGAGAAGAAGAAACCTACTCCCCTGTCTAAAAAGGGGAAGAAAAGTGAGGTCATGCAGACATGGAGAAAGAAGCAGGTGAATAGGATCATGGACCAGCACTGTGCACCCATTGCACAGGTGATATCTCCTAAGGCCTAAAGGAGATGCAGGATCATAGGAGGAGAATTACATTGAATTTATAAATCATCCCCTCAGTGAAGAAGGCAACATAGAAGAACATGTTGTTGCCAGTATGAAAGAAGAAAATGAGAAGTGTGTGTAGATGTTACCTTGATTACACACCTACATATCAGTGATGGATCACTACTGCATTTGTCAAGAAGTGGTGGTTAACAACTAGCATCAAATGTTAACCGATATATGCAGGATGTTATTGATATGTATGCTAAACAGGTACTTGTAGGTTATGTAAGACAATGAAGTAGGAGATCATTGCAATAGCCCTATTAGCATGGAATGTGGAGTTCATATCTCAGGTTGTATTGGAAAAGACCTAAATGACATATGATTGGCCTAGTTGTTGATCATGCAAGCTTGCATGTTTTTGGGCTAATCAGTTTGATTTCTGGCATGATGATAACATTGTTTGGAATTATGTAGATCTAGAATCATGTCATAGGTTGTGGTGGATATAATGGAGTTGAAGGATCATCAGATGATCACATATTCATAGCTAAACTGGTATATGGTGAAGAGTGGAGTCTCGGTACTATACTTGACTGGAGATAAGAACCTGAGATGTATGACTTAGGGGGAGTTCAAGTGCTCATCATGAAGAGTCTCATAATAAAGAGTCAGCTTGCTTGAACTTGCAAGGATACTGACTACCCAAACTGTAGGAGATGGAAATTGCAGAGGTGTTGTAGATTAACTAGTAAGAGAGTAGTATTCACTGACACATCAACAATTGGTATCAGTCCCTCTGCAAATTGAAGTGCCTTTTTAAATGGCTTCAGACCTGCATACTCAATTGGTGTCAGTTGATGGTCAAATTCCCCATCTCAAGTGTTGTGACTTGAGAAGATGTAACAATCGGTGACAAGACAACAAGTGGTATCAAAGGAAGTGTTACATCAAATGAAGACAAAGGGGGAGAAAGTATTCTGTCAGTAACCAGTACATACAAATAGAAATAATATACAAACAGTGCCCTTTTCCATTATTGTCAAAGGGGGAGAAGGATTCTATAGTATACTGCATACTACATGTTGACATCAATGCCAAAGGGGGAGATTATTGGCATTGTGGCACTAAGTTGTCATTGATGTCAACCGGCATGATGGAGATCCACATAAGGGTAAGGATAAAGAATGAGAGTCTATTGATAAAGAACAAACCGGTTTGAAAGGTGGTTGCTTGTTTGTGATGAAGAGGCAGAATGTTACCTGAATCACATCAACATTGGAAGAGAAGAATGAACCGGTATGCTGTGAGGTTGCAGAACAACAAGACTCCCACCGGATGAAGATGCAATCATCATGGGAAGCTATGAATGACAATGAATGTGCTCATTTTAGATCAAATGTGCCTATTTGAAGAGATGTTGCACAAACAGGGAAGGCACATGAGTATATGGCAGAAAGCAGATGGTGTTACTTCACCAAGTAAGTGGAGCTTATCTCCTATTATGCATTATGAGAATTATAGATTGATGAGATAAGAGTGAAGAGGTAAAGGCAAGTACTTGAAGTATCACACTAGATCTACCGGTGAATTGACAGAATGCCTTAAATGCATGAGATCAGGGTTATGCACTAGATTGATAGAGAAGGCATGTTGAGATGCTAGTACAAAGGAAGTGTGAAGTGTTTGTCACCTTGACAAACTGGTAGAGGAATGAACAGAATTGATCAGGAAGAAAGGCAAGGCTAAGCATATGCAATCAGAAGTAGAATGACCTGATTGAAGATGGAGTCTTGTGAAGGTTGATGACATGGTGTCATCAAGAGTGGTTATCAGTATGTAAGTCCACCGGTTATATAAGAAAGGTGCAGGAATAGAAGACCCCTACCTGATAAGAATGTGCATGTGTTGGATTTATATGTCTAGAGACTAGTTTGGGTGTTCCATCAACAGTTCAAGATGAGGGTAGATATGTTGAGGTAACCAGTACAATAAATAAGACCGGCTGGGTTAGCAAATCAGAAGAGAAGAGGAACTGGTAGGGTGGTTGATCAGTGATCCTATTTGGATTGACTAAAAAAGTCAAGCTAACAGATGGTTGATGTGGATGCCACATGGGATCAAGGTGGCAAGCTTGCAGAGGCTAGTGAAGTGTCATGTGGAGTAAGGTATCTTGATAGGTGTGCACTAAAAGTGGATCCCATGAATTATGGATCAGGTTAGAAGTGTGTGGCTCAAGGAAGAATTAACAACATAGAAGAATCAGGGAGTTGTTAGTGCCTGAATCAAAGCAAAAAGACTAGACTATTAGAAGACCTCGAGAAGAAAACATTAGAGGCATTAATGGTGATTGACCAATATGTATGCTGACAGATTGTTTGTAGGTTGCTAAAGATGGAAGGCATGTTATGGAAGGCGTGTTGAAGATGGACTTTTGCAAATGGATGTTAGGAAGATCAGATCGAGCAAGATCGGATTGGATTTGGTTTGCCTTGAGGATGGTGAGGAAAACCTAACCGCCCAGATTTTGAATTGGTTTTTGGCAGGAAGTCTGGGCTATAAGTATGAAGGCCAAAGAGATTGTTTGCTTGTTGTTGGATAGAAGATCATTGTGCTACTGTGAAGTGGGATACTTCTGCAAGTAAGAGAAAATCAGCTAAGTGCTCAACGAGAATTTGAGAGAAGTGAGTGAGAGAGAGAGAACCTGGTTGAAGTATTCAACCAATTGGAGAGAAGAACTAGTAGTGTTCATACTAGTTGAGCAGAAGTGAAGAAGGCTATAGAGAAGGTAGATAGAGAATTGATAGAGTGTTAGTACTGGTGAGGAGAAGAGTGGTAAGGAGGAGATTCAGTGAGAGAAGAAGAAAAGAGAGATGAATCGGTAAGGCTTACCAGTAGAGAAGAAGCAGGTGAAGAGAAACAAGAGAAGTGAGTCGGTGTAGAAGATAAATTATCTCACCGATAGAGTAAGATATATGACAAGGTTGCAAGATTCACTTGTAACAAGAAAAATACTTTTGTAATTAAAGTTATCTTTATGTTCACTGAGTTGTAGCTTGGTGCAGGGGTTGCAACCCATAAAGTCAAGTGTTGGTGCTCCTTGGGTTGTTGCCCTAAACTTTGTAACTGTGTTTTCATTGTGAGGCTAGATTGGAGCAGTAGACTCTAGCAACATTGCTCACCGAGGTTTTTCCCATCTTGGGTTTTCTTCATATATGGTAGTGTTATGAGATGTCCCTTGTGTGATTGCATTTGTGTTGGTCTCCCCACTAATCGGTAAGTTTGCATTGAGTTAGATCTATCAACCCAGTATGCTCACATAGGATTGCTAAATTGAAAAGATTTGAGAATCACTAATTCACCCCTCCCCCTCTCAGTGGTATTGTGTCTAACAGAGACACCAACTGATTTGCATGCAGTAGAATTCCATGTTTATGTTTTGAATGGTTTTGTCTCAATTTTGGAAAAATTGCAGGAAGGTTGGAATACCTATTTTGGATATCTTAAGTCTACATATGCAGATGTACTCAAGTATGTATAGATCTAGTCATCCGGTGTATATACATGTACAAGGTAATTTTTGATCACACCCCATCTTTGGCATTGTTGTCAAAGGGGTAGAGATATGGTGAAAAATGTGTGATATTTTTCCAAGATCAAGAGCTCAATGAAATGTACAAAATAGAGAGAAAATTTAGGACAAGAATAAACTGTATTCTAATGAATAGATACAAAAGGGTTCAATAGTTATTCATACAATGTAGATGAGCTTGCATATATAGGGAAGGCTATATGGATATGTGAGCACACAAACATGACATGTGGCTCAATAAGAAACAAGGGTAGGTAGGAAATAGGTGTGGTAAGTAGGAGAAACAATACAATATTCCACATGAGGTGGATCACCCACTGAAGGTGGAATTATCACTCCACAATAAGTGGATATGATAGAGTAGTAAAAAGGTCACACCATAAAAGGTGGAAATTCTCCTACACACACTATCCTAATGTGGCACAAACACCCAAGTTTTTCATACCCAAACTACTATGAAATGCATTATCCTAAGTAAACTTAAGTAAGGTGTAATAATATCCATGATGAATAATTATTTACACCAACAAAATGTATAATGTGAATAGAGTGTACAGTTTTTTGTACATTTTCGGGTTTTTGATCTAAGGGGAAGCCTTAGAATTATTTCATTCTTGATCTGGTGTACAAGTTTCATAGGTTTCAACACTTGGCCATTTTTCACAAGTGTTTCCATCAATGCCAAAGGGGGATATTGTTCGCAATTGACACTCATTCGATGATTTATGATGCTTGATTTATGGTTTAGGTTTTTCATCGATGGAAACTATTCTTGGAGATTTTATTCGGTGGTCATAATTCTTCTTATCCAGAAGTAAGTGTTAAACGGTAGCCAGTTAATCGGTAATTCAGGGTTATTTCTGTAGAGTTTTGGTTTGAAAGATTTTTGGTGATTGCGGCGATTTGTGGTGACTAAGTTCGAGGTGGAAATGATGAAGGCCGACATTGTTGAAGATTTTTGGGATATTTTTTTGGCCCAATGCTATGTTTTGATAGTAATTGAAGCTGACATGCAACTAGAAGTTACATTTCTGGAAGCTGACTTGTAGGAGATTATTTTTCATATGACCAGATATATAAGATTGAATTGGTGATTGGTTTTTGATATAATATAGGTGTGGTGATTTATTTTGGTGCGATTGAGTGCAGTTTCACGTGTGCATTGATCCAGTAGCTGACTGAGACATAAATAGAGCATGTTGCAGAGTGATTACAGTCAATGAACTTGCACTTAACTAGAACTCATTATTGCATTATTAGATGCTATTCTAGAGTTCTTTTATTGTATTTACTCATTGTAAATCTTTGTAAGGCAGTGAGCCTTCCTCTGGGTTATTTCCCTTATTATAATTAAGCAGTGAGCCTGAATGCACGCACATTCCCCATCTATGTAATATTTATGTACTCCTGGCCATAGTATATGAATATTGTGGGTTTCAGCCCCACTGTGGTTTTTCCCTTTCTGGGTTTCCACATAAAATTTTTTGGTGTTGTGGATTTGTGGTTTATTTATTGATGGCTTGTGTTATTTACCATTATACATTGCTAACCGATGCATAAAGAATAAGTTTGTGAAATTTATTTTTGGAAGAACACTGATTCACCCCCCCCACCTTTTGGTGTTTCTTGTTTCTAATAGATGCAATTTCATATGGTTTATATTATGGAAATGTTCTTTATGCATAGGATTGAGTTTGACTTGTTGTATGTAACCCTAAATGAAATCATGTGTTTAGGTAAGGGTAATACTTGTTATGATTCAAATATATGCATGTGATTAGTAATCTTGATGATATGCAATGTAATTCTTGGGAAATGATCTAGTCCTATTCATGGAGATGGATATATGGATCCACAATGTGTTAGATTACTAATGCAAGAATGATAAATAGGAAGATTTGGTTTAGTGATATAAAATGAACTTAGAGATTTAGGATAAATGGAAATTATCATAGAATGTTATTGAGATGTTTCTAGTAAGTAGTGATGTTGAGATGCCCTAGAGAATGGATGTATGAGTGAAATTGTATAATGAGATGTTAGATATTATGTTACATTTATTCCGCTTGTGTTACATGATGCTATGATTATGTACATGTTGTTCTATGGATTCTTGTAGATGGTAAACGATGCATTTGATATGTAAATGTTAGTTGATCATAGATGCTTATATTGACTACTAGATGTTTTTTTTTAAATTATTTCTATTTGTGGTTAGATTATGTTTAGTTATCAAGGGTATTTTGGTAGGCATTACACTTTACTTTAGTTCTCCTAATTTTGGGATTAAGGCATCTCTTGATTTCTATAAGGCACACCATTATGCATTGTAATCTTCATTCTATAATATTTTCTTTAGATGAATATGTCATATTTTCCTTCCTACTCTCGTTTGTGGAAGGTGTTCTAGTTTTTTGTTTTATCATTAGGCTTGTGTTGCAAAATTTTGCATTGAAACATTCAACATGGTATTAGAGCATGGATTCAACAAACCCCTTATCAAGCTTTGAGGGTTTCTTTTCTCAAAAGAATTAAAAGGTCACTAGGTTCACCTTCTTGTGTGGATCTGGAAGTGGACAATTTTTTATTAGCTTTTGGAGCAAAGGGCATTAGAAATTTTGGAAATATTCTATTTTTTGAAAGTTTCTATTTTCAAAAAAAATATATTGTTGAAAATTTCTACTTTTGGAAAATTTCATTTTTAGAAAGTTTCCATTTAAAAAAAAATTCCATTTCTAGAAACCCTTCAATCCTTCTAAGCACTAATTAATATTTAGTCGGTTTTTTGGCCCTAACTTGGTCATACAGAGTTGAAATCACATGAATGAGATATCGTTAGAAAATTGGTTCTGACATCGATGAAGTGGTGCTAGTTCTTTTGTTAGATTATGCCCCAAATTTTTGTACCATGTCTGTAAAATCATAAGTTTGATTTCACACTTTCGAACTAGATATTCAACACACCTTCTTCCAAAACTCACTTTTCATCAATTTCTGGACATGGGAACACCATTTGCACACTTGGTAGTAACAAAGAAGATATTGTTGTAGCATAGGACCATTCAAAACCCATAATCCCATCACCATGCTTCTAATCATCATTTTAAAATGATATCAACATGAAATTATCATCAATATCATCATAACATATAGAGTGTAGACATCAAGACCTAAGAAGGGTGGACATCTGCAATAGGAAACCTCTCTTCTCATTCATCTTGAATCTCCAACAACCTTTTTCATACACATATAGAAAACAATAATGACAACAACAACTAACAATATCTAGTAGACATAGAAGAACAACATATAATTTCACCATCAAAGAGATGACTACAATCTTCAATGCACATCTCAATAATGTGTATACCATCAACACACAAATTGAGGGTTGACATAAATAAAAATAAATTTCAACGATCTCCCCCTTTTTCATTTATGAAAATACTCACACAACACAATAAAACACTTTCTCTCCCAATTTAACATCAAATACAAAGATCAAAGAATATACAAAAAATATTGCACCTTCATTTTCTTTATTCATTTTATGTTTCTTTCTTTCTTACTGTCAGCAATAATAATTGCCTACTCCCCCTAAGAGAAACAACCAAATAGAATCCTACTCCCCTTGAGGAGTAGACAACATTAGTCTAGGAGACAAGAGGTTTACTTTGAATCCTCCCCTAGACAAATACACCAACATATGCATTTAGTTTGAAGGAGAGGTAGTAACCCCTAGCTTTTGCCTAAGATACCCAAATGTATCCTTTAGAAGAGCCTTAGTAAAATATCTACAATTTGATCCTTTATGGGAACATACTTTATTATAACATCTATCTTCACAACCTTCTCTCTTACGAAATGATATAGGATAGAAATATGTTTAGTCCTTGAATGCATAAGTTGATTCTTTGAAATGTTTATAGCACTAGTGTTGCCACACATGATAGGAAAAGGCTCATGAAGCACTACCTTGGTTTCTTTTAGTGTTTTCTTCATCTACATAACTTGAGTTTAATAAGATGCTACAACAATAAACCAAACTTATATATCTGATAAGGATATTGAATCTTGCTTCTTACTAAACCAAGAGACCAATTTGTCTCCTAGGAAAAATGCACTAAAATGCACTACCACTGGTGCTTTTTCTATCATTTGCACACCCAATATAATCAATAGTAGTAAAGAACTTTATGGATAAATCATCATCCTTGCACTATAAAACATAATCCAAGTTTCCATTAACATATTTGAATATTATTTTAATAGCCTTCTCATGAGATTTATTAGGGTTATCTTGATATCTAGCAACCATACATATTGCATGCATAATGTCAAGTCTAGAAGCAGTCACATACAATAGTCCAACAATCATAGAACTATAATTAGTTTGATAAACTACCAATGACTTTTCATCTTTTTTCACATGATAACCAGTAACCATAGGGGTACTCATTGGTTTAGAGTTCTCCATATTGAACTTCTTCAACATCTCCTTGACATACTTAGCTTGAGAAATAAGATACCATTAGCTAGCTAAGCAACTTGAATACCAAGAAAGAAGTACAACTCACCAATCATAGACATCTCAAACTCTTTATGTATTTCTTCAGCAAATTTCTTACATATGTCATCATCTCCACTAAAGATAATATCATTAATATATACAACTATTAAATACTTATCTTCCTTAATCTTAAAGTAAATATTTTTATCTACAAAACCTTTCTTGAATCCTTGCTAAATTAAGTACTTATCCAACCTTGCATACCAAGCCCTAGGGGCTTTCTTGAGACCATACACAACCTTTTTGAGTTTGCACGCCATGTCTAAATCTTTTAATAATTGAAAACCATTAGGCTAATCTATGCAAAATTCTTCCTCTACATCACCATTCAAGAAGGAAGACCTGGAATCCATATGATATACCTTAAAATTCTTATATGTTGAAAAGGAAAAAAACATCTTGATTGCCTCCATCCTTGCCACCAAGGAAAATTTCTCCTCAAAATCAATCCCATCTACTTGTGAATAAGCTTTATAAACCAATCTTGCTTTGTTCCTTATTACTTCTCCTTGATAATTCAACTTGTCCCAAAACACCCATTTTGTTCCTATGACATTCTTGTCTGTAGGTGTAGGGACTAATTCTGATGTCCAATTCTTCTCAATCTAATCCAAGTCTTCTTCCATTGCTTTTGGTCATCCTTCATATTTGCTAGCAACAAAAAAGGTCTTGGGTTCTACCTTTAAAAGGAGACAAAGATTCACTTGCTTTCTTTGTTTTTCAAATATTCTTCTAGTCTTTATATCTTCATTATTATCACCAATGATTTGATCTTCTAAGTGTTTCTTTTGGACATACTTAGCTAGAGTTTTAGAGGGCTTGTTTTATTCCTTTCCTTTTTCTCCTTTTTCTTCATCTTCCTCTTCTTCAATGCAGGAAAGTACATCTGTAGACACCAAAAATTAGCATTCTTTTAATCATCAATCTTTGTCGATAATTAAATAATTTTTAATTACTTAATCAACCTACTAATCGTTTGCCCTCTCCATATTATTACATAATTTTATAATATTAATTAATTATCATTTATTTTATAATTAATTAATTATTCTCATCATATTCTTCTAAAGTCCTTTTATAATTAATTAATTATTTATTATTTAATTAACTAACTATTCTTTTATGGTTGAATAAATAAATCCATTTATCCTTTCATACCTCGGTCTAGTAAAAAGATAAATATCTGTTTAATTTTACCCCTTGCTCATGAAATTAAATAATTTTATTATTTAATCCTCCCTTTTTCCTCCACTTCTCCACTATCTTATAGTCACTACCACTTGTCCTCCAATTTCTTTCACCAAATTCTACACTTCTCCACTCTCTTAAAACCTCTGTTGCTTGTCCTTATTCTTCCAAGCTTGCCTCTTGCCTTTGAATTCCTTCCAAGCATCTTCCCACTCAATCCCTATGTTGGGTAAAATTTCTCCTATGTGATCTCAACCATCCATCCCTTCTAGGATGAATTCAAACTCAATCATTGATCCATCTCTCTCAATATATAAATTTGCATCTTTGCTTCTATTTTGTTTTTAACCATTACTCTTGAGATTTATTTTTAACCTGTCCAAAATACCTTTGCATCACTCCTATCCATCTATGAATCCCATTCCTCTCAAAAGAAATTTTGATGCCAAACATAAAATTTGTAAGTCTAATATCCACATACATTCAATGATCAACATATCCCATCTAAAGGACATGCAAAAATAAATCAAAATATGATCCAAATGCAAAAAGATAGGCCACAAAGGCCCATGAAGAAAAAATAAAAATTCAAAAGGCCACAAAGGCCCATCAAACAAAAAAAACCAAAAAAACCATGGGGATTCCAAAATTGCTCATAGAAGCATTGCATCCCAGAGAAAAATCAAAGTTGGCATCTGAAATTGCTATTCCAAAATTTCCTTTCATTCATAAATCCACTATCTTAAGTACTCCATCTCCTCCTCTATCTATCTTAAGTCCTCAAGTTCCAAAATTCACATCCACTCCTACATCAAAACCTCAAAATAAAAAATCCACATTTTTTTCCATCACTCCACCATCCCTCAAGGTGTCTGCCAATGCTGATCTTACCAGCATTTCCATCCATGCATACACAATTATTCCAAGACCCCATCCATTATCAAACACCTATTTTTAAAAATTTCATGCCTCTCATCAATCCTTTGCATAAATTTGTCCACCTTTGCATCTCCTCATCCATCTCATCTACCTACAAACATATTTGAGTATACCTTCAATATCCATGATACATTTTAGCACATATTTCAAGCATGTCATTCAAGGAACTTGATGCTTGAGTCCTTCCTCCATCTCATATTATGAATCCATTATCTTCCAAATCCAGTTATCCATATCCTTATCCTTATCCCTCTCCATCCAAAATATTCCCAATAAAGAAAAATAAATAAATTAAAAATAAAATAAAATAAAAGAAAAAGAAAAAAAAATTGAAAAAAAAAGAGAAAAAATTTGTCCTTTGGTGAAAATCACTTCGGTGGCACCTTGGGCAAGTACCATGATAAAAAACTAGCAAGCATGCATCATGAGTAATCCATAATCCTCTTGCATTCTACAGTTGGGGGAAAGCTTCACCCATGCTATCCTACCTATTGCATCCACCATTATCCTTCATGCCCTATCCATCATCCTACCTACATCCATCTTCCCTTTTCCACCTTTGATATTGACAAGTTCAATTTCTCCAAAAGCATCATGTATCCTATCTCCTTCACCTTTTCTCACCCTTTAGTCCATATCCCTTATCTTGTTCATTTCTTCCTTCTATCATCCATTACCACCTTGATCTTTCTTATCCTAATTACATCCTTTCTCCATCTTATCCAAATCCTTCTCTTGATCTTGATTAAAATATAGGGGCATATACTTTTGAAACATGTTATCTCATTGCCAGCTAGTCCTTGAAAATCAAATTTTCTCTAACTCTATATTAATAAACAACCTTCAACCTTTCCATTATCCATTTCCATTCCAACAGTTCCTTCATCCATTCACAATGTTCCATGCCTTTCTAGACAAAGGGGGCAAACAAATACATCTTGCTTGAGAGTGAATATAGAAACATGTCTTAAAAATCCTAAAACTAAAAAAAAATATCCTTAAAAATATCCTAACAATAAAAATTTTAAAAATCAACAAAAAAATCTCAATTCATATCATTTTACCATGCAATCAACCATCATCGTAATACTTCCCCGCCTATTGTAATAAATAAACACTTGCACTATCTCCATAAGCATTATCACACTTCACAATAAATTGTCTCTTTGCTACAATACTGACATTTTAGGCTAAAACAAGCATCGCATTCCAATGTTTTTTCCAAGACATCCTACCAGATTATCTTATAGCCTAAATTGATCAATAAAACAATCAACATCTTATCCAAACATCAACCTATCCATTCCTATCCTATCTAAAGAAAATATGTGAAGCACATATCTTTTGGCAAGATGATCTAAATGGTTGTTGGCTTGTTTGGTCAGTGAGTCTTTTCTTTGATCTTTTTCATGTAAGGTTTTTATGCTACCTAAGGATACCCCCCATGATTAGAGGCAGGGAAAACTATAAGAAACCCCCCCTTGGACAAGGTGTAAAAATATGGCAAAAGATGTATAATTCCCAAGGAAAAATTTAATTTTACTGGCGAATTTTTGTGGTTTACAGAGAAAAAATAATAATCTCCATTGGCAAATTAGCCATGATCACTCAAAGTTTGTGAAAAATCCTGGCAAATTGTAATGTTTTTAAAACCAAAAAATAATTGCATGGGTGAATTGTAATGTTTTTAAAACCAGAAAAATATTTGCATTGGCGATTTCAACCTATTTTCAAACCATTAAAAAAAAATATTGGCGATTTCAACCTATTTTCAAACCATAAAAATAAAATATTGGTGATTTCAAGCTATTTTCAAACCATAAAAAAATTATATTGGCGATTTCAAGATATTAAGTCATTAAAACACGTGGCACATAGTCGTCAACTCTCTGCCTGAAAGACTACCCATTAGTAAATCTCGTGACCTAGCGACAAGCCCTTACGACTCTATCTCCAAATCGCAAGCTGAAAATGCTAAGCCTTCATAACCTTGAGATCTAGCAACTGAGGGAAACTGAACTGCCACTCGCCAATTCTTGACCACAAAATGTTAAGTCTTCATCACCGCAGTGACTTGGAGATAGTGGTAACTTTAACCCTTGTCGCATACTCGCCAACATAAAACTGTTTATCTCTTAACCGCTAGCACTTCACTCGCAAGCTCGCAACTTGATCAGGTCTTCAGAAATTCAACTTCATGAGCTAGCGATAACCATAAAACTTAACCACAAACTATCTAGTCGCTAGCTCGCGACCTACAAATGCTAACATTAAACAAACATGAGAGCTAGCGACAACTGTATGAAATGAGTTACTCACTAACTCTCATGACTATAATGTATGACATTAGACCAACTTGAGACCTCACAACCAAAGAAATTTCATTAACAATCTCCAGCTCAGTAACATAAAACACTAACACCCAAAAAGATAGAGACCTTGCGATGTAAACCCAAACCAAGCTAGAGTCGAGGTTGATAAGACAAGCGAGGATGATGGTTTTAGAGGCATAAAAGGATTGGATAGATTCTGAGTTAGAGATGGGAGATCACAGATTTCTCTGAGAAATTAGAGCTTAGGTTGCTTGTTGGCAAGGATTCTAAAGTAGAATTTGTCCAATCAAGGAGGAATAAAATCAGAACAAAATCATTCACAATAGATGAGCCTTAGTAGGATGCAGTGGATTTGATAGGCATGACAGTGACTTCTAGAGTCTACAGTCATGTTGAAAAACACCAAAATGATGATTTTTCACATGAATGAGCATCACCAAATGAAGTGTTAAAAGGTTATAAATACAATGGAGTGGTGACTTAATTGGTAGAAGAGAAAAGAAACCTTTTTCATTTTCTGAGAGTGGTTGTTTCCTTAGAAAGGAAGATGATGTTTGAGTAGGATCATGTATGGAGTTGTTGTGTGCTTTGTGATACCAGATGGGTGTTTTTTTGTTTTCTCCTATGTGAGTTTTTTAATTGTCAGAGGGGTTGTGAGAGTGAGAAGGATTTCCAGAGGGGGTGTGAAAGCCTTTTCTTATCAAGAAACACCAAGCATGGCACATCCTCTGCTTCTACTCTGCAACAGGATGGCAGAGGGTTTGAAGAAGCTGGAGCCCGTAGAGGAATGAAAGAAGGATTTGTTTGGGTGGGGAGTGGTAGCCAGTCATCTTTGTGATGACATGGAAGCTACAACCCCTCCCCAACATATTACATTTACCCTAAAGCTCATGTTTCCACTTCCCCTAATCCTGGGCATGAAGGCTCGAGCTCCTCTTTCCATTTTCTCTATTCCCAGGCATGAAGGCTTCCTCCTCTATTTGGAAACAATTTGTTGGACAGAACATAACATCTCACATTCCATCCAAAGGCATCAGGGTGATAATGCTATGGCTCAAGCAGTTTTGCAAGTTGTATAGTCATTGGGGTTCCTTTTCTGGTTCCAGTAGTGATTCTAGACTCTAAGTGAAGGGAGCAAGTTGTATAGTCATTTATAGAGAAAATGAAAAGCATTTAGTGTCAATATTTGTGAAGGTTCTTAAAGGAGTTATATATAAATTTATTTTGTGATGGTTGACAGAAGTAGTAATTTTATTCAATAGAAGTTAAATTCTGATCTATTTTTCTCTGGTGTATAATTATATCTCTTTCAAATGATCAGAATCATGAGTTTTAACTTTTTTCATTTGTTGCATTGTTTTTTTTTTTGGTAGGTAATAGGCCGAAGCCACAGTATTTTAAATTATTATTATGCTTAATTAGATTGACCCTAGACCTTCCCCATTTTTATGGAAGGCCAAGAGTCACAGCTTAGAATTCCTCTTAGATGTCCCTATTGGGAATTGAACTCAGGTCTCGATAGTGAGAACCCAGTGTTTTAACCGATTAAGCTCAACCCCTTGGACCGTTTGTTGCATTGTTATGGTGTATGCAATTTTTCATTTATTTCTTCCTATTATGCCTAGTAATGCAAAATTTCTATTAGTCTGGAATCATATTAAGGATTCACCTCATTGTAATTGGTGGGCGGATTATAATTTATAGGTATGAGTAAATGCCAAGTTCTCTTCATTCTCCTTCCTGGTTTCTTCAAGTTCTCTTGCATAAAAGGCTCTCTAGTCAGATTTGTCAAAGGATGGAGCAGATGATGTTGATTCTTTGAAGGCCAAATCAATTTTTATAGTAGTAACAGGACCAAATTCCTCAATTTCAAAAGCTAAAAGTTTTCCAATCAATGTATCCCTAGTTACTGATGTATTAGGCATTGTTCTCAACTCATTTATAGTAGTAACCTTCATTTTATATGCTGGTGGCAAACCTCTTAAGATTTTTGAAACAATCTCATCTTCACTCAAGGTTCCTCCACAACATTTGATACCCAAAACAATTTCATTTACTCTTTCCATAAAAGCAGAAATCCTTTCATCTTCTTCCATTTTCAGATGTACATACTTGACTCGGAAGCTTTCAAGTTTTGCAATTTTGACTGTGGAGTCCCCTTCATTCAGTGTTTCCAAATGATCCCAAATAGCTTTTGCAGTGGACCTATCTAATAATCCCATGATTTGTTGATCTGATAATGCGTTGAAGAGTGCTTCTCTTGCTTTGCAATCATTTTCTTCATCTTTAGCTAAAGTAGTGGGAGCAGTCTGACTAGCTACAACAACAGTATAACCATTCTTAGTAACTTCCCAGATGTGTCTCCATTCTGATTTTCCATATCCCATAGTTGGTTCCATCAAGTTTAGGACTATCCTTTCTAAAATAATTAGTAGACATTGGATCTCCTCAAGTTGTTAAACTTTTGCAAAAAGAGGACTAGGCTCTGATACCAATTGTAGGTCCCGAAGACAACTGAGAGGGGGGGGGGTTGAATTATTTGTCTAATAAATTCAAACCAAAAACTTATTAACCAACTTAATGCTTAATACCGGTAAATTAGTTAAGTATGCCGGTAGACAGTGTTAACAGTAATTTGCTATACCGGTAAGAATTAATGCATGAAACATAAGCACAAAGTCATCCACAACACATGCCACCAATATTTGTACGTGGAAACCCTACAAGGGAAAAACCACTGTGGGAAACCTTACCCATAATCAGATGATACTACTATAGATAGTAAGTGTACAAGAGGGGTTTGCACATGCAGAAAGGCCAACAGCCTAGAGCTCACTGCTCAATCACAAATGGGAGTCACACTGACTACAGTTGGATGGTTAAATCCAATAAGAATGTACTGCACAAAATTGCATCTTCATATGCTGAATTTAGTACCGGTGTAATGCTGATATGCTTCTACAAAAACCTAACTTCACCTTCAAATGATGTCTTCGTGTATGCCTCTGCTTTATCTCGCATATAATTTCACTTGAATCTTTTTTGCATTCCACACTTGATCTTACAAATAAGATCTTACATTTATACCATACCCTAAGACCAATTTTAGTAGGTCGGCTCTACAAGATATTACAATAAAAACATTTTACATACAATACAATATCCAATGCAATAACTGATTGAACATGTCGGCTTAATGCATTTACAACAATAATAAATCATCTCCATAGTGTGCCATGCTGATCTGGAAAAGATAAACCTGCCGGTGTAACCCTAGATAACCTGGACCTATTTGCTGGTAAAAGAAAATATGCAAATAAGAATATACCAATGATTATTACTTCAAAATAAAGTGTCCACATGATGTCTTCAACATTACCAAGTGTCTTCCATGTCATTATAGGTACTGGTGAACATTATATCCTGCCGGTTAATCATATATCGGTAATTGTTGCACAGTTTACTGTTTGCCGGTGAATGTTGCTGGATCTCCAAAGTAGGTGTATTTAGTAGGTGTTGACATCAATGACAAAACCATACCAAAATACCAATAGTTCCATCAGAGTTTCATATAAACTCAACATTCTGTCAATCCTCTCCAGGTACGGGTTATCAGGGCAAAAACCTGAGAAACTAGGGTCAACAGCCTTCAATTCTGCTTCAACTCTCATCAATTTTTTCCATTTTCTTTTGCTTTCTTGTACTTCCTCTTTTCTTAGCAAATTTCTAACCACATATTCATCATCTAATGGTTCGTGGTCCTTTATTGTGGCCCAAGGTGTCATTTTTGGCAATGCACATTTTATAAATTGTTTAGGATCATAGAATCTAGACACAACATTAACCAACCTATGTTGTTTAAGGAAATTGTTTAATTCATCAAAGGAACTCCTACCAATGGTAAAATCAGATGCAACCCAAAGCCTAGGAAGAAGAGAACCCTTCCTGTGTTTCTCAAGGTATTCTTTTTCAACTAGGGTCAATTGCCAAATAAACTCCATAAAAACAATCCTAATTGGAACAAATTTTGGTAAAATATGGGGAGGCTGAGGAAACCCACAGATTCTGATCACAGTAAAGTTATCAAAAAAGAAAAAGTCTCCCTAGTTATGTGAAATAGACCAATTTGGAACATACTGGTAAGGTCTTAAAACTCTCCTAACATTAATTGACAATCTTTCCCTATTTATTCCTAGCGTTTCCATAATTGGCAAAACAATCCAATTTTCAAAGAAAAGGAAAGAAGAATGGGGAGAACTACTGTCCCAAACCTGGGTCCATCTTTGTATTGGCATTAAGACACCCAATTCTTCTTTGAAAAGCTCCAATTCTTTATCCATGAACTCAACATTATAAAATAAGGTTAAATGCATCATCAATGAATAATGCTTGAATGTAGGGCTGGGTGCACCGCTCTGAATTTCAACTAGATCATTATGAATGTGTTCAACCACATAGCCCACATAATCATAATATTTTTTAACATCTGGGTGTTGAATGTCCATAGCCACCATCAGTAATTCAACTGACACTATTGAATTTCCATCAAAACCCAACACTCTGCATAATCCATAGATTGTACAATGCATATAATGGTGGAAAGGTGTGATGTGAAATGGTGGTTGGATACTATTTGGAATTATAACCCATTTCTTATTCACCCTAGGCATGTATCTAGGCATTGCATGCTTCTTGATAACACCTTTGTATTTGTCATAATCCTCTACAATACACTCCAAATCTATATCTGTACATGTAGCACCAGTAATTTGGAAAGCTTCAACAAAGCTATCTTTGTTAATTGAAACTAGGGTAGACTGGTTCTTTCTTTTGATTACCCTAGATACTGGGCAATAGCATTTGACCAACTCTTTGATCAAATCCACATCAACATACACATCTGGCACAATTAACTTTGCCATATTTAAATCCCAAAGGTTTGACATCGGGATACCCTTAACCCTATTATTCTAGAAATAATGAAATAGAGCAGAACCAGTCATATGAAGCGTGGTCGGGTTTTTGCATTGGCTCCATAAATCTTTCCATGCCAAATCATTTGTATTCAAAGCAACAGAAGTCCTTGGCAGCAAATCTACAAATTCTTCTTTGTATTTCTTAATAGTCTTTTCCTTAGTGGCCTTGGGCTTGGAACCTCTAGGTCCTCCACTTGGCATGGCCTTGGGCTTGGAACCTCCAGTTCCACTCGTCACCTTGCTCATTTTAGCTGTAGGAGAAAAAATCAACCAATTTTCTGAAATTTTCCCACACCCAACACTCTGAATTCTCCAACGTTGTTGCAGAGATCAACTCACTAGATTACCTCGAAGATAGAATGCATTAATGCAACTATTTTTGAAATCTCAACTTGATCATGCAATTTATGGTATTTGGGCACCGTCACTTCTCTCAAGTTTGATTAATTGCCACACTTGCAATATGCATGAACTTCAACTAGCTATTGTGGCATTAATTCAAAGCTGAAGTACTGGAGCAAAATTTGAATTCATGCCATTGATCTGCATCAAGCCCTTCAGTTGCAACCTCGCAACAACATTTGTAATATTCTTTCCTTACCTGCGTGCTGGCGATCACTACAAATCTAACAAAACAATTTATTTTATTGCAAGCTCGCAACTCAAAACTTAACTTGATTTAAACCCTTGCAGTCCTGCGACAACCAGACACTTAACCGCCATCACATGCTCGCAACACTTTTATAGAACCCGACAAACAATTCCATGTGTCAATCCCCATATTTAATCACACACTCACAACCGGCTATAACAATTTGGAAAGTAACTAGCGAGTTAGCGACAATGGTACCAAATCCTCTTAATCGCAAGCTTGCAACCCCTTTTACGAAACCTCAAAGAATCTTGTGAGTGAGCGACAACCGTTGATCTTCATCAAGCCCTTCAGTTGCAACCTCACAACAACATTTGTAATATTCTTTCTTTATCTGTGAGCTGGTGACCACTGCAAATCTAACAAAACAACTTATTTCATCACAAGCTCGCAACTCAAAACTTAACTTGACTTAAACCCTTGTGATCCCATGACAACAAGACACTTAACTGCCATCGCATGCTTGCAACACTTTTTGACTTAAGACTTACAAACCTGCGAGCATGCGATGACCACAAAATCAAACCAAAACTTACTTGTCGCCAGGTCACAACATAAAATGCTAAATAACTTCAAAACCTACGAGCAAGCGACAAAACCAACTAAGTTGTGATACCAACCACATTGCATGATCACAAATTAAAATGACTTAATTGTGAACACCTCGTGACCTTGCGATAGCATAAAATCACACCCAGTCGCAACCTCGCAGCATAAAATGGTCAAGTGCAAAACAAATTGCGAGGTAGCGACAACTAAAATCTCCTAGTACTTGCAATATCACGACTTAAACTGACTTGATGATAAAGGAGCTGCGAGCTAGTGATAACCATAAAATCTCAAAACTATTTATCTCTTGATCACAGTGACCCAGCGAGTACCAACAAAAATCGATGTTTTATGTTAATTACCATCATAAACAGGTGCGAGGAGTGGCACACAGGCCATTAATGACTTACTCGCTAACTCTTGTGGCTATAATGCATGGCATCAAACCAATTCGAGACCTTGTGACCAAAGCAATTTCATTAACAATCTCCAGCTTGCTAAAATAAAATGCTAACACTCAAAAAACTAGAGACCTCATGATTTAAACCCAAAACACTCGCTAACTCGCCACTGTAATTGTTAAACATGAAATTTATCTACGAGTTAGAGATGAAACATTAAACATGTCTCATTGTCTCACCAACCGTTTGACCACACTTGACGTTGACATGGACAAATAAAGAGAGGACAACTCAGATTTTCAATGCACGACAACTTCGGTTTACTAGCCAACTAAGAAAAACAAACAAACACAAAACCCTAATCACCATGAACACCATGTTAAGAATTTAATATAGAATAGTAGAAAGATTCTAATAGTTTTACAATATGATTCATTTTATGGATCTTGTGACACAAGTTGTTGCATTTCATGTTCAACATAATGTGGAACCAATTTAGTAATAATTCAATTGTTTACTAATAATTCAGAAAATAAATTCTAATTGTTTACTAATAATTCAAATTCACAATTAAAAATATGAAATAAGTATCCATTCTAATTGACAAATTCAAGAAATACAATATCAAAAATCATCAATGACAACTATAGTATTGCAAATTGAAATTGTAATATGACTCAAGAACTGTAGTATAATTATAAATACCTATAAACTGATTGCTAATTCACTTCAGTGACTCAGTCTGAGGCTTCTATATCCCAAATGGACTCAAGATCTGGAAACTGACTAGTACTAATAGGTTCATCTTCATTTTGAGTCGGGTATTCAAAAATTTCTTCGTCTTCATGCTGACTGTGAGTCTACGATCCATCATTTGTCTCAGCACTAGCACTAGAAGCAACACCACCAACTTTTAAAGTGTTGCATAGCCCTCATCTTTCATGCATGGAATTCCAGATTGCCACTGCCCTATCATATGGAAAATCTGTAACATTATACTGAGTTACAAACAACCTCAAGCAAGTTTCCAAATTTTTGTCTAATTTGTTTCTGATCTTTGATTTCAAAAGCCCTAATGCATTAAAAACTCTCTCATCTTCCACCGACCCCAATATCATCATTTGACATAAATCAACAAGTTTCAAATATTCTAGTATTGCAGTTGTAATGCTTCACTTTGATCTATCCTTTTCCAAAGCCTTGTGATTGATCCAGGTTCAAATGGATTCTCTAGGTCAACCAACTGTTGTTTCATAAACAATGCAAAGTGTTTACATTGTTTTTTAAGATGATCTGAATTTAAAATTCCTTCTATTGGCTGTCCATTGCAATATGCATCTTTTGTAAATGTCAATATCAATTCCTCTAGTTTTTTATGAGACATCTTTGCGTCATTTGGATTATCTCCAATTGAGTGCCAAAATTGAGGATACACACAACCCATGGCTTCAATTATTTCTTCTCGAGGGAATCTTCCATGAATCTCAGTTGAAAGTTCATATGCAATAGACTTCAAATTACCACTAACAGATTTAATAATCCTGTCAAAATCTTCCTTTTTAACTGGTAGTTCTTTGCCTTGCTTGCCCATCTTAGATTGATGCATTGATATTTGAAATACTTTTACAAAGACACATAACTCATTTTTGTATTGAAATGTAAAAAATTTTCAGCATGATTCAAATCTGTAATTATCTGCCACCTAAAAAAATTTGGGCTTTGCCCTATTAGATCTGAATATAGACCATCCAGGCTCAAGCATGTCATTTTACATAAAGTGCTATACTCATTGATATACATAGTTTTGTCTTGGGCTTTCTTAACAAGTTTGTTCATTGAATCCAACATAGGGAGAAGACTAGCTAAAGTTAACAAAGTCTCTATATCACTTAACTTATGTAAGAGATCAGGAGCTTTATCTATTGTGAGGCGTTGCTCATACATTAGTCCAATCAAGGATTGATATTCTGTTAGAACTCATTCCACTGGTCCATGCAAGGAGATCCATCTGGTCTCAACATCCCTGAGAAGCTTGTTTCCTATGTTACTCCCTCAATAAAAATCTGAAATTCTGCAAAACATTTAGGACTTTGGTAGAAGTATGAGTGGAGCTCATGGACCAAATCTTTAACTTTTGACGCTATAGGGAAATTACTTACAATTATAAATGCTAAATTCATTCGATGGGCCATATAGTGAATTACAACCATGTATGGTGCAATACTAGTTTGTAATCTTGCACAAAGACTGGTCCTTTGACCTTGCATTACTGTAGCTCCATCAGCACCAACACACACCAACTTCTTGGCATTTGTCAAGTCATCCATACCAACAATTTCATTTAAAGCTTTCTTAACTTCCAAATATAAACTTTTTGTTGTTGAATTCACACTCATTTTATGAACACAGAGTAGATGAGCTCGGTGGACGTGGTCTTTTATGGTATATACATGCATACAAACCCAAGCAGTGTTATCTACTGCAATAACTTCATCTATGGATAATGAAATGAAATTTGACTCTTTTATACTCTCTTGTAAATTTTTCTTTTCCACCTCAGCGAGACAGTTTGTCATTTCCCATCCAAAGTTTATTGACCAATGTGACATAGGATAGTGGGGAAGATTCAAAAAAGATAATAAACTACTAAATTCTGGGAAATCTTTCATAGGATGCCCTCTCGATAGAATATGAAAAATAACACTCATTTGAATAGTCTTCACTAGGTTTGCATCTTTCGTTGCATGTTCAAGCCCAGCCTTGATTGTATTTCCAAATCCACTATTACCAATCAGTGTCATTTTGGGGTTATGCTCATCATATTCCACAACATACTTAACATGAAGACATTCTTCCTTTGATTTCCATCTTACTACTGGTGTTTCCTTTCCGTCTATGATCTGTTTTTCATAAACCTTACCAATATGCTTTTCTATGGTGTCAAGTTTTAGCTGTATCTTCTTCTCTCTTTTAGTTTTCCAACTACAAATCTTACACCTACATTTTGTTGGTTGTTCATCATTATTTGGGGCCGGTTCAATGAATGGGTACTTTGCTACCCAGTCAATCTTAAAACTCCTTGTTATCTCCCACTCTCACCCCAGTTTTACTTTCCTTTTTCTTTTCTTCCTACCAACATCATCTTCAGTACTAGCATTTGTATCCAAGTGAATTATCTTATTGTGTGTATCCCTTAGAACATCTTCTATCGTGTCAGTATTGTCATCCTCATTTTATGCATTTAAGTCAATGACAATCCCACCTTGTGGTGGTGGTGAGCTATTGTGAATGGCTTCTCCAACAGCAAAAGTTGATGGACCAAAAACTTTGCCAATTCCAAAGAAAGACTTTATGGTAGTATCTTTAAGTTTATGTTTTGGGCATTTTGATGGCCTCCCAATCCCTTCAGTTTCACTGCCCTGAGGAGTCTTACCCTTGTCTGACATTCCAATCCTTTCACCACCCTGAGGAGTCTCAGTCTCACCCTTGTTTGACATCTCAATCCCTTCACCACCCTAGGAGTCTCACCCACGTCTGACTGTGACATCTTGAGTCTTGACCTCTCACTATGAATTAAAAGTTAAAACGAATACTATAAAGTATGAAGAAATGATTACTCACCTTTATGCCTTCTCAATTCTCTGAATCAGGAATTAGGAATGCCTAGGCCTGTGTTGCAGGATTCTAACTCTGGCCCTCCACCCTACAATTAACTTTGATGCTCCAACTCAAATTGTGGAATGCGAATTGTGAGCTCCCAAATTTACTAATCAGGCACAAACAAATTGTAAGAAAGTCAAAAAGTGTATTTATATCAATCCATGATTGATTTTTTGGCAAATTTGGCTGATGCGTACAATGAACATTTAATTTAAGTGGGAGAAATGGGTCCTTGAATGCTTATAATTTTTTAATTGATATTGGCGAATTTGACCGACACGTGCAATGAACATTTAATTTAAGCGGGGCAAAATGGGTCCTCGAATGCTTATAATGTTTTAATTGATATTAGCGAATTTGGCCGATGCGTGCAATGAACATGTAATTTAGCATTGGCGAATTAGGTCCTGGGTACGTGGTCGTTTTACTATTGCTAGTGAATAACGGAGGTGATCTAATACCCACGTTCGAGTGATTCTAGGAAAATATTATGGGCATGCATGTCAAATGGTGTGTGGTCAATGGCGAAGCCAGAATACAGTGTACCATTAACCCCAAAATTCTGGGCGATTTGACCAGCGATGTTGCCCTAGACTATTTGCCATTTCCTAAAAAAAAACTACAGAAAAATACGCGAAATTTGCCACTAAAAAACTCTCTGATTAGAGGAGTGAGGATGAAACTCGACATTGGTTTTCATATGATGTTTTTGTGGGATGTTTTTCATGAAGTAACAGTGCAAGTATTCTTGATGTTTGTGTTGGCACATTTCATTTAGCATGGTCTTATATCCTCTACAAATCAAAGGTCACCTAATGCTTTTTGGTACATGGATCATCATGTTTTGTTCCTATCCAACATACCTCGACCATAAATAGTGTCACCTTAGGATGGATGGAAACATTCATTTCCTATAATGTGCATGTCTATACAAAGTGATATCATCTTCACCTAGGTCATTCCATGCCTTGGTATATATTTATCTATTTGTAAAAATCCAAAAACACCTAGTGATGAAAACAAGCACTTTTAAAGAAATCTCACCATCCTCATTTTCCATATCTATTTGTATCTTTCCTATCTATCTATACATTATCTCTTCTTTTCTAGTCTATTCTTCCTATCTCCCCTCAATCTATCTGTTTTCCCTAACTAACCTAACTTTATTCTACTCGCTCATATTTCTTATCCATTTCCATCTGATCATCTATCTTTTGTTTTATACAGGACATGTCCTTCCTGAAACCAAAATTGATCTTTACCAATCAATAAAATCAACCCATCCATCTCTTCTATCCAACCAAACCCATTAATGTCATCAAGTTAACCATTCTTCTATTTTTCATATAACATTCTTTTCTTTTGAGGGATTAACCTCAAATTTTATTTTTCAACCAATCTCTTCAAGCGGCATCATACCTCCTTATATTGGTCCTTCAGGGCATACTAGGACATATTCCTATGAATCTTTTCTTCTTCTTTGAGACAATGCTCGTAATTGCATTGCCTCAAAGATGGGAAAATTGTAGACACCAAAAATTAACATTCTTCTAATCATCAATATTTGTCCATCATTAAATAATATTAAATTATTTAATCAACCTACTAATTGTTCCCCCCTCTCTATATTAATTAAGCAATTTAATATTATTAAATTAATTTTCATTTATCCCATGATTAATTGATTTTAATTAATTAATTATTCTCATCATATTCTTCTAAAGTCTTTTTTATAATTAAATAATTTTTATTATTTAATTAACTAACTATTCCTCTATGGTCAAGTAAATAAATCCATTTATCCTTTCACTCTTTAGTCTAGTGAAAAGATAAAGATATGTTTATTTTTATCTCTTTCTCATGAAATTAAATAATTTTATTATTTACTTCTCCCTTTCTCCTCCACTTCTCCACTATCTTACAATCGTCACCACTTGTCCTCCAATTCATTTCACCATATTCTCCACTTCCCACTCTTTTATAGCCTCCACCACTTGTCCTTCTTCTTCTTCCAACCTTGCCACTTTCCTTTGGATTCCTTCCAAGAATCTTCCCACTCTCTCCCTATCTTGGGTAAAATTTCTCCAATGTGATCTCAACTTTCCATCCCTTCTTGGATGAATTCAAACTCAACCATTGATCTATTTGTCTCCCAATCTATAAATTTGAATCTTTTCTTCCATTTTTTTTTTACCACTACTCTTGAGATCTCTTTTTAACTAATTGAACATTTGTGCTTGCAGATTTATGAATGTCATTATCATTGCAATTTGAAAAGAGACTCAAGAACTATGGAGAGATTAAGGGAGTATTTGTTTTATGGTGCTTTGTTTTGATTTAATCTTCATTATGCACTCTCATCTTCATGCTCTTCATAGGATAGTTTAATTTTAACACAGATTCGAGGAATTGGTGGTTTTCCTTTGATGATTTATGCATGTGGAATTTCAGGCTATACAACTTCTAATCCATAGTCTTCAGGTCCTCGTTCATTTTGGATCCAATATTTATCTACTCTATCATTTGTGATTTAAAAGTTATTCTTGCTAATATCTTATTGTAGCATCTATAGGCCTTTCTTGTTGTGGAGTAACCAAGGAAGATCCCTTCATCACTTCTGTTGGTCCATTTTTGAACTTAGCCAAATTTAAACTTTTAAGTCCTAGTTCATTGTCAGCCTTTTTCAAGTTTTTAAGTTTCAATGTTCCAAAAATTCTTTATTTCCCAACTTCCAAAAAAAACCAATTTCCTGGTAGTTTTAGTGTTTCAAAAATTCCCGATTTCCTAACATCACTGATTCACAAGTCTAAAAATGTATCAAAAACAAGTTGCAAATTTCTTAAATCTAAATGCAACCCACCTAATATTTTGGTCTCAAATGCCCTTAGTTTTAATTTATTGGCCACAAAAGCTCATATGATATGTTATTTTAATATGTTTTCGATGGAGTGATACAGTTGGCAGGACAGATTTACAAAGGAAGTACCTCAATTTTGTGAGTTGTTAAAAAATGGTTAAAAACCCATGTTTTATTTTAATTATCATAACTGCTCACAAATGTGTATGGCCCGAAGATGCTTGATTAATCTATAGTGAATTTACTCAAAAGTAGTTGCAGGAGAAATTAATTTTTTTCAATTTCTCTATTGTTTGTGTACAATAATTTAAAGCATTTTAAGATGTTTTAAATCATTTTGAGAGTAGAAATTTCATGTGAATGTGGAAGGGTTATTTATTTCTTTAAAAAAAAAGCGGTTACAAAAATTGAAAAGACTAATTGGAGAGCTTTTAAATATGTAATTAACAGATTATGGAAAAAAAAAAGGAAAAAGCGGTGGAGGGTAGCATAGTTTTCTTTTCTCTGTAATTTTATTGTACAGGGGTGTTGAGTCCGTGAACTCACATTTTGACATTGAAGAAATAAACATAATATTTCTAAGTCTTTGAATTTATTAATGTTTTCTTTTAATTGCAATGAACTATGCTTCTTTGTAGTTACTTTCAGTGTCATTCTCTTATATTAGACTATGTATGTATTTAATTCTGAAGCTTTGAATTTAGATTAAATCCTCTATTGAAAAGGGTTTGTTGTTCTTTATTTCCTTGGATATGATTTGTTAGTGTGGGATAAGTAGACTTTGTGTTGTTTGTCTACATTCACTTCATTCTAAAATCAATCTTTTGCATCTACTTTCATGGTTATGTGTAGGTGTTAGTTTGCCTTTTATGCTTTCTAGTGAAAAGCATACCCTGTGTTTTCATTTATTGCATATCATTCGAAGGTAGTTGCACCTTGTAAAATAAGCAAAGAGAACTTCCAAATACCATTGCAAGTGACTCAACTATTCATCAGACTGTCATTGACATGAGAAAAAGAGTATAAAACTGAAGTGAAAAATCTGTTAACCAACAAATTTTTGGCGACTCTGCTGGGGAGATGGAAAGACTAGTTCTTTCTTGTTTTAGAAATTTAATGGTGTCTTCTCGGAAAAGAATGTTGTTAACTCCATTTGTTTAATAAGATCTCATAAGAATGATTCGAGGCCAGACCAAGACAAGAAACCAATTTAGAAAAAAGATATGTACCAACCGTTGAAGAAATAAATGTTAAAGATGACCAAGAACTTCAATATCTTTGGAACACTTTCAAAGAAAGCATCTATGAAGCTGAAAGGAAAATTTTGAATCCACCTGGAGATTACAAATCTACTATGCTATTAAGGAATGCACATCATAAATATTATCTAATCAAGAACATCAAGCAATGAATTCACCAGTTACATGCTACAGTAGAAATATTAAAAGAGAAATAAAAAAGATAAGAGCCAGTATCTTATAACTTTTCTATTCTTGAGGAATGATATTTTATACCAACATCGGTGGAGCCATCAGTGCCTGGGATTCAAAATCAACAACAAGAAATAAGTTTCCATCATGTTGAAGTTAAAAAAACCTGAATCTTTTCCAGCATGCATTCATGTCGAGCTAAGTGAGCAATTATTTAGTTTCGCCGAAGAAGAGACACAACTAGATGAACACAAGACTATATTTATCCCAAATTGGTTCTTAAAAGGTTCAAACAATGACTTTCGATGTGGTATTGTGGGTGAAGATGGCCATATTACAGAAGTTGATGTGAATGCATTCACTTGTAACTCTGACAACATTGAAAGTGGTATAAATGTACCATTATTAGAATTTCTTGATAAAAGGGTTGAGGAAAATGAAATATTAGAAAAAGAAATGCATGCATGTGAAAATAGTTTGATTGAACCATCTGAAGGCATACATAGTTTATACTCTCGACCCACTTGCTTTCTCAATGAAGAATTTGTTTGTGCAAAAGAAAAAGAAATAGTTCCTATCAAATTTGACCCTATGCTTTTAGAATATAACACCTAAGGGTCATAATTAGTAGCATGCACAAATTCTCTTTCAGATGAAAGGTTGAAGGAAGAACCTTTAATTTCTAATGCTCCTCTTGTATGTCCAAATGAAATCATGGTTAATGTTGCATGTGAAAAGAATGTTGAAGCGGTGATGAGAATTCTGTGATGAATCTAAAGTTAGAAACAATCCTCTTTTTTAATTATATGATTCTCAATCAGCTGATGAAAACTTGTTTTCTTCTCTTGACAAAGATGAGCTAGGAAAATATATTTTTAAGAATAGTTTTGAAAATGAATGTTTTGAAATCATGTTGAAAAGAGAGGAGAGCCACTTGCATATTAAATCTGATATTTTTTTATCATTGTAAGCAAAAGTAGAATGGTCATAGTGTTTGTAGTTCAAATCAATACCTGAAGGTTTTTGTTAATGATGGCTTACTGGAAAGTGAAATTGTTATATCAAGCTTCCAAACCATGGTTGATGAATATTCAGCTAATAAAGAAGAAGATGGAGAGTTGGTGCTCAAAGAAGATAAACTAGTTGAACTGATTATTGAGGAGTGTGATAATATTTCTTCAGTAAGTAATAATCCTATGATCAACAATGTCGATCACAATGATAACACTTCTGAAAGGAAATACAAGAGCAAGGAAAGAAAAACAAAATCCAAGTAAGTTTATTGATGAAGTAAATGTTACCAAGAGAAATGCAGAAACTTTGCAGCAATCACCCAAATGTGAAGAAGAAGGCACAAGAACTTTTGAAAAGGGGAAAAGCAAAGAAAAACCTCTTGTGTTATTATGAATGAGGCAATGCCTAAAATGAGAGAGAGAGCAATAAGCTCTTTACAATAACACATTAAGAAGAAACGAGAGAGGCAACATCTCTTAAATCAAGATGAGGAGAGGAGTTACAAAGTAACTCCCAAATCTATGAATGCCACCATTCATAAAATGTGTTTGCCATGTGTCCACATCCTCTTATGGAGGAAATCTAATATTCCTTAATAAAGAAAAATAAAAGAAATGACTTGTCCTCACACATGTACTAGAGGACAAATTACATGTAGGAATTCCAAAGGAATATCCTAAACTAAATACAAATAAACCTAAGCTAAGTAAAGATTAAATATTCTAACACCCCCCCTTAAGCTTTACTTGGGGAGTTTACATCAAACCCTTTAATGGGTTGCAATCCAAGATTTTTACAATGAAATTGGAACTTTTCTTTACAAAGTGGCTTGGTTAAAATATCTGCAACTTGGTCTTCCCCCTTGCAATAGAGGAGTGAAACTTGCCTGTCTTCAATTTGTTCTCTAATAAAGTGGTGTTGGAGAACAATGTGTTTTTTTCTTGCATGAAAAATTGGATTTTTAGCCAAGGCAATGGCACTTTGGTTGTCACAATACAATGGAATTGGTTCGTGTTGAGGTAGACCCAAATCTTCAAGTAGTCTTCTACGCCACAAGGCTTCTTGGAAAGCATTAGTGCATCTTTTGTACTCAACTTCAGTGGATCCAAGAGAGGTGGATTGTTGCTTTTTACTATTCCAAGAAATTTCTCCCGAACCAACAAAAAAAACAATAACCACAAGTAGATTTCCCATCATTGGGATCTCCACCTAGACTGGAATCAATAAAACCTTTTAAAGTAAAATAAGAATTTGCATCATAAAACAAACCTACATTAATAGTTCCTTTAATATATCTTAAAATTATTTTAGCAACTTTAAACTATGTTTGTTGAGGTTTAGACATCAATCGTGAAACCAAACCAACACTATAAGCAATATCGGGCCTAGTAAGAGTTAAATAATTCAAACTTCCAACTAATTGTCTATACAAAGTAGGATCAACAAGAGGAGTTTGCAAGCATTAACTTAGTGCCTAATTCAATAGGAATTGAAACATGATTAACATCATTCATTCTAAACTTATCTATGAGATCTTGAGCATATTTCCTTTGAGATAAGAAAATTCCTTTAGAGGTTTGCCAAATTTGCATTCATAAGAAATAACGTAAAAGACCTAAATCGGTCATTTGAAATCTTTTATTAAGTTGAAACTTAATATCAGAAATTAAATTATTGGAACTTGAAGTAAGAATCAAATCATCTACATATAAAATAATAATGATAATATCATCTTCATTATGTTTAATATACAAATATGGATCATTTTTAATTCTAATGAAACCTTGAGAAAGAAAGAATGCATTAATATTAGAATACCATTCCCTAGGAGATTGCTTCAAACCATAAATTGATTTCTTTAACTTGCCAACTAAATGTTCATTATCTTCCTTAACAAAACCAGGAGGTTGAGACATAAATTTCCTCATGTAAATCACCATTAAGAAAAGCACTTTTAACTTCCATTTGGTGAATAGGCCAATTCATTCTAGAAGCTAAAGCAAGCACAAGTTTAATTGTAGGCATTTTAGTAACAGGAGCAAAAGTTTCAGTATAATCTAAGCCTTCAATTTGAGAAAAACCTCTAGCAACTAATCTAGCTTTAAATTTACTAACTTGATTATTAGCATTCAATTTAGTTTTATAAAGACACTTGCAAGAAACAATAGTTTTACCATGAGGCAAGGGAACTAAATCCGAAGTTTGGTTAGAAATTAAAGTATCATATTCTTCCTTCATTGCTATTTGCCAATGTGGTTGAGCTTTAGCTTGATCAAAAGTTTTAGGATCACTGGAATTCATGATAGTAGACATTAAAGCATAATTACAATAATTAACTCTTCAAGCTTGAAGTCTATCCATTCTAGCTAAGTATTCATCACTATCTTGAAATAAAGATTTAAACCATTTAGGTCTTCTTTTAGAAGTAATGGATTCATCACTAGAAGAAGATTCATTAGGAGTAGAGTTATTATTATCATCATCACTATCACTAGAAGAAATAGAAAGAGATGCATTAGGAGTAGGGTTAAGAGAAGGAGGTTGGTCCTTCATAAGCACAACTTTTCTTTGAGCAAGTTCATCATCCTCCACTTTAGAACAATCATGAATGCCTTTTTCTGCAATACAAACATCTCTTGCAACTTTTACCTTGGTAGTAATAGGATTGTAAACTCTATAACCTTTAGTATTTTCATCATAACCAACAAAAATAAAAGGAGAAGATTTAGCATCTAATTTTTGTCTTTTCTCCTTAGGTTTGTGAACATAAGCCATGAAACCAAAAATTCTTAAATTCTACAAATTGGGCTTTCTACCAGACCAAGCTTCTTCAGGACTTTTATCCTTTAAGGCTTTGGTAGGTGTTCTATTAATTAAATAAGTTGCACAAGCCATAGCTTCAGCTCAAAACTTGTAATCCATATTTTTTTGCATGCAATAAACATCTAGCCATTTCAATAATGGTCCTATGCTTCCATTCTACCACACCATTTTGCTATGGTGTATAAGGAATGGTAAGCTCATGTTTAATTCCAAAAGATTTTAAATAAGCATTAAATGCATTATTGACATATTCTCTTTCATTGTCAGTACGAAGAATCTTAATTTTAGAACCAGATTGTCTTTCTACAAACATATGAAATTCAGTAAACACATCAAGCACTTGATCCTTCCTATGAAACAAATATATCCATGTTCTCCTTGAAAAATCATCAACAAAGGTAAAAGCATACCTTGGACCTTGGATGGAGGGAATCTCCATGGGACCCAAGAGATCACTATGAACTAGATGCAATTTAGTATATGCCCTCCAAGATTGACCATGAGGAAAGGGTTCCCTATGCATATTACCACTCATGCAACCATTGCAAATAAATTGAGAAGGAATAATAGTAGACAATCCATCAACCATATTTTCTTTTTACATCAATGAAAGATAATCATAATTGAGATGGCCAAGTCTTTCATGCCACATAGTAAAATCAACAATAGTAAGAAATGAATACTTTGTAGGAGCAAATTCATAGAACTTGAATAAGTTATCAGTATCCATTTTACCAGTAGCAATAACATGATAATTTTTTGGATCAATAATATAACACATGCCCCTATAAAAGTTAATCTTATAATATTGACAAAGTTTAGGAACTGAAAGCAAATTTGATTTTAATTCAAGAACATAAAGAACATCATGTAATTTCCCATTAGGAACATTCACATCACCAATAGCTTCAAATTTACAACTATGATTATTAGCTAATTGAACAGGAATATTGGAAGTATCAGGATGCAAAGATTCAAAACATTATTTATGAGAAGTAACATGCTGAGATGCACCAGAATCAATAATCCACTCAAGTGGTTGAGAAACATTATAAGTACAAGTAAATGCATGACAAGATGAATTGCCATTATTATTACTTTTCTTATAACGAGGTTTATGTTGTTTATTATTTTGATTATTTTAGTTCATGGGCTTTTTACCATTTTGCTTCTTAAAACAATTATTAGTAATATGTCCATCTTTCCCACAATATGTGCAATGGGGTCTTGTTTGAGAATTATTCCTTTGATTATTGTACATATTATTATTATTATTATTATTATGAGAAATGTTATGATAGGATTTAGAATGAGATTGATAATTAGAAGATTTTTGATTATTATTATGATTATGATTATTATTATTAGTTCTAAAATTATTATTATGATTTTGATTTTTAGACATAAAAGTATGTTCACTACTTTTAAGAGTACCAAATTGAATTAATTTAGCTTCCTCTTGACATAATAAATTATGAAAAATATCATAAGTTAATTGAGTAGCTAAACTAGGAATAGCAAGTTGAGCATGAATATTCATAATAAATTGTTGAAATTGACAAGGAAGACATTTTTTAAGAATAAGATGAATTAAACGTAAATCAACTAGCGTAACTCCTAAAACAGTTAATTGACTATTAATAGAATCAAACTTTAATAAGAATTCATCCATGGTTTTAAAATCCGAATACCTAAGATCTTCGAGTTGATCTTGAAGCTGAATTTTTTGAGATTCGTTTGAGCTATCATAAGTTGTTTTAAAAATTTCCCAAGCTTCATACACTTTTGTACAATTTTCAATTAGAACATACAAATCAGGAACCATTGAAATACCAATTAAACCAAGTGCTTCCTCATTTTGAGCCTTCCATCTATCTTGGTCAGCTTGAGGAGCAGTTGAAGCAGGCTCAGAGGATTTATCAGTAGCAACATCCAAAATGTGCTTGAAACGAAAAATAAAAGAAATATGAGTTTTCCATGAATGATAATTAGTGTTATTTAATTTAATTTCTGGAATTAATGTAGACATATTTGCAAAATAAATGTGAACAAATAATGGTTAAAATTGAAAATTAAAATAAAAAATTACCCCCTTTGATTAAAAAAATAACTTTCTTGATTAAAAAAAATTGAACAAAATTTTAATAATAACAAAAAAAAAATGTTAAAGAGACTATTTATCAAAAATATTAATTTCAAATAACAAATTTAAAGCTTTTTTTTTTTAAAACTTTATTTTAATTAAATAAACTTTATAAAAAAATTTAATCTTTAAAATAACACTATTTAAAGTAAAGTTCTAAAATCTTTATTAATTTTTTTATTAAAAGCACTTTGTAAACTTTATTATTAAGAAAGATTTATAAACTTTATAAACTTTCTTACACGTATGAAGAAGAAAAGACCAAAAAAATAAAGCTTATCACATGAAATGAATGATTAAAGAATTCAGAAGGTCGTGAGGGGCAAGGAAATGCAGAGGTAAGAATAGAGAACAAGCAGAAAGAAGGGCCAGTCAAAGGCGTTACAAGGCAGGGAACAAAAATACATGAAGTTGAGCAGCAATGAGGAAGAGGATGAACAAAGACCGTGAAGGAGAAGGAAACAACTAAAGCCTCCCACCAATAACACCACTGATGTAGAAACCGAACCAAAAACTTAATAAATTGTTACAGACGTTGCAAAGGTGTGTGAGAAAAGAAAATATTTAATGGAAATATGATATGATTTGGCAAATAAAAATTTAACAAAATAGGAGAAACAGAAGCACGTTATTCACACTACAAATAAAATACGTTAAGACCAGAGATATTAACTTCTGGAAACAAAATTTTACAATACACAAAGTGGTGATTATAATATGAAAACTAAAGATATTTATTATAGAGATCAATATGAAACTTATTTCAAACAAAAATCTATAAACACAAAAAATGTTAGAACATGTAAGAAAATAGAGAATATCTTGGCGGAAAGCCTTTCAAAACAAGACTCAAACCAAAAACAAGCCTTTGGCGGCAAGCCTTCCAAAGCTTAAAAAAAGCATTAAAGTACAATTTAAATAAATTAGACTTGCATGCAAACTTGTTAACAAATTTGAAAAAAAAAAAAAACTTAAATCATAACCTGCACAATAAAAAATATTAGAGAAAAAACTTCTTGTCCTCTCAAGAATACCTCCAAGATGGTGAACTCCACATAATGGTAACCTTCATCAATCTCAACTTGAAACAAGGATTAGAACCTACTTTGATACCATGAAAGGAAATACAAGAGCAAGGAAAGAAAAACAAAATCCAAGTAAGTTTATTCATGAAGTAAGTGTTACCAAGAGAAATGCAGAAACTTTGGAACAATCACCTAAATGTGAAGAAGGAGGCACAAGAACTTTTGAAAAGAGGAAAAGCAAAGAAAATCCCCTTGTGTTATTATGAATGAGGCAATGCCTAAAATGAGAGAGAGAAAGAGAGAGAGCAAGAAACTCTTTACAATAACATCATTAAGAAGAAATGAGAGAGGAGACATCTCTTAAATAGAGATGAGGAGAGGAGTCACAAAGTAACTTCTAAATCTATGAATGCCACCATTCATAAAATGTGTGTGCCATGTGTCCACATCCTCTTATGGAGGAAATCTAATATTCCTTAATAAAGAAAAATAAAAGAAATGATTTGTCCTCACACATGTACTAGAGGACAAATTACATGTAGGAATTCCAAAGGAATATCCTAAACTAAATACAAATAAACCTAAGCCAAGTAAAGATTAAATATTCTGATATTTGTCAAGGGAATGCTAATTTGAACCAAGACATACAATCTATGTTCTTTCAAGTGGATGATTCTTAGTTATATGAAGCAGATTGTGAAGGTATGGTTGGTTATGTTTGAGAGGTGTATCACAAAAAATGGTTGTTTGGGCATGAATGCATATAGAAGAAACTTTTTCATTTCATTAATCTGAGATCTGGCATTGGAGCTATCGCAAGGTGGTGGCTATCTCTAGTCACATCATATGGTCAAAATCCATTGTTCCGCATAGGTGCCTACTTTTTCCAACCTGTTGATGGATTCATTTGTGCAACTTGAGCACCCTTGAAGTAGGGCCTTATGACCATGTATATATTTAGGTGGTTTTGGTGTGTGATTAGTTTAGTTTCCTTTTTGCTTTGTCTCTTTTTGATTTTTCCCCAGTCACCCCTCCACCCATTTGGAGAGAAGCGACCTTTCCTCTTTCTATTCCTATTCCTATTCTTTTGACTTTGCAGCCCAATATTTAATGCACTGATCTTGCTTGAGATTCTAGGTCCCTTTCTTTGTCCTTCACAGTCCTTGTCCCCAATCAAAGCCTATTGTTGGTCCATTTTTGAACTTGGCCAAATTTAAACTTTTAAGTCCTATTTCATAGTCAACCTTTTTCAAGTTTTTAAGTTCCTATGTTCCAAAAATTTCCAATTTCCTAACTTCCAAAAATGATCGACTTCTCGATAGTTCCAGTGTTCCAAAAAAATTCGATTTCCCGACATCACTAATTCACAAGTCTAAAAATGCATCCAAAAAAAGTTGCAAATTTCTTAAATCTAAAATAAAACCACCTAATATTTTGGTCTCAAATGCCTCCAGTTTTAGTTTATTGGCCATAAAAACTCATATGATATGTTATTTTAATATTTTTCTATGGACCGATATAGTTGGCAGGATTGGTTTACAAAGGAAGTACCTCAATTTTGTGAGTTGTTAAAAAATGGTTAAAAACCCATGTTTTATTTTAATTATCAAAACTGCTCACAAACTTTTGTGGCCCCAGGATGCTCAGTTAACCCACAGTGAATTTACTCGAAAGTAATTGCAAGAGAAATTAAAATTTCTCAATTTCTCTATTGTTTGTGTACAATAATTTAAAACATTTCATGTTGTAAATCATTTTGAGAGAAACAATTTCATGTGAATGTGGAAGGGTTATTTCATTCTTTTAAAAAATAAGACTTACAAAAACTGAAAAGGTTGATTGAAGAGTCTTTAAATATCTAATTAACATATTATGGAAGGAAAAAGAGGAAAAAACAGGGGGGGGGGGGCAACATAGTTTTGTTTTCTGCACAATTTTATTGTATAGAGGCGTTGAGTTTGTGAAATCATATTTTGACATTAAAGGAATAAAGAGGATATTTACAAGTTTTTGAATTTGTTTTTGATATTTATAGGGGTGTGGAGCATCGTAAATTGTACGCACTTGCTAGGGTGGTACAATTTCACACCTAGTTTAGCACCCGCCTTGGCGCATTTTTCATTTTGCATTGCATTTCCCCTTTAGCACTTAATTAATTAAATTAATTAGGTCTAAGGTTCTATTTTATCATCTCCCACATCATAAGGTTGGGCCCTTTCATTAAAGTGTGCCCTTTTCATTTTATTCCTCCAATACATCATTTAATCAAAAACCCTAATTAGGTCCTATTTTGAACTTTAAGGCCTGATTTCGGGGGTCAAAACATCTTGAAATTAGCTGTAACTTTGGGATTCTCTCTAAAATCATCATATCCGACGGCCCTGAAAATTTGGTGAAAAGTTGTCAGGACCATGGCGCCCGAAGAGGACCATGGCGCCCGGAGTGCACACGGTCCCAGATATTTTTCTCAAAATTTTAGGAGCGCGATCCAATCATAAAATAAAGCTTAACCCCAAGAAATTGGCGGGAGATTCAATCTCTAGGTTGGCCAAAAGTTGAAATTAAGACCTAGGGTTTCATATATAAGAGCTCTCTTTCTTCATTTGAAAGGATCCGAATTTTGTTTTTAGGGACCTTCTATGCAGCGAAAGAGTAGTCTTTGAAGACTTCAACAAAATTCAACATCCATCCATCAAGCATTCATCAATTTCATTCATCCATTTAGGGCTTTGAAGATATTGAAGAGAATAGGGGATTACCGACTGAAGATTGGCTTGTACCCCTCCCTTAGGGTTGGGTATGATTTCATGTTGTTTTCATGTCTTTGCATAAGCCTCATTATATCATTTGTATTCATGCTTTAGATCACTTTGCATCTTGATTTGGAGCATTTACATTATCATTTACAAGCAATTAGGGTTTACTTTCTAGGTTGCTCTAGTTTGCTTACTTGCATTTTAGGATCTTGCACACACACAAGGTCTACACACACATTACTTTTACAATACAACTTGGCTATTCGTGGAGGTGGAAATCACCGAAGCGGGGGTTTGACTAAGGCAAAACCTTATATAGCCGCCCACCATACTCTTTTCAGATATAAGTGCAGATTTCAGGATTCGGATGACGCCGCAAGTTGCAGATCCAGGAAAAGCAGGCCGAGACAGAACTCCATACCAAATTTCAGAGAAAAAGACCAGGACAGGGGCGTGGGGCACCCTGGTCCTACTGGGACAGGGGCGTTGGGCACCCTGGTCCCTCTGTCAAACAACAAGTTTTCAGCACTTTTCGATAGCTTTTTAGGTTCCAAAACAGTAGTTTCCGGAGCAGTTTCAGGGGCAGAATCAGGACAGTGGTGCCCGTGCCCCCATCTCGAACATTTTCACTCAGATTTTGACTCCAGGTACACATTTGCATTCTTTTCTTATTCTTGTGTTTATAGCTTTCCATTGTTTAATCTCAATTCTGCAATCTTGTTATTAGTTCATACTTGCACTTTGGGGTTAGGAATTGAACTTGCATCATTTTATCTTTCAATTGCAACAAAGGAATAAAAATCCTAATAGGTAGCTTGTGGCTCTCTCTCTTCCACAAAAAGAAGTAGCTAATTGTGTGATACCTCTAGGCTCTTTCCTATTCCACAAGTGTGTGGTTGAAAGTGAGATTAGGGCATGTTTGCTTAGTGTCACTTTTTCTCCTACACATTTTGGTGAACCCGACGTGAATTTCAATCTTCTCTAATTCTGATTTATGTTTTCAAATTTGAGTGTTTATGCTATTTCAAATTCAAATTTGTATTTACAAGTTTTAATTTCTTGCAAGATTCAAAAATTTAGAGGAAATTTTTGCTAAAACCCTAAAGTTGAACTTGTGGATAGCTTAATTGGGATCAATAATTTCAAATCTGATTTAGGAACTCATTTGAATCATAAATTTCATTTTTTAAGTCTACATTCTAAGTGCTTGCATTGGTTAAAATTAAAGATTTCCTTCTATTTTGCATGTGTTATCATTTGAAAAAGGAAAATTGTTGTCATGATGCATTCATTTCATAGATGTGATAATGGGTTAGCTTCCCTTGTTTCAATTTTTCCTTCTCCTAAAGAACCTCCCCCCATCTATAATAACATTTTAGTGCTTAAAAGAGTTTCTACCAATCCCTTTGAGACTCTCCCATGCTCTAAGGATGAAGACTTTAAGAGTGATCTTGACAATTCTCCTAAAATGTGCCCTTCCTATTTAGCTATCCTAGAGGAAGAGAATGATATCATAAACACCTTTCTTAATGTTACTTCACCTTCCCTACATGATGCCTCTCTAAGTGAAAAGGTATTGATGGACATTGACTTATTTTCTCCTAAAGTTGGTCCTTCCAATGGGGGCATGTTAGTGCAACAAGAGGTTATGAACACTTCTTTCAAAGATCTCCTTCCTAAGCATGAATCTTTGGAGAAATATGTTCATGTTCCTCCTAAAAAACACTCCCTTCATGAGGATCCTTTTGTGCAAGAAGATGACATTATCCCTACATTTCCTAGTGATGGCATTTCCTTTTCCAACAAAATTCCCACTAGAGATGATGAATTAATGATAAATGCTTACCCTTCTCCTAAAGTGTGTCCTACCCATAAGCATCCCTTAGAGAAAGAAGATGAAATAATAAGCAATTTCCTTAATTCTCTCTCCCCTAAAGATCATATTGAACATATTTTGAGGAAAGAGGATGAGTTTAACACATCTATTGATGCTCTCCCTCCTAAGGATGAGGAATTAATAAACAATGTTATCTCCTCTCCCAAAATTGACAATACTTCAAACATTCCTTTCAACAACTTCGCTATTTGGGATGAACCATTAGAAGAAGGTGTAGATTATTCTCTACCCCATGAGAGAACCCTAGCCAAAGGGGATGAAATCAAGATTGAAAACTCCCTTGATAGTTTCTCACCTTCCTTGAATCTCAATTATTCTCCCTCTCCTCAACTTGGTTCTACTCATAAGGAAACCCTAGTTCAAGGCAAGATGGTTAACATCTCTTTCAAAGATCTCCCTCTCAAGAGTGAGACTTTAGAGAGTAATGTTGATCCTTCTCCTAGAGAGTTTATTCCCCATGTAGATCCTTTGATGATAGAGGATGATATGACCTTTCCTAGTATTACTCTGCCTACTAGAACATCGATGCCTACCCCTTGTCTCTCTCCTAAAATTGATTTAATCCATGATGAGATTTTAGTGCAAGAGAAGACTATCAAAAATTCTTCCAACACTTTTGTTCATTCCCCTAAACCATCCTCAATCAATTTGATACATGTGAATGAAACACCTAATAAACCTCTTTTCACTGTCCAAGGTGCTTGTCCTTCTCAAAATTCTCAACCTTTAAATAAGCCTATCTTAGTGGTTCAAGGTGGTTATGCTAATGATTCTTTTTGCACTCCTAAGAAACCTATTATTACTATGCAAGGAGGTTATTCTACTAAGAGCCCTTATGAGTATGCTAAGCAACTGACTAGAGAGAGTTATAATGCAGTTGCTCATACCTATAATACTAGAAATAATAGGCAGCCTAATCCTCCTCCTGTTACTCCAGTTTCTCTTCCTAATCCTCAACCAATTCTTCCGCAAGCTCCACGTATTTCACAAGTTCTTGGTAAGGAATATGATCTCATAGAACAACTTAAAGCTACCCCTGCTAAGATATCCCTTTGGGATTTGATCCAAACTTCTTCCGCTCATCATGGAATGTTACAAGATGCCTTGAAAGATTTGAATGTTCCTCCACCTAATACATCTAGTAATATAGTGTCTTTGGTTAACTCTGTGATGAATCCTAAAGCTCAAATTGTGTTTACTCAAGATGAGTTGCCTAATAGTGAAATTCAACATCAATATGATCCCTTGATGATTGTGGTTATCATAAATGACACTGCTATAAGACGAACACTGGTCGATAATGGTTCTGGCCTTAATGTGTGTAGCATTAATCTATTGCATAAGATGAATGTGGATACATCCCTTATTGAGCCTGATTCTCATCCCATTCGAGGCTTTGATAATGTGGCTAAGTCTTCATTAGGTATTATCACCTTACCCATCATAATGGGACCTGTTACTTTGCCTACTCCTATCCATGTTATGTCGGGAAATCTAACATACAACTTGTTATTAGGGAGACCTTGGATTCATAGTATGTAAGCTATCCCCTCTACATTGCATAGACAAGTTAAATTTATTTATAACAATAAGACATATACCTTGATAGGTGATACTAATTTTCAAGCTTGTTTGCAAGCATCTACTTCTAAAGGGAGTTCTTCTAAACCTTCCTTTTCTAGTGATGACTCTTTAAACAAGATACCTATGGATGAATCATCACCCTCTGATAATCAAAATTCTTTGGATGAGTCTGAAATTCTTGAAGAAGATTCTTCTCAACTTGAATCTACACATGAAAAGGCTTTTGATCCTGAGAAGGTTCTCGCAGAAGACGATTGGGGATCTCTTGATTTCAATCCCACCTTTGTAGGTGAGTATAGGGTTCCTCCTAGAGAGCTTAAAGTTAAAAAGAAGGAAGAAACTAGAGATCAATCAGTCTTACATGAACCTATGAGCAATAATTTTGTGGCCACTTCTCAAACTTCTTCTCCTCACACCTCTAATTCTAAAGGATTTGATTCTTGGTCTTATGAAAAACCACCTTTTCTTTCTGAAATGGCTAATCGTTATGGTCGTGGTTTTCATATTTTGGCTAAGAGTGGCTCTAGTGGAAATGGTTGTGGCATAAATGAACAAGGAACTAAAGTTCCTTTAGAACATAACATGCATGAATATTCATTTGGACTTGGATATAATCTTTCTAAGCCCACCAAAGCATCTAATAGACCATCTCTCAATGTTAATTCTATATTTAGTAGTGATGATGATCTCACTTCAACTAAATCATCTTCTACTTCTATCAACTCTCATTCCCCTCATAAGGAAATCTTGGCGATGAACAAATCTCTTTATGAATCCCCTCAAATTTCTAAATCCACTTATGAATCTTTATCTCCTATTCATCATAAAGTCCTTTCCTCTAGGGATAAGGCTCTAATAAATTACACTCATCCCTCTTCTAAGAGTTCTTGTGACTTTTCTTCTTCAATTTTATACATGTTTTTGATCTCACTTATAGTTGAGCATTTAACATGTCATATTCAAATACCTCATTCAGTCTATCACGTCTTTAAATAACATTAATGGCTATTATGTTGCTCATCATTATGTGACATTGGTAGCTCATTTACTGGGGGCTCATTGTCATTCATGATGGTACAATTTCAAGTGCAATCATATTTTTGAAGCAACATAATAGCCTAACTTTTCTATGTTATCTCTTGTTCCTATGGGGACAAGAGTGATTTCATACATCTCTTCTTTTTATGGTTAAAATTTCCCTTTGGGGTACTAGTGTGGAAATATTGATCATCTTTTCTTTAGAATCCTCTTTTTCTAGATATGGGAGAAGATGTGTATTCTCTTTCTTATCCTACCCACTTCTTGTGAGGAGCATTTTACATACACTAATGTCTTGCTTGCATGAACTCATGTGAGTATGTAGTACATTTTGTTCATGTCTAAATCTCTCCCTGGAAAATTGAGTAAGTCCTTCTCATTGTCCTTATCCTTGGGAGGCAATGATCTTTCCTTATTTTTATCTAAGGATCCATTGTTTCCTATTTCATGGATGGTGTGAACTTTATTACTTGATGTTATTCCTTGTATGCATTTGTTGTTGTTTGTTCAAGGATTCTCTCTTACAAGAGGTGTAAGTTCTCGACTACAACCTCTTTTGCACTTGGTAAAATACATCCATAATGAATTCACTCTCCCAATTGGGTTAAAAAGAGCATCATCCTTCATTAAGATTCACTTTCACCTCGCAAAAGAAGGAAGTATTGCATTCTTATTCTCTTCTTTGTCTTATTCTAGAAGATGTTATATTTGTCTAAGACAATTCCTCTCGGGGATAGGTGTCTTTTGTACAAAGATCTCTTCTCCTCTAAGGATCTCCTTTACACATACTACAAGATATCCCTTTTCAACTATCTTATCCTTTCTTACAAAGTGCAAAACTCTCTTGCTTGGATCTATGTCATTGTTGCATTTTTGGGGTATCTTCTTTCGTGATGAAGGTAGGTATCCTTGTTCTACTTTACTTATGACATAAACATTACACTTTTTAAGCAATGGGTCATTCTCGCAACCAGAGCACAGACTCTTAGAGCGGGATGTCACACTTTTGTACTATACATATACAGGTTGTAGCATACTCGGGCATAGACTCCTATGAGGTGCTTCTAACCTCACTTACACACACATGCACGAGGTTGAGTGGAACTAGTAGCATAAGGCTAGACTTTCTCACTCTCCTCCCTTACATGGATCACCTAGACAGACTCTAGGGGCTAGTTTTCCATGTACTTTTTCCCATGGATCACCTAGACAAGATCTAGGGGCGAGAAGTCCATGTTTTCTCTCTCACTATTCTTCTCATGGATCACCAATGTGTGTATTCATGCTTTTTTCCTTTCTTTTCTTCCCTTTGCATTTTGTTTCCATTTACATCCTTCATCTTGTGTTAGAGAACTCTCAAATCCTCACACTCTTTGTTGTGTTGGAATTGAGATTTAGTCCTCTTTCTTACCAAATGTTTTTGATCTCATATCAAATCTTCTTGTGAGCATTTGTCATCAATATTCTTTAACAATTCGAAGTGGTAAACATGATACCCTGTTTCAACTCACTAAAATTAGCAAGCCGAAACAGGGGGGGCATATAGCTACCCTTGAATTTTCATCACCTTCCTTAGTAAGAATTGGGTGATTTTGTGATCTAACGTGTGTTTTGTAGGGTGCGGTTCCTAACTGTGTATTGTAGATACCGCTGGGGGCTTCGTCCGACAGACTTATGGATATATCCTTTTTCAAACAATGTTTACTTTTCTGTACTTTAGCTTGCATATGCACGTAGTGTTCATATGACCACTAAAGTGGGGGCTAAATGTAGCATCATAAATTGTACGCACTTTCTAGGGTGGTATAATTTCACACCTAGTTTAGCACCCACCTTGGTGCATTTTTCATTTTGCATTACATTTCCCCTTTAGCACTTAATTAATTAAATTAATTAGGTCTAAGGTTCTATTTTATCATCTCCCACATCATAAGGTTGGGCCCTTTCATTAAAGTGTGCCCTTTTCATTTTATTCCTCCAATACATCATTTAATCAAAAACCCTAATTAGGTCCTATTTTGAACTTTAAGGCCTGATTTCGGGGGTCAAAACATCTTGAAATTAGTTGTAACTTCGGGATTCTCTCTAAAATCATCATATCCGACGGCCCTGAAAATTTGGTGAAAAGTTGTCGGGACGATGGCGCCCGAAGAGGACCATGGCGCCCGGAGTGCACACGATCCCGGACATTTTTCTCGAAATTTTAGGAGCACGATCCAATCATAAAATAAAGCTTAACCCCAAGAAATTGGCAAGAGATTCAATCTCTAGGTCGGCCAAAAGTTGAAATTAAGACCTAGGGTTTCATATATAAGAGCTCTCTTTCTTCATTTGAAAGGATCCAAATTTTGTTTTCAGGGACCTTCTATGTAGCGAAAGAGTAGATCTTTGAAGACTTCAACAACATTCAACATCCATCCATCAAGCATTCATCAATTTCATTCATCCATTTAGGGCTTTGAAGGCATTGAAGAGCAATAGGGGATTACCGACTGAAGATTGGCTTGTACCCCTCCCTTGGGGTTGGGTATGATTTCATGTTGTTTTCATGTCTTTGCATAAGCTTCATTATATCATTTGTATTCATGCTTTAGTTCACTTTGCATCTTGATTTGGAGCATTTACATTATCATTTACAAGCAATTAGGGTTTACTTTCTAGGTTGCTCTAGTTTGCTTACTTGCATTTTAGGATCTTGCACACACACAAGGTCTGCACACACATTACTTTTACAATACAACTTGGCTATTCATGGAGGTGGAAATCATCGAAGCGGAGGTTTGACTAAGGCAAAACCCTATATAGCCGCCCACCATACTCTTTTCAAATATAAGTGCAGATTTTAGGATTCGGACGATGCCGCAAGTTGCAGATCCGGGAAAAGCAGGCCGAGACAGAACTCCATACCAAATTTCAAAGCAAAAGACTAGGACAGGGGCGCGGGGCGCCCTGGTCCTGCCGGGATAGGGGCACTAGGCGCCCTAGTCCCTCTGTCAGACAGCAAGTTTTCAGCACTTTTCGATAGCTTTTTAGGTTGCAAAATAGCAGTTTCCGGAGCAGTTTCAGGGGCAAAATTAGGACAGTGGTGCCCGCGCCCCCGTCTAGAACATTTTCACTCAGATTTTGACTCCGGGTACGCATTTGCATTCTTTTCTTATTCTTGTGTTTATAGCTTTCCATTGTTTAATCTCAATTCTGCAATCTTGTTATTAGTTCATACTTGCACTTTGGGGTTAGGAATTGAACTTGCATCATTTTATCTTTCAATTGCAACAAAGGAATAGAAATCCTAATAGGTAGCCCGTGGCTCTCTCTCTTCCACAAAAAGAAGTAGCCAATTGTGTGATACCTCTAGGCTCTTTTGTATTCCACAAGTGTGTGGTTGAAAGTGAGATTAGGGCATGTTTGCTTATTGTCACTTTTTCTCCTACACAGGGTGCTTCTTTGTAATTACTTTTAGTGTCATTCTTTTATATTGGACTGTGTATATATTTAATTCTGAAGCTTTGAATTTAGATTAAATCATCTATTGAAAAGGGTCTGTTGCTCTTTCTTTTCCTAAATATCATTTGTGAGTGTGGGATAAGTAAACTTTGTGTTGTTTGTCTACATTCACTTCATTCTAAAATCAATCTTTTGCATCTACTTTCATGGTTATGGGTAGGTGCTAGTTTACCTTTTCTACTTTCTGGCAAAAAGCATACCCTGTGTTTTCATTCATTGCATATTATTTAAAGGTAGCTACGCCCTGTAAAATAAGTAGAGAGAACTTGCAAATACCATTGCAAGTGACTCAACTATTGGTCAGATTGTCATTGACATGGGAAAAAGAGTATAAAACTGAAGTGACAAATATGTTAACCAACAACTTCTCAAATCAAACTTTCCAATATCTTATTGATCTCTTTTGATGTAACATTTGCTACGCATTTTTTTGAACTACTTGACTGTTGGAGGTCTTCCATGCCATAACTCATAAGGGGTCATAGATTTATTGACCCATACATACACCTTGTTAATAATATGGTTATAAGTATTAGCATCTTTCTAGTATACATCAAGAAAATTATCATCTTTCATCATTGTTTTAATCATCTCTTAAATTGTCATGTTTTTCCTTTTGACTACCCCATTATGTTGAGGGGTCCTAGGAGAAAAAAAGTGTCTCCTAATGCCACAATCTTCACAAATTTTTCAAACTTATTTGAGGTAAATTATCCTCCTCTATCAGACCTTATACACTTGATCTTAGCATCTATCTCATTCTCTACCATCTTTAAACTTATCTACAGCTTCTAAATTTTTATTTTTTTTCAAAAATGTGACCCATGTCATTCTAGAGTAGTTATCAATAAGAAACATAAATTACCTTTCACCATTGAGTCCTTGAGTCTTGTTGGTCCACACAAGTCAATATGTATCAGTTATAGAGGTTTTGTAGTAGAGTATTCATTGATCTTGAACCTAGTCCATGTTTGCTTTCCTATTTGACATTCCTTACACAAAGGTTTTGTAGGATTGATAATCTTTGGCATATCTCTTACTGCATGTATAAAGATAATATTAACCATGTTGTCAAAGTTTATGTGACCCATCCTCTTGTGCTGTAACAAACATTCACTAGATTTTGCTAACAAACAACTTCCTTCTTTAGCTTCCTTCAAATGATAAAAAATTTCATCAATTCTTGTTCCTTTTATAATCAGCTTTCCTAAGCTACCTTTTTTTATTTCACATCCTCTATCATGAAATGTGAGATTATATCCTTTGTTGCAAATCTGACTAACACTAATAATATTATGTTTTAGTCTCTTAACATAAATGCCATCAATTGTTTTATGTTTTTCATCAATAGTTATAGTTCCTTTTCCATAGATTTGTGTAGACCCTTCATCACCAAACCTTACTAATCCTCCATTCCACTTCTCAAAGCTGATGAATTTTTTTTATCATTGATAATGTGATTATAACATCCACTATCAATTACCCAATTATGTGGTTCCTATTTTGCATGAAACGCAATCCATACAATCATTGATCTTTCATTGTTCTTAGTTTGCAGAGTACCAAATTTCTTACAATTTTTCAACATTATTAATTTTGTCATCAACTTTCAGGACTGTAAATAATGTCTTTTCATTTGAATCATCACAACGCTCATCTTCAGATGAATAACTACTCTCTTTGGAATAAAAACTTCTTTTGGGTTTCTCTCTAGAATTCATATCTTCTACATTGCTATCTTCTTTAAAGGTGCATTTAGAAGCAAAATGACCAATCCTTCCATAGTTAAAACATTTGAAAGGTAACTAACCCTTGTATTTTCTAGTGGCTTTCTTCAATATTCTTATAAATTTAGCTTCAACTTCATAAATACCTTCACACTGATCAAAATCATCTTTAGTCTTCTTACCAACTTTGAATGCAACTTACCTTTTAGGAGCAATTTCACCAAACTCTCTCATCTCAAAAACAGTCAGAGAACCATATAGTTGATCCATTGTATATCTATCCAGAGTCTTACATTATTCAATGGATGAAACCCTATGTTGGTATTTTGGTATGGTTTTGTCATTGATGTCAACACCTACTAAAACTCTAGCACTTTGGAGATCCAGCAACATTCACCGACAAGCAAGTAACTTTTGCACAGTCACTGGTATATGGTACACCAGCAGGATATAATGATCACCGGCACTTGGAATGGCATGGAAAACACTTGGTAATGTCGAAGACATTGTTTGGACATCTTATCTTGGAGAGTTGTTTATTAAAATATTCATATTTGTATATTTGTTGTTACCGGCAAATAGGTCCAGGGTTACATTGACAGGTTTATCTTTTCCAGATCAGCATGGCACACTATGGAGATGATTAATTATTGTTGTAAATGCATTAAGCTGACATGTTCATTTGGTTATTGCATCAGATATTGTATTGTTTGTAAAATGTTTTCATTGTAATATCTTGTAGAGCCAACCTACTAAAATTGGTCTTAGGTTATGGTATAAATGTAAGGTCTTAATTGTAAGATCGAATGTGGAATGTGAAAAAGGATTTGTGTGAAGGTTTATGCGAGATTAAGCAGAGCTATACACGTAGACATCATTTGAAGGTGAAGCTAGGTTTTTGTAAAAGCATATCAAAACTACACCAGTACTGTAATGCCCCTACCCTAGTCAGACTTGTAAAACCCATTTGACCTTGGTTGACTTCCTATGTGGCATTCTTGAATGGTAGGTTAACCGTGATGCAATGTGTAGTTTAGATAATATAAATAATCGTGCATACCTATTATTGTGCTTTTGTATTGATTCTTGTGTAAAGGTAATTGTTTCCTAACTCTTGTGATAAATCTTGAGCCAACGCCTTCATGGAATATATATATGTATATGTATGCTTGCATGATTCATGGGTGCAGGAGATTGCAGGTACCACACCGCCTAGGGCGAGGTTCATCTCCTTCGAGATTCGCAGGTTTGAGTAAACCTCCTCCATCCTCAGAATTCGGATTTGGGGGTCATAAAACTCTCGTCTTGCCTTAGCCATGGTCAGGTGAGCATCGTGTGTGGTTCGTGGGGCTTTCTTTTCATTGGGTTGCGTGTCATGTGATTTGGTGGAATTCCTCGGTTTGCATGCTTTGCGCGGGGTAAGTGGAGTTTGTTATCCTAAGTATTCAATTCAATTTAATGTGTGGATGTACGCATTAGTAATGTAGAAAATTTAAAATAGGTAGTTTCTTTTATATGATTAATCGTTAATTTAAAGAGATTGCTTTAATTAGAATTGTAGCAAGCTTAAAGTATTTAACTTGGATTAATGTGCTCATTTATACATTTGTAGTTGAGAAAATTAGAATAAATAAGTTTCTTTCAAGAGATTAGTCATTTATTTAAAAAGGGTCACTTTATTATGTTGTAGCGAGTTAATTTAATAGTTAATTTTAAATAACGAAATTCAATTAGTTATGCGTTTTTAGAAAGGAAGGATTTAAAGTCATTGGGAATAGAAATAAATTTATCATTTTCGCATTTTGGAAAAGAAAGGGTAAATTTTATTATTTAAAGGAAATTATTCTTTTTACTTGTAAAGTTGATATAGTATAAAGGATTGATTTTTGGAAATTTAAATTAACCTAAATACCTTACTCTTGTTAACAATTCAAAATATAGATGTTGGCTAAAGTAATATGGAAAAATTAAAATTAGAATTAAATAAGAAATAGAAGCATTTTAATTTTAATTAGAAAAGCGAATAAGATGTATTGAATAGTGGAAAGGAATGATTTCCATTTTTCGTTTTCTTTTATTTTAAAAATAAATGCCTAAATTCGAAATTGAAAATTAGGTCAAAAAAAGGGGGTTTCTCATTTAACCTAGTTTTTGGAAATATTTTTGGGGGGTTCTTTCTTTTTGGTCATCTTTTTGGAAAAAAAATGGTGTTGGAAGGGAGATTGGGGATTTTGGAGAAAATGGAGTTTTGCTTTGAGTTGCAGGTGGAGCTCTTCTTCAAAAATATTCTTCTCGGAATGTGTTTTGAGGTAGGAATCTAATCATCAGCTTGATTAAAATGTTTATAAAAAAAAAGGGGGGTTTTGTATTTTTCTTTCTTGCAATATTGGTTTTTCAGATTTTCCATGGATGTCTGTGAGTAAGTTTCATTGTAGAAAATTGGTAAAGCTTAACTTTTGTTGGATCTTTGTGTGGAAAATGGATTGCAAACATTGTTTTGGATTTGGTGGTTATTCTTCAAACTCTTCTATTTTTTTGAAATCCACAACATTTTGGAAAAAGAGAAAAAAAAAAATGGTTGTGACTGCAATAAATGGAGAATGGGGGTTTTTACGTTTTGTTTATGGTTATTTCGTTCATGTTTATTTCAAAAAAAAAAATAGTTCCCTAGTTGGTTGTTGGTTCTGAGCAATTTGGAAAATATATGGACTGTGATTTTCTTTCAAAAAATGGGAGATTGCTGGAAAATATATGGATTGTGACTTTCTTTCAAAAATGGGGGATTGCTGGAAAATGCTTTAAATCCTTGTCTCAGGCTGTGTGGTGTGCATTGGGGATTTGTTATCTTTTTTTTTATTATTGATTTTATATGCTATAACCAAAAAAAATAATTTATAAACCCCATGGCAGCCGGTAGCAACTACTACCAGTTGGTAGCAGCACTACCAGAGGTAGCGTACTGCTACCAAATGGTAGCAGTGCTACCAATGGTAGCTTGGGCTGCCAAGGGGGGGGGCCCACGTGGGTACCTTCCCTTTTCTTTTTCTTTTTTTGAAAATTAAAAAGTGTTTTTTTTTAATTTATATATTTTTTATTATTATATATAAATTGTTAAAAAAAAAAGAATATATATATATAATATGTAAAAAGAAAAGAAAAAAAAAATCAAATTAATAAGTGAATTTAAATTTAGTTTAAGAGATTTAAATTGAGTTGCTTTTATATTATTTAATTTTGAATTCAGTTTCTTTTATATTATTTAATCCCAGATTATTAAATAATATATTTGGATTTTAGAGAATCAACATTTAGTAAATCCATACTTTAATACAAGTTATTAATTTCATATTGATTACATCATACTCGGGTTAATACTTATTATTAACATGGACTAAATAGTAATGGTGGATTAATGTGAATTTTTAAATAAAAGTTAATTTAGCAAATCCATCAACTTGATCGACATTAATAGTTAAAGCAATATGGTAAACGAATACCTCTACCGGATAATGCCTATGCAGATTTAAATTTCTATAATAGAATTTGGTTATGTAATGGTAAGACTTGATATGCTAGTGTTTGGTCACAAGTCGGTCAAGCCCCTAGTTAGGGTACCATTAGACAAGAGAATCTATGTTCATGTTTTTTTTTTATGGTTCAGTTTGATCCGCTTCTAGAAGGGATCACTATGTAATAATCAACCGAGGTAGATGTTGTATAGTGGATGTGTTCGCCTAAAGGGCAGAGATGTAATTGACATGAAAACTTATGTAATCCTAACTATATGAAATGCCAGAGGGGTCTTGCAGTTGAGCAGACCCGGAGATGTAGCCCTTTAGGGGTGAACTCCAAGATCATATTCATGTTATGCGATGTCTTGTTTCTTTATTTCATATTATAAGTTATCATGTATGGTTGCTTTTCATAAGTGTATGATGGGAATTTAATGAAGCTAAATCAAAGTGCATAAATTTATTCATCTTGATAAATGTAGTAATCAGGTTCATAAAACATTGTAAATTATGATTATGGAAAAGTATTTGGTTTATGTTAATTAAAAGAAGTAATAGTGGAAATAATCTCTCTAGGTTACCATTATTGCTTTAGCTTGATATAAGTTGGTAAATTGATCGAATGTGTATGGGTAACAAAGTTAGTACTAATGTCGTAATTTTCTAATTTGAAATCTAAAGGATGAACTTCATATAGGTATTTACCTTTTTATCTTAGTTAATGAGCATCGTCATGTTAGTTATATCACACTATTTTAGATGAATTTATATAGTTATTTATGTTTTAATCTTAACAAATAATCTTTACTAGATTAATTTTATAAATGGGTGAACTCAACTAGCTTTCCATAATTATAACCCTAATAAATGAATTTCTTATGATTGCTAAAATTGGACTGAAAAGGGAAAGATTCATATAGTTGTTTATATCTTAATCTTAGTAAATGTATCTCTTCATATTAACTTCATTTTAACTAAAGAGAGTGACATACATTAAGTTAGTTATATTGTAATCCTAATGGGAGAACGTCACTATGAACTTATAATTTAATCCTATAATGATGAATATCATCTTGCTAATTATATTTTAATTTAAAGGATGAACTCATGTGTTCCTATTTACATTTTCACCTTAATGAATTGAGCTCCTTCTATTAGCATTATTAAAACTTCAATGAATGAATTCTATGGCTACTCACATTTTATCCTCCATAAAAGAATTACGACTCTTTAGTTGGTTATGCTTAAACTTTAATGAGGGAACCTCACTCTATTAATGGAAGTTTAATCCTTAATGAACGAATCTCATCTTATTAGCCATGCTTTCAATACTAAAGAAGAATATCAGTTGTGGGTGATTATCTTAAAACCAATGAATGAACTTCATTATATTAATTGCATTGAACCTTAAGGGAGGCCTCTTAAATTAATTAGGTGTTAATGTGCATTGAGTAAACAACCTCATGATGGCCTCCTACCCACCCAAAATAAATGAACGCTTCCTAAAATTCTAAGACGTCAATTCATTGAGCATATATATAATCATGTCTTATGCATTATCCCGTAATTAAGTTATCCATCTTATTGGATCAATTGACACAAGTTGAGTTAGGTGTAAGGTACGTAATCGCGTTGGGAAACTCCTTAGGTTCGTTTAGCCTTCCGTTGTGCTATCTAAGTTTTTCTTAACTCTAGATTATCTTAAGGTTGTAACTTATTAGTAACGCTCATAAGTATTATTATTATAATATATATATATATATATATATATATATATATATTTACACTCTATTTGAGTGTTTTTAACTTAAACCCTTAGGGGTTTCCTAGCGGGGCATTACAGGTATTGAATCCAACATATGAAGATGCTATTTTGAACAATACATTCTTATTGGATTTAACCATCCAATTGTAGTCAGTGTGACTCCCATTTGTGTTTGAGCAGTGAGCTTTAGGTGCTTGGCCTTTTTGCATGTGTAGACCCCACTTATGTACAATTACTATCTGTAGTAGTATCATCTGATTGTGGGTAAGCTTTCCCACCGTGGTTTTTCTCCTTACAGGGTTTCCACATACAAATATTGGTGTTATGTGTTGTGGATGACTTTGTCTTTTAGTTTCATGCATTAATCTTTACCGCTATTGCATTTATCTGTTAAATTTGTCCACCGGTATAATAGACTATCTCACTGGTATTAAGCAGTAATTGATTAAGTTGTTTTTGGTTTAAAATTATTAGACAACTGATTCACCCCCCCTCTTAGTTGTCTCTAAGACTTAACAATTGGTATCATAGCCAAGTCCTCTTTTGCAGAAGTTTAACAACTCGAGGAGATCTAATGTCTACTAACTATTTTAGGAAGGACAGTCCTAAACTTGATGGAACCAACTATGGGATATGGAAGATCAGAATGGAGACACATCTGAATTGCATTGGAAAGGATATCTTAGATGTTACAAAGAATGGCTATACTACTCCCACTTCCAGTCAGCCTAATCCACCTAACTTGACTAAAGATGAGGAAAATGATTGCAAAGCAAGAAAAGCACTTTTGAGCGCATTAGCAGATCAGAAAATCATGGGATTATCAGATAGATCAACTACTAAAGCTATTTGGGATCATTTGGAAAAACTGAATGAAGGAGATTTCACAGTCAAAATTGCAAAACTTGAAAGTTTTCCGGTTAGGTATAAAAATTTGAAAATGGAAGAAGATGAAAGAATTTCTACCTTTATGAAAATAGTAAATGAAATTGTTTTGGGTATTAAATGTTGTGGAGGAACCTTAAGTGAAGATAAAATTGTTTCAAAATTTATAAGAGGATTGCCACCGGCATACAAAATGAAGGTTACTACTATAAATGAGTTAAGAACAATGCCTAATACATCAGTAACTAGGGATACATTGATTGGAAAACTTTCAACCTTTGAAATTGAGGAATTTGGTCCTATTTCTACTATAAAGATAGATTTAGCTTTCAAAGCATCAACATCATCTGCATCATCATTTGACAAATTTGATTGGAAAACCTTTATGCAAGAGAACTTGAGGAAAGTAGGAGAGAAAATGAAGAACTTGAAGCACTATTTGCAAGAAAAATGCCTAAAGGTCCAATTGGAAGTAAGTGTGAAGGTAAAGCACCCTTTAAATGTTTTAACTGTAATAAGATTGGTCATATGGCTTCAAGATTCCCTGATAGACATGCTAGACTAAGAGAAGAAGCTAGAAGGACATACAAACCTAATCCTGAATATCAGAGATACATATTTAAGAAGAATAAGGACAAATCTTGTTATGTTGTTGATGAAGGAGTGACTGATGATTCTGATGAAGATCCGACAGACAATGGATGGGTTTTTGTGGCTATAACTAAAGATCAACTGGCACTTGCAGTGCTACCAGTAGAATAGGCCTTGGCAGCTAAAATTGAAGTAAAGGATGAATGGATCATTGATTCTAGATGCTCACATCATATGATAGGAGACAAAGGTAAATTCTTGAACTTTCAAGAATATAATGGTGGCCTAGTAAGATTTGGAGATGACAAAGCTTGTCAAATCAAAGGTAAGGGTTCAATATCTCTTGATGGTAAGCATAACACTGACAATGTCTACTATGTTGAAGGTTTAAAGTATAATCTTTTGAGTGTTGGTCAATTAGTTGAGAAAGGATTTCAGTTACAATTTAAGAATGGAAAATGCAAAATCATGAACAGAACTGGTTTAAAAATTGCAACCGGTAATCAGACTAGAGGTAATATCTTTCATTTGAATAACAATGAAAATACATGCTTGATTGCACATATAGATGAAAGTTGGCTATGGCATAAGAGACTTTTTCATGTAAACTTTGATTGCATGGTAAAAATCAGTACTACTAAGGCAGTTATAGATTTACCTAAGATTGTCAAACCTCACAATACAGTATGTAAGGAATGTCAATTTGGAAAATAGGTTAGAGGTAGTTTCAAAAGTATTCCAGAAAAATCTAATAATGCTGTTGATTTAATTTATGTGGTCCAGCTAGAACTAAAAGCTTACAAGGTGATAGATATTTCATGCTAATCATTGATGACTATTCTAAAATGTGTTGGGTTACTTTTCTCAGAGAAAAATCAGAAGCACTTGGAAAGTCTAAACTATTCATAGCAATGGTTGAAAATGAAACCGGTAAGAAAATCAAATGTTGAAGATTAGATCAAGGAGGAGAATTCACATCCAGGAAATTTAATGCATTCAATGAAGTGAATGGAATTAGAAGACAACTATCAGCACCTTGGACACCTCAGCAGAATGGAGTTGTTGAAAGGAAAAATAGAACTATCTTGGATGCAGCTAGAAGTATGTTATCAGAAGAAAATCTACCACATGTATATTGGAGAGAGGCAGTAAGTACAATGGTCTATACATTCAACAAAGTTCACATCAAAGGTGAAACCGGTAAGACCCCTCGTGAACTATGGTTTGGTATTACTCCTACTCTTAAATATTTCAGAATATTTGGAAGCAAATGTTACATTAGAAGAGATGAGTATATTGGGAAATTTGATCCTAGAAGTGATGAAAGAATATTTCTTGGTTATTCATCTAACAGTAAAGCATATAGATGTTTTAACAAGAGATTGCAGAAAATTGTTGAAAGTACAAATGTAAAGATTGATGAACAATTCAGAGGAACTTCAAGGTACATAGATTCTGAACCGGCAATAGAAATTCTAACAAATGAACCTACACTGAATCCACCGGTATAGAGTGAAGATCTAGTTACACTGGTATCATCTGAAAATTCCACTGTGACTGAGGAACAACAACAAACAAAGACACCCCAGTATGTAAGATTGAATCATTCTGAAGATCAAATAATTGGAAACAAATACAAAAGAGTTCTGACAAGAGGAAGATTGAAAATTGAAGAGGTATGTCTTATTTCTCAAATTGAACCATCATCAATTAATGAGGCATGTGAAGATAAGTATTGGACTAAAGCTATGGAAGAAGAATTAGAGCAAATTGAGAAAAATAACACTTGGACATTAGTTCCCTGGCCTAAAGATAAAAATGTAATTGGAACTAAATGGGTATTCAGAAATAAACTTAATGAAGATGGTAAGGTTATCAAAAATAAAGCAAGACTAGTGTGTAAGGGATATTCTCAAAAGGAAGGAGTTGACTATAATGAAACCTTTGCATCGGTAGCTAGAATTGAGGCAGTTTAGATTGTTTTTGGCCTTTTCAGCACATAAGAACTACAAAGTATATCAAATGGATATTAAATGTGCATTTCTGAATGGAGATCTTGAGGAGGATGTTTACATTGAACAACCTGATGGATTTTCTTTGACAGATGACAAAGATATGGTTTGCGGGTTAAAGAAAGCTTTGTATGGATTGAAGAAAGCTCCAAGAGCTTGGTATGCAATATTGGATAATTATATTTTGAAAATTGGTTTTTCTAAAGGTAATGTTGATAGTAACTTATACTATAAAGTGACTAATGATGACATCTTGGCTATAGAAGTTTTTGTTGATGATATAGTATTTGGAGGAGAAGATGGATTGTGTAAAGACTTTTCTATTAAAATGCAACAAGAATTTGAAATGTCTATGATTGGTGAAATAAGATTCTTTTTAGGATTGTAGATTTCATAGACTAATAAAGGTATATTCTTGAGTCAATCAAAATACTTAAAAGAGTTACTTAAGAAATTTGGGATGGAGAACTCCAAACTGGTAAGCACACCTATGACTACAAATGACAAACTATCTTTAAGAGATGAATCTACACCTGTCAATCCAACAAGTTACAAATCTATGATAGGAGGTTTACTGTATTTAGCACAAACAAGACCTAATATTATGAATGCAGTATGTATTGTTTCAAGATTTCAAAGTAATCCTAGAGAAAATCATGAATCAGCAGTAAAAAGGATTTTTCGGTACTTACAAGGCACTACAAATCTTGGATTATGGTATCCTAGAGATGAAAAATTTGACCTATGGGCATACATAGATGCAAATTGGGAAGGAGATGTGGATGACAGAAAAAGCACCACCAGCGGAGAATTTTTTCTTGGAAGCAGATTAGTTTCTTGGTTGAGTAAGAAACATAGTTGTACATCTTTATCAACAACAGAATTAGAATATGTTGCAGCAGCAACAAACTGTACACATGTACTTTGGCTTAAACAAATATTGAAAGATTTAAGGGTAAAATGCAAGGAACCTATAACTATATATTGTGATAACATAGCAACAATTGATATATCTAAGAATTCGGTATTACATTCTAAAACAAAACATATTTCCATCAAACTAAATTTTCTAAGGGGAAAAGTTGAAGCAAAAGAAATAAAACTGGTTTATGTGAATACTAAAGAACAACTTGCAGACATTTTTACTAAACCTTTGCCTAAGGAGACTTTTGAATATATTAGAGAACAGCTTGGGGTCATACCCCCACTGGTAGATACTTAGAGAGTTGATGTCTATCATCAACCGACATAATTAACAGAGATATATTCTTACTCCAGGTTTGATGAGGAAGCTACTTCTCAAGGGGAGTAGTTGGTATATTGCAATTGGTTGGTATTTTGTATATGGACCTGATTTTATCATAACTTTGACATTTGATGTCAAAGGGGGAGAGATATCTATGGAAAAACACATTATCTTTTGGAAAGAGATTGGTACAGAAAAACATAAGGAAACTCATATTACTCTCAGGGGGAGAGATTGTTACTTTAGGGAGATTGTTGGTTTTTATACTTGGCATTTATATTTTGGCACTTTGATGGTTTTTCCATCTTGTGTTGCCATCAATGCCAAAGGGGGAGATTGTTGGTATTTTGGTATGGTTTTGTCATTGATGTCAACACCTACTAAAACTCTAGCACTTTGGAGATCCAACAACATTCACCGACAAGCAAGTGACTTTTGCATAGTCACCGGTATATGGTACACTGATAGGATATAATGATCACCGACACTTGGAATGGCATGGAAAACACTTGGTAATGTTGAAGACATTGATTGGACATCTTATCTTGGAGAGTTGTTTATTAACATATTCATATTTGCATATTTGCTATTACCGACAAATAGGTCCAGGGTTACACCGACAGGTTTATCTTTTCTAGATCATCATGGCATGCTATGGAGATGATTAATTATTGTTGTAAATGCATTAAGCCGACATGTTCATTTGGTTATTGCATCGGATATTGTATTGTTTGTAAAATGCTTTTATTGTAATATCTTGTAGAGCTGACCTACTAAAATTGGTCTTAGGTTATGGTATAAATGTAATGTCTTAATTGTAAGATCGAATGTGGAATACGAAAAAGGATTTGTGTGAAGGTATATGTGAGATTAAGTAGAGCTATACACGCATATATCATTTGAAGGTGAAGCTAGGTTTTTGTGAAAGCATATCAGAACTACACTGGTACTGAATCTAGCATATGAAGATGATATTTTGAACAATACATTCTTATTGGATTTAACCATCCAATTGTAGTCAGTGTGACTCTCATTTGTGTTTGAGCAATGAGCTCTAGGCACTTGGCCTTTCTGCATGTGTAGACCCCATTTATGTACACTTACTATCTGGAGTAGTATCATCTGATTGTGGGTAAGGTTTCCCACCGTGGTTTTTACCCTTATAGGGTTTCCACGTACAAATATTGGTGTTATGTGTTGTGGATGACTTTGTCTTTTAGTTTCATGCATTAATCTTTACCGGTATTGCATTTATCTATTAAATATGTCCACCAGTATAACAGACTATCTCACTGGTATTTAGCAGTAATTGATTAAGTTGTTTTTGGTTTAAAATTATTAGACAAATGATTCAGCCCCCGCTCTCAATTGTCTCCGGGACCTAACACCCTAAGACAATAGGATTTAGTAAGGAATCTAAGTACCTTTTTCATAACTTCATCTTCTTTTAGTTTAGCACCAAGATCTCTGATACTAGTTATCACCTCATCAACTTGGAGCATAAAGCTAGCAATATTTTCATCCTTAGACATATTTAAATTCTCAAACTTACACTTATAATTTTTCAACTTGATTTATTTTATCTTATCACCTCCTTCATAAATCCTATTTAGTTTCTCCCACATTTCTTTAGCCATGCCATAGTGCATCACATTCACAAGTTTTGAATCCACTAAACTAGTCATGATAACATTTCTTGCTTCATTATTTTCATATGCCCTAATATTAGATGCATCAGTTGGAGGGATAGGAGGGAATCTATAACCATCTCTTTTTGGGTTTCATAATCCAAACTCTAAAGAAGTCGGGTAACCTTCCATTTTGCATTTTCAAAAAGAAAATTTCCTATTGTCAAATGTAGGTGCCTTACAAGCTATATCTTGTGCCATCCCAGATCTTTCCTCAAGTAGATAAACTTATTTAAAGGAACTTGGACCTAATACCAATTGTTAAACACACCCCAAGACTGAGAGGGGGGATGAATCAACCTTGATGAAATCTTAACATTTTATAAATTGATTCAATTCAATGTTAAACTTAAATCTGACCAGCAACAAGGAAAGATAAATAATGAACACACATACACAAGAGAACACCAAACTTGTATGGAAAACACAAGAAGGGAAAACTCATGGTGAGAGTTAACTCACACTATATTAAAATATTACAATTTGTTAAAGGGATCACTACCCAAGGAATCTCACTGCTCTGGAAGGACTTGAAAACTAAAGTTCACTTCCTTAGAGCAAGACACAATGAACTTGAAGAGGAGAATCATTGTCTCTAAGAAAGATACATGAAATTTTTAATTAAAATGAATATGCCTTCAACGTCATAGCATCTAACCGTCTCCCTTAAATGTAGCTTCTCTTGACTCATTGCCTCAAGCAACCATTAGGTAATTCAACTCCAATACTTCCACCACATACACTTGTTGCTTCACATTCATATTTTTTTATATTCAACTTAGGCACCTAGTTTTTTATTGACTTGACCTTATTTATATACCATCCACACCATCTTAAGACATCAATTAGGTCAACTAGAATAGGGGACAAGAAGTAATCTACATGGTCGGCCATAAAGAACATAATTGAGAAGAAATCAATGATAAACTTATAAGGCACTAAGACGGGGGGTGAATCAGTGCAAGCAAAAACAATATAAATCTGATCACCACTTTAACCAACTTGAAAAACAATAAGCATGCAAGAAATATCACCACATATGCAAACATCCAATAAAGCAAGCAACACATAACACAATAATTTTTCACATGGAAACCCAAATGGGAAAAACCGTGGTGGGAATTAGCACCCACAAAAATATGTATTCTTTTGAAATCTACCCTGTTAAAGGCCTAGCCTGGTTAGGAGCTTTACAATAATGCTCGGTTAAGAGAAGACCCTGTTAGGAGTCACCCAATGAAGGTATTTTAACCTCAGCCCTGTTAGGAGCTCTACCCTATTAGGAGTAACCTTTCTAAAGAATTTATACTCAAGTTAATGAGTCTCTTAGCGAAGGGATTTACAAGACCAGGCATGTTAAGACCTACCTAGTTAAAGGATTTTAATACTGTTGCAACTATTAGGAAACAACAAGTAAATGATCTGCATATAGAACCTTTTTATCTGCTAGATCTGCTTTAGTTCTACTTCTAGCACCGACTAAACATTAATACAGAGCATCACCTTACACCACACAATCAAATTCTCATTGTAGATCCTTCATCTCATACATCATCACACAATATTCACCTTTTTATAAACAAGTATGCTAAGTCAACTAATATCCTTGGAACAATTTCATAGGTGCAATGTATCTGGTCAATATTGCTCATTACAATTTACTCATGTCGGCCACATAATTCATAACTCAAAAATAAAATGATAAGACTACTGGTTTACCGATCTAAGTAGCTCTTATTGTACTGGTTAATTGTTCTTCCTGATTGACTGCTTAGAACAATATAACTCACTCATTCCATCAAATTTGTTGATGCGGTTCCAGTCATAGGCTCCTGCCAATATCATGAACATGCATTCCAAACCGCAACACTTAACTCTTCACTGATCTTTTGTACTGGTCGCTTGAACATAGCACTATTCCTGTTTACCATTTGCTATCTTGTTTTCCAGTTCACTGTTTAACTACTTCCTCTATCGGTTAGGCTTTACCTATTGGACTAAATGACTTAGATAACTAGAAAAATATGGTTTCCAACAATGACAACACAAATAAAGTCATCAATCAACCAATTACAACTCTATCACCATCATCAAGCCAACTTGGCATTGATGAAAACACTTAGGAAATTTTGTGTGTAAGTGTCACATTACAAAAATGTCTCAAACCAAAACTCCCCCTTAGCAATTACATGCTATTACAAAAATTTACTACTACCCTTTACAAAATTTTGACTAGCATACTACTCCCTCTTTGACAACAATGACAAAGGTAAGTAAATACATTTGAAAGAAATGAAAATAATACATTATAATTTCCATTATCAAATGTATAGGAGTTCAAAATATTACAATGTCATTTTCAAAAAAATGTCACCAAAATGTGTCTTCATGACTATCAAGTCATTCTCCCATGTCTCCAAAAATGTAGTAGTGATCTCACTGTGAGTCCTGACTTGGTAGGCAAGTTCTTCCATGGCATCTAATGTACTCATCTCTGGTGTTGAAAGAATTGCCTTTGTTTCCTTGTAGCCTCTCTACAAAAAATCCAACTTAGGAATCAACTGGGTCTATAACTCATGTAAAGAAGCTGTCCTTTTAACCTGCTTAGCTTCATATACCTTCAACTTATGTTGTAAATCTACTACAGATCTACCAAAATTGATCACTGAATCATTAACAAGATCAAAAGATTCACTCAAAACCTTTAACTCATGTTGCTCTGCCTTTATCTTCTTTTTAATATCATCAAAAAACAATGAGAAGTTACAAATAGTAGACATAATTTTATCTCCTGTCTTTAATTCTTCTTTGATCTGGTCCATGTTCACAGTAAGACCTACTCTATCTCTGTCAATAGCCTTGATCAATATTTGAATCCTTCTCTTCCCATATTCTTTTTCAACATTGTGTAGAGAAGCCTTTTCAAGACTCATCATTTGTTCTCCTGTAGATGTGACCAAAAGTTCTGATTTCTCAATGGGAGTGGAGAGATTATCAATGTTTGTATGGTTTGTGCTTCTTTTCTCTGAGCTTTCATAATTTTCTTCTGGGTCTTAGACTGCATAGTAGATGCAATCTTCATCAGCTCAGTTGGTCTCAACATGTCCATATTGATCGGTCCTTGAATGATTATTGTGTCATCTTCCTCATCATCATCAAGGATCTTCTTTGATGTAAGTGATCGGGGTGTCACTTTCTGTTCAGGTTCTTCATTCTACTTTTCTACTATCTTATGTTTTGTCTCCTCTTGAGCCTTTTCTTCAATCTTCTCTTCTTCTATCTCCTTTATCGGTGGCTCTTGAGCTTCTGTATTTTCTAGTTGCTCAGTGGCCTATACATTTTTTTGTGTAATCATTGGTGGCTCATTCATTTCTTCATCTGTCTTTTCTTCAGCTTTCTTCTCTGCTTCTTATTTCTCTTCACCTGTACCAATTGAAGTAGCTTCCGGTAACATAGTTTGTTCTTTAGTGACAGTATAAACTTTTGGTTCTTTCTCTGTATCAATCGGTGTATCATCAACCTCAATCACATTATTTGTATTAATCTTTGGCAGTTCTCCTTTAAATACCAGTGCTTTAGGAATATCATCTTCATCAGAAGAATCAATCTTCTTTGGTTCATCTTCAGGAATAAGTCCTAAAAACTTCTTCAAAATTTTCTCAATCTCAGCATGCCCTGACTGAGATTCACTGACAAGCAATCTTGTCAACCTCTTCTTTGTTAGAAATAATGGTCTAGACTTAGAAATAATTTATTGAATATCCTCCCTAGAGGTCTCCGCCTGCAAATGCATTAATAAAAACTCAATTAATTCTTTGTCCTGTTTTATAGCAGTCTTTCATCTTGCTTCCAATTTATTATACAAAGAATTAGGTATTAAACCTTGCAACTCAATCAATTCTTTACTATACTTGTTCATAGACCAAACAACAGTATCTTCAATTTTCTTTTTCTCATCTTCACCAAAATTATTATAACATTTCTTTACATCAACCAAAATACCATACTTTCTTATTTTCTCCAACATCTTTTCAAGTGAAGTAAGTTTACTTACCAATTTCTTTATAGATTTCACAGTAGGTGCTCCAATCACTTTGGATTTCTTTCCACTGGCCCTTAATTACTTCTTTTCACCTTCAAAATTGATATGTTATTGTTAGGATTCCCAAAGAGACTGAGAGGGGGGGTGAATCAGTATGTTGCCAGTTTATAGTTTTTCTAATTTTATTAAGCAAATTGCATTCCAAAATAGTGTAGTAGTAAACAATAATTAATGTAGTAAATAAGAGCAATAACCATAACATAGAAAGCACACCATAACACAATATTTTTAATGAGGAAAACCGGTGTGGGAAAAACCTCGGTGGGATTTGTGACCCACAATATTCACTTACTGGCCAATAAATGAATATTACTTACAATAGGGGCATGCACATGCAGGAAGGCCAACTGCCTAAAGCTCACTGCTTAATTATAAAAGGGAAGTCTCACTGACTTACAAAAATTTATTATGTAAATCCAATATCATGTACTGCTCTGGTTCAGTGTCTGCTATGCCAGGTTTAGTACCAGTTTAAGCTCATATAACATCCATAAACCTTATTCCAAAATCTACCTTAATATTCGCATATTACTTTTGCAATAATCTGACCATATCCACATATCCTAAATCAACTACAAGATCTCATACTTATATATGAGTCCTATTACAATTCACCTTGTCAGCTTACAAAAATATATTACAATTAAATAAAAAATATAATAAACAAAATCTTGTCAGCCAGGGTGCTGGTAATCATCTTTGTCACTATCGGTAAACTATCTGTCAGTGTCGGTGCCTGCTGGTGCCATAGGATTACAAGGTTTCCATCAATGAAAATACCTTCAATCACCTAGAATTTCTCATTGGAGTGTGCATTTTCCAACAATCTCCCCCTTTGACATTAATGGCAACACTCATGAGAAAAAGTTAGAATTGTATCCAAAATGTGTTGTCCAAAAATCTTGGCAAAACTATCTTACCAAAACTATGTGCTCCCCCTGAGCAGATGATCTCTTTTGTTATCATTTTTCTCATCTCCACTACTCCCCCTTTGACATCAATGACAAAGGTTGTCAAAAATGTCAACTAAGTGTAGTTCTCAGCTGGATCCTTGTAAACAGTGGGTTACAATCTAATATAGATCTGCTAGTGCAAAATTTAGACTGTTAGTGAACCTTTCACTATCCTTCAATGTTGCTTCTATCCTTTTGATGTTACCGATGAGGATGTGCCTTTTCTCTTTTGGTATCTTAAGTCTTGGAACAAGTACCTCAAAAATCTCTTTTCTCAAAGAGATGAGGATGTCTAGTTTCAGACCTAATCTACATTTGAGTTCCTTAGCCTTAAACTTTAATCTCTCCTTATCTTTTTCAAAATTTTCAATTTTCGCTTCAAAACCTGCCATTTCCTACTCTATTACTGATAAGGGTTCTAATGAACCAATGAGATTATCAGAAATATCATTTATTTCCTTTTGTGCTCTGTTGATCTCTTTGTCTATGTCCTCTATTAAAATGTTTGTCTTGCATGAATCCCTGTACAACTCCTTAAAGTCCATTATTGTTTTTCCTAGTGCCAGTAATAAGGTATCAATGTGTTCCTTGCACTTCTTTATTGACTCTTCAAATAATTTTTCTCTCTTTATTCATTCTCTCACTGAAAGTCTCCTCATTAATTTGATCAACTGTTAGAAAATTGACGGTTATGTACTTAGACAATTTATCTAATTGGCTCAAAGAATCTTTATTTTCTACATTGCACTTGGGTGCAATAATTTCAAAATTGGGATGGTGTCATCAATTGCCTTATATGCCTGTGCATTACACTTTCTTGATAGAATCTAGTAATACCTCTGTTACATTTGTTGGTCTAAATTTTGTTAAGGAGGAACCAGATGACTGTCCAACTACCTTAACAATCTGCAATCTGCTGGTGTGAATAACCTCTTTGCTTGAGTTGACCACTGGTAGGTCAGACTGTGTCTCCATCTCAACTAGCAAAGATTTGGGTTTCTTAGTATTATCTATCAGTTTCTCTGTATGTACCTTTGAACTGTCTACTATTGGTATCTCAATATATTTATCAATAGCCGGTTGCTCTAGCTCAGTAGGTTTTTCAGTGTGTACATCAATGGTATATGTCTTTCTAGTATCTAGGGGATCAATTGATTGTTCAGTGTGTGTTTCAATCCCAATCTCAACATTTCCAACTGTATCCTCAACATGTGTCTCAACAGTAATATCCTCAGTCGGTGGCTCAGTTGCCACATCTTTCTTATCAACGGTTTCCTTATCAACCACAGTGTTTACTTCTTGTGTGTCAATGTTCATAGTATATAACACCTCTAAATCAGGATTGGTGTCTTCATATGTTGTCTCCATACTCTCAACATTATTTGTTACCGATGGTGTATCAACTGTTTCAACTGGTGGAGTATCAGAAGGAGGTGGGGGCAAGTTATCTGTTACTTTTATGCTCGGAGGACCACCTATCTTGCCTTTACCTTTACCCTTATCCTTTTGATAGACTCTGAAAGTATTTGGTCTTTTAAGTTCTTCTTGCTTTTCTTTCTCCACAAAGAAAATATCCCATTTGTCTATTGTTTCTGTAGTGATCTCATTCACTCTACTAGCCATTAAAGCTACATATCGGTGACTAGTGGAAAATACAGTCCTGTTAGCCTCACTTATCAGTTCATCAATTTCTTCTGCTGATTTTACCAGGTGAACTGCAAGTAGTTTTTCTACCTTAATCTTCTTATCTAGTTCCACAATTGCTAACCTTTTTGCATCTAATCTTCTGTACAAGTCACTTGGTAAGTCATCTACAACTTCTATCAAAAATTTCTTGTAAATGTCTAGGTAAAATAACACTGCTTTCTATACTTTCCTTTTCCTCATTAGTGAAAGTGTTATACAACTTGCTAATATTTGACAAGTTTCCATCTTTAGTTATTTCATTCAAAAGATTGTCAAGTGGAGGGATAACTTTTTTTTCCTTCTTCTTCCTGGGTGTCATTTTCTTTGCCAGAGGCCTTACTGCCTGTTGTTTCCATCTTGTTCTCTTGGGTGTAGGAGCAAGTATTGGTGAAGGTTTCCTTTTTCTTTCTAGTCTCTGAAACTCTGCCGGTATTTCATTGTCAGAGGAGGTAGAAACCGGTGAAAGATGTGTTTCCAGTTGTAATCCTCACTCTCCTTAATACCAGTAATATTCAACAAATCTTCCTTGATTACTTTAGCATGTCTTGTTTCTTTTCTAATTGTTTGTTCTATTTTCTTTATTCGTTTATGTGATTGAACTTTGCTTTCAATAGTTTCTGCATTTAAAAATTCTTCTTCTATTGGTTCTTTAGGGGCTTCAAGGAGGGCTTTAGCATATGTTTCTATTATGTTCTCATTTGCCTCATAACCCATTTTAGTTACCCAAATTGTTCTTGGAACCACTACCTCCATCCAGATTTCATCTTCTTAATAACAAAACATATCTCCTTTTGGTATTTGTCTACTATGGCTTGAGATAGTCTTTCCCTAGTCTTCATTCTAACCTTTAATGCATGAAAGTGTTCAATTATGTTCTTCTACCTGTCATCTCCCATGTTGTTAAAGATATCCAAAAGTTATTTTCCTACCGGTATTGTAAAACCAAATTATTTTCTACGTATACCGAGTACTTCCTTAGTGATATATAGCAATAGACATACAAGTAAATACTCAACAGATACTGAGAGGGGGGGGGTGAATCAGTATAGACAAAAACTTCTCTCTAACAAATTTAATTGCAAAGACTGCACTAAATGGTAAACAACATCACTGATCTAAATCAGGGCATGAACAGTTAATACTCAACAGATACTAAGAGGGGGGAGTGAAACAGTATAGACAAAAACTTCTTTCTCTAACAACTTTAACTACAAAGACTGCACTAACTGGTAAACAACATCACTGATCTAAATCATAGCACTACCGGTAAAACACACTAAGACTGTGAAAGACATAAACCGGTAACAATTAGATCTTCACAAAACCTAATGTCTGATTTCCACTTCACCCATATGCTTAAACAAGTAATACATCATCAAAAATATAATGACCACTTGATCAACATGCTTTACCTCTTAACACAAAACACTAAGACATCACATGAAAAAGCATCACACATAACACACTGATTTTTCACGTGGAAACCCAACTGGGAAAAACCACGGTGGGGATGAATACCCACAAGTTGTTCTTGAACTCTTCTGAAGTCCTCTCTATTAGGAGCCTAGTCCGGTTAAGGACTTTACAATAGGTTCTGCTAGGAACCGATCTTGCTAGGGATCACCCGATTAATGGATGACTAAATACCCGGTTAGAGGTTAAAACCCTGTTAAAGGTTACCTTGTCAGAGGATTTAAAGAACTCAATGATTTTGAGTCGCCCTATTAAAGGATTTACAAAAAGTCTGTTAAAGCTACCCTATGAAGGGATTTTTTGACTGCTGAAATGGTTAGAAGTCAATAGGTAATACATTGATCTGATAACAACACTCAATGCCAAGGCAAATCCAATTTAGTTCCTTTACAACTGCAATCACACTCTATAGATCTTTACTCACTGCACCAGTCTGGAAAGAATCAAGTATCTCTTCACTTGGATACACACATAACATTTGCCAACAACTTCACAATGCAAATCATCATTGACCTTATAGACAACAATTAGGTCGGTAGCCAAAACCTAAAACCCTAAGCATCTAGGTTAAAAATACATTCGGTCCAATCCTGGCTGTTTAATCACATTGCATAGAGTAAAAAAATCTTGAACAAATCTCAAGATGTTCTCCATCATCTATTCTTCACCACTTCTGGAAGTTGATAGCCCATCATGCACTCTCCAACATTTACTGAGACTTTGTACATTCCTGAGGTAGATAGGATCAATCTTCTTCATGCAAGATCCTCAAGGAAATTCTTCATGCGCACAAGGCTGACGTGGAAACATGATTTGATCTTCATTTCGATGCTAACTCATCATAGGATGTCGTCGATCGAATCACACAGACTTGAAATGCATCAACCAAAAACCTTGAAGCAGAGACTACCAACCGATAGTCATATCAAATGAAACCCTGATACAAACTTTGCATATATCGGTTCACATTTCAACATACTGGTTCACCTTTTCACATATACCTATTCACATCATCATACTAGTTCACTTCATACCATCATACCGGTTCTCTTACCAGTTTGCTTTCTTCAATATATCAGTTCATACTTTAGTATATTGACATCAATGACAACATACAATATCATCATGTCATCAAACTCTGCACATATGCCAACAATCTCCCCCTTTGGCATTGATGGCAATATACAAAGATATCTCTCCGCTTCACATCTTCTCCCCAATCTCTTCCATATTATGTGTAGCCAATACTGTAGATATCTTCTCTAACATCTTCTCCCCCTTTGACAACAATGCCAAAGTGGAGGCACAAACATCCATGTTCCACTATGTTGCTCCCCCTAAGGAGTAGCATCCTTCAACACACCAATCCTGAAAAAGATTTGACAATGCAATACCTGACTGATGTGGAGCACATACCTTTAGTTCACCTCTTGAAGGGGAAACACTCCTTATTCACCTCTTAAATAGGTAAATGTAGCCTTCGGCAGAGGCTTGGTGAATATATCTGCTAACTTCTCCTTACTGGAAACATGTTCCAGTACAACCTCTTTGTTCTAAACTTTCTCCCTCAAGAAATGATGCTTGAGCTCGAAGTGCTTGGTTCTAGCATGCAATATCGGATTCTTGGAAATATTAATTGCACTTGTGTTGTCACAAAATATACTCACCTGTTCAGATACAGGGACTTTGAAACCACTTAATACATGCTTCATCCAAATTGTCTGAGTACAGTTCATAAATGTTGTTACATATTCTGCTTCTATTGTAGACTGAGAGATACAACTCTACTTCTTACTCATCCATGAGACTAGTCTACCACCAAGAAATAATGCACCACTAGTTGTGCTCTTCTAGTCATCCACATTACCAGCCCAATCGGCATCTATAAACACTTTGAGATTGAAATCATTACTGTATGGATACCACAATCCATAATCTATAGTTCCCTTTAGATATCTAAGAATCTGCTTGACTACTACCAAGTGGGATTCTCTTGGGCTTTTCTGAAAATGTGCAGCAATGCCCATTGCATGTGCAATGTCCGGTATGCTGTGTACTACATAGTGCAACTTACCAATCATTGACCGGTATTCCTTCTCATTCACCAATGCTAAGTCATCTTCTTTTGACAATTTACAACTGGTCATCATTGGTGTGCCAACCAGTTTTCTGTCTTCCATGCCAAAGGTCTTCAACACCTCTTTGACATACTTGGACTGAGTGATAAAGATACCATCTTTCATTTGTTGAATCTATAGTCCAATGAAGAACTTAATCTCTCTGATTGGTGACATGTCAAATTCCTTCTTCATCTCATCTGCAAATGCATGGCTCATCTTGTCATCTCCACCAAAAATTATGTCATCAACAAACACTTCACAAATCAGAATCTGATCTCCTTCTGACTTCAGATAGATATTGCTATCTTCACTTGTTCTTTCAAATCCAATCTTCATAAGATGGGAGTGTAAACATTCATACCATGCTCTAGGTGCTTGCTTCAATCCATACAAGGCTTTATGTAGCCTACACACCATATCACTGCCTTCTGATAGGGAAAACCCATTTGGTTGCTCTATATACACTTCCTCTTCAAGTATTCCATTCAGGAATGTAGATTTTACATCCATCTGATACACTTTGAATCCCTTGAAAGCTACATATGCAAGAAGCATTCAAACTCCTTCCAATCTAGATACTGGAGCAAAGGTTTCTCAATAGTCTTCTCCTTCTTCTTGAGCATATCCCTTACATACCAATATTTCTTTGTTTCTTAGCACTGTGACATCTTCATTTAGCTTGTTTCTAAAAACCCATTTGGCGCCAATAACATTTTTATGCTCCGGTCTGGGTACCAATGACCATGTACCATTCTTTTCTATCTGGTCAAGTTCTTCTTCCATAGCCTTAATCCAGTCTTCATCTTTGTGTGCCTCTTTAAATGTTTTAGAATCAAATTCAGAAATCATGCAAGAATTTTCTCTGACCTTTCTTCTTGTAAGAATTCCTGCATCCTTATCTCCTATGATCTGCTTTGGATCATGATGTAGCTTTACATACCTTAGAATGATCTTGGTTGATTCCTCTTTCTTTTCCTCTGCATCCTCATCTTCATCTTCATCTACTAGTGTAGGAGCACTGTTACTGGTACTTGGTTGTTTTGCAATCGGTTCCTAGAAGGTTACATCTGGTTCATCTACCACTTGCTCACTGTCAGTTTCCTCAGGTTTCTCAGAGGTTTCATCAACTCTAACATTGATACTTTTAATAATTCTCTGAGACCTATTGTTAAAACACTTAAGAGCTTTTCTCTTGGTGGAATACCCTAAGAATATTCCCTCATCACATTTTGCATCAAACTTGCTCTGGTGTTCACTCCTCTTGATATAACATTTGCTACCAAACACTCTAAAGTAGCTTATTATAGGAGTCTTACCAGTCCAATACTCATAAGGAGTTTTATCCTTACCTTTCTTGATGATTATCCAATTCATAGTGTAGACTGCAGTGCTCACTGCTTCTCTCCAAAAAGTGTGAGCAACCTTCCCTTAAATCAACATTGTTCTGGCTGCTTCAACTATAGTCTAGTTGTTCTTTTCTACTAGACCATTCTGCTATGGAGTCCAGGGGGTAGACAGTTGCCTCTTGATGTCATTATCTTCACAGTACTTATTGAATTCTCTAGAGGTGAACTCACCTCCTTGATCAGTTCTAAGGCATTTTATCCTCTTATCGCTTTCCTTTTCAACTAGTGCTCTGAAGGTTTTGAACTTTCCAAAAGCTTTAGACTTGTCTTTCAAGAATGTGACCCACATCATTCTTGAGCAATCATCAGTAAGAATCATAAAGAACCTATCTCCCTGAACACTCCTAGTTTTCATAGGACCACACAAATTAGTATGCACAAGATCAAGTAAATTATCTACTATGAAAGATTTACCTTTGAAGGTTGAGGAAGACATTTTCCTCAGTTGACATTCTCTGCACAAAGGATTCTCTAGTTTTTTCAGCATAGGCAACCCTCTAACTACCTTGATCTTACTGACCTTCACAATATTATCAAAATTTACATGGCAGAGTCTCCTATGCCATATCCAACTGTCATCAAACTTAGCCATTAGACATTGACTAATATTTGTATTCAACTTAAATAAGTTACCTTTGGTGTGCATACCAGTGGCCATCAATTCACCACTCTTTCCTTTTATTTTTCATACTCCATCTTTGAATTCCAGAGTGATTCCTTTATCATTCAGCTGAGCAACACTCAAAAGGTTATGCTGAGACACTCTACCCAATACACATTATTAGCACTGCTTTTTCCATTTAGAGAGATGGACCCTTTTCCTTTTACCATACAAGGTGCATCATTACCAAATCGGACTACACCTCCATCATACTCTTCCAGAGACAAAAACTTTCTCCAGTCACCAGTCATGTGGTGAGAAGAACCACTATCAATAATCCATTCATTAGAATTATCAAAGCGGGAGACAAGAGCCTTCTTGTCTGACACATCTTCCTTAACAGCTACAAATACTATGTCTTCACTTTCTTCATCTTTTGATTCATCAATAGTGACACCTTCATCAACTACAACAAGATAGTTTCTCCTAATTTCCTCCTTTGAACTTTTTGAACCTCTCTGGTTTGTCCCTTTTATCGTTATTGGGATAGTTTACAATAATGTGTCCTATCCTATTGCAAGAAAAGCATTTCAAAGGGATCTTACCTCTATATTTTCTAGTTCCCTTAGGAAGTCTCTTGGCCAAAAGAGCTTCAAATTCCATTAGGATCTTCTCATCATCCATATCTCTGCTTTGTCTAGGTTCACAGCTGGTACCTGCTTCTTTACCCTTTCTAGATAGTGCAGCAGATGCTCTAAAGGCTGAATCAGTCTTCTGAACACTGCCATCATAACTATTTAGCTCATATGCAATCAACTTAGCAATGATAGAATCAAGGGACACCTTTGTCTTGTCAATAGATCTCAACTCCTGAATAGCGGCAACCCTTATTGCATAGACCGATAATAAGGATCTCAAAACTTTTCTAGCAATGGTGGAATCATCCATTGTACCTCCTGCACTCTTGATGCCTCCAATAACATTTTTAATCCTTGTCCCATATTATTGAATGGTCTCTCCTTCAACCATCCTCATGTCTTCAAACTTTCCTCTAAGGCTTTCTTCCTTAGCTTGCTTCACATGCTCATCACCACCATAGATAGACTCCAGAGTATCCCATACATCTTTGGGATTGTCTTTTTCCTGAACATCTATAAACTCAACATTAGATAGACTGTTGATAAGAGTTTCCATGAATTGCCCATTCTCCTGAATTTCTCTTCTTTGATCATTGGTGAGAGTACCGGTAGGGACAACATAAGTATTCTCAACATAGTTTTAGTGTTGAGAACCCATGCTTTTAATGTATATCTTCATTCTTTCCTTCCATATCTTAAAGTTATCTCTGTTGAACTTAGGACCTTCCCTCTTCATCATTAGAATAGGATCTTTTCCTCAAGCGGTTAAGCTTATAGCACAGAGGACCTGGAGGACGCTCTAATACCAATTGATGAATAATGATGAACAGTAAATACTCAACAAATACTGAGAGGGGGGGTTGAATCAGTATAGACAAAAAATTCTTTCTCTAACAACTTTAACTGCAAAGGCTACACTAATTGGTAAACAACATCACCGATCTAAATCAGGGCACTACCAGTAAAACACAGTGAGACTATGAAAGACATAAACTGGTAATACTTAGATCTTCACAAAACTTAATGTCTCATTTCCACTTCACCCATATGCTTAAACAAGTAATACATCATCAGAAATATAATGACCACTGGATTAGCATGCTTTACCACTTAACATAAAACACTAAGACATCACATGAAAAAGCATCACACATAACACATTGATTTTTCACGTGGAAACCCAACTGGGAAAAAACACGATGGGGATGAATACCCACAAGTTGTTCTTGAACTCTTCTAAAGTCCACTCTGTTAGGAGCCTAGTCCAGTTAAGGACTTTATAATAGGTTCTGCTAGGAACCGATCCTGCTAGGGATTACCCAATTAAGGGATGGCTAAATACCCGGTTAGAGGTTAAAACCCTATTAAAGGTTACCTTGTCAGAGGATTTAAAGAACTCAATGATTTTGAGTCACCCTGTTAAAGGATTTATAAAAAGCTTGTTAAAGCTACCCTATGAAGGGATTTTCCAACTGCTAAAATGGTTAGAAGTCAACAGGTAATACACCGATCTGATAACAAAACTCAATGCCAAGGCAGATCCAATTTAGTTCCTTTACATCTGCAATCACACTCTGTAGATCTCTACTCACTGCACCAGTCTAGCAAGAATCAAGTATCTCTTCACTTGGATACACACATAACATTTGCCAACAAATTCACAATGCAAATCATCATCAACCTTATAGACAACAATTAGGTCGGTAGCCAAAACCTAAAACCCTAAGCATCTAGGTTAACAATACAATTGGTCCAATCCTAACCGTTTAATCACATTGAATAGAGTAAAATAATCTTGAAAAAATATCAAGACATTCTCCATCGTTTGTTCTTCATCGCTTCTAGAAGTTGATAACCCATCATGCACTCTCCACCATTTACTGAGACTTCACACATTCCTGAGGTAGATAGGATCAATCTTCTTCATGCAAGATCCTCAAGGAAATTCTTCACACGCACAAGGTTGATGTGGCAACATGATCTGATCTTCATTTTGATGCTAACTCATCATAGGATGTCCTCGATCGAATCACACAAACTTGAAATGCATCAACCGAAAACCCTGAAGCTGAGACTACCAACTGGTAGTCATATCAAATAAAACCCCAATACAAACTTTGCATATATCGGTTCACATTTCAACATATCGGTTCACCTTTTCGCATATACTGATTCACATCATTATACCGATTCACTTCATACCATCATACCAGTTCTCTTGCCAGTTTGCTTTCTTCAATACATCGGTTCATACTTCAGCATATTGACATCAATGACAACATACAATATCATCATGTCATCAAACTCTGCATAGATGCCAATAGTACTTCCTTAGTGATATATAGTAATAGACATACAAGTAAGTTACCAAATCTGAATGTGCCTTTCTTTTCTCCCTTAATTTTCTTTAGATTTTCAATTAGTTCATCCTTCAACCATTCACATATGTCAATTTTTGCATTACTATTTACAATGTCATAAGCACTTTTGATACATAAACTAGAAATAGAGTTTAGTGTATTGGCATGTGTAGTCTTGTATCCTAGAATCATGCTAATGAATCTTACATTAATATCCTTCACATCATTGACTCTCAAGGATCTGTTGTCATATGTTGCACCAGTTAGGGTCATCATAGTGTCGTTAGAGACCTTTCCTTTTTCTGGTCTGCTATCGGTGGAAGGTAAGCCAGTTACTGCCCTAACTGCTTCTTTTGTAATATTATGGATGAAATATAGCCAAAATAACTCCCCATGAACTTTGCTAAGTATAATCCTTATAACTTCCTTGGGAAAATCAGGAATACTAAGTATCTCCACAAAACCTAGCATTTCAATTATCTTGTGTTCTAGTTTCACATTACCATTCTCATCATAGATTACAGTCTTATACATGTTCATAATCTCATTATCACCAAGTTCCTCAATATGACAATGTATGCAAATCCTAGGGTCTTTAGCATAAGCAACTCCTTTGGGTATTTTAGAAAATGCTCCTAGGGTATCATCCTTCTTCGCTACTTTGAGAATGATTTTAAATATGGGCCTAGGGCATTTAACCACTTCAATTACAGTATGGTTTGCAATGAATTCAGGTGTAGAGGAGGAAGCTATTGTATAAATACCTTAATCTGCCTTTAGGTTAGAATGCTTGAATGATTTGTTTTGCTTCATTGTGGATGCCTTCGCTCGGGTTTTTCGCACTCTAAGGAAATTTGAATGCTCGGTGAGTGAAAAACACTTGCTTTATAATGCCGTTTCCTTCAACTACCACAATAAATGCCTGTCAGTTAAGTGAAAACTTAACTCATCTCCCGGTAAAGAAGCACTCCATCTTCTTACCATCAACAGAGGGTAAAGTATCATGTTTTCAATTTGTTGCCATACCCCCAAGGGATTATCTCTCAGTTAGATGAAGAATCTTCTGCCGGTGGAGTGATACTCTGTTCTACTAGTGAAGGAATAACTTCATTAACATTATGATCTAATTTTCTAATCCACTGTTTTGAAAATTCTTGCTTTACCTCATCAACCTTTTCTTTACCTTTCAAACTGGGTCCCTTGTTATTTGTCAGTAAAGTCTTACTTCTACAAAATTTTGCAATATGTCCAATCTCGTTACAAGCATAACAAGTCACATTATTTTTCTAAATAGCCTTTCCATATCCTATGCCGGTTTGTGTTCTGCATTGATTAGATAAGTGTCCAAATCTTCCACAAACATAACATCTTACATTCATTCTACAATTTTCTGAATTATGACAAATTTTGTAGCATTTTGTACATTGACTGGTGGGTGCATTAGTGTTCTGGTAGTTTCTAGATCTATACCGATTGCTCTATGACCATACTTGTTGCAATTAAAGCATTTCCCATTAAATTTGTATGCATTAGGTTGTCTTATTGGTTTACTATGATCATGATTGTTTGTAGTACCGGAGCTTTCACCAACTTCAAAGCCAAGACCATTAGGTTTCTAATTTTTTAGCATGTCATCAAGTTCTTTTGAACTTTTCTTGAATTTCTCCTTATGTTGATTTGCAGTAGCCAACTCATTTTCCAGGAAATCTTTCTATCTCATGAGTTCAATTTTATCATGTTCCAAGTGAATCAGATCTATCTTCAACATATCATTTTCATGACTGAGTCTTAGGTTTTCATTTCTAGCATCATTGATTCTCCCAGCCAAGTCATCTTCATTCTTCTTTCAGTATTCAATGTCTTTACAAAATCTCATAGTCATATCTTGTATCTCATTCCTCAAGTCATGTTTTCTTGCGTCAAATTGCTTACAAGATCATTAAGAGTTTCCTTTTCATCATCATCACTCTGTATCTTTTCACGAAGTTCTCTTCTTTTGTTCCTAGAAATGGTAAGATTCTCTTGAAGTCCTTGAATGATTTCCTGTGCAGCCTTTAGATCATCTTCAAGTTTGATATTCTTCAACTTTTCTGCATCATAATCTACAAGAGATGTTTCCAATTTCTTTCTCAAATTATCCATTTGTACCAGTGTCAGAATCTTCCTCAAGCTATTAGGATTTTGAAAAAAGAGGACCAAGCTCTGATACCAATTGTTAGGATTCCCAAAGAAACTGAGAGTGGGGGAGGGGTGAATCAGTATCTTGCCAGTTTATAGATTTTCTAATTTTATTAAACAAATTCCAAAACAGTGTACCAGTAAATAAGAATTAATGCAGTAAATAAGAGCAATAACCACAACATGGAAAGAACACTATAACACGATATTTTTAACAAGGAAACCCGGTGTGGGAAAAAGCTCGGTGGGATTTGTGACCCACAATATTCACTTACTAGCCAATAAATGTATATTACTTACAATAGGGGCCTGCACATGTAGGAAGGCCAACTGCCTAAAGCTCACTGCTTAATTACAAAAGGGAAGTCTCACTGACTTACAAAAATGGATTATGTAAATCCAATATCATATACTTCTTCAGTTCAGCATCTGCTATGCCAGGTTCAGTACCGATTTAAGCTCATATAACATCCATAAACCTTATTCCAAAATCTACCTTAATATTCACATATTACTTCTGTAATAATTTGACCATATCCACATATCCTAAATGATCTACAAGGTCTCATACTTATATATGAGTCCTATTACAATTCGCCTTGTCGGCTTACAAAAAGATATTACAATTAAATAAAATGTAATAAACAAAATCTTGTCGGTCAGGGTGTCGGTAATCATCTTTGTCATTACCGGTAAACTATCTGTCAATGTCAGTGCCTACTGGTGTTATAGGATTGCAAGGTTGCCATCAATGACAATACCTTCAATCACCTACAACTTCTCATTGAAGTGTGCATTTTCCAACACTTATTCCTCATCCTCAACAACAATCTCAAGAGTCTTTTGTGCTTATTGTTTCTTTAGTTTTTTGTACACTTCTTTCACTTTAGGAACTTGAGGCTTAGCTTCCTTAGGTTTTCTTCTAATTTGGATCTTAGGAGGAGGAGGGGGCTTCTCCTTAACAACTATACTTCTTGTTTGTCTACCAGTGCTAGTATGAGTTGAGACACTAGAGGATCCTTCTTGTCTTGTTTCAAACATTTCTCTAGCTGCAACAATCATCTCTTTTGTGAACCCTTGTTCAACTGCAAATTGTTCAACCTCTTTTCTAACTTTCTTTGCAATAACCAGTTTGGTCAACTCAAAATGTACTTTTATATATTTCTCCTTATAGGTACCAACCCTAGTTGCACTAGGATCTATTGATGTAGATAGAAGATGATCAACATACATAGTCAAAATATCTTCTTCTACCTCGTATCCCATAGGCATGACCCATTAAGTTATAGGATTCCCCACCTCCATCTGACATGTATCTGTATCAACCATAAAATAGATAGAGTCCTCATACCCTTTCACTACCTGTGTCGATATCCATTCTTTGTCATGCATTTTCTTTTGGAAATCCTTAAAGTATCCCTAGATAACCTTTGTAAACTCATTACCAAGCATCTTGATACTATTTTTTATTTGCAGGGATGCCAATGTATCATCTGACCATTGTATTTTACCTATACCAAGAAAGAAATTATGAAAGAATAAAAATAAACCAATAATCAACTGTCCAAATTTGAATTTCTTCCTTTTGTCCTTTTTAATTGACTGTAGATTCAGCATCAATTGTGATCTTAAGGCTTCAGAAAGATCATATTATGCATTATCTTTAATCATCTGATAGGTAGTCTGAATCGCAACACAAGAAATATTATTCATCCTGTTGGCATTATACACTCAGATGAGAATAGTTGATGTTGTCATTGATGGCAACCAACTAGTAATGTGGTTCATAGGTTACACCAGCAATAGACATAATTTACCGGCACCGACAGGAACTACAAGTTTATCCTCACCGACATCTAGTCTACACTGACAACAGATCATATCAGCACTCTAAGCCGACATGGAATAATAATGTTTTGTATTGTAAATTATATTTGTATAGCCGACTTGATGTATTGTAAAGACTCATATATGTATGAGATCTTGTAAGTCATTTTGTAATGCATATAAAAATGTAACAAGGAAATGTAATGAGCAGTATATGAGATATTATAGGTTAGTTGTTTATGCACTTTGATGTATCTATTTTAGAGCGAATAAGAAGCAGAGTAGAGCAAAGGTTATATACTGGCAGGTTTTTGGTTAAGGTATTTGTTTATCAGAGCTTAAACCGGTACTGAATCAAGCATTGGAGATGCTACCTTGAAGCAGTACATTATTATAGGATTTAACCATCCTACTGTAGTCAGTGTGACTCCTATTTTGTGTTTGAGTAGTGAGCTCTAGGTTGTTGGCCTTCCTGCATGTGCAGGCCACTATTGTATAAGTAATATTTATTCATATTGGCTAGTGAGTAAATATTATGGGTCACAAATCCCACCGAGGCTTTTCCCTTATCGGGTTTCCTCGCCAAAATATCTGTGTTATGGTGTTCATTGATGGTTATACTTCTGTTTCTCTTTACTGCATTATTATTTGTTTACCGGCATATTAATTTGGGTTGTAAAGCTGCAAATAAGTTTAAATACTTCATCCACCGGTTAGAGATTGATTCACCCCCCCTCCCTCAGTGTCTTTGGGACTATCATAGTATCTAACACGTCTGGCTAGAGTGATAAACCCTATAACCGATGACCATAGATACATATTTTACTTCTGGATCCTCAATATCATTCATAGTCATAGCTCATTCATCCCATCTAGATTTTGTTAGTTTAGTCACATCATCCTTAGGGATTGATTTCAATGCAGGGACTTCACCAGTTGACCACAATCTAGTGATAGCATGAATATCCTCCTTGGTAATCTTATGCGGTCTATCTAACCACATAAACTAATCATGTATTCTACTCAAGACATATCTAACATGCTCTTCCTCAAAATTATCCAAAAAATTCAATGCATGATGAAAACCTTTACCGATAACCCATCTGAATTGTTATTTAAAAATTCCTTCCTTATCACACATTAACTTGTATTGATCAAAGATAGAAAAAATACCTAAGTCTTCTAACTTATAGTGAATATAAGATCTGACATCTTCCACATGCATAACACCATAATGTATGCTGGATAGGGCTCTAGCTGGATTGGTTTCAATCGACTTATGTGGATGCCTCTTGAATTCTGGTTGAGGCCTTTCAATAACATCTACAAAGTGTGGTGTATCCATTGTAAAATATCAAACATAGAATCATATCACAGAATAATACCTTTCAACTCCTTCACAACTAGGGTTTCTAAACCAAATGCACTTTCACCAATTCACTTCATAAATCTTCTCAATCCATTGTCAACTTCGCCAATGCAACAATCAAAAGCTCTTCTCTACTTCAGTCGCTCTCCAAATGCTCTCGAAGATGCTAGGTGGGAAATGAGACTAAAAAAAATTCTCTTATTTACCTTTTACTAACAACATTAAATGCTTTACCGGTTGAACAAACCCTAAACATCGTTCAACCTTAAAACTTGCTTACCAATTCATATAACAATCCAATCTTACCAGTTTTAACACAAAATCACTTTAGAACATCATAATGCATCAAAATATGTACGTTTAACTCACCGCACACCATTCAGGGGGTCTAGAAATAGATTTGACAATAAGCTCCCACTAAGCTTTATGCATAGCTTAGTTTACGGGTGATGGATTCTCCACACTAGGTGAAGAATTATGGTCTTCCATTGGTTTCTCATCACTCTTCTTTCTCCAGATCTTGTTCATTTCACTCCTAGTCTCCTCCACATCAACCTTCTTCTTCCCTTTCCATTCAACAAACTGATTTACCAGTTGGTTCATTCTTGCTCTGCAAAACCTTACAATATGTCTTGGTTTGTGACAATGATAGCATGCCATTCCAAATGCTCTCTAGGGATTAGCATTGCCTCTACCAGTTCTTCTTTTGCAACACATAGCCATATGACCATAGTTATGATAGATTGAGCATGTCACATTCCACCTATTCTCCCTTTCAAATGGACTAGACCAGTTCACATAAGGTTTCTACCAAGTAGGGTTTCTTCGATCATGGAAAGATCTTTTCCATCCACCATCAGACCTCTGATTCAAGTAAGATCTTTGATTATTTTCTCCAAACCTGCACTCAATAGCTCTATGCACATACTTGTTGCAATTGTCGCAATAACCATTAAAGGTTCTAGGCTTATATCCATTAGCAGTACTGGATCTACTTCTACAAACATTAGCATTATGACCTACCTTATGATAGTTAAAACATACTGGTTTGTAGGATCTCTTACCAGTGGTTTTCATGTTCTTAGGTGCATATTTATCTTTAGGCATGATGTCTTTAGTATCAGAAGGCTCTCCTTGCTCAAAGGTTGTGTATCCCAAGCCATGTGTATCTCCATTCCACCTTTGTGACTGGATCTTCTCATTAAGCATAGTAGAGCTCTTGTTATATTTAACTAGTATCTCATTAGCATCAGTCAACTCCTTAGTAAAATATTCATTCTTCTTCATAAGACTTTCTCTAAGAGACATAGCCATGTCTAGATCAACTTTCACTTCCTCTTTTTCTTCTTTTTCCTCTTGAAGATATGCAGTCAAGGTACCAACCTCTTGGTTTAGTTTAAATATCTCATGCTCCTTCTCTTTGATCTTGTCTTCAGCAGTCCTCCTGGCTTCCAACTCTTGACTCATCATGATGGTAAGGGCTTCCAATTCTCTCCTCAAATTTGACTTCTCATCATTCATCTTTTCCACTTCATTAGCCAATGAATCAATGTTTGCTTCCTTAGATGAACTATTTTCACTAAGTTCAAACAATTGTTTAGCCAACTCTGTTCTCTTAGCCAATGAAGCTTTGTACTTGACCCTTAGTTCACCTAGGGCTTCTTCAGATTCTGCAAGTTGGCTATAAATCTCTCTATAACTCATATCCCCCATGATATCCTTAAGGATCCTTCCCAAATGATTAAGCCTTAAGAGAATTAGGCTCTAATACTAATTGATAAACTTATAAGGCACTAAGAGGGGGGGTGAAACAGTGCAAGCAAAAACAATATAAATCTAATCACCACTTTAACCAACTTGAAAAAAAATAAGCATGCAAGAAATATCACCACATATGCAAACATCCAATAAAGAATGCAACACATAACACAATAGTTTTTCACATGGAAAACCAAATGGGAAAAACAATGGTGGGAATTAGCACCCACAAAAATATGCACTCTTTTGGAATACGCCATATTAAAGGCCTAGCTCGGTTAGGAGCTTTACAATAATACCTAGTTAAGAGAAAACCCTGTTAGGAGTCACTCAGTGAAGGGATTTTAACCTCAGCCCCGTTAGGAGCTCTACCCTATTAGGAGAAACCTTACTAAAGGATTTAAACTCAAGTTAATGAGTCACTCGGTGAAGGGATTTACAAGATCAGGCCTATTAGGACCTACTCGGTTAAGGGATTTTAATATTGCTGCAACTGTTAGGAAATAACAAGTAAATGAACTGCATATAGCACCTTTGTGCCTAATAGATCTGCTTTAGTTCTATTTCTAGTACTGACTAAACATTAATACAGAGCATCACCTTACACCATACAATGAAATTCTCATTGTAGATCATTCATCTCATACATCGTCACACAATATTCACCTTTTTATAAACAAGTTTGCTAAGTCGGCTAATATCCTTGGAAAAATTTCCTAGGTGCAATGTATCTAGTCAATCTTGCTCATTACACTTTACTCATGTCGGCTACATAATTCATAACTCAAAAATAAAATGATAAGAGTATCGATTTACTAATCTAAGTAGCTCTGCTTGTACTAGTTAACTATTCTTCCTAACTTACTGCTCATAATAGCATAACTGGCTCATTCCATCGAATCTGCTGATGTGGTTCCAGTAATAGACTCCTGCCAACATCATGAACATGCATTCCAAACTGCAACACTTAACGCTTCACCAGTCTTTTGTACCGGTCGCTTGAACATAGAATTGTTTCTATTTACCAATTTGTTGTCTTGTTTGCCAGTTCACTGTTTAACTACTTCCTCTATCAGTTAGGCTTTACCAATTGGACTAAATGACTTAGATGACTGAAAAATCATGGTTTTCATCAATGACAACACAAATAGAGTCATTGATCAACCTATTACAACTCTATCATTATAATAAATCCAAAAATTAGTCTTATCTAACTGTTAGAGAGGAATTATAATCATCTTAATGCATCATATGATACAGTCCCAAATAATACACATACTGGGACACATCCTCTAAGGTTAGCAATAGGTTAACATGTTGTACATAACTTGTTAGCCTAGAAAAACTCTTTCCAAATTAATCTTCACAATGTTGATCCCCACAAGCCATAGTAAGATACAAAATTAACTTAAAATATCTTCCAATGTTGGCGAAGACCCCAATAAATATACCACAAGCAAGATAACAAGCCATATCAGCCAGATAGCTACCAAGTACCTTATAAACCAACACTTGTCAAAATATGACACCAAATGGACTTAACCAACATCATGCATATCACATAGAGGCATTCCATGAACCCTAAACAACATCCTCATATAATTTTTTTTCATTGTTAATCCAAAGTTAGCTGCCAAAACCAAACTGATACATAATTCTTCATTATTGTTCAATGCCAGGAAACATAGTCATGAGATAGGTCATCAATAGACACACTTCTAGAAGTCTTCATCACATAAAATTTGAAGTAAGACACTACATAGATGTTATAAGAATACCCTCCAAGCTACAAAAATGCAAACATCAATGCAGAAAAACGTAGAGCATTCTTCAAACTAGTCCTAACTAGTCAACACATTACCAACATACTTCCATTATTAGAGACATCAACTTCAACATGAGGGACCTAATAAGATGGGAGTGAAACATCCATAGAGCATATACACTATATCTATCGCAAGATCATAGTTACAAAGGTGGAGGAATGTAGAACATTCTTCCAGATTATATTTAACACAACTTCTTACAAAAATCACTTTTCATCAATTTTTCAAACACAAGAAGACCATTTGTACACTTGGTAGAAACAAAGAAGATACTGCAACAACTTGCAATAGCATAGGACCATCCAAAAACCATCATTATATCACCATGATTCTGATCCTCATCTTAAAATTATATAATCATGATAGCGTCATCAATATTATCACAACATACAGAGTGTATATATCAACACCAAGAAGGGTGGACATCCTCAATAGGGAACCTCTCTTCTCATTCATCTTGAATATCCAACAACCTCCAACATGCACATCTAGTCAGCAATCATGACAATAGAAACCAACAACCTTTGGTAGACATAAGAACACACTATATACATTCACCATCAAAGAGATAACAACAATCTCCAATGTACATCTCAATATTGAGTATATCATTAATGCACAAACTAAGCATTGACATCAATGACAAAACTAAATCATCGATGACAATAAATACCAACAAATTTTATGTTTTGAATAATTTGAATGATTGCTTTTACATATTTAAGGTTTTGAACAATTGTGCACATATTTTGTATTTGTATTTTATTTTTCTCAATAGCTATTTTTATTATTTTCATAATTGTATATGACTGATATAAAATGTAGAATTATGACAAGGAAATAACTAAAGAATCAAATGATGAAGGAAATAAATAAACAAGACAACTATTGGATATTGTTGAGAAGTTTGTTGGAATGATGTGTCATCATTGATGTCAACATATTCTTTTGTGTATTCCAATGTTGTAGTCAGATTGGATGAGTTGGTTTGGCCAATGTGTTGCAATGAGTCGTTGCAGATTAATGGGTTTTGAGATAAGTATCTCTAATTGATTCAACAAAAGTTTTAGTGGTTCACATGATTATTTGATCGAGTTGTGTGATTTGGTATTGAGGTTGGTTATTCAGTTGTTCATATTATTCGGTATTCTAGATTCTTCTCTGCATTGCTCCAAAATTGCAATATCTTGGTTTGCGGATTTGGTAGATTGTTTGGGACATTCATATGTGTCCTCAATTCAGATGGTTCATTATTTGAAGGTCCACAAGTGAATCATTCAAGTTGACAGTTAGTTTAGTTGGTGTTCTAGAGGTTCGGTATAATGATGATGAAGATTCTAGTAAGTGGTGATGTTGCGGTTGTTGATGTGGTGATTCACATTTCTTGTGGATGTTTCTAGATCATGTTCTATCTGTGTTGATGGTTTGCATTGACCATTGTGCATGTTAATGATTATTTTCTTGATTCGATGGTGTTATTCATGTTATGCAACATTCATGTTGATTGTAGCGTGTTGCGGATGTTCGAGGCATAATTATTGGAGGTGTTTCTTCCATGCAGTGTTGGTTTAGGTTGAGACTATGTCTTAGCTGATATTGTTTTAGTCTGGAAGTATTGTTGTAGCATGTTGTAATTTGTGTTGAGGGTTGAGCTAACCTTGAAATATAGGTTGATTATTTGTATAAATATATGTAATATTCATGTGAGATATGTGTTTGTGTGTGCGAACATTGATTTGATCTTTCAGTAGTAGAGGAGAAGTGCAAAGAAGTGTTAACAAGTGTGAAAGAGAAGTGTTTGAGTTTGTTCTTAACCAAAACTATAACTAAGCATGAGGAGATTCTATTTTATCAGTTCATGATCCTCCAGATGTAATTATAATGTTTTTGTAAGGAAGTGAGCCTTCCCTAGGGTTGTAGTTCTTCTTGTTTTGTGATTTGAGTTGTGAGCTCTAGGCAGTGTTCCTGAATGCACATTCATTCCCCATTGTAATATTTTATTTACTTCTAACAGGGTATTATCTCATCATGGGTAGGTTCCCACCATGGTTTTTCCCATAACCAGGTTTTCCACGTCAAAAATCTTGGTGTTATGTGTGTTATCGATGTGGTGTTGATTTGTGCTTTCATTGTTAATTATCATATCTAAATTTAAGTTTGAGTTGTGTTTGAGAGAAAACTGATTCACCCCCCTCTCAGTTTGCTGCATTATTGCCAACAATTGGTATCAGAGCTAGATCCTTCAAAAGAAGCTTGATCGCTTGATGAGATCCAAGATGGAAACATTTTTCTTTTAAGAAGGAAAGTCTAAGATTTGATTGAATGAATTACAATCTTTGGAAGAACTAGATGGAATGTCATTTGAGATGCATCAGTGAAGACTATTGGAAGATTACTAAGAATGTGTACAATGTTCCTCTGAATGGTTCTACAACTCCAGATGAGATAAAGGAAGCTGAATTCAATATTAGAGCTAAGGAAGTCTTGTTGAGTGCCTTGTCTGATTCTGAGATGACTAATGTGATGGATTTGTAAACTACTCATGAGATCTGGAAGAAGCTAGAGACTTTGTATGAAGGTGACATCCATGTGAAAGTTTCTAAGTTGTAGATCTTGAAAGGAAAGTATAAGATGCTGAAGATGGGTGAAAATGAGAACATTACCTCCTTTATGCAGAAAGTGAATGATCTTGTATTGAACATCAGATGTGCTAGTAGAATTCTAGAAGAATTTGATATTGTAGTAAAGTGTTGATATCCTTGCCTAATTCTTACAAGCATAAGGCTACTGCTATTGAGGAGATCTGGATTGTGACAAATGTGACTTGAGATATGTTGATTGGTAAGCTTGCTACTTTTGAGTTGAGCAATTTTGGAGAAGCCCTTCCTAAATCTGAATTTGTATTTAAAGCTACTATCTCCAAGAAGTAGAAATATGATCTGAGAGAAAGTTCTACAAGGGTATCTACATATGAGAAGGAAATGAGAGAGCTTGAAGAAGAAGAAAGAGAGTTTTAAGAGCTTGAAGCCCTGATTGCGAGAAGACTGCCTAAAGGTGTCAATAAGTATGAAGGAAAGTTGCCTCTTAAATTTTTTTCATGCAATAAGATATGATATTTTTCATCAAGGTGTCCAGAAAGAGTTTCTAAGAAGCCATTAAATTCATATAAGCCTAAATATCAGAAGAAGTGTTATTTTTTGTTGATGAAGGTGTGATAGATGATGAGTTTGAAAAAGGAAATTCAAGAGATGAGTGGGTGTTCATTGCTACCAAGGAAGATGATCCAATGACTGTTGATTCTACTAGCTGCATTATTGAAGAGAAAGATTTGGTTGCTAAGGTTGAAGAGAAAGATGAATGGGTTATTGATAGTGGTTTCTCTCATCATATGATAGGTGATAAGTGTAAGTTTGTGAGTATGGAAAAGTATGATGGTGGTGTAGTAATATTTGGAGATGAATAAGATAGTATAATTAGTGGTAGAGGTTTTATTTCTCTTGAAAGTAAGCATAACACTGATGATGTCTTGTATGTTGAAGGTCTAAAGTATAATATTTTGAGTGTTGGATAGATAGTTGATAAGAGATATGACTTGCAATTCAAGAATGGAAAATGTAAGATCTTGAGTAGCTCTAGTATTAAGATTGCATCAGGTACAAATACTAAAAGTAATATCTTTCACTTGAATGTTGGTGGCAAAAGTTGTTTGATTGTTCAGATTGATGAAATTTGGTTATGGCATAAAAGGATGGGTCATGTGAATTTTCACTGCATGGTTAAGATAAATTCTAGTCAAGCGGTGAGAGATCTTCCTAAGATTGTAAAGCCTTATAATCCAGTATGTAAGGAATGTCAATTAGGTAAGAAAACAAGAGTTTCTTTCAAAAGAAAACATTATACTTCTAATGAAATATTGGATCTTGTGCATACTGATCTATGTGGTCCTTCTAGAGTGAGAAGCTTGCAGGGTGACAGGTATTTCATGTTGTTGATTGATGACTATTCAAGAATGATGTGGGTTACTTTCTTAAGGGATAAGTCTGAAGCATAGGAGAAGTTCAAGATTTTCAAAGCTATGGTTGAGACATAGACTAGATTGAAGCTGAAGTGCCTGATGTTTGACAAAGGTGGCAAATTTACTTCCAACAAGTTCAATTCTTTTTGCGAAGAGCATGGGGTGAAGAGACAATTATCTTCTCCATAGACCCCTTAGTAGAATGGTGTTGTGGAGAGGAAGAATAAGACAATTCAGGGAGTCAAATTGGACTATGTATCTATGAAGGAACATATTGTAGATATCTTCACGAAGCCTTTTCCTAAGGATACTTTTTAGTATCTCAGAGAGAAGCTAGGGGGGTGATTTCCCCTCCTCATGAGAACTAAGATGCATGGAGTTGCATTATTCCAGTGGACTTCATAGAGATATCTTGTGATCTAGATTGATGAGTGAGGCTAATACTCATGGGGAGTATTCAGTGTGTGGTTCAAATGTTCAGATTTGTGAGTTTTCTCTAAGGGAGAGAAGCATGTGCCTTTTGCATTGATGTCAAAGGGGGAGAGAAGCATGTGAAAAACTTCTATATCTTGTGCTGATCTTAGTGGGAGATTGTTGAGAGTTATGGGAGATTGTTGATTGCTGATTTTTTTCTTTGCATTGATTGTTTTTCACATTCATATGTTTCCATCAATGCCAAAGGGGGAGATTGTTGGATATTGTTGAGAAGTTTTCCAGAATGATGTGTTGTCATTGATGTCAACATATTCTGTATATTCCAATGTTGTAGTCAGATTGGATGAGTTGGTTTAGCTAGTGCGTTGCATATGAGTCATTGCAGATTAATGGGTTTTGAGATAAGTATCTCTAGTGGATTTAGTAGAAGTTTTAGTGGTTTGCATGATTATTGATCGAGTTGTGTGATCTAGTATTGAGGCTGGTTATTTAATTGTTCATGTTATTCAGTATTCTGGATTCTTCTCTGCATTTCTCTAGAATTGTAATATCTTGGTTTGTGGATTTGGCAGAGTGTTTGGGATGTTCATATGTGTCCTTGATTTAGATGGTTAGTGATTTGAAGGTTTGCAAGTGAATCTTTCAGTTTGACAATAATTTAGTTGGTGTTCTTGAGGTTCGGTATAATGATGATGAAGATTCTAGCAAGTGGTGATGTTGTGGTTGTTGTTGTGGTGATTCACATTGCTTGTGGATATTTCTAGATCATGTTATATTTGTGTTGATGGTCCACATTGATCATTGTGCATGTTATTGATCATTTTCTTGATCCAGTGGTGTTCTTCGTGTTATGTGATATTCATGTTGATTGTAGCATGTTGTGGATGTTCGAGGCATAATTCTTGGAGGTGTTTCTTGTGTGCACTATTGGTTTAGGTCTAGACTATGTCTAAGCCAACATTTTTTTTGTCCGTATGTATTGTTGTAGCGTGTGAGGTAATTGTTTTGTAATTTGTGTTGAGGGTTGAGTCGATCTTGAAATATAGGTTGATGATTCGTATCAATATATGTAATATTCATGTGAGAGATGTATTTGTGTGTGCGAACATTGTTTTGATCTTTCAGAAGAAAAGGAGAAGTGCGAATAAGTGTGAAAGAGAAGAGTTTGAGTTTGTGCTTAACCTAAATTGTAACTAGGCATGAGGAGATGTTATTTTATTAGTTCATGATCCTCTAGATGTAATCCTAATGTTTCTATAAGATAGTGAGCTTTCCCCAAGGTTGTAGCCCTTCTTGTTTTGTGATTTGAGCAGTGAGCTCTAGGCAACGTGTCTGAATGCATGTGCATTCCCCATTGCAATATTTCATTTACTCCTAACAAGGTATTATCTCATTGTGGGTATGTTCTCACCATGATTTTTCCCTTAACTGGGTTTTCGACGTCAAAAAACTTGGTGTTATGTGTGTTATTGATGTGGTTTTAATTTGTTCTTTCATTGTTAATTATCAAATCTGAATTTAAGGTTTAGTTGTGTAGAGTTTGAGAGCAAACTGATTCACCCCACCCCCCGCCTCTCAATTTGTTGCAACAAAAACTTCATGAATTTTTTTAAAAAAACTCTATAGATGAATATAAATAATCTTTTTCAATTCAATTAGATCATGATTTGTCCATTCAAGACATGAAATAAAAGAACTTGGAGAAGCAAAGCTAGTAAATGCAAAAGAAGCTTTTACAATTGAAAAATTGAATTATGGAGTTAATCTCAATATGATATTGAATAGAAAATTTAAATATTAAAAAAAATTTAAAAAAATTATGAAACAACCAATGATGATGCTACACCATTTACTATTAAAAATATAAGAAATATACATTTTATAAGAAATTTAAATTTTAAAGATGAAAAAAATTTGGGTAATGAAACAAATTTTATAATGAAGAAAGTAACCATTGAGAACACTTCCTAGAAATTTGCATTAATTTTTTAATTAAAATGGATGAGAATATTTTAAAATCAATGTTTGATATATATAAAACAAATAAGTATTTCTCATAATCAAAAAATAAGTCAAGCACTAAAAATAAATATAAAAATAGTAATGACATCCATTGAGAGGCGTGAATCATCTAATCAAAGAGATTTTGTGAAAAATGATTATGAAAATATTTAGCCACATCTAAATCATTTTTTTTTTATATAATTCAAACATAATTTTCTTCAAAATTGTAAAGATGTTTCTTCAAATAAAATTTCATTAAAGTAATTTTGAAATGGGAGAACATCTTTATGTCAGAATAAATCATACATGCACAACTTCTTATTATCGTGTCTATAATGTTTTTTTAATCATTATGATATTTCTTGACATATATGTTTAGATTTGGATATTATTTGAATTTTATAGTGTATGATAGAAGCTCCGCCTAGATCAACAATAGATTTAATTTCAAGTATTTAATGTGAAAGAATAGATGAGCAATCATTTTATTAAAAAAAAAAAAAATTGGATTAAACATGTGATAGTTGCACTGGTTTGCAATGTTTGAGGAATTATATACACATGGAGAACACATGTAATTGGAAATGAACTAGTAAGTTTTGAAAAAATATGAAAATGTCATTAAAAGAGAAAAAAAAGTGAATTAATGAGCAAAGAAATTTCAATATCAATCTATGCCTGTTTTGGGGGAGAATAGTGTATGAGTATGCAAGATATGCACATAGAGTTCAATTGCTCGACTTGTAATTCAAATTATGCAAGGACACATTTCCTCTTCATACCATCATTTTAATTGTATATTTATAGAGAATTATACATTACAACCATGGAACGAAGTATAATCATACTATAATAACTCCACTCAAGTTATAATTGTGCATGTAAATTATTCATTCATGCAATTGATAGTATAGATGAAGATAGAAAGACCTCGAGAGAGTATAATTTTTATATTAATGATGAACACACATTTATAGAGTTTATGCAAGGTTGCTTTCATATTTTATATAGAAATCTGATTAATAGAAATATCATTTTTGTTTAATATATCATATGCTTAGAACTTGAAGATGTGTTTAGTATAATTAGAATTTATCTAAGGCTAGACATGAAAAAGGGGAGCATTATAGTCTAGGCATATGTACTAAAATATCCAATCAGCATGAGAAGAATTGAAGTACAAAGTTGATAATATAGCATCCATCATCAAATGATGTAACTCTATAATAGGTCTAGATAATGAAGATATGTCTGTAGTTTATAGATTCATTTGGTTAATGGAAGATAAAATTATAAAATATGAAGATTTTTGTATATTTGTTAGATCTATTTTAGTAATATGATTAAAGATAACATCATATTTGGTTAGCAACTTGTATAGTTAGATAATTGTACATCATAATTTAAGAATTTAAAGATATGTTTAGCACATATAATTTTTTTTATAAGGCTAAATACATAAAATGGGAGCATGATAGTGAAAGAGAATGTACTATTAGAATCCTAGTACAAGAAGAGTTGAAGAACAAAGTTGATAGATGTATAAGCAAGCATCATCAAATGATGTAACTCTACAATGGGTCTAGATAATGAAGGCAAGTCTACAGTTTATAATTTTTCTAATTAGTAGAAGAAGATAACATTACAAAATATGAATAAATTATTGTACATTAAAAGGATTTAATGAGTTATAATATTTTTGAAGCTCAAATGCATGTTCATTGACTATTCATATGAGGTAGATGGTGTGATTTTGTTCTTCATGTATAAATTTTGCTTAGAATGTGTGTGATTCAAAATAATGGGTTAATGAATGTTGTGTTATAAATTTAATCCCACTCAAAATATATCGACTTGTAGGAGCACTATAAGTCATAGACATGAAATCATTCTAAGTTGACCTTGACCATATTTTAGATCTAGTTCAACTAGGTATGGGTTGATGAATGGTGTGTTATAGATTTAATCCCACTCAAAATGTATCAACTTGTAGGAGCATTAAAAGTCATAGGCATGAAACCATTAGTTGACCTTGACCATATTTTAGATCTAGTTTAACTAGGTAATATAGATGTATTATTTGATTAAAGATAATATTTTATCTATGAACACTCGATATTATGGTTGAGGACCATTTAGGCACAATAAATCTATTAAAATATAAAATTCAAGGTTCATAATCATTAACAATCGATTTCTTCTTAAATTCCAATAATGTGAGATAAAGGGCTTAGAAATTAAAAAAAATCCTGAAAAATCTTGGTCAAGTTTCTTTTTTCTTTTCTTTTTAGTGCTTCTCTTTTTTGAAGAAAGATCCTTATCTAAAATATCCTTAGGAATATATTTAACATCCATAGATACTAAATAATTTAGGAGTCCTTTTGAACTCATTAAAAAAATCGCTCATATATAAAGCATGTTTTGTAGGAAGAACATTTTTTTAAGATTAAATATTGTTTTTAACTATAATACCTAGTTGAACTAGATCTAAAATATAATCAATATCAACTAATGATTTCATGTCCATGACTTTTAGTGCTCCTACAAGTCGATATATATTGAGTGGGATTAAATGTATAACACACCATTGTTAGTAAGATGAGAGGGGGGGGGGGGGGGGTGAATCATATAAACTCACAATTCAATTTAAACTTCAAATTCAACCTCGGTAGCCTTTATTGATATGCAACTATGACTATAAATCATTCAAACTCATAAACAGATACACTTAAAACATCATAACACATTTAACACCAGATTTAACGTGGAAACCCAAATAGGGACAAAACCACTGTGGGATTTCAGACCCACTAAGAAATATACCCTTCTAGAGTATGCTCGGTTAAAAGCCAATCCTATTATAGATTACATAAACACATTGCTAGATGTGACCCGGTTAAGGGATTTCCCTCAGAATTATTAGAATCTTGCACTTTGTTAGAAGTGACCTTGTCAAAGGATTTCAAACACTCATTCAAAATGTTACCTTGCTAGAGGATTCACAAATAAGACTGTTAGGTCCACTCGGTTAAGAGATTTCCTGTCACTTACAAAATAAATAACAGTATAAAATATATCTGCAACTTCACATCTAAAATGCTAAAGAAGACTCTATGTGCTCAAAATAATCTTATCATAAGACTTATCTTGCTCCTTGTTGGGCTTCTCAATCTGTTCTTTGATCAGATATTCAATCTTCTGTGCTCGGTGATCACTGTTCTTCTATTTGCCCGCATACATTGTTCATCAACAATTTCTTATTTATAAACAATTCCTAACCACTTAATCACCTTGATTACATTTCCCATGATCAATCTTAGCCATTAGATCTTCAAACTTGACTAGGTTCATTGTATCCTTAGATCTGAAAACATTTTATCTCGCCTTGAAACTTGTATTCCTTCCTTGGAACTTGTGCTAGGTTATGACCGATCAATCTGTGTTGTAGATCTAACTCTTGTATTTATGTTGTCGTAGATCCTCAACAAACTTCTTGCATGACATACCAATCATCTATACATCTCCGGCTCATTGGCATCCATCATTTAATAATGCTTTTATCCATCCAATGCATTCTGTTATTACTCGATTTCTACTTAGTAAATACTGAACCTTTACTCGGTAGACATTCTGCCTTCTTTAACTGATATTGATAACCTTAGTGTTTACCGACTAGCTTCATGCTCAGTAACATAGAACAATATCAAACCTTTACTCATTCTATAGCTTGAAATCTTTTCTCCTTCCTATTTAGTCTTCGAATACTCATTATTTAAAATAATCAAAACAACAAAATCTCATCACTGTCTAACTCGATAATAGTTTCCCATTGAATAACTTATTACTCCCCTTCATTTTCATTCTTTCTGTGTCACTTACCGACATCTTTATACTTATCAAAACATACTCATTAAGATATGGCAACATCATACGGAATCAGAAAATCAATTGCTTGACATCAATGACAAAATAATATTATTAAGACAGTAATCATCCTTTCTCAGTTATATCCACAATCTTCAACAATCTTCTCAATATCCTTATACCAACAAACTTACTAGAATGCCAACATTCTCCCTTTGTGAAATGCTAACAACCATTCATCAACCCATTATTTTGAATCACACACATTCTAAGAAAAAATTATACATGAAGAACAAAATCACACTATCTACCTCATATGGATAGTCCATGAACTTGCATTTGAGCTTCTAAAATTTTATAACTCATTAAATCCTATTAATACATACAACATATATATATATATATATATATACACACACATATATATGTATATATGTATGTACATACATATATACATATATATACATATATATGTGTGTGTATATATATATATGTATATATATACATACATACATATATATATATGTGTATATATATGTATGTATGTATATATATATATATACATGTATATATATGTATGTATATATATATATATATATATATATACATGTATATATATATGTATATATATATATGTATGTATATATATATACATACATGTATATATACATGTATATATATATGTATATATACATATATATATACACAAACACACACACACACACACACACACACACACACACACACACACACACACACACACACACACACACACACATACTATAGAAGGAGAAGACATCAAGTGTCATATAGGATCAATGATTGTTACTTCGACATGGCTTATAAGGTGCACAATGAATAGTTATGATGTGTGGTTGTTCAAATACTTTGGCACACATTAAAATTCTTCATTATTCTAACCTTTAACTATATATTATCAAATTTTCAATTGACCAATTATGGGGGTATATTATTGAAGAAAAACTTATAGAATGTTTGTGAGTCTAATCATGAACAAATGTTTAGAACCATAACTTTAGTGTAAAAAATGTGTATGTTTTGTTAGATTGAATTGGTAGAATTACACAAATATTGTACATAGTATGTAATGTATTTCTTAATTTATGTTATTTCAATATGTTCTGAAATTTTTAATTTAGGACTTTATTTGAATATGTCATTTATTAATTAGTTTCATTTATTTAAGTATTTTATGTTATTGTGGTCCCTATCTAAAATATAATCATGGAAAAGGCCCCTAGTGAAAATTGCTCTAAGATGTTATCAAAAACAGAAGAAATAAAAAATCAAAGATGTATCTAGTGATGAAAACCTCTCTAAGGTGTAATTATATGAGGATCTTGATCTTCCCATGGTATCTTAATAATAAAAATCTTCAATCTTGATAAAAAAGACAAGAAAAATAAGCTTGGAAAGAGAAGATAATCTAGAAACCACATTTGTAACTTTCTCATTAAAACCTTCAAAATAATTTTTTTTTTCAATCATCCCTAAAAAAAATCATGATATCTTTTCTTGGCCTTATGTTGTTATTCTTGGTTTGGATCCTTCTATTGTGGTTCATCACTTGGTAGTCAATCTTGATGCTAATCCAGTAAAGAAAAATTACATAAGGTGCACCCTAATATTTCCCTTATAGTCAAAGAAGAACTATAAAAGATATTATATTTTGGATTCATTTGTCCAATTGATTATCTTAAGTGGATCTCCAATGTAGATCATGTTAGAAAAAAAAAGAAAAAAAGAATATGTGTCTACATTGATTTTGGATATCTTAATAGAGCATGTTGAAAAGATGATTTCCTTCTTCCCAACATTGATATCATTATTGGTTTCATAACATGACATCAAATTTTGTCACTCATCAATGGCTTTTATGGATACAATCAAATTCATATAGCTCGTAAAGATCATCACAAAATTGCATTCATAGTTCCTTGGGTATCTTTTGCTATCAAGTGATGTCTTTTTAGACTAAATATTATTGGAACTACCTATCAAAGAACTATGATTTTCATCTCTCATGATATGCTCCATGAAATTGTCGAAGATTATGTTGATGACCTTCTAAAAAATTCCAAGACAATCGAAAGACCCCCATGTGTTGGAGCAATTATTTGATTGACTTTGAGAAAATAAAATGTTTGACAAGATCCAAAGGAATGTGATTTTTGTGAAACATCAAGTAAACTCTTGGGATATATTATATATCTCAGTTAGGTATTGAAGTAGATCTTGCTAAAGTTGTGGCTATCATGGAGATGTCACCTCCTCAAAATTTTAAATACCTTCATAGTTTACATGGAATGCTACATTCTATTTAGAGGTTCCTAGAATAAGTTATTGATAAATATCATCCATTATCTCATCTTATAAAAAATAATTCTACCTTTTAATGGGATGAATCTTGTTAGTAATATTTTGATAAGATCAAGGAGTACTTAACATCTCCCTTGCTGACAAATATGCAAGCTCTAACACTAAAGGTTGGAAATTCAATCTCTATCCAATAAACAAATCAAAGGATGAGATACAAGGGTTGGATAACTACAACAAGAAAATATGAAACTTTTATAAAAATTTAAAAATTGAATTGTCTTAATATGGAAAATTGTGCTTAGATACTTCTTCCTTATGATGCTAAAAATCAGTAAATATGTCATGATTTTCAGCATTACCTTATGTAAAATTGAAAAAAGAAGAAACAAAGAATAACATCACCATAATATAGCAGCAATGAGGCACAAATCAACAAAATAAGAACATCACATAGCACAAGATTTATGTGGAAAAAAACTCCACCAAGAAGAGAAGCCATGTATACATTATCTTTGAAACAAGATTACAATATGTCACACACTTCAATTCTTCTCTTTTCCTCCAACATGGAAATACTTGTATACCTATGAACAATATTTGTATTCTTCCACTTGTCCTTTTTCATGCAGAGTAACTCTACATTTAGTTGTTTATCTTACTTTATACATCCAAATGTTTGTTTATATAAAATGGCAAGAGCTCAAAAACCACCAAAATGTTGGTGTATGTGGTTTAATCCAACTCCCACTTACTTAAGTTTGACTTAGGTATCAAGCATTTAATATTTGTTATTGGGTAGTTAGGGGTGGTTCTCTTGTCTGAAGGATGGTTTAGAAATTGGTTCCTAGGGCTGGGTGCAAACCCTAACACATAAAAGGCATTCAAAGAAAGCTATTCATTACAAATGTTCTCAACCCTTGAATAACCTCCAAGAAATGTGAAAGGATTTTTTTTTTTCTCCAATACTTTATCTTTAACTTAGGCACCCAACACATGGAAGATAAACATTATATTAAATGCAATAAATGATTGGATACCAAAAGAAACTTTTTGTCTCCTCCAAGAACCCACTTGGAGAATCCCAAAGGTCATTCATTTTTCTACTTCTCATGTCATTAATTATCAAATTCTAGAAATCCTCATGTGTAGAAAATAATTTTAAATATTTGTGTTCACAACCCACCTTTACCCTTGTTGGTGGAACCCATCACCCCTTATGAATGTATTAAAAATAATAGTGAGAATAAGTATTACAAATTATTTTCCCAATACACACTTTTTCTTAGGACACTTTCCAAGGAAGTTGGAACCATAAGATAGTATTTACAAGGTAGATGATCCCTTAATCCTAACATTCTCCTACTTGACATCATACATTATAAATACACCCATAGAAATCACACACAAGGGGAAAAGAATAATTTAACCATCCATGTACTATTTGAATTTTCCCCATGTTCCCATGCTTAAACAAGACACCTACAAAAGAAACAATGATAATCACCATCAAGCAAGAGACTCCTCACATCCTCTAGTAGGCCACCTATGAAAGAAAAAGGAACATGCCAAGGTGAACCATATCAACTATTTTTTAAACATGCACCAATAATTATATGAACACAAGCATCAAATTCAAATGATATCTAAGGCTTTAAGTAGTTTCCTTACTCATACTAGTTGGAATAACAACCACAAAAAATTGAAATTTGTTCAAGCTAACCATGCCTCAAAATGGGGTATACTAACATAGATAGAACTTCATTCCATTAACATATCAACTCAAATTGCAATCAAGTTACTATATATCCATCCTCCTATCCAATGCAACATACCAATGCATAGATGACAATAAGGCCAACTAAAAAATTTGAAATTAACTCTAAAACAATCTCAAGGATAGAGATAGTTCACATTTAATTCATCCCACTGCAATAAAATTGGTGATCAACCCACACAACTGCATAACTTGTAGATCGTAATCAAATGAAATAGGTAAACTCATCTTCACATAAATAATCAACAAACTAAGATATCAAATATGATAACCAAACATATACCTAAAACTCGCATTGCACAAGTAATCTCAAATATGGAAATGGATTAAAGAATATCTAATCCATCTATAGTACTTATGTTAGAACATAATGTTATTAGGGATCACATCCTTATAACATTTATATATAATGTTCTAATATAAGGTTATAAAACCTTATATATTATATTCTTTATAAGCATATCCCATTTGAAATAATTATAATATAATAATTATTAGATTATTAATTATTTATGAGTGGGGGTTATTGAAAAGGTGTGACTAGTGAAGCCACCCTTCCTCCCTATATTTAAGGAGGTTCTCTCTCATTTGAGAGTACGTGAATTTGGAGCTTTTATGGTGAGTTATATCACTATGCACAAGAGATATTATTGGCCATGTGGAAGTATTGGAGGAGTATCCCTGGGTTCATGTCTATTTTATGATAGACTAATATGTAAGTGTTTTAATTAAATGATGTTTTATGGGGCTTTTTACCCGATAGGGTTTTCCCCATGTATATCTTGTGTAATGTGTACATTTATGCATGTATGTTTCCCATTCATTTACTATATGATCTTGTTTATAATGATCAGTATCCTAAGATCCTAATTTCTAACATGGTATCAGAGCAGGTTAGGCCATACTAATCATTTTTATAGGTTATATTAGAAGATATATAGAATTTGATGGGAAAGCTCTTTATGCTCATTCAACACATAGCAATGACATCATTACAATATACTTGGTGTATCCTTTTTATTATTTCAATATTCCTTTTTTCTTTTTTTAAAGTATTGATGGGGTACATAGATTTAGAATCCACTAAGTTGCCTAATTTTTCTTGGGTAGAACCACATGCTTGACTTGTCCTTTTTTCCCTACTTAGGTTGTACTAATATTTTTTTTAATTGAAAGACTAGTGACAATAGTCATGAAATTTTAATTTATATTTTTAATTGTATTTTTTCTTTTTTAAAAACATCGTTCATGATCAAACAACTAAGATGCTTGCATTATACATTTAAGAATGATATCATTTTATACCTTTGAGAAAAGTTGCATTATATTTTTGTATTAGAGTCAATTTTTTGACTAGAAATTATGAAGTTGTTGCTAGCATTTTCAAGCCTATTCCTCCATCATTTTCCTTCTTTTTTATATAAATTTTAACAATAAGACCAATTAATAATCTAATTTATAAAAAATTAAAATAAATATTAAACCTCATTGTCATTTAAAAAAAATCACATTTATTAAAATCCAAACAATTAAAAACCAGCTCTAATTATATTAAAGATTTCTATCTATTTATTATTCTTAAATACATATTTTGGTTCTCTCCCATAGACCCTTGTACATGTCTATTCATAAAGTACATACGACTCTCTATGACATGTCTAACTCATAGATAAAAAGCTAGTGCTTTCACATGACACATTAAGAGTTACATATTTTTGCTTCCAAGTGATGTGGCCTATTTCATGTATCCCTTCACTTGTAGAGCAACTCATTCAAGATGTTAGTAAAATCCAAGACATATTAACAAAAAATATATTCACATTGTTTGATCCTTTACTTTCCAATCTTTCCAATGCAGCGCTAATCCTATATCTTCCTCCTTCCAATAGTTTTTGTCAACTGATCTATGTTTGTCTTCTAATAGGTCGGTAATCAAACATTAAACAAATTATGAGTATAATGATCTAATTGCTTGATTAGACCGAAGGAGCCTGACATATAGCCTTTTTGTAAATCGAATATAGCTACCTTCGTAGGGAGGATCATTTCATAATTAACATCATCATAAATTAGGAAGACTACACATCTCTATATACATATATATGTATATTATTAAGATTGTAATATCTTAACTTTGCATGATCCCTAAGATCATATCAGATACAATATTATTTTGTTATCCAATCTTTATCCTTTATCAATATAGGTGAAAGGGAAAGTTTATTATCATATTGTTGCACCAAGTTCAATATATATGTCTATAAGAATTTTTAAAAAATTTAGTCTATATAGTGCATGAATTTGATTAGATCAGGTTCTAAACTTTTTGGAATTTGATTGTCCCAATTGCAGTGAGACATCTTTTCTTTTGATGTTTCCCTATATACATTGTCTTTAAGTTTACTGGAGTATTTGATTCCAAGTGACTTATCCCTTCATGGGAGTCAAAGGTAAGTATCAAAAGTATCATAATGCAACTGAGTGTAATGCTACGTGAAATTCTTAGATTTTTTTTCTTTTTTCTTTTTTCTTTCTACATCACATCTAACTATCTAATTAAAGCATTTTAGTCTTAAAAAAAACAATGATCAATAATGATTTTTTAATAATTTATGATGAATCATTATATAACCAATTTTAACTTCATAAAGGATGATATATTTGTAGTGATTTTAAGATTATGGAGTATAATCTACATTATTCTTATTGATATGAGATTAACTCGATAACAACTCTAAATATGATAGTTTCAATCTCATTTGAATAATGTCTTGGTCTCTTCTAAAATTTCTTAAGTTTTTTTTATATAAAAGATATTGAATTAGGTCTATCAAAATAATGATATATTAAAATTTACACCTTTTTTAAGCATGATAATATCTAGAAGCAAACCATATACTTGAGGTCTCTTTGTCATTCTAATTGGCATGAAATTATTATGATAATATCTTAAACTACATTTTGATAGGGTAATTTTTGGTATCTGTAAAGTGGAAAATCGCGATCGAACCCTAGTTGCTCTCCCCTCTTCCAACTCCAAGGAGAGAGAAGGGAGGTTGCTAGGGTTGATGGTTTTCACTTAAGGGATATACTTTACATTCAAAAGAGGGGTTGAAACCCACAAGATCCAATCCCACACAATGCAAGATTGGATGCTAAATGAGTTTCAAGGGTTAAGACAACAAGGCTACCCTCTTTTGTAAAGAATGTTGATAAGAGAATTAAGCTAGGAATGCATAGAAAGTGACAAAGATTCGCTTATAAACTGAGATAGGGATATAGGATGAAGCTGCGGACCTGGAATTAGCAGTAAAATGTTGATACGGCGCTATCCTGCAAATTTGAGCAAAAGTTGCCAGGACGATGGTGCCCGAGCGCCACGGTCCTCCGAAAAATCCGCGAAACGAAGGGGGATCTGTTCGTCTCTGCACAAGGATTCCAGATCTTCAATTTCAGCCGTGTACCTGCAACCTACACACAGAAAAGCGAAGACGATTGGGGGGTTAGGGATTAGGGGTTTGCCTTTAGGTCAAACCCCGGTTTTGGAATTAACCAAGAAATGAGAAATGTTGTAAATGTAAATGTCTGTAATGTAAAACAAGTACTAATACCTTGTTGTAAGGATGTTTGTATCCTTATGTGCGAAGGTATAGATGTTGTTGTTTGTTGTATGTTGTAATATGTAGTAAGTGATCTCCTCTTCAATGGTTGAATCCTTGTCTTGAATGCAACACTTAGCCTTGAATGGAGACTTAGAAGGAATGCTTGAATGCTTGAATGCTTGAATGCTTGAATGTTTGAATGTTTGAGTATAGTTTCCACACTTTTTCCGTCATGTATCTATATATCCAAATGAGAGAGGAAAATATAGTTTATATACTTGCCAATTAGGGTTAATAGACTGATTTTCCCGACCTTAGGCCGACCAGGAAAGTTAATTTTCCAATTTGCAAACAAAAAGACCCGAGACCCCATAGGAGACCGGGCCCAAAATAGGCCCAGGGACCAGGGTGCTGGGCGCCCTGATCTTGGGGGACTAGGGTGCTGGGCGCTCTGGTCCCACCTCTCGGGACAGCAGGGTGCAAAGGAGGTTCAGGCCAGGGTGCAAGAAAATGTAGTTTTTGGTGTCAAAAACAGGTTTCGGGGTCTCCATTCAGGTTGCGTGTTGCGTCGCCATTGTGAAGACCAAAATGCAGTTGAAATTGCAAGTGTCACAATTTTAGGACGCTACAGTATCCATTGTCATTGTCATGAAATTTGTCTATTTGTGACATTTCCCATTCACTTTCAATACTTTTTTTTCAAGTCTTCATATATATTTAAGACCCATGGAATGAATTTTGAATCTTTAATCAACTAACTTTCCTTAAATGTGTCACATGCTCTTCAAGTGGCCCTTCCAAATTACTTATTATTAACTATATTAGTGCTTATGTTGCATTTAAAATGTCACATACGAACTAGTAGAAATAAAGGCAAGGAACATCATGAATTATCTTAAATTATTTTTTTAGTATTTGATGAAGGATATGCATTATATTAACATTGAGGATATTCCTACTTGTACTATGTTTGATGTACAAATGATTTAATATCAAATTATCACAATGATCATCTATAGATAGAGGATAAAATATTTACCTATGAAATATAAAGGCTATTAAATATGCATATGTAAATTTAAAAATTTCTCATTAGCATCCCTTTTTGGAGATCCAAGTGATTTGTTATTCTATTCTATATTTGATCCATTTTTTTTCAATCATACTATTTATAATGGGTGACTATCGCCCTTATAAACTATCTGGGGAGCAAACCTAGAAAGGATAGCTCACCCATTGCCTAATTTCTTTATTTTTTTTATTTTTTGGATCATTACTATATTTAGTAGAATGTCTATTTTGTATTTTCAACAAGACAACTAATTATTCATGCTTATTCTCATGAAATTATATTTTGATCTCCTTGCTACAAATCATTGGACAATATTTTACATTTATGAGGAATATTATATGATCTTTGACAAATGACAAATGCATAATATTGTGTTCTTTCTTTGTAACAAAAATCAAGTTTAATTGATTACTATGTTACTAACTATATTATTTCTTTTATGATGAGGTTATGCCTTCAAAATATTGGTGCAAGTGTTATTACATGGATGATGCAATACTTTAATAAGAAGACTATCATCTATATGTCTTTGAATCAAATGGGCAAAATATGAGTGTACACCTAAAGAATCAATATGACCTTGAAGATTTATGGAAGAGTTCCATTTTGATACATGTAAAAGTACCATCTTACTTGAAGTTATTTTACTCTTTCCAAAGAATATCATTTCTAAAGTTTAAATTGAACTTCAAAGATTATGGGCACATCACTCAAGTGAAATTATTCTATAACAAAGGCGCCTTGAAGATTATGGGCACATCACTCAAGTGAAATTATTTTGTAAATAAAGGCACCTTGAAGATCATGGGCACCTCACTCAAGTGAAATAATTCCATAATAAAGACACTTTGAAGATCATGGGCACATTCTATATATTGAAATTTTATCCGTCACTTTGAAATCCTCTGTGTAGTGATTGGTTTTAGGTGATGCCATTAAGGGGAGTGTACATGACACCACCTAGTGGCTAAATCCTAGATCTAAGACCTAATAGGCATAAGACCTTTAGGCATTATATGCTCCAAATTCATTAATGCTTGGCCTTAGGTGATGTCATTGAGGGGGAGTGTGCATGTCAATGACACCACCTAGTGGCTAAATCCTAGTTTTTAAATCCTACGGGTAAGCATATGTCCTAATAGGTATGAAATAAGACCTATGTAGGCATTAGTAAGTCCTTTAAGCTTGCAGATAGGCATATGTAAGTCCTTTTTTGTTTTAATTACTGTAGGTAGGCATTAGTAAGTCCTATAGGCACATTTGTGCTTAAGTCCTAGGGGCATTTGTAAATTCTTCTCCTTGTAAGTCTTCCACTTGTAAAATCATTGTAATAAGTCCTATGGGCACTATGTAATGAACCTGGGGAGAGGCTAATTTGAGGATACCGTGACTACAATATAAATTTTTAAGACCTCATAGCATCATTTCTAAAACACTGGGATTATAAATTGTGACAATATGACTTTCATGTAGTCTGGAATGCATGATCTTCATGTTGGCATACATTTGTGTCCTTGTTTATCACTGTCAAAGAAGAACTACGTTATTGGGGTACTTCATTTTTTCTTTTATGGAAATTGACATGTGATCCCCTATTAACATTAAGGGGGAGTGTTAGAACATAATGTTATTAGGAATCACATCCTTATAACATTTATATATAATGTTCTAATATAAGGTTATAAAACCTTATATATTATATGCTTTATAAGCATATCCCATTTGAAATAATTATAATCTAATAATTATTATATTATTAATTATTTATGAGTGGGGGTTATTGAAAATGTGTGACTAGTGAAACCACCCTTCCTTCCTATATTTAAGGAGGTTCTCTCTCATTTGAGAGTACGCGAATTTGGAGCTTTTATGGTGAGTTATATCACTATGCACAAGAGGTATTAATGGCCATGTGGAAGTATTGGAGGAGTATCCCCAGTTTCATGTCTATTTTATGATAGACTATATATGTAAGTGTTTAAATTAAATGATTATTTATGGGGTTTTTTACCCAAACGGGTTTTCCCCATGTATATCTTGTGTAATGTGTACATTTATGCATGTATGTTTCTCATTTCATTTACTTTATGATCTTGTTTATAATGATTAGTATCCTAAGATCCTAATTTCTAACAACTTCACATAGAGGATGTGGCTAACTTATTTATTATAGAGTGTCAAATAAACATAAAGTAATATGCAAATTCTACAACCAAATATGCTAAAAATACCTCTCTCACCACTACTCTCCATAGCTCTCCCAAGTTATTCACACTCAACCATGTGAATACAAACATCTATAAAGAAGAAAAATGGCCAAAGAGAGAAATTGCAAATAAAATAATATCTTTGTTCTACACTAACATGTACTTTAAGATATACTTCAGCATTCAAAAACTAAAAGGATATCAACATCTAATATTCAAATCAAATTAAACATGGTAAAATAATATGTAAAACCTCTCATACTAAAGGTAGATCAAACAAACCAACCATTCCCCAAAAAAAAAAATATGCCCAAAGCCACAAATAATTTCCTATAGCTCTCCAAATAAGTCTTCAGAACTAGATTAATAGCTCAAAACCAACAATAAGGAGAACAATAGAAATCCATAAAACCATGCATCTTCATATCAACAAGTCCTTATAACTATTATATTCAAGACTAACTCACATGAGAAGGAAAGATACACATAATAAAGAATGCATATGATTTATCAAATAGGAAATACCTTTCAAATATTTCATGTGCCAGGTAGACAAAGAGTAAGATACAAAATTTTCATGCGCACACAACACCAAGCAATACATGGTTACAAAAAAAAGATAATGTTCTCTTCAAGTCCATAATGGATTCACATCCACAACTAGTTGTAGGGTCCTTAATATTTCTATTGAAAGCCTCATAAAGAGTAATCTCAAGACACAATCCCCAAAAAATATAGGATCTCTTAGTCTCACCCAAGTCTCTCTAATCTCCTTGAGAATCCACAAATAAATCCATGCCAACATCAAATATAGCCACAAAAAATCATGAAGCTCCAAGAGTGTTATTAGTACTCAAAACAAAAGAAAACAAACAAGATCATTTTCAAAGTTCAAACTGTAGATTTAGGAACATAAACATGACATGATTGTTTAACATCTCCTCCTAGGAGATCATATGCTCCAAATAAAATATTATAAATTGGCACCTCACTAAAGACTCAAAAATACTCCATGGCAAACAAAGATGTCACCATCTCTAATCGCATGAAGATAACCATCCATCATTGAAATATGAATCCACATCACTTCCAACATTCCCACTAAACTATGTGACAAGCTCTTCAAGCATTATGACAAAGATCTCTTCAACTGAAGATCTTTTGTGCCCCAACACTAACGAAGAACTCGACACCAAGAGATCCCAAAGGGAAGAGTCAAACCATGATCTCCAAACCAAGAAGATACAATACCACATTTCATTTGTTAATACAACCAAAAATGTCAAACTCTTGCTATAATATGAAGGTAGAACCTAAGATCTCCACATCACACCAAAAACCATTGCAAAAGACCACCCATATTCTAATAAAATATTATCTATAGCTTACTACATACTGCAACAACAATAATTTAGAACTATATATATATATATATATATATATATATAATATAACTACATAAATATCCCACTGAAATTGATATTGAGTTATACATGGAATTGTGACCAATATCACTATCGAAAATCCGCTAAAAGTGAACATAGCTTCTCATGCACCATAAACTACTATTAAGATTCAAATGAACAACTATATTAGTTACTCCTACAAAATCATTTTTTCAGTACAATAAACATACCATTGTAATAATGGTGACCAAGAATAAGGCCTAGTAAAGAAAATCCACATCAAATAATTTTACAAGATTTGCACATATACAACATCTCAAAAGAAAAGTACACAATCAATGCTCAAATCTCAAATAACTGAAAAAAGATTCAACCTCACATAAATACCATGTAGAACAAAGATAATTAGGCATAACATGTGGATGGCATAACATGTGGATTCCCAAGACTCAAACATCAAGATCAACACTAGAACTAATATTCCAAACAAATCCACATAAGAATAACTATAGATCAATAAGAATCTTCCAAGAAACCATGCAAACCTATAATTGTCTTCATCCAAAATACCCCAAATATAGTCTTACCACAAATCCATGTACCACATATTTTGATTACCATGTAAAAATTGTAAAACCATTTCCATAAATCTAAAATCTACTTAAACATCCATACTTTCACATCATACATGTCATGTAAACAATAGAATAAGCATGGATCTATAAACCAACAACTGAAAACTAGAGAAATTATAACCCAATAGGAAAACCAAGTTGTATAGGATCTTAAAACATATGAAACATATAAGCTCCACAACTCACAAAGAGGTTAGTGGCTTATCTTCCAGTGCTTTCACATGACCAAGGAGCTAAACCCATGAACCCAACATAAGCACTCCATTTTGTAGTCCAAATATTTAGTGTTTCTCTATGTGATTAGGATGTCAAAAATATCCATCCAACATGAACACCTTTTCATTTCACATGAATAGATGTAAGAGCATTCAGGCTCACAAGCAATCTTGCATCACCAAAAAAATAATTTTCTTTTCATATTCATTTTTTGCATTTTTGTTGTAGGTTGGAGAATCAAAAGCATATTTTGGAGTGTTAAAGTTAAAAATATTTGTTTTATCAAGACTAAGATTCCATTTCAAAAAATAAGAGGTAAACGAGGTTTTAAAAGTATTATATTGCATAATTTCAAAGTTTCAAGGGAAGGAATTCATTGGCATGTTATAAATTAAAAATTAATTAATTTACTCAAATTTGGATGTCTAGGGAAGTGTTCATAAGGCAAGTGATCTTTGGCATTCCATTCTTGTCTTATTCTTTCAAGTTTAGGTGCCTAAAAAGGAGGAAATGGAGGGAAAAGCTAGTTATTTTTAAAAAAATATTAAATACTCTTCAATTTCCAAATGACAATGAATTGATTTATGTTGTTATTTATTTTTTGTAGAAATATATAAAAATGAGACATTTGGTATGGTGCAACACTCTTCTAGGTGCCACATTTGGAAGTAGTTAATGAGGAATTTCAACCATACATAAAGGAATTTTAAATGACAATCGGAAGGATTTGAAAGAGAATATTTGAATGCCTATTTTTTATGCTTCACGAGGGTTATAATCTCTATAAAATACAGCATTTAATTATTATAAAAAGAATAAATCAAAAGAAGCAAGGTTGGAGAAAGCATTTGCAAGATGCTATGAGGATTGAATGGGGAAAAGTGTAGGAAATTAGCTTGCCAAGAGTAGAGGAATAGAAGAAAGAGAAGAATGAAATTTTAGGTGTATTGGTGATGTTCAAGGTATCCATGAGAGATATAGGATAAATAAAATAAAAAAATAATATTTGAAAAGAGAAGTGTAGACAAGAAAGCTGAAGGTGAGAGGATTTGAAGATTTTAAGGCATGACATTCCTAAAAATATTATAAAATTTATGAAATTTGCCTCTTGTTGAAATAATTTGTGTGTAATTGTTATTGAATTATTTTGTTGTATGAATTCACATATGAAAGTTGTAATAAAGATATGTTTCGGATTTTGTTTCCATATATAGTGGCTTGGATGACATGTTAAGGCTGAGAGATTAGGTAGTTTGATAAGACCCCCAATCTTGTTTGCATCATGAACAAAACTACACACAAAAAAAAATTTACACACATATCATAAAATAGGACCTCCAAATTACCAAAACATAACTAACTCCATAAAGATCCGCAATCATGAGATTCCAATGTTTAACATAGATCACATTGACAATATTCATAGATTCTAATCTCATAAATCTTAAAAAGTAAAGTTTACTCAAAAAATATTCATTGTAGCCCCATAAGCCTTCAAAAACCTTTTATTCCTTCTAATAGATTCCCACAAGCTTGTCAAGCTAAGAATTTAAAAAAATGGGGAATACTTAGAACCAATTAACTTTAACTTGGATAGGTGAAATGTTGACAAATATATTATTTCTAATACCCAAAGATAAAAATTCAATATCTATCCAATAAAATAATTAAAGCATGAGATAGAAGGCTTGAATAAATACAAAAGAAAAATCTGAAACTTACATGAAAATATAAAAATTAAGCTACCTTAATATGGAAATACTATACTTAGATCATTCTTCATTATGACATATGTTAAAAAACAACCAACATATCATGTTGATCAATGCTACATTATGTGAAATTAAAACAAAAATAAGCAAATCATAACACCACTGTAAGATAGTATAAATGAGGCACATATTAGTAATATAAGAGAATCACATAACATGTGATTTACATGGAGAAAACCTTGCAATAAAGAAATCCACCAAAAAGAGAGGCCATGTATTCATTATCTTTGAAACAAAATTACAATATGTCACACACTTACATTCTCCTGTTTGCCTCCAACATAGCAGTACATATGTGCCAATGAATAATCTCCTTATTCCTCCATCTATCCTTATTCCTATAGAGTAACTCTACATTCAATTGTCCATCTTACTTTCTACATCTAAAGGGTTGTTTATATAGAATGGAAAGAGCTCCAAAACTACCAAACAAGGCATCTAAAGAAGGCTCTACATTGTAGATCTACATTATTGTTTCTATATTTCATGTTGTATTTGTTTCATTCTATCAAACTTAGTTATTTTATCCATTGTTAGCATAGTTCATACCCACACACTTCACACCCTCAACCTTTCACAACAAAAGAGCATAATCCTAGTGTCTTGATCTTCTTTGAGGATAGTAGCTAGGCCTATCTATGTTCTATTGTCATGTAGGATTGGGATATTCTAGGTTTCTTAAATAACTTTAGGGATCTCATTTCCTACATCTCATTTTGGTGAGCCCAATGTTTCTTATGCTTGCACATCTTCTTATTAATTTTTTCTTTTTCATTTGAATAGTTGCTTGTATAGTTTTATTGCACATTTCATTAGCATAAAATCTAATTAGTTATTAAAATAAAATAGATAATGACTTTCAAGAAAAAAAATTATACATTTTTTCCTTTTTTTAAACCATTGGTGGATGCTTCTTGTTGTTAAATACCTTTGATGAAGATCTCTCTTCAAAAAGTGGTCCTATTCATGAGGATATTTTGGTACAAGAAGAGGATTTCATCTATAATATTTCACCTTCTTTTCATCTCAATAATAAAATAAACTCCCCAAAAATTCATCCTACCTATGAGGATATTCTGGCACAAGAGGATGTTATCCACTTCTTAAATAATATGTCACCTTCCATTATTTTTAGCCCTATATATTATCCAAATGGAATATTCAAGGATGAAGATACTTGCACCTCTCCTTAAATTCATCATACTCATAAGGATATTTTGATGCAAGAGGACATTGTTGTTAACCCTACTTCATATGGCACATGCTTAAGTAATAATTTGGGCATGAATGAGGCTAGCAAATGTTTTTATCCTCACAAAAGGATTTATTTGTCATATATTCATCCCTTTTGTGCTTCACAATATGATTACATGACTCAATTTTGTGGGGTTTGTATTGTGAGTCCTCCTCCTTTGGAGTTAGAAACACATTATCATATTGGTTTTAACATGCTTTCTATAGTACCCCTGACCTAATCAGATTCTAATTTCGGTTTGACCTTGGTTAGTTTATCATGTTATAATGTTATAGTCAGATGTTTTGATTATTGTGCGTACCGGTTAATGTGGTTTTCACTTCAATTTGTATGTAAGCTTATTAGTTCTCCTGATTCATGTTATTAATCTTGAGCTAACACTTTTATTAAATATATATGTATGTATGCATGTGTGATTCATGGTTGCAGGATATTGTAGGTATAGTACCGCATGGGTGTGAGGTTCGTCTCCACCTGGATTTGTAGGTTTGAGTGTTCCTCATTGACCCTTAGAAATTGGATTAGGTGGTCGTGAGATCCTCGTTTGACCATAGTCATGCTCAAGTGAGCATCGTCAGTCATCCGTCAGTATCCCCTTTGGTGAGGTATGCAGGTCATCTGTCTATTTGGCTTTCTTGGGTTGCATGTTTTGTGTATGGTTAAATTGATTAATTAATCCTTAAATATTTAAATTGATTTAATGTGTGTTTACACATTAGTAATTAAGGGACTAAATTAAATAGGTTCCCTTTATGTGATTAGTCGTTAATTAGAATTGCTCAATTCAAGTTGGTAGCAAGTTCAATTAAATGGTTAATTTTAAATGAAAAATTTATTCTGTTTATGCTATTGGAAAGGAAAGATTTAAATTTATTTGAAATAGAATTAATTTAATTTCTTTGCCCTTTTAAAAAAAAGAAAAAAAATAGAGTTAAAACTATTGCCTTAATTACTTTTAGAAAAGTTAATTAAATGTCATGAGAAAAGAGAAATAAAAGAAATGATTTTTTACAAATAACTTTCCCATTTACTTTTTGTAAATTAGAAAAATAATTTTTTTTATTATTAAATATTATGATTTATTAGAAAACATTTTTCAACCAAAAAGTTTAGGTTAATATTTTTCTATATTATGCTTGTGAGTTCACGAGAAAAAAAAGATATGCATATTTTTTGAGAAATTTTTGGAGGCCAGATTGGAAACTAGAACTGGAGCTTGGAGGTTTGATTCAGATAGTTTGCAGAGTATTCATCTAGGATTCCTATCACAGGTTGGGTGTTTTTTTCACTCTTCTTTTTGTTTGAAAATTTTAAATTTAGCTTTGGAAAATACTTGTGTGTGTGTGCGTTGATTTTTTTGAAAGATCTTTGTTTGGGGAGTTTTAAAATTTGTTTAAATTTGAGAAATCGAATAAATTTTGGTTGGTTATAATCTCCCTGAATTTGTTTGTCAAAATGCGAAGAGGATTGATTTTTAGATTAGAAAATTTGATTCTTCCTGTGTATTTTTGTGTTCTTCTGGTTATGGAGAAAATTAGAGAATTTTGGTTTAATAAATTTCCCTTAAGTCTTTGTGAAAGAAAGATTTAGGAAACTTTATGTTTTTCTCAAATCTTTGTTCCGTGGCTTTAGTTTATTAAACAAAAATTTGTCTGTGATTTTATTAAACTCTGTTTTCTCAAAGTGCTAGGAAAAGAGATTTTTATAATCTCTGATTAAAAAAAAAAAAAAAAATAAAGAGTTAATTGATAAAAGTTTATTAACTCAAAAATTTTGAGTTTGCTATGAACACTTGGAAAATTTTCTGAGTATTCTCATGTCCCTAGAAATACATTTTTTTAATTTTTTTAAAATGTATTTAATACTCAAAAAAATAATAATATAAAAATATTATAATTAAAAAAAAACATGTAAATAAAGTTTATATATATATATATATATATTTAATGTGGTTTTAATTAATATTTAGTTTAATGAATATTAATTAATAAATGTTGTTATTAATATTGTTTAGTGAATATAATATTATATATATATATATATATATATATATATATATATATATATATTCTTTCATTAGTGGATATGTATTTATATTTATTAGTGGATTACAGAATATATTATTTGGGAACTTGGAAATTATATAATATATTATGTTAATTGGGGAATGGAAAAATGGAAAAATGGAAAACAATTAGATATAGTTGAAAATGAAATTGTATTTCCTTTTCGCTGTAATATATATATATATATATATATATATATATATATATGGGTATGTATTCATGTAAAATGTAAATCATGATTTTTTTTGTGAAAATGGAGATTATATTTACGTTTAGTCGATATGACTTTTATTTAAAAAGGATTATTTTGATTTAAGTATCAAATTTAGTTTTCACATGTATTTTAAATATTATTTTCATTAACTTGAAATTTGAACTTAAATAATGTTTGTGATAGCCAAATTGGTATTAATTGAAATGAATTTATCATTGTCTTTAAATGATGGTTTATTTGAACGTATATTTACTTAGATTGTCTTCATGTCTTATTCCATATTGTGGTGTTCTTTTCATGAAAAAGTCAGTTATTGAAAACTGCAAGTAGAGGATATTAGTGTTTAATTATATTTTGAGTGAACGCTATGATTTCTTAATATGGATGAAATTTAGAGTACAAGTAGATTTGTTTGAGTGTTTACCTGAATGGTGAAATTTTGATGTTGATTTGATTAGTCAATCTTGTGTCATGATGGAATGTTGTTGAATGTAAGTTATTGTGCAAGTTGAATTGGTTAAGTGTTGGTTGTGAGCATCCTTGCCTTATAGTGGTTTTGGTCTTGTTTTGTGGATAGACCAGTTGTTTGTTTCACACCTCCAATTGGTCAATCTTGGTAGAGGGTTTGTTTTATCATGTTGTTCTTCAGTTTTCTTTTTGAACTCCGTTTACTTGACCTTGTGTATTCCTTGGTTTAGGAGTTCATTTGAGTATAGTCTAGTGTCATTTGGGAAAGTGGCTTTCGATTGGGGGCCGCGCCCAAAGTGGTTGTTGGGAAACCCATCGAAAGTGTGTCTAAATAAGTGATAATCTAATAGCATATTAGAGAGTTAGTTAATGAATCACTACGTAAGATAATTGTGCCTCATGCATGGGATGAGTGCTAGCACAGACTCAGCATGCAGTGAGAAGGCATGAAATGGAAAACCATCAACCTTGTCTTCATGAAAGGTTATGTTGGGTCCACATGAGGCTTGGATGGGCTGGAGGTTCAGAATAGGTTGTCAGGGTAAACCAATGGATGGGGCTGAAACCTATGAAGACCTGCCATGGTAACCATACCAGGTTATGTGATGACACTTGTCCCTTATGTTCACTATTGTGTTGTTTTATTGTCTTGATAGGAGTATTGTTGAGGAGTCATCCTAATGTTTATGCCCTCATGAGAACCTGATATCATGTTAGACCTTGGGTTGTGAAGATTTAGTTTCGTTGATGCTCCACTTGATCTTTTGTAATTGCTTCTTATTATGTTCAGTTGGATCCTTTCCTATTGAGGGATCATTTATGTATTTATTTGACCAATGGGGTCATATGAATTATTGGTTATGTTCGCCTTGATGGTAGGATTGTAAATGATGTGAACCTTATGTATTCTTCTCTATTATTTAATTATTAGAGGGGTCTTGCAATTGAGCAAACCCGAAGATGTAGCCCACTAGGGGTGAACTCCGAGATCATTTCGATGTTATGTGGTGTTTTATATTCTTATGTTTTCTTTTAATTTAGCATGTATGGATGGCATTATGTTAGTATGTATAATGTGGATTATATAAAGTTAATCTTAAATGCATGTATGTAGTCATCTTATTAAATGCAGTAAATTGGATCATGAAGAATGTATATTTGAATAATGGAATGTATTCAGTTATTGATTATGCAATTAAGTATGCATGGAAAGTATTCATTAGTTTATGATGAAATTAAAGTACATTATGAAATTAGATGCATGGCATATGTTTAATGTAAGATTGTACATAATGCTTGTTTAAATTTTATTGGATGAACTTAATCATGTCACCTATACTTTTAACCTCAATGGATGAACCTTATCATGTGATCTATATTTTTATCTTACTAAAATAAATTATCCTTGTTTAAGTATTATCTTGTCATTAAGTTAATCATCTTAATTGGATTAATTAACGTGAGTTGAGTTAAATGTTGAATTAAGTAATCACATTGGGAAACTCTTTAGGTATTATTTAGTCTTCCGCTATATTATCTGAACTTATGATAACTCATTGTATCATTGTGTTGTGTTTAATTTAAAAAAAATAAAATTATTTGCACTCTATTCTTGTGTTTTAGCTTAATCCCTTCGGGGTTTCGTGGCAGGGCATTACACTTTCTAAACATGAATGTAATGGACATAGTATTGGGCATATAGAACAAGGAATTAGGGTCTCGGTGGGCCTGACACCATACTATTATAGAAAAGGTATAAGTTTCCCACCTTCTTTGCCTCCACCCCCTTCTCCATTACCTCCTAGAAAAACAAAAAAAACTTCCTTCACATAAGATAGGAGTACTTCCTACTTTTTTTCCTTTATCTAGGGAAGAGAAAACCTTGTTGAGGCTCTTAAAATCACACTTGATTACTCTTCCTCCTCAAAAAGATCACGAATTTAAAAAGTATGATCACACAAATCTCACTTTTTTTTCCTTATCATCACACACTTGGCAATACCACTAATGAATGTAAGGCCTTTAAGAGTGAATTTTGAAATCTTCTTAATGATTTTATTATTCACATGACAAGTGACATTGAGTTTTTCCTTTGTTTAGTCCCTATCATAATTGATTAATCATTTTTGTATTATGTTCCTTTGCAGTATGTGATATTTTTGTTGAACACTACCAAAAGCTGAGGAGGGGGGGCTGAATCAACATATACAAAAAATTGATCTTATTAAGCTACTTGAAAAATAAAATTCATCTAAATACTATGCATACAAGTAAACAAATGAATTATCAAAAGCATCCTCACAAGAACACCAATATTTTTATGTGGAAATTCCAAAGTGGGAAAAACTATGGTGAGAATCTAACTCACAATATATATCAACTGTTTACAATGAGTAAGGCTTCCTGCCAAAGAGCTTACTGCTTGGAATTCGTAGACTAAAGCACACAACCTTAGGAAAGATATAAAATAAGGACTCACACAACTGAAGATCACTTCTTCAAGGCAAGATACAAAATAACTGTCGAAATATAATAATAATAATAATAATAGACTAAAATGTATACAAAGTAGTATCTACCAAAGTGTGGATAATAGTTCACATTTTTATACTCATCTATCTGTTTTGCATAACTTCTAACCACTTCTACACATCATATTCACATTTTAAGCATCATACCATATTACACCATACCAATTCTCTCATAAACACAATTGTTCTATCAGTTATATACCAATCAGATCCATGATAATATCTACTAGATTGGCTAAAGGAAAAGTATAACGTGTACATAGCATTGACCCAAAATATATCATCCAAAAGGTAAATAAGATGTGTGAGGATTAACACCAAGTCGGAACACCTTCCAATCATCATCAAAAACTTTGCACGCAACCCCTTAGACCAATATGCGTAAGATGGTACAAATTGATTTACTAAATCCAAAATTTCTTAACTCAGACCCAAAAATAGAATAAGTGGTCCACCAAAAAGTACAAAACCTTAATAATTATATTATTTGACCTCTAGCGAATTCAAGATGAGAAAAGCAATGCAGTGCTCCACAAACTCCTAATAGAAACATTAGAACAATAATGTCGTTCATGAACAATTATCAGTTGATTTGGAAATTTGAAGACAGGTTGCCAAAATAATTTTGAAATAGGCATCTCAATCATCTAAAGCATATCTATTACAAACATACATTCTGGATCATCACATAGTTCACTAGAGAAGACAACAATAGCATAAGTTTTGGACCAAATATGGAACATTAAAACTTCTGAAAACAACTTGAACCAATATCCCATATCATCTGATCAACACAACATACATCTACAAATAACTTTATAGCATAACATCACTTAAACTATATATTGAACAAGAACATACTAAACCACATACTTCCACTATACATCTCTTCTAATACTCAACATAGACACAACAATATATGCATACCAACATCATAATAGATATCTAATAAAATCACCAATATCTGATCCACACAACATAGGTTTGACAACTGTTGGGTCATTGAGCTCGCAAGGCCTTGTGCCTTCACTGGGCCATTGTGCTCGTAGATTTGAACAAGTGGAGTGTGGGGATGAGGTCCCCCATTCATGGCCTCATCAGTTCATAGCTTCGGGTCAAAAGCGTTTGCATGGAACCAGAGGGCGTGTCATGCCAGCATCACTGATCAGGTTAAAAAGTTTACCAAGCATAGTTTAAAAAAAAAATACAGGTTTGACATCAATGACAACAACACACTCATAAGCGCAAAAATTTCTAGCTCCATATGGGGGCTCATTATTATTCATGGTGGTACAACTTCAAGTGCAACCATTCTTGTATAACAACTTAATATTCTTTGGTGTGATTATCCTCATCTATACACTAGGGGGAAAGCATAGATAGTGTTTGAGAGGTTTATATCCTTGTTTGAGGATCCCTTCCCTTTGTTTTTTGAGGTGTGTATCCTTGCTTGAGGAACCCTTCCCCTTAATTAGAAGGTGTATCCCTAATAAGGATCCAATTAATACTGAGAGGGGGGTGAATCAGTATTAATGCCAATTTCAAACTTTAAACCCAAATCAAACTTACAGCAAATCTAACTTCATTTACCACATATACCAATTCATTAAACAATACTGATAATCACTGATAATCTCTGATAAACTACTATAACCGATGTATTAAAAAATAATGAATAAACTAAAGATAATCAATAGCATCACATGAAAATCATTCCACACACGAACACCATATTTTTGACATGGAAATCCAAATGGAAAAAACCATGGTGGGATTTGTTCTCTTTTGAAGTAAGCCCTGTTAGGAGCTTACAATACACCCTATTAGGAGAAGACCCTATTAGGATTCACTCAGCTAAGGGATTTGGAAGTGTAGCCCGATTAAGAGCTTAATGACCTGCTAGGATCAACCTCGTGAGAGGATTTACCACTCTTTTTGAGAGATACCCTATTAGGGGATTTACAAGATGAGGCCTATCAGGACCTACCTGGTTAAGGGATTTAATTTGTTGTAATTGTTAGAGAACAATAGTGAAAAAGTGATATGTTACTTGCACTTCTCAACTTGCTAAATTAGATCCAGTTATGCTTCACTATCTACAACTCTCAGGTAGATCTCACTCTTCTTTAGTAAGGCTTCATACTCTTCTTTAAGATCACTGACACAAAAAACATCAACTAAGACAACATAAATAATGCTCTCCACTAGGTCGGCCACTAAACCCTAAATTACATCGTAGATCATCATAAATCTTTACAACTCATTTCAAATTGTCATATGGATCATTACAATCAATTACAAATCAATATCAGTCATTGAATGATCATAAGTCATCATGACAAGTCGATTTGGTACAAAGTCAAACCCTTAGCTCACTCCGCTAAGCACTTTGCACATTCCCAAGCAATTTGTTCTCCAAACATGCCAAAACATCTTTCAAATATTTCACGTGGTTTGTGTCACATTATCATCAACATGTGAACTTGATGTTGATCACCTCCATACCAAAAATTATTACCAGTTTGATGATTTCTTTACTGGTTCTAAAACCCTTCTTAAACCTTAGCAAAACTTCATTAGAAATTAGAAACATGCCTTCCGATAGCTACCACAAGATGTGGTTCTAGTCACGTACTCATTTCCATGATAAAAGATTACATTCCAAACCACAAATCACCAATCATCACCAATCATCCACTTCAAGTAAAACATCTCTGCATATATAGGTTAAAGTCCTATTTCACAATCTTTTGTATATTACCAATAAACCCTATCTTCGGTAGGCTAAATCACTTAGATGACAAACCAAACATCAAGAAACATCAGTTTCCATCAATGACAACTCAAATAACTGATCAAGTCATCTAATCACAAATAGCCTTATATCCTCTACCAGTTCAGTCATCGGTCTTTAATTGCATCACCTCATATGTATCAATTATGCCAAACATGCCAACAATCCCTTCTCTTTTATTTTGGTGGTGTGTATCCCTGATGAGGATCCCCTCCCCTTGTTCAAAAAGTGTGTATTTCCTAAGGATCCACTTCTTTTCCTTAAGATATAAGCATAACAATATACTAGCATATTAAGGGGGGGTATATGGCTTCATTAAGCATTGATTTTATTAATATATATTGATAATATAGGTGAATAAAATTGTAATGCCCACCAAGAAACCCTAGATAATTAAACCAACTAACAACCCAACTAAACATCTAGAGATAATTTTTTTTTTAAAGATACAATAACACATTAAAAAACTAAAGAAGATGCATAGATCATATTAACATGATTACATAACGTTAAGCACAAGCGGAAGTAAACTCACAACATCTAACTTCCATCCCCTAGGGTATCCTAACATCATTAATAAAATGTAATAATAGAATATATATATTAAACATCTATAAAGATATATGAGACATTCCCTACTTAAACTAATGTCTTATCTCCACACATAGCATGTGAAAGCACTCGTTTTAACCATTGAAAAATAACCATGAGACATTACATAAACTAACACTTCTAAGATACTAAATTTATTTTAATACACCAATATCAAATGTTCCTATTCTATTAAACCTTGCATACATAATGAATCTATTCATCCCTAAAATATAGCTTGTACCAATCTCGCATAGAACAAACATATGATATCATCATTACATTACATATTAAATCTTATGAATGGTTTACATTAGAGATATACATCAATCATTACAAATACAATATCATAATACATTGGTTACATGAACGATATCCAAATTACATAGTACATAGATAATTCTTATACATATGTCAAAGATTACATTTACATCATAAATCCATAGCACTGAAACTAAAGAGAAGTAGGAACATCCATCATGGTCACGAACATCCACAAGATATCCCAATGGAAGAAGACATCAACCACCCGATCATGTGGAACCAAAAAATTCCACCTCCTAATGCTCCATAAAATGATATAGAAACTAAATTAATTAAGATTATCACTTGATTATAGAAACTTCCAATGAGATTCCCTGGCAGCAACTTAAGGCCCCGACACCCACTTGGAAGCCACTCCCCCTAAATGCTCCTAAAAACATAGGGTTCAAACAAGAATAAAGCATATTTGACCTCATGAAATACCATAAATTCATACAACATTGATATAGATTGAACCATACTTCATTTTTGATTCACAAATCACTCCTTAAATCATTTTTCCTCAAGTCACCATCTTAAATGTAGAATTTGTAAGCCAAAATGGATGAGAATATGCAGCCAAAAAGGAACACACGATGCCACCAAATAGGCTCTATAAAATCAAAATAGAGAAATACAGACCCAAAACCAAGCCTTTGGACTGACCAGGACTGACAGAGACTCCAAAAAATCATTCGAGAAGCAAAAATAGGAATTAGCACTATTTCCCCATGAAATGGCACATTTTCCAGTTCTTTTAGTGCTTCTGTTAATTCTTTTAGAGAATTTGATAATTCTTTTAGCACATTCACCCACTGTTTTGGTGCATTCACAGTATAGATAAAATAGAGATCCCAAAAACTGATCCAAAGACCAAAAATATGAAATAATACATATGAAAAATATTTTAACTGATATGAAAAGTATTATTTCATATATGACAAATATTTTGGCACATATACCCTCTGTATTAGGCATTTGCAACAAAAATAGGACTGCAAAATTGGGTTGACTTAGGACTCAATTTTTGACACCTAGAAGACCAAAAATGAAAAAAATAATGAAGACCCATTTGAGATGGGTATGTTTCCTACTCAAAAAAGTAATTATATAGACCATATGATAAAAAAATTGTATTAAAAGACTTCAAACACCAAAAACAGCCCATTAAAAGAGCGAAGTGGGAGCACCCAAAACATTCATTCAACAAAATATCAAAGCAACAACCCATAAATTTTCTAACACATTTAAAACATCATAAAAACATAAAATAAATATTCCCTTTCATTTTCTTGAAGCAAAACTACATTAAACAAAAGGGAGATCAAGAACTCCAATCTGGAAAATGAAGATTGGATTGAAATCAAAGATGCACAACTCTCGCACGAACAATGAATCAAAATGAACTAGAAAGCCTCCAAAATAATTACCAAATATAATCCAAATATTTTAAAACAATCCCACGTAATCCCCTTTACAATCTTCATGAAAAATCCCTCTCAAAAATTCATTGCACTGCACTCCATACACACATGTAGATTGAAAACTCTTCCTCACAATTCCAATTTTTGAAAAACTATTTTTACAAAACCACCTTTTTCACCAATCCCCAAAATGACTCTACGTAATTTCCATTAATGCATTTGAAAACCAAAATCAACCTTTCCTCTAACACTCCCAACCAAAATAGCAACCCCAAGTTCGAATACAAGCTCACTCCAAACAACAATTGAAAATGAAAAGAAATTAAAATTAGAAATGAGTGATGTGACATCATCCCTTTCATAACCACAATAGTAAGACATCATAGCAAAGATATAACACCATCAATGACACCGATATCATTCATATCTAATATAATCACAAAATAAGGGTCAACACATGACAAGGCGTCATGATAAATAAATGTAACCCAAATCTACTTGACGAGAAATAAACACAAGTAACCAAACATAAACTCTAACTATATACACCTAAAAATGGTCCGAAGATAATTAATTGAATAAGCAATTATTTAATTAATCCTCCTCCCCAATTTAATTGAATTCATCAACAATTTGATTAAATCTCCTCATTCATCTACTTATTAATAAATCTAAGGATTTATTTAATAGGTTCATTTCAATAATCCCCTTTGATTAATTAATTCAAATTAATTAATTCTCCCATCAAAATCATTTCTTCTAATCTTTGATTAATTAAAACAAATCAAATTCACGAGTTGTTGAGATTAATTAGCCTTTTCCCATTATTTGAATTTTTAAATTCAAAATCTTCTAACTTCTACCACTCCTAAACCTAACCCATTCTACCTACCCACATGTCCCCTTTCATCCAACCTCTTGTAGAACCTTTGTGACACTTGTCACTAAGTGTTCCCTTTCATCTAACCTCTTCTAGAAGCCTCTTGACACTTGTCACCATAGAGTTGACAGATGTTCCCTTTAATCCAACCCCTTTGCCAACCTCCTCCAATTTAACCATTGATATCTTCAGATCAATCTTGACCGTTGATTCTTGCCACCTCACCCCTAGCCTTGGAAATCCTATAAATAGACCTCATTTTGGAGCAATATGGATCCCATCTCATTTTCATCTTATGCGTTGTTGCTATAGGCATCTAGCTTCTAGTTTATCATTCTTAGCAATGTTATCATGCTTAATTTTAGCTTAATTGCATCTTAATCTTAGTTCATTTTCTAGATCAATCATGAACTCATATAGCTTAATCATGCTATTCTTGCTAGATCATGCATTTTCATCATTCAAATCCTTCATCTAAGTGTAGTCAAGTCACTGGAATATGCATAATCAAATCCGAGAGCATTCTTCATACTCGCATTTACTAAGAGGTAATAAGTTGATTAGCTATGGTTTTACATTTCATTGATTAAATCTTCTAACCATGCTTGTAATGATTTATTGAGTGCATTGTGGTTGTAGGAATAGGTACACTTCACAGAGCATGACATTTTGGTGCCCACCATGGGGCCAGAATCATCACTTTTGGCCTCTTAATCTTCAACAAACTTCATCTCTATCCGACTCTGGTTCAGAAAATTGTACAAGTTGCTTTTCTTGCTCGTACGAACTCCCTTTTAGCCCAGGATGACACTTCATCTTGACTCGTACAAGCCCATTTTCCATGTCTTATGAGGTATAAATTCATGTCGTATGAGTTAATTTGTTAATAAATCTTGTATCGTACGATTTAATTTTCATTGTCGTACTATAGCTAAATTCATTTCGTACGAATTTCTGCCTGTTAAATCCTATGTCGTACAAGTCTACTTTTATTCCTATGTGAAATCTAAATTTGTGTCGTACTAACTAGAAATTCATGTCATACGAGTTTTTGTATCTCTGATTTTTTGATAACCTACATGTTAGGGTTTTCTGATTCTAATCTGAAATTTTCTAATACTAACCCTGACTAGTTTGTGAGATTTTTGGCAGCCTAACTCTTTCTTGCAGGATGATTGATGAAGATACCCTTGTCAAAGATATAATTCAAAAACAAAAAAATGACTACTAATGGATCTATTTTGCAGGTTTCCTATGAATCCGACTAAACTTTGTGTATTCATGAAAGTTTTCTAGGCACACTTCAATTTTGCTAAAGGAATGAACAATCACGTATTTCATGTCTTTGATGATAGGCGAGTATGCTCTCACCTTTCTTAGGTGATCAGACATCTAGACTCATCTTTTGCTTTCATTAGTGCATTTCTTTAGCAAGCTTGCCCTCTTGGGGAGTAATAACTCTTAGCCATTAAGGCCGGTGAGAGGGGAACAACCTAAGTGGGAACGACTAACACCAAGTAATCCAACCCACTATAAAATAAATGTGTTTTTGATGAAAATCAAAGCAACGATAGTGCTCAGGAATAGCTCTCCTCCGTACCTTTGGGTATATCAAACCTTGGTTTTCAAGGCTGGGAGACCTCTTAATTGAGTTTATACCTCGATGCACCAAACGGATCCCTTACTAGTGCCAGTTAAAATAGAAGCTACTCGATTCACCTCTGAAAGGGTGATAATCTTTATGCAAGAGAGATAGTAACTCTCCCAAGACACTTGCCATATCATGCCCCCATTAGCATTTGGAGTTGGATAATATGACATTGAGAATCCATTATGTGAGACTCAGTGGTCATATTCTGATTAGCTATTGGGTGCGTACCTAAGTCAACAAGTAAAGATTTTCATTCTCAACCAACTTCCTTAGGGTTTATCTTGATTGAGAGTCACGTATCACATCATGTGTTTGCTATGTATTCATCCCTAAATTGAAAAATTGGATAGTTAAAACTGGAAAACCAAAGTAAAATATCAAAATTTAGTGATCAAAAACTCAAACAAGCAAACAATTTTTATCACTGTTCAAATACCTGTCATACGAGTCAAGATTCTCTCTCGTATTTCATGTCGTACGAAATATTGCTTTCCACATGAAATCATTAGTCTGTCGTTCTGTAGTATATAGCTTGTCGTTTCAGGCTTTATAATCTGTCGTACAAAATTCTACATTTGTCAGTCCAGAACTGTGTCTTACATGTCTGTTTTAGATTTGTCATTTCCGCCTGATCAATTTGTAGTAAACATAAACACCTATTATCTGTTAATCTGTGCTTAGATTGTCTCCTTGGTTCACTTGGTCAAGTTATCATCCATCAAAATCAAACTCTAGAAGATAAACACCTTAAGATTTTCAAAGTGCTTACCCTCAACAAGTTCAAGATATAAACACCTCAAAGTGCATTATCACCCTCTTTGGTAAACTGATCTCTCAAACATAGTTTCTCATCAGGATCAATCATCCTTTATCACAAAACTGAAATGTTTGGTCAGGATAACCTTATCCCACATCATAGGATATATCATTCCTACTGGACTTGGTTCTTATCAAATCATCATCATTGCACTCCTAAATCGAAGATCGGAAAACTTGCAAACTTTTAAACACTTGAATTCTCTTTTAGTGTCATATCACTTTATTGCCTTGAAATTGACTATTGATCACTTATCAAAACAACCTTTCGAACAATCAAATTCTAGCAAAATAACACACGTGTATGCCTGTTCTAACTAGAGCTCAAAGATGAAGGATCGCAAAGACTAAAATTGAAACATTGAAAACATTTGAAGAGAATATAACCGTGGAACATGAAGATGAAAATAAAAGTTGAAGAAGAAATAATAGAACAAAACATCAGAGACATCAAGAAAGGTCCCCAATTTGACAAATTTATGCAGAAATTGTTGGAGGAAGAAAAAGAAAAATACTTTCTAATGCTAGCTAAATCTAGTGCTACACTTCCCCAAGATTTTGATGTGAATAAATTGACACAAAAGAAAAGTGACCCTCCCCCTAATAAAAAACAATATGAGGAAATATTTGGTCTCTGCATGAATGACATATCAATTCCCAATAACACCAGAACCAATGAAGAAATCAACACACCTAGAGGAGATGAAGTAGAAATTCTGAATAACATTCAATTCAATGAGGATACAAGAAGAGCTAGAGATGAAACAAGAATAGATCCCAATCCTCCTAGAATGCAAAATCATGGTCATGCAAGAACAAGTCATGTTGATAATCCTATCATGACTCTCACACAACAACTGCAAGCAATGCAAACACAAATCCAAGAGATGCAAAGAGGAAATGTTAGACGATACTCACTTCAAGAAATTTGTCCTTATCCTTTCGACAGAAATATAAACATGATACCATTTCCTATAGGTTTTGAAACTCTGAGATACGAAAAATATGATGGAAGCACTGACCCTCAAGATCATATAAGAGAATTTTTCACAATGAGTATGGAGTTTTCACATGAGGATACCTACTTAATGAGACTATTTTTGAAAAGCTTAACTGGACTAGCTATGGAATGGTTCTCCAAACTTACACCTAGAAGCAAATCATTTTTAGAGTTGGTGGATAAGTTTGTTTCACAATACTCCTACAACATACAACATGAAGTGACAATGCTAGACCTTTGTAACACTAAACAAAAAAGTGGAGAACCCTTCATGACATTCTTACAATGATGGAGATGCCTAGCATCGTGGTATCCTCATACATTACCAGAGTACAAAAAAATGGACATATTCATTGACAACTTAAATGATCAAATGAGTTATTACTTAAAAATACAAGGAAATCAAAGCTTTGTAAAAATGGTTGATAATGGAATTAGAATGGAAGAAGCCATGATAAAGAAGGGTGAGTTGAAAATATACAAAGAAGGAGTCCATCCTCCTAACAACAACAATAACAACAATCACCATGGCAAACCAAAGTTTTGGAATAGAAATTGAAATGTCGTCAACGATGGAATAGTAGATAACAACAATGTGAAACCAAAGCAATTGGTTTTTAATTTATCTACTCACTTGGCAGCGACACATCAAAACAACAATCACCAAAGAGCAACTATCAAAACTTTCTTTTGAAGACAATTCACAAACATTGGTGAACCCTTGGGATCAACATTAAAGACACTTCTCGCAAACAAATTGATCACTTTACCAGAAGAAAGGAACTACGAACCTCAAATCAAACCACCTTGGTGGAATGATAATCAGTATTGCGATTTCCATTGAAACAAGGGACATCTCATAGATAATTGTCAAAAGTTGAAACATGTCATGCAAGACTTGATTGATAATGGCGTAATAACTGTGGATGGACATACAACAAATGAATCTCATACCGCCTTAAAGACTCCACTTCCAAACTATGAGAAAGGTGAGTCATCAACAACAAACAATGGTAAGGGTAAAGTGAGGGTAAACTATGCTCATACATATGTCAATGTGGTGAATGTGATTGTAGTTAAAGAAAAACAAAATCAAGAACATGATCATGCTATCACAAGAAGCAAAGCTAAAGTTGTTTTGTCGGGTCCTACAACAAACACATCATCCACTGTAGCAAAACAATACAATCTAGTGGAAAAATTATAGAAAACACCTGCCCAAATATCAATCTTGGAACTTTTAAAGCTTTCACCCGCACATAAAGAAATTCTTGAACGAGCATTAGTAGATACAACTGTATCCAAAGATCTTGATGTCGATCAATTCCAAACCATGGTGGGACACCTCACAACTCCTCATTGCTTATCATTCACTGATGAAGATGACATTTTCTTGCAACATCCTCACAATTCTCCCTTGCATATTGAAGTCCTTATTCACAAAACGTGAGTCAAGCGTCTTCTAATAGATGGTGGAGCTAGCCTAAATATTTGTTCATTAAGTCTTGTTCATGCCTTAGGATATTCAGAAGATGCAGTTGATGTCTAGAAAAGGATCACCATAAAAGCTTATTATGAAGAAGAACGTTCCTCCAAGGGAATTGTAATACTACCAATCAGAGTGGGACCTCTACAAAAGACACAGCATGCCGAGTTCTAGACTTGAACCTATCATATAATGTTCTCCTAGGGAGACCATGGATACATGACTTGCAATTTGTCCCATCAACCTATCATCAATGTGTCAAATTTCCCTACGAGGGACAAGAAATAACAATATCTACAGATGCAAATCTATTCCAATATTGTAGCAATCTAAAAATGGCTCAGGAAGTAATTGTTCCTCAGAATAGGGAAGCAACATCTTCGAACACACAATCCAAGGAAAAATAATTTGCCTCTATTCTATCAAGTATGGAAAAAAAAAATGCAGCTAAGAGATCAAAGGAACGGAGAATACTCAATATCACATTTACCACTTTCTCCTAAATCCTTGGGAAAACCATCAAGCTCTAAACAACAACCAACTGTGAACATCTTCCAATATTTGATGGAGCATTCATTAGTGTTGGAACCTTATCAGAGGAGACAGAAGACAAAGATGTACTACAATTGCTATACAAAGATGAAGAAGTTCAATAAAAGGTCAACAATGTCAGAATACCTACAGAAAAATATGGAAAAGGATTCAAAATTCTTCAGAGAATGGGATACACTGGAATAGGACCTATAGGGAAAAGAAAAGAAGGTATCTCAGAACCTATTGAGCCTCATACTCAGCAGACCAATGACAAAATAGGTTTAGGGTATGGACAAGTCACTCTACTAGAAGACACATCTTTTAGTCAACAACAAGAGGAATATGAAAACAAACAAGAACAACTAGCAATTGAAAGGGAAGAAGAAAAATCAGCTAAGCAACAAGCACAAGCAAACACGAAATGGAAAAAGAAGCAAGCTTCAAATCAACAAGAGAAACAAACTAAAAACATCTCTCAAGCAGCATTAAATCTCAATCAAAACAAGAAAGAAGCTAATATAAGTTCGGGAGAACTCATAGAGAAGTTGACAAAACTCAATCTCAATCCTGAAAAGGTTGAATATGAAAGAAGAAAAAGTATAGCTAGAAAAGAAGAAGAAATGTTATATGACCAAATCTGTAGACTACAAGCTACAAGTGATATAGGAATGGGATTCCTATCACTCTGAAGAATTAGCTGAAGAAAATTGCTTTGAAGGAGATATAGAAGTCGATATAGTTCACACATATGTAGGATAAACGTCAGGAACTAGTTCACTTGAATTAGAATCACATTCGGCTAACTTGGACTTAACCAAGGACGATGAGGAATTTCTTATGCGAGATCATTCTAATGAGAATACTATTCTAGACATCGACATACATATTGAAAACTTTGATACATCCATCATGACTCTTGAAACCCTTGAAACATACCAACCTGAAGATCCCCTACCTCTAATCCACCTTGAACTTATCGATTGGGAAAATGAAGGACATACTGTCATTGATACATTTCCAAATGACCATGCCATATATGTATATCTTAATGCAATCAAAACTATAACAAATCTCACCAGGAATGTCAGCAACACATCTTCCAGTCAAGTGGGTGCCAAATCTCCTAGTCGCAAAAGTGAAAATAAAGAAAACAATATTAGGTCTAATGCTGAAAACCATTTATCAGCAACATTAGACCAGGAAAAAGTAAAAACAAAGGATGCATCTAACGGTGAAAACCTCCTTGAGGTGCTAGAAGATGGGATATTTAACACTTTACCTGAGCACTATCAAGAAAGGTCACCCATTTTGATCGAACCAACAGAGGCAATTAACATTGGCACAACAAAGCAACCAAAGATTCTTCATCGAGAAACTTCTCTATCAGAAGAAGAAATGCAACAATATGTGAAATTCTTCAAATGGCGACAAATCAATTTTTCCTGGTCATATGCAGACATGCTAGGGTTAGATCTAGAGCTTATTATGCATCACTTGAATGTTAATCCAAGAGACAAACTAGTTAAACAAAAGTTACGGAAAATGCATCCTCATATTGCTCTTCTAGTCAAGGCAAAACTAAAGAAATTATTGGATGTCAGATTCATCAGACCTGTAGCATATCCTCAATGGGTATCCAACATTGTTCCTATTTCAAAACTAGATAAAAGCATCAGGATATGCATAGACTTCAGAGATCTTAATAATGCATGTCCAAAGGATGACTTTCCTTTGCCTAACATTGACATCATCGTAGATTTAACTGCTGGACACTCCATGTTTTCTCTAATGGATGGTTTCTCCGGATACAATCAGATCAAAATAGCACCCAAAGATCAAGAAAAGACAACTTTCACATGGCCATGGGGTACTTTCTACTAGAACGTCATGCCTTTTGGATTAAAGAACGCAGGTGCTACATATCAAAGATCTATGACAACTATATTTCATGACATGATTCATACATTCATGGAAGACTATGTGGATGACATATTAGCTAAATCATACAACAGAGTAGAACATATAGAGATACTAGAAAAGATCTTTGATAGGTTAGAATAATACAAGCTAAGGCTAAACCTAAGAAATGTGCCTTTGGGGTTACTTCAGGAAAGCTATTGGGATACATTGTTTTAGCAAGAGGAATTGAAGTAGATCCAACTAAGGTTAAAGCAATCATGGAAATGGCATCTCCCAAGAATATCAGTCAATTGAGATCACTACAAGGAAGGCTCCAGTCAATCAGAAGATTTGTGGCTCAATTAGCAGATAAATGTAAACCATTTACTCACCTATTGCACAAACATGTTAATTTCAAATGGGACCATCAATGTGAAGAAGCATTCAACAAGATCAAGGCATATCTCATGCAATCACCTATCCTAATGTCACCAATTCTAGGAAAACCATTATTACTCTATGTATCAACTACCAAAGCATCATTAGGAGTTTTTCTTGCACAATAGGATAATGAAGGAAAAGAATGATCCATCTACTACATCAGTAGAACACTAGTGGGATACGAGGTTAACTATTCATCAACATAAAAAGCATGCTTGGTAGTAGTTTTTGCTTCTCAAAAATTATGACACTATCTTCTATCTCACCCCATCAAGTTGATATCTAAAATCGATCCTCTGAAGTATTTACTCAGCAAAGTCACATTGACAGGACAACTAGCAAAATAGATAATGATTCTAAGTGAGTTTGATATCAAATATGTTGATAGAAAAGCTATCAAAGGACAAATCATCACAGATCAACTAGTAGAAACACCACTTCAAGATGACCATCCTCTACAAATTGAGTTTCCTAATGCTAATATCCTAACAGTCACAACAAAAGCATGGCAACTATACTTTGATGGTTCATATACACAACACGGATCAGGAGCAGGAATTCTATTCATCACACCACAAGGTCATACAATCCTAAAAGCATACAAATTAAGCTTTATGTGCACAAACAATATAGCAGAGTATGAAGCATTGGTAATAGGTATCAAAATGGTTGTGGAATGGAACATTAAACAACTTCAGGTCTTTGGAAACTCTCAGCTTGTCATTAATCAAATTAATGATGACTATCAAACAAAAGATGACAAAATCATACCTTACAAAAAGATGGTTGATGATTTCAAGAAGTACTTTGTAGAAATAACTTTTGAAAAGATTCCAAAAAATGAAAACAAAGCAGCAGATGCCATGGCTACACTTGCTTCTCTATTACAGACATAGGAAAATCAATAGCGTTATGAATTCCTGATTGAAGAGTTGTTTCATCCCGCCTTTAATTGTATTGATTCCCAAACCATCTGTCAACTTATTAGACATGATTCCTCTTGCTATGGACAAACTTACACATACCTGAAAGACAATATCTTACCTTCTGACTTATCGAAGAACCAAAAGAGAAACTCTATTCACCAATCCTCTTATTACACTCTCATCGTGGATACCCTATATAAATGAGGTCTAGACGGTACTCTCTTAAGATTTCTTGAACAAGAAGAATTTGAGAAGGCCTTACATGAAGTCCATGATGACATTTGTGGCACTCATTCAAGTGGTCTTACCCTTTCGAAGAAACTCATATGCTTGGGCTATTATTGGTCGACTATGGAATGAGATTCTTTTAAAATAGCAAGAACATGCAAACAATGTCAGATCCATGGGAACTTGATTCATGAACCAGAACAAGAACTTCATGCTTTAGCAACATCTTGGCCTTTTTATCAATGGGGGCTTGATCTAGTAGGAAAGACAAATCCTTCTTCATCTAATGGACACAAATTCATCCTGGTAGCTATAGAATATTTTACAAAATGGATTGAGGTGGTACCTCTCATAAACATCACAGGAAAACAAATTGTTGCATTTATCTTGAATTACATCATCTGTCGCTATGGAATACCAATGACCATTATAATTGATAATGGGTGACCATTCAATAATCAAGATGTACAAGAGCTATGTGAGAAGTTCAAAATCCAGCACAAATTCTCCACACCATATTATCCACAAGGGAATGGACAGACAGAAGCATCTAATAAAACTATTCTGAAAATCCTCAAAAATATAGTGAATGATGCTAGAAGAGATTGACATATTCAACTAAACCATGCTCTATAGGCCTACCACATCAGTATTTGCACACTGACAGGTGCCACACCTTTCTCTCTTGTATATGGATCAGAAGCCATATTGCCAATCAAAGTAGAGATACCCTCTCTATGTGTATCACTAAAAGGACTCATCCTAGATGAAGAACAACGAGTATCTAGACTACAAGAGTTAGAACTAATCCATGAACACAGACAAAATGCCTTTGATCATATAAAGGTATATCAACAAAGAATGTGCCGAATCTATAATCACAAGGTCAAACCAAGAATCTTTCAAGTGGGAGAACTAGTGCTAAAGGAAAATCCACGCAACCAAGCAGATCGAGCAAAGAAAGGCAAGTTTGAACCATACTGGTTAGGTCCATTTGTGGTCACAACAGTATTTGGATCAGGAGCATATTAGCCATCAACACAGGATAGAGATCAACTTGAAAAACCTATCAATAGCATGCACCTGAAGAAATTCTATGTCTAAAAAATCAGAAAAATCAAAAAAATCAAAAATCAAAAATCAAAAATCAAAAAAATAAAAAGTGAAAAATAAAATAAAATAAAAAAATCAGAAATTTTTTTTAAAAAAGTGAAAAAGAAAAAAGAAAGAAAAAAATCAAATATCAGAAAAAGTGCAATAAAAACAGATGGTGAAAACCTCACAAACAGGCGCTATCTGTCTGCTAGCTCTTCTGTCTATTAGTTCATGCATTCTTTCCACTTGCATTCATTCATTTTCCACCAATGCTGACCATCATAATCAAGCCTTTATACATACACAGAAATCCTAGGTGGCTTCTTGCCATGGTTTGGATCATTGGATATATCATAACGACTTTGTTTCTAGGCTTGGGGCAAAATCCTACACCTAGCTGGGGGCAAAACTCTTGATCATTTTGAGCTAAATCAAACAAGTAGAACAACAGTTAGACAACTCTTATCAAGTGAAAACTGAGACACATCCAACATTGAACACGAGATCAAACTATCAACTATCAAGCTATCACAAAGTCAATCTAAGCACATCACACACTTTTCAATGGATAATATCTTTTTGGATAATGATTGTTCAACTTTTCTATATTGTTTTTCACTATCATGATTTCTGAGTGACTCCAGGATGCCTTTGACTAGAGGAACAAGGAAGGAACATGATATTTTTCTTGTCAGTTGTCTAAAAATTAATCATTAATATGTGCAAATTTGTCTCGGGACATGATCATCAGAATATCATTGAAGACATTTCTGATTTGTGTATTGAAATGATTAATACTTCCTGTTTTACACAAGCAACACTCAGTCATCTTGGTTCAATTATACCTCGATGCTTGTGTTAACTTGCTATATCAAAATCCAGGAAAGAAGTGATCAGGTCATCATGGTTTAATTATACCATTGATGTTTGCACTCACTTCCCACATTTCAAAAGCTCAATGATGACAAAAACACAAAATAATCCAGTGACTGGTCCAGTCGTAGCTTTTCATTTCATTGCATTTAGCTTGCATTTCATTCTTGCATGGGATCCTAAAAGCTCCTTTCATCCAAGGTTAAATCTATCATAGGAATCATCAAAGTATCATCTCAAGTGTATACACAATCAGAATGATGACTCATCTCTCTCATGATATTGTCGACCTAGCCCAAATCTTATGCTATCTCTCTCAATAGAATCAACATCAACATATCCAAATATTTCTAGTTTGATATCAATAAAATTTAATTTCTTTATCTAATCAACCTTATCAAATCAAATCAATCAATCAAACCTAATCAAGTCTAATTCATGTCTTATACAGGATGTATCCTTCCTGAAACTAGACGTTCTGATCATGTCTTATACAGGATGAATTCTTCCTGAAACTAGACTGAATCTCGATCTTATCAATCAAATTGTTCAAGATTTATCAATCTTACCAATTTAAGCAATCAAGCTAATTGAAGAACTTGTATTTTTTATCAAACATAGTTGCAAAAATCAAATCAAATCTATCGGGATATCAATCTTGCAAAACTCCAAAGATCAATTATCTCAATTGATCTCCCAAGGGGGCATCATCATACCAGAATTTAGCAATCAAGAGCCGGGACATCAATTTAGCAATCAAGAGTTGGGGCATCCTACAAAATCAATATCAGTATCAAAATGAGATTATTCTTTGAATCAATGCATCATCATGCCTCACTTCAAAGAGGGGCAAAATGTATACACCTAAAATTTTTTTGAAGATAATTAATTGAATAAGAAATTATTTAATTAATCCTCCTCCCCAATTTAATTGAATTCATCAACAATTTAATTAAATCTCCTCATTCATCTACTTATTAATAAATCTAAGGATTTATTTAATAGGTTCATTTCAATAATCCCATTTGATTAATTAATTCAAATTAATTAATTCTCCCATCAAAATCATTTCTTCTAATCTTTGATTAATTAAAACAAATCAAATTCATGAGTTGTTGAGATTAATTAGCCTTTTCCCATTATTTGAATTTTTAAATTCAAAATCTCCTAACTTCTACCACTCATAAACCTAACCACTCCTAAACCTAACCCATTCTACCTACCCACATGTCCCCTTTCATCCAACCTCTTGTAGAACCTTTGTGACACTTGTCACTAAGTGTTCCCTTTCATCTAACCTCTTCTAGAAGCCTCTTGACACTTGTCACCATAGAGCTGACAGATGTTCCCTTTAATCCAACCCCTTTGCCAACCTCCTCCAACTAACCATTGATATCTTTAGATCAATCTTGACCAGTGATTCTTTCCACCTCACCCCTAGCCTTGGAAATCCTATAAATAGACCTCATTTTGGAGCAATATGGATCCCATCTCATTTTCACCTTATGCATTGTTGCTATAGGCATCTAGCTTCTAGTTTATCATTCTTAGCAATGTTATTATGCTCAATTTTAGCTTAATTGCATCTTAATATTAGTTCATTTTCTAGATCAATCATGAACTCATATAGCTTAATCATGTTATTCTTGCTAGATCATGCATTTTCATCATTCAAATCCTCCATCTAAGTGTATTCAAGTCACTGGAATATGCATAATCAGATCTGCGAGCATTTTTCATACTCTCATTTACTAAGAGGCAATAAGTTGATTAGCTATGCTTTTACATTTCATTGATTAAATATTCTAACCATGCTTGTAATGATTTATTGAATGCATTGTGGTTTCAGGAACATGTACACTTCACAGAGCACAACAAACATTATCATAAGTCCCAAGTATAACATCATCCAACATAATAACACAATGTATCAAAAGACATCATAAAGTATCTTGACATAAAGAGTCTAAAACAAGTCCATAAGTATCTATCATAAGCATCATAAGAGAGTGTGTCATGGAAGGGCACTACAAAAACTTGCAATATGAATTTAAGCAATTTGATTGAAATCTAGAAACTAAGATTAGCAATGAAGATTAAGTGACTACACATTCAAATTTAAAATAAGAAAAACGACAATAGAAAATATAACTCTAGATTTACATGGAGAAACTCCTAAGGTAAAAATACACTAAATAAAGAGAAGAAATTATATTATTAATCAACTCCAATGAGAAAAAACTCCTCTCCAAAAGAGAGAAAAGAGAATGAAGGAATAAGAAGCAGCCAAATCAATGTCGTAAAAGAATAGGAACATGAATAACATCCTTGAAGCACAAAGAAGTTGCATACAACTATGAAATGATAATTACTATAGTTCTAAATGAAGAACCTCCTCTAAAAGTAAGATGATGATCAAGATCAAGAAGATAAGAATTTGTGTGAGTGCCCCCAACAATACTACTCGATCAAATAAATGGCAAACAAAGGCAAAAAATTTGTCAATTGAAGATACATATAGCACATGAATCTACACAAGTGACCTCAATGGCACTACTCAACCATGCAAGAGAAAACTACTAGTTAAAAATACAAGTACCAATAATATGAATAACATTGATCAATAGAGGTTAATTCGCCTCTAAAAAATTGCATTGCAAGAGTGTGAATATTGTAAAAGCTCCATCTCACCAAAGTACAACCATTGGATTTGAATAGTACATAGGAACATACATAGATCACTCCAAAGTGAAACCAAGGAAGCATTAGTACCAACAATAGAAATCCACCATAATGTTGACAAGGGAGAGGCATGACAGTTCCACTTAAATTGTGTGTCACAAAGCAGTGCATGAAGGTAAAAATGAATGTGCACAAGAAAGTACCAACAACTGTTAAAAAGGGTATGCAACCAATGCACACACACATGGGAGAGGAATCACTAGGATTCAATATCATTGTGAGGGGAACTCATTGAACAAAGGTGTGATGGAAAAACAAAAGATATTATAAAAGGCCCAATGACACTTTATAATAAAGTGCATGTATAAAACAAGGCACAACAAAATGTGCAAAATCCCCAAAAATCATACACAAAAGTGGCACTTTATTCTAGTGTGTTTACAAACAAAGAAGTTCATTAAATGAATGCTCAAAATGCCCAAATAGGGAAAAGTGTTTGGAATACATGTAGAACAACCTAAGGGAATCCATTCAACACAAACAAAAAGGTTCCAAAATAACCAAGTAATCAACCATAAAGTGAAAACATAAAAAGACTAAATAAAAAATGCCTAGGGTAAAATCTAGAAATAATAGTAGCAAATCTAAATAGAGCATTAAACCACCTTTCCAATGATATATCTAATTTTTGAAAAAAAAGTCTACATATGCAAGTTATGGCCCCAAAAGTGCAAAACAAAAGGCTAACTTTGGAGGCCTGGTACAAAAAATTAGAGTAGAATCTGGTAAAACCACATAAATGACCAGATTGATGCTTAAATTAAATTTCCAACAATATATCGTTCGCACAATTTCAACTCTGTTTGACCAAGTTATGGCCAAAAAACCTGTAGACGTCTAAAAATGGTCAATGCTTGCAGAGTCATACTTTAACATTTGCGCATTGCCTTATTTTAGGGTTTTTGTGTCACATTAACATTTCTTCTATGTCACGCACTTGGTTTTTATCATTTGTGAGCATCGAGTCCTTCTTCTGCATTCTTCATTTATCTTTCTCTTGAATTTGGTCTTGTCGACAACAATTTTCAGTCATGATTTTGGTCAATCTTATCCTATCGCATCAATGTGCGTGCTCATTTGTCATCATTTTGGACATCGTCAATCCTAATTATGGTTTTGTCCTCTTTTCAATCTTGTCATTTTGTGATCGATTTGTCATCGATCGTTTTCCTCTTATCAATCTTGTCATTTTGTGATCAATTTGTCATTGATCGTTGTCATTTTCAATCCTGTCGACTTGCAATCGATTTGTCATCGATCGTTGTTATTTTCAGTCTTGTCATCTTGCGATCAATTTGTCATCAATCATCGTCCTTCTCAAATCATGTCAATTTGGATCAATTAGTCATTTTTCCTCATCAATTGGCACATTTGTCAATCAAATCACTTATCAGCATTGGTCTTTTATCAATTCAAAATCATGATCGAATCAACATCAAATCAATCTTACATGAAGACCTAATTGTCGTCCTTGCATTTCTAATTTATCTTCTAGGGTGTCATGATTTATTCATTTAACCTTGTTCTCCATTTTCTCTTTAGGATAAATTATTTATTTATTTATCCTAAGTCTTCTTGTCACAATTAAATGTTTATTTAATTGGCTAATTAATTCCTCTTATTTTTCTAAATTAATTAATGAATGAGAAATTATTAATTAATTTACCTAATTTTCATCAATTTCCTAATTTCCAAGTCATCATTTCTAACCTAATTTTCTAATTTCTCCTAAATTCCTAAATGTCTATTTCTATTTCAAATTCTTGTCATAAATTCTTGCATAGCAATTTGTCATAAATTGCCATAAATCATCATAAATCCTTGCATAGAAATTTGTCATACACTTGTCATAATTTTGCTATTCTTGATTTGAATTTCCATTCGAATCACTTGCATGCTAATTTGATCTTTTCTCCAATTTGTCTATAAATTAGATGAATTTCTTCAATCAAGACTACTATCTGGTCGAATCAATCACGCTTCGAGTATTCTTGCGCTACAATCTTGTCTACTTGCTTTCATATCATGCTTATGCACTAAGTAGGTGAGATCCACAAACAAAATCTATTTGAAGGAGAAAGAAGGACAGTGGAGCCACATGAAGAAGACATCTGCATTTGGTTTGCTTAGTTTTCAATCTTGATGTCTTGTTTTCATGTCTTTATTGAGTGTTTTTAGGATTGATCATTGCATTTGAGCTTTCGTGATTGAGCTAGTTTAATATTGATTTGCTTTGATGATTTACCAATTTCTTAGCTACATTAATTGGTGAACCCAATGTGAAATAACCCCCTAGCCCTACTTTTGAGTGCTTTTGAGATGATTTGTAGGTCAAAAACCTAAGAAACAGGGTAATGCAGGGCTTTCTGGGCAATTCTTCACCTATGTAGGAGCAATCTGCGCCTGTGTCAAGCATTTTGTGCCTGTGTCAAAGAATTTTGCACCTATGTCAAAGGGATTGTGCCTGTGTTGCATCATTCTATGCCTATGTTGCATCATTTTGCGCCTGTGTAAGTCCAGAAACAGAGGTAAAAAAGTAGTGTTTTTACTTGCAAATTGGTTTGTTTTACATTCTATTTCTGCTTTTTGGTTTTATGGTACTGATTCTTTGTGCAGCACCTTGGCATTATGCATGACAAAGACAACAAATGAAACTACTAACACATTTTATGCAGGTTCGATAGTCAAAGACTAAACATATCAAACTTCTAACTTGGGTTTTGCAGGTTGCCTTGGACTACAACTAAACTTTGTGTTTGAAATTCATATTTAGGCACCTAGTATGATTTCTAAATAGGTTGGAATGAATGTATGTTTGCTTTGATTGTTGAGTTTGACATTGGAGTAGGAGAGTATGCTCTCATCCTTCTTAGGGTGATCAGAAATCTAGATCTTCAATACCATTCTCATGTTTTGATTGTGTGTCACCTTTAGAGGGCCTGCCTTCCCGACCATTTGCTTTTGCAAGCAAGTGAAAATCATGAGAAGGGAATGACCCAAAGTGAGTACGGCTAGAATACCTTGGCATTCTAACTCACTATAAATAAATACCTGATGAGTGAAAGCTTTGAAGGAAGGGTTATGTGGGAATTGTAGTTACTTGGGAAGTGATGACCCTTGAACTCTTTCTCATATCAACATCTAAGTAGGGCCTCATGGTCTAAATCATGCTTGCGTGACTACATTTGTTTGGTATCTTGGTGGGCTTAATGTCTCAATCACGCTTGCGTGACACCAAGGAGTAACACTTAACAGAAATCCTTACTAAACACTTTGTATTTAGAGGCCAAAAATCCTTCTAGTTGCTTGAGAAGGACAAGTTCGGATACTTGGAAGAGATACTAAGTTCACCATGGGGAGATTTCCATGGGGACTGATGCTTGGCTGCCCTGAGAAGTGAGTTCCGTGGAGGGGAGCCCGTGGGGTCAAGCATCTATGTATTCTCCTTGAATCCCATAATGAGTCTACCTCTCAAGTACCTAATGTCCTTGCCTACCATAAGAAATGTCTGAATGAGCATGATTGTCTTGAGTCTAAGTTGAAATATCTTGTCTTCTTTGCTTGTCAAAAGTTGAATTGCATCTCATTTCAAAAACAAGGCAAATTGATTCAAAACAAGGTTAAACACAAGAACATTTTCATCCAACAAACTTCAAAACACCTTCAAACATGGTTGTCAAACATTTTTCAAAATCTTGTCTCAACATTCATGTCACTTAGATTTAGGTTCATCCTAGGTTTGCATTTTGCAAATTCATTATTGATTATCAAGGTTAAGTTTCACCTAGGTCATACTCCTTTGCATATCAATAAGGGTCATCCATTTGCATGTGTCCTCTTGCATTAGAGTAATACCATTATCATACATTTGCATTTGCATACCCTAGGTCCCTTCATTAAGCTTAAGTCATTATCATATCATATTAGAGTCATTTGCATAGTAATTGTCTCTTTGCATATAGTGTCAAAACTAGGTTTTGTCATACTTGAGTAATCCAAATCTTTGATAAACCCTAAGTCATTGCTAAGAAGTCTAGACCTTATCAAACTTTTATCTTTTGTCATTTCGTCAAACCTAGCTTAGTATCCAAGCATATAGGGGAGACATTGTCATTTTGTCCTTTTGTCACTTGGTCCTTTTGTCCTTTGAGGTCTAGACATCATTCCAATTTCCTAAGGGTCTCTTTTAGATTTGCATTCCAAAAAGTTTGTCAAAATCTTGAAAAACAACCAAAAACATAGATTGCATTCTTGCCATAGATTGCATTTTCATCTATTTAGTTTGCATTTAGTTGCATATCATATATTATCCTTGAAAATTTCCAAAAATATTGCATTTGCATAAGTGACATGCCTGTTGAAACAAGGTCAAAATCTAAGAAGATGGGCGAACCAACGTATCAACCCATTGACAACATATCAAATTCACAATTTCAAACTAGTCAAACAGTACAAATTGAAGGTTTATCAAACACATCACTACCACCATATGGAATGGTTCAACTTGGACCACCTCCATTATATGAACCAGTGTTTGTACCTATGAAACCAGGACATGGGAGTGTTCCACCAACACCAAGAGGAAATGCACCTTCCGATTGGAATCAACCAAACCTGCAGCATGAAATTCAAACATTACATGAGGAACAAACTCTTTCACAAGGATTTGGTTCAGATCAAGACATTCAACAAGAAACAAATCCAAATGTCCAACTAGATTCTTCATTAGATTCTGATGCTTTTGATGATGTTGATATGTTCCTTCAAGATCCAAAGTTGACGAAAAAGATGGATAAATTCTTGAACAAGGTCTTTAAGATGTTCCCACAAAAATATCTTAACATGATGAGTAATGTGACCTCCTCAAGTGAGCAAATCAATGTGCAAAAACAACAAGGCGGTGAGCTGTTAAGTTTCTCTCCACATCCAAATGAAGAAAATGTGCAACAAGAAACTCAACCAACCTTGATGAGTAAACATGCTTCAAAGGCATTGACAGTGACTATTCCTCAAAAGTCCCCATTTGAGACAATAAATAATCCATTATTCAACACAACACCTATAACACAAGATCAAATGAAGACCACGCAAATATTGACAACTATCCCTCAACAAGAAGTGGTTCCTTACATGCATAAAATTGGATCAAAATATAAGATGCAAGAAAGCTTCACGACTAGAATGCCTGATATCACTAATGTCCAAAACAATTCCACAATGCAACAAAGTTCTTATGTCCTGTTAAGCTCAATATATTTGCCAAACACTATTGTGATAGATCCTTCGATAATGGTGACACAAAGAGCTACGGATAGTGGTTTGCACCAACAACAAATGTTGCAGCAATTGAGTAATACACAAAAGGTACAATCGAATGTGCAAACAAGCAATGTACAACAACAACAATATCACATTCGACAACAAGTTGCAGTGCCTTCTGCACCATTACAAGTTAATGCAAACTTGCAACCACCACAATGGATTGGACAAACAACACAGCAAGTTAATGCAAGTGCCATACCCCATCTTAAGGAGAAACAACAAAAACCACCCAAACAAAGTTTTTTGCAAATGATGGGATTTACACCGCGACAACAATTGGCACAAAGTCAGCAAATTCTGATTCGTCAACATCAACAACAACATGTGCCTCAATATGTGCCAAGACAAACAAGCTATCATACTTCACAACTGCAATTGGTGCCTGTGCAATATCAACAACACCCTCAATTGCAATATCAACCTAGGCTACAAGAAGCACAACAACAAGGTCAATATCAAGGCATGGCACAACCACAAAAACAAGAGGTGTACCAAGAACATTATATGCCGAAGACACCAAAGACGACAATTTCAGAGCATCAACAACCAATTGGAAACATGATGTATCAACAAAGAGCACCCATCGGGATTAATGATGGACCTCCAAAATCTGACATAATTGCACAATAGCTTGAGAAGTTGGAATGACAAGTTGACGCATTGGAAACCAAAGGAACAAAGAAGCTGTACACAGATCAAGATTTATGTCCTAATCCGTTTGACAAGAGCTTATGTATGCCTCCATTCCCTAAGCATTTTGAGGCACCTAATTTTGAGAAATATAAAGGGAATGGCAATCCAAAAGATCACATTCGAGCATTTTTTGTGGCATGTACTAAAGTGAGTTATGAGGAAACATATTTAATGCGCTTATTTGCATGAAGTCTAATGGGACAAGCCATGGATTGGTATTCGCATCTGCCAAGAAATATAAAGACTTGGTCAGAACTGGCTCAAAAGTTTATATCTCATTTTGTGTTCAACATTGATAGTGACGTGACCATGTCAGATTTATGCAACACCAAGCAAAAGCAAGGTGAGCCATTGGTGACTTTCTTGCAACGATGGTGAAGCTTGTATAGTTGTTCTTCCCTAGATATACCTGAAGAACAACAAGTGAATTTGTTTATCCAAAATTTGGTCCCAGAAATGATGTATGAACTAAAATTGAAAAGTCCCAGTACTATTGAGAAACTCATTAAGAAAGGGATGAACATTGAAACTTCTCTTGTAGCCAAGGGAATCATTAAGCTTAACAAAGACAGTGACAATACAAACAATTCAGGGGACAGAAATAGATTTTGGTATAAAAACAAGAATGTCACTAATGATGGAGTTGTTGATGCAAGAGCGGTGAATGCAAATCAACGCCCGTTCACAATAAAGAAATTGAGTGTTCCTAATATGTCAACTATGGAACAAAATCAAACACCAATGAGCAATGTTACTCAATAGCCGCAATACCAACAACATACTCAATAATACACTCAACAATATAATCAACAACAAGGCCAGCAACAAAACCAGCAACGCAAACCTTTCTGATCAAGAGATGGACCTCCTTGACAGTTTACGCCATTGGGAGAGCCTATTGAGTCAGTAATGAAACAATTAATACAAGCCAAATTTATCAAGTTACTAGATATCAAGGCAGAACTAGTGGTAAAGCCGCATTGGTGGAATGATAATGCATATTGTGAGTACCATCGGTCAAAAGGACATAAAACTGCCTCATGTTTTCAATTGAAACATATGATTCAAGACTTGTTAGAGCAAGGAGTAATTGAGGTAGATCCACCCAATGCGACCTCTAACACTGATCATATAATTTTCAAAACTCCTTTGCTTGATCATGACAAGGGTAAAGCGTCTTCTTCAAACTCTACCCAAACAACAAATTATGCAAACACTAGTTATAACAATGTCATCAATTATTTTCGAGCATCAAATGAGTATGTTTTCACCCTAAGAATAAAGGGATAAGATCCTTCTTGTGCAGTCACCACTTGTCAATCCAAAATAGTCCTGAAAGGAGCTCTTGCAGTTCCTCCCAAACCAACTCCTGCAAGTCAGTATAATCTCTGGGATCATCTAGGAAAGACACCTGCACAAATATCAATCCTTGAGTTGTTGAAAATGTCCCCCATGCATCGTGAAGTCCTAGATAAAGCTTTAATTGAGTCCACTGTCCCGACAGACATTGATGTTGACCAGTTTCAAGCCCGAATTGGACATCTAGTTATTTCCCAAAATGTCGCATTTTCTGATAATGATATCTCACTTGATAAGCTCCCTCATAATGATCCTTTACACCTTGAAGTCTTTGTTCATAATTGCAAAATCCGACGAGTCTTGATAGATGGCAGAGTGGGTCTTAATATTTGTACCTTGAGAGTGGTCATTGGCCTTGGTTATACAGAAAAGGACATTGATGCTTCTAGAAGAATAACAATCAAAGCATACGATGATGCTGAGCGCCCATCTAAAGGGATAATTACATTACCTATCAGAGTCAGTCCAGTGATAGAAAACACTTTCTTGCAGGTCTTAGACCTTGATCTCCCTTACAATATGATTCTTGGCCGTCCATGGATCCACGCAATGAAAGCAGTTCCATCCACCTATCATCAATGTTTAAAATATCCTTACAATGGAACTGAGATAACAATTCTAGGAGATCCTAATCCATTTCAATTTTGTGCTACTCTAAAGGATTCCCCTCAGCAGCAAGGCCCAGTTAATAGAGAGGCCCACTCACATAGTTATGTGGATGCTAATGAATTGTTAGATGCTGTCAAAGGAAAATTGAAGATACAGGACCAAGGATGCGGAGAATATTCAATGGATCAAAATTCCTCATCGAGAATTTGCCAATATCTCCAAAATCATATGGCAAACCACATTCGTTCCAAAAGGAACCTAAAGTAGTTATTCAATATCAGCCTCCCACTACATTTACAGATGGGGTGAACTTGACAAAGAAGCCTTAGATGATGATGTCATAGATTGGTTTTATAAGGATCCAACTGAGACCCCATCTATTAGGTTGCCAGTGGAGCTGTATGGCAAAGGATTTACTATGTTGCAGAAGAAAGGATATGATGGCTGCAGTGGCTTAGGCAGGCTCGGACAAGAAGGGAAGGCTAGAACCTATTATACCCAAGATGTGACCTCCAACTTTAGGGTTAGGTTTTGTACCATTGCGAATTGGATCCTCATCTACCAAAGTGACCACGTGTGGAAAGGGGCGTGACTCTGACGATGAAATAACACTTGAGGATACCCAACCTAAAATTGATTCTAATGAATGGGAGTGGAGTTCTTTTTCTTCTAGCTCCTATGCCCTTGACAATATTTTCCTTGACCCTGATAATTTGCCTATGGAAGACAAACATGAAATAACTCCCCTTCCTAAAACATGTCCTAATGCTTGGATAGAGTCATTCTGGGACCCAAGCTCTGAATCAGATATGAGCTGTTCAGACAGTGATACCATGGATGTTTACATCTTTACCATCTCAGTCCTCTCTCTCCTTAAAACCGATGATGACATGCCCCTCGTCTATCCCCAGCTTATCCAACATGACCAACAAGAGCCACTCACATTGGGTTATTTTCAAAATGATGAAGCAATTGCAGAATTCCTTGGAATACAAGAAGGCATACCACAAGGTGATCATAAGGTAGGATTTGCTATTGATGTGGATTCCATGACATATTTTGGGGAGTCAACTCCATCTTCCAGTCATCAAAATGAGAAAAGAAAAGAAAAAGTAAAAAATCAAAAGAATAGGTCTTTGAGTGAAAACCATAAGGCAATCTCTGATCATACAAAAGTAAAAATAAAAGACATACCTACGGGTGAAAACCTCTCTGAGGTGCCCAAAGGTGGAAGAGTGGATATACCCCTATCAAGTCAGGATAAATCAACATTGCTTGTGGAAATGACCGAGGAAATCAATTTGGGTACACCTGACAACCCTAAGGTCATTCATTTTGCTGCTTCTCTATCAAAATAGGAAAAGATAGATTTTGTCAATTTCTTTCTTGAGAAGAAGATCAGCTTTGCATGGTCCTATGCAGATATGCCCGGCCTTGATCCAAAATTAGTCCTTCATCACTTGCCATTAAAAGTAGATGCCAAGCCTGTCAAACAGAAACTTAGAAAGATGCATCCCCAGGTGGCTCTGTTGGTCAAGGTAGAACTAAAAAAATTACTGGATGTGGGCTTTATCAGACCCATTGATTATGCAGACTGGATTTCAAATTTGGTACCAGTTAGCAAAGTAACTGGGGGCATTAGAATCTATACAAATTTTAGGGATCTCAATAAAGCATGCCCTAAAGATGATTTTCCACTACCAAATATAGACATCATAGTTGACATGACTGCTAGATATGAGATGCTCTCATTGATGGATGGTTTCTCCGACTATAACCAAATTCACATTGCTCCTGAAGATCAACATAAGACTGCATTCACATGTGCTTGGGGTACCTACTATTGGAATGTGATGCCCTTTGGTCTTAAAAATGCAGGCGCAACGTATCAAAGAGCGATGATGACAATTTTCCACGATTTCATGCTAGTTTGATGGAGGACTATGTTGATGACTTATTATGCAAATCTATCAGAAGAGATAGTCATTTAGCCATCTTGGGCCCAATCTTTGACTGAATGGAGACCTACAAGCTCAGGCTCAATCCAAAGAAGTGTGTCTTTGGTGTCACAGCTGGCAAATTACTAGGGTACATTGTTTCTCATAGAGGCATTGAAGTCAACCCTACCAAGGTTAAAGCAATAATGGATATGCCTCCTCCTTCCAATCTCTAGCAATTAAGAAGTCTGCAAGGAAAGTTACAGTCAATCCACCACTTTATAGCTCAATTGGCAGACAAATGTCATTCATTCCAGCATCTATTGCATAAAGGTGTCACTTTTAAATGGACTAAGCAATGTCAATCAGCCTTTCAAGTTCTCAAGGACTATTTGCTGTCGCTGCCTATTCTAATGCCTCCTATAGAAGGAAAGCCATTTATATTGTATATTTCTGCAACAGAAATGGCACTAGGAGTTCTTTTGGCCCAACAGGATGAGAATGGCAAAGAGTGAGCTATTTATTATATTAGCTGGACACTAGTAGGCTATGAGTTGAATTATTCAACTATTGAATGGGCATGCTTAGCAGTGGTCTTTGCAACACAGAAAGTCCGACACTATATGTTAAATCACCAGACATTACTGGTTGCAAAAATTGATCCCTTGAAATATTTGCTTAGCAGAGCAGCTTTGACGGGTCGCCTAGCAAAGTGGGTTATGATCCTCAGTGAATTTGATATTGAGTATATGGAGCGAAAGGCAATAAAAGGACAAGTCATAGTAGATCAACTTGCAGAGGCTCCTATTTATGATGATCATCCCATGTTGACCAATTTTCCAGATGAATTAGTCTTTGCTCTCACATCTTCTAATGAATGGAAGTTATACTTTGATGGATCCCATACCAAGTTCAGGTTTGGAGCAGGCATATTGTTTGTCACCCCTCAAGGTGATGCTATTCCGAAGTCCTATAGAATAATTTTTCATTGTACCAATAACATTGCAAAGTATGAAGCACTAGTCACAGGACTCTGAATAGCGGTCCACTAGAATATCACACATTTACAAGTCTATGGAGATTCTCAATTAGTCATCCGACAAGTGAATGATGACTATGAAATAAAAGATGAAAAAGCTTATTCCCTACAAGCATATGGTAGATTTCTTCAAGACAAAATTCACAGCTATCCATTTTAGTCAAGTTCCAAGAATGCAAAACAAGTCGGCAGATGCGATGGCTACAATTGCTTCCATGTTAAATATGCCCCACAATATGGACAAATGTGAATTTTTGGTCGAACAATTGCTTGTCCCTTCTTTCGACATTCTGACAGTAGATGTGATGTGCATTCTTGTTGGTCCTAACTCCCCATGGTACAATGATGTATATCAATATTTGAAATCCCAAACCTTACCACCTAACCTTTTTGCTAACCAACGCTGAGCCTTCATCCGACAGACGGCCAAATATGTCATCATTGTCGACACCCTTTATCATTGTTCCTTTGACCATACCCTCCTCAAGTGTTTGGATTCTGACGAAGCACAAATGACTTTACACGAGGTTCACGATGGTATATGTGGGGGCCATTTCAATGGTCTGAGCTTAGCCAAAAATTTGATTCGTGCTGGGTATTATTGGCCCACTCTGGAAAAAGATGTTCATGATTTTGTTAAGAAGTGCTACGAATGCCAGATCCATGGAAATTACATTCATGCACCAGCCCAAGAGCTTCATTCTGTCATATCTCCGTGGCCCTTTTCTCAATGGGGATTGGATCTTATTGGCAAGATTCACTCGACCTCTGCAAATGGACACAAGTTCATCATTATAGCCATAGAGTATTTTACAAAATGGATCAAGGCTATCCCCATGACCTATATCACTGGTGTGCAAATTTCAAAATTCCTATTGAATTATATCATATGCAGATATGGGGTTCCCCTTGCCATAGTCACAGATAATGGTCGTCCCTTCAAGAATAAAGATGTCAAGGAACTCTATGAAAAGTTTCATATCCAACACCATTTCTCCAATCCATACTATCCACAGGGTAATGGTCAAGCCAAAGCATCAAATAAAACCATTATCAAGATCCTAAAAAAGGTTGTCAATGACACTGGTCAAGATTGGCATGTACAGTTGAATCCAGCACTATGGGCTTATTGCACTTCTATCCGCACACCTACTGGTGCAACACCTTATTCCTTGGTGTATGGTGCGGAAGCTATTTTACCCTTGGAAGTGGAGATTCCTTCCTTGTGTGTTTCCTTGCAACATCTGATTGATGACGAGACGCACAGAGTCTCTCAGTTGCATCAGCTTGAGATGTTAGATGAGAAACGTCAGACAGCCCTGACACATTTGTAAGCATATCAAAACCGTCTCCGTCACTCTTATAATAAGAAAGTCAAAGGGCGACACTTCGAAGTGGGAGATCTAGTTTTAAAGGCAAACCCCAAGAATGCACAATCTACTGACATCATCAAAGGCAAGTTTGAACCTAATTGGGTTGGGCCTTTCATAGTGACTGCAGCCTATGGCTCGGGGGCATATTAGCTTGCCACTCCAGAAGGTGACCCTTTGTCTGATCCTATAAATAGGATGCACCTTCACAAGTATTGGGCATAATTTTCTATCAACACTTTTTCAAGTATGATCTTGAAAAAATGCAAAAAAAAAGGCAAAAAAAAGCAAAAAAATACAAAAAAAAGTGAAAAAACAAAAGCGAAAAAGAGTAAAAAAGTAAAGAAAAATGATTTGCCCTCTAGTGAAAACCTGGCAAATAGGCGCTTTGGGCAAGTACCATGGTGAAAACCTGGCAATCAGGTGCCATGTGTAATGAGATCATTGCTCCGTCATCTGTCATGACCTCTAGCTATGCTTTCTCTCGACCGGTTTATCATGTCTATCTTTGTCCTGACCCAATGTTCTGTTCCAGGCCCGTGATTGGTCAACATCATTGTCTTGCATACTCTAGTTTCTTGTACATATGTTTCAGTCCCGGTCTATATATATGTCTTTCAGATGTGCATTTGGTGCGTTCCCCTTGTCATGATCAATCACTAGAACTTAAAATGTCCTGAAAAAATAATAAAAATTGAAAAATGTCCTGAAATAATCCAAAAAAATCAAATAATGTCCCGAAAAAATAATAAAAATTGAAAAATGTCATGAAATAATCCAAAAAAATCAAATAATGTCTTGAAAAAATAATAAAAATTGAAAAATGTCCTGAAATAATCCAAAAAAATCAAATAATGTCCTGAAAAAATAATAAAAATTGAAAAATGTCCTGAAATAATCCAAAAAAATCAAATAAGGTCCTGAAAAAATCATAAAAATTGAAAAATGTCCTGAAAAAATCCCTAAAAAAATCAAATAAAGTCCTAAAAAAAAACGAACAAAAAATTGTAAAATCTCGGAAAGCAAAACGAAAATATCCCTTTTGTGCATAAGACAAATCACTGAGCATACCTCCAATGACACGCAATCAAACACTGTGCTTTAATGAAATCATGCATAAACAGATGAACTTTTTCAATCAAACCAGACATTCAAACTAATCAAAATTGTCATATCAATCAACATCAATATCATCCGTCCTTGGCACACTATCATTGGTCTTATATAGGGTGTGATATACTCGAAACCAGACTGTGTCCTGTCTTAGACGGGGTACCACATGTCCTGAAACTAGACAGCATGATCATCCTATTAGCACTTTCAACTTTTGACAATGAAGATCAAGATGTTTGTTTGACTTGTTGGAATTAGCGAGTCTTATCATTTACTGATTTCTCTTTGATCATGTTCCTATGTTGCTCAATGATGTCACTGAGTGATTTAGAGTGACCGGGATGGTTCATGGTCCTTTCTTTTTTTGTTGTGATTGTTGTTTGTCTGCGATGTGTCTGTCTTTTGCAAAAAGGGCTTCATTTCAGCTCTGGCCTTCAATGCCATGATGCTACGCATCCATTTTGCTACATTAAAATAAAGGTTCTCACCTACAAAGTGCATTACTAAAAGCAAGTTTTTCTTCGTCTCTAACTTGTCCTCTGTCTCATTTTTCTTCTTACTAACATTTCTTCTGTCAGTTCGAATAGTCAGTTTGGTCTAGTGCTCTGGTCTCCACATACATATGCTGCATCCTGCATCCATTTGGTTAGTACATTTTCACTATATCAAATATCATATCAAACATCACATCAAGCATCACATCAAGCATTTTATCCATTTCATATTATAAATGCATAAAAAATACAAAAATATATATCCATACATGTTCCACAATAAACAGTGCATAAGATATCCATACATAGAAATAACTATAAGTCATAACGCATTGCATCCCATCATATTGATGCATATCATATCGCATATCACAATAATATCGGAGTACAAAATTGGACTATCTGTCCTAAGTATGGCTCGTAGGCTGACTATATAATATCACACTGCATAATGTCAACTATCTATCATAAGGAGCACGTGCCTCTATCACTGGGTGCTCCCTCTGTCCTCCTCATCCCTGCCATGTCTCAGAGATGATGTCCCTCCTAGTCCTAGCTGTGGTGGTCTCATAGGTCCACTCACCCCCATGCTGCTTAATGACCTCCGAGAGCGTGCCCTACTCTTTGTCCTTGATTGTGCCTGATATGAAGCTGCTCTCTACTCTGGTGGAACTGCACTCTCATATAGTGTCCTCCAATGGCGTATCTCCTCTTCAGTCTCTACCAGCATCTGTGCCATCTCACATGCACTGGCATCTCTAATTGACCCAATGTACTTAGTGACTCTTTGTTCTTCTCGTTGTGCCTGAGCTATTGCTGTATCTTGAGCCGCTGTAAGTCTGGCTATCTCCACTCTAAACTGATCCTGCTCTGTCCTCAAGATAGCATTCTGTCTCTCTAATGTTGCAATGTGATCATGCTAACTCGCTATGGTAGCCCTGCACATCTCCATCTCCTCTATCCTAGCTGTCTCCGGCTCTATGGGTATGTCCTGCAATGACTCCTGATCGACTGCATTTGGCTCATAATCATCATCCCCCTCATCATCTCCATCCTTTTCATCCCACTCATCCTCATCCCCACCCTCATCCTCCTCGTCCTCCTCATCTCCCTCCTCTCTAGCGAGTGGGAAGTCCTCCTGTCTCCTAGGTACTGGAATATCAGGATCTGTTAATGGCACTAGCTATCATCATGCAAACCATCTCTCATACTCCTTTGTCATCCTGACGTCCACCACATCTGATCTCTAATCCCACTATCTCTGTTGTAGCTATGTGAAGTTGGCATATGCTATGTGTGGCTGAATCATCCTCCCCCACTGACTCGTCTCTCTATGAGATCAGGCAAAGTGTGTAGTCCCTCTAGGTACATCCTGTCTCTCTCCAAACTGTCGTCTGACTCTCTCTGGCAGGTACATCTCAATCACTCTCTAGCAATTCACTGGTCACCCAATCAGGTATCTCTCCTGTCTACAATACGATAGCTCATCACTATCATCTGACCATCCAGGGCAATCAAGATATGGCCTCCATGTGAACTCTCTCAATCTGTCTAGCTCATGTCACCAATACAATATGTATCCGAACAGACCCTATTTCAGTGCTCCTCCATAGCAGTCTACATATGGTCGATGTGGTAATACCTATCTCTCTGCAATCAGTCGACATATGGCTATGTGCTCAAATGCCCATACCTGTAACAGTGTGACCCCACAGCTCAAAGTCTGAACTCCCTGATATGCTATCTGATGCAACTAAAAATATAGCATAGCCAGTACACATGGTCCCCATGTGTACACCATCCCCTCTATCACCATTTTCTCTAACACTCTTCCCCATCCAATAGGGAATCCATGTCCTCATCTGTCTCCTGCTAGTAGGCATGCTATCACCACTGCTATCACCACATATCGCCTATCATACTCTAATGCCATGGTCTCCCAACTGATCTCCCTCTCTACGAGATCCAGATCATCTGCGTTGCACTCAAATAATCTACACAACGCGTCTCTCCCTATCACTAGGTCATACTCTATCATCTCCCCATGAATCAGAATGTGAAGGATATGCCATACATCCTCTAGTGTCACATTTGCCTCTCCACTCGCCAGATGGAAAGAGGAGGTCTCTGAATGCCATCACTCTGCCAATGCGGTAAGCAGTCCTGTGTTTTCCCTAATCTCGGGCATGAATGTGATATAGCATATCCCAAGTCCTGCTAATGTATCTCTATCCATGCTTCTGAGTCTATGTCGTAACATGAAGCCATCAGGTCGGTTCTCCTGTGTGATCAATGGATACTATCAACTCTGCATCACAATTGGGGCACATTTTGTCAATTTTAGGGTTTGCTCCTATGAGCTCCATTTCCTTGTCTCATGTCCAAATCAGGGTTCTTCTAATCTCTTTTGACCTATCCTACCCTTATCCCCCCTTTTCGGATCATTTGCATGCCATTTTTGACCAAATTAGGGTTGCCAGAACACAACTGCGCCTATGTGCTAACTCCTATGCTTGTGTAGCAACAAACTATGCCTGTGTACCCTACACAAGCATAGAAGACCCTACACAAGTGCAGGATGTGCTCACACAAGTGCAGGAGGCAGTTTCTGCATTTTCTGTGGGCCCCGCAATGTCCTGCAAGCAAGTCAAATTCATGAAATTGACAATATGGGTTTTTGAGATACATACCACTGCTCCTGCATCATCCAGTCATCTGTAGGTGCGTACATGTTCCCCGAGGTGATCTACCATTGGAATGTTCACCATCTCTCTACAAGTGTCCTTTTCCAAAGCAACAAATTCTCCTCTTTGGCTAGTGCAAATGAACAATTTTCACTCTCTTGGTCTCATTTATAGATCTTTGTCAATGCATAGATGGATGTGCACTCTCTCCATCTTATGCTGGTCATGGTCTTTTGCACCATCAATTGCTTGTCCTTTGTGTATCTGATCTTCGATTTTCAGTCCGTTTGCTCCTATCATGTTCTATCATTCTTATCGATCAATTGGCCTCTTTTCTAGATGTTTCCGACCACTTCCTCGAGGGGGCATGCATATGTCATTGTTAGTGTCTAAGGCATTTTCATTTTTGTTCTTTGAAACAATGCTTGAAATCGCATTGTCTCAAAGAGGGGCAAAATGTAGACGTCTAAAAATGGTCAACGCTTGCGGAGTCATACTTTAACATTTGTGCATTGCCTTATTTTAGGGTTTTTGCATCACATTAACATTTCTTCTATGTCACGCACTTGGTTTTTATCATTTGTGACCATCGAGTCCTTCTTCTGCATTCTTCATTTATCTCGCTCTCGAATTTGGTCTTGTCGACAACAATTTTCAGTCATGATTTTGGTCAATCTTATCCTATCGCATCAATGTGCGTGCTCATTTGTCATCATTTTGGACATCGTCAATCCTAATTATGGTTTTGTCCTCTTTTCAATCTTGTCATTTTGTGATCGATTTTTCATTGATCATTGTCCTCTTATCAATCTTGTCGTTTTGCGATCAATTTGTCATTGATCGTTGTCATTTTCAATCCTGTCGACTTGCGATCGATTTGTCATCGATCGTTGTTATTTTCAGTCTTGTTGTCTTGCGATCAATTTGTCATCAATCGTTGTCCTTCTCAAATCATGTCAATTTGGATCAATTAGTTATTGTTCCCAATTGGTGCATTTGTCAATCAAATCACTTATCAGCATTGGTTTTTTATCAATTCAAAATCATGATCGAATCAACATCAAATCAATCTTACATCAAGACCTAATTGTCATCCTTGCATTTCTAATTTATCTTCTAGGGTGTCATGATTTATTCATTTAACCTTGTTCTCCATTTTCTCTTTAGGATAAATGATTTATTTATTTATCCTAAGTCTTCTTGTCACAATTAAATGTTTATTTAATTGGCTAATTAATTCCTCTTATTTTTCTAAATTAATTAATGAATGAGAAATTATTAATTAATTTACCTAATTTTCATCAATTTCCTAATTTCCAAGTCATCATTTCTAACCTAATTTTCTAATTTCTCCTAAATTCCTAAATGTCTATTTCTATTTCAAATTCTTGTCATAAATTCTTGCATAGCAATTTGTCATAAATTGCCATAAATCATCATAAATCCTTGCATAGAAATTTGTCATACACTTGTCATAATTTTGCTATTCTTGATTTGAATTTCCATTCGAATCACTTGCATGCTAATTTGATCTTTTCTCCAATTTGTCTATAAATTAGATGAATTTCTTCAATCAAGACTACTATCTGGTCGAATCAATCACGCTTCGAGTATTCTTGCGCTACAATCTTGTCTACTTGCTTTCATATCATGCTTATGCACTAAGTAGGTGAGATCCACAAACAAAAGCTGTTTGAAGGAGAAAGAAGGACAATGGAGCCACATGAAGAAGACATCTACATTTGGTTTGCTTAGTTTTCAATCTTGATGTCTTGTTTTCATGTCTTTATTGAGTGTTTTTAGGATTGATCATTGCATTTGAGCTTTCGTGATTGAGCTAGTTTAATATTGATTTGCTTTGATGATTTCCCGATTTCCTAGCTACAAAACCAATTGCAAGTCAATTAGGTCTTGGAAGGCTTTAAGGGTTTCCAAAAAAAAGACACTTTCTGAAAATAAAAAACTTTTTAAAAATAGAAACTTTCTAACAATGGATATTTTCCAAAAATGAAGATTTCAAAAAATAGAAACTTTTTAAAAATTAAATTTTCTTAGAATGGAAAACTTCCAAAAAATTTGATGCCCTTTTTGCTCCAAAAGATGATAGAAAAATTGCCCACATCCAAATCCACACAAGAAGGCAAACTTGGTGGCCTGTCAACTCTTTTGAGAAATAATACTCTCAAAGCTTGAGAAGGAGCCTTTTGAATCCATGTTCTAATACTACGTTGAATTTTGCAACACAAACCTACAAGATCAAACAACAAAGTAGAACACCTTCCACTAAACAAGAGTAGCAATAAAATATGTTGGCATGATTGGCATAACTGATACAAGTGGAGAATGATGAGTGAATTAGTAAAGGACTATTTGTGATGGCATTGTGATGAAGAGATTGAGATTGCATGATTGGATGACTTTGATCAGTTATTTGTGTTGTCTTTGATGGCAACTAATGTTTACTATGTTGTATTGTGTCATCTTAGTCTTTTTTGGTCTACTGGAAAGAGATTATTGGTAAAGAAATAGGAAACTAGGAATTAGGACCTCGAAAAGGTAAACAAGGAAATGTTTTGATTAGATGTGGCAATTGGTGATGATTGAAGTGTTGCGGTTTGGAATGTGAGTTTGTATCATTGTAATATGTATCTGACCGGAACCGCATCATGTTTTGGTTACTGAAAGTCATGTTTATGATTTCTATTGTATTTTTGCTAGGGTTTAAGAAGGATTTAAGGACTGGTAAAGAATTCTCTTAAGCGGTAATCATTTTTGGTTTGGCGGTGATCTACATCAATTTCAAATGTTGGAGGTGATGTGACACAACCCGTGTAGATGGATGAATTGTTGTTTTGATGCATTGTAAATATCTGTGATGATCTATGTTGTAAGTCTTAGGATTTTGTAACCGACTAAGTTGTAAAGGTTATTTAGGTCGGTACAGTTGATGTTTGAAGGGTCAATGGTTTTGAGAAGAGTGTGAAGCCAAACCAAAGTGTGAGAGATCTGCCAGAGTGTAGCAACTTTGGAGCAGAATTGGATCTGATCAAGTAAGAAATTAAGTGCTATACCCAAATCATTCATTTTTATTCCTTAACAGTTGCAACAATCAAAATCCCTTAATTAGGTAGGTCCTAATAGGCCTTACATTGTAAATCCCTTAACCAGGTAGCTCAACATCTTAGTGTTAAATCCTCTTGCAAGGTTGATCCTAACAGGTAAAAGCTCCTAACAAGGCTCATCATCTAAATCCCTTAACCAGGTGACTCCTAATAGGGCATCTTTTTAAGCTCCTAACTGGGCTAGGCTCCTAATAGGATGCATTTTGAAAGAGTGCACAATTTTTGTGGGTACCAATTCCCACCGTGGTTTCCCTATTTGGGTTTTCACGTGAAAAACATGGTGTTTATATGGTGAATGTTTTTATGTGTTGTTATGTTTTATTTTTAGTTAATGCATGGTTAATGAACACTTAATGTGTAGACTTGATAAATCATATTAGCAGATGATTATCAGTAGATAGTGGTACTAGTAAATGGTTTTGTTAATGGTTATTGTTTGATTTGGTGAAAGTTTTTTAAGGTTGAGTTTCATATTTGAATTTGTTGTTAATACGGATCCCCCCCTCTCAGTATTAACTGGATCCTCTAAGATTAACAATTGGTATAAGAGCATTGGTCCTCTATGTGCAGAAAGCTTAATAGCTTGAGGGAAAGATCCTGAAGAAAGATGATGTAGAAGGAGGGTGCCAAGTTTACCAAGGACAACTACCAGATATGGAAAGACCGGATGATGATATACATCAAAGGATTAGGTGCTCAGTATTGGAATCATGTGGTAAACAAGTATGTTTCTCCTAATACCATCCCCTTGACATCAGATGAGCTTAAAGAACAACAAGAAAACATCCAATCCTTGGAAGCAATTGTAAGTACTTTATCTGATTCTACGTATATAGATGTTCATGAATTAGAAACTACATTTGAGGTATAAGAGCATTGGTCCTCTGTGTGCAGAAAGCTTAATATCTTGAGGGAAAGATCCTGAAGAAAGATGATGAAGAAGGAGGGTCCCAAGTTTACCAAGGACAACTACCAGATATGGAAAGACTAGATGAAGACATATATCAAAGGATTAGGTGCTCAGTATTGGAATCATTTGGTAAACAAGTATGTTGCTCCTAATACCATCCCCTTGACACCGAGATGAGCTTAAAGAACAACAAGAAAACATCCAATCCTTGGAAGTAATTGTAAATACTTTATCTGATTCTAGGTATATAGATGTTCATGAATTAGAAACTGCATTTGAGGTATGGGAGAAATTAGACTTGATTTATAGAGGAGATGAAAATGTAAAAAGAGAAAAACAAGAAAGTTTAAGAGGCAAATTTGATGACATGAAAATGGTTGATGGTGAGAACATTGCACAATCTGGTCAAAGGATTAAAGAAATTGTAGGTGGTATTAAGAGTGCTGGAGGTAGGATTAATGATGATGTTGTTGTTAGTAAAATTCTTAGAACTCTCCTACCACAATATTCTATTAGAGTTTCTGCAATTCAAGAACTGAGATATATTTCTAAAGATAAAGTCACTATTGATTATCTTATTGGAAAGTTGACTGCATTTGAGTTAAACAACTTTGATAATAGTGTTTCAAAACCATCTAAATCTTCTTTTAAATCTTCTGTAACTGGTACATCTATGAGGAAAGGAAAGGATATTTGTCATGATCATTATTGCGGGTCTAGTCATGGCGGTAGTAGAAGTGAGGATGATAATGAAGATCATCTAATGGAACTTGAGGCACTATTGGCTAAAAGATTTCCTAGAGGCACCAGTAAGTACAAAGGTAAACTACCTTTGAAGTTTTTTTCCTGCAATAAGATTGGATACATTGCTACAAATTGTGCAAATGGTGTTAGAAAGGAAAAATTCAAGAAATTTAAAGGAAAAGGACAGAAACATTGCTATGTTGCAGTTTATGAAGGAGTAACTGATGAAGAATCAAAAGAAGATGATAATGAGGAGATAGTGTTTGTTGTTGTGAAGGAAGATTTGTCTGATGAAAATGCATTGGTGTCTCACATGGATAGAAGTGATGAATGGATAATAGGTAGTGGTTGCTCACACCACATGACTGGTAATAGAAATAAGTTCTTATCTTTTGAAGAATTTGATGGCGATGTGGTAAGGTTTGGTAACAACTTAGCCTGCATGGTTAAAGGTAAAGGAACTATTCCATTGAATGGAAAAATTAATGCAGATGATGTATTTTGGGTAGATAGATTAAAACATAACCTTTTGAGTGTTGGTCAATTAAATGATAAGGGATATCTTCTAGAATTTAAAAGTAGACTGTGCAGGATTCTTGGAAGTAATGGAGAATTGATTGCTACTAAAAAGCAGACAAGAGGTAATATTTTTCATCTGAATACTAATATGAATAGTTGTTTGGTGGCAAAGATTGAAGACAACTGGCTATGGCACAAGAGGTTTTGTCATATGAATTTTGATAATTTGATAATGGTTAGTAAATCAAGTATTGTGAGAGGTTTGGCCCAGATTGTTAAACCTGATAATGTGTTATGTAAGGATTGACAAATGGGTAAGATGACTTCTGTATATTTTAAGAGTAAGTCTTTCTCTTCATAAAATATTCTAGATTTGGTTCATTCTAATCTTTGTGGTCCTATGAGGACTAAGAGCTATTATGGTGATAGATATTTCATGATTTTCATTGATGATTTTTCCTAGATGATGCGGGTAACTTTTCTAAGAGAAAAGTACGAGGCATTTAGTATATTCAAAGCATTCAAAGCTTTAGTTAAGAAAAAAATCAGGAAGAATTTGAAATGTTTGAAATCTAACCGGGGAGGAGAATTTACTTTTGATGAGTTTGTCAAGTTTTGTGATGAACATGGAATCTAGAGGTAGATGTTAGCTCCTAGAACTCCACAATAGAATGGGATAGCAGAGAGAATTAATAGAATAATTTTTGAAGTTGCTAGAACCATGTTGATTCAAGGTGAAGTACCAAAAATGTTTTGGAGAGAAGCAGTTAGCATTGTTGTTTACACTTTGAATCGAGTACTTGTCAAGAGAGGTAACCAAAAAACACCTTATGAATTATGGCATGGAAAGACTTCTAATGTAAATTACTTTAAAAAAATTGGGAGTAAATGTTTCATTAAACATCATGATTTTACTGGAAAGTTTGATGCAAAATATGATGAAGGTATTTTTCTTGGTTACTCCACAAAGAGTAAGGCTTTCAAATGTTATAACAAGAGAACAAAAAGGATCACTTAGAGTGAAAATGTGAAGGTAGATAAACTCTCTGATAAATTTTATGAGACCAGCAGATCTAAACTTGAGAAAGATGAAGAAAAACTTGTGTTTATTGAACCAGAAGTACAAAAGAATGATGAGCAGAAAAATGCAGAAATAGGTGCTCAATTGGTTAATGAAGAAAGTGATGAAGAACATGAAGTAGAAGGCACAACACCAGAACTAGTAATACCAAGGTATGTTAGATTATATCATTCAAAAGAACAAATTATAGGAGATAAAAATGCTAGTGTGCAAACAAGAAGGAAAATCAGAGAAAACTCTTGTTTGATTTCTACTATTGAGTCTAAAAAAGTAAGAGAGGCATTGAAGGATGATGAATGGATTAATGATATGAATGAGGAATTGGATCAGATAGAGAAGAACAAGACATGGATACTTGTTCCTAGACTGGAAGATAGGAATGTGATTGTCACTAAATGGGTCTTTAGAAACAAGTTGAATGAAGAAGGCAAGGTTGTGAGGAATGAAGAAAGGTTGCTATGCAAAGGCTATGCACAAGAAGAAGGAGAAGATTATTGAGAAACCTTTGCACCGGTGGCAATATTGGAAGGAGTAAGAATGCTACTTTCTTATGTTGCATTTAAAGGCTTTAATGTCTACTAGATGGATGTTAAATATGCTTTTCTTAATGACATCCTTGAGGAAGAAGTGTACATAGAACAACCAGATGGATTTTCTTTATCTGAGGATAAAGATATGGTTTTCAAGTTACATAAGGAACTGTATGGATTGAAGTAGGCACCAAGAGAATGGTATGAAAGATTGCATGCACACATGATCAAGATAGGATTCTAGTGTACCAGTGATGACAGTAACATATATCTTAAGACTGATGGAGACAGAGTGTTGATAGCTAAAGTATTTGTAGATGATTTAATTTTTGGAGGTGATGATTGTTAGGATTAATGACTGTCCCAAAGATACTAAGAGCGGGGGGGGGGGGGCTGAATTAGTATCTAATAGGTTAGCAGAATATTTAAACTTATTAAGAGATTTGCATCCCAAAATAGTGTACCGATAAATAAGAATTAATGCAGAAAATAAGAATAATAAAGACATCATAGAAAACACACCATAACACAAGATGTTTAATGAGGAAACTCGGTGTGGGAAAAACCTCGGTGGGATTTGTGACCCATAATATTCACTCACTAGCCAATGAATAAATATTACTTACAATGAGAGGCCTACACATGTAGGAAGGCCAACTACCTAGAGCACACTTCCCAATAAGAGTCACACTGACTACAAAGGTGGATTATAAAATCCAATACAATGTACTACTTCAAAATAGCATCAACTATGCTAGGTTCAGTATCGGTTTAAGCTCATTCCATTACCAAAACCTTCGCTATCAACTATATCACCTTATACACAATTTTCATACTTCCATACCTACTTACATACTTCTACAAAATGATCTATAAGATCTCATAGATATATATGAGTCTTTTACAATATGACATGTCGACTTTACAAAAGATAATTACATTTGAATACAATAAACAAAAGTTTATTCCCCGTCAATTGGGGTGTTAGTATGCATTGTTGCCACTGTCAGTGAAGTGTCTATCGGTGTATGTAGATGTCTATTGCTGGTGTCGATAACTACTGGTGGCTTATCAGATGAATACCAGAAGGTTGCTAGATGGTTGCCATCAATGACAACACCAACTATTCTCATAAGAGTGTAGAATTCCAACAATCTCCCCCTTTGGCATTGATGGCAACACTCATGAGAAAAATCCAAAAACTGTTCCAAAAATCGAAGTCCAAAAAGTTACCAAAAAGATGTGCTCCCCCTGAGCAAGTGATCTCCTCTAAGTAATCATTTTTCTCTTTCCACTACTCCCCCTTTGACATCAATGACAAAGGTTGTCAAAAATTGTCAAACGAGTGCAAAAAAAAATTCACCTCAAAGTTTGTAACCGGTTGGTTACAATCTGAAATATGTTTGCCAAAACCAAATTAAGACTCTGCATGAATTTGTTGCTGTCATTCAAGGTTGCCTCAGTCTGTTGGATTGTGCCGATGAGATGATGCATGTTCTCTTTCGGTGATCATTCTCCTTGAAGTAATGCCTTAGAGATTCATTTCTCAGAGAGATAAGACTGTCCAACTTGGGACCAAGTTTATACTTAAGTTCTCTAGCATTATCCTTAATCCTTGCCTTCTCTTTCTCAAATTTATCCAATTTCTCCTCAAAACCTACTATTTCATGCTCAATAATTGATATAGGTTCGGATGAACCAATTATGTTATCAGCTATGTCATCTATTTCTTTTTGTACTCTGCTGATCTCCTTTTCTATCTCCTTTGTCAAAAGATGTGGTTTGCAATTTCTCTGTACATCTCTTTGTATTCCAAAATTGTAGTGTTCAATGCTGGTAATAGTGTATTCATGTGTTTTGTACACTTGTTTATTGTGTCCTCAAAGAATTTATCCTTCTCCTTTTCAACTTTCTCTTTGAAGGTGTCCTCATTCACCTTATCAACCGTTATTACATTGTTAGTAATGAATTTGGACAATGTGTCCAATTTACCTAAAGAATCCTTTACATGATCTATGTTACATTTTGGTGCAATCAATTTAAGAATTGGTATGGTGTCATCAATTGCCTTGTAGGCCAATGCATTACAGTCTGTTATCTTCTTGATTGAATCTAGGAGTACCTCTATTACATTAGTAGGTCTGAATTCACTTAATGAAGTGCCAGATGTCTGACCTATTACCTTAATTACCTCTATGCTTCCAATATTTGTAACCATTTTTCTTATGTTATCCTCTAGTGGACCAGTCTGAGTTCGCATTTCAACCAGTAAGGGTTTGTCTGATTGTTTAGGTGTCTCAGTGATTGCTGATTTCTCTACTTCAATATGTACCTTTGCCTCTGTAGTTTTCCCTGTATGCTCAACTGTCGGTATCTCAGTCTTAGTAGTTTTCTCTATGACAGGATCTATACCTTCACTATTCTTCCCAATATCCAATGGTTTCTCTATTTGTAATGATTATTCAGATTGTAATGATTGCTCTGTTGGGATCTCAACCTCAACAGTCTCTACTGGTTTTTCAGCATTTTTGCCATTGTCAACATTATCATCCTTAACCTTTGTAGTGTCCTTATCCATAATAATATTCACTTCTTGAGTATCCACATTCATGGTGAATATTATTTTAGATTCATGATTAGTGTTATCATGTGTGATGCCTTCAGTGTTAGTAACTGGTGGATCAACAGTATGTACCGACAGAGTATCCAAAGGTGGTGGCAAATTATCAATTATCTTGGTGTTCGGTATTCCACCAACTTTACCTTTCCCTTTGTCCTTATCCTTCTGATATACCTTGAATGTTTTCTTTGGCCAATTCATTTCCTCTTGTTTGTCCTTTTCCACAAAGAAGATATCTCATTTATTAGCAGTCTCGTCTGCAATCTCATTTACTCTACCTGCCATCAAACTTACTTTCTGGTGACCACTAGAAAAAATGGATCTGTTGGCTTCACAAAACAACTCATCAATTTCCTCTTTTGAGTTAACCAGATGTACAACTAGAAGTTTTCAACTTTTAGTTTCTTATCTAATTCCATCACTGCAATCCTTTTTGCATCTAATCTTCTATATAGTTCATTAGGTAAGTCATCCACCACTTCAATTAAAACCTTTTTATATATATCCAGATGTAAAATTATACTATTTTCAATGCTTTCCTTGTCTGAATCTTTGAATGTGTCATACAATTTACTCACATTAGCCAAATTTCCATCATCAGTTATTTCATTTAACAAATTGTCTAATGAAGGTATAACCAATTTTTGTTTCTTCTTGGGAGTTGGTTTCTTGGCCGGTTGCCTTATTGCCTATTGTTTCTTCCTCAAGGTCCTTGTTCTTTTGGGTGAAGGAGAGGGTACCAGTGAAGGTTTTCTCTTCCTCTCAACTCTTTTGAATTCAACTGGTATCTCACTATCAGAAGATGTGCCATCCAGTGAAATGTGGTTGCAATCCTTACAACTCGCTAGTTGTTATCCCAGTAAAGTTCATAACATTTTCTTTGATTTCTTGTACCTTCTTTGATGCATCCCTAATATAATTTTCTCTTTTCTTCCTTTGCTTCATTGTTTTCACACCACTCTCAATAGTTTCAGCACTACCAAAAACTTGTTCCATTGGTTCTCTTGGTGCATTTAATAAAGCTTTTGCATATGTCTCAATAATGTTGAGATCTACCTCATAGCCCATTTCAGTTATCCATACAGTCCTAGGAAGTACAACTTCCATCCATGTCTCATCCTTTTTGATGACAAAACATATTTCTTTGTCATATTTGTCCACTACACTCTGCGGTAGTCTTTCTCTAGTTTTCATTTTGGCTTGAAAAGATTTAAAGTATTCAGTTATATTGTTGTCTTTTGCAGTTACCATGTTGGTAAAAGCTTCCTATAATTGTTTTCCTACTGGCATGTCATATCCAAAGTCTTTTTGTCCTATACTGGGGATTTCTTTAGTGAAATACAACATTAAGCATACTAAAAGATTACCAAAGCGAAATGTCCCTTTCTTATCTCCTTTAATCTTTTTCAAATTATCAATGAGTTCATCTTTCAGCCATTCACACACTTCAATCATTGCATTGTTGTTGACCATTTCATAAGCAATATTAATGCAAAGACTAGAAACTGAATTAAGTCTATTTGCATGTGTAGTCTTGTAACCAAGTATCATACTTATGAACCTCACATTGATGTCTTTGATGTCATTCACTCTTAGTGATCTACTATCTGATGTTGCTCCAGTTAGGGTCATTACTTTGTTGTTAGGAACTTTCTTTATTTTGTTTGGTCTGCTGCCAGTTGAGGGTAAACCAGTTACTGCCCTAATTGCTTGTCGGGTAAATTTGCAGACAAAATCCAACCATAGAAATTTTCCATGTGCTCTACTTAGGACAATTCTCACTACTTCTTCTGGAAATTCAGGGATATTCAATGTTTCAACAAAACCTAAAGTCTCCACAATCTTGTGTTCAAGTTTAACAGTGCCATTTTCATCACAAATTATTTTTCTAAACATTTTCAACAATTCCTCATAACCCACTTCTTCAATGTTGTAATGAATATAAATCTTCGGATCTTCAGCATAAGCTACACCTTTAGGAATTTTTGAAAAAGAACCTATGGAATCATCTTGCTTAGCTACTTCAGGAATTATCTTAAACATGGGTCTAGGGTGTTTTATGTTTTCCATGATAGTAGGGTTTGCAATAAGTTCGGGAGAAGAAGAAGCCATTGAAAAATACCTTTACCTGCCTGATAATATCTAAATGCTTGAAAGAAATCGCTTCACACCTTCACCTTGAATGCCTTTGTCTAGTTTTTGGGCTCTCTGCTAATTTGAATACTCAGTGAATCAAAAATGAGGGAAATCCAATGATTTATAATGACTTTTCTTTCAACAACCGCATTGAATGCACGTCGGTTAAGTGAAAACTTAACACATTTGTCGTTAAAGAAGAAATCTATCTTCTCACCATCAACCGAGGTTAATCTGCATGATATTCAATTTGCCACAATACCACCAAAGGGTTACTTCTCAGTGGGATGAAGAATCTCCTACTAGTGGAGTAATACTCTATTCTACCGGTGAAGAAATAGTCTCAACATTCTGATCTGTCTTCCTAATCCATTGTTTTGAAAATTCTTGCTTTAACTCATCTACCTTTTCTTTGCCTTTCAAACTGAATCCTTTATTATTTGTCGATGAATTCTTGCTTCTACAGAATTTTGCAATATGTCCAATCTTGTTACAAGCATAACAAGTCACATTATTCCTCTGAATAGCTTTTCCATATCATATGTCGGTTTGTGTTCTGCATTGATTAGATAAGTGTCCATATCTTCCACAAACATAACATTTCACATTCATTTTGTAGTTTTCTGAATTATAACCAACTTTGTTGCATTTGGAACATTTACCAGTGGGTGCATTAATGTTTTGATTATTTCTAAATCTACATTGATTTGCTTTATGACCATATTTTTTGCAATTGAAACATTTTCCATTAAACTTGTAAGCATTAGGTTGTCTTACCGATTTGCTATGATCATGATTGTTTGCAGTACCAGAACTTTCTCCAACTTCAAATCCGTCCATTTGTATCTCCATTTGGTTTTTGACTTTTTAGCATATCATCAAGTTCCTCTAAACTTTTCTTGAATTTATCTTTGTGTTGATTTGTAGTAGCCAACTCATTTTTGAAAATTCCCTTTTGTCTCATAAGTTCAGTTTTGTCATGTTGCATGTGAATCAGATTTGTCTTCAACATATCATTTTCATTATTGAGTCTTAGATTTTCATTTTCAGCATCATTGAGTCTCCTAGTCAAGTCATCTGCATTCTTCTTTCTGTCTTCAATGTCTTTACAAAATCTCATAGTCATATCTTGCATTTCATTCTTCATAGTACTATTTTCTTGTCTCAACTTGTTCACAAGTTCATTAAGAATTTCCTTTTCATCATTATCATTCCGCATCTTCTCATGAAGTTCTTTTCTTTTATTTTGATCTATAGTAAGATCCTCCTAAAGTCCTTGAATGAATTCCTGTGCATTCCTCAGATCATCTCCAAGTTTGATATTCTTCAACTTCTTTGCATCATAGTCTACAAGAACTCCTTCCAATTGTTATCTTAAGTTCTCCATCTATACCGGTGTCAGGATCTTCCTCAAGCTGTTAGGCTTTTGAAAATAGAGGACTAGGATCTGATACCAATTGTTAGGATTAATGACAGTCCCAAAGATACTGAGAGGGGGGCTGAATCAGTATCTAATTGGTTAGTAGAATATTTAAACTTATTAAGAACTTTGCATCCCAAAACAGTGTACCGGTAAATAAGAATTAATGTAGCAAATAAGAATAATAAAGACAACATAGAAAACACACCATAACACAAGATATTTAACGAGGAAACCCGGTGTGGGAAAAACCTCAGTGGGATTTGTGACCCACAATATTCACTCACTGGCCAATGAATAAATATTACTTACAATGAGAGGCCTGCCCATGCAGGAAGGCCAACTGCCTAGAGCACACTGCCTAATAAGAGTCGCACTGACTACAAAAGTGGATTATGAAATCCAATACAATGTACTGCTTCAAAATAGCATCAACTATGCTAGGTTCAGTACTGGTTTAAGCTCATTCCATTACCAAAACCTTTGTTGTCAACTATATCACCTTATACACAATTTTCATACTTCCATACCTACTTACATACTTCTACAAAATGATCTATAAGATCTCATAGACATATATGAGTTTTTTACAATATGCCATGTCGGCTTTACAAAAGATAATTACATTTGAATACAATAAACAAAAGTTTATTCCCTGTCGGCTAGGGTGCTGGTATGCATTGTTGCCGCTACCAGTGAAGTGTATGCCAATGTATGTAGATATCTATTGCCGGTGCTGGTAACTGCCAATGGCTTACCAGATGAATACCAAAAGGTTTTCAGATGGTTGCCATCAATGACAACACCAACTATTCTCATAAGATTGTAGAATGCCAACAATGATGATTTATGTATGGATTTTGTTGAGGAGATGAAGAAAGAATTTGAGATGTTTCTTATTAGTGAGATTAAGTTTTTTATTGGGTTGCAGGTCCAACAATTGGATGGTGGAATATTTATCTGTTAGAGTAAGTATTGTAAACCGATTGGCATGGAGGATTGTAAACCGATTGGTACTCTGATGGTGACATGTTGTAAATTGTCTAAATGAGATGATTCACCCTCTGTTGATGAAAAAGAATATAGATCCATGATTGGTAAGTTCCATTATGTTGTTCATAGTAGGTCTGATATTGAATATGTTGTTGGTTTGGTTGCTAAATTTTAGATTGGTCCCAAGGAGAATCAATTGGTAGCAGTGAAAAGGATATTCAGATATCTCAAAGGCACAATGGATTATGGATTATGGTATCCTTATAAAGATAAGTTTTCTTTGAAAGTGTTTATTGATGTAGATTGGGCAGGCAAAGTTGATGATCGGAAAAGCACTATCGGTGGAGATTTTATTCTTGGAGGTAGATTGGTTTCTTGGAAAAGTAAGAAGAAAACATGTGTATCACAGTCAACAACTAAAGTAGAATATGCTACACCATCAATGAATTACACATAGGCAATTTGGATGAGACATGTGTTAGAAGGTTTTAAACTTGATATGTCTAAACTGGTAACTATTTATTGTGACAATACAAGTGCAATTAATATTTCAAAAAATATTGTATTACATGCAAGAACTAAATACATATAATTCAAATATCACTTTCTAAGGGAGAGAGTACAGGAAAAACAAGTCAGAATGGAGTATGTGACAAGCAAAGAGAAGCTAGCAACCATTTTCACAAAACCATTGTCGAAGACTACCTTTGAGTACCTCAAAGGTAAATTAGGGGCCAGACCTATATACAAGAAAAACTAGGATGTAGGAGATGCATCAATCTAATATGATTATTAAACACTTTTCACTATGGATTGATGAAATGATGGCTACTCTGTAGGGGGAGAAACTTAGATGATATTTGCAGAGATGTTGAAGACAACAGTAGCAGATTTGATGATCGGCGATGCATATTCACCTTTGGCATTATTGTCAAAGGGGGAGAATAAGAAATATGATTGGGGAGAATAAATATATTAGCCTAAGGAGGAGAAGATATGTAATAGAAATGGGGAGAAGAAATGAAGATTTAGTTCCAGATGGAGAAGAGAAGAATTGGTAGAAGAATGAAATGCGACAGAGAAGTTCCAGAACTGAGCAACATGTTTTTAGCTGAATATGTTGGTGTTGCCATCAATGCCAAAGGGAGAGAATGTTGGCATGATTGGCATAACTAATAAAAATGAAGAATGATGATTGAACTAGTAAAAGACTATTTGTGATGACATTGTGATGAAGAGATTGAGATTGCATGATTGGATGACTTTGATCAGTTATTTGTGTTCTCATTGATGGCAACTGATGTTTACTATGTTGTATTTTGTCATCTTAGTATTTTTTGGTCTACCAGAAAGAGCTTATAGGTAAAGAAACATGAAACTGGGAATTAGGACCTTAATCAGTAAATGAGGAAATGTTTCGATTAGATATGGAGATTGGTGATGATTGAAGTGTTGCAGTTTAGAATGTGAGTTTGTATCATTGTAATATGTATTTGACTAAAACTGCATCATTTTTTGGTTACCGGAAGTCATGTTTATAATTTTTATTGTATTTTCTATAGGGTTTAAGAAGGATTTAAGGACCGGTAAAGAATTCTCTTAACCGGCAATGATTTTTGGTTTGGCGGTGATCTACATAAATTTTAAAAGTTGGAGGTGATGTGGCACAACCTACGTAGATGGATGAATTGTTGTTTTGATGCATTTGAGGATGGAATTTCTTAGGAAACAACGAAGTGCTTAGAAGAGTGTTCTAAGGGTTTGAATTTGTATCAGATCAAGGTGCGGTGATCATTCAATGACTGTAATTAATTGTAATGATCCATATGATGATCTGTAATAAGTTGTAAAAATGTGTGATGATCTATGTTGTAAGTCTTAGAGTTTTGTAATCGAATAAGTTGTAAAGGTTATTTAGGTTGGTACAGTTGATGTTTGAAGGGTCGGTGGTTTTAAGAAAAATGTGAAGAGGAACCAAAGTGTGAGAGATCTGCCAGAGTGTAGCAAAATTAGATCTGATCAAGCAAGTAGTTAATTGCTATACCCAAATCATTCACTGTTGTTCCCTAATAGTTGCAATAGTCAAAATCCCTTAACCGAGTAGGTCCTAACAAGCCTTACATTGTAAATCCCTTAACCAGGTAGCTCAACATTTGAGTGTTAAATCCTCTTGCGAGGTTGATCCTAATAGGTCAAAGCTCCTAACAGGCCTCATCATCTAAATCCCTTAACTGAGTGACTCCTAACAAGGTCTTCTCCTAACAGGGCATCTTTGTAAGCTCCTAATTGGGCTAGGCTCCTAACAGGGTGCATTCTAAAAGAGTACACAATTTTTGTGGGTACCAATTCCCATTGTGGTTTTTCCCTATTTGGGTTTCCACATGAAAAACATGGTGTTCATATGGTGAATGTTTTTATGTGTTGTTATGTTTTATTTTTTCAGTTAATGTATGGTTAATGAACACTTAATGTGCAGACTTGATAAATCATATTAGCAGATGATTATTAGTAGATACAGGTTCTGGTAAATGGTTTTGTTAATGGTTATTGTTTGATTTGGTGAAAGTTTTATAAGGTTGAGTTTCATATTTGAATTTGTTGTTAATACTAATTCACCCCCCCTCTCAATATTAATCGGATCCTCTAAGATTAACAAAATATGAGATATTCCTCAAAATCAAAGATTATAGAAGAAAATTACAATTCATAATGATGTTCTTTTATAGAGAGCACAAAGATTCCCTAAGCTAAATTTAGGAGAACTAAAGTGAAAGAAGGAGGAGCTAAAAAAAAGATCAACTAGAAGCACAACTAAGTGAAATTAAGGAAAAAAGCATAGTTGATAGTTAAAATGATCTAACATAAATAATAAAATAAATTAGAAGGTTGATGACACCTTAATCCTAACATTCTCCCAATCTACATCATACATTATACATTAAACCTATAGGAATACAAATTACAAATTAAGCACATTGATCAAGGCATGTGGTCTTGTTGGCAATAGACATTGCATTGATGTTCAGATGTTGTCATTGATGATAACTTGAGTTAGATATCCAATCCACAGTTCATGATTCATTGATACTGGAAGATTGATTGAGGTCCGGTGAGAAGACTAGGTCATCCGATAGAGTGTACAGTGTTGTGGTTGGCGATTCAGTTGTGTTGGGTATTTTATGTCTCGAAAATGCATTATGGATGTGTAAATTGCATTTATCTAGGTTTATGGCCTTTGGTGTTGTGCCTTGTGGGAATTGGAAGGTCCAATAGATAGGTTTTCTGGTTACAACAGTGTTCATGTGTAGTAATGTGTGAAGATTCATTGTACAGATCGTGTAGAGTGACTTTGGCAATTGGTTGTGTGTTCGAGGTTAGTAAGTCAGAATGTGGGAAGCATGTGGACAATTTTTTTTGGTGCACATGATGGTTTTGGATCAGATTGAGCCGACTTGGGTAACACATTTCATTTGTGTGTTATGCAGTTTTTAGGCCAATATGAAATAAATCTAAATTGTTGATGCGGATATATTAAGCCGATTGATTTGATCTTTTTGATATCGATGGTCATGTGGAAAGTGTGTATGAGTGATTGTGCACAGTTTTACATGCACGGTTGAAAGATTTGTGCTCTGGGATAATGCAGAATATTAGATTAGAGCAGAGTGTGATCAAGTGTTTTGTACTTAATCGAAACTATACTTGGGCATTTTTCATGCTATTCAATAGTTCAAAACTTCTTGTAATCCTTTATAATCATTTTGTAAGTTAGTGAGCCTTTTGGGTTGTAGCCCTCATTGTAGTTTGAGCAGCAAGCTCTAGGAAGTGTGCCTAAATGCATGTGCATTCCCCTTATGTAATATTTTTATACTTCTAAGAGAGTATATTAATATTCTGGATTGAATCCCATTGTGGTTTTTCCCTTAATCATGTTTCCACGTAAAAATCTTGGTGTTATGGTTTTGTTGATATTTGCTTTGTGTTTCTACACCTTACTTTTCTTCATTTACATTAAGTGGTTAAAAGATCAGGTCAATAAAGGTAAAAATTGCAAAATACTAATTCATCCCCCCCCCTCTTAGTGTTCCTTGATTCCAACAATTGGTATTAGAGCCTAGTTCCTCGGAAGGAGCCTAACAGCTTGAGGAAGATCCGAGAAGGTGTTTTAATGGATTCTAGCGGTCTTAGACAATAGCTACTTGTTGCACATGATGATCTTGATCAGTCCAAATCCAAAGTGTGAGAATTGAAAATAAATCTTAAGGATGCTAAAAAAGTCATTCAGACATTAAAGGAGCAACTGAGTAAGTCCAAGGAAAAGAGAAAGGAGTTTGTTGATAAGCTTCAATAGAAAGAGAGTCTAGGCATTGATGAAGTAGCCCTAAAGAAAAATATGTTAGGACCCGGAGGCAACTGAGATGAGGAGGGGGGGGGGAATCAGTTGTCTAATAATTTCAACCCAAATATAACTTAATCAAACTTGATACATAATACCGGTAAACCAAACTTAATGTCAGTTAATAGATTAATAGTTAATATCAATACTAGTGAAACTTAATGCAGGAAACAGAAAGAGAAACAACATCCACGACACATAACGCAAAGATTTGTACGTGGAAACCCTGTGAGGGGAGAAACCATAGTGGGAAACCTTACCCACAATTAGATGATACTACTCTAGATAGTATGTGTATACAAATGGGGTCTGTACATGCAGAAAGGCTAGCTGCCTAGAGCTCACTACTCAATCACAAGATGGGAGTCTCACTAACTACAATTGGATGATTAAATCCAATGATAATGTATTGCTTAAAATAGCATCTCCAATGCTGGATTCAGTACCGGTTAAGCTTTAATTATCTCCTTCAAACCTTCCTTGAATATTTAATTGATGTCTGTGTGAGCAGCTATGCTTATATTCGTATATATCGAATATCACAACCTTACCATACCATATTACATACCATATCATAATCTCACAAATGAGATCTTACATATATACCAAAACCTAAGACCAAATGTGTAGGTCGGCTAATTACAAGAAAATCAATTACAACAAGTAAGTCAAGATGTGATGCATCATGTTGGCTCAATCAACAATACCAATTGATTAAATCATCTCCATAATGTGTCGTGCTGATCTGGAATAGATAACGCATGTCAGTCTATAACCTAGACCAATTTGCCGGTAACAACAAATATGTCAACCCGATTAGACCAATAACTAAATCACAAAAACAAGTGTCCAAACAATGTCTTCAACATAACCAAGTGATCTCCAGATGATAACAATTCATCCTCAGTGTTGGTGAAAAAAAAAAACTATTGGTGAACCAAATACTGGTGACTGTACATAAGTCACTGAACTTGCCGGTGAACATAACCAAAGATCTCGAGAAGGTTAAGTGTTGATAAGTGTTGACATCAGTGACAAAACCAATGCAACATATCCATAATACCAACAATCTCCCCCTTTGGCATTGATGGCAACACAAGATGGAAAAACCATCTAAGTGCCAAAGTAGAAATGCCAAAAACCAAAAACCAACAATCTCTAGAATAGATCAATACTAGAAATCAAAATACAAATGCAGAGAGTAAAAATCTCTCCCCCAATGAATAGTCTCTCCAAAGGATAATGTTTTTCCATAGATATCTCTCTCCCTTTGACATCAAATGCCAAAGCAATACAAATACCAGATACAACCAGTTCATAGAACCAATTTACAAATACCAACTACTCCCCTTGAGAAGTAGCTCTCCTCCATCAAAGCCGGAAAAAGATTTTTCTGTAAATTCTGTCGGTTTGATGCCAAGCATCAACTGTCTAAGTCTCTACCAGTGAGGTTATAACCCCAAGATGCTCTCTGAGATATTCAAAATTTTCCTTAGGCAAAGGTTTAGTAAAGATATCTACAATCTGCTCTTTAGTATTCACATAAACCAATCTCACTTCTTTTGCTTCAACATTCTCTTTCAGAAAATTGTATTTGATAGAAACATGTTTAGTTTTAGAGTGAAATACCAGATTCTTAGATATATCAATTGCTATTGAATTATCACAATAGATGATTATAGGTTCTTTGCATTTTACCTTTATGTCCTTCAACATTTACTTAATCCATAATACCTGAGTACAATTAGTTGCTACTGCAACATATTCTAAATTTGTCGTTGATAATGATGTAGAACTTTGTTTCTTTCTTAGCCATGAAATCAATCTACTACCAAGAAAGAATTCCCTGCCGGTGGTTCTCTTTCTATCATCTACATCTCCTACCCAATTAGCATTGGTGTATGCACATAAATCAAAATTTTCATCTTTAGGATACCATAAGCCAAGATTTGTTGTGCCTTGTAAATACTGAAAAATCCTTTTCACTACCGATTCATGATTTTCTCTAGGATTACTCTAAAATCTTGAAACAATACACACTGCATTCATTATATCAGGTCTTTTTTGTGTCAAATACAGTAAACCTCCAATCATAGATTTGTATCTTGTCAGATTAATTGGAGCTGAATCATCCTTCAATGATAGCTTATCAGTTGTAGTCATAGGAGTACTTACCGGTTCAGAGTTTTCCATACCAAAATTCTTTAGTAATTCCTTCAAGTAATTTGATTGACATATGAATATACCTTTATCAGTCTCTAAAATCTACAATCCTAAAAATAATTTTATCTCCCCAATCATAGACATTTCAAATTCTTCTTGCATCTTATTAGAAAAGTCTTTACATAATCCATCTTCTCCTCGAAAAATGATGTCATCATTAAAAACTTCAATAACTAAAATGTCTTCATTAGTCACTTTGAAATATAAGTTGCTATCAGCATTACCTTTAGTGTAACCAAGCTTCAAAAGATATTTGTCCAATCTAGCATACCAAGCTCTAGGAGTTTGCTTCAATCCATATAAAGCTTTCCTTAATCTGCAAACCATATCTTTATCATTTGTCAATGAAAATCCATCAGGTTGTTCAATGTAAACTTACTCTTCAAGATCACCATTCAGAAATGCACATTTAACATCCATTTGATATACTTTATAGTTCTTGTGTGCTGCAAATGCAAGAAATAATATGACTCCCTCAATTCTAGCTATTGGTGCAAAGGTTTGATTATAATCAATTCCCTCTTTCTGTGAATAGCCTTTACACACTAATCTTTCTTTGTTTCTGATTACCTTACCATCTTCATTAAGTTTATTTATGAATACCCATTTAATTCCAATTACATTTTTATCTTTAGGTTGGGGAAACAATGTCCATGTATTGTTCTTTTCAATTTGTTCCAATTCATCTTCCATATCTTTAATCCAATGTTTATCTTCATGTGCCTCAATGACAGATGTTGTTTCAATTTGAGAAATTAAACATACCTCTTCATTTTCCAGTCTTCCTCTTGTCATAACTCCTTGATACTTATTCCCAATTATCTGACTTTCAGAGTGATTCAGTCTTACATACCTGGATGTGTTCACTTGCTGTTGTTATTTAGTCACTGTGGAATTCTCAAATGATGCCAGTGTGATTGGATCTGCATTATGTGTCGGTGCACTATGTATAGGTTCATTTATGATTATCTCAACTGCCGATTCAGAATCCATAGACCTTGAATTTCTTCTAAAGTATTCATCTATCTTCACATTTGCACTCTCAATGATTTTTTGCAATCTTTTATTAAAACATCTATATGATTTTCTCTTAGATGAATAGCCAAGAAATATACCTTCATCACTTCTAGGATCAAATTTACCAATATACTCATCTCTCCTAATGTAACATTTTCTTCCAAATATTCTGAAGTACTTAAGAGTGGGAATATTACCAAACCATAATTCATAGGGTGTCTTACCAGTTTCACCTTTGATGTGAACTCTGTTGAAAGTGTAAACCATTGTATTCACTACTTCTCTCCAATACACATGAGGTAGATTTGCTTCTAATATCATGCTTCTAGTTGCATCCAGAATAGTTTTGTTCTTCCTTTCCACAACTCCATTTTGCTGAGGTGTCTGGGGTGCTGATAGTTGTCTTCTAATTCCATTCACTTCACAAAATCACTAGAACATTTGGGCCTAATTTCTGATGGCTAATTGTCGGAAGTCTTACAAAACCACACCGGGCATCTGACCAATTTAACCATCGAAAAATCATCATCGGTCTTCTTGATGATGCCATTTGCATTAGAATTCCAATGACATTATGAACTCTTCTGATGATGGCTGTATTTTCTCCCTCGGTCAAAATTTTTGATGGATTACGATCGGAATTCCAACGGATGCTATGTTTTCTCCTCAACGACTGTCTGAAAAGGAAGTAACATCGGATATACAACATCCTTTTTGGATGTTTCTATAGTTGACGTTAGAATTCTGATGGTATCAGATGCTGTGGGTCAGATGGCTTTGCCGTCAGTGCATGTAAGCATTGAATGAGTTCTACTTTTAAAAATTGCATAAAACATTTTTTATTTATTTGATTCAGTGTTATTTGCAAAAAAAGGTTATCAATGATGTTTCCTTTCTCCAAGAATTGTCTAGGATCTTTCAGTCAGATAATATGTAACATCCAATGACTAAATATTTTCTTTACAAATGCTTATTTTATTTAATTATCATTTGAGCGTGAATTATAATTTATATTTGGCAGAAGCAGAAGATACAAGCTGAAGACTCGTGTGCAAGTAAATTTTATAAAAGAAAGCAAGCAGGCATTATCTTGAATGACATGGAAACAAGCTCATTAGTTGCCTAGAAGAAAGCAATTGGAGAAAAGTAGAGGAAAGTGTTAAAGGGTGATAAATAAATAGAGAGTATGCAATACAAACAAACAAAGTCTGGAGTGTGTGATGTGACATCTCTAATTTATGTCCAGAGGGACTAACTAGTTTTGGAGTTCCTGGGAAACCTATTGGCTCAGGCTTGGAGGAAATCAATGTGTTTATGCAAGGACCACCATTTTTCTATTATGAGAATGATGCTTTTGCATTGAAGGATATTTGGAAGGAAATATCCAAAATTTCTATAGTTTGGAACCAGAGTTGGTGGACTCGAAGTACTTTTCAGCTTCCAGAAGACCAAGAGGTTATGTACAAAATCTCCCAATAGAAGGGTGGTTTCAATCATCATGTATCCCCCCCATGACTATTCAAGAAGCACTTCCTCAGACAAAGGACTATTGGCCTCCATGGGATCAAAGAAAAAAATTGAAGCATAGACTCTAGATGATGTGGTGGTGTCCTTCGTGAAGAACTCTGTACTATAATTGAAAATTCATGAGGGAAACTGCAAGATAGTGAACAAAAATACATTCTTGAAAAGTGGGAAGATTGGATCTTGGTTTGGGTGGGGCCAGATTAGGTGTCTCCTCTAGAGGTTGATGAGATAGAAATCATATTAGGATTTGAAAAAGATCACACTCGTGGAACTTCATGTGCGACTAATCGATTGCACTGTTTGGGTAATGCATTCCAAATAGATACAGTTGCATACCATTTATCTATCTTGATTAAATCCTTTTATCATGATGGCATTAAATTAAAGTTCTTTCTCTATTTTCTGGTGATCTCTGGAGCAGAGGTTTCTTTGCATCAACCTGGGATACTTTTAACTTGTGTTGTATCTATGAAAATATGTATCCTAGGTTGATGCAATGCAACCTCTGCTCCACCAATACTAAATAGAAGGGAAAGTACTTTAATTTAATACCATCAAGATAAAATTCTTTCAAGACATATAAATGGTATGCAACTATACCTATTTGGAATGCATTACCCAAACAACTCAATCGATCAGTTGCACGTGAAGCTCCATGAGTGTGATCTTTTTCAAATCCTAATTTAATTTCTATCTCAGCAACCTCTAGAGGAGCCACCTAACCTGGCCCCACCCAAACCAAGTTCCATTCTTTGCATATTTCAAGAATGTATTTCTGTTCACTATCTTGCAGTTTCCCTTGTTAATTTTCAATTATAGTGCAGAGTTCTTCACGAAGGACACCACCACATCATCTACAGTCTATGCAATTCAAATTTTTTTTTTATCCCATGGAGGCCAATAGTCCTTTATCTGAGGAATTTCTTCCTAAATAGTCATGAGGGGGAGAGGTAATGCTTGAAATCGCCCTTCTATTGGGAGATTGTGTACATAACCTCTTGGTCTTCTAGAAGCCAAAAGTACTTCAAATCCACCAACTCTAGTTCTACACTATAGAAATTTTTGGATATTGTCTTCCAAATATCCTTCAATGCAAAAACATCATTCTCATAATAGAAAAAAGGTGGCCCTTACATGAACGCATTGATTTCCTCCAAGTGTGGCCCAATAGGTTTCCCAGGAATTCCAAAACTAGTTAGTCCCTTCGGACATAAATTAGAGACGTCACATCACACACTCCAGACTTTGATTGTTTGTATTGCATACTCTCTATTTATTTATCACCCTTTAACACTTTCCTCTTCTTTTCTCCAATTGCTCTCTTCTAGACAGCTGATGAGCTTGTTTCTATGTCATTCAAGATAATGCTTGCTTACTTTCTTTTACGAAATTTACTTGCACACGAGTCTTCAACTTGTATCTTCTACTTCCACATAGATATAAATTATAATTCACGCTTAGATGATAATTAAAAAAAATAAGCATTTGTAAATAAAATATTTATTCATTGGATGTTACATATTATTTGACGGAAAGATCCTAGATCCAATTCTTGGAGAAAGGAAACATCATTGATGAACTTTTTTTCAAATAACACTGAATCAAATAAATTAAAAATGTTTCATGTAATTTTTAAAAGTAGAACTCATGCAATGCTTTCATGCACCAACAACAAATCCATCTGACCCACAACATTATCCATAATAGAACAAATCACTATAATAGGCTATTATAAATTATCTATGCAAAAATATGAAAGAACATTAAATTACAATTATAAACCCATAAACCATTAAATAGTGAAAATAGATATAAATTTGTAAATGTCTCCCTACAAACACCACAACCATAACCAAAATAAAAAAAAATTCTTACTCACAAAAACTAAGTCGATGGTGAGTTGCAAGTCTACAACATCTCTTAGATGATCAAACCATTTCTTAATTTTATTCTTCTAATTAGTCAATGGATTTAGTTGCATGTACAAGTTTTTTATTTGAAGCCTTATGTTTCCTTCTGCATCATTCTTCATTTCTATAGTATTGGATAGTTGTACAATTTGTGATGCTATAATATCTATGTGACCCTTAATATCCTTATTATATTTAGGCCATTACCTTTAAAACATGTATGCCACCACTACATCCTTTACACTTTTCTAAAAAAAAAATTATGCTTTCTTGTAGTTGGATATGTGTTGTTGCACATTTAATCACCAAAACTTCTAGTCTTTTCTCTTCCACCTTCTTCTCTACATCTTTCAAAACTTTGGCTTCCAATTTGAAAGCATGTTCCTTAAATCCATTAAGCATCAATTATATTTTCTCTGCACTTGACAAAGACTCATCCAAAAATACTTCTAGAAGTCCTTCATGAAGGACTTTCACTGCATCATTAATAAGTTATGATCCCTATATTTGAGACTTAATAAAATTCTTGTGAGTAGAATGGTGAAGTTTATCACCCAAACAAATAATATGCAAGGGAGAAAATCACTTGAGGTCCATCTGATCTTGAGATATTGATGCCCACTTTAGCATGTCACATCCTAAATTGACAAGACTAGGATGCCTTAGGTGCCCTGGTACTCGTGATTGGGACCCAAAATATGACCCCTCATTTCTGGCCTCATGCGTGAGAAAAAATTCAAATACTTTATGTATGATTAGGTATTAAAGGAAGCCTACCTTGTCATTTGAAGGGGTCTACCTATAATTCAAGTGATCTCTTACTTATAAAATCAATTCAATTCCAAGTGAACAAGCAATCAAGCATTCATCAAGCATTGAAGGAGAATTCAAGTTAAAGCACAACATTCATGATCAATAGTCTGCATGACATCCTAAAACCTTGTGTGAGGATTCAAGAAAGATTCATCAAGGTATCATGTTCAATTTTAAACATTTTAAAATTAGATCTATCCTTTCCCTCAAAAAGAAAACCTTATACTTCAAGGTTAATTCACAACCCGAGGTTTGACCTAGGAAATCCCCCATCAAAAAACCTATTTTCATCATTTTGTGCGTAGGAAATTGATTCAAGAGTTATGTGTGAATAATTTGGCAAAGTAAATGATGACAATCAAACTCAAATTTTGATGGCATGAAAAGCAGAAGAGTAGGCCAGTTCACACCTCCTAGTCCTAAGAATTTTTGACAACATTTGATAGTAGATTATGTGTACCATCCTAATCCAAAAAGCATTCAATTTATCTACATCTAACAGGTGGAGGATCTGGTCGATCCGCACCTCCTATTCCCAACAATTCTACTTGAACACTCTATCACAGTAGAAGAGATACAACTTCTAGGTCTACAAAAAACTCTACTACAAAATGATTGTTGTAGTGACACAAAACACAAACAACAATAATAACCAACACTTGCAAAGGTGCAAACAACAACAATGATCACACTAGCATGAATCAATGCTATTCCAAGTAACAAATCTCAAAAAAATAATAACCATGCCCTAGGGGGCGCTATGTAACACAACACTTCTAGTTTGAGGATATAACATAAATGAATTAACATGAGAAAAAAGGAGAGCTCATATGGCTCCCCTTAAGATGTCAACGTACCTCTAGGTTGATATCTTAAGGTAGATAGAGATCAAGGATAAGCACCTTCAACACCAAGAAGATACCCTTAATAAACATACATGCATTCTAAGCTAGGAAGAAAGATCCTTGTACATGCCTCATTGCTATAAGAAAGGAAGAGATAGTTGTAAAAGAGATATTTTTCAACAAGTGTAAAGGGACCATTTTAAAGAGGGAGGAAGAGATATTTTCCTAAAGATGTCTACCTCCAAAAATAGAGGAGATATTTAATAAAGATTGATGATTAATGATGAACAGTTAGTACCAAATCGGTACTAAGAATGGGGGGTGAATCAGTACAGACAAAAAAAATTTCCCTGAACTGGTTTGACTACAAAGACTGCACTTAACTGGTAAACAGTATCATCAGTCTAAATCAGGGTACTATTAGTAAAACATAGCGAGAATGTGAAAGACAGGCTAGTAATGCTTAGATCACCACACAATCTAATATCTCATTTCCACTTCACCCGTATGCATAAACAAGTAATATATAATAAAAAATATAATGACTGCTGGTTCAACATGCTTTACCACTTGATAGAAAATATTAAAGCATCACATGAAAAGCATCACACATGACACACTGATTTTTCACATGGAAACCCAACTAGGAAAAACCACGGTGGGGATGAATACCCACAAGCTGTTCTTTGAACTCTTTTGAAGTCTGCTCTGTTAGGAGCCTAGTTTGGTTAAAGACTTTTACAATAGGTTCTGCTAGGAACTGATCCTACTAGGGATCACCTGGTTAAGGGATGGTTAAATACCCGGTTAAAGGTTAGAACCCTGTTAAAGGTTACCTCGCAAGAGGATTTGAAGAACTCATTGAATTGAGTCACCTTGTTAAAGGATTTATAGAAAAGCCTATTAAAGCTACCCAGTTAAGGGATTTTCCAACTACTGAAATGGTTAGAAGTCAACAGGTAATACATTGATCTAATAACAGCACACAATGCCAAGGTAGATCCTCTTTAGCTCCTTCGCTTCTGCAATCACACTCTGCAGGTATCCACACACTTCTCCAGTCTGGCAAGAATCAAGTATCTCTTCACTTGGATACACACATAACATTTGCCAACAACTTCAAAAAAAGAACATCATCAACCTTATAGGAAATAGATAGGTCGATAGCACAAACCCTAAACATTTAGGTTTAACAATTCAGTTAGTTCAATCCTAACTATTAATCACACTGCATTGAATACAACAGTCTTGAACTAATCTCAAGATGTTCTCCAACATTCATTCTTTGCCGCTTCAAGAAGCTGATAACCCATCATGCACTCTCCACCATTTATAGAGACTTCACACAGTCTCAAGGTAGATAGGATCAATCTTCTTCATGCAAGATCCTTAAGGAAATCCTTCACGCGCACAAGGCTGATGTGGCAACATGATCTAATCTTCATTACAATGCTAACTCATCATAAGATGTCATCGGTTGAATCATTCGGGCTTGGAATGCATCAACCAGAAACCTTGAAGCTAAGACTACCAACCGATAGTCATGCCAAATGAAACCCTGATACAAAACTTCCCATATACCGGTTCTCATTCCAACATACCGCTTCACTTTTTTACATATACTAGTTCACAACATCATACCGGTTCTCTTGCCAGTTTTCTTACATTGATATACTAGTTCATATTTCAGTATATTGACATCAATGACAACATACAATATCATCATGTCATCAAGCTCTGCACATATGCCAACAATCTCCCCCTTTGGCATTGATGGAAATATACAAAGATATCTCCTTGCTTCACATCTTCTCCCCAATACTGCAGGTATCTTCTCTGCTTCACATCTTCTCCCCTTTTGATAACAATGCCAAAGTGGAGGCACAAACAACTATGTTCCACTATGATGCTCCCCCTAAGGAGTAGCATCCTTCAACACACCAATCCTGAAAAAGATTTATCAATGCAATACCTGACTGATGTGGAGCACACACCTTTAGTTCACCTCTTGAAGGGGCAGCACCCCTAATTCATCTCTTAAATAGGTAAATGTAGCCTTCGGTAGAGGCTTGGTGAATATGTTTGCTAATTGCTCCTTATTGGAAACATGTTCCAATACAACCTCTTTGTTCTGAACCTTCTTCCTTAGGAAATGATACTTGAGCTCGAAGTGCTTGGTTATTGCATGCAAAACTGGATTCTTGGAAATATTAATTGCACTTGTGTTGTCCCAGAATATACTCACCAGTTTAGATACAGGAACTTTGAAACCACTTAATACATGCTTCATCCAAATTGTCTGAGTGCAGCTCATAAATGCTACAACATATTTGTAATGCCCATACCCTAGTCGGACTTTTAAAACCTGTTTAACCTTGATTGACTTCCTATGTGGCATTTTTGAATGGTAGAGTAACCGATATGCAATGTGTAGTTTAGATAATATAAATAAATTGTGCATACTTATTATTGTGCTTTTGCATCGATTTTCGTGTAAATGCAATTGTTCCCTAACCCTTGAGATAAATCTTGAGCTAACGCCTTCATTGAATATGTATATGTATATGCAAGCTTGTATGAGTTCATGGGTGCAGGAGATTGCAGGTACAACACCGCTTAGGGCAAGGTTCACCTCCTTTGGAATTTGCAAGGTTGAGTATGCTCTTTCATCTTTTGAATTCGGAATTAGTGGTCATATAACGCTCGTCTTGCCTTAGCCATGGTTAGGTGAGCATCGTGCGTGGATTCGTGGAGCTTGTCTTTCATTGGGATGCGTGTCGAGAGATTTGGGGGACTACCTCGATTTGCGTTCCTTGCACGAGGTAAGTGAGGTTTGTTATCCTAAGTATTAAATTTAAAATTATGATTAAACGTACACATTAGAGATATAGAAATTTAAATAGGTAGCTTCTTTATACGATTAATCAGTAATTAAAGAGACTTGCTTTAAATTATTATTGTAGCGAGTTTAAGGTATTTAACTAAGGTTAGTGTGCTCATTTACGCATTTGTAACTTTTATGCATTTGTAGTCGAGAAATTAGAATAAATTAAACTCTTGCATTAGATTAGTCATTTATTTAAAAATATCGCTTTATTATGTTGTAGCGAGTTAATTTAATAGCTAATTTTAAAATAATGAATTTAATGAGATTATGCGTTTTTGGAAAGGAAAAATTTAAAGACATTTGGGAGATAGCAATAAATTACGCATTTTCGCATTTGGAGGGAAAAGGGAAAATTATTATTATTTAAAAGAAATTATTTCTTCTTACTTGTATAGTTGATAAAATATAAAAGTTTGATTTTCAGTAAATTAAAATTAGAGTAGAATATGAAATAGAAGCTTTTAAATTTTAAAAGAAAAATGAACAAGGGGGGGGGATGAATGATTCCCATTTGGATTTCATTTATTGGATTTTAGAAATAAAACCCTAAATTCGAAATTGAAAAGGGGGACAAAATTAGGGTTTCATTTTTAACCTAGTTGGTAAGCATTTTTGGGGGTTCTGGGCTTGGAAGTTTTTTTTTTGGAAGGAAAATGGGGGATTTGCAATGGAGCAGCAGATTGGGAAGCTTTTCATTCAAGATTCAAGCCTGGAATTTGCATTGTGAGGTAAGAATCGAATCTTCTCCTTATTTATTTGTTGAACAAAAAAACAGTATGTCACATGAATGTTTTGAAGTTAGTTTTCAGTCTCTTCCCAACTTGGTTATTTTAAATCAATCTTTGTTGTTAAAAGATTTTGTGATTCAAACTTGATAGGAGACATTCTTTCCATAAGGAGTTTTTTTTTATACAAATCTGGGAATAAATGGGTCTGTATTTTTGAGATTTATTTTGATAAAACCCAACTGTAAGTCGGATTCATATGAAAAAAAAAGGGGGGTAAATTTTCGAACTGTAAATCGAATGAAGGAAGGAAAAAGAAAAAAAAATAATAATAAAATTTAAATGCAAAATTTTGAGGGGTTCGGGGGGGGAGCCGAAGCTCGACCCGTCCCCTCCCCGCGCGCGCGCTCGCAGCGACCTCGGCGCCCACACACAGTGGGGGCCGAAGGGGACTGCGTCTCCTTTGGAGGCCGCAGCCCCCTCCGGCACCACTGTGTGGAGGGTGCCGTAGGGACTGCGTCCCCCATGGCGGACGCAGAGCCCCCGGGCTGCGCCGCCATGGTGGCCGCAGTTCCTAGCGGCAAGGGTAGCGGCTAGGGTTTGGACGTAGCGTTGCCTTTTTTTTAAGTTTGCTTTTCTTATTTGGTTGTTGATGGAAGTTAGTAAATTTGATTTGCTTTGTAAGTATTTAAGAAAAAGGGGTTTTTAGGTTGTTTTATTTGGTTATACAATCACAAAATAAAAAAAAAAAAAAGGGATGCTTAGTAATTTTGATTTATTACAAGCAATATTTCATTTTGAAATTTGCATGGAGGTGTGCATGAAAATTAGTTATGATTTCTTTTATTTTAAATGTCAAAAAGGGAGACAAATAGATACGTTAAAATATGAGTTAACATAGTAGCATCTACTAGGTATCTACATATACTTGATGACTTATATGAACTTTACTTCCAAAGAATATTATGGAAATTGTTTTTTTTATTATTTCACGGATGTTGCGATGTACATTTAAGCTTAAGTTAGCTCGGGAACTGTTGTCCTATTTCTTTATTTACTCTTAATTTATTTTTGTTCCTTTATAGTGATGAGGTATCCCTTGTGTAGTTTAAAAAAAAAAAGGGCTAGATTATCTCTGTAAAACCATCTTATCATTAGTGGGCATCTAAGGGTTATCTAATTTGGTTAGACGTTTACGTCAGCTTGGGAAAGTGTTAAATATTACTCGTCATCGCTTGAGCATGACTTATTAATTTGGGAAATTTTGTTGGGTCCCTGTCATCCGATTCCTTTGTTCTGTCCAACGTTGGTCCAGTCTCCATTTAGGGTACTATCTGTTAAGAAATCCTTGTCCGATTTACTTGATATATATATAGTAGGATCCACTACCAAAGGGATCATTGCGTAATTAACGTCCGAGGTGTCTGTTGCTTATTGTTTGTATTCGCCCAGTGGCAAGATGTAAAAGACTTATCAATTATGTAATTCCTAAAGATATAATACCAAAGGGGTCTTGCAGTTGAGCAGACCCGGAGATGTAGCCCATCCGGGGTGAACTCCGAGATCATACCTGTGTTATGTGATGTTTTTAGCGTACTTGTTTTATGTTTCAAGTTACCATGAATGGTTGTACTCTCGCTTAAGTGTATGGTGGAAATTTAATGAAATCAAATTTAAGTGCATAACATTATTCAAATGGATAAATATAGCCTTTTAAATTCGTAAAACGTGGTGAATTATGAATATGGCAAGGTATTTAAATATTGAGATTAAAGTTGTGGGAAAAGGTAAATTGATAATGTTAATTTAAGTTGTAATGGTGAAAAAAATCTTGTTAGAATACTTTATGGGGTTAACTTGTTATTAAGTATATAAATGGAATGGATGTAAAAAGGAAATGAAGTTAAGATTTATGTCATAATTCTTAAATGGAAAACTAAAAAAATGAACATCATATAAATATCTATCTTTTTACCTTAGAAAATGAATCACGCCATGTCAATTATGTTCATTGCATTGGATGATTTGTTAAGTTATTTCACTCTTTAATCATAACCATTAACCCTCATCAGATTAATTTGATATTCGTGTGGACTCAATTAGATATCCATATTTTTAATCCCTTATAAAAGGAACCCCTCATGATTGCTAAAATTAAACTAAAATGGAAAAGTAATTGATTTGTTGTTTAAACATTATATCCTAGTAAAAGTATCTCTCTCATTTTAAGATCATTTAACAAGAAGAGAACAAAACAAGAGATATGCAAAAAGATAATTGTATTTTAATCCGAATAGAAGAACGTCATTATGATCTAATTACTTCAATCTTGAAATGTTAAATATTATCTTCCTAACTATATCATAAAGTTAAAGGATGAACTCTTGTGGCTCAAATACATTTTTCATGTAATGATTCTAGCCATCTAGTAGTATTATTTTTAAAACATCAAATGTATCCTATGGCTACTCATATTTTACCTTTCATAATAGAACTTCAACTCATTAGTAGGCTACGCATGATAACAAATGAAGAGCCCTCACTCTACTCATGGAAGTTTAATCCGAAAGAAATAAATTTATCTTATTAACTACACTGTTTAATATTTTAAAGGAGGTATCAAATGTGGGTGAATATTTTAAGATCAAATGAAGGAATCCTCGTTATATTGAACGTAGTTTAACCCGAATGAATGAATCTCATTAGGCATATTTTTAAAACATTAAAGGATGAAATCAATTGTGAATGGATACCACAAAACCAAGGAGTGGACTTCATCACATTAAACACATGAACCCTTTTGGGGGCCCTCTTAACGTAATTATGAAATTAAGTGCATTGAGTAAATGACTCCTCAATGGCCTCCTAACCACCAAAGTAAATGTACGCCTCCAAAAATTTTAAGATGTCATATCTGTGAACACATATGTAATCTAGATCTATGCATTATCTCGTAAGTAAGATATCCAATTTAATGGATCTAATGACGCAAGTTGAGTTAGGTGTAAGGTTAGGTAATCGCGTTGGGAAACCTCTTAGGATTGTTGAGCCTTCCGCTATGATAGCTAAGTTGATAGATAACTCCAATGTATTTTAATGTCGTGCCTAATAATGAATTGAGTTAACTTCAATTTATCTTAATAATGTAACTTTTCATTAACGCTCTAAATAATTATTATAAAAAAAAAAATTTACACTCTATTTGAGTGTTTTTAATTTAAACCCTTAGGGGTTTCCTGGCGGGGCATTACACTTGGTATCAGAGCCCATGTTGCAACACTGGGATCTCTGGTTTCACTTGTGCTCTTAGTTGGTGTGTGTGTGTCTATCTTATGTTGTATGCTTGTCCACCTTGATGTGAGAGTGTGGTTTAACAAACCCTATTTGTGTGTAACATGTGTGATTCACACTTTGTTTTCACCTTATTGATGTGGGTGTTTTGGAAATAATTATGGGTGTTTTGTCTACCTATTGAGGTCTTGGTCTATGACTTCTCTTCTTTGAAAAGGATTCGTATGTACCTTCATTCTTGCTTTGTTTTACTTTTTGACTAATCCATCTAAGTTGGTTGTTAATGTCTTGAACCTAAAAGTACGAAATGTGCTTGTTTATGGTTTTGATCTATTTTAATGATTGTCCACTTGAAAGACTAGTATGGCAAATGTTAATGCTATTACGTAGTACATTGAGTGAATACCACTCATCTTCCTTTCTCTCTCTAAGTAAAATAAAAAGAATTGATATGTGTAGTTACCTCTTATTTAAGTTATCTAATTGCAAGAGAAAGGATGATATATCTTGAGCCTTGTGTGAACCTTATAACGTTTTTGTGCTTTAGATTGTGAAAAAGGATTGATTTAGGAGTTAATTTTTGGTTAATGATAGGAAATTGTATATTTGCATTAAAAGGTTCTCCATGTGCTTGGTAGGAGTAATATAGTTAAATTTCATCTTAAGTAAGGTGCTTCAAATGCGTATAGTTGATTCTGTGCAAATTGCTTGATGTGAACGGAAAACCAAAAGAGGACATACTGTAGTAGCTTCAAGAGTAAATTGATGTGCTCCTCAAAAGATTGTTTTATGTGCTTATTCAACTAGTGTGATTAGGACCTATTAAATGACACACCATTTAACTTGTTTTGGGATTTAGATAACTACCTTATTATGCCTCGAAAGGAGTAAATAAGAGACTTGATCGATTAGTATGCACTAAATGTGTAGAATCTAGTAGATAGCCCTTCATTACCTCCTTGTCGTATTATAAATTTTCAATGTTAGATTCTATGTGTTATTGTATTGTATTGCATTACGAATAGTGATTGTGCTCTAGGAGACTTGTATTACAAAAAGAAAATTTGGTCATTTTGAATTCTTGCTCGGAAAACTAGAAACATTATAGTGCAGCAGTAATGATCAGAAATGTCATGTTAGGATGTTTTGGCACTTTTCTAAAAGATAGCAAAAGGAAAACCATGCACTCAAATGATAAACTTATATCCGAGCATATGGAGTGATTTTGAAACCCTTGTGTATTCATAGGAATTCGTTGATTTTCCAACTCTCTTCCTCCTCTTGTTTAAAATAAAGGAATTGTTGTTTTGGAATACTATTTGGAATGCAGTGATTTAAAGAAATTCTTATAATGCATATGAAATTTTATGTTGCTTTGGGCTTCTAATTGAAAGGAGAAAGTTTTTCATCTTGAAAAGGGAAATTGCATAATTAGTAATGTGAATGAAAATGCTTAGGGAAGATTGAGAAAGATATTAGAATGATGTTATCTCGTTGTGTAAATTTGAATTGTTGAAAATTTCAGTACGTGGATCTAGAGTAAACCTTGTTGGTGATTCATGTGTAAAGCATAATTAAAAAACTTCCCTTAAGTATATGTTAGCATAATGTAAAGTGTTCCCCGTAAATGTGACTAAACCAGTAATGGTGCTATTCGGCGTGTGTTGTGAGAGAACCCGTACTTGCTTTGTGTGCCCATGGGATGGTGAAGTAATCAACCATGGGGAATATGTTTGCTTAGGAGTATGGGAAACCATACCTATCTATGTGGTGTTGCTTATTTGTTCCCTTACTGAGTGCCAACCCACGGGTTGTTGATAAGTCAGTATGTGAAGGGGTAGTAGTAGAAGTCACCATTCCTCGAATAGTATGAACAGCGTAAGAGTAATGTCGACGCGAAGCGACTTTAGCTTCCCTATTTTGAGGAAAAGCATGGTTTTGTAACGAAACTATAACATAGGTGTACTCAATACTTCCCCTTGTGATGAACCGATTTATGAGGTTCATGTGTGCCAGCCTTATTCCCATCCTTTATCTTGAGCATATAGATGACAGTTTTTGAGCATATTGTTGGATTCCATATTGGAGCATTTGTTGCCTTGTCTTCATGAGAGGTGTGGTACTTTCTTACATATTGGAGCATTTGTTGCCTTGTCTTCATGAGAGGCGTGGTACTTTCTTACATATTGGAGCATTTGTTGCCTTGTCTTCATGAGAGGCGTGTTATTGTTCTACATAAGTTACCAACTGGCTAGCGTTGGTAGACTTATGGGTAGACCTTAGCCATGTATACCTCTGGCTTACGGCGAGTATCCTGAGAGGAACATCGCTATGCGGAGTGTGACCAGCGCGTGCCTTATCCGCGGGGTACACTGCCATGCGGGATACGTCCATTGCGTACTTTGTCCGCTTGGAGTATTGCCATGCCGTGCTGAGACACGATGCGGGATGTAGTAGACATTTCCATGCGGTCTACCGCTATGTATTGGGTAGAGCCATGCCACGTGACGACGTGATGCGGGGTGATGCCGAGGTGCACACTGCCATGCCATGTGGATGTGTGACTTGGTCACACCACATGATGAGCTACTAGGATAGCTAGACGATTGTTCCTTCCTTCCTCGTTGGTGGCTAGCTACTAGTCACATAGTGATGTAATGTGCACTTATGAATTTCTTTTATTTATTTATTTATTGATTATCTTGTGGGCCAGCAATTTATTTTACTTTGACCTTGACAGTTTAGCCACAAACTTGCGATCTTGATTTTACTTGATTTGATGTTGCAAATCCGGAAATTATTTTCTTGTTTTATTGTTGGAATTGACAAATATTACCCTTAATCTTTTGTACTTTGGTGGCTAAACCGGATAATTCTTGTTGTTTTTGAATGCTGGTCTTGTGTTGTGATGTGAATTCCTCTCCAAGAACGTGGGAGACGGGCTTGGATGAGTGTATACGAGGAAGTAGACGCAAGGAACCTTGAGGATGGAGGTATGTGAGGCTGTGTAAACAGCTAAGATCCACTACCTACCTATGAGTGGTGACTATCTCTTGGAGGCTAAACACCTTACACAACAAGGGATATTCACGAGGGACTTGTATGGAAGGAAGCACCGCTATGGTGTACCCTATCACCATCAAGCCCTCGAGTGAGATGTTGGATATTTGTTGATCATGTATTTATTCTGAGAGCAGGCATTAAGATGTGGATCATATATGTTACCTTTGACCGAGCATTTGACATGCTCACATGTGGCCTATTGTGTTGTGCAAACCAGTCTTGTGGATGGAAATTATGTGTAATCATGGATTAAATGGTATTAACTTGTCACTATGTTATGGGGCATAGTCATTGGAAAAGTTCTTGTATGTCTGAAAAGTGTAAACAATTGAGTTCTTATGTTGTTCTTATATGTTGAAAACTTAGCTTGGTTGTAAAATTGATATGTGAAGCTAGTCCTATGTGATAAAATATTGTGAAAGAGATGAATTGGTGAAAGAAATTGACCTTGAGAGCACATTTCCTTGCCATGTTTGATAGATGAGTATGAAAACTGTGTCTATATATTTTAAATTGCTTAAATTTGGTGAAATAAAAAGGGAAAAGTCTCGTATCCATGCTGTGATTGAGTGTAAATTATAGAATATTTGAAGGTGTGAATGATGTTAGATGCATTTTTATTGATGAATAATGTTTTAAATTGTTGACAAATAGTTGTTTGTGCAAAATGAAAATTGTTAATTGAGTTTAAGGACTAATAAGTGTGGCAGGACTTCCGTTTAACTTTGCGACTTCCAGGAGTAAGTCGGAACCTAGGGGGGGAGAATGTAATGCCCATACCCTAGTCGGACTTTTAAAACCCGTTTAACCTTGATTGACTTCCTATGTGGCACTTTTGAATGGTAGAGTAACCGATATGCAATGTGTAGTTTAGATAATATAAATAAATTGTGCATACTTATTATTGTGCTTTTGCATCGATTTTCGTGTAAATGCAATTGTTCCCTAACCCTTGAGATAAATCTTGAGCTAACGCCTTCATTGAATATGTATATGTATATGCAAGCTTGTATGAGTTCATGGGTGCAGGAGATTGCAGGTACAACACCGCTTAGGGCAAGGTTCACCTCCTTTGGAACTTGCAAGGTTGAGTATGCTCTTTCATCTTTTGAATTCGGAATTAGTGGTCATATAACGCTCGTCTTGCCTTAGCCATGGTTAGGTGAGCATCGTGCGTGGATTCGTGGAGCTTGTCTTTCATTGGGATGCGTGTCGAGAGATCTGGGGGACTACCTTGATTTGCGTTCCTTGCACGAGGTAAGTGAGGTTTGTTATCCTAAGTATTAAATTTAAAATTATGATTAAACGTACACATTAGAGATATAGAAATTTAAATAGGTAGCTTCTTTATACGATTAATCAGTAATTAAAGAGACTTGCTTTAAATTATTATTGTAGCGAGTTTAAGGTATTTAACTGAGGTTAGTGTGCTCATTTACGCATTTGTAACTTTTATGCATTTGTAGTCGAGAAATTAGAATAAATTAAACTCTTGCATTAGATTAGTCATTTATTTAAAAATATCGCTTTATTATGTTGTAGCGAGTTAATTTAATAGCTAATTTTAAAATAATGAATTTAATGAGATTATGCGTTTTTGGAAAGGAAAAATTTAAAGACATTTGGGAGATAGCAATAAATTACGCATTTTCGCATTTGGAGGGAAAAGGGAAAATTATTATTATTTAAAAGAAATTATTTCTTCTTACTTGTATAGTTGATAAAATATAAAAGTTTGATTTTCAGTAAATTAAAATTAGAGTAGAATATGAAATAGAAGCTTTTAAATTTTAAAAGAAAAATGAACAAGGGGGGGGGATGAATGATTCCCATTTGGATTTCATTTATTGGATTTTAGAAATAAAACCCTAAATTCGAAATTGAAAAGGGGGACAAAATTAGGGTTTCATTTTTAACCTAGTTGGTAAGCATTTTTGGGGGTTCTGGGCTTGGAAGTTTTTTTTTTGGAAGGAAAATGGGGGATTTGCAATGGAGCAGCAGATTGGGAAGCTTTTCATTCAAGATTCAAGCTTGGAATTTGCATTGTGAGGTAAGAATCGAATCTTCTCCTTATTTATTTGTTGAACAAAAAAACAGTATGTCACATGAATGTTTTGAAGTTAGTTTTCAGTCTCTTCCCAACTTGGTTATTTTAAATCAATCTTTGTTGTTAAAAGATTTTGTGATTCAAACTTGATAGGAGACATTCTTTCCATAAGGAGTTTTTTTTTATACAAATCTGGGAATAAATGGGTCTGTATTTTTGAGATTTATTTTGATAAAACCCAACTGTAAGTCGGACTCATATGAAAAAAACAGGGGGGTAAATTTTCGAACTGTAAATCGAATGAAGGAAGGAAAAAGAAAAAAAAAAAATAATAAAATTTAAATGCAAAATTTTGAGGGGTTCGGGGGGGGAGCCGAAGCTCGACCCGTCCCCTCCCCGCGCGCGTGCTCGCAGCGACCTCGGCGCCCACACACAGTGGGGGCCGAAGGGGACTGCGTCTCCTTTGGAGGCCGCAGCCCCCTCCGGCACCACTGTGTGGAGGGTGCCGTAGGGACTGCGTCCCCCATGGCGGACGCAGAGCCCCCGGGATGCGCCGCCATGGTGGCCGCAGTTCCTAGCGGCAAGGGTAGCGGCTAGGGTTTGGACGTAGCGTTGCCTTTTTTTTAAGTTTGCTTTTCTTATTTGGTTGTTGATGGAAGTTAGTAAATTTGATTTGCTTTGTAAGTATTTAAGAAAAAGGGGTTTTTAGGTTGTTTTATTTGGTTATACAATCACAAAATAAAAAAAAATAAAAAGGGATGCTTAGTAATTTCGATTTATTACAAGCAATATTTCATTTTGAAATTTGCATGGAGGTGTGCATGAAAATTAGTTATGATTTCTTTTATTTTAAATGTCAAAAAGGGAGACAAATAGATACGTTAAAATATGAGTTAACATAGTAGCATCTACTAGGTATCTACATATACTTGATGACTTATATGAACTTTACTTCCAAAGAATATTATGGAAATTGTTTTTTTTATTATTTCACGGATGTTGCGATGTACATTTAAGCTTAAGTTAGCTCGGGAACTGTTGTCCTATTTCTTTATTTACTCTTAATTTATTTTTGTTCCTTTATAGTGATGAGGTATCCCTTGTGTAGTTTAAAAAAAAAAAGGGCTAGATTATCTCTGTAAAACCATCTTATCATTAGTGGGCATCTAAGGGTTATCTAATTTGGTTAGACGTTTACGTCAGCTTGGGAAAGTGTTAAATATTACTCGTCATCGCTTGAGCATGACTTATTAATTTGGGAAATTTTGTTGGGTCCCTGTCATCCGATTCCTTTGTTCTGTCCAACGTTGGTCCAGTCTCCATTTAGGGTACTATCTGTTAAGAAATCCTTGTCCGATTTACTTGATATATATATATAGTAGGATCCACTACCAAAGGGATCATTGCGTAATTAACGTCCGAGGTGTCTGTTGCTTATTGTTTGTATTCGCCCAGTGGCAAGATGTAAAAGACTTATCAATTATGTAATTCCTAAAGATATAATACCAAAGGGGTCTTGCAGTTGAGCAGACCCGGAGATGTAGCCCATCCGGGGTGAACTCCGAGGTCATACCTGTGTTATGTGATGTTTTTAGCGTACTTGTTTTATGTTTCAAGTTACCATGAATGGTTGTACTCTCGCTTAAGTGTATGGTGGAAATTTAATGAAATCAAATTTAAGTGCATAACATTATTCAAATGGATAAATATAGCCTTTTAAATTCGTAAAACGTGGTGAATTATGAATATGGCAAGGTATTTAAATATTGAGATTAAAGTTGTGGGAAAAGGTAAATTGATAATGTTAATTTAAGTTGTAATGGTGAAAAAAATCTTGTTAGAATACTTTATGGGGTTAACTTGTTATTAAGTATATAAATGGAATGGATGTAAAAAGGAAATGAAGTTAAGATTTATGTCATAATTCTTAAATGGAAAACTAAAAAAATGAACATCATATAAATATCTATCTTTTTACCTTAGAAAATGAATCACGCCATGTCAATTATGTTCATTGCATTGGATGATTTGTTAAGTTATTTCACTCTTTAATCATAACCATTAACCCTCATCAGATTAATTTGATATTCGTGTGGACTCAATTAGATATCCATATTTTTAATCCCTTATAAAAGGAACCCCTCATGATTGCTAAAATTAAACTAAAATGGAAAAGTAATTGATTTGTTGTTTAAACATTATATCCTAGTAAAAGTATCTCTCTCATTTTAAGATCATTTAACAAGAAGAGAACAAAACAAGAGATATGCAAAAAGATAATTGTATTTTAATCCGAATAGAAGAACGTCATTATGATCTAATTACTTCAATCTTGAAATGTTAAATATTATCTTCCTAACTATATCATAAAGTTAAAGGATGAACTCTTGTGGCTCAAATACATTTTTCATGTAATGATTCTAGCCATCTAGTAGTATTATTTTTAAAACATCAAATGTATCCTATGGCTACTCATATTTTACCTTTCATAATAGAACTTCAACTCATTAGTAGGCTATGCATGATAACAAATGAAGAGCCCTCACTCTACTCATGGAAGTTTAATCCGAAAGAAATAAATTTATCTTATTAACCACACTGTTTAATATTTTAAAGGAGGTATCAAATGTGGGTGAATATTTTAAGATCAAATGAAGGAATCCTCGTTATATTGAACGTAGTTTAACCCGAACGAATGAATCTCATTAGGCATATTTTTAAAACATTAAAGGATGAAATCAATTGTGAATGGATACCACAAAACCAAGGAGTGGACTTCATCACATTAAACACATGAACCCTTTTGGGGGCCCTCTTAACGTAATTATGAAATTAAGTGCATTGAGTAAATGACTCCTCAATGGCCTCCTAACCACCAAAGTAAATGTACGCCTCCAAAAATTTTAAGATGTCATATCTGTGAACACATATGTAATCTAGATCTATGCATTATCTCGTAAGATATCCAATTTAATGGATCTAATGACGCAAGTTGAGTTAGGTGTAAGGTTAGGTAATCGCGTTGGGAAACCTCTTAGGATTGTTGAGCCTTCCGCTATGATAGCTAAGTTGACAGATAACTCCAATGTATTTTAATGTCGTGCCTAATAATGAATTGAGTTAACTTCAATTTATCTTAATAATGTAACTTTTCATTAACGCTCTAAATAATTATTATAAAAAAAAAAATTTACACTCTATTTGAGTGTTTTTAATTTAAACCCTTAGGGGTTTCCTGGCGGGGCATTACAATATTCTACTTCTACTACAGACTGAGAGATACAACTCTACTTATTAGTCATCCATGAGACTAGTCTACCACCAAGAAAGAATGAACCACCGGTTGTGCTCTTCCGATCATCCACATTACCAGCCCAATCAACATTTGTAAACACTTTGAGGTTGAAATTATTACTATATGGATACCACAATCCATAGTCAATAGTTCCCTTCAAATATCTAAGAATCCACTTGACTGCTACCAAGTGGGATTCTCTTGGACTTTTCTGGAACTGTGCAGTAATGCCCACTACATGTGCAATGTCCGGTTTGCTATGTACTACATAGTGCAACTTACCAATCATTGATCAGTATTCCTTCTCATTCACCAACACTGAGTCATCCTCTTTTGACAATTTACAACCGGTCACCATCGGTGTACCAACCAGTTTGTTGTCTTCCATGCCAAAGGTCTTCAACACCTCTTTGACATACTTGGGCTGAGTGATAAAGATACCATCTTTCATTTGTTGAATTTGTAGTCCAATAAAGAACTTAATCTCCCCTATATGTGACATCTCAAATTCCTTCTTCATCTCATCTACAAAATCATGACTCATCTTGTCATCTCCACCAAAAATTATGTCATCAACAAATACTTCACAGATTAGAATCTGATCTCCTTCTAACTTCAAATAGATATTGTATCTTCACTTGTTCTTTCAAATCCAATCTTCACAAGATGGGAGTGTAAGCGTTCATACCATGCTCTAGGTGCCTACTTCAATCATACAAGGCTTTATGTAGCCTACACACCATGTCACTATTCTCTGATAGGGCAAACCCATCTAGTTTCTCTATATACACCTCCTCTTGAAGTATTCCATTCAGGAATGCAGATTTTACATCCATTTGATAAACTTTGAATCCCTTGAAGGATGCATATGCAAGAAGCATATGAACTCCTTCCAATCTAGCTACTAGAGCAAAGGTTTCTCCATAGTCTTCTCCTTCTTCTTGAGCATATCCCTTACACACCAGTCTGGCTTTGTTTCTTACCACTATGCCATCTTCATTCAGCTTATTTCTGAAAACCCATTTGGTGCCAATGACATTTTTATGCTTAGGTATGGGTACCAAAGACCATGTGCCATTCTTTTCTATCCGGTCAAGTTCCTCTTCCATTGCCTTGATCTAGTCTTCATATTTATGTGCCTCTTTAAATGTTTTAGGCTCAAATTCAGAGATCATGCAAGAGTTTTCTCTGACCTTTCTTCTTGTAAGAATTCCCGCATCCTTATCTCCTATGATCTGCATCGGATCATGATTCAGCTTTACATACCTAGGAATGATTATAACAGATTCCTCTTGCTTTTCTTCTTCATCCTCATCTTCATCAGCATCAGCATCTACCAATGTAGAAGCACTGTTACTGGTACTAGGTTGTTTTACAACCGGTTCCTAGAAGGTTACAACCAGTTCATCTACCACTTTCTCACTATCAGTTTCCTCAATTTTCTCAGAGGTTTCATCAACTCTAACATTGATAATTTCAACAATTCTCTGAGTCCTATTGTTGAAACATTTGAGAGCTTTTCTCTTGGTGGAATACCCTAGGAATATTCCCTCATCACATTTTGCATCAAACTTGCTCTGGTGTTCACTCCTCTTGATATAACACTTGCTACCAAACACTCTAAAGTAGTGTACTACAGGAGTCTTACTGGTCCAATACTCATAAGGTGTTTTATCCTTACCTTTCTTGATGAGTACCCAGTTCATTGTGTAGACAGCAATGCTCACCGCTTCTCTTCAAAAAGTGTAAGCAACTTTTCCTTGAATCAACATGGTTTTGGATGCTTCAACTATAGTCTGATTGTTCCTTTCTGCTAGGTCATTCTGTTGTGGAGTCTGAGGGGTAGACAATTTCCTCTTGATGCCATTTTCTTCACAGTACTTATTGAACTCACCAAAAGTGAACTCACCTCCTTGGTTAGTTCTAAGGCATTTGATTCTCTTACCACTTTCTTTTTCAATCAGTCCTCTGAAGGCTTTGAACTTTCTCAAAGCTTTAGACTTGTCTTTCAAGAATGTGACCCACATCATTCTTGAGCAGTCATCAGTGAGAATCATAAAGTACCTATCTCCCTACACACTCCTATTTTTCATAGGACCACACAAATCAGTATGCATAAGATCAAGTAAATTATCTGCAGTGAAAGATTTACCTTTGAAGGTTGAGGAAGACATTTTCCCCAGTTGACACTCTTTGCACAAAGGATTCTCTAGTTTGCTCAGCACAGGAAATCCTCTAATTGCCTTTTTGTTACTGGCCTTCACAATATTATCAAAGTTTACATGGAAGAGTCTCCTATGCCATATCTAGCTATCATCAAACTTAGCCATTAGACATGTACTGATATTTGCATTCAGCTGAAATAAGTTACCTCTGGTCTGCATACCAGTGGCCATCAATTCACCACTCTTTCCTTTTATTTTGCACACTCCATCTTTGAATTCCAGAGTGAGTCCATTATCATTCAGCTGGGCAACACTCAAAAGGTTGTTCCTGAGACCTTCTACCCAATACACATTATCAACACTGATTTTTCCATTTAGAGAGATGGACCCTCTGCCTTTTACCATACATGGTGCATCATTACCAAATCAAACCACACCACCATCATACTCTTCTAGAGACAGAAACTTACTTTGGTCACCAGTCATGTGGTGAGAATAACCACTATCAGTAATCCACTCACTGGAATTATCAAAGCGGGAGACAAGAGCCTTCTTGTTTGACACATCTTCCTTAACTACTACAAACACAATGTGTTCACTTTCTTCATCTTCTTATTCCTCATCAGTGATACCTTCATCAACTGCTACAAAATAGTTTCTCTTGTTTCCTCCTTTTAACTTCTTGAACTTTTCTGGTTTGTCCTTATTATCACCACCAGGATAGTTTATAGCAATGTGTCCTATCTTATTGCAAGAAAATCATTTCAAAGGGAGCTTACCTTTGTATTTACCAGTTCCCTTAGGAAGTCTCTTGGCAAGAAGAGCTTCAAATTCCATCAGGATCTCCTCATCATCCATTTCTCTGCTTTGGCTTGGTTCACAACTGGTACTAGCTTCTTTTCCCTTTCTAGATGGTGTAGCAGATGCTCTAAAGGCTGACTCAATCTTTTGAATACTATCATCATAATTATTTAGCTCATATGCAGTCAACTTAGCAATGATGGAGTCTAGAAATACCTTCATCTTGTCTATAGACCTCAACTCTTGAATAGCAACAACCCTTATTGCATAGACTGGTAACAAGGATCTCAAGACTTTGCTAACAACAGTGGAATCATCTATTTTACCTCCTGCACTCTTGATGTTTCCAACAATAGTTTTGATTCTTATTCCATATTGTTGAATGGTCTCTCCTTCAACCATCCGCATGTCTTCAAACTTTCCCCTAAGGCTCTCTTCCTTAGCTTGTTTCACATGCTCATCACCGCCATATATATTCTCTAGAGCATCCCATACTTCTTTGGGATTGTCTTTATTCTGAATCTCTCTTCTTTGATCATTGGTGAGAGTATCGGTAGGGATAACATAAGCATTCTCAACATAGCTCCAATGTTGAGCACCCATGCTTCTAATGTATATCATCATTCTATCCTTCCATATCTTAAAGTTATCTCTGTTGAACTTTGGACCTTCCCTCTTCATCATTAGAGTAGGATATTTTCCTCAAGCGGTTAGGCTTACAACACAGAGGACTTAGAGGATGCTCTAATACCAATTGATGATTAATGATGAATAGTTAGTACCAAACTGGTACTGAGAGGGGGGGGTGAATCAGTACAGACAAAAAAATTTTCCCTGAACCAGTTTGACTCTAAAGACTGCACTTAACTGGTAAACAGTATCACCAGTCTAAATCAAGGCACTACCAGTAAAACACAGTGAGAATGTGAAAGACATAAATTGGTAACGCATAGATAACCACACAATCTAATATCTCATTTCCACTTCACCTGTATGCATAAACAAGTAATACATCATCAGAAATATAATGACTGCTAGTTCAACATGCTTTACCACTTGACAAAAAATATTAAAGCATCACACATGACACATTGATTTTTCATGTGGAAACCCAACTAGGAAAAACCACGATGGGGATGAATACCCACAAGCTATTCTTTGAACTCTTATGAAGTCCACTTTGTTAGGAGCCTAGTCTGGTTAAAGACTTTTACAATAGGTTCTGCTAGGAACCGATCCTGCTAGGGATCACCCAGTTAAGGGATGGCTAAATACCTGGTTGAAGGTTAGAACCCTATTAAAGGTTACCTCGCAAGTGGATTTGAAGAAATCATTTAATTGAGTCACCCTGTTAAAGGATTTACACAAAAGCCTATTAAAGCTACCCGGCTAAGGGATTTTCCAACTGCTAAAATGGTTAGAAGTCAACAGGTAATACACTGATCTGATAACAGCACACAATGCCAAGGCAGATCCTCTTTAGCTCCTTTGCTTCTACAATCACACTCTATAGGTATCCATGCATTTCTTTGGTCTAGCAAGAATTAAGTATCTCTTCACTTGGATACACACATAACATTTGCCAACAACTTCAAAAAAAGAACATCATCAACCTTATAGGAAACAAATAGGTCGATAGCATAAACCCTAAACATTTAGGTTTAACAATTTAGTCAGTTCAATCCTGACTGTTAATCACACTGCATTGAATACAACAATCTTGAACAGATCTCAAGATGTTCTCCAATGTTCATTCTTTTCCACTTCAGGAAGCTGATAACCCATCACGCACTCTCCACCATTTACAGAGACTCTGCACGTTCCCGAGGTAGATAGGATCAATCTTCTTCATGCAAGATCCTCAAGGAAATCCTTCACACACACAAGGTTGGCATGGCAACATGATCTGATCTTCATTACAATGCTAACTCATCACAATATGTCATCAGTTGAATCACATAGGCTTGGAATGCATCAACCAGAAACCCTAAAGCTAAGACTATCAACCGGTAGCCATGCCAAATGAAACCTTGATACAAAACTTCCCATATATTGGTTCTCATTCCAACATACCGCTTCACTTTTTCACAAATACCAGTTCACAACATCATACTGGTTCACAACATCATACTGGTTCTCTTGCCAATTTGCTTACATCAATATACCGGTTCATATTCCAGCATATTGACATCGATGACAAAATACAATATCATCATGTCATCAAGCTCTGCACATATGCCAACAATCATCTTTTAAATTAAGAAATGGTCAGGAGATTAAGAATACAAACCTTTCATATTGCACACTTCAAGGTATATTCAAACCTATTTGACCTAGGAAAGCTCCCATCAATAAATTGAAGAGCCCAATGAATTGCCAGCGTAGCATGAGGATGTATGATGTTAACAATAGCAAAATGATATTATGATGGTGGCAAAATTACAAAAAGTTGTGATCATATTTTTATTGGGAATGAAAGAAACCACCTTGAGCTCATGAATGATAGGCATTGTGTTGTAGAGCATCAACCCTTGTTGAACAAGGGTGTCACATTTTTTAGGCTCAATCGGTGCAAGGAGACATTTTGTGTATATGAAGTGGTTTCAATTATCCATTTTGTGTATAAGTAGAGAGGAGAGGTCAATGTCTTTGTTTATTTGCCTACAAAATAATGAAAGAGGTCCTAATCAAGGAACACACATGTCCAAGCAAGGAGAGAATTTGGATTGAGGACAATTCTATGCAAGAAAGGATATCAAGTTATAAAAGATAAAAATTAACAAAGGTAAAGTGGATCCTTAAAAAAGAGGAACAATTGACAACTATTATTCTTGCTCCACAATGTATAGACAAGAAGAACTAGGCTAATGCATTGCCTCCCAAGTATGATTGCACATGAAATCATAGTACCATGAATGAAAATGAGCCCCTAATAGGCAATTAAGCTACCGATGTCATATAGCAAGATAAAAACATAATAGACAATGGGGGAGGGGATGCCAACAAAGGAGGAGGATAGAAAACTAAATCTTCTTCAGAAAAATGTAATGTATATTTCTCATGAACCTCCACACTTCATTGCACACATCCTAAATCATGTCCATTGCATCTATGTGTATAATTAAATGTGGTATTTAAATCATGTCTAGAGGAGTGTGTTCATTCATATTTTCAAAGTTTAAAGATCCTCAACCATCATCAAGACATGTGTTGGAAGAAGAGGTTGGAATAGATTTAGAAGAAGCTTGAATAATTGACACATACAACTCCCTTGAGACTTCATATTTGGATAGAGGGACCTTATATCAAATTAAGGAAGGCATGAGAGTGATATATGTATTAGTGTAATTATTATACTTTTTGAATATTTATCCTTAGTATAATATTGGAAATAGTATCTTATACTAATTAGGGAGTCGTAATTAGGATATTATTTTCCCATTTTTAGTTGTTGATCTCATTATTTAAGACACAAATGATTTTCATCATTTCTTTTCTTTATGTGGAATATATATCTAATGAAATATTTATATTTTTAATAAGAAAATAAATTTATTGTAGTAGTCATGTGGTTTTTTAATTTTATCTCTTGTCTAAGAGAAAGTATTGAAGATCATAACTCTAACATGGCTTTATTTTGGATGAGTAATGTTGGTGTTTACATCGCCAAACTTGGGCATAGCTTAATCAGGTTCTTTAGACCTCTTCTTTCATTGTAATTTTGAGATAAATTCTTCAGTTAGTGACTATCTAATGTCTTCAAAAAATCAGTAGCATATCTCTTGGTAGTCAGCCTATGTAAAGATCCTATGATTGCATTGGAACTGGTTTACAATAAGATTTGAATGGGCTTGTAGCTGTAATATGTTTTCAAAGGTTGCATGACATGTTTAACGAAATGTCAATAATCTAGTGAAGTCTAATTTTGATACATTATTGTGACAGTCCATGTAATTTTACATTATTTTCCTATAACATGTATTTATGACTATTAATGAGGCATTTGTTTGATTTAGATATGAAATAAGAGAAATTTGAGGTTGCATCATCATACGCCCATTTTTTGAGGACTCTTGCAAATTTGACAACGAATATTCCTTGTTTTTCAGTCATCATTGGACAAGGGATATTACAAAATCATACTAAATAGATTTCAAACCCCATAATTCATATAGAGAACAACAAATTTGGACTCAAGAGATTCTAGAGTAATTTTTGAGGTTAAATGAACCTATGAACAATAGTTTAAACATGAAAAGAGTTTATTTACACTATGAATATTATTTGATGTTGTGATTAATGTCTTAGGCATGGACAATGTTTTAGGTGTGAATAATGTTTTCAAGTATGAATAGTTTTTTTTGGTAATGAAGAGATTTTCTAGGGGCTATGAATAATGGTTTAAGCCTTGTGTAGTTTTTCCAGGCTTTTTTTGTTTGCCTAAAGGAATAGTTTCATGAAAATAGACATTAGATGGGAATATGATATCCAAATTTTAAAAAATAAATAGCCATTGAAATGTTGATTCTATGATATAAAACATCTTTAAAACATGCACCCTGGCAATTGTAGCTACAACATGTGACAAAATTCCTCTATTATTTATCCTATGATAGATGTTCATAACTTTTTCAAAAACTTTCAATTTTGGTGAGGCAGTTTGTCAAACAGTCGACATGCCATTTCAAAGCTCCCATTTTCGCACAGGCTAGGGGATGTTGACAGAGATTTACACCTGCGCCCAGGCCAACGGAGAATCAGAAATATCACTATCTACAAGTGCAAAATAGATGGGTGACCGATACTAATGAATGAAAGAAGGGGAATGAAGCCTATTGATCTTTAGTCGAACACAATGATCACTAGGATTGCACAAAATAGAACTTTTAAAAAGCTTTAGAAACTTTCAATACTATGAAGACATCAACAAGGAATTAAAACTGCTAAAATTCCTCACAAAAATGGCGTCTCATGGAATGCACGATTTGGAAAAAGTAGATTTGTTGAAAATATTTTTGAAACCTTAAGGAAAATGCACATGGTAGGTGTAGAACCGAATTCCACAACCATTGCCAGCACCCTCTTCATACACATTTGAGATTGGAACCTTGGAATAGGGTCTTGGCATCAATTGAAACATTAAGGGAGATTTTCAGATGTTGTAGTTGTGAATGCTCTAGTAGATATGTTTGCAAAATGTGGGAGCATAAAATAAAACATCTGAACTATTTTTTGAAAAAAAAAAAAAATCCCAAAAAGGATGTTTATTCATACGATATATGATTCATGCCCGGGAGCATGCCCTATTCCATGAGCCGACATTGCTCCCATTTTTGCAAACCCTATTCCATGAGTCGAGAATGCTTGGAGCTGGCATTAATCAGTCAAAATGGTTCATGGTTCACGCTTACTCTGGGTGGGAGTATGCTGTTGGCGCGGCAACATGAGAATGGGAAGAGGCCACAAAAATGATTTGAAATGTCTTGGTCTTTTTTTTTTTAAGTAATGCTCTTGGTCATTAGAATTTCGACAACCGCGGACACTTTTTGTAAAAAAGCACAAATTTCATTGCCAATTCCTTCTTTGTCGACAACATATATTGAATTATCATTGGAATTCTGATGAATGTGGGCAATTTTTTTTTTTTTAAATCAAATTTGTTCACAATATACCTTCTCTGTTGGAAACCCCTATCGGAATTTTAGACCAAATGTATTAGTGAATGTATTGAACTCCTTAGATGTAAATTCACCTCCTTGATCTGATCTTAAACATTTTATTTTCTTATGGGTTTCATTCTCTACAAGTGCCTTGAATAATTTGGATTTCCCAAAAGCTTCTGATTTCTCCCTGAGAAAAGTAACCCAACACATTCTAGAATAATTATCAATAATTAGCATAAAGTATCTATCTCCCTGTAGACTTCTTGTTCTTGTTGGACCACATAAGTCAGTATGAATTAAATCAAGAACATCATTGGTTTTCTCAGAAATACTCTTAAAAGTTGTTCTAACTTGCTTTCCCATTTGACATTCCTTACATACCGGATTATGAGGTTTTATACTCTTAGGTAAATCCCTTATTGCCTTAGATGAACTAATCTTTACAATGCAATCAAAATTCACATGACAAATTCTTTTATGCCATAACCAACTTTCATCAATATGTGCAATCAAGCATGTCTTTTCATTGTTATTCAAATGAAAGATATTACCTCTAGTCTAATTACCGGTTGCAATCTCCAAACTACTTCTATTCATGATTTTGCATTTACCATTCTTGAATTGTAACTAAAATCCTTTTTCAACTAATTGACCAACACTCAAAAGATTATTCTTCAAACCTTCAACATAATAAACATTGTCAGTATTGTGCTTACCATCAAAAGATACAGTACCTTTTCCTCTAATCAAACAAGCTTTTTCATCTCCAAATCTTACTAGACCTCCATTGTATTCCTGAAAAGATAAGAATTTACTTTTATCACCAGTCATATGATGAGAACATCCAGAATCTATAATTCATTCATCCTTTTCTTTAACTTTAGCTGTTAGGGCCTTCTCTACTAGTGGAATAGTAGGTGTTGGTTGATCTTCTATTATTGCAACAAAAGCCTATCCATTGTCTCCTGGTTCTTCATCAGAATCATTAGTAACTCCTTCATCAACATAGTAACATGATTTGTCTCTATTCTTCTTAAATTTGTATCTTTGATATTCAAGGTTAGGCTTATATGTTCTTTTAGCTTCTTCTCTCAATCTTGCATGTCTATCAGGACATCTAGATTTTATATGACCAACTTTATTGCAGTTAAAACATTTAAATGGTGCTTTACCTTCATACTTACTTCCAATAGTACCTTTAGGCATTTTCCTTGCAAATAGTGCTTCAAGTTCTTCAAGTTCTTCATTTTCCCTCTTGATGTCTTCAAGTTCTCTTGCATACAGTGCTTTCCAATTAGATTTATCAGCTAATGATGAAGATGTTGCAGATGATGATGTTTTGAAGGTTAAATCTGTCTTAATTGTAGTAATAGGACCAAATTCCTCAAGCTCAAATGTTGAAAGTTTTCCAACCAAGGTATCTCTAGATACTGATATATTAGGCATAGTTCTTAACTCATTAATAGCAGTTACTTTCATTTTGTATGCTGGTGGCAATGCTCTTAAAACTTTAGAAACAATTTCATCTTCACTTAAGGAACCTCTAGAACATTGTATTCCCAAAACAGTTTCATTAAACCTTTCCATAAAAGCAAAAAATCTTTCATCTTCTTCCATTTTCAAATTTTCATACCTGACCCGGAAGCATTCCAGTTTTAAAATTTTGGCAATGGTATCACCTTCATTCAATGTTTCCAATTTATCCCAAATAGCTTTAGCAGTAGATCGGTCTGATAATCCCATGATTTGTTGATTTGACAAGGCGCTCAAAAGTGCTTCTCTTGCTTTGCAATCATTCTCTTGATCCTTACCTAATGCAGGTGGATTACCTTGACTCTATGTAGGACCAACATAGCCATTCTTTGTAACATCCCATATGTTTTTTCCAATGCAATTCAGATGTGTCTCCATTTCGATCTTCCATATACCATAGTTAGTTCCATCAAGTTTCAGACCTTCCTTCCTGAAAATGTTAGTTGCCATAGAATCTCCTCAAGTTGTTAAACTTCTAAAAAAAGAGAACTTAGCTCTAATACCAATTGTTAGGACCCAGAGGCAACTGAGATGGGGGGGGGGTGAATCAGTTGTCTAATAATTTCAACCCAAATATAACTTAATCAAACTTGATACATAATACTGGTAAACCAAACTTAATGTCAGTTAATAGATTAATAGTTAATATCAATACCGGTGAAACTTAATGCAAGAAATAGAAAGAGAAACAACATCCACAACACATAACATAGAGATTTGTACGTGGAAACCCTGTAAGGGGAAAAGCCATGGTGGGAAACCTTACCCACAATCAGATGATACTACTACAGATAGTATGTGTATACAAATGGGGTATGCACATATAGAAAGACCACTTACCTAGAGCTCACTGCTCAATAACAAGATGGGAGTCTCACTGACTACAATTGGATGATTAAATCCAATGATAATGTACTACTTAAAGTAGCATCTCCAATACTGGATTTAGTACTGATTAAGCTCTAATTATCTCCTTCAAACCTTCCTTGAATCTTTAAATGATGTCTGCATGAGTAGCTTTGCTTATATTTGCATATACCAAATATCACAACCTTACCATACCATATTACATATCGTATCATAATCTCACAAATGAGATCTTACATATTGTAGCGTCTTAAAATTGCGACACTTGAAATTTCGACCGCATTTGGGTCTTCACGATGGCGATGCAACACGGAACCTGAATGGAGACCCCGAAACTTGTTCATGACACCAAAAACTGCATTTTTTCAGCACCCTGGCCTGATCCTCCTTGTACCCTACTGTCCCTGGAGGTGGGACCATGGCGCCCAGTGCCCTGGTCCTTCAGGACTAGGGCACCCAGTGCCCTGGTCCCTGGCCCTATTTTTGGTCCCGGTCTCTTTTGGGTCTCGGGTCTTTATGTTTGCAAATTGGAAAATAATCTCTCCTGGTCGGCCTAAGGTCAGAAAAATCAGTCTATCAACCCTAATTGACAAGTATATAAACTACATTTCCTCTCCCATTTTGAGGAGGAAGGACATATGTGTACAAGACGTGGAAACGATACTCAAGCATTCAAGCATTCAAGCATTCCTTCAAGCAATTGATCATTCCAAGTCTCCATTCAAGGCTAAGTGTTGCATTCAAGACAAGGATTCAACCATTGAAGAGGAGATCACATACAACATACAACATATAACATACAACATACAACAACATCTACACCTTCGCATGTAAGAATACAAACATTCTTACAACAAGGTACTAGTACTTGTTTACATTACAATCATTTACATTTACAACATTTCTCATTTCTTGGTTAATTCCAAAACTGGGGTTTGACCTAAGGGAAAACCCCTAATCCCTAACCCCCCAATCGTCTTCGCTTTTCTGTGTGTAGGTTGCAGGTACGCAGCTATAATTGAAGATCTGGAATCCTTGTGCAGAGATGAACAGATCCCCCTTCGTTTCGCGAATTTTTTGGAGGACCGTGTGCACGCCGGGCGCCATCGTCCCGTCAACTTTTGCTCAAATTTGCAAGATAGCGTCATCTCGACATTTTACTACTAATTCTAGGTCCGCAGCTTCATCCTATATCCCTATCTCTATTTATAAGTGAATCTTTCTCACTTTTCATGCATTCCTAGCTTAATCCTTCTATCTACATTCTTTACAAAAGAGGGTAGCCTTGTTGTCTTAACCCTTGAAACTCATTTAGAATCCAATCTTGCATTGTGTGGGATTGGATCTTGTGGGTTTCAACCCCTCTTTTGAATGTAAAGTCTCCCCTAAGTGAAAACTGTCAACCCTAGTGACCTCCTTCCCCTCTCCTCGGAGTGGTGGGGGGAACACTTAGGGTTCGCTCGCGATTTTCTTCTTTACATTTTGGTGAACCTGACGTGAACATCCTTTCTGATTATTCATGGTTAGATCTGAAAATTTGCTTCCTTAATTACATTTCCATGTTTGATCTTTTGCAAATTTTAGAGGTTAATTGCATAAAAACCCTAAATTTTCTTTTTAGTAATTGAGCTTGCGAAATGTTTAATGGTTAATGCTTGTTTCAGATCTACCCTTCTATTACAAATTATCAATTCATATTTGTGCTTTAATTCTGAAAATTAAGTGGTTAAGTGTCAAAACCCTAATTTTTAAAACCCTCTTGATTCCACCTTTGACCGACAATTTCACTGATCAAAACATTTCCAAATCAGCTGTAACTTTGGATTCTGCAACAAAATCATAATATCTTTCATCCCTAAAAATTTGGAAAAAAGTTGCGAGGACCGTGTGCACTCCGAGCGCCATCGTCCCTGACATTTTTTCCAAAATTTCAGGAGCAAGATCTTACTGTATTTTTCTGCTAAAATCCAAATTTTTGGCTGATTTCATCAATTCTAACACTTTCAAAATTAAAGTCAAAGTTGGTCTAGTGATTGCTTGCATTAAGGCTTCTAATCATTCAAAAATTGTTGAAATTGAAATTTTGTGGCAAAATTGTGTTCTTACTGTCCTAAATCTGAAAAGTGAGTTGGCATTCATTCGAAATTTCAGTGCTTTATTCAAATTCTTGCAATTTGTGACTTTTGAAATTAAGTGTTTAATTACACCAACTTTGATTTCCGCTTTCAAAATTGAATTTTGTGTGAAATTGAGTCAACCTTTAAATTTCAAAGCTTGCATTGCTCTTAGTATTCCCTCTAAAATCATAAAATTCAAAATTCCAGTTTCCCTCTCTTTTTCAAAATTCAAATTTTGCATTTTTCAACAATCTTGGTAGGGTTCAATTTTGAGATTACAACTTTAATTTGGCCTATCTATAGATTGTAAAATCACTCAATTTTTTCAGGTTAGCTTTAAAATCATCATAACTTTCATCCCTAAAAATTTTGAAAAAAGTTGCGAGGACCGTGTGCACTCCGAGCACCACGGTCCCTGACATTTTTTCTGAAATTTCGAGAGATTGTCCTGATTGTATTTAACAACTTAAATTGAGGAGATTGGCTGATTTTATTGAAATTTGCTACCTCTAAATTCAAAATCTTCTCTCCCTCTCTAGTGCATGAGTTTTACAACAATAAGCCCTACTTACACTATTCCCATTAGACGAAGCCTTAGAATTAAGTCTTTCCAAGGTTTAATTACTGAGGAGATGGAACCTAATTTGAATGGCCTTTTTTAACGAGGACATGGGTAATTCCTCTAATCCTCCTAATGATGAAGAAGCTCTCCATGAGGTTTTTGTAGAATAACTTTCAAAATTGGATAACCAATTTGATGATTTTCGACAATGGATGTCTCAAGAATACCCCGATAGTCAAGCTCTTCCTTTAATTGAGGGTCTAAAATGTATGGTTCAAAATGATAAGAATGGAATTGATATTTTGCGTGGTATTGCACACATTGTGGATTCAAATGTGATGCCTATGAAGAGTTGTGCCAAAACTTTAGGTTATACACAACCTCCCACTCAAGTCAATCATTCTATTCCATTGACAACTTCTATTGCTAGCATACCTACCTTTACATCAAACATAATGACTACTTCAATACAAGACATTCCTCCTATGATCACCAGTCATGGGGGCAATCCTTCCTCTTTGATTAACCCTCTTCCTTCATTCAATCCAACTTCTTCATTCATTCCTTCAATGAGTGTCCCTATTACATCTCCACAAATGAACATGACACAAGGGGGCAATTCACTCAACCATTCCATTCCTCCTTGTAGTGCTCCTCTTTTCCAATCATCTCCTATGACTAACTATCATAGTGTCCCGCCACCTTACTCTCAATCAATACCTTCTTTCAATAACATAATACCTCCATCACAATCTAACACGTCTAATATGAATTCTTCGACTGAAGTGACCATTAACAATCTTGCACAAACTGTCTCTTCTTTACAGCAACAAATTGCCTCTATGAATCAATCTAAGTTTAGTGTGCCCACATTTGATGTTGTGAGCCCACTTTCTCTTGACATTGTTCGAGCTATCCCTCCTAAGCATGTTGAAATCCCACATTTGGAGCTTTATAATGGTAAAGGTGATCCTCTAACACATGTTAAGACTTTTCAAACAATATGTACCGATTTTGCTTATGACCAAAGGTTGCTTGCAAAACTGTTTACTAGGACATTAAGAGATAAAGCCCTACAATGGTATTGCTCGTTGCCTTCTTATTCTATTACTTCTTTCAAACAACTTGCAAATGCTTTCATTCAACAATTTCAAAACAATATAAGTCCTAAAGTTAGTTTGATTGATTTAATGCATTGTAAACAAGGTGTTAAAGAAAAAGTGACTGATTTCATTGGTAGATATAAGCATTTGTATGCTCAAATTTCTTTTCCAGTGCCTGACAATGATATTCAAAGAATCTTTATTTCTAATTTACAAAAAGATATTCGAGATAAACTTTTGTTTTCTGAGTTTACTTCTTTCCAGCAGTTGTGTGCAACTCTTCACAATTATCAACTGACTGTGAGTCAAATGGAACAAGCAAATCCTATGGCTCCGAGTGATAAGGGTGATAATAGTCAACAACCATTTGGGAAGTTTAAACCGAACAGAGAGTCCATTAAATTCAATGAAAACATCATCAACAACAATGTGAATGCAGCATCAGGTGTGCCTCCTATTTCTAAATTTTTCAAGAAAGAAAGAAAGTTTACTCCTCTGAATGAATCATTGCATAGTATTATGAATAAGTTATTGGAACAAAATTATGAATACTATCTCTTTTTTAGGAGTGAATGATAAAGGCAACACATCTGTAGCTCCTCCTAACCAAAATCTTAAGATTTTTACTGATCCATTACCTTCTCATACCTCTAATGTGATTGAGACTAATGATTCCTCTTTCTCATTTGATGGTCTTGTGTCTATGACTTCGAATGTGATTAACTTTGTAGAGCAGCAAGAAAACCCTAAAGAACCTTCCATCACATTTGATTCTAGTGAAACTATCAGGGCACCTGATGGTCCTTTATATATAGTTGTAAAAGTCAAGAATACACCTTGCCGTGGAGTGCTTATTGATTCTTCTTGCATGGTTAATGTTATTACTAAAAAATTTCTTTTTACTTTACAATTGAATCAAGTGATCTATGACAAAATAGATGTGATTGTGAAATTATTTGATGCATTTTCTTCTCCTGCAATTGGTTCTATTACATTACCTATTGAAGTCCATAACAAATCCCTTGATGTGAACTTTGCTATTATTCCTTCATCCGAACAATTTCATGTGAAGCTAGGCTATCCTTGGCTATCTTCCATGAAAGCTATTGCTTCTCCTATTCATAAATGTTTGAAATTTCCCCATAACGGTGAAGTTGTTACTGTCAATCATAGTCTCTTTAAACTAGCTGAAAGAACTTCTAGCGTTCCTATTGATTATTTTTGGCCTAAACAATTCCAATCTCTTCCTTCGTGAAGTGATCATCTTTTCAAATCTTATCAAAAGTGGAAAACAGATATGATCCTATCTCTAAGTGAACCTAGAACACCCAAACTGGATATTCCTATCATTCTTGAGAAGGAAGTTCTTCCTTTGAAAGATAAAACTAATGTCTTTCCTCAAGAAGATTCCCAACCCATTCCTATGGATGTGACTATGTCTATGTCTAATAAACTTTCTAAAAGTAGACCTATACCTCCTCGTCATGATGGACTTGGTCTCCTTCCTAAACCAAATATTCCTCCTTTATACGGAGCAGTTCCTCCTCCTTCCTTTTATAAAGAGAAGAGACCTTCCTCTTCTCCTATTATCCAGCCTAAGAGACCACAACCTAAACACCCAAGTGATAAGGATGAGAACATTCCTCCTCCTCAATCTTCTCCACTTCCTACTAAGACTAGACGAAATCGTTCTATGCGTGAACGCCGACGAAAGCGTTGTCTTAGAGCTCAGGTAGCTGCTTCTCAAACTTTGCAATCTCCAAAAACACCTTCAACAAGCATTATTCCATTTTCTCCAAAATCTCCTAAACATAAGATACATGATGATCTTGATCCTGTGTGAGTTAAAGATCCTATTTTTATAAATCTTGATGATGATATAGATGAAAATGTTATTCATGATGAAAATGTTATTTCTCTTGCTTCTGATAGTGAATATGAAAATGTTGATGTTGATAACCATTTATCTAACAAATTTTCTAAAGCACTTATCCTAGCTCCTAGACAAGAACAACGTGGCTTGGAACATGAACATAGCCCTTGTTTGGATCTTGTGATAGCTCCATCTGTTGTGTTGGATGTTCCTCCTCTAGCGTGTTCCCTACCTTCCCGAAACATTGATCAGCAAGATCGGGGGGTAGATGATGTGCTAGACTAGTTTCATTAGCATCGCAGATTCTCTCCTCCTCTCTTTCTTTTGTTACTTCCTCTATGTGTTATTCTCATTCTTCTATTTGTTGTCCTTAGTGTTGTCTACTTGAGGATGATGCAAAGCATTGAGATCTCTTTTGGTCTCTCTCATGTTGACTCAAAAGACACATGTGTTCCCTTCTTCTAGGTGACCTTCCTTGATTGGGGATTGAAGAACAATTATGCATACATACATATGATATACATGAATTATTATACAGCATACTGACCTCGAGGAAAGCAAAGTCACCTCGTGCTTTGTGTTTTGTGTCTATTATCCTTGGGTTTATCTCACACTTGGGGGCTAAATCTTTGTGATAACGTGCTCCTTTCCCTTCTCATTTCTTATGTGTATCACTACCTTAAAGCAATCACCCCCATTGAGGCGTGTGCGATCGCTTTAACGTAGGGGGGCATACACCCCATCTATCCCTTCAGGATACTTGAAAATTTCTTGGCGAACTTAGCTTTGCCTTGAAAATTTTTGGTGTTTTTCTTGCATGACTCATAGTGAGGGAACCTTACTACTGATAGTCATGGTTCTCCCTTGTGATCTTCCCTTTTACTTTGTCAATCGAAGTCGTAAGATCCTTAGTCCACTGGGGGCTTGGTGTATCTTGCCTTCTTGACGTGGTGAAAGTCTTTCAATGTTGTTTCCTTGTACTTTACCGGAAGTATGAGCGTACGCTTATACTCCCGCTAAAGTGGGGGCTAAATGTAGCGTCCTAAAATTGTGACACTTGCAATTTCGACCGTATTTGGGTCTTCACGATGGCGATGCAACACAGAACCTAAATGGAGACCCCGAAACTTGTTCATGACACCGAAAACTGCATTTTTTCAGCACCCTGGCCTGATCCTCCTTGCACCCTGCTGTCCCTGGAGTTGGGACCATGGCGCCCAGCGCCCTGGTCCCTGGCCCTATTTTTGGGCCCGGTCTCTTTTGGGTCTCGGGTCTTTATGTTTGCAAATTGGAAAATAATCTCTCCTGGTCGGCCTAAGGTCAGAAAAATCAGTCTATCAACCCTAATTGACAAGTATATAAACTACATTTCCTCTCCCATTTTGAGGAGGAAGGACATATGTGTACAAGATGCGGAAATGATACTCAAGCATTCAAACATTCAAGCATTCAAGCATTCCTTCAAGCAATTGATCATTCCAAGTCTCCATTCAAGGCTAAGTGTTGCATTCAAGACAAGGATTCAACCATTGAAGAGGAGATCACATACAACATACAACATATAACATACAACATACAACAACATCTACACCTTCGCATGTAAGAATACAAACATTCTTACAACAAGGTACTAGTACTTGTTTACATTACAATCATTTACATTTACAACATTTCTCATTTCTTGGTTAATTCCAAAACTGGGGTTTGACCTAAGGGCAAACCCCTAATCCCTAACCCCCCAATTGTCTTCACTTTTCTGTGTGTAGGTTGCAGGTACGCAGCTGTAATTGAAGATCTGGAATCCTTTTGCAGAGACGAACAAATCCCCCTTCGTTTCGCGGATTTTTCGGAGGATTGTGTGCACGCCGGGCGCCATCATCCTGTCAACTTTCGCTCAAATTTGCAGGACAGTGTTGTCTTGACATTTTACTGCTAATTCCAGGTCCGCAGCTTCATCCTATATCCCTATCTCTGTTTATAAGTGAATCTTTCTCACTTTTCATGCATTCCTAGCTTAATCCTTCTATCTACATTCTTTACAAAAGAGGGTAGCCTTGTTGTCTTAACCCTTGAAACTCATTTAGAATCCAATCTTGCATTGTGTGGGATTGGATCTTGTGGGTTTCAACCCCTCTTTTGAATGTAAAGTCTCCCCTAAGTGAAAACCGTCAACCCTAGTGACCTCCTTCCCCTCTCCTCGAAGTGGTGGGGGGAACACTTAGGGTTCGCTCGCGATTTTCTGCTTTACACATATATACCAAAACCTAAGACCAAATGTGTAGGTCAGTTAATTACAATAAAATCAATTACAACAAGTAAGTCAAGATGCGATGCATCATGTTGGCTCAATCAACAATACTAATTAATTAAATCATCTCCATAATGTGTCATGCTGATTCGGAATAGATAACACATGTCAGTCCATAACCTAGACCAATTTCCTGGTAACAACAAATATGTCAACCCGATTAGACCAATAACTAAATCACCAAAACCAAGTGTCCAAACAATGTCTTCAACATAACCAAGTGATATCCAAATGATAACAAGTCATCCTCACTACCGATGAACAATATAACCTATCAGTGAACCAAATATCGGTGACTGTACATAAGTCACTGAACTTGTCGGTGAACATAACCAAAGATCTCCAGAAGGATAAGTGTTCATAAGTGTTGACATCAATGATAAAACCAATGCAACATATCTATAATACCAACAAAATACTAAAGAGTGTGAGAAATGTTTTAGAGATAATGCGGTTCAAAAGAATAAGATGGAAGCCATTGTGATAAAATTGGCTAGAGAGATTGAAGAAAGGAAGAAGAATGAGGAAAATCTAGCTCAATCTTTGAAAGATAAATCTGAAGAATGTTGCAGACTTGAGACTAAGAATGGATAGTTGATGAGTGACCTTCAAGATGCTAGAGAATGTGAGGAAGATCTTGGAAAGAAGGTACTACTACTTAAGTTTAACCTTGAAGATGCAAATGAATATAAGGAGAAGTTTTGGATCAACTTAGCTAGACTAGATGAGATGCTTGCAAGTCAGAAGAATCCTAATGATACTCGAGGTCTTGGATTTGAGAAAGGTGAAAGCTCCAAATTAACACAATAGAAGAACAACTCAAGAAAGCCTCTGGTAAGGCAACCTAATGCTCATAAATTCAATGGTAACTATTTTGTTTGCAATAAATTTGGTCATATGGCTAGTCAATGCAGAAATATGATGAATAATAATGGTTCATCTTTCTCTGATAAATGTTTCAAATGAAATAAGTATGGTCATAAGGTTAGGGCTTACATTCATTGTAACATTAAGGATCTCAGAAGTACTCAAATGATGGAACTATACACTTAGCACATGATTGATGAAATGGGAAGCCTAAAACCTGAATTTAAGTCGATTGAGAAGAAGGGTTTTTCACAGTTCATCAACTTTTTGGTGTTTGATGAACCTGAGTGGGTGAGGTACATTCTGAGAAGAATGCATGAAGAATTCATGTGGCTTGATAAACCCCTCAAGATTACCAAGAACGCAATTTGGGTGATAACATGTTTGATCTCGATCAATGAGGTACATGCCTTGAGGAATGTGAAGAACCAAATAGTAACAAAAGCTACAGGTTCTCAATTTGACAAAAGATCGATGGCAATCAGTGATATTGTTGAATATAGTATCAGATTTGCATCAATGGTGATGGGATACAATATATCACTCTACCCGAGATAATTCAATATTTGGTATGGCTATTTATGAAACCTATCAGATATTGAAGGAAGAGAAGAAATATGATTTGCACAAAGTGCTCCGGAGTGAGCTATTGAGCAATTTGAAGAAAATCAAGCAAGACAAGAAGCATGTGTTTAAATTTGGAACTTTGATCCTATGTCTATACTTTTACTTTATGAATGAGATTCTGGGAGTTGGAAAAGTTTAGTGGGCTAGCTATGATAGGCCAGTGGTAGTATAGATAAATGAAACACTTCATGGCCTTGGAGATTATATAATATGGAATGGCATTCTTTGGGGATACTTCAAAACCTTGCACAGTGGAGAGAGAATTCCTAAGGAGATAGTGGAGAAGTATGAGGACACAATCTGCTTTATAGTTGATACCGACCAATGCCTTATGGAAGTTGTGGAGCCCAGAACATCATGGATCATTCCCATGGAGTATGATGTGGAAGGACGCATTCTTGATGCATGTGCTCAACACTTATTGAGAAAACTGGTGGATAAGTCCAAAGAAAGGTTTGGAACTTACAAAGAGAAGAGCTTGGACTTATGCTCTAAGTTCAAGAAACTGAAGATTCAGAAAAAGGTGGGTAAGGAGGTAGAGGAGCTGGCAAAAAGAATGTAGATCACCAAAGAGGAGGTTCAGAGAGCTAGAGAGAAAAACATTCTAAAGGAAGAAGATATGGTCAAGCCAAAGAAGGCGAAACTGGAAGCCCCTAATCCTAAGCCTAAGTAATCAAAGAGTTCTGCACACTCTTTTGGTGGTTAGAAATTTTTTGGTTCACCTAAGCCTCAAGCCAAACCATTTAGTGAAGGAAAGAGGGAGAGAGGACACGCTAGAGTATTCGTTGTTGCTCATGAAGAGGAAATAAAGTCAGATGAAGCAGTCAAGGAGGTCAAAGAAAAATTTGCTAAGGTCACCAAGATCTTAAAGGATAAACCATCTAGTGGACCTAAATCTGGTAAGAAATCAGAATATGAAATTGATAAGGCTTTATAGAAAGGTAAACTTGAAGTTAAGCCTCCCATATCCTTAAATGATATTGTTACTGAGGTTGTCAAGAATGGGAATTTGAAGTCATTAGCAGACTAGTATGATAATTTTGATGAATATGAAAAAAGAACTCTAGAGGAAGCTATTGTAGAATATCTAAATGTATATAGAAAAGCTCTAGTCGAATTAATGATAGTCATACCTGATAGGGTTTACCTAGCTTGCTCACACTTCACCTAGTTGTTGCTACACAATTCCACCAACCTCACCAGGTCTAGCTAAGCTCCAATACCTCCAAGTCCTTCCCAATCTCTTCTATGAATTTCTCTTTGCCAGTCTCAAGGTGTTTGCAAAAAGTGTTTAACTAGGAACCCTACCATTTCAAAGTGTTTCCCATATGCTCAATTTGCTATCTTAACAACAACTTGTCAATTTTACCCCCCATATTGTTGTGATTCATTGCAGAGGTGTGGAGGTGGCATTTACCATGGAATGAATTCCATTTTTCCCATTTGTGGTTTTTCATTCACTATTTTCGTTACCAATTTCACCAATTTGCCTAGAAATAGGGATACAAGGATGAGCCCCTATTAGGCCTCCAAAATCCAGTTTTCAAGGGTTTTAAGGGAATCGGTCCAAAAGACCCTACAAAAAGGTTTATTTTTCTTCAAAAAATCACCCAACCCTAAGATATTTTGTTGGTTTTGGTCTTCCAACTCGCCATACAATTCCCTAACCCAAAAATGAGGGTTTGGTGAGGTTTCTAGGCCTTTAACCAGTAGTGACTGATCAATTTAGTGAAATGGGAATCTAAAGGTCTTTTCAAGGCTTCTCCTTGTAGTGGAAACTCCGTATGGACCTCATGAACCTCTCCAAATGGTTTGGATAAGGTTTTGTGTTCACCTCTGCACTATGCATTCAATTTTTACCCTATCTTCTCTAGCCGAGTTACTCCTAGACTCGCCTAGAACATGGTGGTAGCCATATTAATCTCCACTTCCAAAACTCATCCCTAGATATTTACACTATAAAATGGGTTTCCTTCCATTTCTCAATAGGCCATGATGGTAGCACAGAGGGATTTTATGGGGCAACCATTTTACATGAAATTGTTATTTACAAGCCAAAACTAGCTGATTGGAAACAAAACAAAGAAAGTGCTAACACACACTAACTAAAAAGCATGAAATGAATTAAATGATACAATAAAACACCAAAGAACTACAATCCAAAACTATATCAATGGATTCAATTCATTTGTATTCACATTTTAAGCAAAATAAGCCAAAAATAGTGATAACAGTTCGAAAATGAGTAGTTTCAGATTGTCAATCATACAAAATCAAACTTCCAACCTTGGTAACCATGCAAGAGGAGGTTTAAATAGTCTTCCCCACATGTGGAGGAATTCTAGGGCATTTTTCTATCCCTAACTCCACTGCTAAGCTCTTTTAGGACAAAAGTTGTCATGACAACTTTTTCAACTTTCCACATTTTTCTTTGCCAACCTAAGCAACCTAGTTCAAGTCATTACTTAGGAATTTTTAAGAATTACTAAGACCATTATAAACCTCTCTAATTATCACACCAATTTATGCCACTTTTGACCATCAATAAGGCCATCTCAACTGCTCAAACTATCACCTACTCACAAAGTGCAAACCTAGGAAGAAAACTAACTCAACGAGGGATACACTTGACTCACAACAAACATCACACACATACCTTGGACCCTCCTAGAGTCCTTATTATTAAATTGACTTGGCTAAGGTCAGTACAAGCCAAAATTGTAGGACTATGAGCCTAAGTCATAGGTGATCCTGCACCATTCTCCCAAATAAAATAAAACTAAGTCACCTCTTTGGGGATCAGATTTTGATCAATGCCTAACTTCTTAAACTCTATCTCAAGCACCCATGTAGACCCAACATCATCCATACCCTACCACTGGATTAGGTGCTCCCAATAAATTTGATTCCTTGTCTTCTTAGTGATCCTTGAACTCAATACCTTTTCAGCCTTTTGACTTGGTTTTGCTAGTACTTGAAGGTTATTTACATCATCTGATACCTCTGAGTGAATCTTGTCTGAACCTTGAATTGGTCCTTTGTAAGCAAATAAGTTTTCTATGTTGAAAACCGGTGACAATCCTATGTCACTAGGTAGGTCCACCTTGTATGCATTTTCTCCATACCTGTCTAGAATAGAACATGGACCCAGCCTTCTCATTTGCAACTTATCAGGTACTCCTTATTGTAGCCTTTCTTTTTTTAGGTGCACCATGACAAGATCTCCTACTTGGAATTGTAGGTTCTTCCTTCTCTCATCAAATTTTTGCTTAATCTTACTTGTGTTCTCCATCAATGCTTGCTTGACTGAATCATGTACCTCTTTCATTAACTGAGCAAAATATTCAGCATATCCACTTCTTGTTGCTACATTACCTAAGTCCCTTAGCTCCAATATACCCCTTGGGTGAAGACCATAGACCACCTCAAAAGGGCTCTTGCTAGTGGTTCTATTTATTGTGTCATTGTAAGCATATTCAGCTTGTGACAACACTTGATCCTATGTTTGACCATACTCCTTGGTAAGGCACCTCAATAAGTTTCCCATGCTCCTATTGACCACTTCGGTCTACCCATCTATTTGTGGATGGTAGGCTGATCCAAAAGATAGGTTGGTGCCAAAATTTTGCCAAAGTGTCTTCCAAAAATGATTCATGAACTTTGAGTCCCTATCTAAAATAATGCTCATGGGTAAACCATCTATACTTATCACTTCCTTGAAGAAAAAATGAGCTATATGACATGCATCATGAGTAGTCTTGCAAGGTACCAAGTGGGCCATCTTACTAAATCTATCCACTATGACATAAATGTTGTCAAATCCCTGCTTTGTCCTTGGTAAATCTACTACAAAATCCATACTAATGCACTCCCAAGGTCTATTTGGTATGGGAAGAGGCTAGTATAAACCATCATTTGAAGAAGTGCCCTTGGCCTTTTGACAAACAATGCAAGTTTCCACATACTTCCTAACATCTTGATTCATCCTAGGTTAGTAGTAATACCTTTGAACCAACTCTTTAGTCTTGTTGACTCCAAAATGACCACTAAGGCTGCCATTATGCTTCTCTTGTTTGAGATTTTCTCTCATTGACCCTCTAGGCACACAAAGTTGTCCTCTATACAATAACCCATCTTGCAAGGTAAAATCTGAATACTCACTATGAAAATGATTTTGATACTCTTTGCATACCTTGTAGGTAGTTGATAAGTCTTCATCATCCAGGTATAGGCCTCTAAAACTGTCAACACCTATGCTTCTTAACTGAATTTCTTGGACTATCAAAATTCTTCTACTCAATGCATCAGCAACTCCATTTAATTGACCTTTTTTGTGCTTGATTGTGAATGTGTAGGATTGCATATACTCCACCCACTTCATGTGTTTATGACTGAGTTTTTCTTGTGAGTTTAGAAAGCTTAAAGCTTGGTTGTTTGTGTAGACTACAAATTCCTTAGGAAGGAGATAGTGTCTCCACTTCCTCAAAGCCTGCACTAAAGCATATAATTGCAGGTCATATGAGGAGTATTTCCTCTTTGCATCACTTATCTTCTCACTATGGAAAGCTACTAGTCTTTCTTCTTGGCTTAGGACAACACCTACTACAACATTGCTTGCATCACATTCCACTGTGAAGAGTTTCTCAAAACTAGGCAACACTAACACCGGTTGAGTAGCTATCTTTTCCTTCAAGGTTTCAAAATCTCTATTTTCTTGTTCATTCCACTAAAACTTTGCCTTCATTTCACCTTTAATAGTGTCCAACATTGGTGCACATATAGCACTGAATTTCCTAATAATACTGAGCTAGTCCATTGAAGCTTCTCACCTCTGTTGCTGACTTAGGAGTAGGCCAATTTACTATGGCTTCAACCTTGCTAGCATCCATCTTGAGGTTTCCTTGAGACAACACAAACCCAAGGTAAACCAACTACTGCTTAACAAATTCACACTTGTCCAAGTTCATGGTTAGCTTCTCTTCATACAATCTTTGTAGCACATTTTGCAAATAATTAATATGATCTGCCCTATCCTTACTAAAAATGATAATATCATCTAAATATACCACCACAAATTTACCTATAAAGTCCTTAATCACCTAATTCATGAGCCTCATGAAGGTGCTTGGAGCATTAGATAAGCCAAATGGCATTACAAGCCATTCATAAAGACCCTCTGTTGTCTTGAATGTTGTTTTCCATTCATCACCCTCCTTAATCCTAATTTGGTGGTATCCACTTTTAAGGTCAATCTTGGTAAAGTATTTGGATTCCTATAAACAATCCATTAGGTCTTATATTCTAGGAATTGAAAACCTATATCTAATGGTGATCCTATTTATGCCCCTAGAGTCAATGCACAATCTCCAAGTACCCTTTTTCTTTGGGGCTAAAATGGTAGGTATGGCACAAGGGCTAATGCTTTTCCTAATTAGGCCTTGGTCTAAAAGCTCTTGGATTTGTTTGGCAATCTCAACATTTTTTTGGGGAGTCATTTCATAATATGCCTTGTTAGGTAGGGATGCTCTGGGAATAAAGTCTATTTGATGGCTTTTGGTTCTTTTAGGAGGTAAGGTGGCTGGTTGTCCATCACTCACTATTCCTTTGAACTTTTTCAATAGGTCTTGAACCTCTATTAGCAAATCCGGTTGCTCTTTCTTGTCTTCCTCTTTAGGCTTCATTACTAATGCAAACCCTACACCTTCACCTTCCTCAAGTGTCTTCAAGAACTATTTTTCACTCACTAAGAGGACATTAGGACCTACTACCCTCTTTTCACCTTCCTCAAGGATAGATTGGATCTTGAATGTGACTTCATCTTTCTTGAATTACTATGCATTCTTGGCTCCATCATGAATAGCTTGTCTATCATATTTCCATGGTCTTCCTAGTAGAAGATGGCATGCATCCATGGGTAGGACATCACATAACACTTTGTCCTTATACCACCCAATGGTGAAATCCACCCATTCTTGCTCATTGACTAGGACATGTTGGCCTTTGTTCAACCAAGTGATCCTATATGGGTTGTTGTGAGGTATCCTTTGTAACTTAAGCTTACTCACTGCCTCTTCTGACACAATGTTGTATGTTGACCTTGAATCAATGATCACCTTGCAAACTTTGTCCATAATCTTGCATTTGATCCTAAATAATGACCTCCTTTGGCTAGGCTCTTCTTTGACAGGTTCTTTTATCAAAGTTCTTCTTATCATCAAGTTGTCACCTACCTCTGATTCTAGGGCAACCTGTAAATTCTTGCTGCTTGAAGTCTCTTCTTGAAGGTAGTTCACTCTCCTTTCACTATTCTATGATGATGATCCCTTCTCTAGACACCTATATGTTGGATGACCAAGTTTATTGCAATGGTAACACTTCATTGAGGCAAAATATGAGGAACCTCTACCTTGTCCACTAGACCTTCCTATAAAACCACTGTTTGACCCCCTTCCTCTATTGAATCCTCCTTTACCAGTTCCACTTTCTTGCTGCTCAGTGAGTTTAGTCTCACATTGTGTTCTTTGCTCTGAGTTTCTTCATCCAAAGCCTCCCCTATGGTCTCTATTTTCTTTTCCTCTACCCCTGCCCCTATTACTACTTGAATCATGTTTTCTTTTCAGTTTTTCTTCCACTTTAAGGGCAAGTTGATAGCTTTGATGAACTATCTTTGGGCTCATTAGACTGATTTCCTCTTGTATGTTCCATCGTAGTCCATTTAGGTACCTAGCAACTTTGAGACTTCCTTCTTCCACCACATGAGATCTAAGGCTAAGTTTGTAAAACTCCTCTGCATAACCACTCACATCAAGGTCTTTTTGTCTTAGGTTTTGTCTCTTCCTATGAATCTGCACTTCATAGTCATCAAGGAGATAGACTTCTTTGATTTTGACTAACATCCCTTTCCAAGAAGAGATGGGTGTTTTACCCATTTTCTTTCTCTCAACTTGCACAAATTTCCACCATGTGAGAGTAGCTCCTCTCATCCTAGACTTGGCCACTTTAACTCTTTGGGCTTCAATTATACCTTCACACTCAAAATGGTTCTCCATTCCCTCTATCCATTCTAGAACCACTTTTGCTTCCATCTTACCAATAAACAATGGCAATCCTTCTAGTGATTTACCACTCAAGGCCTTCAACACCTTTAGGGAAGGTTCTTGTTCTAAGACATGATCAGGTTTAGGTACTTTGTCTATCTTTGACACCTCTTTACCCTTGCCTTCTTCTCCTTCAACCTTTACCAACACTTCATCTACCTTGGTTTCAATCTCACCAAGCTTACTTTCCAATTCAATCAACTTTTCCTTCAAGAGTCTATTCTCTTCCTCCTAATCATCCACTTTATTTGCCAACTTTGCATTGGTCAACATGGTGTTGTATCCTAAAAATTCCATTGATGACATCTACTCACCTAGCCCAAATCTTATAGGCTTTGATACCAATTTGATAGGGTTTACCTAGCTTTCTCACACTTCACCTAGTTGGTGTTGTACAATTCCACCAACCTCACCAGGTCTAGCTAAGCTCCAAGACCTCCATGTCCTTCCCAATCTCTTCTAGGACTTTCTCTTTGCCAATCTCAAGGTGTTTGCAATAAGTGTTTGACTAGGAACCCTGCCATTTCAAAGTGTTTTCCATATGTTCAATTTGCTATCTTGACAACAACTTGTCAATTTTACCCCCCATACTATTGTGAGTCATTATAGAGGTGTGGATGTGGCATTTACCATGGAATTAATTCTATTTTTTCCATTTGTGGTTTTGCATTCACTATTTTCCTTACCGATTTCACCAATTTGCCTAGAAATAGGGCTACAAGGATGAGCCCCTATTAGGCCTCCAAAATCTGGTTTTCAAGGGTTTTGAGGGAATAAGTCCAAAAGACTCTATAAAAAGGTTTATTTTTCTTCAAACACTCACCCAAACCTAAGAGATTTTTTTGGTTTTGGTCTTCCAACTCGCCGTACAATGCCCTAACCCAAAAATGAGGGTTTGCTGGGGTTTCTAGGCCTTTAACCGGTAGTGATTGATAAATTTAGTGAAATGGGCATCTAAAGGTCTTGTCAAGGCTTCTCCTTGTAGTGGAAACTTTGTATGGACCTCATGAACTTCTCCAAATGGTTTGTATAAGGTTTTGTGTTCACCTCTGCACTTTGCATTCCATTTTCACCCTGTCTTCTCTAGCTAGGTTGCTCCTGGACTCACTTAGAACATGGTGGTAGCCATATTAATCTTCACTTCCAAAAATTATCCCTACATATTTACACTTTACAATGGGTTTTATTTCATGTCCCAATAGGCTGTGATGGTAGCACAGAGGGATTTTATGGGGCAACCATTTTACATGAAGTTGTTATTTACAAGCCAAAATTGGCTAATTGGAAACCAAACAAATAAAGTAATAACACACACTAACTAAAAACCATTAAATGAATCAAATGACACTGGAACACACCAAAGAACTACAATCCAAAACTAGATCAATGGATTCAATCCATTTGTATTCACATTTTAAGCAAAATAAGCCAAAAACAGTGATAACAGTCCGAAAATGAGTAGTTTCAGATTGTCAATCATACAAAATCAAACTTCCAACCTTGGTAACCATGCAAGAGGAGGTTGAAATATTCTTCCCCACATTTGGAGGCATTCTAGGGCATTTTTCTATCCCTAACTCCATCGCTAAGCTCTTTTAGGACAAAAGTTGTCATGACAACTTTTTCAACTTTCCACATTTTTCTTTGCCAACCTAAGCAAACTAGTTCAAGTCATTACTCAGGAATTTTTAAGAATTCCTAAGACCATTCTAAATCTCTCTAATGCTCACACCAATTTATGCCACTTTTGACCATCAATAAGGCCATTTCAACTACTCAAACTATCACCTACTCACAAAGTGCAAACCTAGGAAGAAAACCAACTCAACTAGGCCTACACTTGACTCAAAACAAACACCACACACACACCTTGGACCCTCCTAGAGTCCTTATTAGGAAACTAACTTGGCTAAGGTCAGTACCAGCCAAAATTGTAGAAGGACTATGAGCCTAAGTCCTAGGTGCTCCTGCACCAATACCCAAGAGTTTATATATGACATTTTGGATGCTAGGAGATAGACTGCAAATAAAGAAGATGAGAACTTGAAGGAATGTGTATTAATAAATCTTTGTTTAGCTATTTCTAAGAGATTGAAAGATTACTTTGGTTAGAAAATAATGAATTTAGAAGCAAGCACAGGGTAAATAAGATCATGTTTGGTAAAATTGATGAAGTTGCTAAGGAAAGTGAGAATATTTTGACAAAAAATTTGTTAGATAATCGGTATTAGGTCAATAAGGTAAAAGGACAAAGTGATACTAATCCGAAAGTGCAAACAATGGATGATACTTTTGCCCCAGATGTTCAGACTATTAAGATAGAAGAATTTAAATCTAAAGATGTAGTTGACAAGGGTGGAGAGGATGCAAGAAAAGAAGATGAGGATAAGGATAAGACTGATAACCCTTTGGTTGATGTAGCTAACCCTTCGGTCCTTGAAAAAGAAGCACACACAAAGAAGGATGTAGAAGTGGATTAGGTGGAAGTTAGGGTTGAGGTTAAAGCTGAGGCAAGAGACACTAAGAAATGAGTGAAGGGGAAGTAAATCCATGTAGAGGATCCAAAATTCACTCAAGGCCCCATCAACCTGGCTTCTCTAACCCTTGTCCTGGCACTCAAATTGGTGGCATTTTCTCAATCTAAATCTAGTGAGGACAAGTTATGTTAGGAACCAGGAAGGACAACTAAGAGGGGGGGTGGGGTGAATCAGTTGTCAATAATTTATAACCCAAAAAAAATTATTCCAACTTAAAACTCAGTGCTGGTAAAAGAAACTTAATGTCGATAAAACAAATTAACAGTTATAGTAGTACAATATAACTTAATGCATGAAACAAAAAGGAAAACAACATCCACAACACATGACATAGAGATTTTGACGTGGAAACCCTATAAGGGGAAAAACCACAGTGGGAAACCTTACCCACAATTAGATGATACTACTGTAGATAGTAAGTGTATACAATAATGGGGTCTGCACATGCAAAAAGGCCAAATGCCTAGAGCTCATTGCTCAATTACAAAATAGGAGTCACACTGACTACAGTTGGATGGTTAAATCAAATAGCAATGTACTACTTTAGAATAACATTTGCAATGCTGGATTCAGTACCAATTTAAGCTCTGAACATGAGTGCCAAATACCTTCATAACCTTTCCTTCAACCTCTAGAATAATATCTATGTGATTTGCACAAGGATCTTCTCTTCACAATAATTTTCAATATTTGCACACACTCATACCATACATCTCTGAAATAAGATCTTACATTTATTTATACAAAACCTTAAGATCTGATGATAAGGTCGGCTCACTAAAGATATTACAATTACAAAATAAGTCTTGATGCAATACAATATGTCGACCTCAATACATTTACACATTATTCAATCAATAAACCATTTCCAAAATGTGTCGTGCTGATCTGGAACATGATATCTTGTACTGGTCCATAACCTAGACCTTTCTATTTGTAAAGGCAAATATGTGAACCTAATTAGTCCAATAAGAAAAACACCAAATGTAAACATCCAATCCATATATTCGACATAACCAAATTATCTCCAGATGATAACATGTCATCATGAACTTCTTGAGTTACTGGTGAAACATATATCCTGTCGGTGAACATATACCGGTGACTATGCATAAGCCAATATCCATACCGGAACCACAATGTGTCAGTTCAACAACAAACCAATATAATCAGAGTACCAAATGAACAATGTAGACCTCTACAAAGATAAGTGTTGACATCAATGACAAAACCAATGCAACACATGATGAAGTCATCCATAATACCAAAAAACTCCCCCTTTGGCATTGATGGCAACACTAAATGGAAAAACATCTAAGTGCCAAAAACAGAATGCCAAATACCAACAAACCAACAATCTCCCAAAATAGATCAATGCAAAGTTATGTACCAAAAAATAGAAACCCTATAACCAAAATACATCTCTCCTCAAGAATACATCTCTCCAAAGTACAACAATGTTTTTCCATAGATATCTCTCCCCCTTTGACATTAAAAGCCAAAGTAGTCAAGAATCAAAATCAAAACATAACATACAACTAACTACTCCCCCTGAGTAGTATCTCTCCTTTGTCAAAGCCAAAAAAATATTTTTCTGTTAGTCCCTACCGGTTTGATGCCAATCTTCATCATTCAAGTCTCTGCTAGTGGGGAAATTACCCCAAGCTTCTCTCTGAGATATTCAAATATTTCCTTAGGCAAAGGCTTTGTAAAAATATCTACAATTTTCTCTTTAGTATTCACATAAACCAATCTCACTTCATTTGCTTCAACTTTTTCTTTCCGAAAATTATACTTAATAGAAACATGCTATGTTTTAGAGTGAAATACTGGATTCTTTGATATATCTATTGTTGCTGAATTATCACAGTAAATAATTATCAGTTGTTTGCATTTTACCTTGATGTCCTTCAACATTTGCTTGATCCACAATACTTGAGTGCAAATAGTTGTTGCTGCAACATATTATGCTTTTACTGTAGATAATGATGTACAAGTCTGCTTCTTGTTGATCCATGAAATTAATCTTCTATGAAGAAAGAATGCTCCACCAGTGGTACTCTTTCTATCATCCACATCTCCTGCCCAATTTGCATCTATATATGCACATAACTTAAAATTTTCATCCTTAGGATACTATAAACCAAGATTTGTTGTGTCTTGTAGGTACCAGAAAATCCTTTTTACTATTGTTTCATGATATTCTTTAGGATTGCTTTGAAATCTTGAAACAATACATGATGCATTCATTATATCAAGTTTGGTTTGTGTCAAATATAGTAACCCTCCAATCATAGATTTGTACCTTGTCAGATTTATAGGAGTTGAATCATTCTTTAATGTCAATTTATTAGTTGTAGGCATAGGAGTGCTTATCGGTTTGACATATGAATATACCTTTATCTGTTTGATAAATCTGCAAACCTAAAAAAAATTTATCTCTCCAATCATAGACATTTTAAATTCTTCCTGCATCTTGTTAGAAAAGTCTTTACATAATTCTTCTACCTCCAAAAATGATATCATCCACAAATACTTCAATAACCAAAATGTCATCATTGGTAATTTTGTAATACAAATTACTATCAGCATTACCTTTTGTGTATCCAAGCTTTAAAAGATATTTATCAAGTCTAGCATACCAAGCTCTGGGAGCTTTCTTCAATCCATATAAAGTTTTCCTTAACTTGCAAACCATGTCCTTATTATCTGTTAATGAAAATCCATTAGGCTATTCAATGTAAACTTCTTCTTCAAGATCTCCATTAAAAAATGCTCATTTTACATCCATCTGATAAACTTTATAGTTCTTGTGAGCTGCAAATGCAAGAAATAGTCTAACTGCTTCAATTCTAGCTACCGGTGCAAAGGTTTCATTATAATCAATTCCTTCTTTCTGAGAATAACCTTTACAAACTAATCTTGCTTTGTTTTTTATTACTTCACCATCTTCATTAAGTTTAATTCTAAATACCCATTTAGTTCTAATTACATTTTTGTCTTTAGGCCGAGGAACTAATGTCCAAGTATTATTCTTTTCAATTTGTTCTAATTCATCTTCCATTGCTTTTATCCAATGTTTATCTTGACATGCTTCAACAACTGATGCTGGATCAACTTGAGAATTTAAACATACCTCTTCATTTGCCAATCTTCCTCTTGTCATAACACCTTGATTTTTATTTCCAATTATCTGATTTTCTGAATGATTCAATCTTACATACTTGGGTTTATTCTGATTTCCACTTACATATTGTTATTTTTCAGTCATAGTTGAGTTCTCTAATGATGTTGGTGTGACTAGTTCTTCATTTTGTGTCGGTGCAATCTATGCCGGTTCATTTATAATCATTTCTACTGCTGGTTCAAAACCTACAGATCTTGATTCTCTTCTAAAATGTTCATCTATCTTCACATTAGTACTTTCAATGATTTTCTACAATCTTTTATTATAACATCTATATGCCTTTCTTTTAGTTGAGTAACCAAGAAATATTCCTTCATCACTTCTAGGATCAAATTTTCCAATAGACTCATCTCTCCTAATATAACATTTTCTTCCAAATATTCTGAAATATTTAAGAGTAGGAGTATGACTAAACCATAGTTCATAAGGGGTCTTACTGGTTTCACCTTTTATGTGAACTTTGTTGAAAGTATAAACCACTGTATTAACTACTTCTCTCCAGTACATATGAGGTAGATTTCCTTCCATCATCATGGTTCTTGCTGCATCCAGTATAGTTATGTTCTTCCTTTCCACAACTACATTCTGCTGGGGTGTCTAGGGTACTGATAGTTGTCTTTTGATTCCATTCTCCCCATAGAATGCATTGAATTCCATAGATGTAAATTCTCCTTGATTTGATCTCAAACATTTGATTTTCTTGCCAGTTTCATTCTCTACCATTGCCTTGTATATCTTGAATCTTTCAAAAGCTTTTGATTTCTCCCTAAGAAAAGTAACCCAACACATTCTAGAATAATCATCAATTATTAGCATAAAGTATCTATCACCTTGAGAACTCCTTGTCCTTGTTGGACCACATAAATCAGTATGAATTAAATCAAGAATATTATTGAAATTCTCAGTAATTCTCTTAAATGTTGTTCTAACTTTCTTTCCCATTTGACATTCCTTACATACCGGATTATGAGGTTTCACAATCTTAGGTAAATCCTTACTGCCTTGGTTGAACTGATCTTTACAATGCAATCAAAATTCATATGACAGAGTCTTTTATGCCATAACCAACTTTCATCAACATGAGAAATCAAACAAGTCTTATCACTGGTATTCAAATGAAAGATATTACCTTTAGTCTGATTGTCGGTTGCAATCTCCAATCCAGTTCTATTCATGATTTTGCATTTTCCATTCTTGAATTGTAACTGAAATCCTTTTTCCACTAACTAACCAGCACTCAAAAGGTTATGCTTTAAACCTTCAACATAATAAACATTGTCAATATTGTGCTTACCATCCAAAGATATAGTGCCTCTTCCTTTGATTAAACAAGCTTTGTCATCTCCAAATCTACTAGACCTCCATGACATTCCTAAAATTATAAGAATTTTATTTTATCACCAGTCATATGATGTGAGCAACCACTATCAATGATCCATTCATCCTTTTCTTCAATTTTTTCTGCTAATGCTTGCTCTACTAGTTTGACAATAGGTGTCGGTTGATCTTCTTTTATTGCAACAAATTCCCATCCACTATCTGCTGGATCTTCATCTGAATCATCTGTAACACCTTCATCTGCATAGTAACATGACTTATCTCTATTTTTCTTAAACCTGTACCTCTGATATTCAGGGTTAGGTTTATATTTTCTCTTAGTCTTGAATGTCTATCAAGACACCTAGATTCCATACAACCAACTTTATTGCAATTAAAATATTTGAAAGTTACTTTACCTTCATACTTACTTCCTGTTGGACCTTTAGACATCTTCCTTGCAAATGGTGCTTCAAGTTCTTCATTCTCTCTCCTGATATCTTCAAGTTCTTTTGCATAAAGTGCTTTCCAATCAGATTTGTCAGATGATGATGATGATGATGATGATACTTTGAAGGCAATATCAGACTTGACTGTAGCAATAGGACCAAATTCTTCAAGCTCAAATGCTGAAAGTTTTTGAACCAAAGTATATCTAGATACTAATGTATTAGGAATTATTATCAACTCATTAATAGTTGTCACTTTCATTTTGTAAGTCGGTGGCAAATCTCTTAAAACTTTAGAAACAATTTCATCTTGACTTAAAGATCCTCCACAACATTGTATTCCTAGAATAATTTCATTAACTCTTTCCATAAATGCAAAAATTCTTTCATCTTCTTCCATTTTTAAATTTTCATACCTAACCCAGTAACATTCCAATTTTGGAATTTTGACAGTGGAATCTCCTTCATTCAATGTTTCCAGTTTATCCCAAATAGCTTTTGCAATGGATCTGTCTGATAATCCCATGATTTGGTGATCTGATAATGCACTTAGAAGTGCTTCTCTTGCTTTGCAATCATTCTCCAAGTCTTTAGCCAAGGTCGATGGATGAGGATTATTTAGAGTAGGACCAACATAGCCAGTCTTAGTAATATCCCATATATCTCTTCCAATGTAGTTCAGATGTGTTTCCATTCTGATCTTCCATATACCACAATTAGTTCCATCAAGTTTAGGACTGTCCTTCCTAAAGATATTTGCTGCCATAGGATCTCCTCAAGCTGTTAGGCTTTTGCAAAAAGAGGACTAGGCTCTGATACCAATTGTTAGGAACTAAGAAGGACAACTGAGAGGAGGGGGGTGAATCAGTAGTCAATAAATTATAACCCAAACCAAATTATTCTAGAACTTAAAACTCAGTGTCAGTAAAAGAAACTTAATGTTGATAAAATAGATTAATAGTTATAGTAGTACCGATATAATTTAATGCATGAAATAGAAAGGAAAACAACATCCACAACACATGACATAGTTTTTGACATGGAAACCCTATAAGGGGAAAACCCACTATGGGAAACCTTACCCACAATCAGATGATACTACTAAAAATAGTAAGTGTTTACAATAATGGGGTCTGCACATGCAGAAAGGCCAACTGCCTAGAGCTCACTGCTCAATCACAAAATAGGAGTCACCCTTACTATAGTTGGATGGTTAAATCCAATAGCAATGTACTACTTCAGAATAGCATCTGCAATGTTGGATTCAGTATCGGTTTAAGCTCTGAACATGAGTGTCAAATACCTTCATAACCTTTCCTTCAACCTCTAAATAATATCTGCGTGATTTGCACAAGGATCTTCTCTTCACAATGATCTTCATTATTTGAACATGCTCATACCATACATCTCTTAAATAAGATCTTACATTTATTTATACAAAACCTTAAGACCTGATGATAAGGTCGGCTCACTAAAGATATTACAATTACAAAATAAGTCTTGATGCAATACAATATGTTGGCCTCAATACATTTACACATTATGCAATCAATAAACCATTTCTAGAATGTGTCATGCTGATCTAGAACATGATATCTTGTACCAGTCCATAACCTAGACCTATCTACCGGTAAAGGCAAATATGTGAACCTAATTAGTCCAATATGAAAAACACCAAATGTAAATATCCAATCCATATCTTTGACATAACCAAATGATCTCCAGATGATAACAAGTCATCATCAACTTCCTGAGTTGTCGGTGAAATATATATCCTGTTGGTGAACATATACCAGTGACTGTGCATAAGCCAATATCCATGCCGAGACCATAATTTTCCAGTTCAACAACAAACCAATATAACCAGAGAGCCAAATCAACAATATAGACCTCCAGAAAGATAAGTGTTGACATCAATGATAAAACCAATGCAACACATGACGAAGTCATCAATAATACCAACAAGTTAAAATCTCACACATGTTGGCAAGAGAAATTATTTCGATGAAGATTGATGCATGAGATATCCTTAGGGGCTTTCATTTATGGCAAATCAGTTCATAAATAATATCTAGTGTACATAGATTTGGTTTACCAGAAGTCATTTTGTTCATAAGGTATAAGTCTAAAGGTGGAACATAGTAACCAGTGGAATGTGCATATCATGATTTTGATTAGATAATTTTGGTTGTGGTGATTAAGAAAATTGATTATAGGTTTGAGGTAGATTATCTTGTGATCCTAATATTTGGTGTTGATTTGTGGGTAAGTTTAAAGGTCTGCTATCTGGTAATCCAGTTAGAGCAGAGCTATTTTGGTGTAACATGTGTTGTGGATTTGTTGGGTTGATTTTGATGATTGGTTTTGTATTCGAGGTGATTGAGCCAGCTTATGGGAAGCTTATTATCATCTTGTTTTGTTTTGCATTTGTATTTGTGGATGGATTGATCCGACAAGGTGATACATGTTTCATATTGCATGTTATGCAATTTTTGGAAGTCAACATGGTAAATGATTCCTTTTTTTGGTGCAGATATATAAGATTGATTTGGCTAAACATTTTGATGCATGTTATGAATGAGAGAAGTCTGTATGAGTGAATTTTCAAGGTTGGTGAATGTAATTGAAGATTTTGGTGTTCCAGTATATGACAAAGTAGGAAAACAAAGTAGAAAGATAGATCAGTTGCAGAAGATAATCTGATCCTAATTGGAACTGCATTTTGGCATATGTAGATGACATACTTCACTTTATTCATTATTGTAATCATTTGTAATAGCCTTTAAGGCAATGATCCTTCCTCTGGGTTGTAGCCCTTTTGTATTTGAGCAATGAGCCCTAGGTAGTTTGCCTGAATGCAAGTGCATTCCCCTTATGTTATATTATCACACTCATGGCCATAGTATAATAATATTTTAGGTTCAAAACCCACCATGGTTTTTTCCTTTCTTAGTTTCCATGTAAAATTTTTGGTGTTATGGTTGTGTGGTTAATTGCTTTATGTTTCAACATTTCACTTTCTTTCTTGTACCTCTGGTGGTTTAAGAATCAAGATAATATGTTTGCAAATTACAAAACATTGATTCACCTCCCCCCCCCTCTCAGTTTTCGTTGATCCCAACAATTGATATCCTAACTAATAATTTTGAACCACAAGTTTTGAGCATATTAGATAAGATTAAAATTTTAAACCAAGAAAAGGAAAGAGTTTTGGGTAGAGTAGTAGAAGTAAGGAGTCTTACCTGTAAGGAAGTTAAGTAGAAGAACAACTTCCTACACTACCTTGATAGGAGGGTAATGCAAAAAAATTTAAAGATCATCACAACAGTTACTAAAAACATAAATAGATATAATAACATTCAAACCATAACACAATTATTTACATGGGGAAAACCCTTTCGGAGAAAAAAATCACACTCCAAAAGCTGCCCAATATATTATTCCACAATCAAAAATAGATTACAATATACTTATAGAGAAAGCTCTTCGCAGGAGTACCACTAATCAGAGATTCAAAGGTAACTCGATAGCAGAAGACTCTTACACACAACGTCTATCTCACACACCTCATATATAGGAGATACAATACAAGAAACTGTCAAACGATATTACAAAACCATGGGCTAAAACCACCCAATAAGGTGTAGTCGACCTTATCTCCCTTCTATATTCCTTATGACATGTCTCTCCCTTTTTATAGCCCATTTATGTGTCTGATGTATTTTATATTTCCTATTTCAGGAGTACAAACTTTCAGAGGCCATAACTTGAGAACTGTGTGTCCTATTGGCGAACCGTTTGAAGCGTCAAAAAGCTCGTGAAGTGCTCTATTTCCTCGTAAACTGATATTCCATTTATGCCCACTTTTTAGGGAATTTAAGGGCCTCTAAAGTCTTGAAAATCAAATTTAAACCTTTCATTGGACCCTCCAAAACAAAAAAATTAATTTCTTCAAAAGTACTTGTGATCTTGTGACGTAACTTTACCAGAATACTTATCTAGCCAACCAAAAGCTTTGGGGAGAACTTCAAACCATTTCATGCTCAAATGAAAAATTACTATAAATAGTAACCTCATGTAAATACAAGGTAGAGACACCATTTTCCCAAAAAATCTCCCACTTGTTGAACACCTTGCAAGAGAAAAGGGAGTATCAAAACAATAAATCAATTGCTAGGGGCCATGAGGCCCATAGACTTCGAGCACCATCTAAACTTCTTTGTTCTCAAAGCCTTAGTTAAAGAATCTACAACGTTCATCAAATTGTCTACCTTAACTAGCTTCACCCTACCATCTTTGACCATATCTTTGACAAAATGATACTGAACACCAATGTGCTTGGTCTGGGCATGAAATATCGAGTTCTTAGCTAGGCAAATCACACTCTGACTATCACAGATCCTTGTTTTATTCTAATAAATGAAGACAATCTCTTAAGCTAAATAACCTCTTTACAAGCATGAGTAGCTTCCATATACTCTACTTCAGTAGTGGACAAAGCAACCACAACCCGTCGCTTACTCATCCAACTAATTGCACCACCAAATAAAGTAAACACATAAGCACTGGTGGATCTTCTGCTATCAATATCACCTACCCAATCTGAATTCACATAACCATGAATATCAAGGGAAATCACGTCTCTGTTAGTTAAATGAGAATCAGATAAACTCACAATACAATAGTTCCAATCAGATTCAACCTCGGTAGAAGTTACTTGATATGCAACTATGACTGTAAATCATTCAAAATCATAAACTGATAAACTTGAAACATCAAAACACATTTAACACCAGATTTAATGTGGAAACCCAAATAGGGAAAAACTACTATGGAATTTTAGACCCACTAAGAAAATATACTCTTCTAGAGTATGCTCAGTTAAAAGCCAATCCTATTAAAGATTACATAAACACATTTCTAGATGTGACCCGGTCAAGGGATTTCCCTCAGATCTATCAGAATCTTGCACTTTGTTAGAAGTGACCTTGTCAAAGGATTTCAAACACTCAATTAGAATGTTACCTTGCTAGAGGATTTACAAATAAGACTGTTAGGTCCACTAGATTAAGAGATATCCTATCATTTACAAAAATAAATAATAGTAATAAAATATATCTGCAACTTCACATCTAAAATGTTATAGCAGACTCTATGTGCTCAAAATAATCTTGTCATAAAACTTATCTTCCTCCCTGTTGGGCTTCTCACTCTTTTCTTCAATCAGATCTTCAATCTTTTGTACTCTGTAATCACTTCTATAGCATCACTGTTCTTCTATTTGCCCACATACTGGTTTCATCAACTTTCCTTATTTATAAGCAATTCCTAACCGCTTAATCTCCTTAATCACATTTCCCATGATTAATATTAGCCATCAAATCTTCAAACTTGACTAGGTTCATTGAATCCTTTGAACTGAAAAATGTTTTATCTTGCCTTGAAACTTGTATTCCTTCCTTGGTACTTGTGCTCGGTTATGACAGTTCAATTTGTGTTGTAGATCTAACTCTTGAATTTTCATTGCCTTTGATCCTTAACAAACTTCTTGCATGACATTCCAATCTTCTATAAATCTCCAGCTCATTGGCATCCTTCATTTAATAATGTATTTATTCATCCAATGCATTTTGTTACTGCTCGGTTGATACTCGGTTAAGTCTGAACTTTACTCGGTAGACATTCTGAATTCATCTCGGTTACTATCTCAGTAGCTTTGCTTGCTGATGACGCTCGGTGACTTGTTCCTTCTTTAACTGACATCGATAACCTTGGAGTTTACCGACTAGCTCCTTGCTCGATAAAATAGAATAGTATCAAACCTTTACTCGTTCTATTGCATGAAATCTTTTCTCCTTCGTATTCAGTCTTCAAACAATCAAAATATCATAATCTCATCACTGTCTAACTCGGTAATAGTTGCCCATTGAATAACTTATTACTCCCCTTCATTTTCATATTCTTTCAGTGTCACTTACCGACATCTTTATACTCATCAAACATACTCTTTAAGATATGGCAACATCATACTGAATCAGAAAATCAATTGCTTGACATCAATGACAAAATAATATCATTAAGACAGTAATCATCATTTATCAATTATATCATCAATCTCCAACAACCTTCTCAATAATATCATACCAACAAACTTATTGTAATGCCAACAATCTCCCCCTTTGGCATTGATGGCAATACCAACTTGATTTATTCCAATTGATTCGAACTGCCATTATTCTTCTCATGTTATCCTTGAGCTGTAAACTTCTCTTGTCATTAGTCTTCTCCCCCTTTGACAACAATGTCAAAAGTAAAACTGATCCATGATTAATTCCCCTGTGAAGTAATTTCCTTGATGTTAAAACATATACAAATGTATCATCTTAGTCTTGGTCAGAGCATCTTGTCTTCATTCACTGTTTCCTACACAACTTTAGACAACCTTCTAAAGTGTGTAAATCAGCATCAACTCACAAATAGTATTTTGTAGAGTCATATAATTGATGCTTTCATCGAGCTTTGTCAATGAGTACTAGATAGTGGTAGGACCCCTAACTTACTTCTGAGATACTCAAAAGTGTCCCTTAGTAGTGGCTTTGTGAAGATGTCTGTTATTTGTTCCTTTGTGCTAACATATTCCAACACAACTTTCTTTTCTTGAACTTCTTCTCTTAGATAATGATACTTTATAGAAATATGCTTTGTCTTAGACCGCATTACCAAATTCTTTGAAATGTTAATAGCACTTATATTATCACAAAATATAGTTACTAGCTTGGTAACTGTCTCATTCATACCTTCCAACAGTTGATCCATGATATATTGATACAATTCAATGCTACAATGACATATTCAACTTTAGCTGTTGACTATGAAATGCATCCTTGTTTCTTGCTAAGCCAACTCACTAGTCTTTCTCCCAAAAAGAAAGCTCCACCGCTTGTGCTTTTCATGTCATCAATATTTCTTGCCCAATCGGCATCAATATAGACTTTTAAGTCAAAATCATTCCTCTTTTTATATAGTAAACCATAATCTTCAATGCCTCTCAAGTATCTAAAAATTCTCTTGATTGCTGTCATATGGGTTTCTTTGGGATCTGCAAAAAATATTGTAGCTATACCTACTGCATGTGCTATATCAGGCCTGCTATGAACTACATATTGCAACTTTCCAATCATAGATCGGTAAAGTGTCTCATCAACATATGCAGATTCATCATCCTTTGATAGTTTACAATTAGTAGTCATAGGAGTACTTACAGGTTTAGAATCCTCCATTCCAAATTTCTTTGAGATTTCCTTTATATACTTGGATTGAGTAATGAAAATCCCATTTTTCATTTGCAGTATTTGTAAACCTATAAAATACTTTATTTCACCGATTAATGACATCTCAAATTCTTTGCACATTTCATTTACAAAGTTCTTACATAAAGAATCATTTCCACAAAAAATAATATCATCAACAAATATGGCTGAAATCAGTATTCCATTTTCCTTATCATTCTTCATATACATGTTGTTGTTTTCACTAGTCCTTATAAATCCAATCTTTATTAAGTAAGAGTGCAACCTTTCATACCATGCTCTAGGTGCTTGCTTTAGGCCATTTAAAGCTTTGTTCAACTTACATACCTGATCTTTATTCTTCTCTTCAATAAATCCTTCAGGCTGTTCAATATAGACTTCTTCTTCTAGTATACCATTCAAAAATGCAAATTTAACATCCATTTGATATACCTTGAATTTTTTGTAAGCAGCACATGCCAACAATGTTCTCACTCCCTCAAGTCTTGCCATAGGTGCAAAAGTCTCACCATAGTCTATTCCTTCTTCTTGAGCATAACCTTTGCAAACTAGCCTTGCTTTATTCCGAATGACCTCACCTTTTTCATTTAGCTTATTTCTAAAAATCCACTTTGTACCGATTACATTTTTCTCTTTTGGTATTGGGACTAGTGTCCATGTTTCATTTTTCTTGATTTTTTCAATCTCTTATGTCAGAGCATTCACCCAATCTTCATTGCTTAATGCCTCTTTTACTATCCTCGGTTCAAACTCGGATATCAGACATGTGTTATGTCTCAGTTTGTTCCTTGTCATCACTGGAGCATCCTTATCTCCTATAATCTGACTTGATGCATGATTTCTTCTGACATATTTTGCTAATATAGGCTTGGTAGGCTCTCTATGATCTTCTTCATCACTCGGTAACTGAGTATTTTCTTCACTAGCTTTCTCGGTAAGACTTCTCGGTTGTACATATACAAACTCTTCATAATCTTCTGGTTCTTTGGAATTTCCTTCATCATTCCTTTCTGCAAATTCATCAATTTTCACATTTGCACTTTCCTCTATTTTGTTAGATGATTTGATCAGACATTTAAATGCTTTACTCCTAGAGGAATAACCAAGAAATGTTCCTTCCTCTCTTTTCTTATCAAATTTTCCATTTCTATCATCTTTGTGAACATAACATCTACTTCCAAATATTTTAAAATAACTTACATTTGGTTTCTTGTCATACCAGATTCATACGGTGTCTTCTAGTTCCTTTCTTTAGTTGTACTCAGTTTAGGGTGTAAACTGTAGTGCTTATTGCTTCTCTCCAAAATATTTGAGGTACTCTCTTTTCTATCATCAAAGTTTTGGCACAATCTACAATTGATCTGTTTCTTCTTTAAGCTATCCCATTTTGTTGTGGCGTTCTCGGTGTAGACACTTGTCTCTTTATACCATGATCATTGCAAAATAAGTTAAATTCATTTGAAATGAACTCTCCTCCTCTATCAAATCTTAGACATTTCAACTGTCTTCCTATTTCTTTTTCAACTCTTGCCTTATACCATTTGAACATTTGAAAGGTTTATGATTTCTCTTTTAAAAACATAACTGACATCATCCTTCAGTAATCATCCACAAATAATATGAAGTATTTATCACCATAATAACTTTGAACTTTCATAGGACCACGAAGATCAGTGTGCACAAGATCTAAAATTCCATTAGAAGTGTAAGACTTACTTGTAAAGCTTGATTTTGTCATCTTACCCATCTGGCATCCTCGACATATTGCATTCTCAGGTTTTTCCAAACTCAGTAGACCTCTTACACGGTGCTTCTCACTTATTTTGATCAAGTTATCAAAATTTACATGACAAAACCTTTTATGCCATAACCAAGTATCTTCTATTTTTGCATATAGATAATTGTTCTGAGTTGAGTCAAGGTGAAATGTATTACCTCTTATTTGAGTCCCGGTAGCAGCCAACTTTCCATGTTTATCATGAACTTTGACAATTCCTTTCTAAAATTCTATTTGGTATTATGTATTGTTTAGTTGTGCTACACTCAACAAATTGTATTTCAAACCTTCAACCCAATATACATCATCACATTTAGCATTGTCAAGAAGTGTGATAGAACCTTTACCTTTCATAGGACATGGTGCATCGTTACCAAATATTACATAACCTCCATCATAATCTTCTAATTTAACAAACTTGTGTTTATCACCTGTCATGTGATGTGAACATCCACTATCTATGACCCAAGAATCATTATTATTTATGTGTGATATTAAGGATTTTTCTTCATACCTTTCTTCATCTGATCCATCTTTGATAGCCACATATTTAACTTCCTCTGTCTAAGTCTGATCAGATTTATCATCATTGGATTCCTCATCAACTACTAGGCATGTCTTTCTATCTCTCCTTCTGAAGTCTCGGTGCACTCTGTATTGGTTGTATTTCTGTCTGTCATCTAGGTATTCTCTCTTTTCTTTAGATTCTTTGTCAGGATAGTTAGAAGCCATATGTCCAATTTTATCATAGTTAAAACATTTTAAAGGTAACTTTCCTTTATACTTACCTTTTCCTCTCAGTAACCTTATGGCCAATAATGCTTCAAACTCTTCTTGCTTTCTGATTTCCTCATATAGTTTGTGTACTTCTTCCATGTTTTTGCAAAATCTCTCACTTGCTCCACTATGATTTCCTTCAGCATACTTATACATTCTATCATTGTAATCATTAGATTCACCAAGATGAAAAGTACTGAATGCAGATTCAACTTTGTTTATCGAAGACCCACTGTAATCAAAATTACTTAACTCAAAAGCATGTAGCTTACCGATAGTAGCATCCAAAGAGACTGACATGTTTGGTACATACCTTAATTCATTAATTGCAGAGACTCAAATGGCATAAGCAGGTAGAAGTGTACTTTAACAACTTACTTGTTACATCCTTTTCTTCAATAGTTCCTCCTGCTCCTTTGATTTGATTGACAGTTTCCTTTAACCTTGTACTGTATTGGATTATGTTCTCACCTTCATTCATTGTCATGGATTCAAGTTGTCCTCTTAGACTATCTACTTTTTCTCTTTGAACATGTTCATCATCACCATACACAGATGTAAGCTTATTACACATAGCTTTGGCATCATTACAAGCTTCTAGATCATTAAACTCTTAGTCGGTCAATGCTGATGTTATTTCAATCATTGCTTGAATATGTTCTTGCTTTGCCTTTATTTCTTCCATTGTCATAGGGTAGGTGCTAGGTGCAGTGTAATCATTCTCTAGATAATATGTTGCATATTCTCCAATTCTTGATAAGTGCAGCTTCATCCTTTTCTGCCATGTGGTGAAACTTGACTTGTTCAACTTTGATGCATCCCTTTTATACATCTTCGGATCTTGCCTCAAGTTCCTTTAAACTTTTCTTTTGGAGTTCCAAATCTGATACCAATTGTTAGTTAAATGAGAGGGGGGGTGGTGAATCAGATAAACTCACAATACAATAGTTCCAAGTAGATTCAACCTCGGTAGAACTTACTTGATATGAAACTATGATTGTAAATCATTCAAACTAATAAACTGATAAACTTGAAACATCAAAACACATTTAACACTAGATTTAACGTGGAAACCCAAATAGGGAAAAACCACTGTGGGATTTCAGACCCATTAAGAAAATATACTCTTCTAGAGTATGCTCAGTTAAAAGCCAATCCTGTTAAAGATTACATAAACACATTGCTAGATGTGACTCGGTCAAGGGATTTCCCTTAGATCTATCAGAATCTTGCACTTTGTTAGAAGTGACCTTGTCAAAGGATTTCAAACACTCAATTAGAATGTTACCTTGCTAGAGGATTTACAAATAAGACTGTTAGGTCCACTTGGTTAAGATATTTCCTGTCATTTACAAAAATAAATAATAGTAATAAAATATATCTGCAACTTCACATCTGAAATGTTATAGCAGACTCTATGTGCTCAAAATAATCTTGTCATAAGACTTATCTTCCTCCCTGTTGGGCTTCTCACTCTTTTCTTCAATCAAATCTTCAATCTGCTGTACTCTGTAATCACTTCTGCAACATCACTATTCTTCTATTTGCTCGCATACTTTGTTCATCAAATTTCCTTATTTATAAGCAATTCCTAACTGCTTAATCTCCTTAATCACATTTCCCATGATTAATATTAGCCATCAGATCTTCAAACTTGACTAGGTTCATTGAATCCTTCGAACTGAAAAATGTTTTATCTTGCCTTGAAACTTGTATTCCTTCCTTGGTACTTTGCTCGGTTATGATCGTTCAATCTGTGTTGTAGATCTAACTCTTGAATTTTCATTACCATTGATCATTAACAAACTTCTTTCATGACATTCCAATCTTCTATAAATCTCCAGCTCATTGGCATCCTTCATTTAATAATGTATTTATTCATCCAATGCATTTTGTTATTGCTCAGTTGATACTCAGTTAATTATGAACTTTACTCGGTAGACATTTTGAATTCCTCTCAGTTACTGTCTCAGTAGCTTTGCTTGTTGATGACGCTTGGTGACTTCTTCCTTCTTTAACTGACACCGATAACCTTGGAGTTTACCGACTGGCTCCTTGCTCGGTAAAATAGAATAGTATCAAACCTTTACTCATTCTATTGCATGAAATATTTTCTCCTTCTTATTCAGTCTTCGAATACACATATATAGGATATCAAAATAATCAAAATATCATAATCACATCACTGTCTAACTCAATAATAGTTGCTTATTGAATAAATTATTACTCCCCTTCATTTTCACATTCTTTCAGTGTCACTTACTGACATCTTTATACTCATCAAAACATCCTTTTTAAGATATGGCAACATCATACTGAATCATAAAATCAATTGCTTGACATCAATGACAAAATAATATCATTAAGACAGTAATCATCCTTTATCAATTATATCATCAATCTCCAACAACCTTCTGAATAATATCATACCAACAAACTTATTGTAATGTCATTAGTCTCCAGCTAAATTACCATGATAACACAAAGAATACTCTGAGGTACCCTTCAAATATCTGAAGACTCTTTTAACTGCATCCCATTGAATTCTACTAGGATTAGACATATATCTGGACAAAAATCCCACTGCTTAGGCAATGTCTAGTCTAGTATAGACCATAGCATACATCAAACTTCCAACTGCACTTTGGTAAGGCACTCTGCTCATGTCTTCCATCTTCGATGGGGATGTAGGACAATCTGTAGAAGATAATTTCATTCCAACTATAAAAGGAACACGCAATGGTCTACAATCCTGCATGTTGAACCTCTATAACACTAAATTCACATACTTTGACCTAGCCATAGCTTTTTGTTCACTCTATCTCTTCTAATTTCCATCCCAATTACGTGTTTCATTGCACTGAGATCTTTCATTTGAAATTTAGCAGTGAATTGGGACTTTAGTTCTAAAATCGTACCTTTCCCTTTACCAATAAATAGCATATCATCAACATACAATGCAATGTAAAAGAAATGATCACCATCAGTTTTATAATAAACACAGTGATCTGATTTAGAACACTCAAATCCCAAACTCAACACATATGTATCAAATTTCTAGTACCACACCCTAGGACTTTGTTTGTGGCCATACATGGATTTCTTTAATTTACAGACCAAATTACTTTTACCTTTCACCACATAGTGCTCTGGCTGTGTCATATAAATATCCTCCTTAAAATCACTATGAAGGAAAGCAATTTTCACATCCATTTTCTCAACCTCTAAATCATAAGCAACAACAATATAAAGTAAAATTATAATGGATGTCATTTTGGAAACAGGAGAAAATTAAATATCTAACCATAATGAACACCCTCAACCTAAGAGTAGATTTTTGCAACCAAACTTGCTTTATACTTCTCAAAGCTTCCATCTGAACCAATATTTTTCTTGAACACCCATTTGCAACCAACAGGCTTTTGTCCTTCAAGCAATGGTACAATATCCCATGTATCAATATTTTTCAAAGCTGTCATTTCTTCTTCCATAGAAATCTTCTAGGATTCTGCATCATTCATACCTAATGCCTCTTCTACATATTTCGATTCATCCACATTAGTATTCAAAGCAAAAATGCATCTCCAATCATCAAGTGATTACCTTTCAAGTGGTTGTCTATGTCTTGTAGACCTTCAAACAAGCTGAGTTGGAGGTCCTTCCACCTCTTCTAAAGATTCAGAGCTAGACAAGCTCTCCTCAACTTCTTCTCTATCTAGGGGTCTTCGTTCAACTCTTTTAGGTGTAGAAGGAAATTCAATCACATCTTCCTTTTTAGTCTATTATGGCTGCAATGTAACAGAAGGAGACTTAATTTCTCTAAAAATAACACTTCTACTATGAATTTCCTTTTGTGCAACATGGTCCCAAAGCTTTTATCCTTTCACACCATAACTATACCCGATGAAGATATATTTCACAACCTTGTTCTGCAACTTTGTCTGCTTCTCCTTTGGCACATGTGCATATGCCTCACAACCAAAAACTCTAGGATGTCTCAACGAAGGCTTGTAACCCGACCATGCTTCCATAGGCATTTTATCAATAAGGGATAGTGTAGGAGACCTATTAATTAGGTAGCATGTTGTGGCAATAGCTTCTACCCAAAAATTTTATTCTAGACCAACACCACATAGCATGATCCTAGCCTTCTCCATCAATGTCCTCTTCATTCTTTCTACAACTCCATTCTATTGTGAAAAATATAGAATTGCCTTTTATCTATTAATACCATAGTCTTTACAGAATCTATCAAAATCATTAGAGCAAAATTCACCACCATTATCAGTCCTCAAACTTTTAATTTTCTTTCTAGTCTGCAACTCAACCATTTCTTTAAATTCTTTAAATTGACTGAAAAAACCTCATATTTACTATTTAGAAATATACCCATGTCCTTCTACTAAAATCATCAATAAATGAAACATAATATGTAGATTTTCCAATCAAAGGAAAATCTATAGGATCAAACACATCAAAATGAATAAGATCCAAAACACCACAAATTTTATGAGAACTCGAGTAAAACTAAACATAATTTTATTTTCCATAAATACAATGCTCATAGAAATCAAAGTCAAGATTAAAATCATTCAAACCTTCAACAAGGTTTTTATTTTTCAAGGTCCTTAAACCCTTTTCTCCAATGTGGCCAAGCCTCTAGTGCCATAACATAGTCTTCTTTGTAGGTAACTTTTCTTTAGAAGAAAGAGAACCCTTAGCTACCCAAAATCCATTTCCATCTGCTGAAGGTGAAACCCTCAAATCTTTCACATATTTAATTTTTATGAAAGTACTATTACATTGAATAGTGTATGCGTCTAGCTTATACAAAGTGTTGAACCTGACACCTCTAGCAATTACCATAGCACCCTTAATCATCTTACATCCTACTTCAGAAAAGACTACCTGCACACCCGCATCTATTAGTTTGCTTAAAGATAAAAGATTTCATTTTAAACCAGGGATATGCAACACACCATTAATCCTTTTTATTCTACCATCATAAACCCGATTCTAATTTTACCTCGACCAACAATTTCTAAATGTGAATCATCACCCAAGTACAACTTACCTCCATTAAATTCTTCATATTTAAAAAACCAATTTCTATTGGTAGTCATATGAAAGGATGCACCTGAGTCAATTATCCAGGCATCATTACCTACATGAGTCACCAAAGCTGCAATAAATGCATCACCATTTTCCTTCTCAAACTCAAAATCATAATCAATCTTCTTCTTTTTCTTCTTCTTTCTTCTTTGCAGTCCTTACAGATGTGACCTAGTCTACCACAATTCTAGCGAATGACTTTGGACTTTCCAGAATATTTCAACCTCCCTCTTGATTTGGACTTATCGCGCTTCTCATTCTTCTTGTCTTTCTCCTTAGGGGTAAAAGTACAAAGTTGTGTCACACTTTTATAAAGGAAATGGTCAATGCTGATTCAAATTTTTAAAGTAAATCAATAGAAACAAAAATATATGTTTTGAATTTTGAAATGATGTAAACTAATAAAATTTATATTTTTTTGTCTATTTTATGTTTGTAATTTTAACAAAATTTTAAAAATTATTTAAATGTAATTTTTTATAAAGTAAACACTATAATATAATTGCTGATAAAATGTTGAAATTGAAGTTACACAAACCACCACACTTTAATTAGTAAATTTTAATTTTTTGTGTATATTGATAACTTGAAACTTTAGTGCATGGATATAGTTTTTACTATTTTTTATAAATGTATATTTTTCAATAAATTTGAAAAGTTGTGTGTGCTGAAATATAACTCTTTCCAATTCCCACCAATTTTTTTCTTAATTATTTATCCAAATTAGAAAATAATTATATCATCTTGACATAGATTCCTTTCTCTACTGCATCATATTTTTTTCAAAAATTTTAAATAAATTTTATTATTTTTCCTTGACAAGATAATCAACCTTATATTTTAGTGTTGATGACCTACTTTCAATAAAAATAAAATATAAAATATAAAAACTAATTAAAATATTAAAAGGTATATATTTTGGAAAATTCACTTATAGATCTATAAAAGGGTATTTTTACATTTCAAAAAATATATATTTATAAGAGTAGGAGTTGTTGAAACATCGAGTTTTTTTATTTTTTATTTTTTTTGGCAATTAGACCCAAAGTGGTATAAAATATACATTTAGTAGACACTTCCAATTGGAAAATTAGTACTCCATATATTGATGAATAATGATGAACAACAGATACCCCAACTGGTACTGAGAGGGGGGGGGGGTGGGTGAATCAGTACAAGAAAAACAAAATTTTCTCAACAACTTATCTAGTTAAAGCAATACCAACTGGTTGTCACCATTACTGAACTTAACCACAACAATACTAGTTAAACACAATAAGACATCAGATACCATAAATTGATAAGTCTGAATACTTCAAATACCATCAATACTTGATATCTACTTCACCCACAAACATATGCATGTGATATACTAGAAATACCATAACCTATTAACTTTGCATGCATAATCTTTCAACCAATACGTAATCATCACATAAAAAATGCATAACACATAGATTTTTCATGTGGAAACCCAAATGGGAAAAACCACGATGGGGATGAATACTCACAATCTTGTTTTTGAACTCTTTTGAAGCTCACCCTGTTAGGAGCCTAGTCTGGTAAAAGAATTTACAATAAGGTTCTGCTAGGAACCGATCCTGTTAAAGATCACCCAGTTAAGGGATGACTATATACCCTGTTAAAGGTTGAAACCTTGTTAAAGGTTGAAACCTTGTTAAAGGTTACCTCGCTAGAGGATTTGAAGAACTCAATGATCTTGAGTCACCTGGTTACAGGTTATACAATAAGTCTATTAAAGCTATCCGGTGAAGGGATTTTCCATCTGTTGAAATGATTAGAAGACAACAGGTAAAACTTTTGATCTGATAACAACACTACATGCCAAGGCAGATTTTTTTCATTTCCTCTACTCTACAATCACACTCTACAGTTTTCCACTTACTCGGATACACACATAACTTTTGCCAACATCTTATAATAACAAACATCATCAACCTTATAAACATCAGTTAGGTCGGTAACATAAACCCTAAATCCTAAGCGTTTTAGGTTTACAACATAGGCGGTCCAATCCTGACCATCCAAACACATTGCATAGAGTATTACAATTTCAAATAGATCACAAGACAATCTGCATCATTCATTCTTCACCACACATGGGAATTAGTAACCCATCAGGGTCTCTTCTCATACCGCCAAGAAGAATGATCATTCCTGAGGTAGACATTTAATGCAATCGATCTTCTTATGCAAGATCCCCAAGGAAATCCTTCACGCACACAAGGCTGACGTGGCACCTCGATCTTATTCACATCTCTTAGCTAACTCTTCACAGAGTATCATCGGTTGAATCACACAAGTAAGATTACCAAACTAGTAACCTTAGAGCTGAGACTACCAACCGGTAGTCACACTTAGTGAAACCCTGACATCGGTTCACTGCATCTCCTCATACCTCTTCATACCAGTTCACCAACTTCTTTCAATCTGCATATCGATTCACTTACACTTATTGACATCAATGACAACATACATTATTATCATATCAACATACCGATTCACCATATGCTAACATATCCAACAATCTCCCCATATGCCAACAATATCCAACATATATAACTTATATATAATGAATCTATATAAACCATATGTTTGACTAAAATTAATTTTTATTTAGAATTACTGAAATTCACTTGTGCTAATAAGTTAGCCTGAAACGTGACACAGTTTTGTGCTTTTACCCTTAGGTGTTCCACAAATAGTTTAGGGCTTCCTTCGAACTATGGGATACCTTCCTTCGCATATCTTCACCAAGTAGGTCACCCACCACATCTTCAGACTTCAAAATAATAGAAGTACTACTGATATCCATAACAAGAGAATCCCATGAATCAGGCAAAGAACAAAGAAAGATCTAGCAATTCTTCTCTTCGTTCATCTTAACACTAACAGATACTAATTGAGACACCAACATATTGAATGCTTCCAGGTGGTCTCCAAATCATCCACCCTCTTCCATCTCCAAGGAATACAATTTTTTCCTCAATAAAATCTGATTTAATAAATATTTCGCTTGATACATTTCACCAAGCTTAGACCATAGCTTCTTTGCAGTTTTTCCTTCATGGAAATTGATCATAACAGAGGTTGCTAGGCATAGTCTAATTATACCCTTGGCTTTTTGGTCCATAACATCATACTGAGCCGCCATAGTAGGATCTAAGGGCATTTGGACATTCGCATCAAAAACACCCCATAGATCTCAATCTATTATCAGATCTTCCATCTTCAACTTCCACATCTCAAAATTTGTTCCATTAAATTTCTCCACCTCTATTTTACCTGACGAACTTGCCATCTGAAAATTACTGCAACAAGATCAAAAAGTGTCTTCTGCAAAAGCTCCAACTCAAATATGGATTAGTTCAAAAAACCCAACAACCCACAACTAAAACAAAAGGTGATCAAGCTCTGATACCACTTGTAAGGAAGTTAAGTAGTGAAACAACTTCCTACACTAACCTTGAGAGGAAGGTAATGCAAAAAATTTACAGACCACAATAATAGTTATAGAAAACAGAAATAGATATAATAACATTCAAACCACAACACAATGATTTACGTGGGGAAATCCCTTTCGGGAGAAAAACCCCACACTCCAAAAGCCGCCCCATATATTATTTCACAATAAAAAATAGATTAAAATATACTTGTAGAGAAATCTCTTTGTAGGAGTACCACTAATCAGAGATTCAGAGGTAACTCGATAGTTATAACTCTTACATACAACTACTATCTCACATACCTCATATATAGGAGATACAATACAAGAAAGCATCAAATGGTACTACAAAACCATGGGCTAAAACCACCCAATAAGGTTTAGCCGAACTTATCTCCCTTCTAAATTTTCTATGACGTGTCCCTCCCTTTTTACAACTCATTTATGTGTCTAGTGTATTTTATATTTCCTATTTCAGGAGTACAAAATTTCAGAGGCCATAACTTGAGAACTATGTGTCCTATAGACATATTGTTTGAAGCACCGGAAAGCTCGTGAAGTGCTCTATTGCCTTGTCAACCTCTATGCCATTTATGCCCACTTTTTAGGGCATTTCGGGGCCTCTAAAGTCCTCACAATCAAATTTAAACCTTTCATTGGACCCCTCCAAAATGGACATTTAAATATCATCAAAACTAGTTGTGATCTTGCGATGTAACTTTACTAGAATGCTTATCTAGCCAACCAAAAGCTTTAGGGAGAATTTCGCACCATTTTGTGCTCAAATGAAAACTTACTATAAATAGTAACCTCATGTAAATGCAAGGTAGAGACACCATTTTCCCAACATTATCACTCCCCGGATAGATTCTTTGATGAGCAATATGCAGGATGCTAAGGATGCTCTAGATTCAAATGTTTCAGTAGATAGAAGAGGATCAAAGATGCTTGCTTATCTTTTTAGTTGAATAATAAGCCTTTTGGAGAGTTTGAAGTAGGCACAGGATAAAAATTTGTCATCCCTTAGGATAATTTTTGTAGACATATTCAAATTTTTGTGAGCAACCATACATATCCCTGTATATAAGTTTTGGTGGATTCCTATCTTTGGCATTTTTTTCAAAGGGGAGAGGGCAGAGTAAAAAATGGTACTAATTCTCAGGGGGAGCTTGTATATTCTTGGTGAGTTTAAAATTTTGAATTTTTGCAGTCTTGAGTGTATAGTTCATTTTTCATAGTATTGTCTGTAGATAGGAATTTGGAAATCATCAAAGCAAATAGCAAATTGGACTAGCTCAATCACGAAAACTCAATTGCAATGACAAATCCTAATTACATTCAATAGAGATGCATAAAAAAAACAAGACATTCAATTAAAATGCAAACCATCACAAATGTGAATATCTCCTCCAGAAATCTCCATTGTCCTTCTTTCTCCTTCAAATTGCTTTGTTTTGTGGATCTCACCTTCAAGTGCATAAGTATAATATGAAAGCAAGATTGACAAGACGAGACGACAATATAAGGGTACTAGAAGCATGATTGATTCGAACCTTTGATTGAAGAAATTCATCCAATTTATAGACAAATTGGAGAAAAGACCAGATTAGCATGAAAGTGATTCGAATGGAAATTCAAATCAAGAATAGAAAAATTATGACAAGTGTATGACAAATTGCTATGCAAGGATTTATGACAATTTATGACAATTTATGACAAATTGCTATGCAAGAATTTATGACAAGATTTTGAAATATAAATAGACATTTAGGAATTTAGGAGAAATTAGAAAATTAAGTTAGAAATAATGACTTGGAAATTAGGAAAATGATGCAAATTAGGTAAATTAATTAATAATTTTTCATTCATTAATTAATTTACAAAAAGAGGAGGAATTAATTAGCCAATTAAATAAATATTTAATTGTGACAAGAAGACTTAGGATAAATAAATTATTTAACCTAGAGGGAAAAATGGCAAACAAGGTTAAATGAATAAATCATGAAACCCTAGAAGATGAATTAGAAATGCAAGAACGACAATTAGGTCTTGATGTAGGATCGACTTGATCATGATTATGACTTGATAAAAGACTAATGTTGATAAGTGATTTGATTGATAAATGCGCCAATTGATGAGGAACAATGACTAATTGATCCAAATTGACATGATTGAGAAGGACAATGATCGATGTCAAATCGATTGCAAAATGACAAAAACGACAACAATCGATGACAAAATAGATTGCAAAATGACAAGATTGGAAATGACCACGATCGATGACAAATCGATCTCAAGATGACAAGATTGAAAACAACAACGATCGATGACAAATTGATCACATAATGACAAGATTGATAAGAGGACAAAACCCTAATTCCATCATCGATTAGGATTGATGATGTCCAGAATGATGACAAATAAACACGCACATTGATACGACAGGATAAGATTGACCAAAATCATGACTGAAGATTGTTATCGACAAGACCAAATTCAAAAGTGAGACAACTAAAGAATGTAGAAGAAGGACTCGATGCTCGCAAATGATAAAGACCAAGTGCGAATCATAGGAGAAATGTTAATGCGACACAAAAACCCTAAAATAAGGCAATGCGTCAATGTTAAAGTATGACTCCTCAAGCGTTGACCATTTTTAGACGTCTACATTTTGCCCCTCTTTGAGACAATGCGATTTTAAACATTGTTTCAAAGAATGATAATGAAAATGCCCCAGACATTGACAATGACATATGCATGCCTCCTGGAGGAATTGACCGGAAACATCCAGAAAAGAGGCCAATTGATCGATAAGAATGATAGAAAATGATAGGTTCAAACAGAATGAAAATCAGAGATCGAATACACAAAGGACAAGAAATTGAAGGTGCAAAAGACCGTGACCAGCATAAGATGGAGAGAGTGCACGTCCATCTATGCACTGACAAAGATCTATAAATGAGACAAGGAGAAGGAAAATTGCTCATTTGCACTAGCCAAAGTGGAGGATTTGTTGCTCTGGAAAAGGATGCTTGCAGAGAGATGGTGAACATTCCAATGGAAAATCACCTAGGGGAATGTGTACGCACCTATAGACGATCGGATGACACGAGAGCAGTGGTATGTATCTCAAAAACCCATATTGTCAATTTTATGAATTTAACTTGCTTGCGGGACATTGCGGGGCCCACAAAGAATGCAGAAAGTGACTTTTGTGCCTATGTGAGCACATCCTATGCTTGTGTAGGGTATCTTGTGCTTGTGTAGGGTACACAAGCGCAAGTTGATGCAACACAGGCACAGGACACAACACACAGGCACAGTTGTGCACTGGAAACTCAAATTTGGTCAAAAACAACATGCAAATGATCTGAAAAAGGGGGATAAGGGTAGGATAGGTCAAAATAGAGTAGAAACAACCTGATTTGGACATGAAACAAGGAAATGCAGCCCATAGGAGAAAAACCTAAAATTGACAAAATGTGCCCCAATTGTGATGCAGAGTCGACAATATCCCCTGATTACACAGGAGAACCGACCTGACTACTTCATGTTATGACATAGACTTAGAAGCATAGACAAAGATACATTAGCAGGACTTAGAATATACTATATCACATTCATGCCTGAGATTAGGGCAAACACAAGACTACTCACCGCATTGGCAGAGCGATGGCATTCAGAGACCTCCTCATTCCATCTGGTGACTGGAGAGGCGACCGTGACACTAGAGGATGTATGGTGTATCCTCCACATTTTGATTCATGGGGAGATGATAGAGTATGACCAAGTGATAGGGAGAGACGCTTTGTGCAGATTATTTGAGTGTGATGTAGATGATATGGATATCGTAGAGAGGGAGATTGGATGCAAGACCATGGCATCAGAGTATGATCGACGATATGTGGTGATAGCAATGGTTATAGCATGCCTATTAGCAGGGGATAGATGAGGACATGGATTCCCTATTGGATGGGGAAGAGTGCTAGAGCAGATGGTGACAGAGGGGATGGTATACGCATGGGGACCATGCATGCTCGCTATGCTATATTTTCAGCTACATCAGATAGCATATCAAGGAGTTTAGACTTTAAGCTGTGGTGTCACACTATTATAGGTATGGGCATTTGAGCACATAGCCATATGTCAACCAATTGCAGAGAGACAGGTATTACCACACCAACCATATGTGTACTACTATGGGGGAGCACTGAGACAGGGTCCGTTCGAATACATATTGTATTGGCGACACGAGCTAGATAGATTGAGAGAGTTCACATGGAGGCCATATCTTGATTGCCTTGGATGGTCAGATGATAGTGATGAGCTACTGTATTGCAGATAGGAGAGATACCTGATTGAGCGACCAGTGAATTATCAGAGAGTGATTAAGATGTACCTGCTGGAGAGAGTCAGATGATAGTTTGGAGAGAGACAGGTTGTACCTAGAGGGACTGCACACTTTGCCCGATCTCACAGAGAGACGAGTCAGTAGGGAAGGATAATTTAGCCACACATAGCATATGCTGACTTCACACAGCTATAGCATAGATAGTGGGATTGGAGATCAGATATGGTGGATGCCGGGATGACAGAGGAGTATGAGCGATGGTTTGCACGACGACGACCAGTGCCATTGACAGATCTGGATATTCCAGTACTAAGGAGACAGGAGGACTTCCCACTCGCTGGAGAGGATGAGGAAGACGAGGGTGGTGATGATGATGAGGGGGATGACGAGGATGGAGAGGATGAGGATGAAGATTATGAGCCAGATTCAGGTGATCAGGAGTCATTCCAGGATATACCCATAGAGCCAAAGACAGCTAGGATAGAGGAGATGGAGATGTGCAGGGCTACCATAGCGAGTCAGCATGATCACATTGCGACATTAGAGAGACAGAATGCTATCTTGAGGATAGAGTAGGATCAATTCAGAGTAGAGATAGCCAGACTTACAGTGGCTCGAGATATAGCAATAGCCCAGGCATAGCAAGAAGGTCAAAGAGTCACTGAGTATATTGGGTTGATTAGGGATGCCAGTGCACATGAGATGGCATAGATGTTGGTAGAGACCGAAGAGGAGATATGCCATTGGAGGACAGTATATGAGAGTGTAGTTCCACCAGAGTAGAGAGAAACATCATATCGGGCACGATCAAGGACATAGAGCAAGCCACATTCTCGGAGGTCAGTGAGCAGCATGGGGGTGAGTGGACCTATGAGACCACCATAGCCAGGACCAGGGGTAGGAGGGACATCATCTATGAGACATGGCAGGGATGAGGAGGACAGAGGGAGCACCCAGTGATAGAGGCACGTGCTCCTTATGACAGAGACATATGTAGTGTGACATTATGTAGTTAGCTTGCGGGCCATACTTAGGACAGACGGTCCAATTTTGTACTCCGATATTATATGATATGATATGCATCGATATGATGGGATGCAATGTGTTATGACTTATGGTTATTTTCCATGTATGGATGACTTATGCACTGTTGATGTACCATTGTGGAACATGTATGGATATATATTTTTTATGTGTTTTTGATGCATTGATAATATGAAATGGATAAAATTCTTGATGTAATGTTTGATATAATGCAAATGTACTAATCAATGCATGCAGGATGCAGCATATGTGTTTTTGTATGGAGATCAAAGAACTAGACTGAACTGACTACCCGAACTGACGGAAGAAATGTTAGTAAGAAGAAATGAGACAGAGGACAGTTAGAGATGAAGAAAAACTTGCTTTCACTAATGCACTTTGTAGGTGAGAACCTTTATTTAATGTAGCAAAACGGATGCCTAGCATCATGGCATTGAAGGCCAGAGCTGAAATGCAACCCTTTTTGCAAAAGACAGACACATCGCACACAAGGAATGAGTGAGGCATCCTAGGGTGCATACATCAAGGGTTGAGGTATGTGTGGCATTCACAAAGAGAATATACTTATCACAGACACCCAGTGATATAGTTTCCTCAGTTTGTGACAAACATTCCACAAATAGCAAACACGACAAAAAAAAAGGGACCATGAACCATCCCAATCACTCTAAATCACTCAGTGACATCATCGAGCAACATAGGAACATGATCAAAAGCCAAATCAATAAAAAGATAAGACGCACTAATTCCAACAAGTCAAACAAACATCTTGATCTTCATTGTCAAAAGTTGAAAGGGTTGATAGGACGATCATGCTGTCTGGTTTCAAGACATGAGGTACCCCGTTTAAGATAGGACACAGTCTAGTTTCGAGTATACCACACCCTGTATAAGACCCATGATAGTAGTGACAAGGACAAATGATAATGTTGATGCTGATGTTCGATTGAGAAGACAATTGTGATCAGTTTGAATGTCTGGTTTGATTGAAAAAGTTCATCTGTTAACGCATGATTTTATTAAAGCACAATGTGTGATTGCGTGTCGTTGGAGGTATGCTCAGCGATCCATCTATACACAAAGGGAATATTGGTGTTTTTTTTTTTTTTGAGTTTATTTGACTTTTTTGGGGTTTATTTCAGGAATTTTTTCAGGACATTATTTGATTTTTTTGGATTATTTTAGGACATTTTTTCAATTTTTTTTTGGATTATTTCAGGACATTTTTCTGATTTTTTTGGGTTATTTCAGGACATTTTTCATTTTTTTTTGGATTATTTCAAGACATTTTTCAATTTGAAAGTTCCAGTGATTGATTATGACAAGGGGAATGCACCCAATGCACATCTGAAAGACATATATAGAGACCAGGACCGAAACATATGCACAAGAAACTAGAGTATGCAAGACAATGATGTTGACCAATCACAGGCCTGAAATAGAACATTGGGTCAAGACAAGGATAGGCACAATAAACCTGTAGAGAGAAAGCATAGCTAGAGGTCATGATAAATGACAGAGCAATGATCATTTTACACATGGCACCCATTTGCCAGGTTTTCACCATGGTACTTGCCCAAAGTGCCTGTTTGCCAGGTTTTCACTAGAGGGTGAATCATTTTTCTTTACTTTTTGTTCTTTTTCTTTTTTTTTCTTTTTCTTTTTCTTTTTTTTGTATTTTTTTTGAGCTTTTTGATGTTTTTTTGTATTTTTTGCAGGATCATATGTGAAGAAGTGTTGATAGAAAATTATGCCCAGTACTTGTGAAGGTGCATACTATTTACAGGATCGAACAAAGGTTCACCTTCTGGGGTGGCAAGCTGATATGCCCCCGAGCCATAGGCTGCAGTAACTATGAAAGACCCAACCCAATTAGGTTCAAACTTGCCTTTGATGATGTCAGTAGATTGTGCATTCTTGGGGTTTGCCTTTAAAACCAGATCTCCCACTTCAAAGTGTCACCCTTTGACCTTCTTATTATAAGAGCGATGAAGATGGTTTTGATATGCTTACAAATGTGTCAAGGCTATCTGACGTTTCTCATCTAACATCTCAAGCTGATGCAACCGAGAGACTCTGTGCATCTCATCATCAATCAGATGTTGCAAGGAAACACACAAAGAAGGAATCTCCACTTCCAAGGGTAAAATATATCATATGCCGATATGGGGTTCCCCTTACCATAGTCACAGATAATGGTCGTCCATTCAAGAATAAAGATGTCAAAGAACTCTATGAAAAGTTTCACATCCAACACTGTTTCTCCAGTCCATACTATCCATAGGGTAATGGTCAAGCCGAAGCATCAAATAAAACCATTATCAAGATCCTGAAAAAGGTTGTCAATGACGCTGGTCAAGATTGGCATGTACAGTTGAATCCAGCACTATGGGCGGATAGAAGTGTGATAAGCCCATAGTGTTGGATTCAACTGTACATGCCAATCTCAACCAGCGTCATTGACAACCTTTTTCAGGATCTTGATAATGGTTTTATTTGATGCTTCAGCTTGACCATTACCCTGTGGATAGTATGGACTGGAGAAACGGTGTTGGATGTGAAACTTTTCATAGAGTTCTTTGACATCTTTATTCTTGAATGGACGGCCATTATCTGTGACTATGGCAAGGGGAACCCCATATCGGTATATGATATAATTCAATAGGAATTTTGAAATTTGTACACCAGTAATATAAGTCATGGGGATAGCCTCGATCCATTTTGTAAAATACTTTGTGGCAGTAATGATGAACTTGTGCTCATTTGCAGATATCGGGTGAATCTTGCCAATAAGATCCAATCCCCATTGAGAAAAGGGCCATGGAGATATGACAGAATGAAGCTCTTGGGCTAGTGCATAAATGTAAATTCCATGGATCTGGCATTTGTAGCACTTCTTAACAAAATCATGAACATCCTTTTCCAGAGTGGGCCAATAATACCCAGCACGAATCAACTTTTTGGCTAAGCTCAAACCATTGAAATGGCCCCCACATATACCATCGTGAACCTTGTGTAAAGCCGTTTGTGCTTCGTCAGAATCCAAACACCTAAGGAGGGTATGGTCAAAGGAACGATGGTAAAGGGTGTCAGCAATGATGATGTATTTGGCTATCTATCAGATGAAGGCTCGACATTGGTTAGCGGAAAGGTTAGGTGGTAGGGTTTGGGATTTCAAATATTGATAGACATCATTGTACCATGGGGAGTTAGGACCAACAAGAACACACATCACATCCACTGTCGGAATTTCAAAAGAAGGGACAAGCAACTGTTCAACCAAAAATTCACATCTGTCCATATTGTGGGGTAGATTTATCATGGAAGCAATCGTAGCCATTGCATCTGCCGACTTGTTTTGAATTCTTGGAACTTGACTGAAATAGATAGTCATGAATTTTTTCTTGAAAAAATCTACCATATGCTTGTAGGGAATAAGCTTTTCATCTTTTGTTTTGTAGTCATCATTGACTTGACGGATGACTAACTGAGAATCTCCATAGACTTGTAAATGTGTGATGTTCTAGTGGACCGCTACTCGGAGTCCTGTGATCAGAGCTTCATATTCTGCAATGTTATTGGTACAATGGAAAGCTATTCTATAGGATTTGGGAATAGCATCACCTTGAGGGGTGATAAAAAATATACCTGCTCCGGACCTGAACTTGGTATGGGATCCATCAAAGTATAACTTCCATTCATTAGAAGATGTAAGAACAAAGACTGATTCATCCAGAAAATCGGTCAACATGGGATGATCATCATAAATAGGAGCCTCTGCAAGTTGATCCACTATGACTTGTCCTTTTATTTCCTTTCGCTCCATGTACTCAATATCAAACTCACTGAGGATCATAATCCACTTTGCTAGGTGACCTGTCAATGCTACCCTACTAAGCAAGTACTTCAAGGGATCAATTTTTGCAACTAACAATGTCTGATGATTTAACATATAGTGTCAAAGCTTCTGTGTTGCAAAGACCACTGCTAAGCATGCCCATTCAATAGTGGAATAATTCAGCTCATAGCCTACTAGTGTCCAGCTGATATAATAAATAGCCCGTTCTTTGCCTTTCTCATCCTGTTGGGCTAAGAGAACTCCTAGTGTCGTTTCATTTGCAAAAATATACAATATAAATGGCTTCCCTTCTATAGGAGGCATTAGAATAGGTGGCAATAGCAGATAATCCTTGAGAGCTTGAAATGCTGATTGACATTGCTCAGTCCATTTAAAAGCGACTCCTTTATGCAATAAATGCTAGAAAGGATGACATTTGTCTGCCAATTGAGCTATAAATTGGTGAATTGACTGTAGCTTTCCTTGCAGATTTCTTAGTTGACGGAGATTGGAAGGAGGAGGCATATCCATTATTGCTTTAACCTTGGCAGGGTCGACTTCGATGCCTCTGTGAGAAACAATATACCCTAGTAATTTGTTGGCTGTGACGCCAAAGACACACTTCTTGGGGTTGAGTTTGAGCTTGTAGGTCTCCATTCAGTCAAAGATTGGGCCTAGGATGGCTAGATGACTATCTTTAGTGACGGATTTACATAATAAGTCATCAACATAGTCCTCCATCAAAGTATGCATAAAATCATGGAAAATTGTCATCATCACTCTTTGATATGTTGCGCCAACATTTTTAAGACCAAAGGGCATCACATTCCAATAGTAGGTACCCCAAGCACATGTGAATGCAGTCTTATGTTGATCTTCAAGAGCAATGCAAATTTGGTTATAGCCGGAGAAACCATCCATCAATGAGAGCATCTCATATCCAACAGTCATGTCAAATATGATGTCAATATTTGGCAGTGGAAAATCATCCTTAGGGCATGCTTTATTGAGATCCCTAAAATCCGTACAGATTATGATGCCCTCAATTACTTTGCTAACTGGTACCAAATTTGAAATCTAGTTTGCATAATCAATGGGTCTGATAAAGCCCACATCTATTAATTTTTTCAGTTCTATCTTGACCAAAAGAGCCACCTGGGGATGCATCTTTCTGAGTTTCTATTTGACAGGCTTGGCATCTACTTTTAATGGCAAGTGATGAAGGACTAATTCTGGATCAAGGCGAGGCATATCTGCATAGGACCATGCAAAGCTGATCTTCTTCTCAAGAAAGAAATTGACAAAATCTAGCTTTCCCTGTTTTGATAGAGAAGCAGTGAAATGAATGACCTTAGGGTTCTCAAGTGTACCCAAATTGATTTCTTCAGTCATTTCCACAAGCAATGTTGATTTATCCTGACTTGATAGGGGTATGTCCACTCTTCCACCTTTGGGTGCCTCAGAGAGGTTTTCACCCGTAGGTACGTCTTTTATTTTTACTTTTGTATGATCAGGGAGTGCCTTACAGTTTTCACTCAAAGACCTATCTTTTTTATTTTGTACTTTTTCTTTTCTTTTTTCATTTCGATGACTGGAAGATGGAGTTGACTCCCCAAAATATGTTATGGAATCCAGATCAATAGCAAATCCCGCCTTATGATCACCATGTGGTATGCCTTCCCGTAGTCCAAGGAATTCTGCAATTGCTTCATCATTTTGAAAACAATCCAATGTGAGTGGTTATTGTTGGTCATGTTGGATAAGCTGGGGATAAACGAGGGGCATGTCATCATCAGTTTTAAGGAGAGAGAGGGTTGAGATGGTAAAGATGTAAACGTCCATGGTATCACTGTCTGAACTGCTTGTATCTGATTCAAAGCTTGGGTCCCAGAATGACTCTATCCAGGCATTAGGACATGTTTTGGGAGGGGGAGTTATTTCATGTTTGTCTTCCATGGGCAAATCATCAGGGTCAAGGAAAACATTGTCAAGGGCATAGGAGCTAGAAGAGAAAGAACTCCACTCCCATTCATTGGAATCAGTTTCGGGTCAGGTATCCTCAGGTGTTGTTTCATCATCAGAGTCACGCCCCTTTCTACACGTGGTCATTTTGGTAGATGAGGGCCCAATTCGCAATGGTACAAAACCTAACCCTAAAGTTGGAGGTCACATCTTGGGTATGATAGGTTCGAGCCTTCCTTTCTTGTCAGGGCCTAAGCCACTACAGCCATCATATCCTTTCTTTTGCAGCATAGTAAATCCTTTGCCGTACCACTCCACCGGCAACCTGACAGGTGGGGACTCAGTTGGATCCTTATAAAGCCAATCTATGACATCATCATCCAAAGTTTCTTTGTCAAGTTCACCCCATCTTGTAAATGTAGTGGGGGGCTGATATTGAATAGCTACCTTAGGTTCCTTTTGCAACAAATGTGGTTTGCCATATGATTTTGGAGATATTGGTAAATTCTTGATGAGGAATGTTTGAGCCATTGAATACTCTCCGCATCCTTTGTTATATATCTTCAATTTTCCTTTGACAGCTTCTAACAATTCATTAGGATCCACATAACTATGTGAGTGGGCCTCTCTATTAACTAGGACTTGCTGCTGCGGGGAATCCTTTAGAGTAGCACAAAATTGAAATGGATTAGGATCTCATGGAATTGTTATCTTAGTTCCATTGTAAGGATATTTTAAACATTGATGATAAGTGGACAGAACTGCTTTCATTGCGTGGATCCATGGACGGCCAAGAATCATATTGTAAGGGAGATCAAGGTCTAGGACCTACAAGAAAGTGTTTTTTGTCACTGGACCAACTCTGATAGGTAATGAAATGATCCCTTTAGATGGGTGCTCAGAATCATCATATGCTTTGAATGTAATCCTTTTGGAAGAATCAATGTCATTTTCTATATAACCAAGGCCAATGACTACCCTCAGAGTACAAATATTAAGACCCGCTCCGCCATCTATCAAGACTCGTCAGATTTTGCAATTATGGACAAAGACTTCAAGATGTAAAGGATCATTATGAGGGAGCTTATTAGGTGAAATATCATTATCAAAAAATGCAACATGTTGGGAAACAGCTAGATGTCCAATTCGGGCTTGAAACTAGTCAACATCAATGTCTGTCGGGACAATGGACTCAATTAAAGCTTTATCTAGGACTGCGCGATGCATGGGGGACATTTTCAACAATTCAAGGATTGATATTTGTGCAGGTGTCTCTCCCAGATGATCTAGGAGATTGTATTGGCTCGCAGGAGTTGATTTGGGAGGAACTGCAGGAGCTCCTTTTAGGACTATTTTAGATCGACAAGTGGTGACTGCGCAAGAAGGATCTTGTCCCTTTATTCTTAGGGTGGAAACATACTCATTTGAAGCTCAAAAAAAATTGATGACATTGTTATAACCAGTATTTGCATAATTTGTTGTTTGGGTAGAGTTCAAAGAAGATGCTTTACCCTTGTCATGATCAATCAAAGGAGTTTTGAAAATTGTATGATCAGTGTTAGAGGTCGCGTTGGGCGGGTCTACCTCAATTACTCCTTCATCTAACAAATCTTGAATCATATGTTTCAATTGAAAACATGATGCAGTTTTATGTCCTTTTGACCAATGGTATTCACAATATGCATTATCATTCCACAAATGCGGCTTTACCAATGGTTCTGCCTTGATATCTGGTAACTTGATAAATTTTGCTTGTATTAATTATTTCATTACTAACTCAATAGGCTCTCCCAATGGCATAAACTGTCGAGGAGGTCCATCTCTGGATCGGAAAGGTTTGCGTTGCTGATTTTGTGGCTAACCTTGTTGTTGATTATATTGTTGAGTGTATTGTTGATATGGCGGCTATTGAGTAACATTGCTTGTTGGTGTTTGATTTTGTTCCATAGTTGACATATTAGGAGCACTCAATTTCTTGATTGTGAACGGGGGTTGATTTGCATTCACCACTCTTGCATCAACAACTCCATCATTAGTGACATTCTTGTTTTTGTACCAAAATCTATTTTTGTCCCCTGAATTGTTTGTGTTGTCACTGTCTTTGTTGAGCTTAATGATTCCCTTAGCTACAAGAGTAGTTTCAATGTTCATCCCTTTCTTAATGAGTTTCTCAATGGTACTAGGACTTTTCAATTTGAGTTCATACATCATTTATGGGACCAGATTTTGAATAAATAAGTTTACTTGTTGTTCTTCAGGTATGTCTAGGGAAGAATGACTATACAAGCTTCGCCATCATTGTAAGAAAGTCACTAATGGTTCACCTTTCTTTTTATTGGTGTTGCATAATTCTGACATGGTCACGTCACTGTCGATGTTGAATGCGAAGTGAGATATAAAATTTTGAGCCAATTCAGACCAAGTCTTTATATTCCCTAGCAAATGCGAATACCAATCCATGGCTTGTCCCGTGAGACTTCATGCAAATAAGTGCATTAAATATGTTTTCTCATAACTCACTTTAGTACATGCCATGAAAAATGCTCGAATGTGGTCTTTTGGATTGCCATTTCCTTTATATTTCTCAAAATTAGGTGCCTCAAAATGCTTAGGGAAGGGAGGCATGTACAAGCTCTTGTCAAATGGATTAGGATATAAATCTTGATCTGTGTAAAACTTCTTTGTTCCTTTGGTTTCCAATGCATCGACTTGTCGTTGCAACTTCTCAAGCTATTGCGCAATTGTGTCAGATTTTGGAGGTCCATCATTAATCCTGGTGGGCACTCTTTGTCGATACATCATGTTTCCGATCGGTTGTTGATGCTCTGAAATTGTTGTCTTTGGTGTCTCCGGCATATAATGTTCTTGGTAAACCTCTTGTTGTTGTGGTTGTGCCATGCCTTGATATTGACCTTGTTGTTGTGCTTCTTGTGGTGAAATCATCGTTTGTAGCCTAGGTTGATATTGCAATTGAGGGTGTTGTTGATATTGCACAGAGGTCAATTGAAGTATGATAACTTGTTTGTCTTGGCACATATTGAGGAATATGTTGTTGTTGATGTTGACGAATCAAAATTTGTTGACTTTGTGCCAATTGTTGTTGTCTCGGTGTAAATCCCATCATTTGCAAAAAACTTTGTTTGGGGAGTTTTTGTTGTTTCTCCTTTAGATGGGGTATGACACTTGCATTGACTTGTTGTGTCATTTGTCCAATCCATTATGATGGTTGCAAGTTTTCATTAACTTGTAATGGTGCAAAGGGTGCTGCAACTTGTTGTCGAATGTGATATTGTTGTTGTTGTGCATTGTTTGTTTGCACATTCGATTGTACCTTTTGAATATTACTCAATTGTTGCAACATTTTTTGTTGATGCAAATCATTATTTGTATCTCTTTGTGTCACCATTATCGAAGGATCTATCAAAATAGTTTGCATAGCCGGTACTTGAGTGTTTGGCAAATATATTGAGCTTAATGGGACATAGGAACTTTGCTGCATTGTGGAATTGTTTTCGACATTGGTGAGATCAAGCAGTCCAGTCGTGAAGTTTTCTTGCATCTTAGATTTTGATCCAATTTTATGCATGCGAGGAACCTCTTCTTGTTGAGGGACAGCTGTCAATATTTGTGTGGTCCTCATTTGATCTTGTGTTACAAGTGTTGTATTAAATAATGGATTATTTATTGTTTCAAACGGTGACTTTTGAGGAATAGTCACTATCAATGCCTTTGAAGCACGTTTACCCATCAAGGTAGGTTGAGTTTCTTGTTGCACATTTTCCTCATTTGGATGTGGAGAAAAACTTAACAGCTCACCACCTTGTTGTTTTTGCACATTGATTTGCTCACTTGAGGAGGTCACATTACTCATCATGTCAAGATATTTTTGTGGGAACATCTTAAAGACCTTGTTCAAGAATTTATCCATCTTTTTTGTCATCTTAGGATCTTTAAGGAACATATCAACATCATCGGAAGCATCAGAATCTGATGAAGAATCTAGTAAAACATTTGGATTTGTCTCCTATTGAATGCCTTGATCTGAACCAAATCCTTGTGAAAGAGTTTGTTCCTCATATAATTTTTGAGTTTGAATGTCATGTTGTGGGTTTGGTTGATTCCAATCGAAAGGTGCATTTCCTCTTGGTGTTGGTGGAACACTCCCATGTCCTAGTTTCATGGGCACAAATACTGGTTCATATAATGGAGGTGGTCCAAGTTTAACCATTCCATATGGTGGTAATGATGTGTTTGACAAACCTTCAATTTGTACTATTTGACTAGTTTGGAACTGTGAATTTGATATGTTGTCAATGGGTTGATAAGTTGGTTCGCCCATCTTCTTAGATTTTGACCTTGTTTCAACAGGCATGTCACTATGCAAATGCAATATTTTGGGAATTTTTCAAGGATAATGTATGATATGCAACTAAATAGATGAAAATGCAATCTATAGCAAGAATGCAACCTATGTTTTTGGTTGTTTTTCAAGATTTTGACAAACTTTTTGGATGCAAATCTAAAAAGAGACCCTTAGGAAATTGAAATGATGTCTAGACCTCAGAGGACAAAAGGACCAAGTGACAAAAGGACAAAATGACAATGTCTCCCCTATATGCTTGGATACTAAGCTAGGTTTGACCAAATGACATTGATGAAAAAAAGAAAAAGGTTTGATAAGGTTTAGACTTCTTAACAATGACTTAGGGTTTATCAAAGATTTTCATTACTCAAGTATGACTAAACCTAGTTTTGACACTATATGCAAAGGGACAATTACTATGCAAATGACCCTAATATGATATGATAATGACCTAAGCTTAATGAAGAGACCTAGGGTATGCAAATGTGACCTAATGTTATGAGGACAAGGATGCAAATGCAAATGTATGACAATGTCAACCTAAGACAAAACCTATGGTTGAATTATGAAATGGTATTACTCTAATGCAAGAGGACACATGCAAATGGATGACCCTTATTGATATGCAAAGGAGTACGACCTAGGTGAAACCTAACCTTGGTAGTTGACAATGAATTTGCAAAATGAAAACCTAAGATGAACCTAAATCTAAGTGACATGAATGTTGAGACAAGATTTTGAAAAATGTTTGACAACCATGTTTGAAGGTGTTTTGAACTTTGTTGAATGAAATACTCCTGCGTTTAACCTTGTTTTGAATCAATTTGTCTTATTTTTGAAATGAGACACAACTCAACTTTTGACAAGCAAACAAGACAAGATATTTCAACTGAGACTCAAGACAATCATGCTCATTCACACATTTCTTATGGTAGGTAAGGACAGTAGGTACTTGAGAGGTAGACTCGTTATGAGATTCAAGGAGAATACATAGATGCTTGTCCCCATGGGCTCCCCTCCATGGTACTCACTTCTTAGGGCAGCCAAGCATCAGTCCCCATGGAAATCCCCCATGGCGAACTTAATATCTCTTCCAAGTATCCGAACTCGTCCTTCTCAAGAAACTAGAAGGATTTTTGGCCTCTAAATACAAGGTGTTTAGTAAGGATTTCTGTTAAGCGTTACTCCTTGGTGTCATGCAAGCATGATTGAGACATAAGTCCACCAAGATACTAAACAAATGTAGTCGCGCAAGCATGATTTAGACTGTGAGGCCCTACTTAGATGTTGATATGAGAAAGAGTCCAAGGGTCATCACTTCCCAAGTAACTACAATTCCCACGTAACCCTTCCTTCAAAGCTTTCGCCCATCAGGTATTTATTTATAGTGACTTAGAATGCCAAGGTACTCTAGTTGTGCTCACTTTGGGTCATTCCCTTCTCACGATTGTCACTTGCTTGCAAAAGAAAGCAAATGGTCAGGAAGGTAGGCCCTCTAAAGGTAACAAATAATCCACGACATGAAAATGGTATCGAAGATCTGGATTTATGATCACCCTAAGAAGGATGAGAGAATACTCTCCTACTCCAATGTCAAACTCAACAATCAAAGAAAACACATGTTCATTCCATCCTACTTAGCAATCATACTAGGTGCCTAATTATGAATCACAAACACAAAGTTCGGTTGGAATACAAGGCAACCTGCAAAATCACTAAGTTAGAAGTTTGACTTGTTTGGTCTTTGACTAGCGAACCTGCATAAGATCTATTGGTAGTTTCATTTTTGTCTTCGCCATGCGTAATGCCAAGGTGTTGCACAGAGAATTAGTACCAAAGAAAACCAGAATACCAGAACAAAATGCAAAACAAAGTAATTTGCAAGTGAAAACACTGATTTTTACCTTTGTTTCTGGCCTTACAGAGGTGTAGAATGTCTTGACACAGGTGCAGAATGCATTGACACAGGTACATATCCCTTTGACATAGGTGCAGAAGTCCTTGACATAGGCACAGATCCCTTGACACAGGCGCAGAAGTGCCCAAAAAGCCCTGAATTGCCCTGTTTCTTGGTTTTTTCACTTGCAAATCAGCTCAAAGGCACTCAAAACACAGTTAAGGGGTTAAGTTTCACGTTGGGTTCACCAATTAATGTAGATAGGAATTAGGAAATCATCAAAGCAAATAGAAAATTGGACTAGCTCAATCACGAAAACTCAATTGCAATGACAAATCCTAATTACATTCAATAGAGATGCATAAAAAAACAAGACATTCAATTCAAATGCAAACCATCGCAAATGTGAATATCTCCTCCAGAAATCTCCATTGTCTTCTTTCTCCTTCAAATTGCTTTGTTTTGTGGATCTCACCTTCAAGTGCATAAGTATAATATGAAAGCAAGATTGACAAGATGAGACGACAACATAAGGGTACTAGAAGCGTGATTGATTCGACCCTTTGATTGAAGAAATTCATCCAATTTATAGACAAATTGGAGAAAAGACCAGATTAGCATGAAAGTGATTCGAATGGAAATTCAAATCAAGAATAGAAAAATTATGACAAGTGTATGACAAATTGCTATGCAAGGATTTATGACAATTTATGACAAATTGCTATGCAAGAATTTATGACAAGATTTTGAAATAGAAATAGACATTTAGGAATTTAGGAGAAATTAGAAAATTAAGTTAGAAATAATGACTTGGAAATTAGGAAATTGTTGCAAATTAGGTAAATTAATTAATAATTTTTCATTCATTAATTAATTTACAAAAAGAGGAGGAATTAATTAGCCAATTAAATAAATATTTAATTGTGACAAGAAGACTTAGGATAAATAAATTATTTAACCTAGAGGGAAAAATGACAAACAAGGTTAAATGAATAAATCATGAAACCCTAGAAGATGAATTAGAAATGCAAGAATGACAATTAGGTCTTGATGTAGGATCGACTTGATCATGATTCTGACTTGATAAAAGACCAATGCTGATAAGTGATTTGATTGATAAATGCGCCAATTGATGAGGAACAATGACTAATTGATCCAAATTGACATGATTGAGAAGGACAACGATCAATGTCAAATCGATCACAAAATGACAAAAACGAAAATGATCGATGACAAAATAGATTGCAAAATGACAAGATTGGAAATGACCACGATCGATGACAAATCGATCGCAAGATGACAAGATTGAAAACAACAATGATCGATGACAAATTGATCGCATAATGACAAGATTGATAAGAGGACAAAACCCTAATTCCATCATCGATTAGGATTGATGATGTCCAGAATGATGACAAATAAACACGCACATTGATATGACAGGATAAGATTGACCAAAATCATGACTGAAGATTGTTATCGATGAGACCAAATTCAAAAGCGAGACAACTAAAGAATGTAGAAGAAGGACTCGATGCTTGCAAATGATAAAGACCAAGTGCGAATCATAGGAGAAATGTTAATGTGACGCAAAAACCCTAAAATAAGGCAATGTGTCAATGTTAAAGTATGACTCCGCAAGCATTGACCATTTTTAGACGTCTACATTGTCATTAATGCCAAAGGGGGAGATTGTTGGCAAGAGACACTGTTTTGGTGAAGATTGATGCATGAGAGATGCTTAGGGGTTGTCATTGATGACCACTTAGTTAGAAAATCACATCTAGTGTACATATATTTGGTTTACCAAAAGTCATTTCATTCATAAGGTATAAGTCTAAAGGTGGAACACAGTAACCGATGGAATGTGCATATCTTGATTTTGATTGGATAATTTTCGTTGCGGTGATTAAGGCAGTTGATTCAAGGTTCGAGGTAGATTATCTTGTGATCTTCATAGCTGGTGTTGATTCATGAGAAAGTTTAAAGGTTTGGTATCCAGTAATCTAGTTAGAGCAGAGTTATTTTGGTGTAACATGTGTTGTGGATTTGTTGGGTTGATTTCGGTGATTGGTTTCATGTTTGAGGTGATTGGGCTGACTTATAGAAAGCTTATTATTATTATCTTATTTTGGTCCACATTTGGATTTTTGGATGGATTGAGCCGACATGGTGATACATGTTTCATGTTACGTGTTATGTGGTTTTTGAAAGTCAACATGGTAAATGATTCCTGTTGCTGGTGTGGATATATAAGATCGATTTGGTTGAACATTTTGATGCATGTTATGAGTGATAGAAGTCTGTATGGGTGAATTTGCAAGTTTGGTGAATGCAATTGAATATTTTGGTGCTTTGGTGTATGACAGAGAAGGAAAACAAAGCAAAAAGATAGATCAATTACATAAGATAATCTGAGCCTAAATGAAACTATATTTTGGCATATGTAGATGTTATACTTTAGTTCATTCATTATTGTAATCAATTGTAATATCTTGTAAGGCAGTAAGCCTTCCCCTATGTTCTATCCCTTATGTATTTGAGTAGTGAGCTCTAGGCAATGTGCTTGAATGCAAGTGCATTCCCCTTACATAATATTATCATACTCCTTTCCATAGTATAATAATATTGTGGGTTCAAATCCCACCATGGTTTTTCCCTTTCCGGGTTTCCATGTAAAAATATTGGTGTTATGGTTGTGTAGTTAATTGCTTTATTTTTCAACATTCCACTTTCTTTCTTGTGCATCCAATGGTTTATGAATTAGGATAATAAGTTTGCAAATTAAAAAACACTAATTCACCCCCCTCTCAATGTTCATTGATTCCAACAACACAGAGGATAGTGAGTTGCTTACTATGGAATTTGGTGTACTGAAGAAACTCATGCCTTTATTTCAGAAGGACTCATCCGACACTCCATCTGGGAAAGTAAAAAGATTAATTAACTTTATGGATAGTCACTTTCAATCCTTTAAAAAATTTGCTGAAGAGAAGGTTCAGAATGAGTTCAATGCAACAAGGCTCCAGATACTAAAGAAGATGATTACTGATGATAAAATTACTATGGATGCGTGTGTAAAGGGCATTCAAGATGCACTATCTAAGGGTAGGAATATCTACAAATCATGCATAACACTATCTTAGTTCACCCGAGATATTGAGAAAAAGGCTAAATATCATGAGGATCAACTTGTACAAAATGGCTGGAGAGGAGCGACAAGGGGAGAGACGAGCGAGAAATTCAAATTTCAAACCTAGGAATGGCAGATTTATTGTGGATGGTAGTCTTTCTACGGGTGGAGCTGGTAATCGAGTTGGTTTCCAGGCCTCTCAGGGTATTGAAGGGGACAAGGCAACAGTCAAATCGATGGAAGACAAAGATTCCAAAAATGGGGACCCACATGATAGAGGTAAGGAAAAAAATGGTTAGCACTTTTTGGAGTGAGGCCACTGGTGAAATCTGGGCTTCCAGAAGTTAAAAATATATCTGATCTTGCAACAGGTGTTGTTGTTATCTCTATTCCGGATAAGCTGGTTGATCTCACTATGTCTAGATTAGCTATGACCTTAGTTGGAAGGTTCACTGGTTTTAGGCCTAACATTGATGTTGTTAGGAATTTTATAAGGAGGAAATGGGTTCTCAAAGGTCAAGTGGATGTGGCAGCTTTGCCTAGGGGTTTTTTTTCCTTTTCTTTTAATACCAAAGAAGATATGAATAAATCTCTATGTGAAGGACCATGGATGTTCGGCAAGTCAACCTTGGCTTTATAGAAATGGGCCTAACCTTTCTCTTGACGAGTCCTTTTTTGTGTCAGCGCTTATGTGGACACATCTCCCTGGCCTTCCGCTGGAGTTATGGAATGAGGAGGCCTTTAAAGGGATAGCTGGTTCATCTGGAGAACTTCTCTCGATCGACCCAATGACTACAACTAAATCAAGGTTGGTTTTTTCTCGTATCTATGTTAATGTTAATCAAGTGATAGATATGCCTCAATCTATTGAGATTATATCTAAATTAAGGAAATGGACCCAAGTGATTGAATATGAATCTCTCCCATTTGTTTGTTTTCATTGTAAAAAGTCGGGTCATTGGGAAAAATCTTGCCCACTCAAGAAGAGTAAGAGTGGTAAGAGTGATATCAATTTGAAGTAGAAATAGAAAATGAAAGGGAAGAGAGAAGACCCAACTATAGAGTGTGATCCTAATAAGGAAGTGATTGAGTTGGAAAATGAGGAAAAGAAGGATATGAATAGTAATAATGAAAAATATGTTTGTGCCTATTCTAACAATCAAATAGAGAGAAACAAGGAGGAAGAGCAAAGGATGGATGTAAATGCTCAAAAATTTAAATTAGACGACCAGAAGGGAGAGCCTATCATCCAGGATAAAGTTGATGAGAGTTCCAATTATGATGCTTCTGCCTCATCTAATACTAAAGAAAATGGGGGAGACTTTAATGAAGCACAGGACTATAACATTTCAGATTTTGAGCCTTTTCTATTATTAACCAATGGAAGTCCTAAGCTGATCCAATGCAAAACTCCACCTAATTGAGAGAAATCTTAGGATTCTCAGTACTAAAGAAGGCAAATCAAATAATGGAGGACCCAATGGAGGTATTTCAACTAGAACCAAGAATAAGAAAGTGGCAGATGTTGGAAGTCACAACAAAAAGTAGTGGAGACCTTCTCTAAAAAATCAAAGGGGACAAGAAAGTTGGAAGAACTGTGCTAATGGAACATAGAGCTCCATCGAGTCAGCCTTATCCCTAGTTAAAGTATGAAGATAATTTCATGAAATATAAGAGGGCTGAATACCCCCCATAAGCAGGATGTGTTACGTAATATTATAAGAGATCATAAACCGGATGTTCTCCTTGTTTAGGAAACTAAGATGTGTAAGGATAAAGTGGAAAGGATTAGAATATTAAAAAATAATGGAGTTATTGGAACCAGTTCGGAGGTTGCCTCTAGAGGAACAACGATTTTTTGGAACCAAAATACTATTATAGGGAAGGAAATCATTTCAGAAGTTAATAGGACCTCAATTTTGCTTGAGCATATTAAGGATAACTATGTCTGGGTTATCACTAATGTCTATGCACCTAACTCTAAAGTTGGGAGATCTAAATACTGGAGGAGCCTTGCTGAAGATAGACTAAATTTTGTTGATAAAAGTTGGATAATAATAGGAGATTTCAATACACCTCTTAAAGAGGATGAAAACATCGGAGGCCTCCCTTTGCAGCTGGAGGGAAGACAAGATCTTATGGATTTTATTAATGATCAAGCTCTTATGGATGTGGATCTCCAAGGGATTAATTATACTTGGACCAATCATAGAACTGGATTTGATCTTATTCAAGTAAGGTTGGATAGATCCCTGATTTCTCCAGAGTGGCTTTCTAAGTATAGTTTCTCTTTGGCATCAATTACTAAGATTGGATCTAATCATTACCCTATTTCTTTTACTGCTAATATTTTTTCTGCTAAGAGAAATTTCCCTTTTAGATTTGAAAAAGTGTGGTTATCCCACCCATCTTTGGAAGTCTATGTTGTTGATTGGTGGAATTCTGAGGTTGAGGGAATGACTTTATTCAGAATAGCCAAAAAGCTTAACATTATAAAGGCCAAAATCAAAATATGGAACAAAGAGATATTTGTTGATATCTTTAAAAGCAAAGCCCAAATTAAGACTGAAATTAAGGAAGCCCAAGATAAAATCCAAGAGGAAGGACTTTCAGAGGACTTGACATCTGTTGAAAATGGGTTGTTGTCTAAATACCACACAATTATCTCTAATGAAGAAACTTTTTGGAGACAAAGATCAAGAGCCTTGTATTTGAAGGAAGGTGATAAAAACACCCGGTTTTTTCACTTGACAACTCTAAAGCATAGGGTGGTTAACAAGATTTCCAGGTTATCTTGCAATAGGGGGATTTTATTAGATGAAAATAATATAATAAAGGAAGCTTTGGATTTTTTCAGCAATCTTTTGCGAGGGGTGGATTATCTGGATTTCAAAAATCAAGACCTTCTTGTGTAGGCTATCCCTCCCATTTTAAATGAGGATGACAACAAAAATCTCTCTCAGATCCCTTCTAATCAAGAAATCAAAAAGGCGGTATTTTCTTTTCAGGGAGATAAGTCTCCTGGTCTGGATGGATTTCCAATGTTCTTCTTCCAAATCTTTTGGCATATTGTGGAGACTGATATCTGTAATGGAGTCAAAGAATTCTTTGGTTCAAGGAGGCTTTTAAAAGAATTGAATGCAACCTTCATTGTTCTTATTTTGAAGGTTTCTGGAGTTGACTCCCTTAATAAGTTCAGACCTATTAGTCTTTGTCATTCTATTTACAAGATTATCTCTAAGGTTCTTACCTCTAGAATGCTAGATATTCTTCCCAGGATTATTTCAGCTCAGCAGAATGGTTTTGTCCCTGGTAGATAGATTCTGGATTCTATTATTTCAGTTCATGAAAATATTCACTCTTTAATTGCTGCAAAAAATTAGGGGTTCTTTCTTAAGTTGGATATGTCTAGAGCCTATGATAGAGTGAATTGGCAATTCCTTTTCAGAACTATGAAAGTTTTTGGGTTTGGGGAAAAAGTGATTCAACTCTGCTCCCAATTGCTTGAAATTTCCTCCTCTATAGTTATTGTTAATGGATCCCCTTCTAGTTTCTTCAAAAGTTCTAGAGGTCTAAGACAGGGGGATCCCATCTCCCCTATCTTGTTCACTATTTTAGCTAAAAGTTTGGGCATATGTATTATAAAAAATGTGGAAGATGGAAAACTCAAAGGCCTTAAACCTTCATCTTCCAACATAACCTGTACTCATGAACAGTTTGTTGATGATTCAATTACTATGGGGGAAGCTACTATTAGGGAAGCAAGAAATATGAAGAATGTTATGGACACATATGAAACTGCTTCTGGCCAAAAAAATTAATTGGGATAAGAGCTCTTTGTTCTTCATCAATACCCTTGTTGAAAGACAAATAAGGATTGAAATAATCCTTGGATGTAAAATTGTTGAGTTCCCTTCAACTTATTTGGGGCTCCCACTTTGTATGAAGCCTTCGGAGAATTTTTGGATGAAGTTGGTTGATAGATTCAATTCTAAATTGGTTGGTTGGAAAGGAGCTATCCTTAGTCAAGTAGGCAAGGTAACGTTGCTTAAAGCTACTCTTTAAAATTTGCATATTTACGCCCTTAGTCTATTTAAAATCCTCAGAAAGTTTGCAGAGGAAATTGAAAGAATTCAAAAAAAGTTCCTTTGGTCAGGAGTGGAAGACAAAAATAGAATATCCTTTATTGCTTGGAACAAAATTTGTACTCCTAAGGCTTTTGGGGGGTTGGGTTTAAGGAATATTATTTCTATGAATAATGCCTTGTTAAGTAAACAAGTCTAGAGAATGAAAGGGGAGGAAAGAGAATGGAATTTAATATGGAAAAAGAAATATCTTTATATGCAACCTTTTGAGGAAGAATTTATGGATAACTTTTTTCCTATTGAAGGCTCTGCAATTTGGAATGCAATTCAAATGGCTAAAAGCTAGGCTGCTACTGGAAGAATGTGGAAATTGGGGAATGGAAGAATTATTAGATTTTGGGAAGACAGATGGCTCTTGGATAAACCTCTGGAGGATATTCCTATCCTTAAGGAATGGAAAGATTGGTTCAAAAATAGGTATGGTGGCTTTGTTAGAGACTATTAGAGAAACGGAAAGTGAATTGAGTTCAGCCAGCAATGTCCAGGATTAAAGTTTCTTGAGATTCTGTTTTCTTCTAAAAAGTTTAGGGAAAATAAGGAGGATAGTTTTATTTGGGGGGAGACTTTGGATGGGAATAACTTTGTGTCTTCAGCGGTGGCTATCCACAACAAAGTTTCGGAAGAGATTCCTTTGTGGGCTAAAGTGTGGATAAAGAAGTTGATACCCAAAGTTAATATCTTCTTTTGGATTTTTATCCAAAACAAGGTGCTGACTCTTGATAACCTCCAAAATCATGGATTTGTTTTTCCTAATAGGTGTTCTCTTTGTTGCAAGGAAGAGGAGTCTTCTTGTCACATCCTCTACCAGTGCACTTTTAGTTAGGAAATTTGGAATATTATTTTTAGTAGGTGGAAGTTGAGTTGGGTTTTCACAAACTCTCTGGGCGAGTTATGGCAGCAATGGTATTGTCCTAATTCCAACTCTAAGAATGTTGAGCTATAGAAACTTACTCTCCCTAAAATTATATGGAATATCTGGAAGGAGCGTAACAACATGATTTTTAGGGATAAAAGTGCTAACCTTGAAGTAGTGGTGGATAAAATCTATAGAGGGATATTTGAATGTTTAAATGGAACTAATCATGGTTTAGCTGCTAAAGAGGACTTTAATGAAAAATTGAACCTCTCTAATATCAAATCTAGTAAGGATAAGGGTAGGGATGGTCTTGTGTGGTGCTTTCCATCTCAGGGATGGAATAAGGCTGTAGCGTCGTAAATTGTACGCACTTGCTAGGGTGGTACAATTTCACACCTAGTTTAGCACCTGCCTTAGTGCATTTTACATTTTGCATTGCATTTCTCCTTTAGCACTTAATTAATCAAATTAATTAGGTCTAAGGTCCTATTTCATCGTCCTTTACATCATAAAGTTGGGCCCTTTCGTTAAAGTGTGCCCTTTTCATTTTATTCCTCCAATACATCACTCAATCAAAAACCCTAATTAAGTCCTATTTCAAACTTGGGGGCTTGGTTTCGGGGGTCAAAACATCTTGAAATCACCTGTAACTTTGGGATTCTCTCTAAAATCATCATATCCGATGGCCCTGAAAATTTGGTGAAAAGTTGTCGGGACCGTGGCGCCCGGAGTGCACATGGTCCCAGACATTTTTCTCAAAATTTTAGGAGCATAATCCAATCATAAAATAAAGCTTAACCCCAAGAAATTGGTGGGAGATTCAATCTCTAGGTTGGCCAAAACACGAAATTACGATCTAGGGTTTCATACATAAGAGCTCTCTTTCTTCATTTGAAAGGATCTGATTTTTGTTTTCAGGAACCTCATATGCAGTGAAAGAGAAGATCTTTGAAGACTTCAACAACATTCAACATCCCTCCATCAAGAATTTATCAATTTCATTCACCCATTTAGGGCTTGGAAGACATTGAAGAACAATAGGAGATTACCAACTGAAGATTGGCTTGTACCCCTCCCTTGGGGGTTGGGTATGATTTCATGTTGTTTTCATGTCTTTGCATAAGCTTCAATATATCCTTTATTCATACTTTAGATCACTTTGCATCTTGATTTAGAGCATTTACATCATCATTTACAAGCAATTAGGGTTTACTTTCTAGGTTGCTCTAGTTTGCTTGCTTGCATTTTAGGATCTTGCATACACACAAGGTCTGCACACACAATACATTTTACAATACAACTTGGCTATTCGTGGAGGTGGAAATCACCGAAGCAGGGGTTTGAATAAGGCAAAACCCTATATAGCCGTCCATACCATTTTCAGATATAAGTGCAGGTTTTGGGACTCGGACGACGCCGCAAGTTACAGATCCAGGAAAAGCAGGTCGAGACAGCACTCCACACCAAACTGCAGAGCAAAAGACCTGGATTAGGGCGTTGGGTGCCCTGGTCCTGCCAGGACAGGGGCGCTGGGCACCCTGGTCCTGCCAGGATAGGGGCACTGGGCGCCCTGGTCCCTGGGACAGAGGTGCTGGGTGCCCTAGTCCTCCGGACAGACAGTGTTTTTCGACATTTATTACAGTTTTCCAGAGTGCAAAACAACAGTTTCAGGTGCAGTTTTCAAGACAGAATCAGGAAAGTGGCGCCCGCGCCCCCGTCCCAAACATTTTCAATCAGATTTTGACTCTGGGTATGCATTTGCATTCTTATTTTGTCCTTGTGTTTACAGCTGTTCATCGTTTAATCTCAATTCTGCAATTTTGTTATTAGTTCATACTTGCATTTTGGGATTAGGGCTTGAACTTGCATCATTTGATCTTCCAATTTCAACAAAGGAATAGAAATCCTAATAGGTAGCTCGTGGCTCTCTCTTTTACAAGAAGAAGTAGCCAATTGTGTGATACCTCTAGGCTCTTTCATATTCCGTAATGTGTGTCAAAAGGTAGGATTAGGGCATGTTAACCTAGTCTCGCTTTTTCCCCTACACATTTTGGTGAACCCGACGTGAAACTATCATTGCTTCCTCTTGCATTGCATCTGTTAGATCTAGATTTAGATTTGGTGTGTTTTCATTTCATTTTTCATTGAAAAGAAAAAAAAAAAAAAAAAGTGTGTTTCTTTGCATTGTGTGTTTAAATTTTATGCAACCTTTATTTCAAAATGTCAGATTTTTATTTGCAAAAAGTTCATGCTTTTGATGATTATTATGAGTATAGCCAAGATGAATTAGATGAAGCTTTAGATGAGTTTTTAAACCCTAAAGATGCCAAACCTTCATTTTACCAAAAACTCATAAACCTTGTTACTATGCCATTTAGATGTGATGAGAAAGATAAGTCGAATGGTTCCTCTCAAGGATACATTCCTATCAACTCTTCCACTAAATCTAGTAACATGGTTGTGTTCAATAATCCCCTCTATGAGGAGATGTCTCCTTTTGAATCAAAAGATAGACCTTTTAATCGACATGATCATGCTTTGTTGGATGATGCTCTTGATGACTTTGTGGCTTTATCGAAATCTTTAAATAAGAACAAGACTTCTAAATTGGTTAACATGATAAACTTGAATGAGCATAACAAGCCTCTCTTTGAAGTCCAAGGTGCTTATCCTTCTCCCACCTTTCAAGTTCCTAAATCACCTCTCCTTACTGTCCAAGGAGGGTATGATCATGATTCCTTTCGTACCCCGAATAAACCAATTATCACCGTGCAAGGAAGAAAACCTATAAGTCCTTATAGTTATGCCAAGCAAATAACTAGAGAGAGTTATCATGCGGTTGCCCATACTTATCACACCAGAAATAATAGGCAGCCTAATCCTCCTCCTGTTATTCTAGTTTCTCTTCCTAATCCTCAACCAATTCTTCCACAAGCTCCCTATATTTCACAAGTTATGGGTAAGGAATATGATCTCATAGAACAACTTAAAGCTACCCCTGCTAAGATATCCCTTTGGGATTTGATTCAAACTTCTTCCGCTCATCATGGAATGTTACAAGATGCCTTGAAATATTTGAATGTTCCTCCACCGAATACATCTAGTAATATAGCATCTTTGGTTAACTCTGTGATGAATCCTAAAGCTCAAATTGTGTTTACCCAAGATGAGTTGCCTACTAGTGAAATTCAACAACAATATGATCCCTTGATGATTGTGGTTATCATGAAAGATACTGCTATAAGATGAACACTAGTAGATAATGGCTCTGGCCTTAATGTGTGTAGCATCAATCTATTGCATAAAATGAATGTGGATACATCTCTCATTGAGCCTGATTCTCATCCCATTCGAGGCTTTGACAATGTGGCTAAGACTTCATTAGGTATTATCACCCTACCTCTTACAGTAGGACCTGTTACTTTGCCTACTCCCATCCATGTTATGTTGGGAAATTTAGCATACAACTTGTTATTAGGGAGGCCTTGGATTCATAGTATGCAAGCTGTCCCCTCTACATTACATAGACAAGTTAAATTTATCTATAACAATAAGACATATACCTTGATAGGTGACACTAATTTCCAAGCTTGTCTACAAACATCTACTTCTAAAGGGGGTTCTTCTAAGCCATCCTCGTCTAGTGATGACTCTTTAAACAAGATACCTATTGATGAGTCCTCGCTCTTTGATGATCAAAGTTCTTTGGATGAGTCTGGAGCTCCTGAAGAAGATTCTTCTCAACTTGAATCTACACATAAGAAGGATTTTGATCCTGAGAAGGTTCTCACAGAAGATGATTGGGGATCTCTTGATTTCAATCCCACCTTTGTGGGTGAATATAAGGTTCCTTCTAGAGAGCTTAAAGTTGAAAAGAAGGAAGAAGCTAAAAATCAATCAATCTTACCTAAACCTACGAGTAATAATTTTGTGGCTGCTTCTCAAACTTCTTCTCCTCATACCTCAAATTATGAAGAGTTTGATTCTTTGTCTTATGAAAAACCACCTCCTCTTTCTGAAATGGCTGATCATTATGGTCATGGTTTTCGCATTTTTTCTAAGCATGGGTATCATGGAAAAGGTTGTGGTGCTCATGAACAAGGGATAAAAGTTCCTCTAGAGACTAATTTTCACAATTATGCCTTTGGACTTGGCTATAATCCCTGCAAACGTACTAAAGCTTCTAAAAGACCATGCATTAGTGTTAATACTATTTCTGCATCTCTATCAATGCAACACCCTGAGTATATTGATGGGGATCCTTTGGGTGACTGTGCTTTGGATGTCTTCCCTACCGATGACACTTTAGCTGAATTTTTGGGAGCCTATGACACTCTTCCTCATTACCATCACAATAGGGGACTCCCTTATTGTTTGAACACTGAAGCCTATTTTGGAAAAGAGATCGATAATGATGAGATTGTGAAAGAATTCCCTCAGTTAAAGGATACTCCTCAACAAAGTAATCTTCTCATAAGTGACACCACTAATGTTAAGATGGACCCTTGCAATAAAGAGAAAGTTATTAAAATTGGAAAATGTTTGGATGAAGAGGAACAGAAACAATATGAAGAACTAATGCCCGAATTCTGTGAGATCTTTGCTTGGACATACTCTGACATGCCTGGTATAGATCCTAAGATTGTCACTCATAACATTTTCTTAGTTCCCGATGCTAAGCCCGTGAAACAAAAGATTCAAAAAATGAATCCTAAGGTGGCTCTGCTTGTTAAGGCTGAGATTGAAAAGTTATTGGAGGCTGGATTTATCCGCCCTATTGACTATTCCCCATGGATTTCAAATATTGTTGTTGTGGCTAAACCAGATAACAAAACAAGGATGTGTACCAACTTTCGAGATTTGAATAAGGCTTCCTTGAAAGATGATTTCCCTCTTCCAAACATTGACATGATTGTTGATTCTACGGCAGGACATGCCTTGTTATCCTTCATAGATGGTTTTTCAGGATACAATCAAATTTTCATTAACCCTCAAGATCAATTTAAAACCACTTTCACCACTCCTTGGGGTACATTTTGTTGGATAATGATGCCTTTTGGACTTAAAAATGCTGGTGCAACTTATCAACGAGCGATGACCCTTATCTTTCATGATTATATGCATAAGATTTTAGAGGATTATGTTGATGATATTTTAGCCGAATCTATTCTTCGTATAGATCATATTAAAATCCTTCGTCAAATCTTTGAAAGAGTTCATAAATATCACATGCGCTTGAATCCCTGAAAATGTGTTTTCGGTGTGGATAGTGGAAAACTATTAGGATTCATAGTTTCGCATCATGGGATTGAGGTGGACACTAAGAAAATAGATGCTATTGTCAACATGCCACCTCCTAGAAACGTGTCTCAACTTAAAAGCTTACAAGGAAAGATTCAAGCTATTAGTAGGTTTGTATCTCAACTTGCGGATCGTACCTTTCCTTTTACTCAACTTCTTAAAAAGGATATCACTTTTCAATGGAACGAAGATTGTCAGCAAGCATTTGAAGATTTAAAAGTGTATTTGGCTAGTCCTCCTATTCTTCAACCTGCTGAACCTTCTAAACCTTTCCTTCTGTATACAACTGCTTCCTCTCATGCTCTCGTAGCATTGTTGGCACAACATGATAAAGATGGTAAGGAATGTCTGGTTTATTACATAAGTCGTACCTTACTCGATTATGAGACCCGATATTCTATGATAGAAAGACAATGCTTGGCCTTGGTGTTTGCGACTTAGAAATTGAGACATTATCTTTTAAATTCAGAAGTCCACGTCATGGTAAAGTTTGATCCTTTAAAGCATCTTTTCTCTAAAACTGATTTATCAGGATGCATAGCTAAGTGGGTTATGATGTTAATTGAGTTTGACCTTAAATTTGTTTCACAAAGAGCAATTAAAGGACAAGCATTGACTGATCACTTAGTTGAGGCCCCTTCACCTTTCTCCTTCCCTAATTCTGAGTCTTTCCTCGATGACTTCATTCTTTCTATAGAGAAAGATGAAACTTGGGAATTATACTTTGATGGTTCTAAGTGTCGTACGGGATTGGGGGCAGGTGTTGTTTTTATTTCTCCTACAAGGAAATCTATTCCCTTATCCTATCGTCTAAATTTCCTATGTACCAATAACATTGCTGAGTATGAGGCTCTTATAGCGGGAATAAAAGCAGCCTTAGCTCTGAACATAAAACACATACATATTTATGGAGATTCTCAATTGATTATAAGACAAGTAACAGGATTGTATCAAGCAAAACAAGACAAATTATCACAATATAAAGACCTTGCCATCTCTTTATTACAAAAATTTGACTCTTATACCATGGAACCTATTCCTCGAAAAGATAATCGACATGCGGACGCAATGGCATGTGTGGCTTCTCTTGTATCTTTAGAGGACCCTGTGGTTGATCTTAAATTTTTTATTCACAACCTTATTTCTCCAGCTATTGTAGATGATTCTAGCTTGGTAACATGTTGTGACTTTGTCAATTCAGACAAATGGTATTTGCACATCATAAGATATTTGACCGATGGTACCTTTCCTAATTCCACTAATAGGAACACTAGGGCTAGAATCCGCAAGTTGTCTGCTAGGTATATCATCCTTTCTAATGTCCTTTACCGAAGGGGTTATGACGACCTTCTCCTTCGCTGTCTTAACAAATTGGAAATCCCCGTTGCTCTTGAAGAGGTGCATTCAGGTGCCTGTGGGGGGCATTTTGGAGGGAAATCCTTGGTTCAAAGATTGCTTCGTATGGGATACTATTGGCAAACTATGCAGAAGGATTCTTTTTCATTTGTTAAGAAATGTCATCAATGTCAACAACATAATAATCTGATTCATGCTCCTGCCCAAGAACTTCATTCTCAAGTAGCTTCTTGGCCCTTCTCCGCATGGGATTTGGATCTCATTGGTAAAATCTCTCCTCCTTCATCTCAAGGACACACCTTCATTATAACCGCAACAGATTACTTTATGAAGTGGGTAGAAGCTATTCCCCTTCACTCTACCACTGCTGAAGTGATTTGTCAATTTCTTCTAGAAAACATCATTTCTCGATTTGGGATACCTTCCACTATAATATCAGATAATGGGACATCATTTAAGAACAAGGACGTGAAGAAATTCCTTGAGAAGTATCATATCAAACATCAATTTTCTACACCATACTATCCTCAATCAAATGGTCAAGCCGAATCATCCAATAAGATAATTGAACAAATTCTTCGCAAAACTGTGAATAAGCATGGTAAGGATTGGAGTAATCAGCTAATCTATGCTCTTTGGGCCTACCGAACAAGTGTACAAATTGCTATAGGAACTACTCCTTATAATCTTGTTTATGGTGCTGACGCTATTATGCCTTTAGAGTTAGAGATTCCATCACTTAGGGTTTCTCTCAAGGGTATAGTAGATGATGATTCTTATAGAGAACAACGACTTCAACAGCTTGAGATGCTTGATGAACAGCGTATAAACACCCTTGAGCATATTCAAGCGTATCACAAAACTCTACAACGAAGCTATAATGATAAGGTTATTCAACGTTCCTTCTTAGTAGGTGACTTAGTCCTCTATGAGAATCAGCGCAATGTGAATGCCTTACCTACAGAAAAGGGAAAATTTAGTCCTAATTGGCTTGGACCATACATCGTTATTGAAGATTATGGATCAGGTGCTTACAAAATAGCGGATGTAGATGGTACACCTCTTAAAGAACCTATCAATGCTATGCACTTGCGTAGATATTATGCTTAATTCTTCATTCCTTATTTTTCTTCTTTTTAGTTCTTCAACATTGGGTAATATGTTAGTATCTCCTAATTATAGCAAAATAGAATTAAATGTCATGGTGTTTAATCTATATTGCTTCGTTCTTGACAAGCGTGTTTCCCTACTTTATAGTTTGTCTTGAATTCATTTTTGTAAATTGTAAAAGATTTACGTTTCCATTATGCTAGCATATTATACAATGTCTTTATGTGTTAAGTAGAATCGTATCATGTTGTGTTTAAGTTCAAAATTAAATCACATTAGTTATATGATTCTTAGACTTAATGCATATTTCTTCCCTATCATCAATGTAGTACTTGATTAAATATTTTAATTAAGTCACACATATATCAATTTAATCATGGAGCATTGAGAAATCAATCACATGGAAATTAAATTCTGAACATACATGTACATCTACCAAATGTATTAGATTTAATCAGAACAAAATATACATTGTTTTAAGCATTAAAGATAACACATTTGAGACAAAAGAGAAGCATGTATATATATATATATGTGGATCGTATACAAATATAGGTCACTGTACATCCAAAATGTGACCTATCCTACATCATAAAATCATCTCCTATCCCTAGGGTTGGTGGCTGGAGAGTGTCGACTAGATGCTCCCTCCTGATCTGGCCATGCAGGTGGACCCATAGGTGTGTAGCGCGATATAGACCGCGAGTGACTCCGAGAGGAACTCCTACGATCCCTATCCATAAGGATCGCGCGATAGGAGGAAGCCTCGCTCTGAGCAGCTGCTAGATCTCACCGCGCCCACTGAAGGTCCTCTGATAGGACTCTCTCTCCCTCTCTCTCCATATGTCTACCTGTACTCGGAATAGGGAGAACAAGTCCTCATGCCAACCCGCGTTCCCTGAGGCCTATAAGCAATTTGTGAGGAACTCAGGATCTGGGCCATCGTGGAAATGTCTGTCACTGCTTGCTGAATCAGGGAACGCCACTCCTGCACATTAGCTGTAGCAGTAGAATAGATTTTTGTTAGTACCATTCTATATCATCAAAACATTAATCAATCAATATAAACCTACTATACCTGGATCTCCCTCACGCCAGTAGGGATCATGATACGGTAGCATCTGTGACTGGGATCTACTAGGCTCCCCTCGCTCGACTAATCTGTGCACGATGGGTGTAGGCTGGACGGTACTAGGAACAGGTCTCCGTATCGCCTCGTGTTCCCCCTTTTGGGGAATAAGAGGAGGATCCAGAGCTATGGTGTCATCTCCTGAATGGTGGGGAGCTGCATCTGACCCCTCCTCATCATCTCTATCCTCCTCCTCATCGTCTTCCTCATCATCCTCATCTCTATCCGTGTCCTCCTCCTCCTCCTCCTCGGCACTAGGCTGATCTCCTGTGGGTGGATCAGGATCTCCTGCCTCCTCATGACCCTCTCCCTTCTCTGGCTCCTCTGACCTGGATCCCTGGTCCTCATCTCGGTCTCCATGTCTCCATGGGCTGGGATGGCCTGTCGGGTGATCTGGTGGAAAGATAGGCCCTGGGTATGATCTCATAAACCATGAAACATACCTGCGCTGTGCTCCAAGCTCTGCAGAGTAATCAGTGACTACATCCTGATCAGATCCCTCTATATCTGTAGTCTTGATGTCATCTATCATTGGTCTCGCTACTGCTCTAGGTCTGGGAAGGACTCGTGAGTGTCGAGTATAGATGGGCACATCAGCTGGAACACACTGCTCTAGCCCAAACTGCCTCCGTACTCGGTCAAAGTAGAATGGGACTATGATATGTGAATATCGTCCCCGTAGTAGGCGGTTCCTTTGTAAGCATGCTAATTGTCTCTCCATCCCATCCCATCTGTGCATCCGCAGATAGGGTCTCCATATGGTCACCTCGGCTGTCAGCCTATCAAATATCACTCTCCAATATAACAGATCTCCAAATCTCCACTCACTGGTAAGTGGATAAGAAAACACCCTAGGTTGCTCGCTCGCCGTACTCAGCGGAAAGCTGACAGGCCTGGTGCATGTGAAGTGCTCAAATACCCACACCTGCAGAAGTGTGCATGTCATCAAGCTGCAACCCTGTCCAAACACATACTCCTCAAGGTCATGATAGAGATGTGCAAGCATACTCTGACCCCAAGCATACACTCTCCTATGTCTCTCCATAGCTCTGATGCACCATGTGAGACCCCCATGCATATGCGTACCTCACCCATTAGGGCAGATGGCTAGTGCTATGATGGTGATCATAAGGCGTCTCACAAGGGGCACCTCTCCTGTAGGATGTAAGAGCCAGCTGACCATGATGCGACCTCTCGTCTCGCTCGGCATGACTCTCCCTATGCAATATACCTGCTCTCTCTGATGGTCCTCCGCTAACCGATTGGTCGCGTATGTAACAGTAGCTCCTCTGATAGGAAGACGAAGTATATGGTACACATCCTCAAGTGTAACCGTCAGCTCCCCTACTGGAAGATGAAATGTGCATGTGTCAGGATCCCATCGCTCCATCAGTGCCATCAGCATTGCAGGATGGAACCGAATGGCTGGCATGAGGATCACATACCATAATCCCACAATCGACAATGTGTCTCTCTCTGCCTGAGTCAGCCGCGAAATCTGATCTCGCAAACTGCGAAGAATATGTCCCGTCGTATGCTCTCTCATGTATGGGAGACCCTGCAACACAAAAACATAACTATAATTAGTACTCAATCATCAAAATCACTCATGCAAACTGTCGAACATCGTATGCTAACCCTGAAATCCCTCACCAAGCCCTGATTGGGGACCATGGTGCCTTGTTAGGGACCATGGCGCCCTGTCAGGGACCATGGCACCCTGATTGGGACCATGGCGCCCTGTCAGGGTCCATGGTGCCCTGAAGGGACCATGGCGCCCTATCAGGGACCATGGCACCCTGAGGGGACCAGGGTGCCCCACAGGGACCATGGCGCCCTAGGTGGGCCCTGGGTCAGACTTCAGGGCCCGCAAATGATCACAGAAAGTCAAAATGTGAAAAATCAAAAGTCAACGCTCAGTCAACTCACCTCGTCCAGTGGCTCATCGTCGATCACAGCCTGGCGTAGGATCTCAATCCTCGTGGGATGCTCCGGTCATCGTGAAGGCATGATGATGGCTATGTGGGCTCCGCTGCAATGAACAGTATTCTGAAATCAACAAAGTGACAAATGCAAATGTCACTTTCAAAGTTTATACTTTCATTCCTTTACCTTTACTTTTGAAACCCTAATTTTCCTCTATCATTCATTTCATCATAACTTGAGTTTGGGAGATGCAATTTTCGAGCCGTTTGTGGGGTAGGAATCATATTTTCATTCCCCTACTCTCAGGATGTTCCAAAAAGTGCTCTGATGAAGCTTATTCAGTGAACACCCCTCATCAATACTCTCTTACACAATTTGTCGTAAGTAAACATGCTACCCTGTTTCACCTCCCTAATAAGCAAGTCGAAACAGGGGGGGCATATAGCTACTCACAAATTTCATCACTTTCCTTAGTAAGCATTAGGTGATTTTGTGATGTAACGTGTGTTTTGTAGGGTGCGGTTCCTAACTGTGTACTACAGATACCGCTGGGGGCTTCGTCTGACAACTTATGGATATATCCTTTTTCAAATGATGTTTACTTTTCTGTACTTTAGCTTGCATATGCACATAGTACTCATATGACCGCTAAAGTGGGGGCTAAATGTAGCATCGTAAATTGTATGCATTTGCTAGGGTGGTACAATTTCACACCTAGTTTAGCACCTGCCTTAGTGTATTTTACATTTTGCATTGCATTTCTCCTTTAGCACTTAATTAATCAAATTAATTAGGTCTAAGGTCCTATTTCATCGTCCTTTACATCATAAAGTTGGGCCCTTTCGTTAAAGTGTGCCCTTTTCATTTTATTCCTCCAATACATCACTCAATCAAAAAACCCTAATTAAGTCCTATTTCAAACTTGGGGGCTTGGTTTCGGGGGTCAAAACATCTCGAAATCACCTGTAACTTTGGGATTCTCTCTAAAATCATCATATCCGATGGCCCTGAAAATTTGGTGAAAAGTTGTCGGGACCGTGGCACCCGGAGTGCACATGGTCTCGGACATTTTTCCTGAAATTTTAGGAGCATAATCCAATCATAAAATAAAGCTTAACCCCAAGAAATTGGCAGGAGATTCAATCTCTAGGTCGGCCAAAAGACGAAATTACAATCTAGGGTTTCATACATAAGAGCTCTCTTTCTTCATTTGAAAGGATCAGATTTTTGTTTTCAGGAACCTCATATGCAGCGAAAGAGCAAATCTTTGAAGACTTCAACAACATTCAACATCCCTCCATCAAGCATTTATCAATTTCATTCACCCATTTAGGGCTTAGAAGACATTCAAGAACAATAGGAGATTACCGACTGAAGATTGGCTTGTACCCCTCCCTTGGGGGTTGGGTATGATTTCATGTTGTTTTCATGTCTTTGCATAAGCTTCAATATATCCTTTATTCATGCTTTAGATCACTTTGCATCTTGATTTAGAGCATTTACATCGTCATTTACAAGCAATTAGGGTTTACTTTCTAGGTTGCTCTAGTTTGCTTGCTTGCATTTTAGGATCTTGCATACACACAAGGTCTGCACACACAATACATTTTACAATACAACTTGGCTATTCGTGGAGGTGGAAATCACCGAAGTGGGGGTTTGACTAAGGCAAAACCCTATATAGCCGCCCATACCATTTTCAGATATAAGTGCAGGTTTCGGGACTCGGACGACGCCGCAGGTTACAGATCCGGGAAAAGCAGGTCGAGACAGCACTCCACACCAAACTACAGAGCAAAAGACCTAGACAGGGGTGCTGGGCGCCCTGGTCCTGCCAGGACAGGGGCATTGGGTGCCCTGGTCCCTGGGACAAAGGCACTGGGCACCCTGGTCCTCCGGACAGACAGTGTTTTTTGACATTTCCGACAGTTTTCCAGAGTGCAAAACAATAGTTTCAGGTGCATTTTTCGGGACAGAATCAGGACAGTGGTGCCCGCACCCCCGTCTCGAACATTTTCAATCAGATTTTGACTCCGGGTATGCATTTGCATTCTTATTTTGTCCTTGTGTTTACATTTGTTCATCGTTTAATCTCAATTCTGCAATCTTGTTATTAGTTCATACTTGCATTTTGGGATTAGGGCTTGAACTTGCATCATTTGATCTTCCAATTTCAACAAAGGAATAGAAATCCTAATAGGTAGCCCGTGGCTCTCTCTTTTACAAGAAGAAGTAGCCAATTGTGTGATACCTCTAGGCTCTTTCGTATTCCGTAATGTGTGTCAAAAGGTAGGATTAGGGCATGTTAACCTAGTCTCGCTTTTTCCCCTACACAAAGGCGAACTTTGATGGGGCGTTTAAGGGGAACCTGGGTAAAGCTAGTTATGGGGGCATTGTCGAGAATTTTGCTAGAAGTTACCTTGTGGCAGTTGTTGGCCCTCTAGGTAATCAAACTAGTCATTATGCTAAAGCCTCTATAGCTTTGAATTCTTTGATTATTGTAAAAAATCTAAATCATGATAACTTATGGCTGGAGGGAGGCTCTCTAAACATTATTAAGTGCCTAAATGGAGAAACTGAGCCATCATGGTATATAGAAAATATAATTTTTAAAGCTAGAGAAATTATAGCTAGCTTTAAATGTATTATAATTGAACATGCCTTTAGAGAAAAAAATATGATTGCAGATGGTCTAGAAAACCTAGGCATAATTTTTGAAGCTCAAAGTATTTGGTATGGGGAAGGTAATATTAAATTTAATATTAAAGATCTTTTAAGAAAGGACAGATTCATGGGGAAAGATGGATCACACAATCAATTTATGAAAGTTTTAATGAGTAATCTTCACATTTATAGAAAGGTAATGATGACATGACATAATGGTAGAGTCCTAATCAAAGCTATTAATCTTCCACACACTTTGTGGGTTAGCATTTTTAAAATTTTGAGAGTCAATTGGAAGGAAGCTTCGAAATTGCAGAAGAACAGACTATATTACAAACTTGAAAATGGGGGGGGGGTCTAAGGAGAGAGGAACCAGATAACATTTCGAGATGGAAGGAAATGCCAAAGGTATGGACTAAACTGGAAAAAGGGTGCATGAATAATTTCATGGAGAAGTTGGTTGATTATGATAAAGGCAGAGTTAACCTAGCAGTCACTGAAGATTGGATTAATGGTTCATTCAAAATTCATGGTGTGAGGTTTAAGCTGGATGCAGATCTCATAGCAATGGTAATAGGTATGCCCCACTCAGGTCTTAATTTTTTAGAGACTCGAAAGTTTCTAATAATGTGGTTAAGCTTTTTCTGCGTAATGAGAAGGAGAGGGCAAAAATTGGTAAAGCTATGGGGGGGTATTATGATGCTTCCAACATTAAGAAAATTTGGGGTTGTGTGTTGAATGCTATCATGGAATACATTACTATGGAGGGTCATTTTACTAGGGTCCACACATACCATTTTGTGTTGTTAAATCATTTAAGGCATGAGAAGAGGATTTCCCTACCCTACTACCTCTTTAGGTATCTATCGAGGTAACTTAATAAGAATAGCAAGAACCCTTCGACTCTGGTGCTTCATTGTGGCCTCATTTATGAGCACTACCTAGCAAGGAAGACTCAACTCAGAGTAAAAAGAGAAAAAATGGTATTGGGTTGAAAATTCAAGAGGACAAGGATAATCAAAAGTAGACGGAGAATGACTTAGAGGATATCAGAAAAGATGGTAGTGAGATGGAAACTGATGAGTCTGGAGGAGAGGAAAGATGGAAAGAAGGGGATGTGGGGGAAGAGGAAGGAGGAGCTGAGGATGTTTCTAATCAAGATAGTCCTACCCACAGTGTTAGTTTAGTAATTGTCAATATCCATCCAATGGGGAGTAGGATAATAAGATTAATGAGAAAAAAGAAATGGATATTGAGTAGGAGAAGACTAAGGAATTTGAGCAGGAGATGGACAAGGAGAATCTGAGCAAGGATAAGGAGTATGTTGGAGAAGGGTTAATTTTGGAAAATCTCAAAAACCTATCTAAGGCTAGAATGGGTTTTGACAGGTGGGCTTAAGAAGGAATCAAGAATCTGGAAAAAAATGGGAAGCAATGGGAAGAGAAAAGGAAGAAAGATGATAGAGACTAGAAGCAGTGGAAGAAGCATATGGAGGAAAAAGCTAAGAAGATGGAAGCTCAGATTGGTAATCTGGAGGAAGGAAAAATTGCTATGAAAAACTTTTTGGTAATGATTCCGGATATCCTTACCGCTGTTACTAAGAACTTAGAGGAAATCTCTAAGGTCCTTGAGGGCTCCAACACTCCCAAACCCATTATGGACCTTGATATTGATGAAGATGCTATAGAGACGGGGACTGTGGAAAGTGCTCCTAGTGGCGCAACAAAGAGAACAAGGGCGAGCATGAAGAAAGTTGTTGTGGCCTCTTCTAAGTAAATCCCTAAACTTAGGGATAATATTAAAGAATTGCATGGGATTAGTGGAAATTTGGCTAATGCCTTGAAAAACATTAAGTAGTTTGTTTTCTATCTTTTATTTGTTTTGGCTAGACGTTGCTGGTTCTGTGGGACTTTTTTGCTAGATTTTGCTCATTTTTATATACACATAAAAATGGCTATGAGAGATTAAATAAATATTTTATATTTATTTAATAATTATTCTTCTATTAAATAGTTAATTTGAAAAGATTAATTTATTTAATTCATTTTCATGTCTTTCTATTAGTTAATATTTTATTAATTAATTCATATATCCTATTCCTCTAATTGATTAAATATCTAATATTTAATTATTCCTCTAACCAAGTTACTTAAATATGTATTATTTAATTATCTCTTCCAAGAAATTAAATATCCAATATTTAATAGTTATTCTCCTATCCTATAGTCTCAAATATTAAATAATTTCCTAAATTATTTAATCTTTCTTTTCCAACTCACCCTCCATCTCCACTTCATCTTCCCTTTGCCAACTCATCCATCATGTGGCTAAGAAAACTAATATTTCTTAAATATTAATTCATCATTTATCTTCAACCTCCAAATTCAATGAATATTGTGTACGTACACATATTTCATAACCATTTCCTATATTCTCTCCAACACTCCCTACATCTTAGGAAGGACTTGAGTCCATTTGTCCTCTCATGCCTAAATCTTCTCCAACCATCTCTAGATTCCCTCAGTCAGCAACCCAGTCAAGGTGAGATGAGTGACAGTTGTCTTCTCCTTCCCCCTTTCTATCAACCTTCACCTTTTCTCACAGCCATCCAAATCTACATATTTGATCAAGAACTTGATCTAAGCCACATCATCTCATCTTCTCAAAGTCTATAAAATCAAGAGCTTTAGTTGAGAGAGAGTTAGACTTCAAGAGACTTCAAGTGCATTTTCAAGCAAATCATTTGTAAAACTTATGCATCTGTGAGTTTTAATATTGAAGCAAATAGCAATTATCATTTAGCATAATATTTAGCATAATAATGTAGTATTGCATATCATAGTATTTGTGAACTATCAGTTATCAGTCCATTCTTCATATACCATCTTGGAAGCTATCAGTGCATTGTCTGAGAGCACACCATCTGCAACCAAAAACAGTGGAGTTAGGACACAATGAGACATAAACCATGAAGGTAATATTAATGTTTTTTTATTTCATGTAGTTTCATTGGTTGAGTTTGGATTTCTTGTAGCATTTCCATTAGTATTTTGTGAAACTAACTTGTTGCAGGTAGCATTCTGAGGATGAAATTCAAGTCGACACATTATGGCGCCCATCGTGGGGCACATGAACCTCACATATATCTTTAAAAATCTTGCAAGAAGTAAAATTAACACATTTGTAATGCAGATTCACGCATATGTGAATTCTGGCAGCGCTTTTTCTCATAGGTTAGCACATTTGCATCATAGGTTAGCGCATATGCCATGTAGGTTAGCGCTTTTGTCTGAAAATCTGCGCATTAGCATCGTCGGTTAGTGCTTTTGTCCTCTAGATTAGCACATTTATTAAAGAAATCATGCTTTTATATCCACAAAGCAATGCTTTTGCAGTCTAGCTTAGCGCTTTTGCTCTACAGGTTAGTGCTTTTGAGGAGAAAGATAGCGCATATGTTAGATTAGCACTTTTGTTTCTAACTAACAAAATTTTCTTGCAGGTCTGAATGTCCAAGAAATTAGATTTTTCAAACTACTAACATGCATGTGTAGGATGGTGGTTAAGGCAAATTTAATGCATTTCCTCATCTAGTTAATTAAAGGTCTTATTTTGGGAAGTAATATATCGTGTCTTGTTCATTTAGTCTAACTAAGAGGATAAATTAGCAGCATGCAACTTGCATTTTCAGTAACTTCTCTAAAATAGTTGCACATAGACTTCTAAAAAGGCTGAAATAAACACCATGCTTGTTGGAGCAACATCTCCAAATAGGACTTAGCCAACAATTGCTTTGAAAAGGATAAAAAGAACACTTATATTCTGTGTCTCGAAAGTGGTAGGTATATGCTCTCCCCTTAATTGGGTGATCAAAAAGCCAAACCCACTCTTTTATGCTTTCTTTACTTTCAAGCAATTAAATTCCTTTAGAGGGATTGCCTTCTCGAGCTGCCTTGAGGGGGCCAGTGAGAGGGGAATGACCTAAAGTGGAAACGAGCTAATACCAAGTCCTTCCAATCCACTATAAATAAATCATGTTTGTGACGAAAGTTCCAAACAACATGTGCTAATAAGTTCATACCGACACTATGTTTCCCCATAAACCCTATGGAGCATAACCTCTATAGGCTGGGAACCTTCTGTATTTATAGAGCTGAAAGTACTGCATGTATGGCCACATGACTGGAAGCCTTTACTAAAAACCACTTGTACTAGTTTCCAAAATCCTTCTAGTTGTTGGCGCAGGAGGTCGGGCCTCTGAAGCGGCTCACACACATACGGTTCTTAGTAGAGATATAAAGTTTACCATGGGGAGTTTTCATGGAAACTGGTGCTTGGCTACCCTGGAGAAGTGAGTTCTGAGGGTGGAGCCAATGGGGTCAAGCATCTAAATATCTGCTTTGAATAGCGTAGCCTCGGGGGAAACCCCACGTGAGATTCAACAACTATTGTCTCATCCTTCCATAAGATTTGTACTTGCTTGTGCATTTTTTTAATTAAACATTGTGTCTTCTATGCCTGTAACATGTTCCAAATGGTCAAAAATTGAAGAAAATTATCATCTACAAGTGAGCAAGAATCCAACAAATTGCTGGAAAAGTTTGGTCAAAAGGGTAATACAAAAGCTTTCTAACACTTGAAACACCAGATCAAAACCAAAGTGTCAAAATGTCAATATCAAAATTATTCTTGAGTAGATTTGTCTTTATAACCATCATGTATTGTCAAACTAGCTCAAACAACTAGATCACTAATTCCACAGGTTATTCCCAAGAAGTTCTATACATCTTAAGTGCAAAAACAAATCAACATCATTATCAAGTTTCTCATTGGGATAATCAAATCCTCTATCACGAAGCTTGATCAATCTATACTAGGTTCATAATATTGGATATATCTTTCCTATTTTGAACCTAAGTTATATCAAAATCAGAATTGCACCAACATTGGAATCAAACAAACTTGTAAATTGTCAGATGCTTATACGACTTTTAAGTATCACCTTAAGAAAAGAAAACCCAGTTATAAAGATACTCCGAAAAGAATAAGATTCTTGTATATCAATCGCAAGATCTTATTAAAACATAGGACATTCCTACACCGTTTTCGTCACTACTTACGTGGCTATGGTACAAAGTTTGACGGAGAAATTTTACAAGGACGCACTTTTCAACAAAGAGACTCTTTATCACAACGAACAAACAATAGTGGTAAAATCAATAAAGCATATCTTCCTAAACCAATAATCACCTATTGACTTTGTCCTTTGGAAATTTCAACAACTTTGAAATAATCACATGCCAGTTTGGACTAGAGCCCAATACGAACAACTTAAAAAACAACAACAAATGGAGGAAGAAGATAATCTTGTATTTCAAACTTTTGGGTTTACCATTGTTGATGAAGAAGTGGTCAATAGCACCATTAGAGACCTCAAACAAGATTTCAAATTTGATAGGCTAATGGAAAAATTGTTGGCAAAGCAAAAAGAGAAATATCTCTTAATGTTGGCAAAATCTGGGGCTAAACTACCACAAGACTTTAACATAGAAATCTTGAAACAAGATGCAGAGGCAAGTAACACCCAAAACACAAATGATCCAAATAGCGAGGATGTGAACAAAGAAAGTCATGAAGAAACAAGGAAAGAAAGGGATGACACAAGAAAAGAGTGTAGTGATAAAAGAACTCGCAAAGAAACAAGGAGAAACTATGTGGATAATCCATTGTCAAACCTTACTCAACAAATACAAACTTTACAACAACAGATACAAGACATGCAAAATGGAACAAGTTCCAAGAAGTATTCATTAGAAGATATATGCCCATATCCTTTCGATAAAAATTTGAACATGATACCATTTCCGCAACATTGTGAGATTCCTAAATATGACAAATACGATGGAAAATCTGATCCTCGGGATCACATTAGGGAGTTTTGTACTATAAGCATGGAATTTTCTCACGATGAAACTTACCTTATGCATCTTTTTCCTAGGAGTTTAAATGGACAATCAATGGAGTGGTTTTCAAGATTACCATCCAGAATCAAATCTTTTGAAGAACTTGTGAATAAATTTATTTCACAATACTCCTACAATATAAGGAATGAGATAACGATGCTAGATCTTTGCAATGTTAAACAAAAGAATGGTGAATCTTGTATGATCTTCTTACAATGATGGAAATGCATGTTTAATAGGTATCTCTGAGATGTACCTGATCAAGAAAAGATGGACATATTCATTGATAATCTTATCAGTGAAATGAGTTATCGACTAAGAATGCAATGTCCTCCCTCTTTTGCCAAAATGATCGAGAATGGTATGAAAATAGAGAACACAATGGTAAAGAAAGGAGAGCTAAAACTTTATAATAATTCATACAACAACAACAACAATGACAAACCCAAGTTCTGGTCAAAGAATATGAATGTTAGCAATGAAGGAAATAATGATAATAGTACTACAAAACAACAACCAATTTTTAATCTATCAAGTCAAATCCCAAGCAATAATAATCCAGAAAACAATACAGCCAAGTCCTTTTTCTCCAATCCTCAGAGGAAATTCACAAACATTGGAGAACCTTTGGAATCAGCTCTAAAAACTTTGCTTGCCAACAAATTGATTGTTTTACCAGAAGCAAGAAGTTATGAACCACCAGTCAAGCCAAATTGGTGGAATGACAATCACTTTTGCAATTACCATCAGAATAAAGGACACCTAACAAATGATTGTTAGAGATTGAAACACCTTATCCAAGATCTAATCGATAATGGAACCATCACCGTGGATAGACATAAGACAAATGAATCACACCTAGCTTTCAAAACTCCACTTCTGAATTATGACAAAGGTGAACCATCACAATTAAAAGATGACAAAGGGAAAGCCAAAGTGAATTAAACTTATACATATGATGATGTGATAAATGCAATCATTGTTAAAGATAATCCATCTTCAAAGCCAATCAATGTTATTATGAGAAGAAAAGCAAAGGTCACCTTTCCATGTATAGCAAAAGACTCAACATCCACATCACAACAATACAATTTAGTAGAGAAATTACAAAGAATACCCGCTCAAATATCAATTCTAGAACTTCTCAAGGTTTCACCTATGCATAAGGAAATTTTGGAGAAATCTTTAGTGGAAACAACAGTTTCAAAAGATTTGGATATATATCAATTCCAAAACATGGTAGGACACCTTATAGCTCCTCATTGCTTATCATTTTCTAAAACTGATGATGCATCCTTAAAACATCCTCACAATGCTCCCTTACATGTTGAAGTCTCCATTAATAAAACTTGTGTCAAACGTGTACTCATAGATGGAGGAGCAGGCTTAAACATTTGTGCATTAAGTTTGATAAAAGCTTTGGGATATTCAGAAAATGCAGTAGACCTGAAAAAGAAAATAACCATCAGGGCCTATGATGAAGCAGAATGTTCTTCTAAAGGAATTGTTGTGCTACCAATAAAAATAGGACCCGTGGAAAGGGATACATTGTGTCAGGTTTTAGATCTGAACCTCTCTTACAACATTCTTCTAGGACGATCATGGATTCACAAGGTGCAAGCAGTTCCTTCTACATATCATCAATGTGTGAAATTTCCTCATGAAGGACAAGAGATCACTATAATTGTAGATTCTAGTCAATATTGCAATAATTTGAAGCCAACACAAGATACAAGAGTTCCACATAATAGAGAATCAGTATATCCTACCAAAGAAATTCAAGCAAAGTTATGGGAAACTTTTGAGGAAAAGCTCAAATTAAATGATGAAGGAATGGGAAAATATTCTTTGCATAATTTTCCACTTTCCCCTAAGTCATATGGAAAGCCTACATATATTCAATCAAAGACATCAGAAAGATCAAAACATATGTTTAAAGGAACATTTGTTAGTGTTGGAACTCTTGAAGAAGAAAATGAAGACAAAGACATTCTTGGTTGGTTGTACAAGGATGATGATAAAACTATAGCAATAGCAGCAAAAGTCAATATTCCCATAAAACAATATGGTAAAGGATGTGAAATCATGCAAAAAATGGGATATGAAGGGAAAGGACCAATTGGTAAGAAACATCAAGGTATTTCAGAACCTATTTGTCCACGCTCGCAATCCAAAGAAGATAAATCTGAGCTTCGATATCTAAAATCCAATTAAAGGCAACATAATCATCAACAACACAAATGGAAAAAGAAATCAGTTTCTAAAGAAGAAAATTGGAAAGAAAAGCTACATCAAGCGGCTGAAATAATAACCAATAAACAAATGAAGCAAGAAGAACATGAAAATAAAGAAGAGGAGATTACCATCCAAGGTAAAGAAAAATCTTGTCAACAAGTTCTGAAAATACAAACAAATGCAAAATTTGAACAAGATATTCCAGAAGCAGTAAAAATAGAGATGACAGAAATCAGAGAACTTTTTGCACCATACGCCATTCCAGTATGGTATAGTGGAGTAATCCTAGATTAGGATTCATAGACAGATTCAAATGAGTATGAATGGAGTCTAGATGTCTTATCTAAGAAGACTTGTCTATTGCAAAACAAAAGATGGAGTTAGAAAGAAGGCAAGAAAAACATAGAATTCAGAGAAAAGAGGCGTATACAAAAAGGAAAGGGAATGACAAAGACAAAGAAGTAATGATCAAGCAAAAGGAAATACAATATTTTCATTGAAAGAGGAACAAGATGTATCCAAATGTGGCAAAACCATAGAATAATTAAGAGATAGTCAAGTTGGATTGACTATTAGTTTAGAAGAAGTTGAGTTTGAAAGGAGACAAAATCTAGCAAAAGAATCCTCTTTATCGTGTACACAAGTATATCAACTCCAAAATGTAAATGAGGTCAATCAAGAAGGAATTTTTAGTATTAAAGGCGTGTGTGTTGATATAATCCATTCATTTTAGGGATAAACGTCAGTTGAAGAACCACTTGAGTGTGAACTACAAAATGCTAATATTGATTTTGTCAAGACTAATTCAAAGACGCTTGGGAAAGACAATTCTCTAAAACATTTAATCTATGACAGTACCTATTATATGCCAAGTTATGATTATTATGTCATGAGCATTGAAACACCTAATGATGATAGTGATTATGATTTACCCCTTCTCCATCTTGAACTAATTGATTGGGATAATTTAGATAACCCTGAACTGAATGTCTTTTCCAATGATCATGACATATCTGTGTACCTTAACATTATTGAACCCATCCCACCTAAGATATCTTCCGTTGTAGAATCAAGTGATGTTTCTCATAGTCAAGAGAATGCCAAACTTTCCAGTCGCAAAAGTGAAATAAAACAAGGAAAGAGACCTATTGTTGAAAACCATTTAATGGCAACACTAGATCAATCAAAAGGGAAAACAAAGGATGTATCTGATGGTGAAACCCTCTTTGAGGCACCAAAAGATGGAAAATTTGACATTCTTCCTACATATTTTCAAGAGAGTTTTGTTATCCTGATAGAACCAACAGAAGCAGTAAACATTGGTACATCAAAGGATCCTAAAATACTTCATTATGCTGCCTCATTATCAGAAAAAGAGAGGAAAGAATACATGGAATTCTTTACGCAAAGACAAATAAAATTTGCTTGGTCCTATGCAGATATGCTAGGACTTAATCCAGATCTTATCATGCATCATCTTAATGTGGATTTAAAAAAAAAACTAGTTAAGCAAAAGCTCAAAAAGATACATCCACACATTGCTCTTCTTGTAAAAATCAAGCTAAAGAAACTATTAGAAGTAGGTTTTATAAGACCTGTTGCTTATCCAGAATGGGTTTCAAGTATTGTACCAGTATCAAAACTAGATAAAAGCATAAGGGTCTATACAGATTTTAGAGATCTGAATAAAGCATGTCCAAAAGATGATTTCTCGCTACCAAACATTGATATCATAGTGGACTTATCAGCAGGGCATGAGATGTTTTCATTAATGGATGGCTTCTCAAAATATAATCAAATAAGAATTGCACTTGAAGATCAAGAAAAGATAGCTTTCACCTGCTCATGGAGAACATATTGCTGGAATGTTATGCCATTTGGGCTTAAGAATGCAGGAGCGACTTATCAAAGGGCTATGACGACAATTTTCCATGATATGATGCATACATTTATGAAAGATTATGTCGAAGACATACTTGCAAAATCTCATACAAGAAAAGAACATTTGAACATTTTAAGCAAGATTTTTGACAGGCTGGAAAGATATCAATTGAGATTAAATCCAAAGAAACGTGCATTTGGGGTAACCTCTGGAAAGCTCCTTGGGTATATTATATCAGCCCGTGGAATTGAAGTAGATCCTGAAAAAGTTAAAGCTATCATGGAAATTGAGTCACCTAGTAACATAAGTCAATTGTGATCTTTACAAGGAAGATTGCAATTAATGAGGAGATTTGTTTCTCAGTTAGTAGATAGATATCTTCCATTTACCCATCTTTTATATAAAAATGTTCCATTCAAATGGGATACAAAATGTGAAGAAGCTTTCTTGCAAATAAAAGAATATCTTATGAGTCTTCTAGTACTGATATCACCAACCAAAGGGAAACCATTTTTTCTCTACATCTCAGCAACAAATGTATCATTAGGAGCCCTCATAGCTCAACATGATGAAGAAGGAAAAGAAAGAGCAGTTTATTATATCAATAGAATGCTTGTTGGTTATGAATTAAATTATTCCTCAATAGAAAAGACATGTCTAGCAGTTGTATTTGCAACTCAGAAGCTGCGACATTATATGTTGATTCATTCTGTGAAACTAATAGCAAAGATAGATCCTCTCAAATAGTTGTTGAGCAAGTCAACATTGATAGGGAGACTAGCCAAATGGGTTATGATACTGAGTGAATTTGATATAGATTATATTGACTAGAAAGCTATCAAGGGACAAGTTATCGCTGATCAATTGGCTGATGCACCTTTACAAAATAACATGCCTTTGCACATCGAATTTCCTGATGCAGATATCTTGACAGTAAGTACAAACTTTTGGGAATTGTACTTTGATGGTTCTTATACAAAATATGGATCAGATGCAGGAATCTTTTTCATCACACCTCAAGGACACACAATTCCCAAATCATATAGACTGTGGTTTCCATGCACTAATAATACTACAGAGTATGAAGCATTGGTTATTGGGCTTAAAATGGCCATTGAATGGAATGTCAAAGAACTACATGTCTATGGTGATTCTCAACTTATCATCAACCAAGTAAATGATGAATATCAAACAAAGGATGATAAGCTTATGCCATACAAACAGCTGATAGAGGAATTTAAAGGACACTTTAAAGAAATATCATTCACCCAGATTCCAAGAAATGAGAACAAAGCAGCAGATGCAATGGCTACAATAGCATCTCTCTTGCAAAATAAGGAGAATCAACAACGTTACAAATTTCTCGTGGAAGATATCTTAACCCCTACCATTTAATCCAGCATACCTATCGAATTTTCCATATATTAGGAACCATTCAATCCTCATACGGTCAAACTTATCAGTATTTAAAAGAACTTCCTCTTGACTTATCTCGAAATCAAAGAAGGAATTTTATTTGCTAGTCTTCTCGCTATACTATAATTTCTGATATCCTATATAGGCGTGGTCTAGATGTTACTTTATTAAGATGTCTTGAACAAGAAGAATCTGAAAAAGTTCTTGATGAAGTTCATGCAGGTATTTGTGGCACACACTCAAGTGGTTTAACATTGGCTTTGGCCTACTTGGAGAGAGATTCATTCACATATGCTAGAAAATGCAAACAATGTTAGATCCATGGGAATCTCATTCATGTGCCAGCACAAGAGTTATATCCTATGATAGGATCATGGCCATTTTCTCAATGGGGCCTTGATTTGGTAGGAAAGATAAATCCCTCATCTTCTAATGGACATAAGTTTATTTTGATAGCTACTGAATATTTTACTAAATGGATTGAAACAGTTCCTTTAACAATAGTGATCGGAAAACAAATATCATCATTTATTTTGAATTATATAATCTATCGCTATGGAGTTCCTATGACCATTATCACTGATAATGGAAGACCATTCAAAAATCAAGATGTGAAGGAGTTATGTGAACAATTTCATATCCAACATAGGTTTTCTACTCCATATTATCCACAGGGAAATGGTCAAGCTGAGGCATCAAACAAGACTATCTTGAAAATCTTAAAGAAAATAGACAATGAAGCTAGAAAAGACTAGCACATTCAACTAAATCCTGCTCTTTGGGCATACCGAACTAGCATCCGCACTCCAACAGGGGCAACTCCATATTACCTATAGAAGAAGAAATACCTTCTCTACAAGTATCCTTGCAAGGTCTTATATCAGAAGAAGAAGAACGAGTCTCTCAACTCTAGGAACTAGAATTGATTCAAGAACGTCGCCAAAATGCAACAGATCATTTGAAAGTATATTAACAAAGAATGGAAAGAAGCTATAACCATAGAGTCAAGCCGTGCATTTTTCAAATTGGAGATATACTTCTAAGGGAGAATCCAAGAAATCAACAAAACCGAGAAAAGAAGGGAAAATTTGAACCAAATTGGCTAGGACGTTTTGTCATAGTATTAGCATATGGATCAGGAGCATACAAGTTATCTACCCTTGAAGGTGATTGGTTTGATGAACCTATCAATTCTATCCATCTCAAGAAATTCTATGCTTGTGATATAAAAACCTGAAAAAAAAATCAACAAAAAGCATATAAAGTCTTGAGGAAATCAGTAAAAAAAATTTTAAAAAAGAGAGAAAAATGCAATAAATTTAGATGGTGAAAACCTGGTAAACAGACGTTATGTAAAAAATAAGTTCCTCCATCTACGAGATTTATTTGTGCACCTATCCACTTCACCCTATCGCATCTATCGCTTCCATCTATCTTAGCTTATCCATTCTATCATTTGCATCCATTGCTTTGAACCATTTAGCAGGAAATATGCAGCTTACCAATAGTTATCAATCTTTGACATACTTGTCATAGTCACTGTCTTAGATTTTATCAAAATCAATCAATTTGCATTTGTATCCCATCATGGTTTGGATCTTGATTAGTTCATACATCCATAATAAATTTTTGTTTCCACTAGGGGCAAAATCCAAATTCCTTTTGCTAAGGTGATTTTTTGAATCTTTGAAAATACAAAACATTCGAAAAAACTTAGAAAAACCAAAAACACCTAGGGTTTTGACACAGATAATGAGCAACAAGGAAACAAAATAAAGGCATTTCATCAACAAGTTGAATCATGAAACTTAGAAACTGAAGAATAGATCAACAAGTAATAAAGGATTATCAAAGATCATTCCTCAAGATGATTATATTAGTTAATGACCATAAGAACATGTGAATGACATGCAAGATTCAGTGTTTATATCTTGATTTTATTACTAATCATGTACTCTATGTGACTGAAGAATGTCCATGACTAGAGAAGCTATGATGGGGCATGATTATTTTCTTTGATTGTTGTCTTTGGTTTATCTCTTACTATGGTATGAACTTGTCTTAGGATATGATTGGTAAAAGATCAAGGAGGACATTCCAAGTCATGCATGAAAGGAGATAATCCTTGTATGTTCTACAAGCAGTACTCAGGTCAGCTTAATCCATTATATCAAGTTGCTTGTATTAACTTGCTATATCAAAATCCATGTAAGAAATACTCAGGTCATCTTGAATCATTATGTCAAGTTGCTTGTATTTTCTTACAACATTTTAAAGCTCAATGATGAAATCAAGCACTATTACAAGATAGCATATGAAGAATGGCAGTACAATTTTTAGTTAGATGATTTTGGATTAGCTCATTATTCATCTGCATTATAAGCATTTAATGTCAATTGCATTATAAGCATATCATTTCATTAACAGATCAATGGTCATAAATAAATATTGAGTATATTTGGACAAACAAAAATGATTTGCATTTAATCATTATAGGTTCATTCATTTCTTAGAATCATTTTAATCATCATCTATTTTATTTAGTTGCATTTTATCATTGTATTAGTTTGCATTTAATTAAGTGCATTTCATTCATCATATAGTGTATCATCATCATTATTTTCATTACCATTCCATTAACGATCATTTAGTTGCATCTTTGCACTTAGATTCATGAACATTACATATAAAATCAAAAATATTTCATGTAGATCATTTGCATTTGCATCATCATAAATCAAAAGCAAATCAATCATTCATTTGCATTTCCATATAGATCATTGCATTTGCATCATTTACATATCATTTAAGTTAGTAATCATTTTCATTTGCATCCAAGATCATCAAAATAAAAAATCAAAACAAAAACATTTATCATTGCATCATATAGATCATAATCATAAGGCAAGATAATCATCATCAAACAGAGTAACATGCATAATAAAGATCATCATCATATAGAATCCATGTCTGCTTATAGATCATCATAAAAACAATAAAAGTCCAAGTATAGAATGATATCAAATAAACAATACAAGTGCCTCCAAATCAAGTCATGATTGTCCTATACCACTACCACTTGACTCTATCCATCTTTGTGGCTATGGGTGAGAAGATCCTCCAGATGCCTGTCTCCCATGATCACCACTCCTCTGAGGAGGTCCCATGATCCTACCACTGCTAGTATCCATCAACATGGTGGTATGATAACTACCTACTCTCTAGCTCTCTGCAACTACCTCCTCATATCATTGTCGCTAGTGGAAAGTCTCCTTCCCAGCCTGAACTAATGCTCTAACAGTGTCAGCTGAGAGAGTACCTAATCCAACCTGCTAAATATGATCAAGAAGGCCCTGATTATCCTGCTATCTCCTAAAAACTCTATCCCTCTCTACCATAAGAGTTTGCACCTGTGCTCGAAGCTGATCAATCTATGCTCTAAGACTATCAATGGCATCTTGCTCTAGCACATCATGCTCTGGTGCATCCTGCTCTGGCATATCATGCTTTGGTGCATCTGGCTCTAGCAAATCCTGCTGTGGTGCATGAATCCCAATCCCCTCCTCACCTCCTCTCTGTCTAACTACTGGAATCTTCATTTGAGTTGCTCTGACAATCTGTCATCTAATAAGGGGAACATGATCCTTTAGATCCTCATCATCTCCACCATGCGCTGCAATAATCCTAGGGTCTGGATGAATCTGACCAAAATCAATGCCTCTCCCGCAATCCCCATCTAGTCCAATCACCCTGTCTCCTCCTATCAATGGGAACCCTCTTAGTGATCTCATACCTACCTTTCCATGCTCCCTCCCAATCCATCCAACATCCCTCCCACCCATACGATGTGGTCTCCCAATCCTTCCAACCAGTCCAAATGGTCCTCCACAGACTCTCAATTGACCTCCCCTCCATCCAGGTCTCCTACCACTACCACCTCCATCCCCACCCTCATCTCCACCTCCCCCAGCCTCCTGAACAACTCTGAGCTCTCATCTCCATCTACATCTCCTAAAAACTGGATCATTTGAATCATCATCCTCATCTCCTGAGCTAGGAGGAGGATCTGCTAGATCGGTAATATGAGGAAATGGATGAGCTAGTATATACTGAGCATAATCTGCAGTAACCCCTGGACCAAGAATGTGCAATCTCATATCATAAGCCACTCTTAGAGTAGTAAGAAAATTTGCATGAGCAATCTCAAATGACAAGGAAGGTCCCCAATTTTGTCTATCTCTGTACTGTTGAGCATATATCATCACACCAGTAGGCATAGGCTGGATGATACCCAACTGTCTAAGAATGCAACTAAACAACTATCTCCCAACAATGTAAGGAGTCTGACCAATGAGATATCTACTCTGCATGATAAATGGTAATGTCTGTGCATCATCCATCCATGGTTCACAATCAACATATGGTCTCCAAGTAATGCTATCCAATGAATCAAGCACCCAATGCCAATACTCCATCTTACCCAGCTTATGCTGAGTAAGGATACCTACATAAAAATACACATATGGTTGTCTCTCTCCATGCACTCTATGATGGATAGGATGAGTAATAGCAATGTGCTCCTAGCACCAGATCTGCAATAAAGTTAATCCTATAGACAAACTAGCACTCTCATCATACACCACCTGATGAAGATCATGATATAAATGTGCAAGCATGCAAACACCCCAAGCATATCGAGTACGATGTTGCATCATACTCAGGAGAATCTCACCCCATCCAACAGCAAAACCTCATGATCACTTATCAGGACAAATAAATCCTCCAATTAAACTAGCAAGAATCACAGGAAGAGTCTCGCAATACATCACCATATCCTCCCATCGGATCTCTCCTCTAGTGATGCTTTCATTAGCAAACACAACTCTACAAGCCTATGTCCCAACACGATCTTGAAAATCATACTGCACTAACTCGCCAGTCACTGGGATATGCAGAATCCTATACACATCCTCGACCGTCACACTAATCTCACCTGTAGGCAAGTGGAAAGTGTTATCCTCACTATGCCATCTCTCGGCTAACGTCGTCAACAATCCTCTATTATGCGTAATCTCAGGCATATACAATAGATGGCGTAAACCACAGGCATCTATATGTCTAACCTCAGCCTGTGTCAGCTCTGGCACTAAATGACGTACTATCAGTAATTTCTCCTGACACTGGAGAACATCAAGTTTCTCCTATTTATCAAGATAATTCAATCAATCATCAGCTATCTATCTATCACATCAAAGCGATCTCTAATTTATCAAATCTATCAAATCAAACTCAAGAAAACTTACGCTATCAAACCTATCAAATCAAACTCAAGCAAACTTATGCTATCCATATATCAAATAAAATTGAAGCAAATTACGCTATCAAATCATTTTAAAACCTATCAATCATGGTTTTCTATCAATCACTGAGTTCAATCAAAACTCTGCTAAGCTCTTGCATCATAAACTAAATCAGTTTCTTAGAGCTACTCAATCAAATCAAATCAAATTAAATCAAATCAATCAAATCAAATCAATCAATCAAATCCCTATTCATCATACATGCACATCAAACACGTTAAATCTCATCATCAAAGTAATTTTTTAGCTTTTGCACTTATCAAAAACATCAATTTTGAGCAAAAGCACTAAACTACAGTATTTGTGCTATTCTATTGAGAAAAAGTGCTAAACAAAAGCGTAAGCATTATCATCCTTAGAAAATGTGCTAACTCTAAGAACATATGTGCAAATAAAACAAAAGCGCTAACTTTAGCTGCAAAAGCGCAAACAAACAAAGTAGAAGTGCTAACCTATGCATATGCGCTATCATACTTAACATATGTGCTAACAAAATGATCATAAGCGCTAATCTATACATTTGTGCTAAACCTAATTGCATATGCGCTAATTCAAAATGCAAATGCGCTAACCTAATGTCGAAAAATCACCAAAAAAAATCAAATACCAAAAAAATGCACCTAAAAACATGAAAAGTTGCACGATAAGTTGAAAACAAAGCTTGAGATAAGATACATACCGGATACCCATATTCGAGAGGTCGCTGATATCGTCGAACATGCTCAAAATGATGGTTCTCCACAGGAATCGCCATTTTGCCACCTCACCAAGAAAATTTTCTTCACAAAGCTGACAAGGATAACAATGAAATTAAAATTAGCCTTGGTTAATTTTATATTTACTATTTGAAGAGTAATTAATGCTATTCAATGGAGCAATTTAATTTGTTTTTTACAACTGAATTTAATTGATGAAACCTTTTATCAATTATCATGAGATCAATTGTTCTAACCAAAGTTTTCAACAATTTCATGATTAATCTCCTGAGGGGGCAAACAATCAAGATTTTTATCTCCATCAGCGCACTATCGAGACTTGATTTAATTTTTGAAACAATGTTGTCTCGACATCATTTCAAAGAGCGGCAAAATGTATACACATAAAATGGCTTTGAGTGATTAAATAAATATTTTATATTCATTTAATAATTATTCTTCTATTAAATAGTTAATTTGAAAAGATTAATTTATTTAATTCATTTTCATGTCTTTCTATTAATTAATTCATCTATCATATTCCTCTAATTAATTAAATATCTAATATTTAATTATCTCCTCCAAGCAATTAAATATCTAATATTTAATAGTTATTCTCCTATCCTATAGTCTCAAATATTAAATAATTTCCTAAATTATTTAATCTTTCTTTTCCAACTCACCCTCCATCTCCACTTCATCTTCCCTTTGACAACTCATCTATCATGTGGCTAAGAAAACTAATATTTCTTAAATATTAATTCATCATTTATCTTCAACCTCCAAATTCAATGACTATTGTGTATGTACACATATTTCATAATCATTTCCTATATTCTCTCCAACACTCCCTACATCTTAGGAAGGACTTGAGTCCATTTGTCCTCGCATGCCTAAATCTTCTCCAACCATCCCTAGATTCTCTCAGTTAGCAACCTAGTCAAGGTGAGATGAGTGACACTTGTCTTCTCCTTCCCCCTTTCTCTCATCCTCTCAAAGTCTATAAAATCAAGAGCTTCAGTTGAGAGAGAGTTAGACTTCAAGAGACTTCAAGTGCATTTTCAAGCAAATCATTTGTAAAACTTATGCATCTGTGAGTTTTAATATTGAAGCAAATAGCAATTATCATTTAGCATAACATTTAGCATAATCATGTAGTATTGCATATCATAGCATTTGTGAACTATTAGTTATTAGTCCATTCTTCATATGCCATCTTGGAAGCTATCAATGCATTGTCTAAGAGCACACCATCTACAATTAGGAACAGTGGAGTTAGGACACAATGAGACATAAACCATGAAGGTAATATTAATTTTTTTTTATTTCATATATATTTCATGTAGTTTCATTGGTTGAGTTTGGATTTCCAGTAGCATTTCCATTGGTATTTTGTGAAACTAACTTGTTGCGGGTAGCATTTTGAGAATGAAATTCAAGTCGACATAGTTTCTATGCTGGTTTTTTAGCTATTTGTTCCTTCTTGTTTCTTAATGCTCTAATTTCTTAAGGATCTTTTGTAAAGGGTTTTGGGGTCCCTTCAAAACCTACTTTTACCGTAATCAAAAACTTGTACAAATGTCTCAATCATTTGATCCATTATCAATCTCCTTGAGCAGTCTTGAAAACCAAGTGATATCTTTGCTAGAGAAAATTAGGAGTTTGAGTCAAAAAAAAGAGAAAATAATCGACAGAGTTTGTAAACTTAGGAGTCTCATTACTCCCAAGTTGGATATCATTCTTAGTGGTCAGGAAGATGCCCAAAGTGCCATGAAATCCATAGAACCGACAGATCTCAAGACATCATAGTCACTTACATACTTATTTAGTGGGCTTATGATAGTTTTGGAGAGCCTAAAGAAGGGTTGGGATAGCCACCTAAATTCATTGAAGAATTCTTTTGCAGACATCTTCAAATTTTTGTGTATAAAAGAACTATGTGAGCATATGTAAATAGCATTTTTGGCTTGAATTTTTGGTTTCTGGAATCCTATCTTTTCCATTGATGTCAAAGGGGGAGAGTAGAGGAGTGACAAATGTTGATCTTAAGGGTAGTTGTTGATTTTTGGAGTCCAGTAGTCAGATCCTTGGTTGTAATGTATATATATTTTTGGTTTTGGTCCGACACTTAGTCATTTTTCACTAAGTGTTGCCATCAATGCCAAAGGGGGAGATTGTTGGCAAAAGACACTGCATTGATGTTTAGATGTTGTCATTGATGGCAACTTAAGTTAGATATCCAATCCGTAGTTCATGATTTATTCATACCAAAAGATTGATTGAGGTCTAGTGAGGTCTAGTGAGAAAAACAAGTCATCCAATAGAGTGTATAGTGTTGTGGTTGGAGATTGAGTTGTGTTGAGTATTTTATGTTGTGGATCTTAGAGATGCATTGTGGACGTGTAAATTTCCTTACTTTAGGTTTATGGCCTTTAGTGTTGAGCCTTGTGTGAATTGGAAGATCCAGTAGCTAGGTTTTCTAGTTAGTGTTGGATGTTGCTAAGAAGTTTGTTGGAATGATGTGTTGCCATGTATGTCAACATATTCTTATGTGTATTCTAATGTTGCAGTCAGATTGAATGAACTTGTTTAGCCTATGTGTTTCAGATGATTTCATGTGGATTAAAGTGTTTCTAGTGTTGGCATTATGTGAACCGGTATGAGGACATAATGACATTATATGTTGTCATTGGTGTCAATATGCTGAAGAGGTGAGAACCGGCATATGTGGGAACCAGTATAACACTGTGAACCAACATTTGTGCCAAAGTGAAGCGGTGTGTTTGTTCAAGGTGAACCGGCATATGGTTATGGGAACCAGCAAATGGAAGCGTTGTATGACTACCGGTTGGTAGTCTCAACTTCAGGGTTTCCGTTTGAAGTGTTTCAAGCCTGTGTGGCTCAACCGGTGACTTTGTGTGATGAGTTGGCATGGTAATGAAGAACAGATCATGTTGCCATGTAAGCCTTGTGCACGTGAAGGATCTTGCATGAAGGAGATTGTTCCTATCTACTTCGGGAATGTGCAAAGTCTGTAAACGGTGATAACATGTGATGGGTTATCAACCACCATGAAATCGGTGGAAAATGGATGATGGAGAATGTCTTGAGATTGGATCAAGAACTGTTGCATTTAATGCAGTGTGTTCAACAGTCAGGATTGAACCATTTGAATTCCTTAACCTAACAGGTTTAGGGTTTAGGGTTTATGCTATCAACCTATCTGTTTTCCTATAAGGTCGATGTTGTGATTCTTTCTAGGTTTGTTGGCAAAAGTTGCGTGTGTGTATCCAAGAGAAGGGACACGTGATTCTTGCCAGACCAGAGGAGAGAAGTGATACCTGCAGAGTGTAAGTGCAAAAGGTGGAGAGGAACTTAAGTAGATCTGTATTGGCATTGAGTGTTGTTACTAGATCATTGTAATACCTGTTGATCTCTAACCACCTCAATAGTTGGAAAATCCCTTAACAGGGTAGCCTTAACCGGCTTGCTATAAATCCTTTAACAGGGTGACTCAAAACTATTGAGTTCTTGAAATCCTCTAACAAGGTAACCTTTAACAGGGTTTAACCCTTAACCAGGTATTCTAGCCATCCCTTAAGTGGGTAATCCCTAACAGGATCAGTTCCTAACATAACCTATTGTATTAGTCTTTAACCGGACAAGGCTCCTAACAGAGCGGACTTCTAAAGAGTTCAAAAACAAGCTTGTGGGTATTCATCCCCACCATGGTTTTTCCCAGTTGGGTTTCCATGTGAAAAATATGTGTGTCATGTGTGATGTCTTCTTCATGTGATGCTATGTTGTTTTCTGTCAAGCGGTGAATCATGTTGATCTAGTTGCTTATATGTATATCTTTGATGGTAGATTACCTGTTCATGCATTAAGGTGAAATAGAAATGAAGTGTTAGATTATATGAGAAGATAAGTGTCAACCAGTTTATGCTTGTCTTAGTTATTCTGGTTTTTGCCGGTTGTACTCTGTTTAAGGACCGGTGTTACTGTTTGTCTATCAATGCATAGTGTCTGCTGACAAACCAGTTTAAGAGTATGTTTTTGTCTATACTGATTCACCCCCCCTCTCAGTACCAGTTTGGTACTATCTATTCATCATTGATTTATCAATTGGTATCAGAGTGTCCTCCAGGTCCTCTATGTTATAAGCTTAACCGCTTGAGGTAAAAGATCCCAGTCTAATGATGAAGAGGGAAGGTCCAAAGTTTAACAAGGAAAATTTTAGTATATGGAAAGACAGGATGAAGATATACATCAGAAGCATGGGTGCTCAACACTGGAGCTATGTTGAGAATTCCCATGTTGTCCCCACCGATACTCTCACCAATGACCAAAAGAGAGAGATGCAGGAGAATGGGCAAGTCATGGAAGCCCTAATTAGTAGTTTATCTAACATTGAGTTTATTGATGTCCAAGATAAGATAAATCCCAAAGAGGTATGGGATACTCTTGAAAATATCTATGGGGGTGATGAGCGTGTAAAACAGGCTAAGGAAGAAAGCCTTAGAGGAAAGTTTGAAGACATGTGGATGGTTGAAGGTGAGACCATTCAACAGTATGGAATAAGAATCAAAACCATTGTTGGAGATATCAAGAGTGCAAGTGGTAAAATAGAAGATTCCACTATGGTAAGAAAAGTCCTGAGATCCCTATTGTCGGTCTATGCAATAAGGGTTGCTGTTATTCAAGAGCTGAGATCAATAGACAAGACTAATGTATCCCTAGACTCCATCATTGCAAAGTTGATAGCCTATGAGCTAAATAGTTTTGATGGCAGTGTTCAAAAGATTGAATTAGCTTTTAAAGCTTCTATTGTACCATCCAGAAAAGGGAAAGAAGCTAGCACTATTGGTGAACCAAGACAGAGAAAAGAAATGGATGATGAGGAGATTCTGATGGCATTTGAAGCTCTCCTTGCTAGGAAACTTCCTAAAGGAACCGGCAAATACAGAGGTAAGCTACCTTTAAAATGCTTTTCTTGTAACTAGATAGGACATATTGTTGTAAACTATCCTAATGGCGACAACAAGGACAAACCGGAAAGGTTCAAGAAATTTAAAGGAGGAAACCGGAGAAACTATTTTGTGGTAGTTGATGAAGGTGTCACAGATGAGGAATCAGAGGATGAAGAAAATGAAGATATTGTGTTTGTTGTTGTCAAGGAAGATGTGTCAGACAAGAAGGCTCTTGTCTCCTGGCTTGATAATTCCAATGAGTGGATCATTGACAGTGGTTGTTCTCACCATATGACTGGTGACCGAAGCAAGTTTCTATCCTTGGAAGAGTATGATGGTGGTGTGGTTCGCTTTGGCAATGATGCACCATGCATGCTCAAAGGCAGAGGGTCCATCTCTCTGAATGGAAAGAGTAGTGCTAACAATGTGTATTGGGTTGATGGTCTCAGACACAACCTTCTGAGTGTTGCCCAACTGAATGACAATGGTCTCACTCTGGAATTCAAGAATGGAGTGTGCAGAATCAAAGGAAAGAATAATGAATTGGTGGCCACCAGCATGCAGACCAAAGGTAACCTATTTCAGCTAAATGCAAATATAAGTACATGTCTTATGGCTAAATTTGATGATAGCTAGATATGGCATAGGAGACTCTACCATGTAAACTTTGATAACATTGTAAAGGCTAGTAAGATCAAGGAAGTTAGAGGGTTGCCGATGCTAAGAAAACTGGATAACACCTTGTGCAGAGAGTGTCAATTGGGGAAAATGTCTTCCTCAACCTTTAAAGGTAAATCTTTCACTACTGACAATTTGCTTGATCTTGTGCATACTGATTTGTGTGGTCCTATGAATACTAGAAGTGTGCAGGGTGATAGGTACTTCATGATTCTCACTGATGACTACTCAAGAATGATGTGGGTCACATTCTTGAAAGATAAGTCTAAATATTTTGTAAAGTTCAAAGCTTTCAGAGCATTAGTGGAGAAGGAAAGTGGTAAAAGGATCAAGTGCCCGAGAACTGATCAAGGAGGGGAATTCACTTTTGGTGAATTCAACAAGTACTGTGAAGAACATGGCATCAAGAGGCAATTGTCTACCCCCCAGACTCCACAACAAAATGGCCTAGCAGAGGGGAATAACTAGACTGTGGTTGAAGTAGCTAGAACCATGTTGATTCAAAGAAAGGTAGCTCACACCTTTTGGAGAGAAGCGGTGAGCACTGTAGTCTACACAATGAACTGGGTACTCATCAAGAAAGGTAAGGATAAAACTCCTTATGAGTATTGGACTGGTAAGACACCTATGGTTAGCTACTTTAGAGTGTTTGGTAGCAAATGTTACATCAAGAGGAGCGAACACCAGAGAAAATTTGATGCAAAATGTGATGAGGGAATATTCCTAGGGTATTACACCAAGAGCAAAGCTCTCAAGTGTTTCAACAATAGGACTCAGAGAATTATGGAAAGCATCAATGTAAGTGTTGATGAAACCTCTGAGAAAACTGAGGAAACTGCTTGTAAGCAAGCAGTAAATGAACCAGTTGCAACCTTCTAGGAACCAGTTGTCAGTCAACCAAGTACCAGTAACAGTGTTCCTACACCGGTAGATGTAGATGTTGATACTGATGGAGATGAGGATGAAGAAGAAAAGCAAGAGGAATCCATCAAGACCATTCCTCGGTATGTCAAGCTGAATCATGATCCTAAGCAGATAATAGGAGATAAGGATGCATGAATCCTTACAAGAAGAAAGGTCAGAGAAAACTCATCTATGATCTCTAAATTTGAGCCTAAATCATTCAAAGAGGCACATAAAGATGAAGAATCAATCAAGGCAATGGAAAAGGAACTTGACCAGATAGAGAAAAATGATACATGGTCTTTGGTACCTAGATCGGAGCATAAAAATGTCATTGGTACCAAATGGGTTTTCAGAAATAAGCTGAATGAGGATGGCACAGTGATTAGGAACAAAGCCAGATTGGTGTGCAAAGGATATGCCCAAGAAGAAGGAGAAGACTATGGAGAAACCTTTGCTCCTGTAGCCAGATTGGAAGGAGTTCGTATGCTTCTTGCATATGCAGCTTTTAAAGGTTTCAAAGTATATCAAATGGATGTGAAATTTGTATTCCTAAATGGTGTACTTGAAGAGGAGGTGTATATTGAGAAACCAGATGGGTTTTCCCTATCTGAAGACAGTGACATGGTATGTAGGCTACATAAAGCCTTATATGGTCTAAAGAAGGCACCTAGAGAATGATATGAACGTCTGCATTCCATCTTGTGAAGATTGGATTTGAGAGAACAAGTGAAGATAGCAATATCTACTTGAAGTCTGAAGGAGATCATATCCTGATCTGTGAGGTATTTGTTGATGACATTATCTTTGGTGGAGATGACAAGATGAGTCATGAGTTTGCATATGAGATGAAGAAAGAGTTTGAGATGTCACTCATAGGGGAGATTAAATTCTTCATTGGACTATAGATCCAGCAGATGAAAGATGTAATTTTTATCACTCAGTCCAAGTATGTCAAAGAGGTGTTGAAGACCTTTGGCATGGAAGATAGCAAACCGGCTGGTACTCTGATGGTGACCAGTTGTAAACTATCCAAAGAGGATGACTTAGTATTGGTTGATGAGAAGGAATACCGATCAATGATTGGTAAGTTGCATTATGTAGTGCACAATAGACCAGATATTGTGCATGCAATTGGCATTACTACAAGGTTCTAGAAAAGCCCAAGAGAATCCCACTTGATTGCAGTCAAGCAGATTCTTAGGTATCTAAAGGGAACTATTGACTATGGATTGTGGTATCCATATAGCAAGGATTTCAACTTGAAAGTATACACAGATGCTGATTGGGTAGGAAATGTAGATGACCAAAAAAGCACAATCGGTGGTGCATTCTTTCTTGGTGGTAGACTAGTTTCATGGATGAGTAAGAAGCAGAGTTGTATCTCTCAGTCTACAGTGGAAGCAGAGTATGTTGCAGCTTTCATGAACTGCACTCAGACAATTTGGATGAATCATGTATTAAATGGCTTCAAAGTTCCTGTATCTGAACCGGTAAGTATATTTTGTGACAATACTAGTGCAATTAACATCTCCAAGAATCTGGTTTTACATTCTAGAACCAAGCACTTTGAGCTTAAGTATCATTTCTTGAGGGAAAAGGTTTAGAACAAAGAGATTGCACTGGAACATGTTTCCAGTCAGGAGCAGTTAGCAGACATATTCACCAAGCCTCTCCCAAAGGCTACATCTATGTACTTAAGAGGTGAATTAGGGGTGTCGCCCCTTTAGGAGGTAAACTAAAGGTATATTCTCCACATCAGTCAGGTATTGCAGAGTCAAATTTTTCTTCAGGATTGATGTGTTGAAGGATGCTACTCCTCAGGGGGAGCTGCATAATGGAACAGGGAAGCTTGTGCCTCCACTTTGGCATTGTTGTCAAAGGGGGAGAAGATGTGAAGTGAAGAGATATCTTTGTATATTGCCATCAATGCCAAAGGGGGAGATTGTTGGCATTATGTGAACCGGTATGAGGACATAATGACATTGTATGTTGTCATTGATGTCAATATGCTGAAGAGGTGAGAACCAGTATAACATTGTGAACCGACATTTGTGCCAAAGTGAAGTGGTGTGTTTGTTCAAGGTGAACCGACATATGGTTATGGGAACCGGCAAATGGAAGTGTTGTATGACTACTGCTTGGTAGTCTCAACTTCAGGGTTTCCAGTTGAAGTGCTTCAAGCCTATGTGGCTCAACCGGTGACTTTGTGTGATGAGTTAGCATGGTAACAAAGAATAGATTGTGTTGCCAAATAAGCCTTGTGCGCGTGAAGGAGATTGTTCCTATCTACCTCGGGAATGTCCAAAGTCTGTAAACGGTGATAACGTGTGATGGGTTATCAGCCACCATGAAATCGGTGGAAAATGGACGATGGAGAATGTCTTGAGATTGGATCAAGAACTGTTACATTTAATGCAGTGTGTTCAACGGTCAGGATTAAACTGTTTGAATTCCTTAACCTAACAAGTTTAGGGTTTAGGGTTTATGCTACCGACCTATCTATTTTCCTATAAGGTCGATGTTGTGATTCTTTCTAGGTTTGTTGGCAAAAGTTGTGTGTATGTATCCAAGAGAAGGGACACGTGATTCTTGCCAGACCAGAGGAGAGAAGTGAAACCTGCAAAGTGTAAGTGTAGAAGGTGAAGAGGAACTTAAGCGGACCTACATTGGCATTGAGTGTTGTTACCAGATCATTGTAATACCTATTGATTTCTAACCACCTCAACGGTTGGAAAATCCCTTAACAAGGTAGCCTTAACTGGCTTGCTGTAAATCCTTTAACAGGGTGACTCTAAACCATTGAGTTCTTGAAATCCTCTAACAAGGTAACCTTTAATAGGGTTTAACCCTTAACTAGGTATTCTAGCCATCCCTTAACCGAGTGATCCCTAATAGGATCGGTTCCTAACAGAACCTATTGTATTAGTCTTTAACCAAACAAGGCTCCTAACAGAGCGGACTTCTAAAGAGTTCAAAAACAAGCTTGTGGGTATTCATCCCCACCATGGTTGTTCCCAGTTGGGTTTCCACGTGAAAAATATGTGTGTTATGTGTGATGTCGTCTTCATGTGATGCTATGTTATTTTCTGTCAAGTGGTGAATCATGTTGATCTAGTTGCTTATATGTATATCTTTGATGGTAGATTACCTATTCATTCATTAGGGTGAAATAGAAATGAAGTGTTAGATTATATGAGAAGATAAGTGTCAATCAGTTTATGCTTGTCTTAGTTATTATGGTTTTTGCCAGTTGTACTTTGTTTAAGGATCGATGTTACTATTTGTTTGTCAATGCACAGTGCCTGCTGACAAACCAGTTTAAGAGTGTGTTTTTGTCTGTACTGATTCACCCCCCCCCTCTCAGTACTAGTTTGGTACTATATGTTCATCATTGAGTTATCATCTAGTATATTTTTTGTAGATGGTTCATTCCCATTTGCGGAGGTTTGTATGATGCTTTGATCAAGTTATGAGGTCCGGTATTGAGGATGTTATTCAGTTGTTTGTATTATTCAGTATTCTGGTACGTGCTCTGTATTGCTTCAAAATTTATACATCTTTAGTTATGGATGTGTGGGATGTATTCTGGATGTTGATGTGTGTCCTCAATTTGATTGGTTCATGATTTGGATGTCCACAAGCAAATATTTCAGGTTGATAGTCAATTATGTTAGTGTTCTTGAGCTCCGATAGGGAGGTGATGATGATTCTAGTAATCTGAGTTGTTGCGGTTGTTGTGGTGTAGTTCACATTCCTTGTGAATATCTCTAGATCGTGCTCTATGTGTATTGGTGTTTTGCCTTGATTATTGTGCATGTTATTGAATATTTTCTTTGTTTAGTGATGTTCTTCATGTTATGTGACATTCATGATGTGGTAGCATATTGCAGATGATCGAGGCATAATTATTGGAGGTGTTTCATATTTGTGGTGGTTGTTTTGGTCTAGACTATTTCTTAGCCAACATTGTTTTGGTCTGCAAGCATCGTTGTAGTGTGTGTGATTATATTTTTGTAATATGTAGCATGTGTTGAGCTGACCTATGTTTTAAGGGTTGATGACATGTATAAATGAATCTTATAATCATTGAGAGAGATCATGCTATGTGTGCATATTGTATCAATCATTCAATAGCAGGGAAGTTGAGCAAAGTTATGTGAAGTGTGTTGCAAAGAAGATTTGGTAGTGAGCTTAACCAGAATTGTACCCAGACATATGGAGATGTTATTTTTACAGCTCATGTAATCCAGATTGTTGTTTGAATGCTTTTGTAAGTTAGTGAGACTTCATGTAAGGCAGTGAGCCTTCTCTATGGGTTGTAGCCCTTCTGGGTTTCGTGTTTGATAAGTGAGCTCTAGGCAAGGTGCTTGAATGCATGTGCATTCCCTATTGTAATATTTCATTTACTCTTAATAGGGTATTATCTCATTGTGGGTAGGTTCCCACCATAGGTTTTCCCTTAACCGGGTTTTCCACATCAAAAATATTGGTATTATGTGTGTTATTGATGTTGCGTTGTTTCATGCTTTAAACTATTAATTATCAAATCTAATTTGAGGTTTAAGTTGTAGTAAGTTTTTGAGTGAGCTGATTAAGCCCCCCTCTTAGTTTGGTACATTGTTGCCAACAAATGGTATCAGAGCTAGATCCTTCAGAAGAAGCTTGACTGCTTGAGGAGATCTGAGATGACAACATTTTCTTTCAAGAAGGATAGTCCAAGATTTGATGGAACGAACTACACTCTCTACAAAAGTTAGATGCAATGTCATTTGAGATGCATTGGAAAAGAGTACTGGAAGATTACTAAGAATGTATATAATGTTCCTCAAAATTTTCCTACTACTCCGAATGAGATAAGGGGATCAGAATACAACACTAACACATTTTTCAACGATTTGTGTTGTAGGTTCGATGAAATGGAGGCGATTTTTTTGTCATTGAAATTTTGTCAGAGCATCTGACGCAAGATATTTTGTCAAACAATCAATGAACATTCTGTCAGAAACCAATTTCATCTCACATGGCACCATGCAATATTTTTTGTCGGAACTTCGACAGAAACCATAGTAGTTTTCCATCGCACATACAACATTCCCATTGAAACCATGTTATACGTATAGTGAATTACAATGACATCGATCATCAAAATTCCAATGGACTTCTACTATGCTTCGACAAGAATGTTGTGCCTCTGACAAAAAATTTCGGTGGAAGTTCATCAGTCTCGTCAAGGCATTTTGGGTGCATTCATCAAAATTTTGACGAAAATTTAATATTTAAAAAAAAATGTTAGTCAGTCTCTCTCACACTTTCTATCTCTATCTCTCCCTCTCTTTGCCTCTTTTTCTCAGGTGTCTCTATCCCATTCTATCCATTCTCTCTCTCTCTCTCTCTCTCTCTCTCTCTCTCTCTCTCTCTCTCTCTCTCTCTCCCTCTTTTTTCCTCTTTCTTTCTCTCAAGTGTCTCTATCCCATTCTATCCACTCTCTCCCTCCCACTCTTTGTCTCTCTATCCCCTTCTCCCTGTCGACATCTATCTCTATCTCTCCCTTTCTTTACAAGGTTTAGAGTTAGGTTTGGGGATTGATGGTTCACTACAAAATCTCTATATCCATATTATTTGCATTACATGTCAGCAGAAACTTAAACTTAACTTTGGAAAATGTCATTGTTGTCGAAACGTTAGTGCTATGAGGTTTTTATTATCAAATAGAGATAAGGGTTTTTGAGTATCAAGATGTGATAGAAGATAGGGTGAAATAAATTCCAAGAATACGGTCAAAAAACCCATGAGTTTAATCACTCACCAAGAAGAGATAGTAATGAGAGGTTTTAGATCAGAGAGACACTGTCAAAGGAAGACTCGAAGCAACCGAGTTATTGCTATGTAATTCTGGGTAATGTTTTAATTGAAAAATTATTAGTTCAATGATTGCAAGTTTTTTGTAGAAGATGCTCTAAAATCTTGAAATGTAAAATTTCTAACTGTTTATGGGAAGCCTTAGATATGAAGGGATATGTTTTTGTCTTACTTAAGTCCTTAGCTTGACAAAGCTCAAAATATCCATATATATTTGATAGTGACAAACACTAATGATTTCATTGACAAGATTCTACTATTCTAAAGAAAAAAGCAATACATCTGCAAAGCTTAAAGAAAATTAAACAGAGGAAATAAAACTTGAAAAATATATAGATTTATACTTTCCCACATTGGTTGTATTGATCTATCTTAAAGAAAATATGAACATCAATGGATTTAGCCCTTGGTAAAAAAATGAAATAGCAATGGTGAGTTATTTCCATGTAAACCATAGTCAAAGTCAGCCATCAATGAGTCTTTGAAGGGTAATGATACCTGAACTGTTCCTTGCCTAATCTGTAACCAACATTTATCAACAATTACGTATATGGTAGAAAGGGAAAAATTTAACCAAACAAAATACAAGAATATAAACTTAATTTAGTCAATAATTTAGGTAATTTAGTCAAATTACCTAGCTTGAAATATAGCCACACTGCTCATAGATACCTTGTTCTTGCAATTATGTTGAAGATAAAATAATGAAGTTCTCAATCGATCTGATGATGTCAAGTATTTCTCTTAGTCTGAAAGATCGGGACTTGAAGCATTGGATGCCCCAAAGACAGGAAGAAAGAAAATATGGATAGACTAACAAGTCTATACTATTAAGCATTGGATGCCCCATAGACATGAACACATCCAATGCTTCATAGTATAGACTTGTTAGTGTACTCATCTTTTCTCTCATCGTTTCCTTTAAGGTTTGATGTTCATGAGAATCTATAACTCTACGTTTAAGAAGTTGATCCAAGCAACTTGTGGTGTTGTTGGTTGTGTTGGCTTTGTTGGACCTTGCAATTAAGATTCAATACACATTATTCAATAATATTATTAGTGTGGAATAATGAAATATTGAAAAGTGTGTTAACTTATTGAGCCCAACAAAAGGTCTGGGTTGGAAAAATTATTTTGTGGTTTGTGTTGTGTTTGGTTGTAGGTGTGGATCCACCTAACTACAGAGAAGGTATTGGAACAAGTTAGGAGAGAACCTGTTTGTGGTTTCCAAGAGACTAGGGTAAGAGGAGAAAGTGACTCCTAGGTGAGAAAAGGAAGTTGTGAGTTTGTGGCAGTAGGAGAGGTGGATGCCTTGATGAACACCTAAGTTGTGACCATTGGATAATCCATTAATGGGAGTAGTTGAGAGGATGCCTCAAACCTGTCAAAATGGAAGTTGTATGGGTCAGTGAGAACCTTAAAGGAGAGTTTTGATATTTTCTCTCTTGATTCCCATCGTTTGAGGAAGATTTGTTACATGTTATGAGTTACTACAAGAGAATGAATGAGATCCTAGTTAGATAGTCCTAGTTGACTAGCCAAGATGGTGTTGATGATTTTCTTAGAGTTGAGGAGAATTATTAAGAGTTCAAAAAGGTTGGTTATGAGTGGAAGAATGTATGTGAGTGGTTGGAAAAGGGCTTGAAAATGCTTGAGTGAGTAGGTTGAGGAGTCAAAAAGGAAGTTTCACCTATTGAGTTGGTGAGAAAAGAAACTAGCTAGGGATAGCAACAAATCTCAAAAGGACTTCAACCAACGCAAAGGTCACAAATAATATCTACACAATTATGAAGCAAGTTCAAAGATAGTGAACAAGGAGATCATATTATTATGAAACAATATATGCACAGTCCAAGATGCATTAGCTCCAACATAAGATAGAAATAAAAGGCCTCAAAGCCTCCACGATCTCAGTCAAACCTAAAAGGATTAGTCCAAGAGTTGATTCATTAATAGAGACAATGATGAGAGCATGAATCCTTTTCTCTTTTAGCAAGGAGCTCAGAAGATCCATTCATTTAGCAAGGAGAGTCTTAGAAAGGAGAAACTTGTTACTATTACTATTACAACTCCTTCTTTAATCCATCAAAGGACAAGGTCCTCAAAGTCCAAAGAAGAACTAAGGAAGCACACCCATAAGAGATTAAGAAAAGGTTCCAAATAAATGATTGTTAAATCTTCTAAAGAAGACAAGAAGACCAACCACTCCAAAGGATACCAGAAAGGATACCACTAAGTAAAAAATCTTAGACCATTGATATAATAAATAATGAGGAATGAGTTCTTGAAAAGACTAATATTTCAAAATTTAATGTTAAGGAAGAGATAACCAAAGAAAGGGAGCCTAGGGTAGAATAAGATCTCACACAAGATAATGTACAAGAAGAAGAGATAAGGGTTGTTAGTCCCAACTGATGCTAAGAGGAGAGGGGTGAATCAACACTTGATCAATTTTTCACAATTAAAACTTTTAACTCTAATCTTCATTTATTTAATATTCATCAATATACTTAATCACTCAAGTAGAATAAGTATGCATTAAAAGTTGACAATGACACCAAGAATTATCTCGTGGAAACCCAAATGGGAGAAAACCATAGTGTGAGTAGGAACTCACAAAATTTGTACTCTTCTGGAGTACACCTAGTGAGGAGCCATCATTGTTAGGAGATTACAAAGACGTTGTTAGGTGCCACTCAATTAAGGGATTATGTTTAAGGCTAGTTAGTGCCTTTACCCTGTTAAAGGTAGCCTGATAAAAGGACTTAAGAACATCAATTAAGATGTCACCTGGTTAAGGGATTTTACAAAAGGGACCTATTAAAGTCCACCTGGTTAAGGGATTTAAGTTGCAATGGTTAGAAAGAAACAAATGGATGATCTGTTGAAAGCTACTGATAGATTGATTAGATCTCAATATGAATCACACTCTATTCACACTGATTGTGTATGCTCTGCACAACACCAGTTTTCTTCTTACACCTTCGACTCTTCATTCAGTTGGTCCTCTGTCCCTTGGCTCTGCACTTTGTCAATCCTCTGACCTTCGGCTCTGCACTCTGTCGGTTCTTTGTCTCTCAGCTCTGCACTCTATCGGTTCTCTATCTCTTGGCTCTACACTCTGTCAGTTCTTCATCTCTCATCTTTGCACTGTGTTGGTCTACTTCAAACACCCTCTTCTCTGCTAAATCCTTTTAGCACTTCATCTCTCTCTACTCTTCACTTTGGATCGCCTTCAACAAGATCTGCTTATTGAAAATTTCATGATCAAGTCTTTCTAAATGAACTAAAAACACTTTATACATTTTTTGTCGTCACTTTCAAGCGCTCCCTCAATCAAAGCAATCATGGATTTCAGAAGATTTCAAATCCAAAATCTCCCACTCTCTCTCTGTGCACCTTACAATAATTTTGCCAAGTGTTCAACAAATTCTACCACCACATCTCCCAAAGATAGTAACTTATGGGTCATGTTTAGTCAACTAAGTGTGAACTAAAAAATCCATAGGTAATCATGCTTGACTGCATGATAACTGAAAATGACCTTACCAACATATGTTTTGGTGTAGACACAAGTTCACCAGCTCATCTTTTGCCACCACAACTGAATAACCAATCATCGCTCCAAGATATATGGTGATCACCTATCTTCCTTCTATCATATGGTGTACTGGTATGCCACTGCACTTCTATATTTCCAATTTTTTGTGTTAGCACCAAGTGTCTTCCCATGTTTGCCAATGAGATTCCAGTTTGCATACAAGCTCAAGTCTTCTTTCCAGAGTCACCTTTTGTGACTTCGTCATCATCAGAATGACTCATCTTCTTGAATGATAGACCTGTTGGCTTAGTCTATCTTTCCTTAAGTTGATTAAACTTTTGGTCATCTATTTCTAATGTTGTGTTGGTCCCAACTAGTGCTAAAAGGAGATGGGTGAATCAATACTTAATCAAATTTTCACAATCTAACTTTTATCTTAAATATTCATTCATCTACAATCCAATCATATACTTAATCACTGAAATAAAATATGCAAGCATGAAAAGTTTACAGTGACACCAAGGAGTCATCTCATGGAAACCCAATAGGGAGAAAGCCACAGTGTGAGTAGGAACTCAAAAAATTTGCACTCTTCTGGAGTATGTCTGATTAAGAGCCATCTCTGTTAGGAGATTATAAAGACACTATTAGGTGCCACCTGGTTAAGGGATTTTTGATCAAGGCTAGTTAGTGCCTTTACCTTGTTAAAGGTAGCCTGGTTAGAGGACTTAGAATAACAATTAAGATGTTACCCAGTTAAGAGATTTTATACAATGGGACCTATTAAAGTCCACCCAGTTAAGGGATTTATGTTGCAATTGTTAGAAGGCAACAATTGGATGATCTATTGAGTTAGCTACTTATAGCTTGATCAAATCTCAATATGCATCCCACTCAATACACACTGATTGTGACTTCTCTACATAGCACCGATTCCTTCGATTATTCACTTTGTCGGTCACCTATCTCTTGGCACTACACTTTGTCAGTCTTTTGACCTTCGGCTCTACCCTCATCCGGTTCTTTGTCCTTCGACTCTGCCCTTAGTCAGTTGTTTGTCCCTCAGCTCTGCACTCAGCCAGTTGTGTTTCCTTTGGCTCTGCACTCAGCCGATCTACCTCACACACACACTCAACTGTGCTAACACCACTTAGCACTTCTTATCACTCTATTCTTCACCTTGGATCGCCTTCAACAAGATTTTCTTGTTTTAAATTTCACAATCAAAAACTTTCTGAAAGAGCTCTAGAACTCTTTATACATTTTCTGTCAATACCTTTAGGCATATCCCCAATCAAGTCAATCAAGGATTTTGGAAGATTTCAATTTCAAAATCTCCCACTCTTTCTTTGTGCGCCTTGCAGCAATTCTGCCAAGTGTTCAATCAATTCTGCCACCGCATCTCTCAAAAATAGAAACTTCTGAGTCATGTTAAGTCAAATAAATGTGAACCAAAGAATCTGCATGTAATCATGCTTGACTATATGATAACTTAAAGTTAACCTTACCAACAAATGATTTGGCATAGAAACAAGCTTACCAACTCATCATTTGTGACCGCAACTAAATACCCAATCACTGCTTTGAGATTTATGGAGATCACCTATCTTCCTTTTGTCATACTGGTGTACTAGTATGCAATTGCACTTCTTACATTACCGGTGCATTCTTTGATTGCCAGTTTGTTGTGTTGGCACCAAGTCTCTTCCCTTGTTTGCCAGTGAGTTACCAATTGGTTAGAGTAAACATGTTTTCTTTCCTGAGTCACCTTTTGTGACTTCACCATCACCAAAGTGACCAATCTTCTTGAATGATAGATCGGTTGACTTAATTTATCTTACCTTGAGCTGAAGTAACCTTTGATCATTCTATACCAATGTTGTTTCCATTCACTATTGCTTACTGAAAAACAACACCACTTTACCTAGACCACTTCATCAGTTATTGTTGGACATCAATGACAAACCATACTACATATATTGGTTTTCTAGATTGACTAGTTTTTTCAATGCGAACAATCCAACAATCTGCCCCTTTGGGGGATGGCAAACATTTCAAACTCTAGCTAATTGTAACAGTCCAGTCAGTCAGCCCTAAGAGATGAATATCTCCCCCTATCATTGATATCTGCCAATGCTCAAACACTCTAAACATGTATCCCCCTTTGACAACAATGCCAAAGAGTCCATACTGAACACTTACAAGACTACTCCCCCTAACCGAAGTAGTCCACACTCATCAACCTAGTTGTTTTTATTAAAAACAAATTGAAAAATCTTACCAGATTTGATGTAGAAACCTATTTGCTTACTTTACTGAATGGAGGGACATAACCCCCAACTTACCTCTAAGATAGTCAAAGGTGTCCTTCTGTAATGGCTTGGTGAATATAGAAGCCACCTCTTTTGTTGGTATGTACTCCAACATCACTTCCTTTTCTTGTACTTGTTCCCTTAGATAGTGATATTTGATGGCTATATGCTTCGTTTTGGAGTGCATCACTGGGTTCTTAGATATGTCAATGGCACTGGTGTTGTCACAATGAGTCACTACCAGGCCAACCACTTTTTTTGAATTCCTTCCAGCAGTTGTTTGATCCAAACTATCTATGTGCAGTTAATTACAACAGCTACATACTCAGCCTCAGCTGTAGATTAAGATATGTAATTTTGTTTCTTACTTGTCTAAGATACAATTCTTTCTCTAAGAAATAATGCTCCTCCACTGGTGCTCTTCCTATCATCAATGTTTCTAGCTCAATCTGAGTCAATGAAGATACTTAGACTAAATTTTCCTTTGTGTGGATACCATATTCCATACTTATTAGTCCCCTTTAGGTATCTGAATATTCTTTTGACTGGCATCATGTGAGTTTCTTTCGGATTTGCAGAAAATCTAGCAACCAAGCCAACAACTTGTGCTATGTCCAGTCTACTATGTACTGCATATTGTAACTTACCGATCATGGACTGGTAGAGTGTCTCATTCACTTCTTCAGCCTCATCATGTTTAGATATCTTGAAACCTATAACCATATTCCTCCCATCTTCAGATGCAAACCCTTCTGGTTGCTCTATGTATACCTCTTCCTCTAACACCCCATTTAAGAATGTCAATTTGACATCCATTTGGTATACTTTAAACCTTTTATAAGTAGCATAGGCCAGCAGAATTCTAACCCCTTCCAATCTAGCTATCACTGCGAAGGTTTCTCCATAGTCCAAGCCTTCTTCTTGAGCATAGCCCTTACAAACCAATATTTCCTTGTTTCTTATTACCTTTTTGGTTTCATCCATCTTATTTCTAAACACCCACTTGGTGCCTATTATATTTTTATTTTTCGGTCTGGGCACTACAGTCTGTGTATCATTTTTCTCTATTTTCTCCAGTTCTTCTTCCATTTCTCTGACCTAGTCATCATCTTTCAGAGCCTCCTTTGCTGTTTTGGGCTAAAAAATGGAGAGCATACACTCATTCTCTCTTTCTCTTCTTCTAGTTAGAACTCTTGCATCCTTGTCACCGATGATATCTTTTGTAGAGTAATTCTTTCTAACATATTTAGCTAGTACCAGTTCTTTCCTTAGAGCTTCTTCTACCAGTTATGAAAGTTCTATTTTGTTGGCTTCTTCATTTGCCACTTCTACAGGATCTTCTCTAGTAGGTTCCACTGATATATTGTACTCGAACCCTTTATAGTCCTCTGGGTCACTTTTACTGTCCTATTCATTTTTCTTAGAGTACACATCTACTCTGACATTTTCACTTTCCATAATCTTACCGGTCCTTTTGTTTAGACACTAGTATGCCTTTCTCTTTATTGAGTAATGTAGGAAGGTTCCCTCATCACTCTTGGGGTCAAATTTTCTAGTGTACTCATCCCTTTTTATATAGCACCTGCTTCCAAATACTTTAAAATAACAAACATTAGGTGAATAACCACTCCATAACTCATAAGGGTTTTTGTTTTTCCCCTTCTTTACCTATATCTAGTTTAGAGTGTATACATCAGTGCTTATTGCTTCTCTCCAGAAGGTATGTGGGATATCCTTCTGTATCATTAGATTTCTAGCACAATCAATAAGAGTTATGTTTCTTCTTTCAACAACTCCATTATTTTGAGGTGTTCTAGGTGTAGATATTTGTCTCATGATTTCCTCTTCCTCGCAGTAGTTCATGAACTCTTGAGAGGTGAACTCTCCTCCTCTTTTTGATCTTAGACACTTCAAATTCTTACTGGTTCCTCTTTCTACTCAAGCCTTAAACACCTTGAACATGTGAAAAGCTTCTGATTTTTCCTTTAAGAATACAGCACACATCATTCTTAGAAGTCATCCACAAATAACATAAAATACTGGTCTCCATAGAAACTCTTGGTTCTCATGGGACCACATAGGTTTGTGTGAACTAAGTCCAGCACACTTTCAGATGAGAAATTTTTACTGGTGAAACTAGACCTAGTCAACTTTCCTAGTTGACACTCTTTGCACATAGCATTTTCAGGTTTTAATATATCAGGCATACCTCTGATAGATTTTGCCTTACTGACTTTATCTATGCTATCAAAATTAACATGACACAATCTTTTGTACCACAACCAGCTATCTTTTGTCTTAGCCACTAGACAGTTACCTATGGTGGTGTCTAGATGAAACAAATCACCTCTTGACTGTTTACTAGTGGCAATTAGACTTCCAAATTTGTCATTTATCTTACATATCCCTTCATTGAACTCTAAACGGTATCCTTTATTATTAAGTTGGGCAACACTTAACAAGCTATACTTTAATCCCTCTACCCAAAAGACATCATCATAATTTGTCTTATCATTCAGGGCTATAGACCCATTACCTCTTACTGCACATGGGGCATCATTTCTTAACCTCATTGTTCCTCCATTGCAATCCTCCATGCTGAGGAATTTTCTTCTATCACCGGTCATGTGGTGAGTGCAGCCACTGTCGATCACCCATTCTCCACATTGGTTTGTGCTAAAAATTAATGCCATATCTCCTTCCTCTATGCTATCATCTAGGACTACCACAAAGGCAATACCATCATCATCAGATCTCTCTAATTCTTCATCAGTGACTCCTTCTTCTAAAAGAAAAAATTCCTTCTTGCTCTTGTCCCTGTAATTTCTAAAATTTTCCTCAACCACTAATACTGCTCTATGTTTTCACTTTTCTGCATTCTGATCTCATCATACGTTCCTCTCAGACTGTCTACTTTGGCCTTTTGAACATGAGGATCTCCCCCATAGAATGTCTTCAACTTATTTCATATCTGAAAATTTGTTTTCAAATCTTGTACCTCAGCAAATTCATTATCTGAAAGAGTACTAACAATCAGATCCATAGCAGCAGTATTATCTTGTCTTTCCTTTATCTGATCTAGAGTAAGAATCCCTAAAGGTTCATTGTATTATGTGATCACATGGTTCCAGTAGTGTTCACCTAGGGATCTTAGATAAGTTTCATTCTTGCACACCATAAGATGTAGTTCTCCTTAGAGAAATTTGTTTCATTCATTAATCTTTACCAGTATTGCAATTAACTAATAAACTATCTACCGACATAAAGTATGGTTCACTGGTATTAAGCATTAAGTTTGGTTAAGTTGATTTTGGTTTGAATTTATTTGACAATTGATCCTCCCCCCCCCCTCTCAGTTATCTTTGGGACCTACCAAACTTAGGGCCCTCCTTACGCATCATCTTAGATCTCTCCCTAAGATGTTTAAGCTTCTTCTGATTCTAGGGACCTGGGCTCTGATACCAATTGTTAGTCCCAACCAGTGTTGAGAGGGGAGGGGTGAATCAGCACTTAATCAAATTTTCACAATTTAACTTTTATCTTAAATCTTCATTCATCTAAAATCCAATCATATACTTAATCACTAAAATAAAATATGCAAGCATGAAAATTTTATAGTGACACCAAGGAGTTATCTTGTGGAAACCCAATAGGGAGAAAACCATGGTGTGAGTAGGAACTCACAAACTTTGCACTCTTCTAGAGTATGCCCGATTAAGAGCCATCCCTATTATGAGATTACAAAGACACTGTTAGGTGTTACCTGGTTAAGGGATTTTTAATCAAGGATGATTAGTGCCTTTACCCTGTTAAAGGTAGCCTGGTTAGAGGACTTAGAACAATAGTTAAGATGTTACTCGGTTAAGGGATTTTATACAATGGGACCTGTTAAATTCCACCTAGTTAAGGGATTTATGTTGCAGTTGTTAGAAAGAAATAGTTAGATGATCTATTGAGTTAGCTACTGATACCTTGATCAAATCTCAATATGCATCCCACTCAATACACACTAGTTGTGACTTATCTTCACAACACCGGTTCCTTCAACTATTCACTTTGTCGGTCACCTATCCCTCAGCACTGCACTCTGCCGATCTTATGACCTTCAGCTCTGCACTCTATCGATCCTCTGTTCTTCGGCTCTACCCTCAACCGGTTCTCTGTCCTTTGGCTCTGCCCTTAGTCGGTTGTTTGTCCTTTGCCTTTGCACTCAACCAGTTGTCTTTCCTTCAGCACTAAACTCATCCAGTCTACCTCACACACACACTCAACTATGCTAACACCACTTAGCACTTCTTATCACTCTATTCTTCACCTTGGATCACTTTCAACAAGATTTTCTTATTTTAAATTTCACAATCAAAAAATTTTTGAAAGAGCTCTAGAACTCTTTATACATTTTCTATCAACACCTTCAAGCATATCCTCAATCAGATCAATCAAGGATTTTAGAAGATTTCAGTTTCAAAATCTCCCACTCTTTCTTTGCGCGCCTTGCAGCAATTCTGCTAAGTGTTCAATCAATTTTGCCACCGCATCTCTCAAAAATAGAAACTTCTGAGTCATGTTCAGTCAAATAAATGTGAACCAGAGAATCTACATGTAATTATGCTTGAGTACATGATAACTTAAAGTTAAACTTACCAGCAAATGATTTGGCATAGTAACAAGCTTACCAACTCATCCTTTGCCACCGCAACTAAATACCCAATCACCGCTCTGAGATTTATGGAGATCACTTGTCATACCAATGTATGCAACTACACTTCTTACATTACTGGTGCATTCTTTGATTGTCGATTTGTTGTGCTAGGACCAAGTCTCTTCCCTTGTTTGCCAGTGAGTTACCACTTGGTTAGAGTAAATAATTTTTCTTGCCTGAGTCATCTTTAGTGACTTCACCATCACCAAAGTGACCAATCTTCCTGAATGATAGATTGGTTGACTTAATTTATCTTTCCTTGAGCTGAAGTAACCTTTGATCATTCAATACCAATGTTGTTTCCATTCACTTATACTTACTGAAAAGAAACACCACTTTATCTATACCACTTCACTGGTTAGTGTTGGACATCAATGACAAACCTTAGTACATATACAAGTTTTCAAGATTGACCGGTTTTGTCAATGCTAACAATCCAACATGATGTTTCCATGTGTTTGTGAGTCATCACCTTTTCTTACTAAAAAAACACCGCTCTGTTGATACCACTTCACCGGTTAGTGTTAGACATCAATGACAATTCTTAGCTCATATACCAGTTTGTTGGATTGACAGGTTTTGTCAATGCCAGCAATCCAACAATCTCCCCCTTTGGCATTGATGGAAAACACTTCAAAATCTGTACAATCAGTTGCATGTTCTTCCTTCATCTCTGTACCGGTCAGGTCATTACTTCTTTCGTGAGTAATGAATATCTCCCCTATCACTGGTAATACTCTAATATAGCAACTTCAGCTCAATCACTACTTACCAATGCTCAAACACTATAATAATATCTCCCCCTTTGACAACAATGCCAAAGATTCATTTCAATACGCTTACAAGACTACTCCCCCTAACCGGAATAGGGAGAAGTCCACACTTATCAATCTAGTCGTAGAAAAAAAAATTGAAATCATACTAGATTGATATAGAACCCTTTTTGCTTACTTTATTACAAGTAGGGGCATAACCCCAAGCTTGCCTCTAAGATAGACAAAGGTATCCTTCTGTAGTGGCTTGGTGAAGATATCAGCCACTTGCTCTTTTGTTGGTATATACTCCAACATAACTTCCTTTTCTTGAACTTGTTCCCTTAGATAGTGATATTTGATAGCTATATGCTTCATTTTGGAATGTATCACCGGATTCTTGGATATGTCAATGGAACTGGTGTTATCACAATGAATCACTACTAGTCCAATCACTTTTTCTTGGATACCTTCTAGTAGTTGCTTGATCTGAACTATTTGTGTGCAGTTGATTGCAGCAGCTACATACTCAGCCTCAGCTATGGATTAATATATGCAGTTTTATTTCTTGCTTGTCCAAGATACAATCATGTCTCTGAGAAAGAATGCACCTCCACTAGTGCTCTTTTTGTCATCAATGTTCCCTACCCAATCTGAATCAGTGAAGACACTTAAACTGAAGTCTCCCTTATTTGGATACCAGAGACCATACTCATCAGTCCCCTTGAGGTATCTAAATATTATTTTGACTGCCACCATGTGAGTCTCCTTCGGATTTGTAGAAAATCTAGCAACCAAGCCAATAGTTTGTGCTATGTCTGGTCTGCTATGTACTGCATACTGCAACTTACCGATCATGGACCGGTAAAGTGTCTCATTCACTTCTTTAGCCTCATCATATTTAGAGAGCTTGCAACCTGTAACCATTGGAGTTCCAACAAGTTTGCAATCTTCCATTCCAAAAGTTTTCAGAATTTCCCTTGTGTACTTAGTCTGACTGATGAAGATTCCATTCTTTAGCTATGAGACTTGTAGGCCAATAAAAACCTTTATCTCACTAATCATGGACATCTCAAATTATAGACTCATTTGTTCTACAAACCTTCTTCTCATCTCATCATCTCCCCCAAAGATGATATCATCTACAAAGATCTCAGTGTTGGCATATGATGAAGTGGTGATAATGTATGTTATCATTGATGTTAATAAGTGCTCAAGCAGGTGAATTGGTATGATGATCGAAAGCAGTTATGGTCAACCAGAATGGAGTGGACCAGTGTTGGGGTTCCCTAAGTATGACTACTGGTTGGTAGTCTAAGCTCTAGGGTTACCGGTTTGGCGATTTGGCTTGTGTGGTGCAATCGATGATGTTTTGTGATGAGCTAGTTAAATAATAAGGATAAGGATCGATATACCACGTCAGTTGTGTGCACGTGAAGGATTTCTTTGTGATTCTTGTGTGTGAAGATTGAATGCATTGAATGCCTACCTCAGGAATGAGCGATTTTCTTAGCGATGTGTGAAGAGCGCATGATGGGTTATTTACTTCCAGATGCGGTGAAGATTGGATGATGCAGAATGTCTTAAGATCTGTTTTAGATCATTTCATTCTATGTAATGTGTTTGGATGGTCAGGATTGGACCACTTGTAAGTGTAAACTTGAAATATTTAGGGTTTAGGGTTTATGCTACTGACCTAGTTGTTGTCTATAAGGTCGATGAGTTTTGTTATTGGAGTGGTTGGAAAAAGTTATGTTTGTGTTCGTGTGTTGGAGATTTGACACTTGCCAAACTAGAGTGAGGAATTTGTAGAGTGTGATTACTGAAGAGAAGAACTGAAAAGGATCTGCCTTAGCAAGAATTGTTGTTATCAGATCAGAGTGTTTTACCTATTGTCTTCTAACCATTTCAATAGAAGGTAAATCCCTTGACCGGGTAGCTTTAATAGGCTTTTTTGTAAATCCTCTAACCAGGTGGCTCAAGTTCATTGAGTTATTTAAATCCTCTAGCAAGGTAACTCTTAATAGGGTATATAGCCATCCCTTAACTGGGTGATCCCTAATAGGATCGGTTCCTAACAAAACCTTTATTGTAAAGTATTTAACCAAACTAGGCTCCTAATAGAGCAGACTTCAAAAGAGTTCACAAACAAGCTTGTGGGTATTCATCCTCACCGTGGTTTTTCGCATTTGGGTTTCCACGTGAAAAATCTATGTGTTATGGGTTGTGAGTTTTTCATGTGATGATTGTGTGATTCTGATTAAGTTAGATATACATGCAGTGTTAAATGGTTATTGTAATATTGATACAACTCATGCATGATTATATCGGTGAAGTAGTCATCAAGACTTGAGATCTATTGAATGTTGTATGAAGTATTTTTGTTTAACTAGTTTAGCTATCTGAAGTATTTATGTTTAACTGGTATTGCTATGGTTAAGTACAGTGGTGAAGACAACCAGTTAGCTGCATTGTGTACTGATTCACCCACCCCCCCCCCTTCTTAGTACCGGTTAGGACCTTAGTAGTAAATCATTATTCATCAATTGGTATCAGAGCGCATCTAGGTCCTCGGTGATATAAGCTTAACTTCTTGAGGAAAAAGATCTTGTTGTAATGATGAAGAGGGAAGGTCCTAAGTTCAACAGGAAAAACTTTAAAATATGGAAGGACGGGATGAAGATATATATCAAGAGTTTGGGTGCACAACACTGGAACTATGTTGAGAATTCCTATGTAATCCCCTCTGGCACTCTAACCGATGATCAGAAAAGAGAGATACAAGAAAATGGGCAATTCATGGAAGCCCTTATTAGTAGCTTGTTTGATGTAGAGTTCATTGATGTACAAGATAAGGATAATCTAAAATAAGTATGGGACAAACTAGAATCCATTTATGGCGGTGATGAACATGTCAAGAAGGCTAAGGAAGAAATCCTTAGAGGAAAGTTTGAAGATGTGAGGATGGTTGAAGGAGAGACCATTTAGTAGTATGGCATAAGAATCAAGATAGTGGTTGGAGAGATCAAGAGCACTAGTGGAACAATTGATGATGCCACTATTGTTAGTAAAGTTGTGAGATCACTTTTACCGGTCTATGCAATCAGGGTTGCTGCTATTCAGGAGCTAAGGTCTATCGACAAAACTAGGGTATATTTAGACTCTATTATTGCAAAGTTGACTGCATATGAATTGAATGGCTATGATGGTAGTGTTCAGAAGACCAAGTTAGCCTTTAGAGCATTTGCTTCCTCCACACCGACCAGAAAAGGAAAAGAGGTTAGTACCAGTTATGAATCTAGGCCAAGCGGAGATATGGACAATGAGGAGATTCTGATGGAGTTTGAAGCTCTTCTTTCCAAGAGACTTCCAAAAGGCACCGGAAAATACAGAGGTAAGCTTTCTCTGAAGTGTTTTTCCTACAATAAGATAGGACATATAGCTATTAATTGTCCTAACAATGACAATAAGGATAAACTGAAGAGGTTTAGGAAGTATAAAGGAGTAGGTAGGAGAAATTGTCTTGTTGCAGTGGATGAAGGTGTTACCGATGAGGAATCTGAGGATGAAGAGAATGGGGACATAGTGTTTATGGTTGTCAAGGAAGAGTTGTCTGACCAGAAAGCCCTTGTCTCACATATTGACAACTCTAATGAGTGGATCATTGATAGAAAGTGTTCTCACCACATGATCGGTGACCAGAGAAAGTTTGTGTCTCTTGAAGAATATGATGGTGGTGTTGGTTGATTTGGAAACGATGCACCTTGCATGGTGAAAGGAAAATGATCCATCTCACTAAATGGAAAGAGTAGTGCAGATGATGTCTACTAGGTGGAAGGCCTTAAGCATAATCTTTTGAGTGTGGCTCAACTGAATGACAAAGGACTCATACTAGAATCCAAAGGTGGAGTCTATAGAATAATTAGAAAGAGTGGTGAACTTATTGCTAGTGGTAAGTAGACCAGAGGAAACATGTTTCAGCAAAATGCAAAGATTAGTCAGTGCCTAATGGTGAAATTTGATGAACAGTTGGATATGGCATAGGAGACTGTCATATAAATTTTGACAATATTGTAAAGGCTAGTAAGCTCAAGGCAGTAAGAGGATTTCCTTTGCTGAACAAACCAGAGAATGCCTTGTGCAGAGAATGCCAACTTGGGAAGATGTCTTCGTCAACATTCAAAGGTAAGTCTTTTTCTACGAAGAACTTACTTGATCTAGTGCACACCGATCTATGTGGTCTGATGAAAACTAGAAGCATTCAAGGAGATCAGTACTTCATGATTCTTACCAATGATTGCTCAAGAATGATGTGGGTCACATTCTTGAAAGACAAATCTAAGGCATTTGGAAATTTCAAAGCCTTTAGGGCATTGGTGGAGAAGGAGAGTGGTAGAAGGATAAAATGCCTAAGGAGAGATCAAAGAGGTGAATTCACTTCTAATGAATTCAATAAGTACTGCAAGGAGAACAGGATTAAGAGGCAATTGTCTACCCCAAGGACACCACAACAGAATGACAGAGCAGAGAGAAACAACAGGACTGTGGTTGAAGCGGCTACAACTATGTTGATCCAAGGAAATGTCACTCACACATTTTGGAGAGAAGCGGTGAGCATTGTAGTCTATACCATGAACCTAGTACTCATTAAGAAAGGTAAAGACAAAACCCCCTATGAGTACTGGAATGGGAGAACTCCCAATGTGATTTATTTCAAAGTGTTTGGGAGTAAATGCTATATCAGGAGAGGTGAGCACCTGAGTAAGTTTGATGCTAAGTGTGATGAAAGAATATTCTTGGGATATTCCACTAAAAACAAAGCTCTCAAGTGCTACAATAGTAGGACTAAGAAGATTGTTGAGAGTATCAATGTCAGGGTTGATGAATCCCCTGAGAAGGCTGAGGAAACCGACAGCAAGTAAACGGAAGATGAACTAGGTTTAGTCTTCTGGTAATCGGTTAAGAATGACAAACACTACAAAGACCTCAGTGTTTTTGCACTGGTAGAAGCTTCAATAGGTGAAGAAGAAGATGAAGCAGAAAAAGAAGAGGAAAACCAAGTTGAACCAACTACGATCATTCCTAGGTATGTAAGACTACATCATGATCCGAAGCAGATCATAGGAGACAAAGATGTAGGAATACTTACAAGGAGAAAGGTGAAAGAAAATTCTTGCATGATTTCAGAATTTGAGCGTAAGACCACTAGAGAGGCACTTACTGATGAAGACTGGATAAAGGCAATGGAGGAGGAGTTGGACTAGATAGAGAAGAATGCAACATGGTCCTTGGTACCCAGATCGGAACACAAGAATGTCATAGGTACCAAATGGGTCTTTAGGAATAAGCTGAATGAAGAAGGCACAGTGGTAAGGAACAAGGCAAGACTTGTATGCAAGGGATATGCTCAGAAAGAAGGAGAAGACTATGGAGAAACCTTTTCCCCAGTGGCTAGACTAGAAGGTGTCCAAATGCTACTTGCATTTGCAGCATTCAAGGGATTTAAGGTATACTAGATGGATGTGAAGTCTTCCTTCTTGAATGGAATCTTGGAGGAAGAAGTGTATATTGAGCAACTAGATGGGTTTGCTTTGTCAGAAGATAGTGACATGGTGTGCAGATTACACAAGGCCCTGTATGAATTGAAATAGGCACCAAGGGAATGTTACAAAAGGTTACACTCTCATCTTGTGAAGATAGTATTTCTGAGAACAAGTCAAGACAGCAACATCTACCTAAAATCTGAAGGTGGTCAGATTCTAATATGTAAAGTATTTGAAGATGATATAATCTTTGGTGGAGATAATGATATGATTCATGCATTTGCAGATGATATGAAAAAGGAGTCTGAGATGTCTCTGATTGGAGAGATAAATTTGTTCATTAGTCTATAGATTCAACAGATGAAAGAGGGTATCTTCATTACCCAGTCCAAGTATATCAAAGAGGTATTGAAGACCTTTCGCATGGAGGACAGAAAACCAGTTGGCACACTGATGGTGACTGGTTGCAAATTAACAAAGGAGGGTGATACAACATTGGTGGATGAGAAGGAGTACCGGTCAATGATCGGTAAGTTGCACTATGTGGTACACAACAGACTAGATATTGCTCATGCAGTGGGCATAGTGGCCTGTTTTTAGAAGAGTATAAGAGAATCCCACTTGGTAGTGGTAAAGAGGATTCTTAGATACCTAAAAGGGACAGTTGATTATGCATTGTGGTATCCATACAATGGCGAATTTGATCTCAAAGTGTTTACCAATGCAAATTGGGAAGGTAATGTGGACGACAAGAAGAGCACAACCAGTGGAGCGTTCTTCCTTGGTGGAAGACTAGTCTCATGGATGAGAAAGAAGCAGAGTTGTATTTCCCAATCTATAGCTGAAGCAGAGTATGTGGCAGCATTTATGAACTCCACTCAGGCCATCTGGATGAATCATGTATTGAATGGTTTCAAAGTGACTATATCTGAACCGATGAGTATTTTTTGTGATAATACTAGTGCCATAAATATTTCCAAAAATCCAATATTGCATGCTAGGACCAAGCACATTGAGCTCAAGTATCATTTCTTGAGAGAAAAGGTTCAGAATAAAGAGGTTGTATTAGAACATGTTTCCAATAAGGAGCAGCTAGCATACATATTCACTAAGCCCTTACCGAAGACTACATTTACCTATTTGAGAGGTGAATTAGGGGTTCTTCCCCTTCATGAAGTAAATTAAAGATGTGTGCTCCACATTAGTCAGGTACTACCATGTCTGATCTTATAGGATTGATGTGTTGAAAGATGCTACTCCATAGGGGGAGAAACATAGTGGATACAGGAAGCTTGTGCCTCCACTTTGGCATTGTTGTCAAAGGGGGAGAAGATATATGATGATGAAGATATATGGGGGAAAAGATATATGTTTGAAGGACAATATGCAAGTGTGACAAATGATTGTGCATAGTGGACACTGCCTAGCCCAGGCGGTGGTGGTGATATTTTTAAGTTGAACCGGTATATGTCAACTGGTATATGTTATTGAGCATGGTGCAGATACTGAGAAATGATACACTGAGTATTGCCATCAATGCCAAAGGGAGAGATTGTTGGCATATGATGAAGCAGTGTTAATGTATGTTGTCATTGATGTCAATAAGTGCTCAAGTAGGTGAACAGGTATGAACCGGTATGAATAGTGGAAGTGGTTATGGTCAACCAGAATGGAGTGGAACGGTGTTGGGGTTCACTAAGTATGACTACTGGTTGGTAGTCTCAGCTCTAGGGTTATAGGTTTGGCAACTTGTCTTGTGCGGTGCAACTGATGATGTTTTGTGATGAGTTAGTTAAAGAATAAGGATAAGGATTGAGATACCACGTCAGTTGTGTGCACATGAAGGATTTATTTGTGGTTCTTGCACGTGAAGATTGAATGCATTGAATTCCTACCTCCGGAATGAGCGATTTTCTTAGTGGTGTCTGAAGAGCGCGTGATGGGTTATTGACTTCCAAATACGGTGAAGATTGGATGATGCACAATGTCTTGAGATCTATTTTAGATCATTTCATTCTATGCAATGTGTTTGGACAGTCAAGATTGGACTGCTTGTAAGTGTAAACTTGAAATATTTAGGGTTTAGGGTTTATGCTACCAACCTAGTTGTTGTCTATAAGGTCGATGAGTTTTGTTATTAGAGTGGTTGGAAAAAGTTGTGTTTATGTCCTCATGTTGGAGATTTGATACTTGCCAAACCAGAGTGAGGAATCTGTAGAGTGTGATTGCTAAAGAGAAGAACTAAAAAGGATCTGCCTTAGCAAGAAGTGTTGTTATTAGATTAGAGTGTTTTACCTGTTGTCTTCTAACCATTTCAACAGAAGGTAAATCCCTTGACCAGGTAGCTTTAATAGGCTTTGTTGTAAATCCTCTAACCAGGTGGCTCAAGTTCATTGAGTTATTTAAATCCTCTAGTGAGGTAATTCTTAACAAGGTTTCAACCTTTAACAAGGTATATAGCCATCCCTTAACTAGGTGATCCCTAACAAGATCAGTTCCTAACAGAACCTTTATTATAGTCTTTAACCGAACTAGGCTCCTGATAGAGAAGACTTAAAAAGAGTTCACAAACAAGCTTGTGGGTATTCATCCCCACCATGGTTTTTCCCATTTTGATTTCTAGGTGAAAAATCGGTGTGTTATGGGTTGTGAGTTTTTCATGTGATGATTGTGTGATTCTGATTAAGTTAGATATGCACACAATGTTAAATGGTTGTGGTATTATTGATACAACTCATACATGATTATATCGGTGAAGTACTCATAAAGACTTGAGATCTATTGAATGTTGTCTGAAGTATTTTTGTTTAACCAGTTTAGTTGTCTGAAGTATTTCTATTTAACCAGTATTGCTATGGTTAAGTACAGTGGTGAAGATAACTGGTTAGCTGTGTTTTAATATGATAAAGTGTTGAAGCAGTTTTTTGTGTGTACTGATTCAGCGCCCCCCCCCTCTCAGTACCGGTTAGGACCTTAGTAGTTCATCATTATTCATCACTCAACAATTAGATGTTTTCCTTCAACTCCACTCTTCAGATACAAGTTACTATTATAACTAGTTCTTTTGAACCCTATGCTTAACAAATATGAGTGCAACCTCTCATACCAAGCTCTTGGTGCTTGTTTTAGCCCATATAGAGCCTTCTACAACCTGCATACCATATTTCTTCCATCTTTAGATGCAAATCCTTCTGATTTCTCTATGTATACTTCTTCCTCTAACACACCATTTAAGAATGCTGATTTGACATCCATTTGATAAACTTTGAAATTTTTGTAAGCAGCATAGGCCAGCAAAAATTTGACCCCTTCTAGCCTGGCAACCGGTGCACAGGTTTCTCCATAGTCCAAACCCTCTTCTTGACCATAGCCCTTGCAAACTAATATTTCTTTGTTTCTGATCACTTTACTGGTTTCATCCATTTTGTTTCTGAACACCCATTTAGTGCCTATCACATTTTTGTTTTCTAGTCTAGGCACTAGGGTCCATGTTTCATTTTTCTCAATTTTCTCTATCTCTTCTTCCATGTCTTCGATCCATTCATCATCTTTTAGACCCTCCTTTATTTTTTTGGGCTCAATTATGGAGAGCATATAGGAATTCTCTCTTGCTCTTCTTTTGGTTAGAACTCCTACATCTTTGTCGCCAATGATATTTTCTGCAGAGTGATTGTTTCTAACATACTTGGCCAATACCGGTTCAGTTCTTGGAGCTTCTTCTAATGGTTGTGCAAGTTGTACTTCATAAGCCTCTTCATGTGCCACTTCAATAGGTTCCACTGGTACATTGTACTCAAACCCTTTATAGTCCTCTGGTTCACTTTTTCTATCATGTTCATTTTCTTAGAGTACTCATCTACTCTGACATTTGCACTTTCCACAATCTTACCAGTGCTTTTGTTCAAACATCGGTATGCCTTTCTCTTTGTGGAGTAACCTAAGAATGTTCCTTCATCACTCTTGGGATCAAATTTTCCAGTGTACTCATCCCTCTTGATATAGCACCTGCATGCAAATACTTTGAAATAACAAACATCAGGTGAGTATCCACACCATAATTCATAGGGAGTTTTATTTATCCCTTTATTTACTTGTATCTGGTTCAAAGTGTATGTAGAAGTTCTTATTGCTTCTCTCCAAAAAATATGTGGAATGTCCTTTTGTATCATCAGAGTCCTTGCACAATCAATAAGAGTTATGTTTCTTCTTTCAGCAACTCCATTTTGTTGAGGTGTTCTGGGTGCAGATATTTGTCTCATAATCCCCTATTCCTCATAGTAATTAATGAATTATTGAGAGGTGAACTCTCCTCCTCTATCTGATCTCAGACACTTTAGATTATAACCAGTTCCTCTCTCTACTCAAGCCTTAAAAACTTTAAACATGTGAAAGGCTTCATATTTTTATTTGAAGAATACAGCCCACATCATTCTTGAGAAGTCATCCACAAACAACATAAAATAATGGTCTCCATAGAAACTCTTGGTTCTCATAGGACCGCACAGGTCTGTATGAACTAAGTCCAACACATTTTTAGATGAAAAGGATTTACTACTGAAATTAGACCCTGTCAACTTTTTTAGTTGACATTCTTTGCACATAGCATTTTCAGGTTTCACTATATTAGGCATACCTTTGACAGACTTTGTCTTACTGACTTTTGCTACGCTATCAAAGTTAACATGACATAGTATTTTGTGCCACAACCAACTTTCTTCTACCTTAGGCATTAGACAACTACCTATGGTGGTGTCTAGGTGAAACAGGTTGCCTCTTGACTATTTACCGGTAGCAATCAGACTTCCTAATTTGTCATTTATTTTGCATATTCCTTCATTGAATTCTAATTGGTAACCCTTATTGTTAAGTTGTGCAACACTTAACAAACTATATTTTAACCCTTCTACCCAATAGACATCATCATAACTATTTTATCATTCAGGGCTATAGATCCCTTACCTTTTACTACATAAGGAGCATCATTCTTGAATCTCACAATTCCTTTGTTGCAATCCTCCATGTTGAGGAATTTGTTTCTATCATCGGTCATGTGGTGAGTGCAACCACTATCAATCACCCATCCTCCACACCAGTTTATACTAGAAATTAGTGCCATATCTCCTTCCTTTGTGCTATCCTCCTTGACTACCACAAATGCAATTCCATCTCCATCAGATCCTTTTGATTCTTCATCACTGACTCCTTCTTCTGCAAGATAACACTCCTTCTTGCTCTTGTCCCTATAGCTTTTGAAATTATCCTTCCTATCTTTATCATTGTCAAGACATCTTCAAGCAATATGACCTACCTTATTATAAGAGAAGCACTTTAAGGGTAATTTACCTTTATACTTTCCTTTTCCTCTTGGCAATCTTCTTGCTAGTAGAGCTTCAATTTCATCTTTTTCCTATTCCTTAGATAATAGATTGTCACTTTCATGGGAATGACTAGTTCTAGTGGTAGAACTACTTTTGGTTTCTTTCCTTCTCCTTATTGGTGCATGCATCATGGAGGCTTTGAAGGCAACATCAATATTTGGTACGTTGTTGTCATAATTTCTCAATTCAAAAGCAGACAACTTACAGATCAATGAGTCAAGAGACACATTAACTGTTCCCAAGGATTTGAGTTATTGGATAGTAAAGGCCCTTATGGCATATTGTGGTAGTAAGGTTCTTAGTATTTTTCTAACCACATCATCCTCCTCAAGCTTTCCTCTGGGACTTTTAATGGAGTTTACTACATCCTTTATTCTCTTGCTATACTGCTTTATGTTTTCTCCTTCCTACATCCTCATCTTATCACATTTTCCTCTTAGGCTGTCTACTTTGGCCTTTTTAACACGAGGATCTCCCCCATAGACTGGCTTCAACTTATTCCATATATGAAAAGTTTTTTTCAAATCTTGAATCTCAGCAAAAAAAATTATCAGAAAGAGTGTTGACAATCAAATCAATAGCAGCAGTATTATCTTGCCTTTCCTTGATCTAATTTAGAGTGAGAGTCCCTAAAGGTTCAATGTACTATGTGATTACATGATTCCAGTAGTGTTCTCCTAGGGATCTTAGATAAAGTTTCATTCTTTCACACCATAAGGTGTAATTCTCCTTAGAGAACTTAGGACCCTCCTTTCGCATCATCTTGGATCTTTCCTTAAGCTGATTACGCTTTTTCTGATTCTAAGGACCTGATGCTCTGATACCAATTGTTAGTCCCAACCGGTGTTGAGAGGGGAGGGGTGAATCAACACTTGATCAATTTTTCACATTTAAAACTTTTAACTCTAATATGCATTTATTTAATATTCATCAATATACTTAATCACTGAAGTAGAATAAGCATGCATGAAAAGTTGACAGTGACACCAAGAATTATCTCGTGGAAACCCAAATGGGAGAAAACCATAGTGTGAGTAGGAACTCACAAAATTTGTACTCTTCTGGAGTATGCCCGGTGAGGAGCCATCATTGTTAGCAGATTACAAAGACACTGTTAGGTGCCACTTGGTTAAGGGATTTTGTTTAAGGCCAATTAGTGCATTTACCCTGTTAAAGGTAGCCTGATTAAAGGACTTAATAATATCAATTAAGATGTCACCTGGTTAAGGGATTTTACAAAAGGGACCTATTAAAGTCCACCTAGTTTTTAAGTTGCAATGGTTAGAAAGAAACAAATGGATGATCTACTGAATTAGCTACTGATACCTTGATCAAATCTCAATATGAATCACTCTCTATTCACATTCGTTGTGTCTACTCTGCACAACACCAGTTTTCTTCTTACACCTTTGGCTCTTCACTCAGTCGGTCCTCTATCCCTCGGCTCTACACTCTGTCAATTCCCTATCTCTCGGCTCTGCACTTTGTCAATCTACCTCAAACACCCTCTACTCTGCTAAATCATTTTGGATCACCTTAAACAAGATCTGCTTATTGCAAATTTCATGATCAAGTCTTTCTGAATGAACTAAAAAGACTATATTTTCTGTCGACACTTTTAGGTGCTCCCTCAATCAAAGCAATCACATATTTCAAAAGATTTAAAATTCAAAATCTCCCACTCTTTCTCTACGCACCTTACAACAATTTCGCCAAGTGTTTAACAAATTCTGCCACCACATCTCCCAAAGATAGTAACTTCTGGGTTGTGTTTAGTCAATTAAGTGTCAACTAGAAAATCCATAAGTAATCATGCTTGGCTACATGATAAATGAAGTTGACCTTACCAACTTGTGTTTTGGCATAGACAAAAGTTCACCAACTCATCTTTTGCCACCGCAACTGAATAACCGATCACTGTTCTGAGATTTATGGTAATCACATGTCTTCCTTCTGTCATAACGGTGTACCGATATACCACTGCACTTCTGGTTCATACTTTGATTGACGGTTTGTTGTGTTAGCACCAAGTCTCTTCCCCTATTTGCCAATGAGATTTCGGTTTTCATACAATCTCAAGTCTTCTTGTTTGAGTCACCTTTTGTCACTTCATCATCATCAGAATGACCGATCTTCTTGAATGATAGACCGGTTGGCTTAGTCTATCTTTCCTTGAGTTGATTGAACTTTTGGTCATCTATTTCCAATGTTGTTTCCATGTGTTTGTAAGTCATCACCTTTTCTTACTGAAAAAACACTAGTCTACTGATACCACTTCACCGGTTAGTGTTAGACATCATTGACAAGTCTTAGCTCATATACCGCTTCTCAAGATTGACTAGTTTTGTCAATGGCAGCAATCCAACAAGGGTGTCGATACTTAATGGAAGGATGAATGGTATATGAATATTATACTCAGCATTAGGATGAAGGATACATAATTGGTGAATGTTGACCAATACATTTTCTATTTGATGTTATTTGATGTAATTTGTATCAAAGTTTCAAATTGATTACATGTTGAATTAAGCTTGATAATCAACAAGCTAATACATAAAAAAAAATTAAACAAAAATAAGAAATTTTAATCAAGGACCTTACATATGATGGTCTCCACTAAATAACTTGTTGTGTTGTTGTTTGTGTTGGACCCTGCAATTAAGATTCAATATATATTATTCAATAAGATTAACAATGGAGCATAATGATAAATTGAAAAGTGTGTTACCTTATTGATCTTCTCTTTATTTAAAGAATAGTTTAATATTCTCTACTTAATAGGGTCAACCACATGAAGGTTGAAGCTCATTTGACCCCTCCCCCCCAACATCAATTAAGATGTCACCTGGTTAAGGGATTTTACAAAAGGGACCTGTTAAAGTCCACCTAGTTTTTAAGTTGCAATGGTTAGAAAGAAACAAATGGATGATCTGTTGAATTAGCTATCGATAGCTTGATCAGGTCTCAATATGAATCACACTCTATTCACATCGATTGTGTCTACTCTGCACAGCACCGGTTTTCTTCTTACACCTTCGGCTCTTCACTCAGCCGGTCCTCTATCCCTTGGCTCTGCACTCTGTTGATCCTTTGACCTTCGTCTTTTCTCTCTATCGGTTCTTTATCTCTCAGCTATGCACTCTGCCAGTTCTCTGTCTCTCGGCTCTACACTCTGTTAGTTCCCTATCGCTCAGCTCTGCACTTTGTCAATCTACCTCAAACACCCTCTGCTTTGCTAAATCATTTTATCACTTCCTCTCTCTCTACTCTTCACTTTGGATTGCCTTCAACAAGATCTGGTTATTGTAAATTTCATGATCAAGTCTTTCTGAATGAACTAAAAGGACTATATATTTTCTGTCCACACTTTCAGGCATTCCCTCAATCAAAGCAATCAAAAGATTTCAAATTCAAAATCTCCCACTCTTTCTCTGCGCACCTTACAACAATTTTGCCAAGTGTTTAACAAATTCTGCCACTGCATCTCCCAAAGATAGTAACTTCTAGGTTGTGTTCAGTCAATTAAGTGTGGAGCAGAAAATCCATAGGTAATCATGCTTGGCTACATGATAAATGAAGTTGACCTTACCAACTTGTGTTTTGGCATAGACAAAAGTTCACCAACTCATCTTTTGCCACCGCAACTAAATAACCAATCACCGTTCTGAGATTTATGGTGATCACATGTCTTCTTTCTGTCATATCAGTGTACCGGTATGCCACTACACTTCTGGTTCATTGTTTGATTGACGGTTTGTTGTGTTAGCACCAAGTCTCTTCCCCTATTTGCCAATGAGATTTTGGTTTTCATACAATCTCAAGTCTTCTTTTTTGAGTCACCTTTTGTCACTTCATCATCATCAAAATGACCGATCTTCTTGAATGATAGACCGGTTGGCTTAGTCTATCTTTCCTTGAGTTGATTGAACTTTTGGCCATCTATTTCCAATGTTGTTTCCATGTGTTTGCAAGTCATCACCTTTTCTTAATGAAAAAACACCACTCTACTGAGACCACTTCACCAGTTAGTGTTAGACATCAATGACAAGTCTTAGCTCATATACCAGTTCTCAAGATTGATTGGTTTTGTCAATGCCAGCAATCCAACAAGGGTGTCGATACTTAATGGAAGGATGAATGGTATATGAATATTATACTCAACATTAGGAGGAAGGATACATAATTGGTGAATGTTGGCCAATACATTTTCTATTTGATGTTATTTGATGTAATTTGTATCAAAGTTTCAAATTAATTACATGTTGAATTAAGCTTGATAATCAACAAGCTAATACGTAAAAAAAAAATTAAACAAAAATAAGAAATTTTAATCGAGGACCTTACATATGATGGTCTCCACTAAGTAACTTGTTGTGTTGTTGTTTGTGTTGGACCCTACAATTAAGATTCGATACATATTATTCAATAAGATTAACAACGGAGCATAATGATATATTGAAAAGTGTGTTACCTTATTGATCTTCTCTTTATTTCAAGAATAGTTTAATATTCTCTACTTAATAAGGTCAACCACATGAAGGTTGAAGCTCATTTGACCCCTCCCCCCCAACATCAATTAAGATGTCACCTTGTTAAGGGATTTTACAAAAGGGACTTGTTAAAGTCCACCTAGTTTTTGAGTTGCAATGGTTAGAAACAAACAAATGGATGATCTGTTGAATTAGCTATTGATAGCTTGATCAGGTCTCAATATGAATCACACTCTATTCACATCAATTGTGTCCACTCTGCACAGAACCGGTTTTCTTCTTACACCTTCAGCTCTTCACTCAACTGGTCCTCTATCCCTCGACTATGCACTCTATTGATCCTCTGACCTTCATCTTTTCTCTCTATCAATTCTCTATCTCTCGGCTCTGCACTCTGCCGGTTCTCTGTCTCTCCGCTCTACACTATGTTGGTTCCCTGTCTCTCGACTCTGCACTTTGTCGATCTACCTCAAACACCCTCTGCTCTGCTAAATCATTTTATCACTTCCTCTCTCTCTACTCTTCACTTTGGATCACCTTCAACAAGATCTACTTATTGCAAATTTCATGATCAAGTCTTTCTGAATGAACTAAAAAGACTATATATTTTCTGTCGACACTTTCAGGCATTCCCTCAATCAAAGCAATCACATATTTCAAAAGATTTCAAATTCAAAATCTCCCACTCTTTCTTTGTGCACCTTACAACAATTTCGCCAAGTGTTTAACAAATTCTGCCACCACATCTCCCAAAGATAGTAACTTCTAGGTTGTGTTCAGTCAATTAAGTGTGAAGCAGAAAATCCATAGGTAATCAAGCTTGGCTACATGATAAATGAAGTTGACCTTACCAACTTGTTTTTTGGTGTAGACAAAAGTTCACCAACTCATCTTTTGCCACCGCAACTAAATAACCGATCACCATTCTGAGATTTATGGTGATCACATGTCATCCTTCTATCATATCGGTGTACCAATATGCCACTGCACTTCTGGTTCATCCTTTGATTGACAATTTGTTGTGAGAGCACCAAGTCTCTTCCCCTATTTGCCAATGAGATTTCAGTTTTCATACAATCTCAAGTCTTCTTGTCTGAGTCACCTTTTGTCACTTCATCATCATTAGAATGACCGATCTTCTTGAATGATAGACCGGTTAGCTTAGTCTATCTTTCCTTGAGTTGATTGAACTTTTGGTCATCTATTTCCAATGTTGTTTCCTTGTGTTTGTAAGTCATCACCTTTTCTTATTGAAAAAACACCACTCTACTGATACCACTTCATCGGTTAGTGTTAGACATCAATGACAAGTCTTAGCTCATATACTAGTTCTCAAGATTGACCAGTTTTGTCAATGCCAGCAATCCAACAAGGGTGTCGATACTTAATGGATGGATGAATGGTATATGAATATTATACTCAACATTAGGAGGAAGGATACATAATTGTGAATGTTGACCAATACATTTTCTATTTGATGTTATTTGATGTAATTTGTATCAAAGTTTCAAATTGATTACATGTTGAATTAAGCTTGATAATCAACAAGCTAATACGTAAAAAAAAATTAAACAAAAATAAGAAATTTTAATCAAGGACCTTACATATGATGGTCTCCACTAAGTAACTTCTTGTGTTGTTATTTGTGTTGGACCCTGCAATTAAGATTCAATACATATTATTCAATAAGATTAACAATGGAGCGTAATGATATATTGAAAAGTGTGTTACCTTATTGATCTTTTCTTTATTTCAAGAATAGTTTAATATTCTCTACTTAATAGGGTCAACCACGTGAAGGTTGAAGCTCATTTGACCCCTCCCCCCCCAACATCAATTAAGATGTCACCTGGTTAAGGGATTTTACAAAAGGGACTTGTTAAAGTCCACCTAGTTTTTAAGTTGCAATGGTTAGAAAGAAACAAATGGATGATTTGTTGAATTAGCTATTGATAGCTTGATCAGGTCTCAATATGAATCACACTCTATTCACATCGATTGTGTCTACTCTACACAGCACCGGTTTTCTTCTTACACCTTTGGCTCTTCACTTAGCCAGTCCTCTATCCCTCGGCTCTGCACTCTGTTGATCCTCTGACCTTCATCTTTTCTCTTTATTGGTTTTCTATCTCTTGGCTCTACACTCTGTCAGTTCTCTGTCTCTCAGCTCTACACTCTATCGATTCCCTATCTCTCGGCTCTGCACTTTGTCAATCTACCTCAAACACCCTTTTCTCTGTTAAATCATTTTATCACTTCCTCTCTCTCTACTCTTCACTTTGGATTGCCTTCAACAACATCTGCTTATTGCAAATTTCATGATCAAGTCTTTCTGAATGAACTAAAAAGACTATATATTTTCTATCCACACTTTCAGGTGTTCCCTCAATCAAAGCAATCATATATTTTAGAAGATTTCAAATTCAAAATCTCCCACTCTTTCTCTGTGCACCTTACAACAATTTCACCAAGTGTTTAACAAATTCTACCATCGCATCTCCCAAAGATAGTAACTTTTGGGTTGTGTTCAGTCAATAAAGTGTGAAGCAAAAAATCCATAGGTAATCATGCTTGGCTACATGATAAATGAAGTTGACCTTACCAACTTGTGTTTTGGCATAGACAAAAGTTCACCAACTCATCTTTTACCACCGCAACTGAATAACCAATCACCATTATGAGATTTATGGTGATCACATGTCTTCCTTTTGTCATATCAGTGTACCAGTATGCCACTGCACTTCTGGTTCATCCTTTGATTGACGGTTTGTTGTGTTACCACCATGTCTCTTCCCCTATTTGCCAATGAGATTTCAGTTTTCATAACATTTCTCAAGTCTTCTTGTCTGAGTCACCTTTTGTGACTTCATCATCATCAGAATGACCGATCTTCTTGAATGCTAGACTGGTTTGCTTAGTCTATCTTTCCTTGAGTTGATTGAACTTTTGGTCATCTGTTTCCAATGTTGTCTCCATGTGTTTGTAAGTCATCACCTTTTATTACTAAAAAAATGCCACTCTACTGATACCACTTCACCGGTTAGTGTTAGACATCAATAACAAGTCTTAGCTCATATACCGGTTCTCAAGATTGATTAGTTTTGTCAATGCCAGCAATCCAACAAGGGTGTCGATACTTAATGGAAGGATGAATGGTATATGAATATTATACTCAACATTAGGAGGAAGGATACATAATTGGTGAATGTTGACCAATACATTTTCTATTTGATGTTATTTGATGTAATTTGTATCAAAGTTTCAAATTGATTACATGTTGAATTAAGCTTGATAATCAACAAGCTAATACGTAAAAAAAAAAATTAAACAAAAATAAGAAATTTTAATCAAGGACCTTACATATGATGGTCTCCACTAAGTAACTTTTTGTGTTGTTGTTTGTGTTGGACCCTGCAATTAAGATTCAATACATATTATTCAATAAGATTAACAACGAAGCATAATGATATATTGAAAAGTGTGTTACCTTATTGATCTTCTCTTTATTTCAAGAATAGTTTAATATTTTCTACTTAATAGGGTCAACCACGTGAAGGTTGAAGCTCATTTGACCCCTCCCCCCCCAACATCACTCTAAATTCCCCGTTAACATTTAACATTCATTCATTCTTTCATCCATTAATAAAATATAGCATTCATTCATTATCACATAACATTCATTAACACATAACATTCATTAACACATAATATGATTACAATCATTTATTTTTATTTTTTATTTTTGAAGCTAAGTAAAGACTAAGTGGAGCATTGTTTTCTTCATCATTTTTCCCCTCTTTAGTTTTTGTGCCCTTTTCTCGTGATCTTAATGTATGCCTAGTCTTGTACTCACGACGTGGACGCCTATGCAAAAGGGGGTCCGCTAAAATAAAAAAGAAATGAGTTAAATTGATAACTTTTTTTATTATTGTTACAAGTATTTCATTAATTAAAAGAATATTACAGGTGTGCTCTTTACTTGATGGGGCCACATAATCTTCCCGATCATGTCGTCTAGCCTCATCCTTGGCATGTTGGACACCCTCTAAATCCTCTAGAGTTGAAACACAAAAGGTTACATTAATAAATACACCAATTACAATTAAATTCATTTAAAAGAATAATAGTGGTCCTCTTTACCTAATGGGGGCACATCACGTTCTTGATGTTGTCTAGCCTGATCATGCTCAACTTGTTCATTGTGCTCTACATGCTCTAAAGTAAAATCAAAAAAGGTTGCATTAATTACTACACCAATTGCAATTAAAGATGTATAATTATATTAATAATTACATTAAAAAAATTGTATAGAACATGCAAACTTTCCCTTTGTTTGAAGACCTGCAAGATCATGTATAATTGGAATAAATATGTTAATTTTTATAATTATATATATATATATTGAATAGATTATTTAAAAAAATGTGTGGTTTATACTTTAAAAAATTAAATATTATTAAAGTGAATAAGTTGAACATTATAACATACCACAAAAATGTGTTAGCCTTAGGGCATCATGAATTGTCCATACAAGCATTGCATGGAATTGAAATTGTCTTTGTCCTTTTGGTCTAGAGATGTCATTGATGGTGTAAATAATTATTCATCTTAGATATTATTACACTTACTTAAGTTTACTTAGGAAATGCATTTCATAGTAGTTTGGGTATGAGACACTTGGGTGTTTGTGCCACATTGGGATAGTGTGTGTAGGAGAATTTCCACCTTTTATGGTGTTGATCTTGTTGTTACACTCCACATTCAGTGGGAGATCCACCTCATGTGGACTATTATATTGTTTCTCCTACCTACCCACACCTATTTCCTACCTACTCTTGTTTCTTATTGAGCCACATGTCATGTTTGTGTGCTCACATATCCCTAGCCTTGCCTATATAAGTAGGCTCATCTACATTGTATGTAATTTTGAACTATTGATCATTTTCTATTGATGAGAATACATTTTATTCTTATCCTATATTTTGTCTCTATTGTACTTTTCATTGAGCTCTTGATCTTGGCAAAATCTCACAGTCATACATAGTGACGTCATTCCATAACTCTAGTAACTCGTTGATAAGAGACTCAATATATACATTCATATCTTTAACTTGGTACTTACCTAATTGAATGAACATAAATATTACGTAATTATTATAGCCATTTTACTGCAATATATATAATTTAATATACATGAATATTAAATGAAAAATACCAAGAACAATCATTGCCAACATTATGTGCTCCCTCTTTATTGACATCCATGGAGGAATTTTATTGTTGATAACAAAAACATGCCAAATCAAGTAAATAGATACTCTCCAAATGGATTGGCACTGTCCGCTGCCAATGAGAGCCTAAGATTATGAGGTTCTTCTTTAAAGTGTGGTCATTTTTCCTTTATGTCCCTAAATGAAAAACCATCCGCTGGCATTTGAAGAATGTCATCTCCACTTCTATTCCATGCATGGTAATCCATAAATTGCACTAAGATTTCACTCTAAATAATCGTTGCATACATGGAATAATGGGAATATAAGGAAGAACCTTGTGAGGCACTTTTTTTGTTAGTTGATCTATTCGATATCTATTGATATGACATTCAAGGAATTCTGTTGCAAATTCATGTTGTTTATGATATATATGTTGGCATGATCGGCATAATTGATGATGATATTGACATATCAATATAAGGATTGTTGGTGATGATATATTGAAGGATTATTGGTGATGATATAATTGATATGATAAGGAGAATGATGGCATCATGATGTATGACCTATATAGGTTGAGATATTGGTTGGTGACTTGGTGATCAATTATTTGTGTTTTCATTGATGACAACTATGGAAATTGTTTATTCTTGATTACTTTGTCATCTAGGTTTAATGGTGTAACCTTGATGGACTTATAAAGCACTGAGAGAGGGGGGGGTGAATTAGTGACACCAAAAACAATACTACTTTAAACACTGACCGGTAGAAATACTTAACAAGTTTGTTAAACACTAAACATGCTATCCAAAATGATATAAAAGCATAAACAATAAGTAAAGCATCCACCATAACACAAGTGTTTATACGTGGAAAACCCAAATGGGAAAAATCATGGTGAAATGGGACTCATAAGTTAACTATCTGCAAAAATACGTAATTGACTGGTTAAGGTCTACAAAAATGCTTTGCTAGGAGTGAATCTTGTTAAAGATCCCAAAGCTCTATTAAAAGATATACCCTGTTAAAGGTAGTACCCTGTTAGGAGTAACCTTGGTAGAGGATTTCTGAATCCAAACTAATGGATCACCTAGTTAGAGGATTTGTACAATGAATCTTGTTAGAGCTTACCCGGTTAGGGGATTTGACTATTGCAGTGATAAGAAAATAGCAGGTGGTGTGATCTAGAAGTAGCACAAATCGCTTGAATAGATCCTCTTCTGCGCAATCAAAAGTTCATTACCAACATACTCTGCAACTTAACCCTTATGTCTTCACATCAAACCATCTCATATCATATCTCATCATACATACAAAATAGTTCATCATAATGTCAATATATAGGCATTTAGATTTCATGTCGGCCTTCAATAAACCAATCAAAGAATAAACAACTCAATAAACCAATGAAAATAAAAGAATAAATTGATCAACAACTAACCAAATTTTAACTTTTGATTGATGTCCTTTTTGATTGACTAAAGTTTCAACATTAATTGGCTCCTTATGGCCTTGGAAAGGTCATAATCAACATTTTCAGCTATCATTTTATATGCAGTATACATTGTTGCAGATGGTACACTATTCATTCTTCTAGAATAGAATATCTGGTAGCCTGTAACCATAATAGCCAGTTTAACCGTTGGGTCCTTAATGTTATTGACAGAAAAATCATACCCATCAGAGGTTGATGAGGTTAAAGTGTTTACTGTCTCTTTTGAAATTCACCTCAGCTTAGGTACTTCACCAGTGGAGCAAAAACCAGTCACTACTTGAATAGCCTCCTTGGTTATAGTGTGTGTCCTTTCCAAATACATATTTTCCCCATGAACACAACTTAGAATGATTTAGATATGTTCCTCTTCAAAATCCTCAAGAAAATAAGTTGCATTATGAAAACCTTTCTCATAAACCCTAATATGCTTGGGTTGAATCTTTTCGTTCTCATCGTAAAGGGATTTCAACTGAGAATAAATTGACAACAATCCTAAATATTCAATTTTACAATCAATGTAGATAGACAAATCTCCTTTTACAATGACTCCATTAGGAACTTGAGATTAAGCATTATAAGACATAATTCATTTCGATTTCACAACCTCCATAGGTTCTGATGTGATCATCAATCTCTCTAATTGCTTAGATGGTGAAGCCATTTTAGATAAACTAGATTCGAAGTAGGATTTACAAAGAAATACCTCAATTTACACGCATTGCCTTGGTTACTGATTTATTACTCAAGTGCACACCAATTCAACCTTCACTAACCTTCGAATCAGCTTTGATCATGCAAATCACAATACAATTCCGATAAAAATCAAATAGCAATCCTTTCTTCACTTTGAAAGTGCTCAAGAAATCTCTCTCGAATGCATTTAGGGTAAAAATAACAAAGTAAAACTCGCTTTTATCCTTTTTACCTACTACATTAAATGCTCGACCACTAAGGTTACAAACCCTAATACATCGCTTAACGATGCAGACAATATTAGCATGTGTAACACCGATTGATGAAATTTTGAAAAACCGATTAATAAAAGATATCAAGATTTCACACATAACAACTCAAAATTCAAACTCTCTTACCACTCTTCTTTCAAGGGGTCTGGAAGTAGATTTACTACTATGCTCCCCTTAGCCCTGTTGAAAGGCTTAGTTCACTGGTGTAGGATTCTCCACACTGGGTGAAGGATTAGTTTCTTCTATAGGTATATCATCACTCTTCTTTTTCCATACTCAGTTCATTGCTTCTCTGCTTTCCTCAACATTTACTTTCTCCTTGCCTTTCTGATCTTCAAAATGATTGATCGGTTTGTTCTTTCTGGATCTATAGAACTTTGCCATGTGTCCTGATTTATGACAATGATAGCAGGCCATTCCAGATGATCTCCAAGGTCCTACATTGCCTCTTTCGGTTCTCCTTCTGCAATTCATAGCCACATGACAAAAATTGTTACAAATGGTGCAAATGACATTCGTTACCTTTTCCATCTCAAATGGACTAAACTGGTTGACATAGGGTCTCTGCCAATTCATGTTACCCTAGTTATCATAGGTTCTCATCCAGTTGCCATTAGGTCTTGGATTCATGTGAGGTACTAGATTATGTGTTCCATATTTGCATTCAAATGATCTATGTCCATACATTTTGCATGTGAAACAATGACCTTCAAATCTCTTGGACATATACCTAGTATTTGCATTGTAGCTTGCATTTCCATTGGGTTTGTTTCTACACACATTTGCAGTATGACCAAGTTTATGACAAACAAAGAAAACATGTTTAAAAACTTTCTTACCGATGGCTTATTAGCCTTAGCAGCAGTTTTGTCCTTATGAATGTTTATCTTTGTACCGGAAGACTCTCCTTTCTCAGATGTGTTAAAACCAAGTCCAGAAGTATCACCTTTCATCCTTTGTGATTGGATCTACTCATCCAGCAAGGTAGAACTTTTGTTGAACTTTTCCAGCTTTCCATTGGCTTTAGTGAGTTCTCTGGTAAGATCTTCAATGTGTTTTGAAAGAGTCTCTCTTAAGGATGATGCCATTTCAAGATCTAGCTGCAAAGTCTCTTTCTCTTCTTTTTCAGCGTGCAAATGCTCATACAAGGTTGCATTCTCTTGTTTGATCTTTGCGATCTCATGATCTCTTTCTTTGATAAGATCTTCAACTGTCCTCCTAGCTTCCAGCTCTTGACTCATGCAGATGGTTAGGGATTCTAACTCTCTTCTCAGATTTATCTTCTCACCATATAGTTTTTCAACCTCTTCGGCTAATGCATCAATATTAGCTTCATCTAAAGAACTATTATCGGATATTTCCAATAGTTGTTTAGTCAACTCTCTCCTTTTCACTTGCGATGCTTTGAATCTGACCCTTAAGTTTTCAAGATCATCCTTGGTAGCTTCAAGAACTCTAGCCATATCAAAGTAGCTCATATCCCCCATGGTAGCTTTAGGGTTTCCTTCCATGCAATTAAGCCTTAAAGAAGTTAGGCTCTAATACCAATTGATGGACTTATAAAGCACTGAGAGGGGGGGGGCGCTGAATCAATGACACCAAAAACAATACTACTTTAAACACTGGTTGGTAGAAATACTTAACAAGTTTGTTAAACACTAAGCATGCTATCCAAAATGATATAAAAGCATCCATAATAAGTAAAGCAGCTACCATAACATAAGTGTTTATACATGGAAAATCCAAATGGGAAAAACCATGCTGAGGTGGGACTCACAAGTTAACTATCTGCAGTAATAGGTAACTGATTGGTTAAGGTCTACAAAAATGTTCTACTAGGAGCGAGTCCTATTAAAGATCCCAAAGCTTCGTTAAAAGCTATACCCTGTTAAAGGTAGTACCCTGTTAGGAGTAACCTCAGTAGAGGATTTCTAAATCCAAACTAATGGATCACCTAGTTAGAGGATTTGTACAATGAAGCTTGTTAGAGCTTACCCAGTTAGGGGATTTGATTGTTGCAGTGATAAGAAAACAACAGGTGGTGTGATCTAGAAGTAGCACAACTTGCTTGAATAGATCATCTTTTGCACACTCAAAACTTCATTACCAATATACTCTTCAACTTAACACTTCTATCTTTGCAACAAATCATCTCATATCATATCTCATCATACATACAAAATAGTTCATCGTAATGTCAATATATAGACATTTAGATTTCATGTCGGCCTTAGAAATTATATCACAATTTCCTAGGTGAAGTGTATCTGGTCAATCAAACATAACTCATCACAAATACTGCTAGAATTTGTTGGTTAGGATAACTCATCACGACTAGTGATAACTCATCACACAATTAATGAATGTCAGTTGGAGTTAACCATATAAACATATAAACCGATTGTCTTTCAATGCTCCTTTAATAATCTTCGTTGGATCTTCAGGTTGATGTCGAGTCATTCTTGTATATCCATATATATACTAGTTGTCTCCATGTATCAGTTTGATACTCTCTAATAAAAACTTCTAGTACCGGTTGCAATATAATACAAATAACTTTGAAGTAACATTGGTAGATAATGTGATCATATGTGTGTGTACGTGTTCCATCAATGAAAACATATGAAGTCATTCATTACAATCATCATCAAGCCAAGAAACCTAACTAGTAATGGATTAAGTTGGTGAGATGAACTGTGCAGCTGACATAAAACCTGGAAAATAGGACTTTAACTGGTAAACATGAAATAGTGTTATACTTAAGCAATTGGTTATGAATATTGATGAGTAGTTAGGTGTTGTAGTTTGAAACATGTATTTATATCATTGTAATGAGTCTATGATCAAAGATGCATCATGCTTTGATAATCGGAAGTCATGTTTGTAATTTACTGTTGTATTTTTAGTAGGGTTTTAGCAGGGCTTTAGAATTGGCAACAAGATCTCTTAACCGGTGATGCTTTATGGTTTGGCGGTGAATTTAATTATGTTCATAACTTGATGGTGATGTGTCACAACCCGTGTGAGAAATTAAAATACCGTTTTGGTATGATTAAGGATGAAATTTCTTGGAAAACATCGAAGAGCATACAAGAATGTTTTAAGGGTTTTACTGCCTATCATATCGATGTGCAGTGTCGTGTTATGATTATTCAACGGTTGAAATTGTTTTCATATTTGATGTAATAATCTGTATGATGATTTGTAATCATCTATGATGATCTGTGATGTAAATTCATTTGAATCTTGATGTATCTACGGTTTTGTAACCGGCAAAGATGTAAAGTATATTTAGGTCTGTTTTGATGAAGTTTATTGTGTTGGTAATCTGAGAAAAGAGTGTGTAGCCGAACTAGAGGTGAGTGTCTGAAAGAGTGAAGCAAATTGGAGCTAAAGTGGATCTAAACAAGGAAGCGGGAAGCACTATTTCTAGATTGTTTATTTGTTGTTCCCTAATAGTCATAGCAAGTTCAAAATCACTTAACTGGGTAGATCCTAATAGGCCTTGTTCATGTAAATCCCTTAATCGAGTATCTCAACAACTTGAGTTTAAATCCTCCTACGGGGTTGCTTCTAACAAGGCAAAGCTCCTAACAGATCTCATATTGTAACCCTTGATCGGGTGACTCCTAACAAGGTCTACTCCTAACTGGACATCATTGTAATCTCCTAACCAGGCTAGGCTCCTAACAAGGCGCATTCTAAAAGAGTGCATTATCTTGTGGGTACCAATTCCCACCATGGTTTTTCCCATTTGGGTTTCCACGTGAAAATCCTGGTGTTCATATGGTGATTGATTTGTGTTTGTGTTAATTTGATATCTTTCTATTGCATGCGTGATATGGAACACTTAAATGAGCAGTTTGGTAAATTTGATTAGTAGATTGATTTCAGTGGCTATTAGTACTGGTTATGATATGTTTTGGTGAAGTATCGATCAATTTGGTTTAAGAGTTCAATTTGTTGTTAATATTGATTCACCCCCCCTCTCAGTATTAATTGGATCCTCTAAATAACAATATAATATGATCATTAGGACATGCATCTATTGCTTGATGCTCCATTCCATTATCTTTCATAATGGCAGATAATTATCGGTATGAGTGAGGTATAATATTTGATGGTGGTAACAAAAATTCACCTATCAATCTACAATGAAAAAAAAAATTGTTAATATAAAGAATATTAATGGTACATATTTCACCCTTTATTTACTAGTGATGTAATAACAACAAAAATAGATGAAAAAAGATGACATATATGACATACCTTAACATACATGAGATTGTTATGTTGGATAAACCATTCATAACCTTCAAGTTCACCAACAACAATACAACATAGAGAAGAGTTGTTTGGGAGCCTTCATAAAGGGGTCCATATGCCTTCTCAAGTATAGGTAAATCATGAACAACATCAAGGTCATCTTGATCAGCATGATCAACAACACTAGTACTAAATGTGTCATGGATCAATGTATTTGTACCATCATCTTCAACTGTGTTTTCTGGTGCATGATCATCTTCTTCCATAGGATCATTCTCTTCATCTTCAATATTCACACCTCCATGTTCCTCTACTTGGAAAACCACATTCTCTGGGTCGTGGTAGTCCATATCATGTGTCCTAGGGACCTATATAATAATGATCAACATAAATAAATCATGATCATGGTCTCATTATCAAGTCATTTTTTATGTATATAAATTATTAAAATCATATAAACATTTACAAATGCAATCAATATAAACACATATAATGAACAACTTACCAATGAACGATAATCATGCCCCCCTTCAATGTGACCATGTTGCCTACAATGTTTCTCAGATGTTGTGATTAAAAGTCTTCTTGTCTTTAAGCCCTTGCAATTTTTGCAGGGACAATAACATTTCCCATCACCTTTTCTTTTCAAGCTAGACCACATTAATCTAGCAATTGTCTCCTTATTTTGATCTTGACTAATATTATCTGACATGATTTTTCTTCACATACAACAAAACCGGACTATAAAAAATGTGGTATATAACCTTCACAAACCTAGCGAAATATTGCCGCTAGTACAAAAAACACTATCCAAGCGATTTTTTATATTTTTTACTTGACTAACCCTAAGGGTTTTTTTTTTACTTTTTTACTTTTCTGTTTTTCGTCCAAATTTTGATGACCGCCCATCATAACTTTGATGAAATTAATAACAGTCGGACTTCTGACAAACGTTAGGCAAGTTTTTAAAAAAATATAACAAATTGACAAAATTAACCTCATAATATCCAACAAAACAAAAAACATCCCATAGTTCATCATGAAAAAATGCACCCAAATGAGTTAGTGCAATATTAGAGTTAAGGAAGCAATGTTGAGTGCCTTGTTAGATTCTGAAATGACTAATGTGATGGACTTAGAGCCTGCTCATGAGATCTGGATAAAATTGGAAACCTTGCATGAAGGTGATAGTCATGTGAAGATTGCTAAGTTCCAAAGATTGAAGGGTAAATATGAGAACTTGAAGATCAGAACATCACTTCTTTTATGCAAAAAGTGAATGAGCTTGTGTGTGGAATCAGATGTGCCAATGGAGTATTAGAAGAATCTGAGATTGTTGCTAAAGTGTTGAGATCCTTGTCTCCTACTTATAGACATAAATTTGCTGCTATTGATGAGATCCAGACTGTGACAAATGTGACAAGAGACATATTGATTGGTACACTTGCTTCTTTTGAGGTGAGTGATTTTGGAGTCTCTCTTCCTAAGACTGAATCTGCATTCAAAGCTAATGTTTCCAAGAAGCAGAGATATGATCTCAAAGAAAGTTCTACAACAGTATCCAGATATGAGAAAGAGATGGCAGATGAAGAAAGAGATCTTGAAGTACTTATTGCCAAAAGATTGCCTAAAGGTGCTAGTAAGTATGAAGGAAAGTTACCTCTTAAATTTTTTTCATGTAATAAGATAGGACATTTTGCATCAATGTGTCCAAAAAGAGATAGAAATCCTAAGAATCCATTTCAGCCATATAGGCCTAAATATCAGAAGAAGTGTTATTATGCTACTAATGAAGGTGTGACAAATGATGAGTCGGATAAGGGAAATTCAAGAGATGAATTTGTGTTCATTGCTATCAAGGAAGACAATCCTATAACTCCAAATTCTACAAGCTGCATTAATGAGGAGAAAGATTTGGCTGCTAAATTTGAGGAGAAAGATGATTGGATAATCGACAATGGTTTCTCTCATCATATGACAGGTGATAAGAGTAAATTTGTAAATTTGGAAAATTATGATGGTGGTATGTAAGATTTGGTGATAACAAAGCTTTTGTAATCTGTAGTAGAGGTTTTATTTCTCTTGATGGTAAGCACAATACTGATGATGTGTTGTATGTTGAAGGTTTAAAGCATAATATTTTCAGTGTTGGTCAGATGGTTGATAAGGGATATAACTTACAATTCAAGAATGAAAAATGTGAGATCTTGATTAGCTTCGAAACTAAGATTGCATCAGGGACAAAGACTAAAGGTAATATCTTTCACTTGAATATTGGTTGTAAGAGTTGTTTGATTGTTCAGATTGATGAAATTTGATTATGGCATAGAAGGATGTGTCATGTAAATTTTGATTGCATGGTTAAGATAATTTGTATTCAAGTAGTGAGAGATCTATTGAAATTAATAAAGCCTTCCAATCTGGTATGTAAGGAATGTCAATTAGGGAAGCAGACAAGAGTTACTTATAAGAGAAAATGGTATAATTCTAATGGATTGTTGGATCTTGTACATACTGATTTGTGTGGTCCTTCTAGAGTGATAAGCTTGCAGGGTGATAGGTATTTCATGTTGTTGATTGATGATTATTCAAGAATGATGTGGGTTACCTTCTTAAGGGAGAATTTTGAAGAATTGGAGAAGTTCAATATTTTCAAAGCTAGGGTTGAAACTGAGACTGGATTGAAGATGAAGTGTCTAAGATCAGATAGAAGTGGAGAATTTACTTCTAATGAGTTTAATGCATATTGTGAAGAGCATGGAGTTAAGAGATGGTTATTTGCTCCTAGGACACCACGACAGAATGGTGTTGTGGAGAGAAAGAATAGAACAGTTCAATAAGTTGCTAGAACCATGATGATTGAAGGAAATGTTTTGCATGTGTATTAGAGAGAAGTTGTGAGTATTGTAGTATACACTCCTAACCAAGTAAATGTCAAAGGTGATTCTGCTAAGACTCCTTATGAGCTATGGTTTGGTCATGCCCCTACTGTTAGATATTTCATAATTTTTGGTAGTAAATGTTATATCAAAAGAGATGAAGATCTTGGAAAGTTTGATGCTAGATGTGATGAAGGAATCTTTTTTGATTATTTTACAAAGAGTAAGGCCTGTCAGTGTTATAATAAAAGATTGAGAAAGATAGTCGAAAGTGCTAATGTGAAGGTAATGTAAGATAGATCAAATCATATGGATATGATTCTGATGATCAAGATGCTAGTTTAGATAAAAGAAAGCAAGTGTAGACCCAACGTCAAGTTCAGATTGCCCTAGAAAAGATTGAGAATGAAGGTGCAGATGCTAATGCAGAAGAAAGAGTTCAAGAGCTTGAAATTAAAGAAAATCTTAAAACTCCTAGGTATGTGAGTTTGAATCATTTAGAAAATCAGATTATTGGTGATAAGAATAAAGGTGTGATGACTAGGAGAATACTTGTTGAAGAAATTTGTTTGATTTCTAACGTTGAACCTAAAAATGTTGATGAAACATGTAAAGATGAAAATTGGATTAAAGGTATGGAAGCAGAATTGAATCAGATTGAGAGAAATGATTCATGGATTCTTGTTCCTATACCTAAAGATAAAAATGTAATTAGAACTAAATGGGTATTTCAAAATAAGTTAAATGGACAGGGTGAAGTTGTTCGAAATAAAGCTAGACTTGTGTGTAAGGGTTATTTACAAGTGGAAGGAATTGCTTATGAAGAGACTTTTGCTCCGGTAGCTAGAATTGAAGTTAATAGATTATTTCTTGCCTATGTTGCTCACAAAGATTTCAAGATTTATCAGATGGATGTCATATCATCCTTTCTTAATGGTGAGTTGGAAGAAGAAGTCTACATTGAGCAACCAGATGGATTTTAGCTGACAGATGAAAAGGACATGGTTTGCAGATTGAAGAAAGCATTGTATGGATTGAAGAAACCCCCTAGAGCCTAGTATGCCAGATTGGATAAGCATTTGATGAAGATTGGATTCAATAAAGATACTACTGACCATAATTTTTATTTCAAGATTGATCAGAATAAAATTTTGATTATTGAAGTTTTTGTTGATGATATTATCTTTGGAGGAAATGATTGTCTATGTAAGAAATTTTTTGAAGAGATGCAAAATGAATTTGAGATGTCTATGATTGGTGAAATGAAATTCTTTCTAGGATTACAAATTACTCAGTTGGATAAAGGTATTTTCATATCTCAGTCCAAGTATGTGAAGGAATTGTTGAAGAAATTTGTTTTTGAGGACTCTAAACCAGTTGGTACACCTATGGTGACCGGATGTAAGTTGACAAAAGATGACAATTCTTCGAAAGCTAATCAGACCAGATATAGATCTATGATTGGTGGATTGTTGTATTTGACTCATACTAGATCAGATATAATGAATGTTGTGTGTCATGTTGCTAGATTTCAAGCCGATCCTAAGGAATCTCATGTTACTGCTATAAAAAGGATATTCAAATATTTGAAAGGCACAGTTGATTTTGGTTTGTGGTATCCTAAGAATGATGAATTTACCTTGAGTGCTTATGCAGATGTTGATTGGGCAGGTGATCTTGATGACCATAAGAGTACTATTGGTGGTGCATTATTTTTGGGTAAGAAGTTTGTCTCTTGGGAAAGTAAGAAGCATAATGCTATTTCTTTATCTACTACAGAGGCTAAATACATTGTTGCTACTAGCAATTCTACTCAAGTAATTTGGATGAAGCAGATGTTGAAGGATACAACAGTTATTTATGATGAGCTTATTTCTATATATTGTAATAATTCAAGTTCTATCAATTTTTCAAAGAATTTGGTGTTGTATTCCAAAACAAAGCATATATAAATCAAGTTTCATTTCTTGAGAGAGAAGGTGAATGAGAAAGAAGTCAGATTGGAGTATGTATCTATAAAGGAACAAATTGCAGACTTCTTTACAAAGCCTTTTCCTAAAGATACTTTTGAGTATCTCAGAGAGAAGTTAGGGGTGATTTCCCCTCCTGATGAGAACTAAGATGCATGAATTTGCATCCGTCTAGTGATCTTCACAGAGATATCTTGTGATCCAGATTGATGAGTGAGGTCGCTACTCAAGTGGAGTAGTCAGTGTTGGTGTTTAGTGGTTCAAATGTACAGGTTAGTGAAGCTAATTCAAAAGGGGGAGACAATCTTGATTCCTAAACCTTTGTCATTTATGTCAAAGGGGGAGAGAAGCATGTGAAAAACTTTATGGGAGAGGAGCATTTTGAGATTTGGTATTTGAGTTGTTTGTCTAAGGGGGAACTGATCCCTATGATTTTGGGGGAGATTATTGTGAGTTGATTTCTTTCTTTGCATTTATTGCTTTTCACATTAATATGTTTCCATCAATTCCAAAGGGAGAGATTGTTAGTTGTTGCTAAGAAGTTTGCTGGAATGATGTGTTGTCATTGATGCCAACATATTCTTTGGTGTATTCTAGTGTTGCAGTTAGATTAAATGAGTTGGTTTAGGCTATGTGTTGCAGATGAGTTGATGTGGATTAAAGGGTTTTTGGTATATTGTCTGTAGATGGTTCATTCCCATTTGTAGAGGTTTGCATGATGTTTTAATCAAGTTATGAGGTCTGGTATTAAGAATGTTATTCGGTTGTTCGTGTTATTCGGTATTCTAATTTGTGCTCTGTATTGCTCCAGAATTTCTATATCTTTAGTTGCATATGTGTGGGATGTATTATGGATGTTGATGTGTGTCCTCATTTTGAGTGGTTCATGATTTGGAAATCCACAAGCAAATCTTTCAAGTTGGCAGTCAGTTATGTTGGTGTTCTTGAGCTCCGGTAGAGAGGTGATGATGATTCTAGTAATCTGAGTTGTTGTGGTGTAATTCACATTTCTTATGAATATCTCTAGATCATTTTCTATGTGTATTGGTGGTCCGCATTGATTATTATGTGCATTATTGAATATTTTCTTTGTCTAGTGATGTTCTGCGTGTTATGCGACATTCATGATGTGGTAGCATGTTGCGGATGATCGAGGCGTAATTCTTGGAGGTGTTTCATATTTGCGGTGGTTGTTTAGGTACAAAATTTGTCTTAGTCAACATTGTTTTGGTCCACATGCATTATTGTAGGGTGTGATTATATTTTTGTAATATGTAGCATGTGTTGAGCTGACCTCTATTTCATGGGTTGATGACATGTATAAATGAATGAAAATAATAATTGAGAGAGATCATGCTATGTGTGAATATTGTATCAATCATTCAGTAGCAGGGAAGTTGTGCGAAGTTATATGAAGAAGTGTGTTGGAGAGAAGATTTGACAATGAGCTTAACCGAAACTGTACCTAGGCATACGAAGATGCTATTTTCACAGTTCATGTAATTTGGATTGTTGTCTGAATGCTTTTGTAAGTTAGTGAGACTTCCTATAAGGCAGTGAGCCTTCCCTAAGGGTTGTAACCCTTCTGGTTTCTTGTTTGAGTAGTGAGCTCTACACAGTGAGCCTAAATGCTTGTGCATTCCCCATTGTAATATTTCATTTACTCTTAACAGGGTATTATCTCATTGTGGGTAGGTTCCCACTATGGTTTTTCCCTTAGTTGGGTTTTTCATGTCAAAAATCTTGGTGTTATGTGTGTTATTGATGTGGTGTTGTTTCATTCTTTAAACTATTAATTATCAGATCTGATTTGAGGTTTAAGTTGTAGTAATTTTTTGAGCAAACTGATTCACCCCCCTCTCAATTTGTTACATTGTTGGCAACAGTTATAACATTCTTCATTGGTAGTAACATGTGAATATTCGTTGTGTGGATCGTGCGGAGTGATTTTGGTGATTGGTTGTTTGAGGTTAGTAAGTCGACATGTGGGAAGCATGTGGATAATTTTTTTTGGTCCGCATGATGGTTTTGGATCAGATTGAGTCGATTTGGTAACACTTTCATTTATGTGTTATGCAGTTTTTGGGCTGACATGAAATAAATATAAATTGTTGATACAAATATATTAGGCCGATTTATTTGATCATTTTTTATATCGATGGTGGTATGGAAACTATGTATGAGCAAATGTGCATAGTTTCAAGTGCACGGTTGAAAGATTTGTGCTCCAGTATAATGAAAAATATCATAAACAGAGCAGAGTAGCAGAGCAGAGTGTGATCATGTGTTTTGTACTTAACCGAAACTATACTCAAGAATTTTTTGATGTTATTCAATAGTTCAAACCTTCTTGTAATCCTTTATAATCATTGTGTAAGGCAGTGAGCCTTCCGAGTTGTAGTCCTCATTGTAATTTGAGAAGTGAGCTCTAGGTAGTGTGCCTAGATGCATGTGCATTCCTCTTTTGTAATATTTGTATACTTCTAATAGAGTATATTAATATTGTGGGTTTAAATCCCATCGTGGTTTTTCCCTTAACCGAGTTTCCATGTAAAAATATTGGTGTTATGGTGTTGTTGATCTTTTCTTTGTGTTTCTGCACCTTACTTTTCTTCATTTGCATTAAGTGGTTAAAAGATCAGGTTAATAAAGGTAAAAATTTAAGAACACTTATTCAATCCCCCCCTCTCAGTGTTCCTTGATTCCAGCAGGTCTTTTTGCATCGATAGAACTTATCTACGGTCATTGGCTTCATAAGAGAATCTGCAACATTATTTGAAGTGTCAACATTTTCAATCAATACCTTTCCACTCTCAACCATTTCTTATATGAAATGATACTGAACATCAACATGCTCAATATAAGAATGATACATAGGATTTTTAGCCAAAGATATAGAACTTTGATTGTCACATATGATCCTCATTGCCCTCCAATCAAAACCAATACCTGAACCAAGTCTCTATAACCATACCACCTTCTTAGAGGCAATTTTAACAACCATATAATTTTCTTCAATGGTGGACAAAGCAACTTTTTCTACCTTTTACTCATCCAACTCATCGAAACTCCAAACAAGGTAGATACATAGCCACTTTAGACCTTACACTATCCAAGTCACTTGTCCAAACTACATCAACAAACCCCTATATGTTTAATGACTTGTCCACATCATCAATACCATGATAAATCAAATAGTAATCAAAAGAACCTCACAAATATCTAGAAACCCTTTTAACAAAAGTCAAATGTTGTAGAAGAATAATATATCTTAGAACTTTGGAGGAGGGAGCTCTGCAACTTGTACAGATCTAGGGAGGATGCCCTATCACCTTCCTTGGATTTTGAACCAGTCTGCTGGCGTTTGCTTGTGAGATCACTGGGGTGTCCTTTCATGTGATGCATGTCCTCTGCCCCGTGCGGTCTTTTTTCTTGAAGAGATTCATTTTTCTTTTTTTGCCTCATGTTTTCCTTAGCATGCTTTGTTCTCTTCTTTATTTTCCTTTCCCTTCAGCATGCTTGTTTTTCCTTTGTGCCAATTTGCCTCTGGACTTAGGTTCATTCGTTCCCTTTCATTGAGGATGCTCATGTGAGATTGATGGGTAGTCTGAGTAATGATGACCCCTCTCGAAAGAATGATGAGAATGGCATCAATATTAATGAAGGAGCTTTGGGAAATGATGCCTCCATCCCACAGAAGGAAGCACATGAAATTTTTTTGTACAAGGTAGTGGTCTCAGAGAATTTGGCCACCATTTGTCCACCTTCTGCATGCTTTAATGGATCCTTTTGCAGGCCCGAGCGCATGGACATGGAGACCACCTCGGGAGGATCCGCAACCAACGGAGATAGATGTGAACCTAGGGATGATAGAGTGGTAGACGACCCCAGATGAGGAGGAAATGGTAAGTCTCATCCTCTCGGGTTGAAAACCCTCTCCCTATCGCCTAATAAGGATATGGTTAAGGCTATTAGGGCCAAGCAATCTCAGTTAAGAAATATTGCAGTTTCTTTGTTTACATGGACAAAGATTCGTTGCCTTTGAGGAATTTTTTTGATGATTGGATTGCTAATGTGTGGGGTAAAAAACTTGGAATTCATGTTAATTTCTACAGAATTATTCAGAAGGGATTGTTTGTAATTTTCTTTAAGTCTCATAATATGCAAGATAGATTTTTAAAAAAGAACTTTTGGAATGTCATGCGTTCTTTGTTTAGGGATTTCCCTTGGTCCCCCAAAGGGAATGTAAAGCAGTTTATTGCTCGATCATCCCCTAATTGGGTTGAAATTGAAAATTTGCAGCCCAAATTTTGGCCTTTCATCTCTCAGATTTTGAATCCCCTGGGCTCCATTCTGCAAGTTGATGGTTTGAGAACTACCCTCCCCGATTTGAATGCTCAGGCACTTGTTTCTCTCGTCCCTGAGATTGTGTTTCCCAATATCATCTCTCTGGAATTTGAAGGGGACAATTATGCTTGGGAAGTGTCCTTGTTGGGTAATTTGGGGGCATGTTTTTTCTGTAAAAATAATGGCCATGTAAAAAAAGATTGCCCTTCCCTAAAGAAATCTCATAATCCTAACTTTAATATTGATGATAGTAATAATCTGAGAAGTGATAACAACAAAATGTCAAAATTTGTTTCCTCCTCAAAAGAGGGGGTCTCTGTACCCTTGGATACTCATACTGACATAGGCCAAGAGACAGTCAAATCTGGCCTAGAATGCCCTATTGGTGATAGTGTTGGGAATAAATTTGTTAGTCTTTCAAATTATTTGTTTGAGGATGAATATGAGGTTGTTCAAGCCCCCTAAAATAATGATCCCTCCAAGAACCTTGGCGGGTGTCAATCAGTATATTATAATCCTCCTTTCCCTGATCAAGGAAAGACTGTGAATCCCCCCCTCCAACCTAGGCTAAATGCCCAATAGATTGCTCTGGCAAGTATTAAGGAGAAGACTGATCTTTTAAGAAATTCTACCCTAGTCCCATCTAACTTGAGGGTGAGTAATCCCTTACCTGGTATCATGAACTCCATGGTGGATGGTTCCATTGATAGACAGATTGTTCCCTTTGGCAGTAATGATGAGCAATTCATTGAGGTGGTTAGTAAAAAACTGAGAAAGAAAAGAAAAACATCTGATAGACAATCTCTTTCCAATGATAATAGCAATAAATTTAATGAGGTTCCTGAATGCTTTAATAGGTTGTACAAGAATAAAAAAACCTCCTCTAAATAAGTTCTTATGATGATGCACACACATAGCTGGAATGTTAGGGGCCTGGAGATGTCTGATATAAAGTATGTTGTCAGAAAATGGTGTAATAGAATTAAGGAAAAGGACATTATATATCTTAAAGAGATCAAGGTGGTGGGGTTCCAGGCTTATACTATGTTGAGATTTATGTGGGAGCAGGCCATAGGGTTTCATTCCAATCATAAGAGGTGTAAAGGTGGCACTGCCATTATGGTTGGACCCAAGTGAACTGACAAGATCATGGCTAATGGAGTATCTCCCTATCAAAGGGCCCTATGGGTTACCTTTAAGGAGAAAGATTGTGTTTTTGGTGTTTGCAACATCTATGCTGCTAATGACTATAGAGACATAGCTAAACTTTTGGACTGGCTAACAAATGGATTACCGAATGCACACTAGAACTTTGTGGGAGATTTTAACATGATTGAAAATGGAGATGACAAAAGTGGTGGTATTAAACATTGTTGGAAGGGGAATGAACAATTTTTCTGGTCCAAGTTCAAAAGAATATTTAACCTGATTGACCCCATGGAGAGGAGGAAAGGATCTTCTTGTGGTATTTGGTTCACATGGTGCAACAACCAAAGTGGTAAACAGAGATTGTACTACAGATTGGATAGATGTTATGTAGATGCTTCTTTCTTTTCCTTCCACCCTCAGAGAGGGAAATCCCCCATTTGTGTATCCCCGCCTAGTATCTCAGACCACTCTCCTATCTCCTTCATTGTTGATCTTGACCTTGATCCTTCCTCTATGGTTAGACCTAGGAGGGAAAATGGATTTAAATTGAATGTCTCCTTGCTAAATGATGAGGAGAATGTAGATGTTATTTTGATGGTCTCTCAGCTGACTAAATGTTCACCCCATCTCAGACCAAGGGAGTAATGGGAGAAAATTACTACATCTTGGCAAAAAGTGTTTCAAATTATTGGAAAGAATAATGCTATGGATAGGTCTAAGGAGGAATCATTTCTTCAAACTAGGCTTAATGAGATTGAACAAGAATTAAAGAATAAGGGGAATGATCTCAAGTTGAAAAGAGAGTTGTCCTCAGTGAATAACATTTTAAGGAAAGTATAAAATTTTAAGATTAAAGGGCAGAAGGTTAGAGCTCGGATGAACTGGATAAAAGGGGGAGATAAGGGGTCCAGTTATTTCTTCAATCTTATCAGAGCCAAGAATAAGAGAGAACTTATTGAAGATATTCAATTCCTAATGATGTAGTCACCAATGATCTGGTTACCATCAAAGAGGCATCCTTCAATTTTTATAATAGTCTTTTCTCATCTGAACATGGAGATAGTAACCAGAGGGCATTAGAGAAGTGTTTAGGGTTAATCCCTAAGAAAATCTCTTGTGAGGATGCTAAGGCTTTGATCCATAATATCTCTTTGGAAGAAATCAAAAGTTCGATCAATTCACTAGCCAATGGCAAGTATCTAGGAATAGATGGTCTACCTGTTGAGTTTTACAAGAAACACATAGAGTGGATAAGATTGGAATTACTGGCACTATACGAGGATGTTTTTGCATAGGGGTCCCTTGGAGATAATATAAATAAGGGTGTTATCAAGTTGCTACCAAAAGGTGGTGACAAGACTTTGGTTAAAAATTGGAGACCTATCACCTTACTGAATACCTCATATAAAATCATTGCAAAAATACTGGAAAGGAGAATTGTTGGATTAATAGATAAGTTCATTTCTGCCACATAGACTACATTTATAAAAGGTAGATATATTTTGGAAAATATGGTCACCAGTTGGGAGGATATGCACTAGGCCAAAGCTGATAATCATAATGTTGCAATGGTCTTACTAGACTTTGAGAAAGCATATGATAGAATAGAATGGCAGTTTGTTAAGGAAATGCTACAAGCATTTGGTTTTCCTTCATACTTTTGTAAATGGACAGATATTCTTTTTAAGTACTCATCTACAGTTGTTAAAATTAATGGTGATATATCTGAAGCCATCCCATTAAGGAGATCTATAAGATAGGGGTGCCCTATTGCCCTAGCCCTATTTTTTATTGTTGTAGATGCTCTCTACTACATTCTAAGGGCCCCATATCTTGGACCCTCTATCAAAGGTCTTACTCTTCATAATGTTGATGATCTGATTAATGCTCAATTTGCTGATGATACTGTCTGAGGATAATTTTGATAATGCCATGGATAGACTTCAGTTCTTTTTCTTGGCTTCTGGTGCTAAGATATCCCCTCACAAGTCTACTATCCTTGGATGGTCTGAGTCTCCCCCAAACTAGATCACAGGTAAAGGGTGGCAATGGACAGGACCGAACCCTATTGTAAGATATCTTGGTATTCCCTTTGCCATTAATCTGGCTAGTCAAGATATGTGGCAATGGTTATACTCTAAAATTGAAAGGAAACACTTTAAATGGTAGACACACATGCATTCCCTGGCTGGTAGAGTGCAGATTGTTCAAAAGGTTCTCTCCTCTCATCACATTTATTATGCCTCTGCATGGGTGTTTGCTAATTACCAAACTAATAAGCTTGAAAATAATATGAGGGACTTCCTATGGTCTAATGGGATAGGGCACAAGAAGAGACACTGTGTGAATTGGAATTGGTGTTGCAGACCTAGATGTATGGGGGGCTTGGGTATTAAGGATATTAGGGCTCATGGAATTGCCCTAGCCTCCAAATGGATTGTAAAATCCCTATATGGAAATGAACCTTGGAAGGTGCTGATAAGAAACAATATTGAAAGGTCAGTTGCTAAGAAAGGTAAAACTTGGAGGAATATCCCCTTATGTGATATTGTACTTGGGGATTATAGCTTGAAAGTGTTTGGCTCTATTGTATTTGCATCACTTTGGAAGGCATGGTCACAAGTAAGGAGGTTACTACCCTCTAAGGATGCAATAGGTAGTCCTCTGGCTTATGCTATTGTGGATAGATCTATTTGGTGGAGGGTGAACTTGAATAACAAACCCCTTGCTTTGACCCAAAGCTGCTCTGCTAAGATCTGGAATGAGAAAGGTATATCCCTGATTAGCAATGTACTAATTGATAACTGATTTGGCTCTTGGATAGAGATCAAATCTAAATATGAGATTCCAACCTCACAAAAGGAAACATACTCTCTCATTGGTAAGGCTACACGGTGTTTTTTCCTGGTAAGATCCTACATACTGATTCTTTTTTGAAACAGCTTAAGTGGTTGGATGGTTCTCTATTCTTGGAAATATCTACTAAAAAGATTTATCTGATGCTAAAAGAGGACTACTTAATCTTCTCTAGAGTTAAGCAAGGTTGGGATTGTGAATGGCCTAAGTCCAGATGGCAATTTTTTTTTTACTTCATTTGGCACTCTCCCATTGAACCTAAAAATTCTTGTTTTAGATGACTTCTTTTGTTAAGAAAGCTTGTTGTTGGCTCCTTTTTGTCTGCTAAGGGTCTCATGTCTATTAAGTGTGTTGGGTGTGATGTGCAAGAGTCCTTTGAACATTTTTTTTTGAGTGTGAATTTTCCCGAGGTGTGTGGTCCATTTTTCTTGGTCCTTCTCTTTCTTGGAATCATAGGCCTAGTCTTTCTTGGAGTGAAGTCCTTTATGGTTTTGTAGAGTCTTTTGACTGTAAGATGAACCAGTTCTGGTTTGTCCTGTCTTGTGAGCTGTTATGTTTTTTGTGGAAGAAAAGAAATGGAGAGGTTTTTTAGAACAAGAGGAGGAGGCTTACTAAGTTTAATAATAAACTCACACATTTCTTTATCATGTCACAAGTTTCTACTGTCATGGAGATATCTAAAGTTAGATTTATGATATTGATTTGTGAGGGTGCCTTGCAGATTTATAAGGATGACATTCAGTCTGTTCATTACTTCAGGGAACATATGGATATGTTGTAGCCAAAGGAGATCGAGGCCTTAACTCAGTACATGAAAAAGTTCAATCTTGAAGATTCAGATGTGCTTCCTCCTAGAGGTGAGGAGCAGGACATAGGATAGCAATGAATAGGGTGGCTCCTTCTGTTACTTTTTATATGGCCAATGAGGCATTTTGTATTAATCCCTCTTATATGATGTTTTTATTGTAATACTCACTTAGTTGATCCAGTGCTATGACTTGTTTTGTTATATATGTAAGAAGGATATTGTATAAAAGTGGGAAACAGAAGATAAGCAATGCAAAATAGATGTAAACGGGACACTTGATAAGATATTGTATATGTTCTGAACTATTTTAATATAAAAAAAAATTCAAATGTTGTCTACTAGGGTTAGACATAAACCTACTTAGAACTCCCATTGCTTGGGCTATATTTGGTCTATTGCAAAGAATTGCATACATTAAGATACTAATGGAACTAGCATAAGGAAACTAAGATATCTCTTCAATATCATCAAAATTAGGACACATGTCGAAACTCAACTGTGTACTAACCAATATTTATTGGTTTATAGTCTTGCATATTAAACCTTTGCAAAATGTATCAATATACTTACTTTGACTTAACCAAAGCTTTTTGTGAATATGATTCTTGTTGATCTCCATCCCAAGAATATATCTAATACCCCCAAGTCCTTCATATCAAATGAGAAAGAAACATGAGTATTGAGATCCCTAATTATCACCTTGATGTTATGAATAAACAACACATCATCAATATGCAAGGAAATAATCAATATTTGATCATCAATAACCTTAATATAAACACAATGATCATTTGCACTTCTAACATAACTACCTCTAAAACCACATCTTGGATGACTATTTTATACCATACAAAGATCATTTTAACCTACAAACCAAGTGTTATTTTCCTTTCACAACAAACTCAGAAAGTTGTCACGTATAAATCTCTTCTTCAAGATCCCTATGTAAGAAAGAAATTTTAACATCCATTTTCTCTATTTCAAAACCATAAGTAGAAGCAATAGATAATAATAATATAATAGATGTTAACTTAGCAACATGAGAGAAATTTTTTAGTGAATTTAGTTTCCTCTCTCTAGGAGTAGCTCTTGGCCACCAATCTAGCCTTTCACTACTCTAACTGGCCATCTACACCAAACTTCTTAAATAACCACTTGCATCCAATGGGCTTCCCTTAGTTGGGAAAAATAACAAGATCTAAGGTGTCACAACTATCTAAGGCCATCATCTCCTCTTTGCATAGCCTGAATCCTTGAATCACTTTCTTCAAAGGAGAGAGCCTCCTTGACCTATCTAGGTTTATTGTTAGTACTCAACAAAGAAATTTTAGAACAAAAAATTGATGGGATATACTTCTTAACTGGATTCTATTGTCTTGTGGACCTCCTTAATATAGTAGTAACGGGCTCTACTTGTTCTTCTTCTAAACCCTCTTCTAATTCTCCATCCTCAAATCAATCTAATTGTCCTTCCACATGTGCATCTACCTCCTTCTCTACCTTTGTCTCAAAGTGCATTGTCTTTGTCTTCTCTTTTGGTTGTTCTTCACTTGAGTAAGCTCTAAACTCCCTAAAAAATACACCTCTATAAAATATCATTTTACGAGTTAGAGGATTCCAAAGCTTATAATATTTTGCATTCTTACCATAACCAATGAAGATGCATTTATGTGCTTTCGGATCTAGTTTAGATTGCTTCTTTTGAGGCACATGAACAAAAACCTCACAAACAAAGGCCCTTAAGTGCAAAACAAAAGGATTTCTACCTATCCAAACTTCATAAGGAGTTTTATCAACAAGAGTTGAACAAGGGGATTGATTAATTAAATAAAATGGAATACTTATATCTTCTATCCAAAAGTATTTGTCAAGCTTCACACCACTCAACATACTCCCAACTTTGTACATCAAGCTTTGGTTCATTCTTTTTGTTGGCCCAGTTTTTTAGGAGTATAAGTAGTCTTTTACTAAACAATAGCTACATGCTTACAAAACTCATTTATTTCCCTAGAGAAATATTCACACACATTATCAAATATCAACACCCTTATCTTATAATCTGATTATTTCTCAACTAAGGCTTTAAATTTCTTAAACCTAGTGAAGACCTCAGATTTTGCATGCATAAAATAAATCTAGGTTTATCTTGAAACATTATCAAATAAATTAAAATAATAACTAGATTTTCCAAAAGAGTGAACATCCATTGGCCCAAATACATCTAAATGAATTGTCTCTTTATCTTATCCTTATTAGCCTCATTAGGAAAAGATGATATCTTTTATTTACCAAACACAATTCTCATAAATATTTTCTACCAACATAATAATTAGAAATACCATCAACCGACTTTTTTATTTAAAATGGTTTTAATACCTTTTTCAAATATGTGACACAATCTACAGTGCCACAACATACATGAATTTTCAACACCAATTACAGTGATAGAGTTACAAAAAATGGAGGAATTAAGCCTAAACAACGCCCCTATTTGAGATCCCTTGGCTATCACCAAACTTCCTCTCACCAACCTGCAACTAGACTTGTCAAAAGTAACAGGTCTTCCAGAATCGTTTAACTTATAGAGGTGCACTTTATGAGACACTTATAGGTGAAATCCTAAACCATTTTTTTATTGGCACTAATATGGGGTGGACACTTAAATTATTATTATGTTAGGATGGATTATGTTGTTATTGTAGGGCCAGCTAGCTATAGGCCACATGGTCAACTCCCTTTAATGTATCTAAGGATTTTCTAGTATTTTCCTTTCTCCTTGGACCTTCCTCAAGCATGCAAGGCATATTGAGAGTCTGTGAGGCCCTACCCCGACCCGACCTATCTCTTCAGTTATTTTCATATTGGAACTATTATGGATGCTAGTTTTGACACACTATGGATACAGAACTTTACATGGTCCCACGATTTTGGTAATATTGATATATATTGATGCTTCATTTTCTATGCCTTGTGGATTATAGAATATTATATGATTCTAGATTAGGGTAATATTGTGATGATGTATGTTATTATCTGAATTTCAGGATTTGTTATAATGTTAGAAATATGTTTGCATATCTTGTAGATGGATCAAATTTTAAGGATTATGATGAATTGCTTTGATCTATGACAAATCGTATTTTATAATGACAAGTCTTTGCAGAATGAATATATTGTATTCTGATTATGTGTTGTTTATTATATGAGGCTATTGGGAAGTACTAATGTTTAAATTGAGATGTGCAAGAAATTATCCATGTGACCATGGAAATATTATGGAGAATCAAGCCTAGGCCAATGTGCGTTAGTAAAACCAGGGGTTGTCTATTTGGAGAGACAACACCCCGTATGTATTTGTATTTTATTCGTAAATGTAAAATGTTGCATGAGTGTGAATTGTATTTATTGAATTGTTTAAATTGTTTAAGGGACAATTGCCACGTGTGTATTGTGATGTGGAATTATTTTGCAGTGTCACTTGACACCTATGTAGTATGTTGTGTTGGCAATTTGTCATGTCACCTTTTTGGAGAGTTTTATTTTTTGTTAATTGTTATATCCCCTAATTATCCTTGAAGGAACCAAGAAATCTAGGTTAGTGAGCCACAAGGAGGGTCAACTCAAAGTTGACCCGTAGGTTAACTTTAGGTGGACTTTCTGAAGGTCAAATCAACTAGTAGAGTCAATTTTAGAGCATTTCTATTAGGCCTCATGGGGTACCTATGGGTGAAGGCCAAAATTGGCCATGTGTCTTTCCCTTAGGACTTGTTTAACCACCCAAAAAAGTGGTTTTCCCAAGATGGACGAATTCCATCTATAGGAGTGCCCTCCTTGGTAGGATAACCTTCTTGAAGGGAGTAATCCCTCTTCCCCATTCCATTTCCCTTCCCTAGACACCTAGGTTAGGGAGTGTGTAAGACCTAGGGAAGACCAACCCAATGGGGGATCCCTCACTCTATCCAAGAGGTTGGAAGGAGTGAGAGAGGCCTTCTTAGACTAAGAATGGAAGCTTAGTGAGTAATCACCTACTCTCCATCCTTGGAGATTTTTGGGAGAAATTTGGAGAAAAAAATCAGTTTTAGGACAGCAGATTTGGGGGCTAAAGAATTTTTGCAGAAAAAGATTAGAGGATTGGGCAGCTCTTCTTCAAGCTTTCCCTTAGATTTCCCTTGGCAGGTCAAGGTTGGTGTTGTTTTTCCCCTCTTATGTAAATGTAAAAATGTGATAGAAAATGTTGAATGGAAATTGCTATAACTCTTTATTTGTGTTATATTTGTAAAAATCTATGTGTTTTCTTGTTCATTTCTATTTTATGTATTGTTGTGTTTGGGGAGTGTTCAAGACCATCCTTTCCTTGGGAGGAAGGATTGGTCTTGGGGGTGGAAGGAGTTTGACAACCCTTAGGGTGAGAGGCTCTCATTTTGAGAGTGATCTCAAGGGTCTGTCCATGAGACCCTTGCTACCTTTCTTTTGTGTTATTTCTTCTTGGGGGTCATAAGGGGTGCAAATATGGCATGGTTGCCTTTTTGGGGGTCATAAGGGTGTAGGGATTAAGGATGAATTCTGGTTATTCATTCATGGGTGCCATGAGTTGGCTGTAAGTTTTATTTAGCAGATTTCTCCCCTAGGGTACTTGGTCCACTTCCACCCTAGTAAGGCATCACATTTTGTGATGGAGTTTCAGCTTGGGAAGGGATGTGACTATTGTGTTGATTTCTTTTCCCCTTTGCTTGTTGTATTGCTTGGTTGTAACCCCGTCTAGGTCTTGATTCTCCAAGCTCGGGGGTGGCTTCTGGTAAGCCTAGGCTGGGAGGTGAGCATCCCATGGTCACAGCCCTAAAATTTTATATGCAGGTTGCTGGGAAAAGATCTAGGAGTTGCAGATTTTTATTCAGATACAGATTCCCTATTTAAATGCAGAAAAGCAAAAAGAAAATGTAATTTTATGAATTGTAGCAAAAAAAAATATATGTAAATAAAGAGCTTTAGGTAGTATTCTTTTTATTCTTTGTATAAAGGTTAAGAATGAGAAGACTGGTTAGATTACTCACCCATTTTATATATGGGCCAATGTAATTTAATACTCTGTAAGCAATGTAATTTTTACTTAAATTTTGATGCCTATTATGTTGCTATAGACTACATCTAAATCTTGTCTCAAAAAAGGGGTCTGTTATCTGGTTTATTTTCTGCAATTTAAAGAAAAAGAAAGGAATGCATTAGGTTTCATTATTTACTTGCATAGTTTAATTGCTGTGAACTCTGTTTAGACACGGTTGAAAAAGAACTAGTATTTTACATTGCTGTAGAAAGCATGATGTATGGCTGTAAAAAAAAAAAAAAGAATAAGATTTATTCATAATGCTGTTACAAAACTAGGGTCTGTATGCTTAGATGTTAGAATCTCAAAACAAAATAAGGGTTTCCAACCCTATTGTCTTAACATTTAATTATATATATCTATAAATATATAAGTATATATATTGAAAAATATATACCTATATATATATAAATATATATAAAAATTTCTATATGTGTATTTCCCTGCAACAACAAAAAAGAAAAGAAAACATATTCTGAACTTATGTATCCCTGTTACAAAAATATATATAAAGCATTGCATGCTCCTGTGTTAAAAATAATTTAGAATAAACTTCCTAATCCTAACCCTATATATATATATATATATATATATATATATATATATATATATATATATATATCCTTGCATCTGAAAACATACTCCAGGGATACCAAAAAAAAGGAGAAATATATGTATAGACTTGAAACATGACAATGGATATATATAAATACATATATAAAAATATGTATATATATATATACATATTTATATTTATATTTACATACTTATAAATTTTATAAAAAAAGGAAATATCATACAAAAAAAGAGGGAGATCGTAGCACCGGCCGAGCCACTGTGTGTAAACACAGTGGACGGCTCTCGGGCCGCGCCACTATGTTTACCCACTGTGTGCGCCACTGTGCTTACCCACAGTGGACGACACGGGAGGTGCCGCCACTGTGCGTAAGCACAGTGGATAGTCCGTGGCCGCCACTGTGCGTATACACAGTGGACGGCACCGCCGTCACTGTGTATAAACACAGTGGCGTCTGGGAGAGCCCTGCGCCACCTCCTCCACTCTTCCCCCTCTGTGAACAACCTCCGCCTTGCCCATGGCCGTTGTGCCCTAATCCGCCTCCGTACCTGCAATCACACTAAACAATAAAAAAAAGGTGGTATAATAAACCCTAACCCATTTCGAGTTAGGGTATAAATTTGTAAGAAAATAAAATAAAATAGGAATAAATAGAAATGCAACCCTAACCCAATTTCGGGTTAGGGTTAGCATTTTAGGAATAGGGGAATTCTTTATTTAAAAAGAATTTTAAATTAGGGAGGGGAAATTCAAATTGGAATTTTAAAATTTGATTTTAATATATAACTGGGGTTATTTTAATAATTGAATTATTATATGTTTTTATTCTTTAGGGAATTAAAATTTTAATATAGTAAAATTAAAGGGGTTTAAAAATGGAGAGTTAATATAGTTGGATACACCATACATTAAATCAATTAATTTATTTAATTAATCAATAGATTTTCCTCAACTCATTAGGACGTTAGGTTATATTGTAAATGGGGAAAATTTAAAAAGGAGAAATTGTAAAATTATTTTTATGAACCTTAAGCCCTTGAGACCCGATTTTGGTCGGATTAAAATTAAATCGTCAAAATTAAGGGGGTTTAGGGAGATTAGAACTGGCTTTAGCTTAATATTGGGTTTAGTGGGGCAAATGGCATTAATTAGGAATTTGAACCCCTATCGGTTGGATTTAAATAATGAATCCGCATGTGCATCAATTATTTTAAAACATTATCATTTTATGGCCGGAAATGATTTCATTCATTAAGATAACCCATTTAACCCTCGTTTCAATTTACGACAACTTAGTTAAGGGAATTGAGCTAGCTAACTAATCCGTGGCGCTGATTAATCCCCACCAACTAAAGTTGCTCGTTCGAGTTGGTTAATTAACCCAACCTTAGTAAACAATTTTATTGTTACCCTAGATAAGACAAACTCAAATAAAGTTATTATAACTGTAGGATATATTGCGAATTCATGTGGTCAAAAAAAAAAATTTGTTGTTCCGTTTTTGTGCCCAAAAGTTGGGCACGACAGAGTCAACATTCATGGAAATTCTTCACATTTCTTCTAAAATAATTATAGGAATAACATTGTCCATATTTGGTTTTGTACCACCAGTACCTATGGAAACAATTAGATTTTCCCAAAATTTAGGCAAAGAGAAAAGAAACAAAATACAATTATCATCATCTTTTATCTAAACATATATTGATGCAAGATGGCTTAGAATTAAATTAAAAGCATTCAAATATTTTGTAATAGAATCACCATCCTTAATTTTTAATGAATACAAACATCTTTTGAGATATAACTTGTTAGATAAACTTTTGGTTTGGTATATTTCACCTATATTCCTCCAAAACTTATATGCGACATCTTTTGTAGATACATGTAGGAGGATAGAACCTGTAAGACACAATTATATGGTTTCCACTGCCTTCTTGTCTAACTTCTTCCAATCTTCATCTAACATAGTATATGTAGATGGATGCTTTTGTTGTGAAACTAACAACCATTGATCTCTCTCTTCAAAAAGATCCTCCACCTTCAAATTCCACATCTCATAACTAGTTCCATTGAACTTCTCAATATCTTGGTGAGAGGTAGAGGCCATCGTATATAATCTTTTTACAAATTTGTGAAAAACCCACAAAACAAAAGCTCCCATTGTAGTAAAAAACCTTCAACACTATAAAGAGAAAGACATCAGTCTCTCAACCAAACCATAAGCTCTGATACCAAATGTTGAGAATCAAGGTGAAGGAAAATTTCAATATGAACTTAGACAATGTGATTCAAATCTAGAAACTAAGATTAGCAATAAGATAGAGTGATCATCAATTCACTTTAAAATAGGAGAAACAACAATAACAAAGATAACACCAAATTTACGTGAATAAACCCCTAAGGGAAAAAAATATGCTAAAGAAAGAGAGGAAAGTATATTATTAGCACAAGAAGATTATGCAAAAATACACTTATCATGGAACCTTTATAGAATTTGGTAGCACCTAGATACTTGCACTTCAAAAGGCTAAACAAAACTTGATGAAGACCCTCTCCAAGCCACTTTTTATATAAAAAATGACTATGTTGTGTGATATTGATATAATGTGAAAAAATTGATTCCCCCACCTAGAAACCACCATCGTGTAGCTCGAAATAGCCACTTACAAATGCTCTTACAGCTACCATAAGGCATCTCTCATGCATGGGTGCCTAGGGACCAAGATAGTAATATTTTGTTAGAAAATGTTATGACATCCACCATAACTATCATAGATGCTCTTAAAACATCTTACATGTGTCCAAACAACCCAAAATGAAAGATTCCAAAGGGGGGTGCCTAGGTATTTTGTCCTTTTCCTAAATTCAAAATAATGAACGTAACTTTGTATTTACATGAGCTCTTTTACCACTCTTGGTAAATAAATTTCTTCCCTTATAGGTAAATTGGAAATAACATTACAAGAATAAATAATACAAGGATTTACAAGGTTGATGACACCTTAATCCTAAGAATGTACCCCCCTTGTGATGGTGTTTTTCATTGTAGTCCTAAGGTGTACTTATCAATCTCTATAATTTTGGTTGATTATAATACGTTGGTTATATGTTTTGCCTTCGTTCCTATGAGATATGTACTCCTTTTTCCTCTATTCCTATAGGAACACATACTCTTTTTTGTTTTGTTCCTTTGGGAGCATGTGCTCTTTGGCTTATATTCCTACAGGAGCATGTGCTATCTTTTCCTACAATCACTTAACATAATGCATCTTGTTAGTGATTTATGAGCTTGATTTATCTATCTAATCCTAGCAACATGGTAAGATACTCATAAAGAATATTGTGATACAAGGATCACCCAACATAACACAACTTATTGGCTAGTTAAATCCATGTCATTTAAGATATACATGAATCACCCAACATAACACAACTTGTTGGCCAATGGAATTTGTGTCGCTTGGAATGTTTGTGGACACAACTTGCTAGTCTTTGGACCATGGAACCTTATTTACCATTGTATGATCTTGCCTCTTTTTAGAAGTTCACTTGTGTGTTTGCAATAGCATTCTAAGGATGATACTTAGTGATTGAGACAAGTTTAATATTGAGGTCCCTTCACCTAGTTGAATGGGAAGCTTTGTTTTCCTTAGTACTAATATTCTTGTATGTAAGCCTTCTTTATATGCTTCGTGTTTGTTTCATGTTTATTGTTTGCTTCATGTTCTCTATATGCTTCGTGTTTGATGTATGTTTCATATCTATTTAATGGTTTATGTCTATTTGGTATCTTCTATTCACCGCATGTTTATTGTCAAGTTCATGTGGGTATTGTACATATCTTACATATGTATGTATGATTTTTTTTGTGCTTTGTGTGTGTGACAATGTGGGTCGATAGGATTCTAATTTGGGGGGCTTGTGCATCTCACAGTTTGGTTTCATCCTATCTTTTAAGTGTCTCACCCTCAACTACACTTTCCTTTACTATGGGTATGAGCGTAAGTTCACTCCCCCACTAAAGTGGGGGCTAAATTTAGCATAGAATTGTTTTTACCCTAACAATTTCATACTTTATTTGGCACTTGCTCTAGTGTCCCCTAGTTCATTTTAAAACCGATTATGCTCTATGTTATCCTAAAAACTCATTGATGGTCCTATATTTAAAAATTTATCAAACATGAAGTACGATTCTAGGTCCTACATTTGGGGGATCAATTCTTGGTTCTCCCTTTTGGAGGCCCATTTTTGGGTCTAGAACCCAACAACCTATTCTTGCCAAAATGCATTGAAATTTGGGGTGTTGCAAGTGTCAACCTTTGTATATGGTGATCTAGTCTAGATCTTTCTATTTGATCATTATTTATCGACCTACACCTATTAAACCTTTGTGGTCCATATATAAAGAGTATCTTTTATCCTTCGTAACAAGTAGACTAGAATAGAGAAAGATGATTCAAGGAATTGACTATCAGACTATAGTGTAGGAAACTACAAGCACTTTACGTTTGCAATTTCATCATAATGAAGCTACACTCAAGTATTGATTCATGTTTCTTATTTATTTTTGTCATTATTTTATTGTACTAACACTTGCAAGACTTCCAAAAGAGAATTGTATCACCACCTTTTTATGGATCTCCTTGAATGGGTTTCATACCTAAGTCAATCTTGTCATTTCAAATTTATCATTCTTTTAGCATTTTTTTTGTGAGGGAATTCTTTCTATCTCGTCATTACTATTGTGGAGTTGGGAACACCAACACGAGGTTTGACTTAGGCAAGCTCCTATAAAACACAAGCATTTTCTCCATTTCCCATGTGCATAGATTCAAATTTGACAACAAGAAGTTGCAAACAAGAAAAGAAGAAACTAACAAACATTTCCAAACTTTGAATTGACAAAAACCTTGTGACTAGGGCATCCAGTATCCCTGTGCTACCATTTTTTCTATAGTTTTTAGTAGATAGGTGTGCAAAGCTTTTTAATTCCATCTTCAGCCATCTCCCAAGCACCTATCACCTTCAAACATGGGTGCCTAGTGCTTCTATCACATCCAACTCTAAATTTAAGTTCTAGGTTCTTCTTTGTATCTAAATTTTAAATCATTGTCTCTTTTACATTACATGTTGTGTTTGTTGCATTTGTCAAACTTAGTCATTTTAGCCATTGTTAGTATATAGTTCATACACACACACACACACACACACTTCACAAACTTTATTTTATAATAAAGGAACAAAATCCCAATTTAGCTCTTGTTTGAGGACATTAGCTAAACCTAATTGTGTTTTAATGTCATGCAGAATTGAAATATTTGAGGTTGCATTGTTAGTACAAGAATCTCATTTCCTACATTTCATAAATATGGAACAAAAACATTACATTAAATGCAATAAATGATGGAATACTAAGAGTAAACTCTTGCCTCTTCTAAGTTCCCACTTAGAGAAGTTTCATAGTCACTCATTTGTCCACTTACCGTGTAATTAATTATCTCATTTTATGCATTTACATGTGAGAAAATATAAAAAAAAATGTTCACAACCCACCTTTACCACTACTAGTGGAACCCATCACCCCTTATAAATGTATTACAAACAATAGTGAGAAAAAATATTACAAATTAATTTCCCAATACACCCTAAGTGTCTTAGGACACATTTCAAGGATGTTGGAATCATGACATAGGATTTACAAGGTAGATGTCACCTTAATCCTAACATCCCTCAATTCTAATAACTCATATCATATAAACCTTTTTGTTGGTACATATCAACTACACTTGCTTATTTTGGTGCACTTTTGACACAAGGAGATGCAAAAGGTTGAGAAAGGGCTATTACATTAGTCAATATGAGCCCAAGTATACAATAGAATGAGCATATCTAGCAATTATCTTTGATTTTCAAAAAATAATATCTTACATGCTCACTCTTTAATAATTGTTCATCTCCAAGCTTGATCAAATGGAATGACTATTATCTATAGATTCTACTATAGGATAAATGACTAAAAGTGTCATGATCTAGAGTGAATTTGATATTGAATATGTATACACATAAATAAATTAAGGGGCAAGTTGTTGTAGATCAACTAGATAAGATATCCCTTATCGATGATCATCTCTTGGTTGTTAACTTTCCTAATGAAGCTTTATTCACAACTAAAGATACCTCTACATGGAAATTATATTTTGAAATTAAGGGGCAAGTTGTTGTAGAACAACCAGATAAAATATCCCTTATTGATGATCATCTCTTGGTTGTTAACTTCCTAATGAAACTATATTCACAACTAAAGATACCTCTACATGGAAATTCTATTTTATTTTTTCTTGCACTAGTCATGGAGTAGGTGATACTACAAGGAAATATCATAGGAAAAAAATTCAATTAGGCTTCTTGCATACAAACAACTCCATTCAATGTGAGACCATCCTTGCAAAAATTGAAATGGCTATTTGATGAAAAATACACTATCCTCTTGCCTATGGGGATTCACCATTGATAATCAAAATGTCAAAGATGAATGCCAAACAAAAGATGAAAAATACTCCTTTATGAAGTATAGTTGATAATATTAATTTGTATATCACAAATATCTAGCAAATTTATCATCTAAAAATAGAGTTGTTGTGGAAAATATTTGATCTCTCTTAGAGATGTCATAGAATAGTCGACATTGTGAGTTTCTAGTTGAAAATCTACCCATTCTTGCATATTATGCCTTCTATGTTTTTTAATTTCTTTTTTGAGGGTCCTTGGCCATAGTTTCAATTATATACCTTTATTCATTTTTGTAGAGCATCAAGGCTTAGATATTTAATAAACCTTTATGTTCTCATGTTGTTGGATGTCACATTGGGGGCATATGCCTATCCTAAATTAAACACTATATTTATATAGGTGTTACTAGGACACTAATGGACACACTACCAAATTCATTTTCCCATGTTTGGAGAAATATTCATGTTCATTGACTTTAACACTAGCCCATGTTGTGCATACACAATGCACTCTTTACATTTCTTTATATATAATTATATTCTTATATGAGTCGACTCTTATGATTGGACATATTCACATGATTATATTATTATATGTTTACATCCTTATATTATATTTATTATTCATTTGATTTTTCTCTTGCTTTGATAATTCAAAATGTTTTGCACCCAAATTTTATGATTAAACATGGTGCATCTATTGATGCAATGATTTTCTATTTGTCGGAGTATCTTTTTTGGGTCAAATGTTATGTGTTATCAACATTAGACATATAAATACACTTTCCCTCATTCAAGGTGGTTCTTGGTATCCTTTTTCATTATCCTTGTATACTTCATGACTTGTGGTGCTTTGTTATGCCTTGTGATTCTCCATAAATTTCCTTCTTATTAATTCCTATCACATACCCTTTCTTGCTTATGGAACCAAATATTCTTGTAACCTCTTTGTTCTTACAATAAAGAATGTATGATTCATCTATTTAACATCTTTATTCCATTTAGATGGATCCTCTTCTTTGTAGTGGGTTATTCAAGCTTGCATTGGATGCACATGCTCTTGCAATATAATTCTACATTGTGGTGACCACCCCTTGGTCTCATTGGCCTTCTACAATAACATGATTGTAATCTTATGTCATAGTTGTTCTAGTGATCTCATTTTACCTTTGTGATGGTTCCAATTTAAATTATGGTTGTTTGAGTCTTCTTGTAGTGGTCTATCCCACCCTTGGTGGTAGAAGTGTTGGAATAAAAGTAGTCATTTCTCACATTGGTAGTGTGTTCCTTGGAATTGGTGTGCTCTTTCGCCAGTGTCATGTGCTTTATCTTAATGGTTATCATCTATTTGTTGGTGGTGCTCTCGTGGGTTTGTGTCTATTGAGAATGTTTCCTAGTTCTCATATTGTGAATGTATGTGCTTTAATGCTCATATGTACATCTTTATGTTTGTTTAGTGATCTTGTGGTAGTGTGTCAATGGTTGTGATTTTACATTAGTTTTTTATTTCCTCATGGTTTCATGCTTTATCCTAGAATGATTGGACTAGTTTCTATAATTTATCCATCATCTAATCTTGACACCTTATTCATCATCCTAATTATGCATAACTTTGTGATCAATTCATAGTTAACGGCTAAACCACTTTTGTTGCCACGTGTCTTAGGTTATCATTATTTTTATGTTTTAAAGAATTTGAATGCTTGTTTTCATGTTTTGAATAATTTGAATCATTATTTTCACATTTTAAAGAATTTGAATAATTGTGTACATGTTTTGTATTTATATTTGATAATTATCAATAATTTTATTATTTTAAAAATTATATTTGATTGATATAAAATTCAACATTGTGTCAAGGAAACAACTAAAGACTCAAACATTGGAGGAGTGTGAAGCTAAAAATGAGAAGGAAATCAAATAAATGAAACAACCTCATAAAAATAAAAAATTGAACTATATAGATGAATATATATCACCTTTGCCAATTCAATTAGATCACGATGTATCTTTTCAAGACAATAAATTCAAATTTTTGGAAAAACATAGCAATTAAGAAATTGAATTCCAAGTTTAAAGTGTGTCTTCTTTTCAATCTTACCATGACATTGAATAATGTTTTCAAATATCAATTGAATTAATAAATTATGAAACAATTAAAATGATGATGCTACACCATTTACTATTCAAAATATAATAAATATTACAAATTTTGAAGATGAACAAAATTTGTGTAATGAAACAAATTTATTAATGAAGCAAGCTAACCATTGAGAACCCCGCCTAGAATTTTGCATTAAATACTTAAGTTACTAATTAGTATTGATGAGAATATTTAAATCAATGGTTGGTAATATTCCTAGACATACTTATAGAATAAATATTGATAAAATATAAAACAATATGTTTGAAAACTTAAATAAAATGAGATAAGATGATGCGAATTATTTGTTGAACTGTGAGAAATCTTATGTTTAGATCATTATGAAGATTTTTATCCTAAGACCATCAAATACTAATAGTAAAAATTCTATTGTACGAAATCTAATCAATGGATATGAATGAGTGAACTCAACTTGACATACCAAAAATAGTAAGATTATATGATGTGTAATTACATCAACTATAGTAAGTAGTTAAACAAGGAATCTCTTCTAATAAGAAAAATAAGTCAAACACTAATAATAAGTAGAAAATGCTAATGAAATCCACTGAGAGGCAAGAAAAGAATCAAATAGCAATCAACTATGGTATTATCTGATAGACTCTCATACAAGGAAAAAGTCATAGTTGAAGCCTTAAAAGTTATAACTGGATAATTTAAAAAATAATAAAAGAGTATCACATCATCAAAGATATTTTGTTAAAAAATGACCATCAAAATATTTGGTCACATATAAAGCATTTTTTTGGATATAATTAGAACATAATTTTCTCCAAATTTGTTGAGATGTTTCTTAAAATATAAATTAGTTAAAAGTTATTTTGAAATGGCAAAAAAAATTTATATCAAAACAAATCACACATGCACAACTTCTTATTGTTGAGTCCACATTGAATTTATTAATCATTATGATATTTTCTTACATATATGTGTAGCTTTGCATACTATTTGATTTTTATAGTTTATGGTAGAAACTCCACCTAGATCAACAATAGATTTCATTTCAAGTATTTTATGTAAAAGAATAGATGGAAAATCATTTTTCAAAAAAACCATTTTGGATTGAACATGTGATACTTGTAATGGTTTGCAAAGTTTGAGAAATTATATACACATGGAGGATACATATGCGATAAAAAATGAACTAGTACGTTTTGAAAAGAATATGTTAGTGACATTCAAAGAGACTAAAACATGTTAGCGAGTTAACAAATTTCAATGTCAATTAATGTTTTCTTTTTTGGGAGAATATATTGTATGAGCATGCAAGACAATTTCAATTTCAATTAGTGTATGGTAGAAGCTCCACCTTTTATTTCAAGTATTTTATGTAAAATAATAGATGGAAAATCATTTTACAAAAAAACCATTTTGGATTGAACATGTGATACTTGCAATGGTTTTCAAAGTTTGAGAAATTATAAACACATGGAGAATACATATGTGATTGGAAATGAACTAGCAAGTTTTAAAAATAATATGTTAATGACATTCAAAGAGACAAAAACATGTTAGTGAGTGAAGAAATTTCAATGTCAATTAATGTTTGTTTTTTGGGAGAATATATTGTATGAGTATGCAAGACATACACAGAGGTCAATGGTTGGACTTATAATTCAAAATATGCAAGGACACATTTCCTATTCATACCTTTATTTCAATTGTTGACTTTTTAAACAATAATACACTACAACCATATAACAAGGTTCAATAATAGTATAATAAATCCACTTACATTATATTTGTGCATATATAGCATTTATTCAAAATTGACAGATGAAAGTAGAGAGGCGATGTTTGAGGGACGGAGATGGGAGAGAGAAGTAGAGAGGGAAAGGAAGAGAGAGGTAAGTTGATAAGGGAAAAGCAAGTAGGTATAGTGGTAGAGAAGGGAGAGAGGGAGAGGATGGGGGGGAGATTTTAGATAGAGGGAGAGGGTAGGTAGAGAGAGAGGTAGGGAGAGTGATAAAGGGAGAGGGGAGATAAAGAGTAGAGAGGATGTAGTGCCCTCTCTCTTTTGGTTTGTCAGATTGTGGTTTTGAGCTTTCTATGTGGTTTTGACCCTTTTTGGTGTTGGTCGATTTTGTTTTGGATGTGATGTTTGACTATGTCTTTTGATTTGTATGTGACATTTATTCTCTATGCTATGTGGATTGTTGGGATAATGATGATTTTCATACTATTGTTTATGATATGATTACTTGATGTTATCCATGCTCTGATAGTAGATGATCACTGAGACGGTTTATATATATGATGTTAGGATTTAATCATTATGTTTATTGATGATTATATGTTCTGACCATACACTGTGTTTTATCTTTGTTGTGCTTGGATGAAAGGGAAAAGCATCGCACTTCTCTCTATGGGCAAGCTATGTCTCTTCCATTCCCTTTTCACAGTTTGTTATTATATAGTTTATATGTGTACATGTTCGACAGTTTTCTTATGCAGCTGCAAGTATCAAGCATCGACTCCACCTGAACCTTTAGATTTGAGAGTGCTCTACAACCCAATGGAAATGTGGAAAATTTGGAGTATCAGTCAGACCCTAGACATAAACATCGTTCCTATGGAACAAGTCTCCTGTCAGGTATCCTTGTGGTCAATGTTACCCTTGTAATTGTCAGTCATGTCCTTTTGACTTCATGCTATCTTAGTTTGCAGCTCGGCATCTCAGAGTTTGGTTGATGTTTAATTAAATATTCTTGCAAAAAAGATTAATTTTATAAACAAATGGTACTTGAATATTTTTTATCAATGATTTAATTAATAAAATTGAATTTGTGCAAGATTAAATTAAATTAATGTTGTTGGGTAAATGATTAAATTTATCTTATCCTTGATTAATTAAATTGGACATTTAATTTGGTATTTTAATGGTGCTAAAGGATTTTTTTTTTTTTTAAGTAATTTTTATTTATTATTTTCAAATTATTTTTGCATGAGGGGAGTTACCAAAAGAAATTAATGAACTTAATTAATTTGGAGTTCTCACATGCATTGGGGAGTTACATTTGGGAAATTATTTCATTCTGCTTTTGTGGCCGGGGGGGGGCGGGAATATGAGCAGAGGTTCTTGCCGTGAAGTGAAAACTTTGTGCATGGGAAAAATTCTCTAGTTACAGGGAAATGATATGGGATTTGGGAAAATATACGAGTTGAACAAAGAAATTAAAATGAAAATCAAGAAATGGGTAATGGAAGATTGATCTAATTAGGTCGATTGAAACTATTTGGCTGAGCCTTGCATAGCTGAGAATTTTCTAGAAGGATATTGCTTCTACCTCTGTGGGATTGCCCAGTTAGTGAATAGAGGTAGGATTTCTTGATTTCTTTATTTTCATGCATGTAAAATTTGCTCCTAGTTGAAGGAAATCAACCTTTTGTTTAATTGTTTATTTGGGGTTACATTTTTAGATTATAAAAATTTGGGGGTTTAATGAATATCTGAAAAAGTTTTCTATTTGTGGCTTGTTTTGGTTTTTTTTTTATTGTTCTTGTTTAAAAGAAATTGAGAAAAAGAAATTTGGGTTATAGATTTTTGAATATCAAATTCCGGGGTAAAAATTGGATTTCTAGAAAAAAAATCTTTTTGAAATCTTGATTGTAAATTTTTTATTGATTTTGTTTTAAGAAATCAGAAAAATATGGGATTTGATTATGAAATTATTGGAAAAAATAGTACTTTTGGATTCATGGCCTAAGAAGATGAAATTTATTCTTCCATGTGGCTGGATGTTTGGATATATATATATATATATATATATATATATATATATATATATATATATATATATATATATGAAAATGAAAATGAAAATGATTTAATGTTTTTTTATCGGCCCTGTGTATTTTATTTGTTTTTCGATGTTTTGTTGGGGTGATTGTGGGCTCTTCCCACTTTCATGGGTCAAACCCCATGACATTCCTTGTTGGCTTTGCCATGTTCGGTCCCGACACTCATTAGATGCGCTCTGCGATTTGAAATTTAGTATAAGATTTACTTTCTTAAGGTTCGATGATTATTCCCTGTTGATTATTTGCAAATTATGGATTATTTGTGTGTGTATACATATATATATATATATATATATATATGTATATATATGTATATATATATATATATATGTATATATATATATATATATGTATATATATATATATATATGTATATATATATATATATATGTATATATATATATATATATGTATATATATATATATATATACATACTTTGGGTTCTTTCATTCATGTTAAGCATAATGGTAATAATGAAATATGTTACTATAGTTAATTATATATTAAAATGTTAGTTAATGATGTTTTATCGTACAAGTCTTATTGTGGTCTTCAAGTAAATTTGTATTGGATTAGGGTAACTAAATGAAAGTTTGAAATCAAGTGATAACATAAAATAATGAATTGGAGTGGGTAGCTAGCTCACATTAATAAAGATTAATTTTGTTGCCTCTCTTACTTCCGAACACTTGTATAGGTTTAGGGTAAGTTGAGAAGGCTTGGAATGGTGGTGCAGGAGCACCCCATTGTAGAAGCACAATCAGGATGTCCAAGGTCACTATCTGATTATATTTGGGTCATTTATAACTTGTAAAGAATATATGTATGTATTTGAGTTCATTTTTATCCAATGGAGTCATAATCTAAGGCTACTTGAGCCATTTGTGAAAAAGTTGCATAGTTGTCCATTTAGGACCTAGTGGGGTCAAAGAGTCAAAATGATGTAAACATGCCATGAAAGGGCATAAATGCTTGTAAAAGGTCATGAAGAGGGAAAAACAGATTTGAAAGGTAAACTGATCAAAACATAATGAAATAAACATGCAGAATGTTAAAATATCATTAAAAAACCATTTCACATTGCTATTTTACCTTCTCCTTCGGATTGAGCTTGATGAAGTGAAGGTGCCCCTTGATAATGCTCCACTTGATGTGCTCTTTTGATTGTTCGATGTGGATGGCTCTCCAATATTGTGCACAAATGATAAGGATGAATGATAAGGATGAGATGATCAAGTTGCCAAGATGATTTCCTGGGCTCAAAAGGGTAGCATAAGCTTACTGGATTTTAAGATGATTTTGAATGAAGGGATGGAACCCTATTTTATAGGAAGAGGAGAGGAAAACGGATGGCTAGGCTGAATTCGAGATGAAGGGCTAAGATTTACTTGTGATCTCACACAAGCTCCAAGAGAGGGTGTGGAGACCAAGAAATATGCCCTAAAGGCATTTCGTATCTCCACACTCTACAAGATGCATTGGAAGAATTAAAAATTCTCCAAAAACGGATATTATGGGGATTAGAAGAATAAAAAGGAATTAAAAATTCCTTGGGAGAAGGAAATGTCTAGAGGAATGTGAGATTTCAAAAATCTTACATTCATCTAGAAAAAGAGCATTTAAAGCTAGTGGCTGGATGAAAGGACAACGAGTTGACTTTGTGGCTAATCATGATGATTAGCCATTAACGACTCATTAAGAGGGGGGTTAGAGGAAATGTTAGGTGGGATTTATATTTGTAGGAGAGTTTGACTAGGAGAGAGAATGAGTGGAGGGAATAAAAAATTAGAAGAATAATGTTAAATGAGTTTAGGGAGTTTCTAGAAGAATTTATTAGGTTAATGATGAATTAAGAAAATGATTTGTAGGAATCATGTAGGTTAACTAATTAATTGAAATTAATTAGCTAAGAGGAAGATTTGTGAGGATTTGATTGTTCAGAAGAATAAAGAAAGGGATTTATTTATTAAATAAATCATATAGTGACAATATTAATTATATTTAATTAATGTTGAAAATAATTTTAATTAACATAATTAATTAATTAATTATGTGAGGAATTAAAAATAATTAAAATAATTATTTTTAAGTGTCTACAGGTCATTTAAGGGTTATTTGATATGTTTATAAGGTTTTTGTCAAGTTTTAAGGTCATTATGTGAAAATGTCACAAAAAGTTGTCAAAAAGATGAAAAATGGCAAAAATGCAAAATTGCATTAAAAGTTGCAAATGGGAAGTTGAAAGGTCTTGGAGTTAGTTATAAGGTCCAAACTGACCAAGAGAATATAAAAGGTTGTATTTGGTCGAACCAAGGAGGAATGATAAGGAAGATAACAATTTTGAACAATTTGTGTATTCATAAGCTTGACATTTTGATAGTTTCCATTGTTACTTTGTTGTTTCCAGGCCTTGTACGAGCCTGTACAACTTGGAAACCATGTATAATTATCATGGTTAGATAGTGTCTTGAATTATCTTCCTTCTTGTTTTAGTTTGGAGTGATTTCATTGAGAAATGAAGAAGTTATGGATGTTTTATGGATTGCAACTTCCAAATTTCCTGAAAATAGTCATGTTGCAGCGTATGGTATAGACGCATATTAAAGATTTATGACCTCTAAATGGTTTCATTGGAAATATGTGTGATGAACCTTTGTTTCTCTTTTGGTTTGGCTCGATTTCATTCAGTTTTATGAAAGTCATGAAGGTTTTGGTGAAAACCGGTTTTAAGCTATCTTAAATGGAGTTGTTGGAAAGTGTTTGTAATTATCTTGTGATTTCACCATTGAAAAAATTAATGGCTTGCATATTCTGAAAGTAGACTCAGAGGGATTCCATTTGAGTATGGTGTTGTTTTTGTTTGGTCAAGTATTTGTTGTGAAATATGATGCCCTAGTAGGCAGCAAGCATACATTTTCCAGATTTATGACAGTCAAAATTGGTCTCAGTGCAAAGATGATAACTTTTTATTTCACCGTTGGATCTTTATGAATTTTGGTTATGTTGTTCTTAATAAAGTTTTCTAAAACTCCACTAGAGCGATTGGCCTAATCGTTTCGGGTTTGGAAGTTATTAATGACTTAGTGCAGGTATAGAAAATTGTCATGTGAATGACAATCACCTTGATGATAGTGAATTGGATTCTTTCAATGAACAATGATGTTTAATGGTTTGCAAAGGTATAGATGATTGGATATGTTTGAGACAACATTAATAAACCCCTGTAGCATGCATGGAAGTATGACTATTGAGATGCGATATATTACCTTGAAATCAATATAGTATATGAGTTTGATGTTTTAGTACCTTGATAAAGAGTGTTGGATGAACTTGAAATGGATTTGGATGAAAGTAATATGACAATATGAAACATTTTAATATGTTTATGCCTCTGATATTTAAGATATTGTGTTGAAGATTGAACTCCATGTTTTATTTGGGGTTCTTGGTTTTTCATGATGCTCTACATCAAATGGTGTCCACGTACCAATCTTGTCCCTTCAAAAGGTTGGTGTGGTCCACTAGGGTTTGTATGGGGACTGGGGGTCGGGAGAGGTCACCAGGGTAACCCAAGAAGGGGATTGAGACCTAGTAAAGACCTACCAAGGTAACTCATGACAACCTAGTGATAACACTCTTCCCAATTGCATACCTAGTGGTTTCTCTTGGTTTTGTCCTTTTGTGTATTGCTTGGGCCTCTCGAAGTTGATTGTTTGGTGGATCTCTTGTGATTGTAGCCTTGTGAGCCTCACGTGAGTCCTTGTATCATCTTATTCTTCCCTTCATCTCTTAGGTCTGGCTGATACCTCCTAGCACAGGGGGTGGACGTGATGGTGCCACATGGTTGGGTGGAGTGCTATTCACACCCATTGGGTTTTGGTTCGACTTGCATCATGATCGTGATGGCTCGTGAGAAGGTTGAAGACTTACATCATGTTCCAGAATTTGTACTTATTTCATTGTTGTACTCATGGTGATTTATATCCTTATGGATACCTTGTAATGTAAATGAAGATCATATGTATATTCTCATGGCAATGTATTATGAATCATGTACCTTGTAAAGGACAATGTAATCATATTTATAGAAGTTTCATTTGATCTTGTATGTATGGTTATGTTATTTTTTAGTATCATCGTTGTGGGGCCTTGAGGACTCGTGTAGATATTTTATGCTCATCTTATCTTTATCTTGTATCATCATGATATTCCTTGCATTTGTATGGCTTAATTCTTTTATAAGAACAAAAATACAATTTTTTTTTGTTGTTTATTATGTTTAAGTCCTCTAGGCCTCATGGCAGGGCGTTATAGAAGAAAGGAGGGCAAGAGGGTAGGAAAGAGAGGTAGAGAGAGGTGGGGTGGGAAGGATACATGGAGAGAGGAGCTAGAGATTTAGAAAGGAAATGTGTGTGTGTGTGAGTGAGAGAGAGAGAGAGAGAGAGAGAGAGAGAGAGAGAGAGAGAGAGAGAGAGAGAGGTGATATTAAAAGAAATAGAGAGGAAAAGAGGGAGTGGTAGAGTGATAGGTCTAGAGAGATATTATCGAAAGAGAGACAATGAAATAGAGAGGTGTAGAGATAGAAAGGTAGGTGTATAGACCTTGGGAAGGGAGAGAAAGGGAAAGAGGGAGGAAGTGAGGGTAGAGAGTGGAAGAGATAAATTTTCCTTCACAAAAATGTGCTTGTGTTATAATGCATTAGTGTTATAATGTGCTTGCGTTATGGGAATGCCTAAGGTACACAAAAATATTGCACTTGTGTTATTGTCCACTTTGGGCATTTTTAACCCTTAGGGTTCGATTTTCTTTAGGCATCTAACCCAAAGGGTTGGATTGATATTTCAATGCCACTAAGATATGTTTTTTTATATTGAAAAAAAAATGACAATCTCAGTGTGCTCCCAACTAGGTTTGCAAGTGTTTCTATGTCAAGTAAAAAATAACATAATAATGATGAGCTTTCTCTTAGCTTTCTAACCGTTTAATTTTTTCTATGTTTCAATTATGTTAAAAAATTCATTTTTACAAAAACCTATACGCAATATTTTTGGTCTAATTTTTAACCCATTCATTAAAAATTTGCAAAACAACCAAGAATAAACTATATGATGTTTTTTTCTCTCTCTGTAATACAATTTTTAAAATACTCAAAAAAAGTTGACATTTTAGGGAGAACAAACCATGCGCTATGTTATGTTTTTTTGATAAAAATATGAGCACTTTTTTTGCCCCCCTATTTGAGTCCCTTAAAAATAGCAGTTTAGAAAGCAGATTCAGAGCATTATAATTCTTAATTCTTAATTCTTGTTCTTGTTGCATCTTCAAATTTTGAGCATATTTATCTTCAAATTCTCATCCAAGATTTATTTTTCCTAATTTTAAGGCAAAAAGTGATCACCCCTTTTGGTCCTCCCATGTCCTACACATCCCTGTTAATGATCACATTTTATGGAGTTTGTGCAAGATTGTTTTCATATTTTTTATAATAATTTGATTAATGGGAACATTAATTTGGGTAATATATCATATTGTTAGAACTTGAAGATGTGTTTAGTATAAATGGAATTCTCTAAGGCCACATGGAAAATGGGAGCATGATAGTGTAGGAATTTGTACTAAAAGATCCAAGTAGCATGAAAAGATTTGAAGTACAAAGTTGACAAATACAACATCCATCATCAAATGATGTAACTCTATATTTGCCTCTCTTAGCTCTCTTTTATCTGATCATGCTCCATGATCAGATAAAAAAACTCAAATATAGTTTAAAGCAAAAGCAACAACAACAAAATTATGGATTGTGGGAATTCAATATCATTAATGAAGGTAACTCATCAATTTATAGATTTTTTTGGTTACTAGAAGATAACATTATAAAATATGAAGATTTTTGTACATTAATCAGATCTAGTAAAATATGAAGATTTTTGTACATTAATCAGATCTAGTTTAGTAATTTGATTAATGTGAAAAAATCCAAAAGAAGTTAGTCACTAGTGTAGCATTGGCCAAACAAGTAACCTTCCATAATCACAGATTTTAGAGGATAAACCATATATTTAAATAATAATAACATGGTATAATGTCAACCTAAATTTATAGGAGGTGATAGAAAGAGCAACAGAGAATGTAATATTCCTAAATAAATAGATTCCCATACATAAACTTCCTAATTTCAAGTACAACAATCAAAATAAATAGTCAATTAAGATCTAGACTGAATTCAACTGGAACAGACTCTAATCTACCTAAGGACCTCAAGCCTGAGCGAAAATGTGAATATTTATGCAATTATCTATATTTTACTTCATTTAATTACATAATATTATAAAAAAAATATTAACTTATAAAATAATTGCTCATATTTAACAACTTCTATTGAGGCATACTTTATTTTCCTTTCAAGTTGAAACATAATAATAATAATAATAAAATTCTGTGCTCAATGGTGGGCATACGCAAAGTTTGTCAATTCTTTACAATATACTAGATCCGAAGCCCTTTAGAGGGAACAATCGAAATAGATCAGCCTGGGATATATAATGAGGCTATAGTCACTATTGATGAACTCTCAAATGTATTCCACTTCCTCATTCATGTGAATGCCTGATGCTGCTAAGATCTCAAGAGCTGCAACATAAAAATTGCAGAAGGAAAATTCTCCAGTTAATACTTGGCAATATGCCCTTTTTTTCTTCAGTCAACGAGTTTAGAGAATGACTATATTGAAGTTGACTTTGAAGAATGAGTGAGTTGCAGTTCAGTTTGAAGAATATTTTTAGAATACTTTTGACTTTCTTTTGCACATAGTGCATAGTTTCATAGAATATTTTCAACTAATTAAACTTTACCTGGCAAATAGATTTCTGGTTCCAAAGGCCTTAAAACTCCAGTAGACTTGATTTTCCCCTCAAGTAAGAGCTGCACAAGGGAGAGATTGAATTAGCAAGTTAGCTCAAACGAATTGAATTAGCTAGCTGACTGCAACAAAACATTCTTATGGCACATTGTAAAAATATACAATTCACTTTAGGTTTTTCATACTATAGCAGTAATACACAATTCTAACATATTTTTTTGGAAGAAAAGAGTAGCTCATAATGCCATTCAATTAGAAAACAATGCTATCTTTCAAAATGATTGCAAACTTTCAAGCGATGATGGAGCTGTGCGTGGTGGGAACCGAATGCGGGCTAGGGCATTGCAGCCCTAGCTCGTGAGTGGAGCCTGCATGCTGGTGTGGTGGCGGGAGGGTGGAGTCTGCAGGTGTGGGTGTTGCTGCGGGAGGGGTTAGCTACGGGGCTGCGGGGGTGGAAGGTAGTGCAGTGGCTGCGGGTGGTGGGAGGTGCTGCGGGAGGCAGGGGCTTGGGGTTCCTGTGGAGTCGCAGCCTGTTCGTGGGGAAGGGCAGTGGGGGTTTCGATCTCCATAGTGGGGAGAGTATGTGTTCTTGCAAGGGGGTGTGGTGCCCTTGCCTAGTTCCTTTCGGGAGGTGGGCTCTCCGTGTGGTGCAATGTCTAGATCTAGTGGAGAGGCCTCGAAGGCGCCTCACAATATGGATTTCCGGGCTGCGGTGGGTTTGAAATCTCCACCCCAAAATGTAAAGACCTTTGATAATAACCTTTTTGCCTCAGAGTCCGGGGTTGGAAGTGCTGGGGGCTCTTGGATATTGAAGATTAATGGCTGCCTGGAGAGGTGCAGCGAGAGACCAAGGTTGAGTATTCCTCCAGAGATGATAGCAGAAGATGTTGATTACTTTTCAAAACATTCGTTATACTGCAAGTTTTTGGGGATGAGGATTTCTCTGCAGTTTTTGGAGAACTGGGCTCAGAGATCTTGGGCATCGGAAAGGGAAATGGAGATTATGTTACTGGCAAACAACTACTTCATGGTTACCTTCAATTGCATGGAGGATCGAAGTAGGGTTTTTGAAGGACGACCATAATTTTACAACCAGGTGGGGTTGTTCATCAAACCTTGGCATGCAGGGTTCAATCCTTCGGAGGAACTCCCGAATAGGGTCCCAGTGTGGGTCCGTTTATTGCGTTTTCCGGTGGAATGTTGTCGGGAGGATGTGCTACAGATGCTCGCTTCAATGCTTGGGAGGCCAGTTGGAGCCTCATTGCAAACCTTGGGGAGAAGGGTAATGACCTTCGCCTGTATTTGTGTTGAAATTGATCTTAGTAAGCCTCTGCCAGATGCTATAGATATGTGTGTGAGTTCCTATTCCTGGGTTCAACAGCTGGATTATGAGACTTCACCATTTCGGTGTCGTCTGTGTCATGAGTATGGTCATTTGCAGCGCAAGTGTCCTAGGTATAAACCGATGGTGCGCCAACCTTAACAGCCGACTCGCAACATAGATGGGGCTGACAAAGGAAAAGCCGCCATGACTGGGGAAGTTGTGGGTACTGATGGTTTTGTCCCAGTTAAGACAAAGAACAAGAATCGGGGACAAAAGAGGCCCCTACATGAGAGACAGGAGGAGGATACCTTTAACAGGTTTGAAGCCCTGGACGACCTCACCCAGCAGGAGGTGAACCTTGGGCTGACTCCTTTGGATCAGGGTGCATCAGGGTTGATCAATGATAGTGTGAATTGGGACTCAACCCAGGCTCTGCAAATTGCTGGGAGCCAGCAAATGGAGATGGATCTGCCAGGTGTGGCTCAGTTGGGGACCATTCCTAGTGTTGTAGTGGAGTTGGCTGGGGGGGATGTTTCTCCTTCAGCTCAAAAATTGGAATCTGCTGGGGCCAAAAGTAACAAGATGGGCTTACATTTGGGTCTCCACCAAAAGGACATTAAGAAAGGATCAACGGAGAAGAGTTCAAAGGTTGGCAAAAAAAAGGATTTGGAGAAGATCAAATTGATGGGGGAGAATTTGGTTGAGTGATTCTCACTTTTCCAATCCCCCTAAATGATTGTTTTATCATGGAATGTGAGGGGCTTGAACAGTGGCCCTAGACAAAAAGTTGTTCGGGAGTTGATAAGGAGTCATTCTCCTGATATCCTATTTTTGCAGGAGACAAAACTATCTGTGGAAAGTATGATGGATTTGGTGCCAAAGCTTTGGGGGAGATGCTAGTGTTAGTGTATTGGGGTTGTGGGTTCCTCGGGAGGGGTGGCCTGTCTTTGGAACCCTTTAAGGATTCGCCTTGTCTGGTGGGTGGCCTCCAGATCTTCGTTATCCGGGGTTGTCTCCAGCCTTGAGACTAGGGAATATATCTTGTTTACTAATATCTATGCCCCCACTAATCTTCAGGGTAAGCAGAACTTATGGTCCCATATTGCTTGTATGCAAAGGTTGGTCCCTTTTCATCCTTGGATTATGGCGGGTGATTTCAATGCCATCCTTGAGTTGAGTGAGAAGAAGGGGGGTGTTATGCGGTTGGAACCTTCATCTTTCCTTTTTCAGGATAATATAGCATCGTTGCATCTTGTTGACATTAAGCCTGGTAATGGTCTATTCACCTGGAACAATAGGAGGGTAGGGGAGTATTGGATTGCGGAAAGGTTGGATCGTTTTCTGGTTTTTAGTTTTTGGATTGGTGGGGAGTGGTCCACAAGCTCTGAGATTCTTGATTGGAAAGGGTCCGACCACTGGCCCATAAAGATGGTTTCTTCTTCTGCTCGGGTCGCCCGCTCTCCTTCATTCAAATTCCAACTTATGTGGCTTCGAGATCTTGCTTTGCAGACTCTTGTAGCGGAGTGGTGGAGGAAAGGGAGGCCTGCCTTTGGCACTGCTACGTACACTTTTGCCAAGCAGGTGCAATTTGTTAAGTTTTACCTTAAACAGTGGAACCGTCAGGGTTTTGGGAATATTTTTCATGCTAAGAAAGCTGCTCAGATAGTGTTGAATGGCATCACTAGCGACATCAGAGAGCACGGTTTGTCTGAAACCTTGCTTAGGGAGGAAGATAGGGCTATCAAGGCTTTAGAGGAATGGGAGCTTAGGGAGGAAATATACTGGAAACAAAGAGCTCGTATTGATTGGCTTCAAGAGGGGGATAAGAACACTGCCTTCTTCTTCAACCCAGTGAAAGCAAGAAGACATGGAAATGCCATTCCTGTTCTGGTCAATGATAGAGGTGAGCAGCTTTTATCCTTGCAGAAGATCTCTAGGGAGTCTTTACATTATTTATGATCCCTCTTCAGGGAGGATTCTCATGGGGAATCGGTGGAGGAGAATCAAGTTCTCGATTGCATCCCTTCTCTAGTTACTAGGGAGATGAATGAGCAGCTTATGGGTCCCATTTCGCTGGAAGAACTAGAGAGGATTGTTTTTCACATGAGAAAGGGAAAGGCTTTTGGACCAGACGAGTTTCCGGTTGAATTCTTTCAAGATTTCTGGGATATTATCAAACTGGATTTATGGGAAGTTGTTCAGGAGTCCCGGAGGAATAAGCAGATGCTTCAAGCTTTGAATGTGACTTTCATTGCACTTATCCCCAAGTGTGATGGGGCTGACCGGTTAGGCCAATTCCGACCTATATCTCTCTGCAATGTGATTTACAAGATCATCTCTAAGCTGATAGCGGATAGGTTGAAAAAGTGTCTGGGGGATGTTATCTCTGAGGAGCAGAGTGGATTTGTGGAAGGGCGCCAAATCCTGGACGGGGTGGTCATTGCTACGGAGACCATTCACTCTATGGCAACTTCCAAGGAAAAAACTATGTTTATTAAGCTGGATATGGCTAAGGCTTAAGATAGAGTTTGTTGGTCCTTCCTCCAGAAGATTCTCAGGGCGTTTGGCTTTGCTGACGAATGGATCCAATGGGTTATGAGTCGTGTTACGTCTACCTCTTTCTCGGTGCTAATCAATGGAGATCATACTGAGTTGTTTCGTGCTTCTAGGGGTCTTCACCGGGGGGACCCCCTATCCCCTTACCTATTCATTCTTCTCGCTGAGGGTCTGGGGAGGTTGATTAAGCATAATGTGGGTCTTGGTTTTATTCAGGGATGGAGTTGGGGTAATGACTTGCAGCTGCAGTCTCATTTGCAGTTTGTTGATGACATGACCCTGATGGGACTTGCTCGAATTAGAGAGGCCACTAATCTGAGAAAGGTTTTGGATGTTTATCTTGCATCTTCAGGCCAGTTGATCAATGAGGATAAATCTTCTATCCTCTTCTTCAACACTCCTAGTTCTATTCAAAGGAGGATTGCTCTTATCTTGAGATTCCAAGTTGGCTTTTTGCCCTTGACTTATTTGGGTATTCCTATTTCTCTTGGTAACCCTCCTAGAGAATCTTGGTAGGGTATCTTGGATAAATTTTGCACGAAGGTTGATCACTGGACAAATAGATGGTTATCCTTTGCTAGGAGGGTTCAGCTGATTCAGTCGGTGGTTCAAGCTCTTCCAATTTATCGATGTATGCTTCAAGTGGCTCCTAAGTGGTTCTTGAAGGGATTGGACTCTCTGGCAAGGCAATTCTTATGGGCAGGCAATCTTTCCTCCTCCAAATGGAGTCTCATCAATTGGGATTTGGTGTGTAGCCCAAAGCAATCGGGGGGGCTTGGTTTAAGGCAGTCTATTCTATTTGGGCAGGCTCTGGCAGTTAAATTGTACTGGAGGTGGTGTGCTGAGCAGGATCGTGGCTGGGCTAGGATTTTGGCCTACAAATATATGCACAGGATCCCGATGGAGGAAATTCCAAGATATCTGCTTGAGGGAAAAGGCTCAACGATTTGGAGTACTCTTAAGAAGGGGGCTTCTCTTATTAAGGAAGGTCTCTTTTGGATTTGCAGGAGGGGGGAAGAGGTCCTATTCTGGAATGACTCTTGGGATGGTTACCCCCCCATCTTGGACCAGTTTCCCAACCTTGGGAATCTTTGCCAAAGGTTTTTGGAGGCAGGGTGGTCTAGGGTGAGTGACTTCAAGGCTGTGTATAGGTGTGGGCGGCTGGAGATGAAGCGGTGGAAGGCTTCTAATGAGTGGCCGGTTGCTAGGATGGAGGAAGAGTGTGCTGAGTTGCATGGCATTCTGGCGAATAGACACTATAGTTCACTCAAGGGTAGGGATGGACTTGCTTGGTTTCCGAATCCTAAGGGCGTCTTTACTGTAGCTAGTGGATACCGGGAACTGTTGAACTGAAGATTTGAGGGAAGAGAGGTGCTATGGTGGAAACAGGTGTGGAATAATTTTTCTTGGCCGAAGTGTAACTACTTCGCTTGGACTTTGGTTTTGAACAGATGCCTAACTTGGGACAATATTCGCAAGTGGGGATTTATGGGGCCTTCCATTTGTGCATTGTGCGATAATGGGGAGGAAGACTCCTCACACCTATTCTTCAGATGCCCCTTTTCTATGCTTATTTGGCACTATTGGTGGGGGTGTGGAAGCATTCTTGTGTTCACGCGGATTCTCTGGTGGAGTTTTGGAGCAGTTTGGGCAAACCTCCTATCTTCTCCTCCTTCCTCTAGACCATCTGGTACATTGGGCCCATTTCATACTGTGGCAGATTTGGCTCGAGAGGAACAGGAGGATCTTTCGTGAGGTCAAACTGGTAGTTCAGCAAGTGGAATAGAATCATTGTTATGATTCGGGAGACGGTGGAAGCTAAATGTGAGGTGCATTTTCCTCTGAATAGAGATGAGGCAGATATTGTGAGTAGGTTGGAATTGCAAGAGTTGTCTCCTGCCTCAGCTTGTGTCAGGAGAGGTAGATGTACTTTGAAGAAGGTTCTGTTAGCCGCATTATTGTATACGGAAATAAAACTAGTTAATTAAGTTGTAATTGTGTTGGTTAGTTGGCAACTGAGGGGTGGTAGTTGCGGTGCGACGGTTGGAGCTCGCACCCCCTCGACATCTTTATATACTTCCAAATGTAACTTGTGTACGACACTGATTATGAATGGAATAACATATCTGATACTTGTCTGATATCTATGGCATTATTATCCTGCATTACGTGTTTTATCTATGTGCTTTAAGTTATTCACCCGAGAGGGTAAACATTTGGCGTCGTTGCCTAGACGTACTCAGGAACGGAAGATGCGGATGGCGCACGAACACGATGGGCCTACTCGTTGGGGAAATAAACCCAGAGGCCGACGATGTGCGAACAAAACTTTACACAGGAGAAGATACGGCAACAAGAGAATTTTCAATTTTGCTCTAGGTAGCCATCCAGACCTACGTCCGACGAGAGGCGGTGGAGGCGTAAATCCCACCCAGTGCCGTGTGGACAGCGTTGGAGGTGAGCCTGACAGTAAATCGGCTGATGAACCATCTTCCCCGGTTACTTGCACAAGCATCGCTGGCACAACAAGCTCGCCTGGAGGAGATTGCCCAGGAAGAGTGATGCCAACAAATCCTGGAGCAGTACGAAGACAGCAACCGACGGGAAGTGGAACGGGATGGCGCCAGGCCAGGAGGGAATTGAAACTTGAACTTTATATATTTAAATAAAAGTGTCATTGACACAAGATTGTATCCGACAAATGAATTAATAAAGACGTAATTTTGTTTATGTATTGCGAAGTATGGAAATGTATGGCAATTAATGCCCAACCTTTTGAATAAAGATAGAAATAAGAAAGTAGAAACGGACGAGTGGGAGGCCGCGTAGAGGGCCTTGATTTTGGAGCAACGTGTAGAACGTAGACGGAGGCTGAGGCAACTTGCCGAAGGACGACCGGCCGAAGGGGAGCTCGAGGGGAACCAAGGAGGTGTCACAGAGGGTGCAGAAGGCGACGGAAATTTCTACGTGTTGCAAGATCATCGTAGGACGCAGAGCCACGAAGAGTTTCTAGAAGAAACAAGGTTACGACGAAATCTAGTCGAGGAGACTTGGGATCAGTTTAGAAACTTATCCCTTACACCACGGAGTGAAGATCACCAATGGGAACTAGGAGTGGGCGCAGGTGAGAGCGAAGGGGAGGGCAACCGTACGGGTGTAGGTGCCACACACGATAGGCAAAACACCGTACCTCCAGTCGCCCACGCAGGACACACCACCGGCGCCACTGGAGGAAGCAGCGCAGGGTCACAAACACAGACACAGCCACCCCCAAGAAGATGACTCGGGATGGCGAGTAAACAAAAATTGCCAAAGTTCACAGGGGACGGCAAGGAAGACCCCTTACGACACTATCGTACATGTGAAACCATTTGGTCCGCCAATGGAGTGACAAACTAGGATGACTGGGTACAGCAGTTCCCAGCCACGTTACGTGGAGTTGCCATAGATTGGTACTCTGATGTGGACAAGCAAAAAGTGGCCACGTGGGCCAATCTATAGAAGGAATTCACAGAGGAGTTTCGGTTGCTCCGTGATGACAATGAAATTGTAACGGAAATATACAGTACCAAACAAGGTACCAAGGGGACAGTACGGGCATACAGTAGGAGGCTGAAGGAATTGCTGGGTAAAATGAAAAGCCAACCAGCAGAGGGATTGAAGAAACGATTGTTCGTTGAAGGATTGAAATCCTCCGTACTAAAAAAGATGAAAATTGTACCCCCAACGTCATATGATGACGCCTATAATAGGGTGATGGACCTAGAGAGCGAATACAAAACATCAAAGAAGAAGAAAAGTAATAAATATTCATCTGACGATGATGAAGATTTTGATGGGGAAAGTAGTAGCAATAGCGAATCGAGTAAAAAGGTGCACGCTCTCCAAAAGGACATGGAACAAATGCTGAAAGAATTCAAAGCCATGAAGGGTAGTACGAGTAAGACTGAAGAAAACGACGTGTGGTGTACCAACTGTAGGAGTGACGGACACACCAAGGGGTCCTGCCCCAAGAAGGCTTTCTGTGACATTTGTCAGATTGCGGGACATTTGACAAAGGAATGTCCCTACAATATGAAAACCAAGAGCCAACAAGTTCTCTTCACGCAAGAACAACTAGCAGTCGGAACTTCGCAAACCGCCAACAATAATGCATCATCTGGCAGATACCGGAACAACCGGCGAGGGGGGAAAACCAATAATAATAATAGGAGCCGGATCCAATATGATGCAAAGGGACAACCAATGATCCAGTGCCGAGCCTGCAATCAATGGGGCCACTTTGCCAGGGAATGCACCTTAGAAGAAACTCCACAAAAACTATGCAAATGGTGTGGGCCTAGAGACCACGATGATGGAACTTGCCCAAAGTCAGGAGTGAACCTGCTCAACATTGACAAGACGGAGGAACGGGTATTGGCAATCACACGGTCACGGGCAAAGAAGGCCACATACCCGGACCCTCGCACGGAGAAGCAGCGGGCGCTGGAGGCCAAGGCTGAAGTGGCGGAGAAAATGTTGGCACAAGGGAGCACCCAAGAAGCGGTAAGTACTTCCTGCTCTGAGGCGGAGGAAAATATACTGAAACAAATGCTGTAGATTGAAGTACCTGTGAAGATGAAGGACCTCCTGAAAATGATGCCGCAATTACGTACGCCACTCCTACGTACGGTCCAAGTAACTCCGCATAGTCAGGCAACTCGGAATACAGATGTTTCCGGCAGAACACCTATAGACCCATTGGTTCTGACACTATACAGTGGCCGACACCCGGCGGTGGTAGAAATGGGAATACTTGGCACCATTTTGACTGACACTATTGTCGACGGTGGGTCGGGAGTGAATGTGCTTCCAGAAGAAACCTGGAAGCAGCTTGGCAAGCCGACACTATGGCCGTCAACCTTCAACTTACTGGGAGCGGATCAACATGGTATCAAACCCCTTGGAACGCTCATGGCGCAACAAGTGACCATCGGGACACAACCATTTGTCCTCGACTTCGTGGTGATTCCGCTCGCCAAGAAAGGATATGACGCCATTCTGGGTAGAGGGTGGTTGGTGGCAGCCAGAGTGAATCACAACTAGAAGCGTAACACATTGTCAATGGAGAAAGCTGAGAGAAAATTTATTATCGACTTGAAAACACAACTTGTGAGCGAAGAACTCGCGTCAGAATCGAAATCAGACAGTGAGGGCGGAGTTGACGGAGGAAAGTACGGAAGGGAACCGAATGAGGAAGGCGTCCTGGAAATCCAAGGATGTTCCGAGGACGAGACTGATTCCCTTAATGGGCTCTTCCACTAGCAAATGGAGGACTACGAGTTGCTGTATGGGTGCAACATGTTGCAGGTTGACGAGGAACCGGACGAGAACGAATTTCCGCCAGCGTATGGGGAATACACCGAAGGGGATGGCCCAGTCAACGAAGTACTAGCACACAGGTTTGACATGACGAAACCAATCCGGTACGAAGAGTCCGTAAAACCTACAAACCTCAGCACGGAAGCAGAGCTAAGGAACATCCCGGTTGGCGACAACTGGAATCCAGTCCTGAAAGCCACTGCATTTAAAATATTCATGGAATACAAGGATGTATTCGCTTGGACATATAAGGACCTCAAAGGGGTGCCGCCAGAACTATGCGTACACCAAATTTCACTCGTGCCTGGGGCCGTACCTGTACGGAAGAGGCCATACAGAATGAATAAAAACTATGCGATGAGAGTGAATGATGAAATTGAACATATGCTCGAAGCCGGGATTATTTTTAAAGTGCAGACCAGCGAGTGGGTGTCGCCCATAGTGATATCCCTTAAAAAGGAGGCAAACTAGATCCGAATCTGCATGGATTTCAGATGCCTTAACGCGGTCACCATAAAAGACCCATTTCCAATACCATTTACGGATAGCATCTTGGAAGAAGTGGTCAGTCATGAAATTTATTCATTCATGGATGGATTTTCTAGGTATAACCAGATATCCATCGCCGAAGAAGACAAATTAAAAAGCACCTTCATAGTGGAGGATGGTGTGTATGTGTATAATCGAATGCCGTTCGGATTATGCAACGCACCAGCGACATTTCAACAGATAATCCTTCACATATTTGAAAAGATGTCAGTAGGGAACTTCAGGGCGTTCCTTGACGACTGGTCCATCTATAGTAACCAAGATACACATCTGGCCGCACTTGGCGAATGCATGGAGAGATGCAGGCGAGCTCGCTTAGCACTCAACCCCCAAAAATGCAGATTCATGGTGCCTCAAGGGAAGTTGTTAGGACACATAGTGTGTAAGGCTGGACTCAAGACTGACCCAAACAAGATTCGAGTGATAGTGGAAATGGAGGCACCGACAGATGTCATGGGAGTCAAATCCTTCCTAGGACACATAGGGTATTACAGGCGATTTATCAAAAAATTTGCTCAAGTATCCTGCCCTCTGGATAAGCTGACAAGGAAAGGTGAACGGTATACATGGGGGACAGCTCAGGAGGAGGCCTTCCAAGAACTGAAGTCACGGTTGGTGGGTGCGCCAATCCTAACATATCCTGACTGGGACAAAGAGTTCCACGTACACATTGATGCATCCAATTTTGCCATAGGGGCCACATTGGCGCAGGTTGGCGACCATGGGCTAGATCACCTAGTCTACTTTGCAAGCAAACTCCTGTCGAAGGCAGAGAAAAATTATAGCACTACAGAAAGGGAAGCCCTCGGGATGGTGTACTCCGTCCAGAAATTTCGACATTACTTGCTGGCCACCCCGTTCACATTTTATGTGGACCACCAGGCGTTAATGTACCTGGTAAACAAGCCAATTATCCAAGGATGAATCAGCCGATGGCTGCTATTGCTATAGGAATTTACATTTAACATTATCATAAGACCTCGGAAAAGCCATGTGATAGCTGACCAGCTGTCGAGAATCCAGTCAGGAGAACCAGCCGAAGGAGTGAACGAAGATTTTCCAGACGCTCATTTATTTCGCATCGTGGTTCTCCCCGCCTGGTAGGCAAGTGTGGGGGAATACTTGTCGACATCACGGTTTCCGAGGGAGATGCCACTAGGAGAAAGAAGGAAACTGGTACTGAGGAGCAGGACATTCCAACTCATTAATGGCCTCTTATATAAAATGGGACCTGATCAAATCCTACGGCGATGCGTCCTAGAAGAGGAAATTCAAGGCGTCCTAAGGGAAGCACATGAAGGGCCCACAGGTGGACACATGGGGCCCGACACCACGGCGAGGAAAGTTCTGTTGGCAGGATTGTGGTGGCCGACACTACATAATGACGCTAGAGAGTGGGTGACAAGCTGCGATACGGGTCGGACGGCCATTAAAGAGGGATTTTATGCCCCTCAACCCATCGAATGCACAGGAACTGTTTGAGAGATGGGGATTGGATTTCATCGGACCATTAAAACCAAGTAGAGCCCGACGATGCAGATACATTGTAGTGGCAACATAATACTTGACCAAATGGGTGGAGGCACGGGCCTTACCAGACAATTCAGCAGTCAATACAGCAAAATTCATCTATGAACACATCATTATGCGGTATGGGATTCCAATCCAACTGACGAGTGATAGAGGAGGAAATTTTGTAAATCACATAATTAGATTGCTAACAACGGAGTTCAAAATTTTCCACTCCTTATCAAGCCCCTACTATCCGCGGGCAAACGGGCAAGCTGAGGCGACCAATAAAATAATCATGTCGGTGGTTTATAAGTCTTGCGGAGTGGAGAAGGATGACTGGGAGGAGCGCCTACCGTCAGTACTTTGGGCATACCGAACAACTTACAAGGTAACTACTGGATAGACTCCCTTCCAGGTAATGTATGGACAAGAAGTCGTGGTGCCAGTTGAATTCATGGTGCTGAGTTTCCGGATCGCCATCGATAATCGACTTGGCGACATAGAACAAATTGGATGAACGAAGGATGGAACAAATTGGATGAACGAAGGATGATGGCTCAGTGGGCGACAGAAACAGCCTAGCAAAGATGGAAGGGTTGGCACGACAAGCATCTTCGGCGAATGAAGTTTACTCCTGGGCAGTTGGTGTTGAAGTTCAATGGAAGAAATGAAATCAAACCTGGGAATTTCAAAGTGCGATGGCTAGGGCCCTTCAAGGTACGCGAGGTCAATACCAACAGGGCAATTAAGTTGTGGACGCTGGATGGGGAAGAGATACCAGACGCCATCAACAAGTCGAAATTAAAAGTTTACCATGAACGGAGGGAGCCTGGACCATCCAATCAGGATGCTTGATAGACTAAATTTAAAAAAAAACAAAAAACAAACCGTATGTTGACCGCACCGGACGAAATTTAAAAAAAAAAAAAAACCGAAAGTGGGCCCATCGTATGGTGGGACCACCGTGCGGTGGTCACCGCACACCACACACACCGCACAAATAAAACCCCCACCGCGTAGCACAAAACAAAAACGTAGCCTGCACACGCCGCAAAGTCCGCATAGCCCACACAAGTCCGTAGCAGCTACACAAAGCCGCACAAGTCCGCGGCAGCCACACAAGGGAGCACCATGGGTTATTTGAAAAGCGGCAGACGGGTTTTTGTTTTTAAAAAGGTTATAAAATCAGAATTGAAGAAGTAATCTAGGACTAATGGACATAAACAAGAACAAGGTAGATTGGCAGAAACGGTTGCAGCCGTTAGAAGACAAGTTGCAGGGAGGGCAAAAAGAAACCAGTGCAGACACAGGCAAACGGATTTTGCCATCTGGGGTGCATATTCCAGGTAGCCTCGGTATGAGCACCAGCCAAAAAAGCAAGAAGCATCGTCCCAAACCCTTGGCAACAAAGGACAAAGATGAAATAACGGCAGATAATATTATGTTTGAGGGTTTGAATGGAATCGACTGTCGGAACTGGTGGGCAAAGACACCTTAGGATGATCTGATAAAGAAAAGCCTTCGCCGGGCACAGGTACACTGGGCCGTCCAGATGCTAGTTTTTTCGATAAAGGACTTTGAGGTGGTCTTGCGTGCCATGATTGGCAGCTCTACAGACATTGCCACCAGTCGGTATTTGATTATCAACACCAGAGGATAACAGTGTCATTCACGGCAAGCGAGTTCACTAGGGTATTTGGCATACCGGGGGTGAAAGGGAAAAAAATAGACACTTCATAGAAAATATCCCCAGAAAATCGTGCCACACTACTACAGTTGGTGTTGCGCGATAACCTTACCCAGGGAGAAAAAGATAGCCTCAAGAGTGTAGGCAAGAGTCGGGGGGTGAAGAAACAATTTTTCGCCAAGAGAGTATGGTGATGCCTGTTGTCGGTGGTGAAGAGTCGCTCACAGGTGTCAATCGCACGTCGGACATAGCCATTGCACAGATAGTGTTGATGAACGAGATGCACAATGGAGTGGTATATGATTGGGTGTCACTATTGGCGGATAGGATGGACGAGTTCATGACGCTGCAATACAAAAAGTTCTACATGCCGCATCACGCCATCAAATTATTCCTCGACGCAGTCCGCACGCAGATCACCCTGGGCTCACAGCCATTGGAGCCACAAGGGCGTGTTGCACCAGACTAGCCGCCCATATTCTATTGGTCACACTTGGACGTCTTGGCACATGGCACAGAGGCACGTTTAGGCACAAAAAGAAAGAAGGCCGCCATGTCCGATACGAAATCCGACACAGAAGAGTCTGAGGCTAAGGATGCAGAAAGTGGTAGGGAGGAATCCGTAGACACCTCCCAGGTAAGCGGAGGAAGCTTCCGACTGACAGGGAGAAGAGGCGACTAGTTGCCTGAAGAGGGGGTATTGGAGTCGGTAGGTACAGTAGGGTCTACTTTAGCATCACAGGTGCAAGTCCACTTTACACCAGCCCACTTACCGAAGACTTGTCAGTTGGCGGTGCCGCGGTCCTTCGGGACAGTGAGTGTAGTCACCACGGTACCAATTCCTAGCTTCGGGCAGCCTCGGGTGACGATAGCGATGACACCACCATGGGTGGAGACCTTGGCGAGTGCAGAGACTTCCATGGCCCACGATGTGCCAGAGGCTTCCATGGTGCACAATATGTCAGATGTGACAAGACAGGATGTGCCAGGGTTGCCCGGATATATGCAGGAGGCAATGACGACAGCAGGCACTCTTCATGATGACCTCACTAACTAGTTGAGCCGTTACCAGATGGCACCCGTGGCACTGGGAGAGGCCACTCTATCCCCAGGGCGGACCATGTATTCATTGGATGTCATTGATCTCGAGGAAGGGAGTTCCTCGAGCAGCAGGGCAGTTCAAAGGGTTGCCTCACCCCCTGCGGTGGTAGTAACCAGTCCGTACAGAGTAGAGGGGGTGCCTGTGGGAAGTCAGCAGGGTGCAGAGTTGGAGCAGTTTATTACCGAGATGACTCTGGGAGCACAGCGGCTTGTGTCATCTGCCACGCTCCAGGCCGATGCAACCATGGTTGAGTGGATGGAAAGGTTGTTGACCTTTGCCCGCACTGGATGCCCAGCTGAGTTTGAGAGGTGTTTTGAGTGTGCTGGGTGGCCGGCCACGGAGAGCCTGGCGATGCTGGAGGCTTGGCGCCTCACTGAGGGGGTTGGCGAGACCCGAATGCAGTCGTTGGTGAGAGAGGTAGAGAAAGCCTTCCATGAAGGTTATCTGAAGCTTCGGAGGTCACAACAGATGGCAACCACAGTTGAGGCTTTGAGGGTGGCAGCAATAACAGCTCGGGAGGAGCTGGCTACCAGGCTTCGAGAGCTAGAGGTTACCATGGCACAGAACCAGACAGCGATGGACACTTTAGTAGTAGAGAAGTCTGCCTTGCTGATACAGTTGGAAGAGGAGAGGGCTTCGAGGGAGCTATTGGAGACTCCGTTGGTCAGTGCCCTGGAAAGTGTGGACAAGAAGGATAAGGAGGTGCTCGAGGCAGCCTATATGGCAAAGACTGCTATGGAGCGGCAGATGGTCGTGGAACGGGATCTCAAGAGGAGGACGGAGCAGGTGTATGAGCTCCGTGGGTGCTTGGCGTCCACTACTACACCACCACTGGCACCTTCCTCATCAGGGACACCTTCTGCACTTCCTTAGTTTTTTTCTTCTGGATTTTTGCGAGCTCCATGTATTCTCCATTTTGTTGTAAGTCGCCTGGAGACGACTTTTCTTTTTGGGGGGGATGATGTTAGCCGCATTATTGTATACGGAAATAAAACTAGTTAATTAAGTTGTAATTGTGTTGGTTAGTTGGCAACCGAGGGGTGGTAGTTGCGGTGCGACGGTTGGAGCTCGCACCCCCTCGGCATCTTTATATACTTCCGAATGTAACTTGTGTACGACACTGATTATGAATGGAATAACATATCTGATACTTGTCTGATATCTATGGCATTATTCTGCACTACGTACTTTATGCTTTAAGTATTCACCCGAGAGGGCAAACAGGGTCAAAGGGTGGGAAGATGGATGCCTCCTTAGGATGAGTTTATCAAGATTAATACTGATGGCTCCTCTAGGGGTAACCCAGGCCCTGCTGAGGTTGGTGGTGTTGGTAGGGATCGTATGGGGGAGGTGGTCTTCTTCTTTTCGGTTCATAAAGGGCGGCGTTCTAATAATTTTATGGAGGGTTTTGCAATTCTCTATGCCTTGGAGTGTGCTTGGGAGTTGGGTTGAAGGAAGGTTATCTATGAATCGGATTCACAAATTGTTGTGAACTTGCTGACACAGCAGAAGGTGAGTGGGATTCATTGGCAGTTGGCAGAGATTGTTCGTCAGATTCTTCATATTAGCTCGTCAATGGAGCAGGTGTATTTCATCCACATTCCTCGTGAGTGGAATAGAGTAGCAGATTGTTTGGCTAAGTGGGCCTCGGAACATGGTAGTGATTGGAAAGTTGAAGGTTGGGAGCATCTCTCCTCGGATTATTGTCAGGACCTGTAGAAGATTCTTGCTAAGGACAGGGATGGGTATGAAACTGGCTGATCTTGGGTTGGGCTTGTGGTTCTTTTCTGGAGCCTTGGGGCCTTGGTTCTCTTTGTAATTCTTGTGTTTGATTTTCAATAAAGTTTTTACCCCTTTATTTCAAAAATGATTGCAAACTTTCATGTGAAATGGTTATTAAACCCATGTGAGTACTTAGCGAGTTTTAAAAAACTTACGAGTTTTTTTGCTCAGCGAGTATTTACACTATTAACTTAGTGAGTCTCTTGCAAAAACTCGGCTGCATAAAAAAAGGAGGCCCAAACACGTAAAAAAATTATCTAAATTTCTTTTTTCAAGTCCGTCTCATTCTCTTCATTAGAACATATACATGAAATATAACATTTAAGTATAAGTCTTATACTTAAAATTATATTTCATGTATATAATGGCAGGATGTTGGAGAGTGGTTTCAGATCTAGAAGATCTTCTAAATCTTCAGACCCCCACAAGGGCTGCTACCCTCAAACTCATTTTGGCAAGGTAGAGGAGCCACATCGGACTCCTAAGACTAGACCCTCTAGTTCTATCTCTTTCCCTAGTTTTCACTAGAACTGGGAAGTGGAAGATGTAAAATGTTTTGATGTAGTATTTACTTTTAGTTTTACAAAAACAATTTGCTATTTCATTTTGTTTCAGTCTATCAGCCATCAACATTCCACAAGAGGATGCCATTTTGTACCGAGTTTGCATTTCAATCAATCAAATATATCTAGACTCAGCTTGTTTCTTTCGAGCACTCATTTATTGACTCATTGGATGCATCCCTAACCGAATTTTGCAAAAAAAATGCATTTCTAATTAAATTTAAGTTGCCGAGATTTTTTTTGGGCCTTGGCATCCTTCCTGAAGAATTGAAATGCATCAAGTTTGGTTGATTTTTAATGAAATGTTTTAATGTGTTTTAGACTTTTAGTGCTGCTTCTTCTAAACAAGCAGATATGACTTCGCAAAAAGAGACATCAATATAATCTTAAACAGGCAACCATGAATAAACAAATAAATTCATGAATGCATAATAAAAAGCATGATTTGTTGATTTCATCTCTACTCCAACTTTGTGTTTGCAAGTAATACCATTGCTCCAATTGCTGCTGGAATGCCTACTGTCCGAGCCATAGCAGTTTGTATTTTTTCATTTTCTGTTTTCCCAAACTCGAGTAGAGTTGCTGCATGACGTTCACTTGGCCTTCCGTCCTCATATGCTACTTCCACTTCATGGTGTAAAAGTACCATATCCTGCTCAAGTTATTTCAAATGAGCTGTCAATATGCAGGTAGAACAAGGGAAAACAAGAAAGAGAATGATTTAGACTAGTGAGATAGAGATGCAACTAGAGATGGCCATATGATATTCCTTTCTTTTGATTGCTGGACAATCTCAATCTTGAGCATTGAATAAAACTTAATCTACAGGTACCTGTTCAGTTGGAGAATAGTTTAGTCGCTCTTCCATTCGTGAACAGATAACATCGAATGCACTCTTGCATATGTCAGGGATTTCACTATTGTCATCAAGTCCCAGAAACCTGTTTTCATTATTGGAGTATTCGGCCAGCAACAATATTAATATGACAGCTTGTGTATTATTAGCTCAAAATACTAGCACCATTAACATAATCTAGATCCAATTCAAACTCAACATTTATAAACAAACATGAAACAATACTTGATGCAAGAAGCTGTTTTGTTTGCACTCGCACTTTCTTTGCAGCAGCCAACTCTAATTAGCATCTCCACAATATCCATCTGCTTTGTGTTGCATTCTTGTGTTTCTTTCAGATCTTTCTGAGTTTGTCTGTCTTGTAAAGCACACTTTAAAAGCTCTTGAAGAAACATATTGAAAGTTGGTTTTGAAGAAAGTTCTCCTTTGTCTTGTGACAGCATTGGATGAATTTCATTGTTGAAAAAGCCAAGTTTGTTAAAAGAGCTCATTATTTCACTGAAGCCTGGACATGGAAAATGACATCAGTTCCAGTATTTGCCGAAATTACTCTAGAATACCATAAATGTGGAGTAAAATAAAATCCAGAAATTATATATTACCTTCATAACGAAGTGTTGCTCTGAAGACTGTGAGAGCTTCATCAGTAATACCATACAAGTCACCATACACCAAAGAATCACGATTGGGAAGCCTTTCTAAAGCAAAAGCTGGTAGATGAGGAAGGCGTAAGCTTGTTGCTGAATCATAAAGGTTCTCACCTGCAAAATAGATTTCTCTCTATCACTTATTCCTTCTCTTTGACATGTGCCTGATGTGTGCATGGGCACTGAGCACACACATAAATGGCTGACACAAGTTGCCTGATAAATCAAGAGAACTGGGAACAAAATAAGGCATGCATTTTTACAATCAGTTTGTGCAGATACAAGATATGATACAAGCATAATTTATTTAACCTGAAAGTTATCATAGAATTCTAAGGTGCTTAATTGCCTTGGGAGTTAAATCATGGGATTTTCTACGAAAAAATCTCAATATTATATGTTTTATGGTTTTTTAGTGGTTGCATTTCCTATTGTATGAATAGCCAATCTGCTAGTGTTACAAGAAAAAATGCTAGATAAAATTCCCAAGATATTATTTTTGATTTTTCAGGTTGTGCTGCCTATTGCTGTTAGTTTGAAAAATGTTAGAAAACAAGAAAGATGCTGATAGTACAATTCATGTGCCTTCTAGAAAGATTCCACAGTGCTCTAACCCTTGAATGCACTCTGTAATCTGTACTCAGAGGTAAAGTAATACATTATTGCCTAGCAAACAATGCTAGACATGGGAATTGGGAAGATGCCATTGGTTATTCATATAACATTTGAAATTGTTCATTGTAATATACTATATTTTCTGCACGATAAGCTTTATAACAAGCAATCATAACTTGTGCATTTCCTTGTTTTCAACCATGAAACAATAGCAGTTATGAAATTTTAAAAATGAAAATGTATTGTGAAAATAGCCTAAAGACCAGACATGATAACATTGTATCTATGTGTTGAATTCTTATCTAGATAAAGTCTCAAGAAAAAAGTTCCTCAAATCTCTATAATAAAATACACACCAAGATTTTCAAGCATATAAGAAGATAGATGTGTGCATACATACTAGTACCTGTATATGTATATATGCCATGACACAATAGGCCTCTGATGAATTTGAAACTAAAGCCTCGAGTACTCTTAAACAACTTACCATTAACATTTATGATTTGTCCTTTGTAATTGTAAACAGCTGGATTCCGACCTACCTTTAAAGCTCCTGCAGGACTCCAACTTAATTTCCAAAAGAAAAAAAGAAAGGAGCCAAGAGAAATACACGTGAACAAAGTTAGATTTAGAAATGTTTTTAACCCAATGTAAAAGAAATAAATAGCTCAACAAATGTAGATAATTAGCCTCAATTTAGAATCTTTTTGATATTTATCAAGCTCGACAAAGATATAACGCTTTACGAAATCTTCTGTAAAGATCATACTACATAATGATGTATTAGATTGAGAGAACGATTGATGGAGCTGACGATAAAATCAGTTGTGTATCTTTTTGGAACAGTGTTACCAAAAGTTTTCAGAAAACTGGGACAAACAGAAAATACTTTTTTTCATCATCTTCTATTCATCATTGACTTCAATTATGTCAACACAATCCCTTGTGCTTCTAGATTTCCATGTCATGTCATTGATTTCCTGTTGTCTTTATATCCTTGGTTTCATTAATTTTCCATTGAGTTGCATAACAATATAAATAATAAAAACTGAAAACAAATCATTCTTTTGTTCATTTTTATTATGGCAAGTCGGTGAGTAATCTGTAGGTGTTTATGTTTAACACTCACCACAAGGAGTTATCTAGGTCAAATACAAATTTCAAGAAGAGTTATCAAAAGAGCGAAATGCAAAACTACAGTTGAGCAGAGCCGCAGGTTATATAAGAAACAAGTTTACACAAATAATTGATAATGCACAATTTTCAATGCTTTTCATGAGATTAATATAAAAAATAAAACTGTATTCGAAGACAAAGTGAACCATGTTAGTAATTTTCATTCATTAGGAGTTAAGTTGAACATCTGTCAATGGCAATATGGGTCCAAAAAGGTACAATAGTGAAAATCCCATGAAATAATATGAACTATACCCATAACTATATAGATTATATATGAGCAGAGAAAGGGGCTCTAGTATGTCTTCTAATAGTCTATATTTGTTCAACGTCTAAAAATTAGCATAAAATAAGCCTCAACCAAAAGGCTATGTAAAGGTCAACTTTGACAGTATGCCAAAGAACAATCTTGTTAAGCTAGACCTGAGGGTGTAGCCAGATGCTTATTACAATAAATGCTAGTGGAAGAGAAGACAATGATGACAGATTAATGACAGACACTAGGGATTTATACATGCTAAGCTGAATGACAACCATATGATCCTAGAAGAAGATTAGGAGATTGCAATTGGTCTTTTCAAAATATGGATCAAATCTAAAAATTTATCTTGGATAATTTTTTTTGAAAACATTCAAAATATATATTAAATAGGAAGGAAATTGTTTACAAAATAGAAACCCAAGATTGTGCCTAAGGTTTGAAAAACTACAGTTGTGGGAAAAAGCCAGCAGCAAAGGAAATTGTATCTGGGAGATATAGAGAATTCAATGGTGGAGTGAAGAAGAATATCTGCTTCCTTTTCTCAATGGTAGATTCTCACACATACTCAACAATTAATTTGGTCCTCAATATTCTCAGTAAAATGAGCTTTGATGAACCAATACAAGATGAAAGGAAGCCATTTGTAATGTCCTAACTGGTTTTGGAAACTCAGTTTTGGAAATTAAATATGATGTTTGTTTTGTAAAAAATCACTCACACCCCTGCAGATACATGGTGGGAACACCCTTGGGCTGCCCTTAGAACATCTCAGACATACCCAAAACATAACTAGAGCCCCTGGGACGTGCCTTGGGTGTGCCTAGTGCATACCGAAGCCTGGATATATACTTGGATCCATTTGGGTGGGTATGGACCTGGGTATACATAAACCTAGTAACTTAGTATTTATCAAGCTCTCCAGCATAAATTTTTCTTCTGCAGACACATTTAAAGTTGGCTAGCTATCTATCAAAATTCAAGATTTACTTCGATGAAAGTTCAAAATCATTTTCTGCGTATGTCTAATTGATAAAGTCTATTACTTTCCTGTCTCTCAGGGGATTAATTTAGATAAGAATACATTTTCATTGGGAAACAGTTTTTAAGTACAATGTATTAATTTCAATTTTCAAGTAAATATGGTATTTTGAGATGCCAAGTTCAGCACATGATAATTTATATAAAGAGCCATGCTTGAATTTGACTCCTGAAATCAAAAGAAATCCACTTAACATGCAAAATTCATTGCTTTGTAAAACCTATTGACAACAATTTCTACAAATTCCGGATCCATCAAAGGAAGAGATTCTCATTCTGCGTTTTCAAAGAGAAGCAAAAAGGCCATGAGAATGAATGGTTGAATCATACCTGAACTTATAACCTAGTGGATTGTTTGCTGCAGCCGGTGATGGAAGACCTCCACAATATGAGACAAATGATATAATTTTTCCGCCTCTTACATGCGCATGATTGATCATCTTCATTGCCATCATATGATCTGGAAAAAGTTAAAGATCAGGATCAATTCCATTTCCATTTTAAAAAAATACTGTAAAGCAATGCCACTTTATTTTAGTTAAGTTACCTTATGAAACAAATTTATTGTTCTAATTAAGAATTTTGATTGTTAACCTATTTTTAATCGTTTCCTTCTTTCCTTTTCTAGTTCTGCCCCATAGAATAGTGTTGATGGTAATACCGTTTATTTTTATCATTAGATAAATATTTGTTTTTAATTCTAGATAGTACTTCTGAGGCTATATTACATGATTTAGGGGTCTAGCAAGATATTTTATTTGAACATGTGTAATGTAAATTGGTGGTTAATAAGGTACAAAAGTCATGTGATACAGTTAAGAAGTGTCAGTTTGATTTTAACGTGTTATAATCCCAATGAATCTTGCCAACGATATATAGCACCTTCAGCTAGACACGGTTGTTTATGTCCTTTGGTAAGTCAATAAGCATGCTCATTTTCTATCTTCATTCTGTTAGTGTTTTATAGCTGCAGGAGGTATTCCTAGAAGCAAGTCGGCCTATTGCAAATTATTATTTTATATTTATAAGGGCCGACTCTTGTGAAGAGTTGCCTTGCTTGAGAAAAGGCACCTTACTTTGTATATATAGAAGGTGATGATCATTTCATTTTGATCAATCAATTTAATATAAGAGATATATTCTTGGCTGGGTTTTTTCTCCCTCAAGGAGGGTTTTCCCAGGATATGTGATGTGTTCTATTTTGTTCATGTGTTGTATTTATGTGTTTCTGTGTATTGCAAATCTGATCATAAAAAATAACATGGTATCAGAGCGGGTTCAGGGAAATCCGATCAGATTTGTCTAAGCCAAATTTGTGAAGTCTTCATTCGAAGACAAATTTACAGAGGTTTCTATTGAATGGGGGACTATTGATGCCCCAGGGCTGCCGTCTGGCAACAGTTGAAGAAATCAGAACAAATTTAGACATATTTAAGAAATGTGAACTACCAGCGAAGAGGATTAGCCCTTCTTACGAAGAGCATAGTGGTGACATTCGTCTTTTGGACAGATGGGTGCCTGCTGATTTCAAGGTTGTCCATGAAACCCCCAATTATAATTGTATTTGGAACGCTGTGGTTAAAACAAAAATGTGGGATAGTACTGAAAACAAATGGCGGAACTGCTTAGATTTATACTCCTTAGATGGTAATTCGTTGAGAAAACAACAGGGGGTAGAAGCTCCATGGCTCCATGCTTACTGTTGTGAAGATGTGGAGATGTTGTATTGGTTGTGGGAAACTTATCCAAATTCAATTGTGTCAGTCAACTTCACAACTGAATGTCGACATCAACATATGTAATGTTCCCCTGCCAATATACGGCAATATGGAGAGTGTGCGGGTGTGACTGTACGGTGAAGGTGAGGGTGTACGGTGGAGGTGACCGGTGAGTGTGCTACGTATGGTGAGGGGGTGGAACCATATGATGCAAATGAGAGTGTACAGTGGGGACGTAGGAGATGATGTATGGTGGGGATGTAGGAGATGGTGTCTGGTGGAGGAATGGTGTACGGTGGAGGTATGGCGTACGATGGGGTTGGTGTGATGTACGGTGGAGTGAGAGGTATGGTGAGGTGAGAGGTGTACGGTGGAGGTATGGTGTATGGTTGGGATGTACGGTGGAGGTGTGAGGTGTACAGTGGTATAACCGTACGGTGTGCTCCAGTGAATGTGTGGTGAAGGGTTGATCTTCCGTAAGCAATAAATTATGAATATTAGGAATTCCTTGTGCATGTATCGAATTAACAGATATGCAACTGGAGTGATAAACAGTGATGAGATTCAAGATTTGCTAGATCCGGAATGAGTACAAATAAACAGAATAGGGTGAGGGGTGAATCTCACCAAAACTGCAAATACCAAATAGGGAGGGTCTTTCACCTTCGAAATGGCAGATACTAGAACTCCAACAGGAATTCACACAGGAGAGAAAAAATACCAAAATTCGCATTCCTACAACAATGACTAACATGGCCATATGTATGGGCTCCGGAAAACTTCCTGAAGGGTTACAAACGGGCTGACACGACCAACCAAAACTTGCCTAATCTAATTAAATAAAAGGGCTCGAAAGGTTTGTTTATTAAATTTGGGGCCTTACAATAAAGTAATTAGATTTATTATTTAATTATATTGGGGACATCACAACATATCTTTATGGATATCAATCATCATATTCGGTTGAGGGAAATGGTGAGGCGGTTGGAGAATCGTGGAACCAAATCTCAACTGGAAATGGCAAATGCGGGGGAAGAAGCCCATACAGTTTTAAGATATGCAATGGACAGATTGAGAGATGGCGCTAGATTCATTTATTTGTATGGACCCACTTGGGATGTGGCTATGGTCGAATTAGCTATAGGAATATTTGGGCAGCCTTTCGTGGATACAACCGCTTCAATTGCATTCGGAAACCCAAAAAGCATTCCCATAACAACAAAGTTTTTATCATTATTACCATATCACCTACTTTCACTCAGTCTTGGCAGCGACACCTTGTATTCACCATCAGGTTCGGCTCTCTCATTTCGACCTGTGTGATGATCATTATCAGTAGATGGAGAGACGTTGGCACGCAGGCAGTTGGAAGCAGCATGGTGGTCAAATAAGGGTGGGCATCAAGTAAGGGTGGGTGTTTTGGGCGATCAACCCGCCAAAACAAATTGACTAGGGCACAACAATTGGTTGGCCCATCGCTCTTGACCTATTGTGTTGTTCTCTCCCTATTCTTGCGATGTATCTTTGTATGTTGTTCAGTGTAGAGGTTTGTTCCTATGTATTCGACTTGGTGCTGCGAATTTTATCTGGACCAATAGCCATGCCTCCAACTTGTGGCAGAGTGCAGGTCGTCCAAGGGAGAAGGTCGAAGTCTTTTGCCCTAGCAGTGCGACATTGTATGGACGTGGATCATGTGGGGGAGGACAGAAATAGCACATGGCGAACAAAAGTGGCCATGAATTAGGGAGCAGAACATCGATCTATATGTTAAAGGATTTACCGCAATGTTATCAAACTACTCCATCTTGAGGGAATCACGATATATATATATCCCCTTCTTGGGTCTTTGACGTGAGCATTGACCCTTGGGGAATTATTGTAATACACTGGATAAGCCCGACAATCTTCCATGCCGAAAGCACAATCACTACTATTCACATGGAGGTCATACTAGTCATTCGGGAGTTGTTCATGATCATCGTGGAGGAGTATATAGAGCCACGATTCAAAGAGGACAAAGAGTCGTGCCCATCGCTCAATAACGACAGAAAGGAATAGAATTGCAATTTTGTCCAACTAGAACTTACTAAGAATCCCTATCTGATTATGATGATACGAACACCATTTGATATGACATGATTAACCACTAACCAAAAGTTTGTAAATGCATAATATAAGATCGTGGCTATAACAAAGACTATGAGATTAGAAATGCATCTATACCTATTCCAGGGTCCAATCCCATTTCACACAGAATTGTTACTCCAGCACTTTTAGCTCTTTCATTTACATCAGACATGTTTTTATCAACATAGCTTGCAGTGACAAGATGCTTTCTTAGCTGCAAAAAAGGTAACATTGAAAATTTCTAATTAATGCTCACTAAAAAACACATATTTTAAAAGGATAATCCACATAAAGCACATATAGAACGTAATAATTTCCCAGAATCATGCCAAAGATCAAGGAAGAGCAATGAAAACTACTTTATTCTTTTATAATGACTAAGCTACACAATGTATGGATAGTCCATGTAGATGGCAAAAGGAATCATTTATCTATCATGATATGCATTTGCTTATGCAACTACAAGGTTTAAAGTCAGAATGAAAACATTTGTACACAAAGCAAGTTAACATGCTTGTTTGAACCTACATAAGAGTCTCTAGGTAAATTCTGTTGGAACACACCATTATACTAATAATGCAGAAGTTGCTGAGTTGATATTTAGAAAGAAAAAATAGGTGTTGAGGTGCTCTGGTAAGTCATTATTTTCACAAAGCATAAAGAAAGAAAGCTACTGTACAAGGCTTACAATTCTATATTGTGCAAAGTTCATTTAACTGTAGGAAAGAAGAAATCAAATGAAATAATTTTAGTAACCTCCATCTGGCAGAAAGGTCAATGGGATCATTTCTAAGAAAAATGAACAGATGAAACCAGGATAATTACTGATTATTAAATCTTCAGAGTGGTAGTTGAAAATAATTTTATTGTCAAGATCTAAAGTAAAGCCTTTTTGTTACTCAATGTGGCTATGGTCTATATATGTATAGTTGCATTCCATGTTTCCATTATCTTGTCAGTAAAGTGCTGTGTGCACGTGTTATATTTACAAGAAACAAACCTAAATATTCAATGAGATTACAAGAAAACATTTGTACATAGCCTCTATGTATTTCTCTCTAAAGTTTTCACTGACTAGTCAAATATAAAAGAGGAAACTCTAAATAATCCCCAACAAAATGGCTTGACTCATTTGTGCTTTAGGTTTAATCCTGCTCTATGATACCAGCTATTAGATCCTTATCTTAATGTATTCACTACAGCCCAACACACGAAGGTACAACTCAGAAAATCTGACAGATGCTCTGTTGAGCACATTTAGCCGACAAAATAATTTAAGTTGCATTTTGTGGCCCATTAACTGTCAGTTAGACATCATGATACTGCAAAACATTTATTCAAATAGCAAATATATAAATTTGTTGGAAAACTTATAGTGGTCAAGATCATTACAAGTGTCAAGTATGCATTATTGCTCAGTACATGAATTTTGAACCAATATTTGTAGTACAACTTGATAGTCAACAAAAATTTATGGAAATGGATACATTATTACATAAAGATACAGTACATTTTCTAGATCCTCTAAGGCTGATAAGATATGTTAGCATAATGTATTGTTTCTTTAATGGTCATCTAGTTGTGTTAGTTTAGGAAATTTTCCTATTCTGCATTCTGTTAATGATTGTTTCTTTTTAGGAAATTTTCCTATTCTGCATTCTGTTAATGATTGTTTCTTTTAGAAACATCGTCTCTTGTAAATTCTTTATATAGAGTTTTCATCTCTATTTTTTAATATAACATAGATTTAGAAGTTTAACTCAAATCAGAAACCAAAGTTGGAGCATAGACAAAAAAGATATCAAAGCCTTCAACCAGCTACGAACAACCATGCAAAGGAAAGCATGTGTGAAGATTGCTGAATTACCTTGACAAAAGAAGCATACGTGGATCTCTTAGACAAAGTTCAGTATGAGAAATTGATGGAGATGGAGCCTTCACTATTAGTATACGACGAAACTTCATCATAAGATGGAGTCGGAGTCCTTCACAAATGAAGAGAGGGAAGCATATGATGAAAGCAATCTTTGAGGCATCAAAGAGTTACTGATTGAAGAAGAAACAACCAAAACAACTAGGGTAAATAATTTGAGTGGAGAAAAGAGAAATTGAGGACAATATGAATGTCTAGAATGTTTCAAGTCTTTGAAACAGTCAAGGATTCTCACATGTCCGAGAATACTCAACAATGACAACTATTTTATTTCTCTTCAAGACAAACCCACATCACACAATCTGATTACCAATTATTATAAATAGCTTCACACAGGGAGTACGACCTGCTATGGGAATTTATGACCTCCAAGACCCAGCATATTGTGACTGATATAAAATATGAGCATAATATTGAACCAGACTACTAACAAATGAGATTTCACCTTGTACGGCTCAATTTGATAGTGTATAGTATATTGAAGACAAACAAACAATGATTTAAATTAGGAATAAGATATTCACCTTCTAGCATAGTATGGTTAGGGAAAACAAGTACTATTCATCCCTGGGTAAAGCATAAACTGTGATTCCTTATACTTAGTATGGTTCACAACCTCATGTATGGCTAGAAGTAGTATGGGCCATGGCTACAAATGCAAACTCCACAATAACATTAGATAACAGTATCACCAACACTAGAAACTTGCAACAAATAATAATACAATATCCTTCATAAGATTTAGAAAAACATCACATGAAATCGGGAACAACTGAGAGCAAACAATGTAAGACTCCCTCCAAAAATTGAAGCACGAAAACCGAGGACACATTGAAATGAAAACACAAATTAAGTGTAAGATGTCCTCCCTAAAAGAGAATTCACTGAAAACAATGAAGTCCTTGAAGCTCTAAAATTCCTAAAATTTTCATATGTCAAAAGAGAAATAAAGTATACTCATTCTTGCATAACTATTTTTTTTCAAAAATCTTGTGGTCTTTCTCGAAAACATTGCTCACATTTATAACTTTAGCATGGGATCTTTGAATTTTTGGATCCATATTGTACACGTTGATTCCCAAATAGGAACAATTTTGACCATAAGAGTTAAAAAAGCATCCATTTGGAATAGTAAGAATCCTCAAGCCTCACAAATGTTGGATGTAGTCCTTCATTATTTTAGCTACAAAATCCCAACAAGCTATAAAGCAAGAAATTTTTTGCTTATTCTTTGACCAGATATCTCTTTTTCTATTTTCTACCATATATCTCTTTTTCTAGTTTCTTGAATGATAATATCTTTTAACTATTATAAAACAATGAACGTAAAGCCCTAATCATTACAAATATTAAATAAGAAAAAACTGAGCACTTAATGCAGTGATAATAATATATGATACATAAAAAGATAGCATGTTAAGCACCATAAATTGATGAATTAGTTCATTACTAGAAATGGGCTAAAATGTGTATTGCATGAAGATGATAATGTGAAATCTAAAGTCCAACGCAATGGAATACCTCAATACATGCATTTGCAACTGTTGTGTGACAATTTGCAGGTAGCAAGCTTATTACAACTTCAACCTGAAAAAATCAATAATCATGATTAATAACAAGACTATTGACACACGGATGAAGGAATACATATGAATTTAAATGGAACTTCTAATTTCAAAAAAAAATTCTTAAAAATGCTTTTTGAAGGACATTAGCATTGAGTATTGTGAATCAAAAAGATTTGCAAAAATTAAAAGGAATTCCTTGATCCTTTAATTCTATCTTAACATGATAGTTACGAGCTAACTTATTGGTTATAGTTTGGGTGTGAGTATGTGTTTGGGGTTCAGATATGACATTTTGCTAGTTTTCCTGCCCAGGTTAGGTACTGTTGGGTGTAAGAAGAAAAAAATGTTACCTGTTCTGCCATAAGAATGAAAAGGAAGGTTAGCCCTCCCTCCCAACAACTGTAAAGAGAGAGTGGGGTTCAGATATGACAGTTTGCTAAAATTTTACACAGGTTAGGTACTGTTGGATGTAAGAAAAAAAAAATGAAATTACAATATACACAATAGCCATGATATACAAAAATTAAATATAGAACACAGCTGGTCCTCAGACATAGACTAGATGGTTGTGACAGTAAAAGACACAAGCAATGGCTATAAAATCAAAACCCAATTAAAATTATGTGCTGCAGTATGGGCCCACTATAGGTGTAGGGATGGAGTTATTGGGGCTGACCCCAACCGTCGGTTACACCTTGGTTGTTGGTGGTGTCTTTTGGTCCTTAGGCTTCAAATTCTCCATGTACAAAATACAGAAAGATATATTATATAAATAAAAGAAAGAAATAGTTTAAAAAACAAATAAAAAGAAAGACAAATGATAATTGATATTTATAAAATCTACTTAGCTGTTGTCATAATCTTTGGATGGAAATTTAGTAACAACAATATAAATAAAAAGGAGAGGATTGAGCTGATTGAAACTTTAAACTTGCACTGCAAAATGCAACGATGATTCATCTACATTTGGATAGTTATACACACCATATCCCCAAGTAAAATCCAGTGTCACCCAATAGCTGTTTCTCGAGTGAGCTTTAAAATGACTGTCATAAGCATGTCAATGGACATACTTATTACTACTTATATTTAGAAACAAGTTGGATGCAATGCTTGCAAATAAATATACCCCTTTAACTGGTAGCCTTTGCAATTCAAAACTTGTACAGATGCAGCCTCTCAAGTCATCCATTTAACTATCATAGCAAATTCAAAATAGTACATGATTTTAGAAATGAGTGCTTCCATGTTTAGCTTCATAAAGGAGCAAGCAGGCCAAGTTAGGGGATATGGACTACTCACTATATCTATAAACGCTCCCAACTATTGAATGAGGGTATGTGCAAATATGTCCAGGGATTGTAGGTCATGCTTGACTACATCTTGGGATTGACTTGGTAGCCTTTGAAACTCTAGACTTGTATATATGCAGCACCACAACTTCACAAGTCACCCATCGAACTATTGTAGGAATGATTAAAATAGTGCATGGGTCTAGAAAAAAGTATTGCCCTATTTAGCTTCATGAAAGACAAAGTCTAGATAGCTCAAGCTAAAGAGATAAACTACTCAACTTACCTACAAAGGTTCCCAATAGCTAAATGAGGGTAAGCCCAAATATGTCTTGGGAGTACAAGGCACCACAAGTTGCAGATTTGTTTCTTGGGGAGGTGTTCAGGCTTAATGGGTTGCCGAGGAATATTGTCAGTGACAAGGATAGCAAGTTTCTTAGTGCATTCCGGCAGGAGATTTTAGGTTAGCTGGCACATAGTTAACTCCTAGCACAAGTTATCACCCGTAGGCGGATAGTTAGATGAAGATTGTGAATAAGTGGGTTGAGTGGTATCTGTGTAATTACATTGCAGGGCAGCTGAAGGGCTAGATCAGGTGGCTGCATTTGGTAGAACATTGCTATAACACTACCTATCACATGTCGATAGGTATATCATCATTCAGAGCTTTGTAGGGGTATGATGCTCCTTCATTTCTGGATGTGGCTTTCAAGGACAGCAAGGCTCCCAAAGCCAAAGATTGGATTCAAGAGAGCCAAGACATCCTTAAATCTCTTAAGGATAATTTGCAGAATGCTCAAAATCAACTGAAGATTTACATAGATAGGCATAGAGATGAGCATAGCTTCGACGTTGGCAACTTGGTCTTCTTATGATTGCAGCCATACAGACAGTCTTCATAGATGAAAAGCTAAGTTGCCAGTTCTGGTTCGGCTCAGGTTCAGGTTCAAGATTCAGGTCCGCGGGTTCAGCAAAATTTTTTGGTAGCTTTTGGATTCATTTTGGGTTCGTTAGTACAAAAACATATAAAAATAAAAAATATATACATATATGCAGCAGTAGTTAAGTTCAAAATACACCACTATGCTAATAGTCCAATAACATAGCAAAATACACCATGTATTAAACTTTTAGTTCAAATAATGTAATGTCCCCTTAGAGGAGGTTGCCTGTTTCCCAATGAATTATCACACATTACTATACATTTTTATATTTCAATCCATATTTCTTAAACTTTTGCATGAATTAGCATTCATAACACATTCGACATTCATTACATTAAGTCCTACCTTAACTTCTTCTCCAATCCTAATGAATTTACTGTCAAAGGGCGTTGACACCACCTACAAGGAGGCTCCCTCAATGCCCAAGACTACGACCCTACCTGTCTTGGGCTCACCATCATTTGTGATGGGTTTACTCACCTTTCCCTACACACACCAACCTATCCACTACAGGGCATAGTAGATTAATTAAGATTGGCCACTAATATAATATCGTGTCATGTCTTATGAATACACAAGTACATAATTAACTTAAATATACATTTGATATTTAGGAAAGGTAAGTCTTATTATAATACTCCCTTCAGAATTGCTTTTATATCATATTAACTAATATACATATATATATAGTGAATTCATCGATTATTATTCCTCAGTGTATATTATTAACAATGTTTTTGGTATATATTATTTATTATAGTATTTCAGATTATAAACAGTTGTTCTCTATCCATATTATTCCATATCCATATGAATTCCAAATAATTACTTGGTACTAAGTGAGATAAGTTCATACCAACTATGACCACAGCAGTGAGGGTCGAATCTTCTTTGACCTTAAGTTTCACACAATATTCATTCCCTTCTTCGCTGCCCTTGGACTGTGTATTGATCCCTTATTAATCTCTTATGGGAACGAAGGATTGTATCCTTAGATTGGGAATGGACATACCTTTCCCTAAATTGTATCTCTTCCTTTATTCTTAATCGCATCCTTTGATAACGATTAATTAATCCTTTAGTGATCACCTCTTAACTAATCATTTGCCAATCGTGTAGAAGATTACGTGCTCATTACTAATGGCTACTTCTTATTATTAATTGCTACTAGCTATTGTTGAAAATGTGGCTAGGTTGCAGCCCTTGATTGGGCTGACCTAGCTTGGTAAATTTTTAATGTGGCCTTCAGCCTTTGAAAATATGTACTTGTGGCGGCAACTTGGAGATGGCCGACCTTGTAAAGTTAAGGCAATGTACTCATATATATTGAAGGCAAGTTGATGCCTCATAACAATCAATCAGTATTAATTCTACAATCAGCGAATAACTCTGATATATCAGCGAATATACTTGAAGATCAAGAGAATATACCTTGAAGGCATGCGAACAAATCTTGGGGGTCAGCAAACATACTTTGAAGGTCTGCGATCTCAGTGTGAGCCCTAGTGAATATCTTCCTAGCTGGGCGAACTTCATTACCAGCTGAGCAAACATCACCCTAGGCTGTTCTGAGGCTGCCGAACTTGCTACAGGCAGTAGTACCTGCATTTTGGAGACTTCAAGTCTGATCTCAGATCCTAGAGTCAAATAAGTTGTGTCTTATCACTTGTGTTTGTGCCCTAGCTGGGCAAAGTTGTAACCTATTTCTGTGATTAATCTAAGGCAGATCTGAGACATTAGTTGCTGGGTTTTTCCTCCAAGAGAGAGGTTTTCCCAGGGTATATTTGTGTTGTGTTCTTCTTACTGTGCATTTTGTTTTCTGCTCATTACTTGTTAATCTGATCACTAAAGTCTAAAACTAACAACTATTAACCTTTTGATTGCTGTAAAGGAAGATAGATCTGACATGTGTCAGATCTGATCTGCCACTAATATCTATTTATTGTTTTATGACTAAAAAAAATCCAACTTACCTTTCAAATGGGTTGATTTAAATATTAAATAATATGATTGTTTATCAATGATGTAGGGATGGACAACTTAAGAAGTCTGTAATTTAATAAATGTGAGTTTTATTCATTTAATTTATTAATATGAAATTGGGGGCATGACAAATAACATAGCAAAAAAGTAAATACACCACCATATTATTGTTTTAGTTCAAAAATAATAATGTCAAGCTACAACAATCAGCCATCACTGATCAAATGTCATATGGGTCATCAAAAATATCATCATCCTCCTCCATATCCCGTGGTAGATTAGAAGAACCAGCTAAGAACCAGCTAGGAACAAGCAACAATCAATCTTCAACTCTCTTTGAGAAATGGCAAACAAAAAGGGAAGTTCAGCAAAGGAGCAAAGTAGTTATGTTTTCCATTATATTGTGCAAAAATGAAGTAGCTTTTACCTTTTGTGTTTTAAGTCATCAAAGTAGGGTTGGAGGATCGAATATGGTTTTTTGGCATTAAAAATAATTTTAAAAAGTGAAAAAAAAAAACACTTTTCCACCAAATTCTGCCCAGGTTCTGCAAAATGGGGCAAAATTCTGCCCGGGTTCTTCTGGGTTCGGCAGGGACGAACCCATAAGGCTTGGGCAGGAACTTGTCCGGACCCAAGAAGAACTGGCCCAAGACCAAGACCCGAGGGGTCCAGGCAAGGTATGCGGTAACTTAGATGAAAGGTGGTGCAGAAAAATGAAAATCTTGATTTTATTGTCCCTACAAGATAATTAAGAGAGTGGGGGAGGTGGCCTATGTGCTTGAGCTATCAACGAGTAGCAAGATTCACAATGTATTTCACGTATCATGCCTCAAGAAGGTAGTAGGACAATAGATCACCATTTCAATAGCGCTACCACCACTAGATGAGGAAGGTTTGTTAGTCTTGGTTCTTGATGAGATTCTGGAAGTTAGGGAGATGAAGTTGAGAAGAAGACGATTAAGGAGTACGTGGTTAAATGGAGGAACTTGCCCATGGAGGATGCCACTTGGGCAAGCAATTTCGGGAAGGGAGGAATGTAATGTCCCCTTTCGCGTAGTCACTCCTGGAGGACTTATTAACCTATTTAATTCCCGTAGGCTATAGTTGGGATTAAGGGAATTAATTAATTTAATTATTTTATATTATCCCTCAAAAGTAAAACATAAGGGCAATATTACTTAATTTATTTAATAAAGTTATAAAATGACATATTGGTTCATTAAGTGAGATTTTTAATAATGTCACTCTTTTATTACTTCTCTCAAATTCAAATTTAAATAAAAAGGAATTAAAATTGAAGTTAAAGAAGAGGGAAGATCAAAGGGCATCTTCAATGGCTACAAAAGAGAAGCTTGAGCTTCATTTGTATCATGCTTGGTCTATTTGTCAATTTTGATCTAGAGAGCTTTTTGGAGCTTAGACCATTAGACAAAAAACCTATTGGTTTGCTAGTTTCAGCAGTGCAATGATCTGCCCTAACCAGTGCCTTCAAATTTGTGAAGTCTCCGATGGAGACAAATTTGTGGGTGATTTTGTTGTATTTGTGTTGTGCCTTGCACACGCTCCCTGTCGCCAACAGGGTCCCCCTCTTTTTTGGTCTTTTCGCCTTCACCCTGTTGAATTCTGCACAGGGTGTCTCGCGTCCTTTTTGAGTGTGCCCGTAATCAGTCCATGAGATGATGATGTCATGAGCCGAAGCTTGTGAATTCGCATGGGCGTTAAAATTCTAAGAGATCGTTTAAACTTGTAAAATTGCCTGAGATAGGCGAGGAATGGTAGAAGCTTGCAAAATTCCCCAAGTAAAAGGTAAAGCGTCTGAAGGTCGCATAAGGACCCAAAGTGCCGATTTTTGCCAAAGGATATAGAGGAGATAAAAAATGCAAAGTGTCAAAAGTTGACAAAATGTCTCATTTTTCCGAAATTCGCACTAAAGGGGAAAATGGCAAAGATTTTTGAGAAATTTACAAAATGGGTGAAATCCCCGAAATTCGCCAGTATTGAATAAAATGCAAGAGGTAAAACCTGGCAAACTCTCTCCATTTCCCGAAAATCGCATTATAAGGGATAACTACGAAAAGTTAAAGTTTTCAAAACTCCTCCTATCGCCGAAAAACGTGATCTAGAGAGAAATAGTGCGAGAAGTTAAAAGTTTTCAAAAGCAATCAAATCACTGAAAATCGCATTATAAGGGATAAGTGCGAAAAGTATGAAAGTTTGAAAAGTAACATGAAACCCTGAAAAGCGCATTATGAGGGTAAGTTTAAGAAATGGAGAAAGTTTGAAAAGTAAACTCAAAACCTGAAGTTTGCATACCAAGGTAAAATTGCAATTTTCGTAAAACTTGCAAAAGCAACTAAAAACCCCGAAAATCGCGATCCAAGGGATAAATGCCAAAAGTGAAAACTTGCAAAAGAAACATGAAACCCCGAAAATCGCATGAAGGGTAAGTGAAGAAGGTTTTAAAAGTTGCAAATAACCTCCAAATGTCAAAGTTTTAGAAGACTCCCCAAACTGCGATTTTAGAAGTCAAACTTTGCATTCCCCTCTTAAATGCCAAAAATCGCACCTCATGAAGAAAATCGCGATTTCCTAACAAAGTTTGCAAACAGCTTGAAATTGCCGAAGTTGAGCTAGGGGAAAATCACGATTTTGTTTATAAAGTTTCCAAGAGGTATCACGCGAGGTTTTCATACTTTGCAGAGAGCAATAAAATGCCGAAGTTCATATAGGAGAAAAATCGCGATTTCTAAACGTTACAAACCCTTTTCAAAATTGCCATTAACCCAAAACACCCAAGGTAAGATCGCAAAAGTATGAAGGTTTGAAGGTTTTTGAACACCCAAAATGCCTAAGGCAAAAATCACGTAGGAGGCAAAATCACCAAGGTAAAAATCGCTAAGTCTAAGTTTCTAAACTACATTTTTCTCTCCAAACTTAGGCACGAAATTAGGAATAGGGAGTTAACCGTTAAAATTTGAAATTGTAGAAATCTCCCATTCCAAATTTGCAAATTGTGAGTTTGTATTTTCAAACATAGGGCATAAGACAGGCATTTTTTCAAAATCCAAAGGAAATCATTCTTGCAAGCCAAGTTGTGTGGATTCACACCATTTATTTTGCTAGGTAAGTTTGCTTCATCTTTTTTAAAATCATTTAAAATATATGCAAAATTGGATAGATGTGTTTGCGTAAAAATTGATCAAATGATTAAATCTTTAAACCACATCTTTTCCCGTTTATAAGGCGTCAGGCAAAGCAATTGAAATCAGAGTTTGTTCCTAGGAGTCAACCAAAAAACGCATTTTTCAGACTTAGGGAATATTTAAACCTCATCCATTTTGAAAATGTCTTAAAAATCTAAGTGTAAATTTAACAGTTGAAATCGCCTAAGCCCTTGAACCGCAGCCGAATAAATAAATTTGTAATCGAAGAGCTTCATAAATGTTCACGTCTAAATCAATCAGGCTCTTTAGCTGAAGTATCATGCTTTCTTCAAATTCGGTTTTTTAAAATATACCCTTGTGTGCTAACGTATCCCTTTTATTTAACCCGTTTTGTTTCCTTCATCTCGTCTCGTAATCCACATCCGGCTGTGTAGGATAGATGCCTAAATCTACGGTAGAGTCCTCAAAAACACCTGGCACAGGCAAAACGTCTCGAGCATCCAAGTCAGACATCCCTCGCAGAGTCGAAAAGATGAAATATCAATATCAGAGAGGAGGATTGAGGGAATCAAAAGTTCAAAGCGTGTGGGAAATTGTAGGTGATACTGACCTGGGCCACATCGATATTCAAGATTTCAGAAACAGAGTATTCTCCCCTAATGCCTATGGAAGGCCTAGGCGGATGATGGAGAGTGGCATCGCCCAGGCAGTAGGATTTCCCCCGTCAGTGCAAAATTATGAGCTGGTAGTAGAGGCTGCCCGACATTACCAACCAAACACCGGATTGGTGCTCCTTGAAAATATGGTCCTCACCGACTTCACTCCTGAAGCCATTGGCGACGCATTTGACATCCCCTTCTCGAACAACCCCATAGCAACAACTATAGATGAAGCGCAAGTGGCGTATGATATGAACCCTGCCAAATGCAGAACATTGATAAACGAGTGGTACAAAGAGAGAAGACCTCCAAGCATCAAAATTGGGAAAAAGACCCCCAAAAGCGACTTTCACAATGAGCATGGAGATATGGTCCCATTGCTCAGTAGGGTTATGAGACTCCCCCAATCCAACTACTTTGAAGAGTGGATGTTCTACTTTACAGAACAAGTCTTCGCTGGGAAATCTAAGTTCGACCGGGCCCAGATCATAAGTGACAACATCCATACCCACTTGATTGAACTTGAGGCGAAAAAATACTTTACTATGATGTCCTATCTAGTCTACATGTTCGCCAGGAACCAACCGTTGCCAGGTTTAATCATGAAGGGTGAGATTGGGAATGGGCCCAATCAAGTAAAGGTATATGATTGTTACCCATGATTACACTATCAGGACATTGCTTAGAGGGAAAAGAACAGCCCTGCCTATGCAATTTGTCAGTATGAGTGTGTCAATGACACTTTCACAATGCGCTTGGTCAGGCTGATGCAAGGAGGACTACACATAAAGGCTCTCAGAGCAGGCTACTATTCTGGTACAAAGGTATGGCGCCTGGTTCATCTAGTTCCCAAGATTCTCCTACATCCGAATAGCTGGCTTTGAAGGCGCTCTTTTTCGACTTCCGCGATACCCAACTGACAAAATAGTTCTTCTGGAAGTCGCAAGGCAGTCACGTCCGGTGAACAATTTACTCAAAGACAAGAAGCAGTCCGGATTTGCCTTCCCTATGATTATAGGTAACCTTGATATCCATCTGAAGAATCTAGCTCATGCAGAAGAATCCCTTGTAGAGCTAGCCTCCTACGGCCTACAAGAGCATTTCCCAAGGAAATGCTTTGATCACGACAATCTGGCAAAGAGAGCCTACGACAGGCACTACAGAGCAAAGGAGTCAATTGAAGATTATTGGAAAAACTGCTATGACGACTATGAGGTCTAACGGCGCGAATATTCAAGGTTGAGTGTGCAGCAAATGCGACTCTATGAATATCGTCGGGTCCTGGATCAGCTAACGGATTCTGCAAATTGCCTACAAGTCCAGGAACTTGAAGTGGTAAGACATCTCTTGCCAGGCATCGATTGGTCACAAGATCCAATCACTGATTTTGAGGTAGTTATGACAGCCCCAGGAAGATACACTGATCAGTGGTTGCACTAGCAAATTGAGCAATTGATTCATGAGGGAGTCCAGTTCACCTACCACATGATGGGTAGCCTTGATTCTCAGTCCTCTAAAGATGAGGGAACCTCCAGTGCACCTAAGGAAGAGGTTGAAAAGCTCGAGAAAAGGAAGAAGGCTAAAGCCAGCAAAGGGACTCGAACATCTAAAAGAACAAGAAGGGAGAAGATCCCTATTAGGAGACCAGAGGTCACTTCATCATCAAAAGACCCCAGTTCATCTGATGATGTAGTTGAACTAGATTATATACCTGCTCTGCCTTCCCAGAGCGATTTTGAAGCATTCGGAGCTGATGATCCTCCTGAACAAGATAGGCTAGATACAAAGGTAAGAGTCATTGAGTCTGCCAAACCTGAGAATCAAGTGGAGGAAGGAGAAATTTCGTCTACTCAAGGGGTTGAGGCACATGAACCCACCCAGTAGAGCCGCCATGAATCGCAACTGCATAGTATTTCCAAGGATGACTCCACTGTTGAAGGAGAGCAAAGGAGAGATGAGACCCGCGAGCCTGAAAGGACTAAAGAACAACCATCACATGAAGATACCAGACAATTGTTCAGTGAAGTAGGAGAGAATTCAGCTGCAAGCAAAGGACTTGACACTTCCTCCACTCCTCCTGTAACGGAGCAGCTGCAAATATGCAATGAGCCGGCTGAAAACATTAAAGAGAAGAGTGCAAATTTAACCATAGCATCAACCTAGATCATACCTCGAGATTGGTTAGTTGCTCGAGCTCAGCATAGGGCAGCCACCAAGCCACCCATCGACTTGGAAGACATCTTCTCGCGCATAGGCGAAGCCAAGTCCAAGGGGAAGAAAAAGCCTAAAGCATATTCCCGGATAACCGAAGATGAGCAAAGGAACCATACCCTTCATATCGCCACCCAGCCTGTTGATAAGCCAGCAGATCAAATTACATTGGTTGATTATAGCATCACAACTGTCCCCATCGGATGAGCCACCAAGGAACAGGAAAGGGAAGAGTTCAAGGACTCCGTGCAAAACATGCTCAGACAACTCGAAGAAATAACTACTGAGAAGGACATGTATCGAGTTCGTGCTGAGCAAGCCGAGAGATACATTGATCACCTTTTGAGACCATTGCATAATGCCTCCGAATCCCATATTCCTCCTATAGCATTGGCATAGAGGACCACTACAGAATTTGAAGGAGTACGGGATACCGCCAAGGCCGTCAAAGAATGGATTCAAAGCATCAAAGAAAGAGGAGAGCAAATCTTCAAGGATCTGCGCGAAATGGCCCTCCATAGGGAAGTGTTGTGACGTTTTCACACATCGCCCCATTGCAAATGGGGACCCTTGCTTTTTTGCTTTTTAGGGTTTGTTCTTTAGGTTTTTTAGGGTTTTGTTAGTTAGCCTTTGCATTTTGAGTGCTGTCGGGGAGATCAATAGGGTAGCAAGTCCGGCTTGAGTGAAGTCCTGATCCTGAAATTTGGCTAAGTCTGGAATGTCCTGATCCTGAAATTTGACTAAGTCTGGAAACTGAAAAACCTCAAAAAACTAGATTTTGCAATATAACTCCTGGAGGTCTGAAACCACTCTCAAACATCCTGAAAGTATATATGGAATATAACTTAAAGTATAAGAAAGAAGAATGTCACTTATACTTAAATGTTATATTCCATAAAAATTATCCTGATAGAGAGTTCGAAAAGTCAAATTTCGCTCCTGTCCTTCACTGAGGATCCAGAGTGAACTTCGCTCCTGTCCCTCTCAGGAGGACCAAGGCGAAGCGCTCCTGTCCCTCACCAAGGGACCAGGGCGAAAATACTTATTTGAGCCATTCCTGGCCTTGTTTGGTTAAATTGAGACATCAAAAGCATGGTGAAGGACGAAATGAGCATGATAGAGCATCCAGACTTGATCAAAAACAATGAAATGATGAAGTTTTTGCCTAGAGGGTCAAATTCGCTCCTGTCCCTCACTGAAGGACCAGAACGATTTTCTTTATATGCACAATTTTAGACTTTTTTTTGGACATTAACTTTTATTCATAGCCTGAAGCAGGATGATATCTTCCCTAGCAAAGACATTTCATGGTGAAAAGTGAAGCATTTGGGCCTGGAGGACAAAAATCGCTCCTGTCCCTCACTGAAGGACCGGAGCTTGAAATCCAAAATTTCCTTGTCCTTGAAAGATTTGAACGATTTGACGACTTGAGGAGAACCAAGGAAGTGCTTTTTACCAGTTGAATATAATTTGAAGGCACAAACATGAGGAAAAATAGACCAAAATGCAAAATCGCTCCTGTCCCTTAGTCAGGGACTAGGGCGAAATCCAGTGTAGCTCCCGTCCCTCTCCCAGGGACCAGAGCGGAATTCTTCATAAGGTAAAATTCAAGCAAAAGCAAGCAAGTTTTAAGTTTGAAGGCAAGAAAGGAGGGTGAAACTAGACCGTTGAAGATAAATTTGGAAGTTGGCAAAGTGTAGTTGAGCTTGAAAGTACAAATTCGCTCTTGTCCCTCAGCCAGGGACCAGGGCGATATGATGGTTATGTTGCCTTTCCTCCAAGTTCAAATCACTCTAAGCCAAGGTAAAAGGTCGCAAGGACGTATTGAGGCGTCTCAATGAAGAACGAAGTATCAAAGGTCGCCGATATTGAAGGAATTACACCAAATGTCCCAGTTCGCTCCTGTCCCTCAGGCAGGGACCAGAGCGAAATCTTCATGAAAGCTCAGATTTTGAATGTTGATCACGTTTCAAGTGTCCAAAGGGGACCAAGGGACTTCATTTTACACGATGAAAGCAATGGCAAGTTGATGAAAGCAAGCATGAGCCCAGGACATTGAAGTTCGCTCCTGTCCCTCAGTCAGGGACCAGAGCGATATCCACCATATTTGCCAATTCATGCACAAATCATGCCAAGTCAGGATTATACGAGGTTGCAAAGTATCAAAGGTGTCTTAAGAAGATGATATGTAAAGGTTTCAAGCGTCAAAAGACTATCAATTTGAACAAGGAAGCTCTATCGCTCCTGTCCCTCATCAAGGGACCAGGGCGATTTTCATTAAAACATTCGTTTTCCTTCAAGATCACGTCAAAGTCAAGGTTCGCAAGATCAAGGATATCATTTGCAAAGTGATGAACAAGGAGTAAAGCTTGAGAGATAGCAAATGTTGGCCAGAGCATGAAGTTCGCTCCTGTCCCTCACCAAGGGACCAGGGCAATATCCACCTTAGAGGGCATTCATCCACCAAATCAAGACGATCAAGCTCGAGTTTTTTGGCAAACATGCCAGTCTCAACGTGAGGATGGAGGTTTTGAACATAAAAGGCAAGAGAATCAAGACTAAACATCAAATTCGCTCCTATCCCTTAGTCAGGGACCAAAGCGATAGGTTTGTGTCCTTACCTCTTCCAAATTTGGCGCTAAAACATTCTTTAGATTTTATTAAATGCTAGGAAAAAATCGATAAATTTGAAATCCAATTAAAGTTAGCATTTAACATTAGCGCATGGGTCTTTATTAATTAATTTTTGCCTTTTAAAAATCAAGTTTATTTTAAATTATAGGCATTAAATTAATTAATTATAAATAAAATGGGGTGCTTGATTTAAAATTTGTTTCATTTTACAAAGGTCGGCCTTTAAGTTTATTTTAAATTTGCCTTATTCACCAAAGTCGGCCTAGGGTCAATGTGAAGGTGAGCGCCTATAAAGGGAGGTGTTTATTTCATTTTCAAATCATCATTTTATCCTCTTTCATAAGCGATTTTGGAGAAGACAAGGTGCGAAATTATCATCAAAGAGGAGTGCGTGTTTGTTTCAAGTAAGGCGAATTTGTTATCTTCAAGACATTGAAGACTCCTCCCCCAAGGTGGCGAATTGCTAAAGTGGACGTTCATTTGGAGAGAGATCACGTTGAAGCCATCAAATTTTGATTTGTGCCTAGGCGAATTCCTTTGTTTTGCATTTTAGAGTTAAACTCTCAAGTAAGGTATGACAAGATCCCTTGTTTTAATTTCGAATTTTGATCGTCATAGCCTTAAATTTTGAAATTTTGAATTCTAATAGCTCAATCGTCGTTTAGGAAATGATAACTCAAGGACTTATTATGAAGTTTCCTAAATTTAATCTCTAATCTAGTTATTCATTGCAAAATCATGTTGCTAATTTTGAAATGTTGTGTAGGCATCAAATGGAGATCTCATCAAGGAAAATCAAGCCGGATTAAGGACGGTCTTCGCTGGGACGATCAAGCCAGGACAGGGGCGACCTCTTTCAATCCAGCGTTCCAAGGCGAGGTACATCATCATCCTACACATCAAGGACACATGGAGTTAGGACAAGGGCTCGTTGAAGAAGCAAATAATTTTAGAAGAGTTAATCAAAGATAACTTCTCAACGCTACCAAATTGAGTATCAACCAAGTGTCAGACGAGGTGGCATCCTAGTCATCACGCCTCCAATCAGTGAGGTCCACCTCAGCATGTCCAGATTCAATGTACTTAACTCATGGAAGGTGGCACAAACTCTGATGTACCTACCCCGGCTATCCATTGGTCGATTTTTCTAGAGGGGACATGTGTCCAAGCAATACAATTTTATCATTGGTCAAGCATTAAATGTTATGTAATGGTTGTAACAAACCCTAATTAGGGTTTTCATTGTTGAATCTTGGCCATTGATCTTGAATTGATCTAAGCCATCGAATTGTATTGTGGGCACTATATAAGCCCTGACATTTCATTTTGTAAAGTTAATTGGAGATAATATAGAAATAGTTGAAAGCAGTTAGTAGGTAGAGAGTAGTTAGAAATTGATAGAATAGCAATTAGAGTAGAATAGGAGGACAAGGCAAGAAATTGTTGCCATTGATTGTAAACAAACTCCATTTTCATTGAAGTAATGGTGAAGTGTGTCGTTTCTTGCAATTTGCATGGTTTCTTGTTGAGTCTTCAATCCTAGATGGTAGATGATTAGATGAATGGAGGAAATGTGATTGATTGATGGTGGAATTCGTATATCCATACTACTAGCAGTTTGTTGATTGCAGACTTGCCTTGTGTAGTCAACTGGAATCATTCAGCTTAAGCTCAATTTCAATTTGTCGCTTCTTCATTGATATGCATCAACTTGATGGTGTCTATGCCTGCGGTGATGATTTGAACATCATAAAGCTTCCCTTAGAAGATCGCACTAGCCTTGTGGAGATGGTCCATTGATGTCAAAACAAGACCTAGTTAGAGTTTCATCAAAAATCAAATCATTGCTCCTACATTCTTAGTATTAGGATTAGATCTTCTCTTCGCCCTCATCCTTTTTCCATTTTTTTCAAATCTAAGCCAGCAAGAGCCTGTGTTCCAGCAAAGCAGATCGGAAGTTCAATCATCAGATGTAAGTCCCCTTGTGATTCCAGCAAATCACATCATACCACTGGAGCTTATCCACACGTAGAGACCCTACATACAGGAACCTTGAAGTCATCCCGATTGATCCTTTTCGCGACATCTTCAGCATTCGGAGGCTTTATTCAAGAGAGGATAAGGTACTCTTGGGTATTTTATTCTGTGTTAGGCAGTGTACAAAATACACGTCAACAGGAAGCCACTATTATCAAAATGTGTAAGCTAAAGAAGGAATGCTATAGCACTCATGAGGCGATTGCCCCTCATTAGGGCTCTATTTTGGACATGCTCTCAAATCCCTGCTATTGATAGTATCCTAAATCCTTATAGTGTCAATACCTTCAAAGAATGGTATTGGACCCTTAGCATGAAGGACGACATGAAGGATAATATCAATAAAATGCGTGATAAGTGTGATGACACTTTATCAAATGTGAAGGATCTTGGTGAAAGGATCCTCAAATCCATGGTTCTCGGTTGGAAAAATAGTATGTAGGATAGTGAGGTGCAACCACAGTGGGAGGATGTTGACGCATCTAAAGTTGCGTTGCTGCAAACTCCATCCGGCCAACGCAAAATAGAATGTACTCGCTGAGTATCCTATCCTCTCTTGAGATAAGGAAATCCCTAATGCTGTTTTTTGTTTGATCAAAGGGGATGACCTCAAGGTTTCGTTTGTCAGGTCTTGACTGCGGGATTGCTCAATGGTTTGATGTTTTTTGCTGGAAACACAAGGGGAATTACGGTGAAATAGGCATTTGCTGGATGAGTTCCCCAAAACTTTAATGGTCTTGCTTATCAAATGGTTTAAGTTGGGTTGATACTGCTTTCAATAGGACTGCGGATTCTCTTGATAAAAAGGGGAAAAAAGAGGGATAGAGAGAGAGAGAGAGATACAGAAAATATAAATTTAACTAAGATAGCAAATTCAGTAAACAGACGAACACCTCCAAATAACTAAATTAAGCATTACCAGCCATTTAAGCACAATACTTGCATCAATCTAGTGCGATCTTCAAAGGAAAATTGGATTTTCATGTTATCAAATACAACATCAGAATTTTAACATTCATTCAGTGAGCATTCAACAACCGAACTAAGCATGTGAAAGGTTCAGATTAACCATGCAGAGGGAAAGACAATCAGCCATTCCCTAATGGTATGAACAACAAAGATTCTATCAGATGTTTACTTAGAAAATGCTATATAAAGGAAAGAAGCATAACTGAAAAATTCTAAATTAATGAAGAAAGAGACCATGCACTCACGAGGAAACTTGAAACAGTCTTAACTTTGCATTAAATCCTGTAAATTTCGCCAGAGCTTCAACAACAATCCAAGAACTTCTTACAAAATGAGGGAAAACCAGTCCCTTAAATAGGCTTCAAAAATGGATGAATGGCCAAGATTTAATCTAAACAAGTGGCCTAGATTCATCCATAAAACATGGCTGCCCATACCCATAAATGGGAGGCAAATATCAACAACCACCCCAAAGGGAGTAATAACTACCCCGAAAGGTAATTAGAACTTATCCAAAAATAATCCAAAAAGGTGCATACACATAAAGTTTTACATTTAGTTGACTAGGAAGTCAAACATGATCATTTGGCCAAAAAGTGCACTTTTCAAGATTTAAAAGGAAAAAGCACTTTCTCTTTTCCATTTGTAGATTCCTTTTCCAAGAACTCATCTTCACCATGCAAATATTCCTACCAAAGATCAAGACCTACCTCACGTTCCTCACGAACATACTCCTGGAACCTGATGCATAATTGGAATAGCAGACTGAATAGAGGCATAGGAGGATGAGGAATTTTATATTGCATGCCCTCGAGATATTGGTCTACGTGCTTCAAACCATCCTTCCAGCTGGAACGATTACACTCTAAGCACAACATGTCTGACTGGAATTCACCAGCAAAACTTAGGTCCTTAACGGAATAGGTGATCCTATCAGTCCCTAGTCTTTCTTCCCACTCTGGCCGTATCACTTTATCGGACAGGGCATTTTGCCATCCCGAGACCATTGATCGGAGGATCATTTTGTCGAGTTCTTGCATGGTGTTCAGAATTGTCTTGCACACATCGTGTTCTTTATCAATAATTTCTCTTGTGTCATTCTTCATGGTGATAGTCCAGTACCATTCCTTAAGAGTGCTGATGTTATAAGGATCTAGGATGGTGGGTAATGTAGGAATCTGTGCATGGGTCCAGAAGAGAGCTCTCATGAGGGGAAGAGTAGTGGCAGCCACTTCATGCATTCTAAGGGATTCTCTCTTTACCTCAAATAGCTAGACAAGGGTGGTCTCTCGATGGTGAGCCATCTCTTTTACTTCTTCGAGGATTCGTTCTCCCCTCCCTTTGATGCCTTGTATCCATTCCTTGATGGCCCTTGTGGTGTCCCGTACTCCTTCAAATTCTGTTGAGGTCCTCTATGCCAATGCTGTCAAGGGAATGTGGGATTCGAAAGCATTGTGTAATGGTCTCAGGAGTTGATCGATGTATCCCTCGGCCTGCTCAGCACGAGCTCGATACATGTCCTTTTCAGTTGTTATCTCTTCAAGTTGCCTGAGCACATTCTGTATTGAATCCTTGAATTCCTCCTTTTCCTGTTCCTTAGTGGCTCGTTTGATGGGGACGGTCGTGATGCTATAATTTTACAGTGTAATCTGATCTGTTGGCTTGTCTACAGGCGGGGTGGCGATGTAAAGAGTACGGTTCCTTTGCTCATCTTTGGTCATCCTGGAATATGCCTTGGGCTTTTTCTTCCCCTTGGCTTTAGCTTGATCTATACGTGAGAAGATGTCTTCCAAGTCAATGGATGGCTTTGTGGTGGCCTTGCGCTGAGCTCGGGCAATCAACCATTCCTGAGGTACAGTCTAGGCTGATGCTATGGTTAAATTTTCACTCTGTTCTTTGATATTTTCAGCTGTCTCACCACAAATTTGCAGTTGTTCCGCTACCGAAGGAGTGGAGGAGGTGTCAAGCTCTTTGCTTGTAGCAGAGTTTTCTCCTACTTCACTGAACAACTGTCTGATGCCTTCGTGGGATGGTAGCTCTTTAGTCTTTTCGAGCTTGCGGGTCTCCTCTGTCTTTTGCTCTCCTTCAACGGTAGAGTCATCTTTGGTTGTATTATGGAGCAGCAGTTCATGGCGGCTCTGTTGGGTGGGTTCATGCACTTCAATCCCCTGGATGGATGGAATTTCTCCTTCCTCAATTTGGTTAACCGGCTCGGCTGATTCAATAGCTCTTAGCTCGGCGTCTAGCATGTCAGGTGCTGGAGGATCATCAACTCCAAATGCATCAATGTCACTCTGGGAAGGCGGAGCGGTTATATAGTCTAGTTCCACTACATCGTCAGACGAACTGGGGTCCTTTGACGATGAAGTGACCTCTGGCCTCCTAATGGGAATCTTTTCCCTTCTTGTTCTCTTGGACGTCCGAGTCCCTCTGCAAGCCTTAGCCTTCTTTCTCTTCTCAGGTTTCTCAATTTCTTCTCTGGGTGCATTGGAAGTTCCCTCATCTTCGGAAGACTGAGAATCGAGGCTACCCATTAGGTGGTAGGTGAACTGGACTCCTTCATGAATTAGTCGCTCAATTTGCTGATGCAACCATTGGTCTGTATATCTTGCTGGGGCTGCCATGACTGCCTCAAAATCAGTGATCGGGTCCTGTGACCAATCAACGCCTGGCAAAAGATGCCTTACCACCTCAAATTCCTGGACCTGCAGACAATTCCCTAAATCTGCGAGTTGATCTGGGACCCGGCGGTATTCAAAGAGTCGCATTTGCTACACACTCAACCTAGAATATTCACGCCTTAGGACCTCATAGTCATCAGAGCAGTTTTTTCAATAATCTTCAACTAATTCCTTTGCTCTGTACCGCCTGCCATAGGCTCTCTTTGCCAGATTATCGTGATCAAAGCATTTCCTTGGAAAATGCTCTTGTAGGCCATAGGAGGCCAGCTCCGCGACGGATTCCTTCGCCTGGGATGGGCTTTTTAGATGGACATCTTGATTGCCTATAATCATGGGGAACGCGAATCCATCCTGCTTGCTGTCTCTGAGTAAGATGTCGGTCGAACGTGACTGCCTTGCGACCTCCATAAGAACTATCTTGTCGGTTGGGTACCGTGGAAGTCGGAGAGGGGCTCCATCAAAGCCAACTATCCGGATATAGGAGAACCTTGGGAACTGGATGAACCAGACCCCGTATCTCTGTACTAGAATAGTAGCTTACTCTGAGAGCCTTATGTGTAATCCTCCCTGCATAAGCCTGACCAAGCGCATTGTGAAGGCATCATTGACGCGCTCATACTGGCCAACTGCATAAGTCGGGCTGTTCTTTTCCCTTTGAGCTATATCCTGATAGTGAAGCTGTGGGTAACAATCATATACCTTTACTTGACCAGGTCCATTCCCAATTTCACCTTTCATTATCAAACCTGGCAATGGCTGGTTCTTGGCGAACATGTAGACCAAGTAGGAGGTCATAGTGAAGTACTTCTTTGTCTTGAGTTCAATTAGCTGAGTGTGGATGTTGTCGCTTATAATCTGGGCCCTGTCAAACTTGGACTTCCCAGCAAAGACTTGCTCTGTGAAATAAAACATCCACTCCTCAAAGTCACTTCTTGGGGTCTTTTTCCCATTTTTGACGCTTGGAGGCCTTCTCTCCTTGTACCACTCTTCATTGATCAGTGTTCTGCATCTGGCAGGATTCATATCATACGCCCCCTGTGCTTCGTCTATAGTCATAGCCGTGGGATTGTTTGGGAAGGGAATGTCGAATGCGTCGCCAATGGCCTCAGGAGTGAAGTTAGCGAGGGTCATGTTCTCAAGGAGCACCAATCTGGAACCTGGCTGATAATGTCAGGCAGCCTCTACCACTAACTCATAGTTTTGCACTGCTGGAGGAAATCCCGCTGCTTGGGCGATGCCACTTTCCATCATCTGCCTAGGCCTGCCATAGGCGTTAGGGGAGAAGACTCGGCTCTTGAAATCTTGGATATCGATATGGCCTAGGTCAGTATCACCGACATTGTCCCAAACACTCTGAACTTTTGACTCCCACAATCCCCCTCTTTGATACTAGTATTTCATCCTTTCAACTTTGCGTGGGATATTTGATTTGGATGCTCGCGATGTCTCAGCTATAGCGGGCGTCTTTGATGATTCTACCGCCAATTTAGGCATTTATCCTACACAACCGGACGCGGATTATGAGGCAATATAAAAGAAGTAAGGCGGGTTAGATAGAGAATATGCCAGCATTCAAGAATTAATTCAAAATTTGGATTGGAAACAGCGTGATATTGCTAGCTGAGAGCTTGATTGATTTAAAGCAAAATATTTATGAAGCTTTTGATCACAAATTTGTACTTAAGCATTTTCGGGATTAGTTTTCAAAATGGACAGAGCTGGAGAAACTTCCCTAAGTTTGAAAATGCATTTTCTAGCTGATCCTTAGGAGTAAGTTTTGATTTCAACTGCTTTGCATGATGCTTTACAATCGAAAAAAAGATGCGAATTTTGAAGATTTAAGCATTTTAATCAATTTTCGCATAGACATCCATCCAATTTGTAAATGTTTTAGATGACCGAGAGAGAGACGAAGCGTACTTACCTGGTGAAAATGGACGACAAGAAATTGCTCGATTCGCTGTGCAAGAACGGATGGATAGTTCTGCAAATTTTGAATGGGAGGGTTTGCAATTTCGAATTCCAACAGTTAACTTTCTAATTCAAATTTTTGCGGCTGCGGTTTGAAAAGAATTTGTAATTTTGAGTTTTTAGACTAAGCGATTTTTACCTTGGGCGAAATGGCAATTTGAACCTGAATGTTTGAAAAGGGTTTGTCAACGTTTTTCCTTTTACTTTGGATGCAAATCGTGCAAAATTGGCTCCACCTTTTAAACCCTACGCGATCCTCTCTCGCGTGAACTTCGGTGGTATGGGGGGTTTTTGCAAACTTTTAAACTTCACATCTCCATCTCCTACATCGCGAACTTCGCATGCTTTCGCGTTTGATTGCCTATTACACTTTCTTTGCTGTGATCTACGGAGAAATGGGGGATTTTACCAATTTCGAATTCCTTATATTTGCCCTACATGTTGCGACTTTGGGCTCTATGGCGAATTTCGGACCTTGGAGAGGTTTTGAAAACTAAAGAACTCTTCGCACCTTTTGTCTTGTCGCTTAAGTTCAGCGTTTTTGATGACTTTGCAAACTTTAAAACTTTCTAACTTTACTCTCCCGCAATACTCCCTTCTTTCGCGATTTTCGGCACTCACGAGGCTTTTGCAAACTTTGGACCCTTCGCTGTTTTTGCCAACCTTCTTTTCCTTGCATTTCGGCCTTAAGGTCTGAATTTCGGCGTTTTTAGGAGTTTCGTCAATTTTTTACCTTTTGGACCTTAAGGCACTTTTGTGAATTTTTCGAACTTTTCGGACCTTAAGGCACTTTTGTGAATTTTTTGAACTTTTCGGACCTTAAGGCACTTTTGTTAGCTTTTTGAACTTTTTGACATTTCTCTTAAGGGGTCCAAAACTCGGCCCTTTGGGCACTTTTGTCAACTTTTTGCAATTTTGGACCTTAAGGCAATTTTGTCAACTTTTAGCAAATTTCAGACCTTAAGGCGATTTTGTCAACCTTTTGCAATTTCCTCATTTTGGCCTGAAAGTCCGAAATTCGCCCTTCCTGGGCATTTTGGCAATTTTTAACTTTTTCCTCTAGAAGTGCGAGCTTGGGCACTTGGGCGAGTTTGTCAACCTTGGCATTTTGCAAAGAAATTCGCTCCTCCTTTTTCTCCAGCTGGCGAAAATCGTCATTCATTCAAATCTTGTAAACTCCGTAAAAACAAAACCTCATGTAATCTATCTCATTGCTCTCATGCGAAAAACAGGAACTTTGGGTCCTCATGCGACCTTCAGATGTGCTGTCCTTCACTCGGCGGACCTCGGATGCTTCATCATCACATGCCTATTAAAGGCGACTTCACAAGTTTAAACAATCTCTTGGAATTCGTGCCTGAGGGCTAGACTAGCCTAATGGAATCATCGGCTCTTTTCTCTCAATCATCATCATCTTATGGACTGAACGCGGGCTCGCTCGAAAGGACGCGAGAGGCTTCGCACGAAACTCAATAGGGCGGAGACGGAAAGGCCCAAAAAAAAGGAAGGGAGGGGGACCCTGTCGGCGACAGGGAGTGTGTGCAACGCACAACAGAGGACAGGCTTAATCCTAGGGTCACTTTTTTCGTAGAGGATATAGATTTTGTTGTTGGGCTTCAAGCAGACATATCATGTTTTGAAAATCACAAGTCATACTAGAGAGAAGAGCTGGAGAATTTGGATAGCCTCCTATAGGGTATTCATTACAAAATGTTTAATCCTCCTATGCCGCCTACGATCGAACTATTCGAGTTATGTTTGAGATTCAGGACTACGTTCGGGTAGAGCGTGCAGCCGATCGAGATATCTGGGGAGAGTACCTGCATGACGAGGTCAAATTCATCACAAAGGAATCTACAGCTGAAAAAGAGAAAGTGCTTTCTTAAAATGCATTTTTCTTTTAAATTTGAAAAAGCACTTTTTGGCCAAAGTTCATATTTGACTGCCAAGTCAATTGTAAACTTTAAACTTTGTGCATGTGCACTTTTTGAATTATTATGGATAGTTTTTGATTACCTTTTTTAGGTTGGTATTGCTCCCCTTTGGGTGGTTGCTAATATTTACCTTCCATTTATGGGTATGAGTACCTTTTGTATAGATGAATCTGGGCCACTTGTTTAGTTTAAATCTTGGCCATTCATCTATTTTGGGAAATCTATTTAAAGGGACTAGTTTTCCCTTATTTTGTAAGAAGTTCAAGGATTGTTGATGAAGCTCTAGCGAAATTTACACAAGATTAATGGAAAATTAACGTTGTTTTCATTTCATTTGTGAGTGCATGGTCTCCTTCTTCACCATTTAAATTATTCTATTATGTCATTTATTTTTCAGTAGCATTTTAGGATAAACATCTGATAGAATCCTCATTGTTCATACCATTAAGGAATGACTGACTGTCATTCCCTTTGCATGGTTAATCTGAATCCTCTCATATGCTTAGTTCGGTTATTAGACAGTTAATGAATGAATGATAAAATTCTGAATTTATGTTTAATAGCATGAAAACTTATTTTCCCTTGAAGATCGCACTAGATTCTTATAGACATTGTGCTTAAATAGCTGATAGTGTTAAATCTGGTTAATTAGATTTTCTGTATCTCTTTTCCCTATCCCTTTTTTTTCCTTTTTTACCAAGAAGACCCCGCAGTCTTGCTGAATTAGTATCAATCCAACTGAAATCAACCGATAACGAGACTGTTAGAATTTTAGGGAACTCATCCAACAATTGTCCATCTCACCGTAAGTCCCCTTTGTGTTTCTAGCAAAACACATCAAACCACTGAGTAATCCCGCAATCAAGACCTGACAATCAAAACCTTGAGTAATCCCGCAGTCAAGACCTGACAAGCAAAAAACAGCACTAGGGATTTCCTTATCTCAAGAGAGGATAGGATACTCAGCGAGTACATTCTATTCTGCATTGGCCGGATGAAGTTGTAATTCTGCGATTTCAAACACGTCAACAATTTGGAAAGAAAGTAATTATGAACCCCAGGCCTATTGACACTATTCTGAGGCTTGGAAGGTTATCGTTTTAAAGTTATATTTTGAAGATTGGAATAATATTATATTCAGCTATCTTTAGTGATGTTGTCTTTATGAACGTGTAATCTTTGGCTGAGCTCAATTTTATCATTCCAAGGCAAATCTATTTCATTTAAAGTAAAAATGTAAGAATTAGTAATTGTAGAGTTTTGTTTTAGTCAAAATGTATAAAACCCTTGCCTTGAGTTGAAACGCATATCAATCTTTTGCCCTAGGTGAATAAAAAAAGGCACATTTAGTTCTATTCAGCATACTATGAACAATCCCAAGAAACTGTATAAATTATATATAGCAAGAACATATTTTTAAGGTTTTTAAGTTAATTTTTGCTTAAAAGAGGCTTCCTCTTCTAACTTGTCAAGTGGCTTTACTGCACACTGTTCTATTTTGTGTTGAACCTAAAAGTTGCAAATGAAAATATGAACACTATACTAAGTCTTGTTTTTGTGATCATAAAATATATTAGCCTAAAAAGTCAAATATAGTCAGAAGAATGCTAAATTAGAATCAATCAGTTATGATTACAATATTATAACATATGCGCCAACAGCTTGACTATTTCAATAGTATAGCTTAATGTCACAACTCATGGATGAATATGACTTACACAAATCAAATATCACACAAAAGTCGAAGTCAAAAAAATATGAAAACACATTAAGAAATAAGAAAGAAACAAATTATATTTAATGTCCAATGATGACCAAAAGTAGGTCAATGGAACTTGATAGTACATCAGTCTACAATAGAAATGAAATATCCCACACCTTTCTGACTTGTATTTTTTAGTTTTTCGAATTTTTTGTTTTTAGTTTTTTTGCAATATTTGTTTTTTGTTTGTGTTTTACATAAATTAAAAAGAAAATTCAGGAAGACAAACAGATAACAATGGAAACAACTTCTATTCACTATATAACCCATATCCACAATACCCAAAAAGTTATATTGCATTAAAGGTAAATATTGAACATACCCATATGCTTATATGATGAACAATACTGATTTTTCTGTTATGGCAACAAATAGAGATGAAAGCCAGGCTGATGTCAATATGGAAACACTTTCTTGCAAGTCCAAATGCCTCTCCAATGAACTGCAGCAACCAAATGCCTATCCCCACAATTTCCTATGCACACAAAATGGAGTGCTCAACTCCCAACACTGCCATGTCCCAGTCAAGAAGGTACGGCTGCAAGAGAAAGGGTGTGGCCTGATCTAGTAAGGTATGGCCAGCCAAACTAATACCAAAAAAACTCATAAACTATGCAAGCAAGTTCGTGTTGGCATTTTGATGATGTTTTGATTGTCATTGATGGACACACACTTTCTTGATGTATGAGTTATGCTCAACCGGTAATTGTTCCAACCAGTATTATGTATTATAGTCTTTAGACTATTGGTGTTTTGCAGAAGATGTTTACCGGTCACAAATTGACTGAAAACCTCAAGCGGTATGGAGAACCTAAGCAGTATGAAGACCTCAAGCGGTTCGAGGATCTCAAGCGGTACGAAGAACAAAGTGGTAATTAACATTTTCTAGTCTTCATTTTTGACAACTGGTAATCGGTATATTGTATGAACCGGTATTACTCTGTGATGAGTTACCAACCGGTATTTCTATGATGAGTTATCATCCACCGACACTTTGGCGGTGATTTTGTGCCGCGTTACCAAATGTGTCCAGATGCACTGAACCTAGGAACTTGCAGTCTAATCCTATTGGACCGACATGAAATCAGATTCCTTTATAAGGACATCATGTCTAGGGTTTGCATGTGTGAGAGATGTATGATGTATGAGAAGGTTATGTGCGATCTTTACAGAGAAGATTAGGTCTATGTGAAGAGTTAGAGTGTGGAGATATTGAAGACTGAAGTAATGCTGAAACGCATTAACAATGAGCTATCAAGGATCTAACCGAGCATACTGTGCTAGTATCTAGATCACTCACTTGTTGATTACTCACATCTTTGACAAGTCTGAAACTCTTAACTGGGTAGGCCCCAGCAAAACCTTTGTAAATCCTCTAACAAGGTGGTTCACAACTGTGGATCTGAAATCCTCTCACAAGGTAGTCTTTAACAAGACTTCTCCTAACAGAGACCTAGATTCCTAACAGGATCTATTCTGGTGCAGAACATTGTATGACCTTAACCGGTCTGACCTTAACTGGTCTGGTTTCTATTCTGCAGATAGTTACTTGTGAGTTTCTGCTCACCGCATTTGGGTTTCCACGTCAAATATCTCGTGTTATGGTGATTGTGATTTTGTGGGTGAATGCTTTATTTGCTATTTGGTTTGCATTTATCTTAACGGGTTTATTAGTAAATCTGTCATACCCGTTATCTGCTAAACCGTTTAAGAGTTTGAGTTCAGTATTTTTTGGTATACTGATTCAGCCCCCCCCCCCTCTTAGTATCCATCAATTGGTATCAGAGCCAACCTTTCTATAAGTCTAACCACTTGGAAGGAGATATGGGGGAATAAACTGTGAGGGAACTTACTCATCGTCTCACTCAGACTGAGAGAGCCTATGATGAACTCAAAGTCAAGTATAAAGCCTCTTTGGCCAAGAGAAGAGAGCATGCTGAGAAACTGATGGAACTAACTGAAAATAGCTCTTCTGATGAAGCAAACATGGATGCCCTAGTTGAAGAAGTGGAAAAACTGAATGAATCTAAAGCCAACCTAAGAAAGGAGTTGGAAGGACTGACTATCAGAATGTGTCAAGAGCTTGAGAACAGAACGAAAGCTGAAGATCTAATAAAAGACAAAGATCATGAGATTTCCAAGTTGAAGCAAGAAATCAGTGCCCTTACCACTCATCTCCAACAGAGTAAAGTGGAAAAAGAAGAAATGCAAGGTGAACTAAACATGGCTATTTCTGAGAATGCAACCTTGATGGAATCTAATGCTACTATTTCCAAGGAACTTACTGAGTCAAAGGAGATACTTGCCAAATTCAATAAGAGTACTGCTAAGCTAGAGCAAAAGCTGGAATCACCAAAACCGGTAAAGAATACCACTGGACTTGGTTTCTCTGGGTATGAGGAAGGTGAGACCTCCGGAGCAAAAGCTAAAACATCAAAGAAGCAACCAACATCCAAGGATAAAGGTAAGCAAAAGTTTAAACCTGTTTTCTTCAATTGTCTCAAGGAAGGACATACTGCTAATGTGTGTAGAAGCAAGGCCTACAATAATTTTCCTTATTTTCTAAATAGTAAGCCTAGATCCAATAGATTCAATGGAAACTACTATGCATGCAACAAGTTTGGGCATAGAGCATTTGAATGCAGGTCAGTTGTGCACAACACTGGGAGATATCCTCAAAGGACTCAAGGAGTTTTTCCGGAACCCTCTGTGAACCGAAATCCCAACTGGTATTAGACCTATGACCATCGGTCAGGTGGCTATCAAGTGGCAACTGGTTGGAGAGCAACCTGTTTGATCTGTTGTGGTAGCAGTCACACTGCTGCAACATGCAGAAGGAAGAATGGTAGTATGAATAATGGACCATGGAGAACACCTGGAATGGTATGCTATCATTGCAACAAACCGGGACACACTGCCAAAACCTGCAGAATGAGAAAGAACCTATCGGATGATATACCGATCAATCTAGAAGGGAAGATTGATGTTGAAACTGTTCAAGTGGGAATGAATAAAACTTGGAAAAAGAAACCTGAAGAAGTGTCACAGGATGAACCGGTTTCTGCACCTAGTGTGGAAGTCTCTGAACCAGCAAACTAAGCTTCAGAAAAGCTTAGGGGGAGCATATCGGTGAAATATTTGAACCCCCGGTTTATATCAGTAAAGACCTTAGCCGGTATACGTTACCTGTCAATCGGCAGAAGACTTGAAGTGGTAGAAGGCAAAATTAGGATTTGTGCCCTAACGGTGATGCATTTATTATGGTAGGTGAAAAGTCTGTTTAAAAGGATTTTGGTCATCATTTTCACTTATCTGTTTTCGAGCAAAGAATTTTCAAGAGCAGAGCGACAGAGCGATTCAAAGCGAATTCAAAAATCTTGCAGAGGAATCCAACGACCTTTTTCAATCTATCAGTGAAGAACACTAAGCGGTAATCGAGCAATCGAAGTGGTGTAGTGTGAGAGACATTGCTAAACCCTCAATTCCGGATTGTGAAGGTATTTCTTGAATTTCTTTCTTATCATGGCTTTTGCATCGCACTCCAGTTCTAGTGTACCTGTGGATTCAGCTGAGTTTATTCAAAAGAAGATGAAATACAATGCCCTATCCCAGATACCCGCCGGAGTTATAGTTGAGGAAGATATTTCAAGATATATTGATTGTAAATTGGAAGACCTAGGATCCCTAGTGATTCATTCCCAGCTAGGTCTGTTCTGTGGGGATGACAAGAAAATCAAACCTGAATATAGCATCCTAGAGAAGATGAAACTGCACAATGCGGTGTATTTTCTGGAAGAATTCACAGAAGATCACATTCGCATCATCCTTAGCAGAGTGCACGCTGATAAAATGTATCTCGAGCGGACGCATGACATCACACCGGAAGCAATTCATGCCATCACAGGTTTCTGTAACATTGGAGAGGTGCCAGCTCTAAGGAAAGTCACCAAGATTGAAATGACTAAGCTCACCGGTTCTCTGAGTGACCAACGAGTGATGACCGTCAACACCATCAAAGATGATCTAGTAAAGTATGCTTGCATGGTGATTGGTAACCAAATATTCTATGCCAGCAAAATGAGCTCTATCCCTACTGCTGCGATGAATGCCACTTACCGGATGATCAAGGAAGGCGCTACATTTGACTTATGTACCATTTGCAGAAGCAACTGCTATTGAACCTGAAGTCTGTCAAACAGGACAATGCTCTAAGGTTCAAGTTTGGACAACTTTTCGTCGGCCTATTCTTCTACTTTCAATGCTATTTCCCTAGAGTAGGTGATGTTCAATGGTCTGCTGACCAACCGGTCTCCAAGCAAATTAGGGAAAGTCTTCAAGCAGTGGGAACTAGATATCTTGAGGCTCTTAATAAATATTTTGATGAATTCAAGCAGAAAATGAGCCAGAGAATGAGGATATCTGATGATATTGTGAAGAAGTATGAAGATGACATCTGCTTCATAATAAAGGTAGATGAATGCATAATGGAAGTGGTGGAACCGAGAAAGGAAGCAGTTGAACCAATGGGGTATGAAGTGATGTATGATATGTTGATTGGGTATGCCTCTACCCTGCTTGCCTCACCCATTAGATGCGAATAAAAAGCAAACCGGTACCTACTTGGAGAGGGTAACACCAGTTGAAGAACCAAAACAGAAAAAGGATAAAGCAGTGCCATCGGTATCTGCACCAGTTACCTCAACCAGTCCAAAAGTGACCAAGCGGTCACCTGCTAAGACGAAACTGGAGGTTATTCCTACTAAAGTCTTTGAGAGGAAGCGGAAAACCAAAACCAACTCACCGGAGTCAGAGGATACTAAACCAGAAATCCAACCGAAGAAGACAAGGCAAACAAGCAAGAAAGCCAAGTCTACCGGTAATGTTCCTGCAACCTCTGGACCGGTAAATATAGATATTTCCTCTTATAAGCCGATGACACATTATCAGAGGACTTTAAAGAATATAAAGAGGAAAGTGCTTGATGATTTAAAAGAGTATTTTGATGATTTCACTAATAATGAGAAAGAAGAAGTAGACCAGGAAGTTATCAAATATTTGTGTGTTAATGACCGGTCACCGTTTGAAATCAAATCGATTACAACAGATTCTTTGTACAATTCTTTGGATAATAAATGGCACATTGCCATTGAAAATGGAATAGGAAATAAGGGAGAGAGTCTTTGCACAATACTTTCCTGATGCCTCTAATTCTAAATTATTTGAGATAATGGATAGAACAAAGGCCTCTTCTTCATGAGAAGAAGAAGACTCAGGCTACTGGAAGGTAAAGCTTCTGAAGTGGAGGACACACATTTACATGCCAAAGTTGTTGTCCGGTTACACCAAGTGTCTGAGGCCAATTTGAAGGCTGAACAAGCACCTGATCTGACATTAGGCAAACCGGATGAAGCATTTGACAGTGAAGGGGAAAAAGTGACAAAGCAAAATGATCCCATTGATGTGGATGCATTAGATGTTGAGGATGTCACTCCGGACACAAAGGAGATACAGGACAAAGAAAAAGCAGAGAAGGAGAAACATGACAAGGAAAAAGCTGAAAAAGAGAAGCAGAACAAAGAACAAATGAAGAAAAAGCAAGCGGAAAAAGCAAAGAAAGAGGAAGACAAGAGGAAAGAGGAAGAGAAAAAGAAAGAGGAAGACAAGATGAAAGAGGAAGAGAAAAAGAAAGAGGAGGAGAAAAGGAAACAAGAAGAAGAGAAGAGAAAAGAAGAGGAGAAAAAGGAGGAAGAAAAAAAAAAGCAGGAAGAAGACAAGAAGGAAGAACTGAAGAAGAAACAAGAAGAGGAGCAAAAGAAGAAAGAAGAGGAAACGAAAAGAGCAGCAGAGGAGAAGGAAGCAGAGAAAACCAAACAAGCGGAGACTCCCAAGGCAACCGGTGGTCAAGCCAAACTGATTGACACCACCAGTCCGATTGACCTTCAATCAACAGATGAGTCTGAGCTGCTACGAGGCATCAAACTGGCACAAGAAAGACTGGAAGAGTTGTGGAGGAAGAAGGAAAGGGATGTCATACAAACTGCGGTTGACACAGTTACTAGTCTGATTCCTGGTACTAACCTCCCTAGTACCGAGTCCTCTCTGTCCAAGCTGAAACTTCTTTGTACCGTAGTGGAGGACCAGGTACAATGCTTGGAAAATGTTGCTGTAGCCACTGCCAAGAAGAACCATGAAAAGGCACTCAACATTGCCTTAGTCAAGAAATTGAATGAGCTCCGGACACAACTTCTGAAGCAACAGAAAGATATCAGGGGTGCTATGGATGAGGGCAAATTACTGTTGAGTAAAATCTGCCAACCCCATCTATTTTGTGATGATGTGCTAAAGCAGAAAGATAAACTCCAATCAGAGTTCCAGGCATACATCAACACCTTCAAGATGCCATATGATTCATTTACTACATATGGGCAAACGGTTCATCATTATCAGCTTTAGACTGCCAAGGTGGAATCAGAAATCTGCAACCGAACTAAAGATTTGCAGGAGCTTCAACTAGTCTTATTGCCCAGACTACAGATTCTTCAGAAGTGTTTTCTCAATCTGGAAGCCATCACGGTAACTCAACAGATGAGTACCATTGATGCTATGGAAGAACTGGTATTCTAGATGCAGACAAAAAGTGAGGTTGCTACCTCATTGCTTGAGTCATGGACTTTGGCCATGAAAACTTTTATGCAGGATTTTAAATCTGTTTTTGATAAGTTTTATTCCTTATTGTCATTAACATTTACTCTATTTTTATATATAAGGAAACAGGGGGTATTCTGCATTACTTTGTCATTGTTGGCAAAGGGGGAGTAGTATTTAAAATTTTGGTGAATGTTACCATTTCATGTATACTTTCATGTTACCACTTTGGGGGAATAGTATACATTGTAATTTCTGCAAAAGGGATAATGTATATGCTTAGGGGGAGTAATTTTGATTATGGCATAATTTTGTTGTAAAAACACTTAGATGTCAAAATTTTCCAAAGTGTTGCCATCAATGCCAAAGGAGGAGATTGTTGGCATTTTGATGATGTTTTGATTGTCATTGATGGACACACACTTTCTTTGTGCTGGACAGACACTTTCTTGATGTATGAGTTATGCTCAACCGGTAATTGTTCCAACCGATATTATGTATTATAGTCTTTAGACTATCGGTGTTTTGCAGAAGATGTTTATCGGTCACAAATTGACTGAAAACCTCAAGCGGTATGGAGAACCCAAGCGGTATGAAGACCTCAAGCGGTTTGAGGATCTCAAGCGGTATGAAGAACAAAGCGGTAGTTAACATTTTCCAGTCTTCATTTTTGACAACTGGTAATCGGTAAATTGTATGAACCAGTATTACTCTGTGATGAGTTACCAATTGGTATTTCTATGATAAGTTATCATCCACTGACACTTTGGCGGTGATTTTGTGCCATGTTACCAAATGTGTCTAGATGCACTGAACCTAGGAACTTGTAGTCTAATCCTATTGGACCGACATGAAATCAAATTCCTTTATAAGGACATCATGTCTAGGGTTTGCATGTGTGAGAGATGTATGATGTATGAGAAGGTTATGTGCGATCTTTACAGAGAAGATTAGGTCTGTGTGAAGAGTTAGAGTGTGGAGATATTGAAGACTGAAGTAATGCTGAAATGCATTAACAATGAGCTATCAAGGATCTAACCAAGCATACTGTGCTAGTATCTAGATCACTCACTTGTTGATTACTCACATCTTCGACAAGTTTGAAACCCTTAATCGGGTAGGCCTAGCAAAGCCTTTGTAAATCCTCTAACAAGGTGGTTCACAACTGTGTATCTGAAATCCTCTCACAAGGTAGTCTTTAACAGGACTTATCTCCTAACAAAGATCTAGATTCCTAACAGGATCTGTTCTGGTGAAGAACATTGTATGACCTTAATCGGTCTAGTTTCTATTCTGCTCACTGTGGTTTTTCCCATTTGGGTTTCCATGTCAAATATCTTGTGTTATGGTGATTGTGCTTTTGTGGGTGAATGCTTTATTTTCTATAGGGTTTGCATTTATCTTAACTGGTTTATTAGTAAATCTGTTATACCGGTTATCTGCTAAACTGTTTAAGAGTTTGAGTTCAGTATTTTTTGGTATACTAATTCACCCCCCCCTCTTAGTATTCATCAGTTCGATCCTTCAATTTGCACTGAATCTTCATCAAACTCTGACCCTAATCAGCTCCAAACTGAAATTGTTAAGCACAGATGTAGCCCCTGAAAGAGATTACCAAATAATAATACCCTAAAGAGATCTTTCACTCCTGCAAGCACCCAATCTTGTGAAGGTTTTCGTCTCCACAAGCTGCTGGTTCAAACTCTTGCTCAACTCTAAAGAAAAACTCTTCAAATAAATTTGTGCATAAATGAATGGAAATGAGCACTCAAGCTCTATTTATTTCTTCTTCCAAAACAATCTTTCCAAAAATGATAATATATTCTTTAATTAACATATTTCTCCAATAGCTTTCAGCTTAGTTTGCTACTTCTTGGTTTCGGGGGAGAGTCACGGTAGGTGGTGTTTCTTTTGAAGTGTCGAAGGAATCCATTGCCCAGGCGACGGATCTTGCTCTGGAAGGAAGGTGGTGGAAGCACACTAGCCATGTTTCTAACAGTGAAGGGCTTAAACGCTTCTTCAGAAGCAGAGAGGAACTGGTTAAGTTACAAGGAGGGTTTGCCCGTGAAGAAATCAAGCACCCATGGAACCAAATTTGCTTGATGGTGATGAAATACTTCACGCTAGAAGGTCGCTTTAAGGTATTCTACTACTACCACCTTCCCTTGCTTAACCATTTTCGTAATAATAACTTGTTGTGTCTGCCTTTTTTCCTCTTGCATTCTCTGGGAACATCTGTGAAAGATACCCTTGATCCCAAGCATGAGGACAAGCCGCTTATCTTTTTTCACCAAGGTTTAATCTATAGGCTTTACAATTTTCAATTTTCATTGAGGACAATTCTTTGTTTGAAGAATTTGAGAAAAGCCCTTCCCTTGACAGTGAAGGCAGAAGGAGGTCACGCATGTTGGCGTCGAAAAGCTCCTCAAGGAAAAAGGCAAAATTTAAAGGTGTCTCAGATCCTGACGAAGGCTTGTTTGAGGACAAGGCGGGGGGGCTTAAACATTTGGGTTCCTCTGGGCCCCTCAATGAGGCTGCTAATGCTAAGTCTGATATGGAACCTGTGGTGACTATCAACCTAGTGGACCCGGATGAAGTGATGAAAATTGTGGAACTATATGATTTGGGGACCCAGTGTTGACGTGGCTAAAGTCGCATTGCTACGTCTCTATTTGGCCAACGCAGAATAGAATTTACTTGCCAAGTATCCTATCCTCTCTTGTATAAGGAATCCCTAATGTTGTTTTAGTTGATCAAAGGGGACAACCTCAATGTTCCAAATATCAGTTCTTGACTGCAAGATAACTCAATGATTGATGTGTTTTGCTGGGAGCACAAGGGGCCTTACATTTTGCAACAGGCTGGTCTTCATTTGATTCTCGAACTGGGAAATAAAAGCAAAGAAGAAGGGTTAAGATACCTAAGATTAACAAGACTGGCATGCGAGTAGACGGATTCAACATAACCAATCCCTGCTTGGCTAGAATAACTCACAACCTCACAAGAACAGTGCAATCTTCAAGGGGACTTGAAAGATTTTCAAACTACAGGTGCATGGCTAAGCACCCAATTCTGCCGCAACTCAGACAAACACTTGCAATTGAACTAAACACAATTTTAATGGCTCGGACTAACCATACACAGGGATACACAATCAACATATCCTCAATGGTATGAACCCGAATCCATCAAATACCTGCATACCAAAAAGATCTATCTAAACTACTGAAAGAAACCATGCAAATAGACTAAAACCAAGATGATAAACACTAAATCAGTGTCCATTATATTGATTCTAGCTGCTATTACAACAATTTCTACAGCATTTCTACTCTATTCCTAACTACTAAATTCTAACCTTCTAACAATCTAACCTATTCTAATTGTCTACAAAAACTCTGACCTTTTACAATGAGAGGCATCCTGCCTTTTATTGAATTTACGATTTCAATCGATGGCCAGGATTGACTACATCCAACAATCTTGATATGCCCTCTAGAATCATGACAGCTTTAACCCATGCCTACTCAATTCTTAGTTATCCCCCCAACCATATTCTCAACTACCTACCACTATTTGGCATTAATTCGATCGATTTGGTAGTTGGAGATAACTAAATTGTGTCCCCTCACTTTGAATCCATTAGACGGAGCCCATAGGCAGCTCTCTTTTTACAATAAACAATTCGGTTTTTAAACTGATTTTTTGGAATTTCTTCCAACAGTGTATTCTTCTGAGAATGCACATTTTGTAGCACTCTATGTTCTTTGTCTTCAATCTCGTTTTTTGGTGGTCTGGTGATGGCACACTTCCTCATGCTTGGTTTTTTGATCCTGGGCTCTGCAATACGTTCCTCATTTTGCGCCTTGGTGTCGCTCGCAGTCACGTCTCCAATTTGCGTTTTAGGTTGACGCCTTAGCCTCCCTTGATGTCGTCCAACAAACAACGAATTCCACTTTTAATAATCATTTTGAAAAATTAAATAAATTAATTTAACAATCATATTAAATTTATCTAAATGCCCCTCGATGAAAATTCGCACGTTCCACATCTTCTGCGAGATACTATTGCAAGAAATGTCTTCCCTTTCAAACTTCAGGTGATTTGAAGGTTTTGGGAGATTTTAATTTAAAACACCCTTTTCTCACTCCAACTTTCATTTGCACTTACTCGAACGACTAAGGTTGAAATTCGGCCTTTAGGTGAAATGTGAGAATGTACCTAAGCCAAATTCGGAATTTTAAAGTAAATGTGCAATTTTATAGATTTGCCAAGTTTGAACGCCTAACTTAAAAGTTCGGCCAATTAGGGGGAAATGTAAGAAAACAAATTTTAAGCACCCTTTCTCCACAAACTTCGGCATCTTAAATCAAAACGCGCAATTTGGAATTTGGCCATTTGGATAAAAATGTGTGATTTTATATCTCCTTTGTCATTTTCAGCCTTAGAGCCTGTTGCGCGAACTTGACTTTATCAAGATAAAGTGCCCCCTTTCATAACAAAATCGGGCTTTGTGACTCAATTGTATAAGCTTTGTTTTTGTCTTAATAATAAAACTCGAGTATTTGACCAGAAATGCACGATTTTAACCTTATTGCCTCCTCACTTTATAACATTCGGGATTTGTTGATAAAAAGGTGCGATTTTGGTGAGCTTAGATTTTTCGGCCTTTTGAATTTCGAGTAGATTGGAGATTTTGTGCGATATTAGCTGAAATTTTCAGCCAAGAAACCGATTTTGCGAACTTCAAATGTTTTACCCTTTCAGCTTGTGAAGACTCTTGGTGCGATTTGAACTTTATTAGCCAATTTTGGCCATTTCTCTATGAATGTACGATTTTGTGGGGCGTTGTCTATGTGATTTTCATAGGTTTTCTAAACTTCGAGCATTTACCCTCTTTTGGAATGCACGAAACTCGCAATTTCGTATGGTTTTGTAAACTTCGCGATTTTAATGAAATCGCGCGATTTTCTATTTGCTTACCCTTTCGACACAAAACGAATTTCGGGTTCCATGGGGACTCTGGGTGAATTTCGTTGGGTTTCTCTTTAACGCCTTTCACAATTTTGGGGCTTTTAGCTCAAAATGTGCGATTCTCCTTGTGTCGTGCCCTTTGAAGTTTGTACGCATAACTTCAGGTATTCTGATGTGAATGCGCAATTTTCTTTGTGATTTTCCTGTTTTCCCTAACCTTCCTGTGCGACTTAGGGAAATTTGGAACTTTCAGGAGAAATGTGTGATGTTGCTTTGGCTTCACCTTTCTTGTTTTACCTACGATTTATGACTCTCTTCGCACTGTGAGACTTGGGGTCTAACACGAGGAGCTTCAAGTTTGAAAGCACAAGAGTGCGATTTGTTTTTTCTTTAGTGCCTTTGTCTTTCCCCTCTCATGCGAGCAAACTTCAAAAACGATAGGGGTCCCCTAAAACAACAAGGGTGTATGTGCAATGAGCACAACACCCAGGGGACCAGAGCTCCTGTTGCGGATTTGGCCAAGACGATTGTGATGGGAAAAGTGGACTCGACAGTGGAGACTGTGAATAGATAGGGTGATGAGAACAAGAATGTGGCGGACCTGGAGAACTTGGGATCCCAGGGGGTCAGTGCTCCTGTTGTGGATTTGGCTAAGATGGTGGAAATGGAAAAAGTTGACCTGGTGGCGGAGACTGTCAACAAGGAGGGTGATGAGAAAAAGATTGATATCCCCCAAGGGATCCCGACCATGGAACAACTTGAAAATATCCGTTCTGATGTTTTGGATATTTTGCAGAGGATTGAAAACCTGGTGCCGTTGCTGGACATGAAGGCCATTCTTGAGGAGGTCAAGGTTCTGAAACATAAGGTGGAGGCCAGGGATTCCCAGATTGCCTGTCTCAAAAATTTCTGCTTGTAGGTCCTTCACAGTTCGGCCCTCACTCTCCCCTCCTACGAGAGCATATCGTGGACAACGATGCTAACAAAGATGAAGCCAGGGAACTTTACAAGCTCTTGTTTGATGATTGGGAAAATGTCATTGATAGGACTAGGGTTCGCAAGTCAACCCCTTAGGTCTTGTGTTGTTTTTTTTTTTGTGTTTTGGGATGCTTTCCCTTGCTCCCTGCTGCTTTGTTCTTTTTGTTGTTTCTGGTTCGGAAAGACTCTAGTTATGGATGTTTGTTGTTGTATAGTGTTGTTTATAGTTTAAACTATGTAAAGGGTCAGTGCCCTGGTTTTCACTGCTTTCTCAATCAAAAACATATTTCTCCAACTTAGGCATCCAACTTTATTATTTAAGTGAAATATTAAAGTCACTTTATATTCCTCACTTGGGTGTCCATCATTAAGTCCCTTTTAATTTATTAAAATAACAAACCTAAACATTATATTTAACTTTAATAATAATGTTATTTTAATATTAATGCTTTGGGACTAATATTACAATTGAATATCAATTTTGGCATCCAACTGACCTTCCAAAAACAAAAAGCCTCTCAACTGACCATGTCCGCAATCCTCTTGTGACTTACAAAACATAGTATGGATAAAACACATCCAAGTGCTTCAACAAACTCCCTACAAGGACATCCAATCTTCAAATGGGTTCCCTAGCCATTGAATTAGCCTACGAGAACCAAGGTTAATAGGCTAACCAGACAAATCATGTTGATGCTTAGGAAAGGGGCATTACAAGAAAGTTCTATGAAGAAAAAATCCTAGAGAAGCCCCAAAAAAGGAAGGAACAAAAACGAAAATAAAATTAGTTGTAAACCACTGTCACACATGGTCAAGACACCAATACAAATATTAAAGTAGGACGAACAAGATCCCTAAAGAGCATAAGTTGAAAACTAGAGACATAGGAGACAAGTTTGATCAAATATCTCTATTTGGGTTTGACATGAAAGAGTCTCTAGTGCCATAATCAATCATTGTGAAAGGACCAATACAAGATCTAATAATGCTCATCAGCAACCATCTATGCTAAGAAGGCAGATCAAGGGTATTAAAATGGGAAGCAATGCACTCCTAGAACTAGACCTAACATCCAAGGCATATATAACTCTTGTAGTAATTAAGAAGCTCACAATATGCATTTGTCCCTTTGACAAGCAATATGGTCAGAAAGGAGTAGATCTATGTCAATGAGGAGTCAACCTGCATCACCAAAAAGAAGCAAACCCACATATTTAAGGGGGAACCTGCTGGGCCATTTGGTAGAAGAGAAAAAGAAAACATGGGATTTAGCTGCAATTGTATATATTGAATTAATTCATGTGTATCAACATATAGAGCGTGTGTGAAAGAAATGCATTAAGCAGATCCTGTAATGGTACAAAGTAGAATGTGTGAGCTATGTATGCATTCATAGATCTAGGTGGTTGCTCGACTAAGTCTAGTTTTTGTGAGCTTAAAATTGATTAATCTAAAATGTAGTTAAAAGATTGCTAAATTAAATAGCATTCTGCTGAGTTGGAAAGATAATCACAGTTTATGAACAAGATAATTCTACTTTTGAGTTCCATTATTTCCTTTATGCCAATTAAATTGTACTCAACTTCTGCTGAAAATGGGGAAATCATAGTCGAAGTTGAATCAAGATGGACTTTTTCCTATAGAAGTTTTCCGTTCTGTCCAATCAAATAAATGGTAGTTTTCAGATGTCTAGTACTCTAGATTTAAATATTAAGTCATATGCCCTTAATAATAGGAGCCTCAAAAATATGCCTATGCAAGCTCTTGCAAAGGCATTTCTCTTGCCTTAACTGTCAATAGAAATGTCTTTTGGATTGTTGCAGGTCTGCTCCCATGGATCAAACTAGTCTACTCTAAGTTCACCACTACTATCGCCTTTTGAGCTCAAAGCTTCGCCCTCCTTTAGTGCCCTAGATGGCTTGGGTGTCTAGCATGAGTTAGGGTATCTGCTCCTACCCACACTCATGCGATCGTTGCAAATCAATTGGGAAATACTAATGGGTTTTGTATGTTGCAAGGTTCCCTTCCTAGAGCACCATCTTGTGGTGACAACAAGAACAAAGGGCTGAAACCCTTGGCGTGGGATGCACGGCCCAGAAAACACCGATTTACAATGGGTGATTCATTATGTCCGAAGGGCAATGGTAAAAATGGCACCTCGAGGTTATAGATGGTAAATAGTTCTTCACTACCAATGGCTTGATTGGCCAATTTAATCAATTTTGGCCCAGACTCCTTGCTTTGCATAAGTGGATCACTAATGCTTGCAAACTGATGCTAAAATGTAATCTAGATGTTTATTCTTGTACACGGGGTTTCTTCACTGTGGCTTTTGACTGTAAGAAGAACCAGGTTGCCATTCTTTGCGAGCGCTAGTGCTGAGGTCAAAGCTTGCTCCTCAAACCCTAGTATTCAAGGTTCAACCCTCTTTCTAAAACATTTGCGGTAAAACCTATTTGGATTCGACTCCCAAACCTTCCTTAATAGTTTTGGTTTGATGCTTGTTTTGAAGCCATTGGAGATTCTCTGGGGGGTTTTCTTGCAGTGGATACAAATACTTCTAATTTCGCCCACACTACCTTTGCTCGCATTCTTGTGGATTTGAATACTTCCAGGGATCTCTTGTCGTTATCACCCTCAAGGTCATTGATTGCAGCTGGTCTCAACCTTTGGATTATGAAGGTTTGACCTTTAGATAGAGAAGATATTTTGAAACTGGTCATACTAGTCAAAATTGCTCCAGGCCTCAGTTCAAATCTGATCGTCAAGGTTCTTGGTGGGTTGACTCTCTCCCACAACATTAAATTGTGGACATCCTCTTGGGCACTTTGAAAATGTGCTTGACACAAAGCAACCCTCCCCTTTGACTTTCCTAGTCCCTTCTTTGGTGGTGGCTGGTCTGCACGATGGGAGAAACAATGAGTGTAGTACACTTTCAAACAATATAAAAGCTTCACTCCTGACTTTCAAGGCCTCCAATACTTCTCAGATTCTCAACAATTCCAAGTCTAGGAATCAGGCTGCAGGTTCTTCTGAGCAGTTAGTCTCTTATGCCAAAGCTTGTGTGGGGGATAATATGGACAACCCTACAATCAGAAAACAAAATATTATGGGCTCCCCTCAATCTGCCCATGATAGGACAGATCCCAAGAGGAAGAAAAATAAACTTTCCCATCAAATGACATTAAGATCTTTTAAAAAAGAGAAGAATCCTGAAACATAAATAGTTTTGGTTGTAATGCAAGTTTTCTGTGGTTGAAAGCAATTTCAACTTGCCTTAGCTTAGCTTAGATTTTGTTACTGTAAGTCGCAACAGTAACATTTTGTTTTGGCCCAGTATGGCCTTTTGTCTCCAGCCAGAACCATTTATGCACTCCTATTCAAGGGCTGATGCAATTCTTAATTTTATAATTTTTATATACAGGAGTTGACCACATATCCACAAACTTATTATGGATAAAAGAAACAAGAAGCCTAAGAATTTAGAATAGTATCAATATAGGATGAGGAACACAACCTCCTCTTTGAGATATAAGTTATAACAGTATAAGCTGATTGACTCAACCACATCATGTATGCCAAAATAGATTGGAAGATCTATGAAGAAATATGCAAGATCCAATGAAAAATTGCTACGTGATGATGCAATCCATAGTGAATGGGGACATGTAATTTATTCCAATTTGGTAACCCATAGAGACTGAGGCAACTTGTGGGGAATAAGAACAAGATGTAAGCAATGTTGAAGAGGAAACATTTAAATAGGTTCAAATTAGAAACTTGGCTGACATAGCCAATACTATCATATGGGTGGGCCGTACCAAAAGCCAGGCAAAAATTCCTACAATTTATTTTTTGATCACTTTTGCATGGAGATTCTCTAGGGTTTATCCAAGCTGCTTATATATCCTTAAGATCATAAATGCAAACAAGTATTAGTCAGAAAATATCAAATTTATCTACTCAAAATCTCAAATAAAGAGAGAAGGGTGACAAACACAAAATATTATATCTATTTTTGGCGCCCAAAATCCATATGTTACTTCAAGATTATGGAAAACCTCATTTTAGGATGCTAAAATTTTGTAAGACCCTTCTTATGCAGGTTGTGCTTCTCCACAGGTTACCAAATTGGAATAAATTACATCTGGGTGTTGCAAGGTGTGCGCCCTTGGTCTCCTTGTGTTGTGCAACACAACGCTCAGGTTTGTGACATGGCTTAACCTCCTCCTATGGATTCTATAAGTCTAGTGGTTGTATTGGGCATTAACAGGTGTAATGTCCCCTACCTGATCTATTTAAATATACTAAAATTGATAGATTTTCTTCAATAAGTTATTAACAAGTGCTTGTCTATTTTCCTCATTAGCTGATTAATTTCATTATTCATAGTTCTTAATATAGATATCAAACCTTGCTACTACTTCAGTTTTAAGGGAGAAGGGTTTACATATGTTACCAAAGCACTCAGAGACCAACTACAATAGGTTCCCTCAAAGTTTACAGATCCAAGCCCTTACCTATCTTGGGTCTGTACCCTCAAGGCTTATGGGTCGCTGATCCCCACCCTATCTTGGGACTTAACCTATTGCTTGGATTTAGACTGCCCCTGTTTGGAACATCTCAATCCCATCTTCTTAAATACGGAAAGTAATAACATGATTTAGACTATAAGTATATATATTTCTTATGTATTATGAATATATATATGAAATTAAGTATGACTGTCATACATATTGCAGTCCATATTAGCATTACTATTAATTCTGCATAAGAACATTATTGGGCTTCATATATTAAGCATACTTATTAAGCACATCCCCATGCATACCACCAAGAACACAAATGTTACTGCCTGTAACTTGATAACAATTCTGATCTGATCTGATCAATGGTGATCTTACTAGATGCTTTTGATTCCTTTCCTTTATATCTCTCAATGTGAGGGAGAGGTCACACCTCTTCATCATGTATACCCTTTGGCAAGAGACACACCCTTTCACCATTAGCACCCTTTGAAAGAGTGCAACTCATCATTATTTCTGCCCTTTGAAAAGGACACAACCTCTCATAATCAGATCTGCACTTATTATTTAAATCAGATCTGCACTTCTCATTTCCAAATTATTCCCCATCTCAAATGAGGTTCTCTTCTCCCTTTTATATCTCATTGTTGAGGGACTCACAACCTTTCCTTTCATTTCTTTTGACTTTTCATTAACTTAATTAATTTTTAATTAATCATATTTAATTATATTTAATTATTTTATTTTATCAGGTCAATCTTTTGGTGCAACGGCAACCATACTTGTAACAAGTGGTATCAGAGCTTGGTCACAAGTTCAAACCTCCTCGCTTGCACAGGGGGGGGGGATTGTTGCAAGGTGTGCACCCTTGGTCTCCTTGTGTGGTGCAGCGCAGCGCTCGGGTTTGTGACATGGCTTAACTGCCTTCAATGGATTCTATAAGTCTAGTGGTTGTATCGGGCATTAATAGGTCGACCTTTTGGTGTAACGGCAACCATACTTGTAACACTAGGGGCAGTGAGTTGTCTTGTGTCTGAGCTTATCTCCTGAATTTTTATCAGGCACACCTTTGTGACAAACAATTTAATGTACTAATGATAGTTAACAACTATGTAGAGCCCAATCTATTGACCAGGCTCACCTTCGTGAAAGAGACTTGAAGCACTAAAAATAGCAATCATACGTGTATAGTAACATGGTGTTACAATGAAGTTTATGGAGCAACAAAGTGAACTGTTTCCAACATGAATCTGACACTGTCAGGTAACAGTTACAGTTAGGCCTCAACAGGAGGTTTGATGACAATGATACCACCTCCCCTGTTGCAGAATTCATAGTAAGCATTGCACAATGAGCTTGATCATTGCATAGTTTTAGTTCTTGAATTGGAGTGCATCCATGATAACATATAGAGCTATCAAATTTTGTATTTTCTTATTTCTTTAGATAAGGTGCAAAAAAACACTACAGGGATCCTACAAGTGTTGAAGAAGATTGAAAGAATGTATGTCAAATTTCCAAAGTTTTCTAGAAAAGTATGCACAAAAACTTGTCTAGGAGAGGTAATGATGAATGTGACACTGACTGTATTGTATTTCTTCTCTTTATTTCCTTCACAGTACTTTGAATTATGTGTGTTGAGATTTCACATGATAAAACACTCTTATTCATCTGCTTACAATGATAAAATTAACTCTATTACATAACAACAAAAGTTGAGAATGAAAAAAATCATATTCTTTAGGTATAAAAAACAGAAATCTTTTACCTTTGATACATATTCTAGAAGACGATCATAATTGCTTATATCAAGCTCAACTGCTGTTGTATTGGGTATCCCTTCAATTACCTATTCCAAAGTATTTAATGTCAGATCAAGACTTTTCAAAATATTAGTTATTATCAGACACAGTTAAAGATAAGACTGTACAAAAATTGTCCCCATGCTAAAAGTCGAAGTTAAGAGTCGCTAAAATGGTATAGGCATAATAAACCTATATAATGAGAGGCCTGACATGCTACAGATTCATAGATTATGCATAGCACGACCGACATGGATAATTTTTGAATCATCAATGAGCTACAATAAGCAAATATCTATTTAGTGAATCACACTGAAAGACTAGAAATGTTATTACACAAGTTGATATTGCACAGCACAAAAAAATGTTCTCTTCTAGCTACTATATTACACTAGATCTGTTTTGAATAAAACCACCTTCCCATTCTTGTAGGTTTTTTGATATAGATACTAGTAACAAAGTCACCGATCATTCCTCTATATAATGTGCTCCTTTCTACCAAAAGAGCTATGTTCCCGGAATATTATAAGTTACTAAACAATTAGTACTTTAAGTGCAACTTAATATATGCAGTAAATCATACCTTTTGTGCATCCTGTAGATATAATGATGCCACAACAACTTGAACACCCTTAACTGCTTCAGTGCCAGTTTTTGAACTATTTCTTGTTGGAGAATCAAGTACATTGCATCCATTCAAGGCTAAGAACTCAACTGCAGGTTCACATACACGCCCAGCACCGATGATAAGAACTGATGCTCTATCATCAAAATTTCCTTCCATTTGTAGATTTTCTCTCAATTCTCTAATTCTTGAAGAAGACCGCTTCAATTCCTTTTCAATTAATTTTTTTCGACGCTTATTATCTGGGTTAGCTATAGCAGCTAAAGTATCCACAATAGAAGCCAAGACATCCTTGTCATTGGCACTGACCTGTAAGAATTATAGTTTTAAAATGAAAGCATTGAATTAATCACAAACAGGAGTACAATATGTAGCTCTCTGTGCAGCACTTACAAGTTTATATGTCACAACCCAAGATGAATTTCAATTCAAAAACACCAGCTGTCACAATTAAACTATTCACAATAGAATTTAATTAAAAAAATTATTTTTCATGGGAAAATATGAAAGCATATATAATTCTTTGCTAAAAGTGAATTATAATCCTACAGCAGAGTCACTAGGTTATAAAATATGTTTGGTATCTTATTTCAGTTTCCTCCTTTTTTTAACTATAGAGTAACCGATCAAATTCAAACTACCATGGGAAATTGCTTTCTTCATACAGAATAATATCTGTCAATGTGACTTGTAAATGCCTTCCTTTTCTCAACTACAGTATAAAGGATTTAGTAAACCTTTAACTAAAATGGAAAATTGTTTTATGAATAACAAAAATTGAGTCAACATGTATAGTAACTGACATTTAATAAGTAATGCAGTTTCATGTCTTCCACTATTGTAGCCAACAACAGTATAAAGGAAAAACAAAACATATAAAACTAATCCTTCGTAAACTCGGCTGTCTGTCTTTAAACATTTCTAGCTTCACATATGTAGGAAATTGTACTCGCATATATATCCTATCAAATCCTTTTATCATGAAACTTTTCTTCACATGAACAATAAATTATGCACGAATAGTTATTATAAGGAAGATACGGTTTATAAGGCACCAGCCGCCCCAAAAAGCTTTGCCTATTCAGAAGTAGGCTTTAGATAATCATATGTTGGTTTAATTGTGATACTTGTAAACCCTCATGCATAGAGTTGTTATTAGCATATAGTTGTTATTTATATGTTGTCAGTTTAGAATATTTCATACGATAGTACATGTTTATGAGGAAATTTGGTTACACATTAAAAATCTTTTTTAATTATTAAATAAGATTGCAAATTACTACTCTCGAAAGTCATTATATTCTAGAAAAATAACAGTCAAATTTGTGAGTACTTGAGGGTTAATGTAACCCTTCTCTTTGGAATTATCCTTCTAAATTTATATGCTAAGCCCACTAACGTTCTGTTCTGATACCATATTTTTGCGAGAAAATAAGCAAAGCAGCAGTTTCCTCTTTCATAGAAAAGCAATTGACTTATGCTATAAACTTTAGGCTTTTAATCTGACTTGCATGAAACAGAAGGGATTGAAAATACAACTCGAAATTAGTATGGCCGTCAGAAAATCATCCCACTATTATCCTGCAAAAAGAGGCATTTTCTAGTTTGTTTTCATGATTTCTAGATATTTCTAAGTACTTTTGGAGCCATTTCTTGTCATACAGAAACTGTTTCATTAAATAAATTTTAATATCTGTTTTTACAGTGCCAAAATCACGCTACAAAGAGTGCCATTGTCATCCAATGAAGCCTTGGTGATCAGAGGGACGACAAGTTGGTGGTGAAGGCCTTTTGTATTTATTTTATTTTTGTCATGAAAACTCTTTGGGAGTATGGTAGAGTGCAGAATTGGCAATCGGACAGGAGAGGAAGAAAAGAGGGTGAAAGTGTAAGTAGGTTCAAGGTTAAAACACCTAACAGTTGATCATTGTATTAGTCTTAGATAATTGATCAATAAAATAAAGGTTAAATAAGGAGAAAAAGTTGATTGCTTTCTTGATTTCAAGAATGCATTTGATACTGTTTGAAAGCAAACTCTGAAGCTGAATGGAAAAGTTTGGAATTCAGACTTACAAAGCAGCTGGTCACAAGCTTTATGATCAGGTTCAAGCAAATAAGAACAAGGAAGAAATTATCAAAATGTTTTGGAAACGACATTGAGGTCAAGCAAGGATGTCCGCTATCCTCTATTTTATTAAGGCTATACATAAACAAACTAATAGAGTGGCTAACAAGCATGGGGATGGAGGTTTCTACTTAGCCAGCTACATAATAAGGTTGTTCCTATATGCTCATACATAATCTTAATGGCAAAAATAGCACATTGCTTGAGAAAACACTTAAAAGTTTTGAAATTCTTTTGTCAAAAGGATGCAAGTAAATACCAGCAAAATGAATTTCATGATCTTTACCTTAAGAAGAAAAAAAGAAACAAATAATCTTTGTATTTAAAAGAAGTCCTTTGCAAGAGGTGGATGAATATAATTATCTTGGTTTTGACTTTCACAACAAACTCAAATGGGAGACTTGTCGGGCAAAAAGGATAAAAGGCAGTGGACAACTTTATGCATACTACAAAATAGATGTAAAAATGCTAAATTATAAGATTGGAAAAACGAAGAGGGCCCTCTTTGGATTGCTTGTCATGCTAGTGTTGCTCTATGGGTGTGAAGATTGAGGCAGCAACAAATCAGCACTAGAATGGACAAATAGAGAGGTACAAAAACATTTAACTACAAGCAATTTCAAAAGGAAAACATTGGTTCCATATGATCTGGCAGGCACCTTTCCATTGGAGGCATTTGCTTTGATCTATGTTAAGTTATCTAAAGAGAATAGAGAGCATAGAGTCACATCAATACCCAAAAATAATAGTGGAGGAAAAGTTAAGAAGAAGACAGGGCACATGGATGAAACAAAATACCAAATGGATGAGTAAAAGAAATGTTAGCATACAAGCGTGTCCAAACACCATGATGGAAATCAAAAGATGTGAGAAAGAACAAGAAGATGGTCATGAAGACAATTCAGCATAGGCATAAAAGAACACATCGCGTCAAGCAATTAAATCCTACATGTGACCATGAGCAAAGAGAATATATGGAAGCAGAAATAAAACAGAAACCAAAAATCTAGATGGCTCAGCTAAGGACTAGCTTGCATCATCTTAAATACAAGATTAGAAGGTGGACAATACCTAAAGAAGATTTGGCAGACAGACTATATATTGCTTTTCTATCATGTAGTTAGTGATAATAAAACGGCATTACATCATGAAATGACCAGCTTACAAAAGTATCTGGATCAAATGCATCAATATATTGAATGTGGACCCATTGATTGCCCTTTTTGAAGAGGAGAGATAAACAAAAATAGCAGACTACTTGATCAAAATTCATAGTAAAAGGTCCCAAATTAAAAGGGAAATGGATTCCAATCAGGCATAACCTGGACAGCTCTGATAGGTCGTGCATGTGCACAATGTAACATCTATACTAAAGTCTCATAGAGTCTTTGATTTCATGATTGTTATTAAAAGCTATATATATATAGTGTGTGTGTTTGTGTTTGTTTTTTTAATATATATTTATTTATGAAATCTGACAATCTATATGAAATCTCCCCTTTCATGTGATAGTCTTCCAGGTATTGAAAAATACTTATATACGGCCATACGGCCATACAGCCATCGAATTTATGCTACTGACCGTCACTGATGGATCAAAGAAATGCCTGGTTTTAAATTGATACCTGTCTTAACTTCAATTGCTGACAATATGACTGATAGACAGACCGCAATGCGATGGCTAGGGAATGCAAGCGGCTCAATCAACCTGTTACGCTCCAGAGGAACCCAGACGCGTTGGGACTCTCCAAAAGACCACACGTATAGGAACGGAGAGTACAGGCTCAAACGCCACGATTAATAAGCGTTTGTGGAGATTTTTCAGGAGCAAAAGATAACAATCACAAAAACTATTCTTACTCACTTGCATATCTAAATTGTTTCGCATATATTATGTCAGATTGCATACTGCAGATCTCCAGGCTGTAAAAGTTCCTTTTAAAAAGGTTCCGTTATTTATATACATATAAATAAGATTTCGTGGACCAACTTTGGCAGGGCTCGCTAAAAGGTGGCGTCCGCCTTCTAAATTGTATGTATTCTATCTGCATCCATATCACATGGGATATTCGCATCTCAAAGGGGTAGACGTGTTCTAAACGGATCAATTCGCATCTCAAAGGGGTATACGTGTTCTAAACGGATCAATATAAATATTATATTATTATAAATTAACATAGTATGGGTATATTAAAAATGTATATTTAAAAAAGGAGAAATATCAATTTAAAATTGTTTTACTTAATTAATTTTTTATTTTACTTTTATCTAAAGAGTTATTTATATTTACTTATAGAGTTATTTTATCTATTGAAAAGTCAATATTTTATCTACTTAAAAATTATTTTATAGATGTATATTGATTGTTTTTAAAATTTATAGATTAATTATTTTATAATTTAAATTTATTTTTCAAATATATGAATGTGTTTTATTTACTTTAAAAAATTATTTAATTTACTTAATAAGAATATAAGTAAAGTACATAATCAGGGTACAACATCCTTCAACACCCTTGAGGGATAGTAAGTACATATAAATTTAATTAATTAGGTACATCTTGAGGGATAGTAAGTACATATAAATTTAATTAATTAGGTACATTTTACTGATTAACAAGGCTTCCTAGAGCTATTCTTTTTGTAGAACTCAGATAAAGTGCTTCTAACATGAGCTAGAAGAAGTAACAAGGCTCTAGCTTGGCATGGTTTACCTAAACAAAGAATTCTAAAGAGGTTTGATCTCCAATGGATAAAGGTGATCCGAAGACAATTCCATTTGATCTTGGAAACATATGTAACCAAGATGAAATGTAAGCATTAGTAACTCATTTTTAATAATAAAATTTCGGCTACAACCTTTTATCGATTAAAAAAAAAAAAGTACGTCGAAAGGTATCATATTTGCCCTATCCCTACGTCGAAAGGTATCATATAAGTTTGTGTAGTACATGAGGTAAATTGATAGGTCAAGATGTTGTTTCTGCAACAAAGTCTCAATAAAGAAGTGCTAGATTCAAATCAAATAATCACTTCAACAAAACCTTTAAATTAAGAAGATAATCAAGTTTCATTACCAACATGCTCATGTTATGTTTGCAAATGGGTGAGAGGGACAAAGAGGTAGGGATAGGGCTAGAAAGAGGGGGAAATAGGAGGGGGAAGATCAAGAGAGAGATAGGTAAATAGACATAGATAGAGAAGAAGATACAGATAAAGATGAAAGAGAAAAATAAATGGAGTGATAGAGCACGAGAGATAGGAAGATAAAGATAGAGATGGAGATAGGAAGTGATACATAGAGAGAGGGATATATATATATATATATATATATATATATATATATAGAGAGAGAGAGAGAGAGAGAGAGAGAGAGAGGACATTTCTAGAGATAGAGGGGAGAGAGGAAAATAGAGATGGAGATTAAGATGGAGTGAGAGAGGAAGAGATAAAAATAGATAGAGAGATAAAGGGAGGGAGAGGGAGAGATAAAGATAGAAAGATACGAGGATAGAGATGAAGGGATAAAGAGATATATAGAGGAAGAGGGAGAAAGAGAGATAAAGAGAATTGGAAAATATAGAGCGAGCTAGAGATAGACAAATAGAGATGGAGAGAGGGTGAGAGAAGTAGGGAGTGATAGAGGTAGACGTAGACATTTATTGGAAGAGAATGAGAGATATATAGGAAGAGAAAGGGAGAGAGAGGTAGAGATAAATAAATATATAGGGGGATGGGGAGGGAATAAATAAGGGAGAGATGGGGAGAAATCGAGAGAGAGAGAGAGAGAGAGAGAGAGAGAGAGAGAGAGAGAGAGAGCTAAAGCTTTCCATAACCTTTCCCAGTGTTCTCATTGCCTAAAGCTTTCCAAGAAGGATATGCACAAAATGAATTTGCTGAAAAGGCTTTAGAAACTTTCAACTAGATGCAATTTCCAATTATTGTAACTGATCAGCTTCCTAAAAGGATATTGAGGAGGTAAGAAAGATGCAAGGCCATACTGCAAATATGGAAAGGCATCGATAGAAGGATGAAATGATGCAAATTATTAATGTTATAAAATTAACAAAGAAGGGAAGGTATTAACAACTTCCAAATAATGTGGAAAGAGTTGCAATTTAAAGACAAAGGGACTGTGAAGGGGAAAGAATGGAGTGAAGACTTAGAAACTTTCAAACAAATGAACAAATGTTATATTCCAAGAAATGAATAAACAGAAAGACATCTATAAAAATAGGATATGAAATGATGGGGAGGCATATTTAAAAAGAGTGTGATGTAAAAGGCATGATAGAAGGAGCATCAATTGAGAGGGTGGAGTATATTGTTGAAGTATTTGATAAAATAAAAGTTGTTTATTGTTGTAAATTGTGTTGTTAAAGAACATAGAATCTCTGTTTTTGCATTTATGTTTTGATTTTTGATTTTTAAGGTTGCAATGCAAGGGGAGTTTTTTTTGTCTTGCATCATAGAGAGAGGGAATGATAGAGAGACAATGATTGAGATAGGGAGAAGAAACATGGAGTGTGCATGTAATTTTAAGAAAGAGAGGAGAAGTGGACAGATATAAAAAGAGGGAGTGATGGGGAGAGAGGGTGAGATAGGGATAGGAGGGAGAGAGGGAGAGATAGGGATATAAAGAGGACGATATAGGGATATAAAGGAGAGATATAATAGATATAACTTGCAAAATAGAATGGGGGTGAGAGAAAGGGGGATATGGAAGGAGAGAGAAAGAGGGAGAGGGAGAAATATAGATAGAAAGAGGGCAACAATGAGAGAGGGGGAGATAGAAAGATAAAGATATAGGAAGTGACATATAGAAAGGTAGAGATGGATAAAGAGAGTAGGAGAGATGGAGAGGAGTGTATAAGAGAGTGATATAGATAGGGAGGGAGAAATAGAGAGTGCATGTCTGTGTGAGAGAGATAAATACATATAGAGATAGGGAGGGAGAAATAGAGAGTGCATGTATCTGTGAGAGAGAGAAATACATATAGAGATAGGGAGGGAGAAATAGGGAATGTGTGAGTGAGTGAAAGATATTGGAGATAGATAAAGAGAGGGAGAAAGATTTATGTAAATAAAGAGAGAGGAAGAGAGGGAATATAGCAGTAGAGAGATATGAAAGAGGGAGTGATAGAGAGAGAGGGAGAGATAAAGAGATAGATATAGTGGGAAGGATGTAGAGGGGGAATAGAGATATAGGGATAAGTAAGGAGACATAGATAGGTGAGAGAGATAGAGATAGATAATAATCAAATGACATGCTACCATAAGCATAAGTTGAACCAAGGACACATGCTATCCTTAAATTATTAGCATGAGACGAGTTATCAAAAGTTAATTTCTCTCTCACTTGCTCTCTCACTTTAAACTTTTAATTTAGGTTTTAATTTGAAATTTATTTTATTATATAAATTGAAAAAAAAAAAATATAGTTCCCCCATTAATGAAGCGGGGAAAGTTGATCTTCTTGTCAAACCAAGAGATGGCGTTCAGTGGACTACTCCTGAGACTAACTGGATAAAAATTAACTTTGACGAAGTCTTGATGGGCAATCCAAGACCAAGTGAAGCATGATGTGTCGCTAGAGATCATGAAGGAAAAATATTGGGAGAGAAGCTTGAATCATTAGGGATGGCCACCAATAATTTGGCAAAGTTCTAGGTGGCTCTGCTTAGACTCGAATTGGGCCTAGAATCAAAGGCAAATAAAGTGCATTTGGAGGGTGATTCCTTAATCACCATCAACACTATCCGCCAAAATCTAACTCCAAATTGGAAACTCAATAGATGGTTGGGGCCAATTAGAACACTGATCTAGGAAGATTTTTGGACTTCAAGCTCACACATGTGTATAGGGAAGGGAACACGTTAGCAAATGAAATCTCCAAGAAAATAGCAAATGGGAATTATGGGGTGGTGACAAGGGAGTGAAATTGAAAAAAAAGATGTGGATTGCATGTGATTTGATGTATGTGAGGCAGGGAATTATGAGTTCGTGTGCCTCGAAGTTGTGACAGGACGGAAGCATTAAAGGAAAGTATAGAGGCACGTATGACAAGTGGGGAGAATGAAGATGTGGCATCCAAACCAAAAATAGATGAAGTTTCCATCAAGTCTGGCAATATAAAGGATGAGGAAATGTTTGAGAAAACCCAATTGGAGATATATTAAGGTTAAGTGGTAGATTGGAAAAGATTATCACAGACCACAAAAATCATTAATGTGAAAGGTGTTGCGTTTTCATGATGATGACACGAGGCATATGATTATAAAAGGGTCAAGGTGGCAGCGTATGTGTCATCTAGAGGTGACTTTCTCTACGAGTTAAAAGGTGAGAAAATGGACATGCCAATAATACTTTCAAATCAACCAAGTGGAAAATGTCCTTCTTGGGAGAGGTGACTTATAAAATATTGGTAGCTATACTCACCACAGGCCACCCCCTGGTTATTCATGTAGTAAAGGTCATTTTGGGGAAGGAATTCCTTATGGCCTTCCATCGCTGCAAGGTAAACACAAACGTGTCTGCCATGTTTTGGGTTGTGGTGTTGACGATGGGGGAGACGAAGGCTAGAGACAAGGTGTTGTGCTAGAAGGTGTTCAAGCATGCATTAACAATAATCAAGGAGTCCCCTTCCAGGGGTATCTTCTTAGCCCCAACTTCCTTACCCAACTCCAATCCCATTAAGGCTGCTCTAAATTATGCTACATTGTTCGTGGTCTTCCTAATATGTTTGGATCTCTTAGCTAAAATGTTTCCATCAGCATCTCTTGCAACACAACCTATTCCACTGGACCCAAGGTTGCCTTGTAAGGCCCCATCAAAATTGACCTTAATCCATCCATGCTCAAGTGCTTCCCAATTGACATTATCTCGAGGGTTTGTTGATTTTTTAGCACTATTATCCCCCAATAAGGGGGAACTTTCAATCCTTGAAAAAACTTCATCATCTCATCATCCCAATTTGAGGAAACACTTTATTTTAGTGACATGTTTCCAGCTGCATTGTTAGTTATCTCAATAATTGTTGTTTCCGATTTTTTGACCAGGCATTCTCTTGGCATAGATTTATCCTAAATTACTCTTTGATTCTTCTCTTTCCATAGTTCCCAGATGATAGAAGATGGAATAATTTTCCATAGGCTATCAAAAATGCCTTTCCTAATCTTGCCAGGCCACATCTCAAACCAATCCCTCATATTTTGTGGAAGGGGGCATTGGAAGCTCAGATTGTCCATGAAATACTTCTAACACATCTCAACATACAAACAAGTTAGAAGGAGATGAATGACATTTTTCCTTCGAACTTCTACAGAGGTAGCATCTTTTAGGCCCAACAATGCCAAGCGTAGCCAACTAATCTTGGCTAAGTATTCTATTTTGAATTGCTAACCATGTGAAAGCTCCCGCTTTAGGCAGACACTCTTTTCCCCATAAAAGATGCTTTGGCCATTTCTGATCATCCATAATAGCTTCCTTGATATTATATTTTTCCTTCACCTTGTATTCCCCATCCATAGAAGCACACCATCCTCCTCCAAGAATGCAAAACTTCTCTCTTCTAGAATCTTGGATAGGTTGATCTTTTGGTCTTGAGCCACATTCAAATCATTCAAAGTTTTCCATTGCTAGTTTGGGATTCCATTGATCACCACAACTTCTCCATAATTACAAATTTTCTTCCCCTATAACCTACTAATTTCCATTCTAATGTCCTCCAAGTTGGGATTGTTGATCAGAGGTGGATAACCCTCCCATGAATACTCCCAAAAGCACACTTTATTGTCATTCTTGACCTCACAATTGATGTGTTTAGTGATTATCTCTCTACATTCTAATAGATAGTTCCAAATTACAGACCCCCTTAGCAGGTTAAGGGTGTTGAGAATCCGTATTGGTTCGTTAGAGTCTAGATTCATTTTTTTGAGAATCTCTACCCACTTTTGATTGCCTTTAGTATACATGACACTGAATAGACCGGTATTGCTGATAGAACCGCTTTTAACTTGAGGATTTGACTTGCAGAGCTAAGCCACTTACCTTTCCACATGTCCATTGTCTTCTTGTAGCTATTGATCAAGGTTTCCCAATAACATTTTTTATTAATACCAACAAATAAAGGCATCCCAAGGAATCTTCTTGAGAAGTTCTCAACTCCAAAATTTGAGCAATCTCCCTTTGTAAACTTGGTTGGACATTTAACAAAAAGACTTTTGATTTCCCCCAGTTGACGCTCTGGCACATTTAAGAAAAAAACTTCTGATTTCCCCTAGTTGACACTCTGGCCTAACGCTTTGTCATAGTCATTCAATACCCTTTTGAAGTTCCTAGCCTCAACCATGCAAGCTTTCCCAAATAGAATAGTATCATCCACAAATTGTTGGTGGATGATAGAATCTATACCAAGTGCCACTTCAATGCCTTCCATTGGCCTTCCCTCCTGACAAAGGAGATATATCTCCCTAGTTCCTTGTGATTTAAATATTATGTTTGATGAATGATAAAATTTGTTATTCAATTTGTTGCAAACTATTTCCTTGTGAGTTTTGTGTGTTAGGCAAGAGGGATTTTTTTTCGTCTTGCATCAAATCTCCACAATTTTCACTCAATTCTTCCATTGCTAAATTTTGACCCCAACAAGAATATATCAACATTGCCCCCAAATTTCCACAATGGATAATGACCCCTAAATTTCCACAATAGAAAATGACCCCCAAAATTCTACAACAGAAAATAACCCCTAAATTTTTACAATGGAAAATGACCCCTAAATTTCCACAATGGAAAATGGTCCCCATAATTTTGCAGGTAGAATCTTACTTTTCCATGAATGATTTGACCAATAGGAAAAGACTGAAATTTCTCTTGTAAGAGTTTTCTCACTTATCAAGAAGTGGTAGCCATGCACTCCAGGAAGAGGAATAGTCAAATGGCAAATTAGAACCAACTTGGGAGATATGCCTATAAGACTTCAAGGATGTGTGTTATCCTGAAGGTGTTTACACTAACCATCACATGTAGTGGTCATAGATACAATACAAGGATGACTAATCTATCCAAGCATATACCAATGCCTAACCTAAGCTCTAAGTAGGGTAGACTCGTTTGAGTTAAAGCAGCACAAAGTCTCCTTCTTAAGATTATATGATTTTACTTTTAGAGTTCATTTGCATGGTTTTGAATCAATATGCATCAAACCATATTTCCTTTTAATAATTAATAAAAACGTTGACTGCAAAAAAACTTAGATTATAGAGAAGAAATAAAGGGAAAGAGCGTATAAAGAATTAGCAAACATGACCAAGCACAAGACTAGAATAACATCTTTAAATAACTTGTGTTATAACTACTGTAACAATTTAGGACATACTAAAACATTATCTGTTAAAGAATGACACGTGAGATAGTGTTAGGCTGACATGAAGTTTTGGAAACTACAAGTTTCAAAACTAGAAATTTTAATTTTATCATCTTCAAATACTAATTTCAAGTTATGCTAGGGTTAGGATGACGTATTTTTGGAGCATACAAGATTCAAAACCCGATAAATTAATTTAATCTTAAGAAATCCAAATACTTACTTCAATTTCTGCATAGGACATAGCATCAGCTGACTGGCCCACTCGACATCTAGCAAGGTGAAATGAGCCACCAGCGGTCTCAATGATATCCAATGCCTCATTAATGAGAAATTGATCAAACAAGTGTCCATTAAGAGAGACCTGAATATATTCCAAGCTGTGAGGCAACTTGGGCAATATATACTAAGACAATAATCATTTCAAAATGTGGAACAATGGAAGATAGCATTTAAGTGTTAAAATTTTAAACAAGTCAAATGAATTTCCAATTTGATGTTTTACAATGATATATGAACTGCAAAATTTGGGACATGCAAGCCAAGAAATGAGAATTGAATAAAAAATAAATAGAATAATTTCAAGAAGTATGAGTCTGTTCTAGACTACCATGCAGAGAGGCATGAGAAAAAATATGCATAATCGAGAATTTGCAAAGTGAAAAATCCCTCTTTTAAGGGAGGTACATAAAACATATGCCAGAAATACCTTGCCCAGACACAATAGAATAAATGAGAGAAACAGTTGCCTACCAATGTTTTATGTGCCCTATCCCCATTGACATTATCTAAGCAATTAGCTGCCTCTTCCCTGAATGAGTATGAAGAGAAAAAAAACATTTTAGATCCCTAATTGCTTCAGAACGTCAGCATTACTACTGCTGTAATCAGCATATACTTTGTCACAACAGACTAGCATTTTACATTTATTTGTAGCTTGATTGAAATCAGCTAACATCTTGGATCAGCCAGTCATTAACTCTCAAGCTATAGCCAATAATACAGGGTAAATACAGATAAATCCACCAGAGAAAAATTATAACCAAAAAAATTAGAACCACCAATAGTAACAAGTCACTAAAGATAATTACAACGACCACTGAAATGAGAACCCAAAAAGATTAGGAAATAAATTAATAGCTATTCTAGTTCTCATAAATTGAAGTATGAGGACTTTTTACCTGCCAAGGGGCACTATATTAGTACATATTCCTAGCAATTAGAGTTTGAATTATTAAGTCTACATACAATCCCATAAAATGTATCTCCAAGATATACATGGAGGAAAGTGTACGCACATATCAAGTGAGTTTCCAACATGTTGGTACCCTTATAGAACTCAACTTCCATGCTCCCTTTTATCAGATTTGTTGTCAGTCGATCGTCATTTCTTTGTTAATCAATTTAATTCATGACCATTCCAGTCAGTTTGCAAGAGTTTGTCTTGTCCTAATCTTTTGTTCTAATGACTTTTTCAGGGTGAAGTGACCAATAAAGTCCAAAGGAGTAAACAGTACAATGAAGGAGCAGATCGTAGATGGAAGAGCAGAGGAACAGAACAAGCATACAGACAGGGCAGATTCAACACTTCTTTATCGTGGTCAGTCAAAGAGGATATGGTTCAGTTTCAGGCACAACTTTTTGATGATTTAGCCATCTCAATTCTCCTCCAAAGTGGGCTAATTCTTGGGTGAATTCTGATCATTCATTGGCACACTTTTGGTTGGCAAGAATCAAGCCAATCTCCTACAAACAGCACTTGAAAAGTGGCTTACGAAATTCCACCAGCCATGTAGTAAAAGTTAAATTTGAACTTGGTGCACTTTTCAGCGGCTCAGACCATGACTAGTTACATCAAGGATAATCATAAAATGGCATATCCATCAGTAACAAGCATCCATCTCAAAAGATGGCAGTATGATAAATGAAATATGCTTAAGTCAAGGATAAATTGTTCACAAAGTGGGTGCACTTGTAGGATAGCATTGGCATGAGAACTTTCCACAAAATTAAGGACAAACTGGCCAAGGTTTAAGTGAAACTGTAAAGCCCATCCGTGTCAACTTTTGCCTTGTCCTGATTTTCAGTAATGCTTATGCTAAACAATGTTTAAAGACCTGCTTGATAAATGACTAAACCATATTTAATTGTGTATCTTTATACTATGCTTGATTCATAGAGTAGTATTAAGATGTGTATGATGTAGTCACAGATAGATATTCTTTGCTTAATTTATAATCATCTTGCTTGTTCTATGTTGTGCTTCAAGTATTCATATTGTGCATATTAAAGTAATATTGTGATATTCAGTTGGGGTTGACCCTGCAGTGTGATGGTTAAGTTGTGGCATTGTTAATATTGCCACCAAGTTTCAAACCCTATTGGGCCTCTGTGATCGCAGGCTTGTGCCTTCACCAGTTTGGTGTGATCACGGAATGTGAACCGTTGTGGCATTCATACCAGTGGTTTCACAGGTGTTAATACCTATTCTAGACCCTTGTTGGGCTGGTGTGCTCAAGGGCTTTGTGCCCCTGTTGGGTGACTGTGCTTGTGGGTCTACGTAATCATTGTTGCGTTAATGTCGGGGATGAGGCTCCCCGTTTGTGGCCTCAACTAGTGTGGGCTGCCAAGCAAAAAAATCCTTGTGTTTAATCAATAAAAAAAAATATTGTGATATTCATTTTATCATGGCCAATTAGTCTTTACGATGGACTTTAGGAATTTTCTATATTCTTCTAATTGTCATCCTTATCCTTTGATTTATTAATTGTCACTCTTATCTTTATGTATAAAATTTTGTAACTATTATTTAAGGTGACTTTCACTCCTTAGTTTATTATTTAATATCTTGGTAATTATTTTGTGTTATATTTTCATTATATATGGTATCAAATCCCAAGTCAAGTTTCTTGGGATTAGTGAATGCATGGAGATCAATGGAATACTACTAACAATGACTACTTGCATGCTTGTGACACAAAACGGGCCAATTGAATATCGTACAAAATAATACAATGCTGCACAAAATTGTACAAATTTGCACAAGGAGTATTTCTATCAAAAATTGTGATTTGTTTTTCTATAAATTCATGGCAATATTCTTTTTGGATGTGGCTTAAGGAAAATCACAGCAGCTAGGGTACAGAAAAGAAATTGTAGTTCTTTTTTACTACAAATCATGCTTGTTTATGGGAAAAATAATGACATTTTTACCTATAGAAATCAGGTGGATTATTTTTTACAAAATCACACTAGTTTTTTATTAAAAAGCATGCCAATTTATTCACAAGAACCACTCCCTTTATTTTTGCAAAATCACGCCTAGTTTATTACTGTAAAAATACATTGTTTTTGCAGAATTATCTCAAGCATAGATGGACTACTCGCTGAACGGCAAGTAGCAAAAACTCACCGCCAAGCGAGTGGATATGACTTCTACTAGCCCCAAAAACTCGCCAAGTTTTTTGTGAGTTTTTGGCAAAAACTTGGCGAGTCCGAGTCAAAAACTCGCCCGCCTGTGCCTGATAATCGAAAACAGCAGAAAGACAATTCATTTTGTGTTTTTTGATTGGGTTTTGGGCTGAGAAGGGGGAAGGTTGACTTGGAGTGACTTGCAAGGTGATTTGGAGTGATTTTTGAGTGATTCCAAGTGGATTTGAAGGGGATTTGAAGGGGATTTTCAAGAAAAATCAGATTCCCAAGTCAATTTTTTAATTTTTTTTCTATGCTTTTTTAAAACAATTTGTTTATGTTTTGTTGCATTTGGATGAATTAGAAATGATTCCTAGGTAGTCTAAATCCTTTCTAAGTTATTTGCACAAGATTCAACACTAGATTTGACAAGTTTAGTTGAATTTTTCACAATTTTTTTGAAGGAAGAGTCCCTGAAGTAGAAGGCTGAGATGTCGGTGCCTGGGCCGCCAAGCGGGCTTGGAGCTCATAAACCTGCTGAGTACATGCAGTCACATCTCGCTCTGCCACCAAGACTTTCTCCAAAGCGGTCTTTACCATATGCGGGGCTTCCAGCAACTCCTCTTTCATATCTGCTGTCTCCGTCATACAGACCAATCGATCCTGCAACAAGCTCCTCTCGGCAGTGACTGCATCCAACTCCTGTTGTACAAGGCTCCTCACACTCTGCTCCGTCGAAAGGCGAGTTTCCACCTCAGCCTTCTCTGCTCGTGCCATCTCAAGTTGCCCCAACAAATGGGCCCTCTCTGCTACCCACAAGGCCTGCTGACTGACCACATCCCTCTCTAACTCGACCCGAGCAGCCTCGCGGACCACATACTCCTGCTGTGTACGCCTCAATGCATAGTAGGCGTCTCGGTAGACCTGCTCAATCTCTCAGACAACTGCCATCACCCAACTCTCCACAATGGGCTCCCGTACACTCCAAGCCTGTAGCATCTCATCCGTCTAAGTAATCAGCCATCCCTGAGACTCAAAGCATGTAGCAAAGGTTGTCGGGCAGCCCACCCGCATAAACTGTAGGACTTGCTCTAACTCCACCACAACCTGCTGTAATGCTTGCATCTGGGCCGTGGCCACCAATCGTCTACCCCTCATCACCATGTCAACTAAATAGGCCTCAATGTCCTCCCCCTCCTGTTCCGAAGGCTGTGACTATGAGGGAAGTGGCATCTGTGAAAGAGCACCAAAGGGTAACGCAAAGGTCTCTAGCGAAACCGATACTGCCACGTATGAGGGTACCTCCTCCACCGCTAGAGGTGTAGCACCCCCCTACTCCTGAATGGCAGAGACGACCTCTCTCGCCTCGTTCCCAATTGCTGGTACATGTGTCTCGCCAGAGGAATCGTCCAAGTCTACTACCTCAGCTCGAGTCTCACGGCAAGGTGAGAATACAACTCCCACAGGTTGTACCAATGTCATCTGGAATCGCTGCGTCAGCCACGACCGACGGGTCTGTACGCATCTCTACGACCGGGGAATGGGTCGCCATAGTCATGGGCTCCTCCAACAAAGAGGCAGAAACAGTCACTACTCCCTCAGTTCCAACAACATCCAACCGCACCTGAGGCTCCGTATCAACCACCTCCCTCAGCCCTTGCTCCTCATCGACCACTACCCGATGCGGCGACTCCTCCATACGCGACTCTGCCATGTCTTCAGTAAGTGCCTCTGTGGTCAGGGCCGGTCCCGAAGGTGGTGCTCGATCCGGCAGAGGTGATGCTACCTGCTGTTGGATGGGGCCAAGTGCAACTGGCATGCGGCTCTGCCCAAATGCAGGAATAAAGGTGCCTCCCACTCCAAATGATATCATAGGTGTGCCCATCGGTAGCAAGGGTGGGGCAAAAAGGACACTCTCCTCCATCACCTTGCTGCTATCATCCTCCTCATCCTCCGCTTCTAAATCCTTTGTACTACTGGAAGTCTCCCTCTCACTATCAGGTTCCCCTGAGGCCGTATCCACCGTCCGTTTGCGCTTTGCGGAAGAGTGCCCAATGTCCAGGTGTCTCCAATACATGATAGGAGGCTCACTCGCTGCCAACAGACCCTACGACCGTACCTCCAACTCTGCCTCCAGCACTGCTCCCCGCATGGCCTCCAAGAACAATCCTATAGCATAGTGGGGCATATAGAACATGCGATGTTGCATCGTCAAGAACTCATACATGCGCTCTGCTAGCAATGCGGCCCAATCATACACAATGTCGTTCATAAGCCTGTTCATGAGCATAATCTGAGGGAGGGCGATGTCCGACGCCCTACTCAATCCCGTCAACCTGCTCTTAATGACATCCATAATGCACCGCGAGTGGCCCTCTGCAAAAAAGGTCTTACGGATTCCTCGTCCCTTCGTGGCATTAGCCACACTGTCCAGCTCTATTGTGGTCAAGTTCCTGGATATTAATTTAATCCAATACTCCTCCTCCCGCTTCATCTTCTTAGCCTTCAACTCTATTTTCCTGCCTGGTCTGCCTGGAATGCCGAATACTCTAGTAAAGTCCACTGCTTTGAAGGATATGGTGACATCCCTCCCGAGGTATTCAAAAGTACTCGTGCGTGTGTGTCTGTCGAAGGTGTCCACCATGAACCGTAGGGCACCCTCATACTCGCGGATAGGAAACACGGGCATTCGAATAGCCCACTCCACTTCTCCCTTACGAAGGTTCTGCTTCACCAAATCATTGTCGGGAGTGTCCTGCCACCATTTCCGACATTCCGACCCATTCAGGCCTTCAAAGGTGATATTATAAGGTTTTAATGTAGTTTTCCCACTTATGGCAGGTTGTGGTGCTTTTTGCTTTTGCTTTTGACTGGCGCTGGCATCCATGGTGCTGCCTGCAACACGCACGCCCGACGACAAAACCCTGTGATTTCTATCCATCTGGCTGCTACTGGAGGAAGCCTGCAAATGCTTTTTCCAACTCTATTTCCCCGTTGGCTCCATTAATTTCTCGTATAATTGATTTCTGGTTGCAACCGTACGGTCGTGGGACACCTTCGTAACCACCTTCTTCGATTGTGTATGGCTGCGTATGCCTTCCTTGTGCTTGCGTGCTGCGTTGTTGGGCGGAGTGCTTGGTTGTGTGTCTTTGCGTTTGGGCGGGGCTTCGGGTTTTACTTCTTGCGTGGGCAGGGCTGCGGGTTTGATTTCTTGCGTGGGCGGGGCTACGGGTTTTATTGCTTGCGTGGGCGGTGGTGCGGGTTTTATTGCTTGCGTGTGCGGTGGTGCACACCGCACGGTGGTGTCCACCGCTAGTGGTTTCCATCGCACGGTGGTTCCACCGTCGGTGGTCCCACCGCCGATGTTGCCACCGCACGATGGTTCCACCGTCAGTGTTGCCACCATACGGTGGCCCACTTTTTTTTTTTTTAAAAATAAGACTGTCAAACATCCTGATTGGAGGGTCTAGGTTCCCTTCGTTCGTGGTTAACCTTTAATTTCGACCCATTGACGGCGTTTGGTATCTCCTTCCCGTCGAGCGTCCACAACTTGATCGCCCCGTTGGCATTGACCTCGCATAACTTGAAGGGCCCTAACCATCGCACTTTAAATTTTCTTGGTTTGATTTCATTCTTCCCATTGAATTTCAACACTAACTGCCCAGGAGTAAAACGAAGATGCTTGTCATGCCAGACCTTTCGTCTTTGTTGGGTTGCCTCTGTGGCCCATTGTGCCATCATTCTTTTTTCGTCCAACTTGCTTAAGGCATACAGTCTCTCCCTTAGGCTCTCCATATCCTCGAGTCTGTTCTCTACTACAATGCAAAGGCTTGGCACCATGAATTCTGCTGGCACCACAGCTTCTTGCCCGTACATGAGTTGGAACGGAATATGGCCTGTGGTCACCTTGTAGGTTGTACGGTAGGCCCACAAGACCGAAGGTAACTTTTCTTCCCAATCTTATCCCTCGACACCGCACGACTTGTATATCACACTCACAATAATCTTGTTGGTAGCCTCAGCCTGCCCATTAGCTTGCGGGTAATAGGGGCTAGATAGAGAATGGAAAATCTTGAAATCTGTAGTAAGGAGTTTAATCATGTGGTTCACAAGATGTCCGCCTCTGTCGCTTGTCAACTGCATAGGGATCCCATACCGCATAATAATTTGCTCGTAGATGAATCTTGCTGTACTTAGGATAGAGTTGTCCGGTAGGGCTCACACTTCAACCCACTTGGTTAAATATTCAGTGGCTACCACAATGTAGCGACACCTCCTGGTGCGACTCACTTTGAGCGGCCCGATAAAATCCAACCCCCAGCACTCGAATAGTTCTTGAGCATGCGAAGGCTTGAGGGGCATGAAATCCCTTTTCAGTGGTCTCCCCGCTCTTTGACAGGTATCACAACCTACTACCCATTCTCTCGCATCATTATACAACGTTGGCCACCAAAGGCCTGCTAGCAACACCTTCCTTGCTGTCGTGTCCGGTCCCATATGGCCTCCTGCGGGCCCCTCATGTGCTTCCCTCAAGATGCTTGGCAACTCTTCCTCCATCACACACCAACATAACACCTCGTCGGGCCCCATTTTATATAATAAACCATTAATCAGCTGGAATGTGCGGCTTCTCAACACAAGCTTTCTTCACTCTCCCGGCGGCATGCCTTGGGGGAACACAAAGGTGGAGAGATATTCCCCGATGGCAGTATACCGTGGTGGTAATACTGCGATCTTGAATAGGTGGGCGTCTAGAAAGTTGTCATTTACCCCTTTTGGCGGCTCTTCGAACCTGATCCGCGACAATTGGTCAGCAATGACATGGCTTTTGCCTGGCCGTACAATTATTGTGAACGTAAACCCTTGCAACAAGAGTAGCCATCGACTAATCCTTCCCTAAATTATCGGCTTGTTGACCAAGTACATGAGGGTTTGATGGTCCACGTAGAATGTGAACGGTGTCGCCAATAGATAGTGTCTGAATTTTTGTACCGCATAGATCATCCCCAATGTCTCCTGTTCTATTGTGCTGTAATTTTTCTCCGCTTTGGATAACAGTCTACTGGCAAAATAGATGGGATGATCCAACCCGTGATCTACCACTTGGGCCAGTGTGGCACCGATCGCAAAGTTTGAAGCATCCACATGGACATGGAACTCCCTATCCCAGTTGGGGTAAGCGAGGATGGGAGCAGCTACTAGCCTTGTCTTCAATTCCTCGAATGCTTCACTCTCCGAGGTCCCCCAGGTGTACGGCTCACCCTTACGAGTAAGCTTGTCCAAGGGGTGGGATATTTGTGCAAAGTTTTTTATGAACCTTCTATAGTAGCTGATATGGCCCAAGGACTTTACCCCAGTGACATCCGTAGGAGGCTCCATCTCCACGATCACCCGTATTTTGTTTGGGTCCATCTTCAAACTTGCTTTGCATATGATGTGCCCAACCAATTTGCCTTGAGGTACCATAAATTGACATTTTTTTGGATTAAGGGCCAGCCTTGCCCTTCGACATCTCTCCAAGCACTCTCTGAGGGCTACCAAATACGTATCTTGCCCGCTATAGATGGACCAGTCATCGAGGAAGGCTTTAAAATTCCCTATCGACATCTTGTCGAATATGTGTAATATAATTCGCTAGAATGTTGCAGGTGCATTGCATAGGCCGAATGGCATCCGGTTGTATGCATAGACACCATCTTCAACCACGAAGGTGGTCTTCAGTTTATCTTCCTCGGCAATTGAGATCTGGTTATATCCGGATAATCCATCCAAAAATGAGTACATCTCATGGCCGGCCACCTCCTCCAGTATGCTGTCCGTAAATGGGACTGGGAAGGGGTCTTTAATCGTAACTGCATTGAGACACCGGAAGTCCACACAAATCCTTATTTGGTTAGCCTCCTTCTTTAGTGAAATGATAATGGGCGACACCCATTCGCTTCTCTGTACTTTAAAAATGATACCAGCCTCCAGCATTTTTTCTATCTCATCATTCACCCACACTGCATAGTTACAGTTCATCCAGTACGGTCTCTTTCATACAGGCCAGGCTCCGGGTACCAACGGGATGCAGTGCACGCATAGTTCGGGAGGTACCCCCTTCAAGTCTTTATACATCCATGCGAAGACATATTTAAACTCCAGGAATATTTTGAAGGCCGTTGTCTTCAGCACGGGATCCTAGTCATCCCCGACTAATATATTCTGTGGGTCCTCCTTTCCCAGGTTTGTTGCCTTTAGCTTGGACTATTCAAATTGAATTGGCTTGTCTTTCTCGAACTGATGTGCGGGTGCCTCATCCACTCGGGCTTCCCCCTCCTTATATTCTTTGTATTTCGGAGGGAAGACCTCCAGATCAGCGGGCTCCTCTATCTGCAACATGTTGCAGTGAAAAAGTTCGTAGTCCTCCATTTGCCAATGGAAGAGCCCGTTGAGTGAGCACACCTCATCTTCAGAACATCCCTCCAATTCGAGCACCCCTTCACTGTTCGGCTCCATCACGTTCTTGCCCTTGCTTTCGTCGGGACCCCCTTCCCCTTTATTAGAGTCCTCTGAGTCCGAGTCGGAAGAGGCGAGCTCTTCACCGACATCTTGGGTCCGTAGGTCAATGGTACATTTCCGCCCTCCCTTTTCCATGGAAAGTGTATTTTTCTTCTAGTTGTGGTTCAACCTCACGGTGATCAACCACACTCTCCCCAGGATGGTGTCATAGCCTTTCTTTTTCAAGGGGATAACTACAAAATCTAACAGGAAGGGCCGCGTACCAATTGTCACTTGCTGGGCCATCAATATGCCGAGTGGCTTGATGCCGTTTTGGTCGGCTCCTACCAAATTAAATGTGGATGGCCACGAGGTGGGTTTCCCCAGCCTCTTCCATGTCTCTTCTAGTAGTACATTCACCCCAGCACCTCCGTCCACAATGGTGTCCTTTAGAACGGTTCCAAGGATGCCCATTTCTACCACAGCTGGGTGTCTACCACTGTTTAAGGCTAGTAACATCGAGTCAGTCGAAGGGCTGACAGGAACCTCCACCTGTGGTGCACTTGAAGGTATGTGTGTGGTACTTAGCACATTGTTGAGGATGGCGATCCTCAAATGTGGCATGGAGTCTAGAAGGTCTTTTACCTTTATCGATAACTCCATCTGCAAGACTTGCCCAATAATATTCTTTTCCGCTTTTAGGCGGGTTGAGGGGCTCATCGTCTCTGTGTTCTTCCGTCCTTCTGCCACCATTTCCCGTTCAATGTCGGTCTTCGCCTCCCGTGGTCTCTCCTCTGTGCGGGGGTTGGGATATGTTGCCTTCTTCGCCTGCGCGCAAGTGATAGCCAATACTTCGCCCGTCTTCTCAATATTGAGGAGATTCACCCCCTGTTTAGGGCATTTCGTGTCATCGTGATCACTGGGGCCGCACCATCTACACATGCTCTGGGGGGTTTCAGTATTTTGGCACTCCCGAGCAAAGTGCCCCCATTGGTTGCAGGCCCAACATTGAATTCTTGGCCGCCCCTTAATGTCATACTACATTCTACTACGATTGTTGTTGTTGTTGTTATTGTTGCCTCTCCCTCCTCTTCGGTTACCTCTGTAACCATCGGATGATGCAGTGGCGTCGGCTTGTGGCTGGGCGGAGCCCGCTGACAGTGAGGGTTGCTCTTGCGCGAAGAATACCTGGTTCCCTTTTGTTTTCATGTTGTAGGGGCATTCTTTGATGGCATGTCCCAACATCTGGCAAATTTTGCAGAATGCCTTCTTCGGGCAGGTGCCTTTTGTGTGACCACCTTCCTTACAATCAGTGCACCACATGTCTTCGTTTTGCTCGTGCTTCCTTTCATGTTCTTAAATTCCTTCAACATATGGTGCATATCCTTTCGAAGAACTTGCACCTTCTTACTTGATGATTCGTCACTACTACTTTCTCTCGAGGACTCCTCTTCTACAGAGGACTTGTCCTTTTTCTTCTGCGATGTTTTGTCTTCACTTTCCAAATCCATTGCGCGGTTGTATGTGTCATTGTATGAAGTGGTCGGTACAATTTTCATCTTTCTCCGCAGGGATGACCGCAACCCTTCCATGAACCATCTCTTCTTTAGTCCGTCAACTGGCTGGTTCTCCATCTTCTCCAGTAACTACTTTAACAATCGGCTGTATGTTTGCACTGTCTCGTGCTTTCCCTGCTTTGTGCTTAATATCTCCGCCACGATCTCGTTATCATCTCGAAGGAGTTGAAACTCCATCTCGAAATATTTCTGTGTTAGGTCCCGGAGACAACTGAGAGGGGGGGGGGGGTGAATCAGTTGTCAAATAAATTCAAACCAAAAACAACTCAACCAACTTGATGCTTAATACTGGTAAACCAGTTCAATATGCCGATAGACAGTTTTAACAGTTAATTGCTATACCGGTAAGGATTAGTGCATGAAACATAAAGACAAAGTCATCCACAACACATAACACCAATATTTGTACGTAGAAACCCTGTAAGGGGAAAAACCACGGTGGGAAACCTTACCCACAATCAGATGATACTACTGCAGATAGTAAGTGTACATAAATGGGGTTTGCACATGCAGAAAGGCCAAGCGCCTAGAGCTCACTGCTCAATCACAAAATAGGAGTCACACTGACTACAGTTGGATGGTTAAATCCAATAAGAATGTACTGCACAAAATAGCATCTTCATATGCTGGATTCAGTATCGGTGTAGTTCTGATTGTCTTCACCAAAACCCTTCTTCAATCTTAAAATGATGTCTATGTGTATAGCTCTTCTTATTCTCACATATACCTTCACACAATCCTTTTTTCGCATTCCACATCTGATCTTACAAATAAGATCTTACATTTATACCATAACCTAAGACCAATTTTATTAGGTCGGCTCTACAAGATATTACAATAATAACATTTTACAAACAATACAATATCCAATGCAATTACCGATTGAACATGTCGGCTTAATGCATTTACAACAATAATTAATCATCTCCATAGCGTGTCGTGCTGATCTGGAAAAGATAAACCTCCCGGTGTAACCCTGGACCTATTTGCCGGTAACAGCAAATATGCAAATATGAATATACCATAAAACAATTCTCCAAGACAACATGTCCAAACGATGTCTTCGACATTACCAAGTGTTTTCCATATCATTCCAAGTGTCGGTGATCATTATATCTTGTCGGTGTACCAGATACCGGTGACTGTGAATGAGTCACTTGCTTGTCGGTGAATGTTGCTGATTCTCCAAAGTGCCAGAGTTGATAAGTGTTTAGTAGGTATTGAGATCAATGGCAAAACCATACCAAAATACCAACAATCTCCCCCTTTGGTATTGATGGCAACACAAGATGGAAAAATCATCAAAGTGCCAAAACAGAAATGCCAAATACCAAAAACCAACAATCTCTAGAAAGAGATCATAACCAGAAATCAAAATACATATACAGAGAGTAATAATCTCTCCCAAACAACAATCTCTCCCCCTGGGAGCAACATGTGTTTTCCTTGTGTTTTTCCATACCAATCTCTCCCCCTTTGACATCAAATGCCAAAGTTACAACAAAACATCTTACCAAGCCAAGTTCATATACAAAATACCAATCAATTTAGTATACCAACTACTACCCCTGAGAAGTAGCTTCCCATCAAAGCCAGAAAAAGAGATTTTTCTATTAATTCAGCGGGTTGATGGCAATCATCAACTGTCTAAGTCTCTACCGGTGGGGGTATGACCCCAAGATGATCTCTAAGATATTCAAAAGTCTCCTTAGGCAAAGGTTTAGTAAAGATATCTGCAATCTGCTCTTTAGTATTCACATAAACCAGTTTTATCTCCTTTGCTTCAACATTTTCTCTTAGAAAATTTAGTTTGATAGAAACATGTTTCGTTTTAGAATGTAATACCGGATTCTTAGATATATCAATTGTTGCAGTGTTATCACAATAGATAGTAATAGGTTCCTTGCATTTTACCTTTATGTCTTTCAACATTTGCTTAAGCCATAGTACTTGTGTACAGTTAGTTGCTGCTGTAACATATTCTGATTCTGTTGTTGATAAAGATGTACAGCTTTGTTTCTTACTCAACCAAGAAACTAATCTGTTTCCAAGAAAGAATGCTCCGCCGGTGGTGTTTTTTCTATCATCCACATCTCTTGCCCAATTTGTATCTATGTATGCACATAATTCAAAGTTTTCATCTCTAGGATACCATAATCCAAGATTTATAGTGCCTTGTAAGTATCGGAAAATCCTTTTTACTGCTGATTCATGATTTTCTCTAGGATTACTTTGAAATCTTGAAACAATACATACTGCATTCATAATATCAGGTCTAGTTTGTGTCAAATATAGTAAACCTCCTATCATAGATTTGTATCTAGTTGGATTAACAGGTGTAGATTCATCCCTTAGTGATAATTTGTCATTTGTTGTCATAGGTGTGCTTACCGGTTTAGAGTTCTCTATCCCAAATTTCTTTAGTAACTCTTTTAAGTACTTGGATTGACTCAAGAATATACCTTTATCAGTCTGTGAAATCTGCAATCCTAAAAAGAATTTTATTTCTCCAATCATAGACATTTCAAATTCTTGCTGCATTTTAATAGAAAATTCTTTACATAATCCATCTTCTCCTCCAAAGATTATATCATCAACAAATACTTCTATAATCAAGATGTCATCATTAGTTATTTTGTAATATAAATTGATGTCTGCATTTCCTTTAGTAAAATCAATCTTCAAAAGATACTTATCCAATCTTGCATACCAAGCTCTTGGAGCTTGTTTCAATCCATACAAAGCTTTTCTTAACCTGCAAACCATATCATTGTCATCTGTCAAAGAAAATCCATCAGGTTGTTCAATGTAGACTTCCTCTTCAAGATCTCCATTCAAAAATGCACATTTAATATCCATTTGATAAACTTTGTAGTTCTTATGTACTGCAAAAGCCAAAAATAATCTAACTGCCTCAATTCTAGCTACCAGTGCAAAGGTTTCATTGTAATCAACTCCTTCTTTTTGAGAGTATCCCTTACACACTAATCTTGCTTTATTTCTGACAACCTTACCATCTTCATTAAGTTTGTTTTTGAAAACCCATTTGGTTCCAATTACATTTTTATCTTTAGGCCGGGGAACTAATGTCCAAGTGTTGTTTTTCTCAATTTGTTCTAATTCTTCTTCCATAGCTTTAATCCAAAATTTATCTTCACATGCCTCATTAACAGATGATCGTTCAATTTGAGAAATAAGGCATACCTCTTCATTTGCCAATCTTCCTCTTGTCATAACTCCTTTAAACTTGTTTCCAATTATCTGATCTTCAGAATGATTCAGTCTTACATACCGGGGTATCTTTGTTTGCTGTTGTTCCTCAGTTACTGTGGAATCCTCAGATGATACCTAGGTAACTGGATCTTCATTCTATACCGGTGGATTTAGAGTAGATTCATTTGTCAAAATTCCTGTTGCCGGTTCAAAGTCTATATACCTTGAAGTTCCTTTGAATTGTTCATCAATCTTTACATTTGTACTTTCAACAATTTTCTGCAATCTTTTGTTAAAACATCTATATGCCTTGCTCTTAGATGAATAACCAAGAAATATTCCTTCATCACTTCTAGGATCAAATTTGCCAATATACTCATCTCTTTTGATATAACATTTACTTCCAAAAATTCTGAAATATTTAAGAGTAGGAGTATTACCAAACCATAGTTCATGAGGGGTCTTACCGGTTTCACCTTTGATGTGAACTTTGTTGAATGTATAGACCACTGTACTGACTGCCTCTCTCCAATATACATGTGGTAGGTTTGCTTCTGATAACATACTTCTTGCTGCATCCAAGATAGTTATGTTTTTCCTTTCAACAACTCCATTCTGCTGTGGTGTCCAAGGTGCTGATAGTTGTCTTCTAATTCCATTTACTTCACAGAATGTATTAAATTCCTTAGATGTAAATTCTCCTCCTTGATCTAATCTTGGACATTTGATTTTCTTACCGGTTTCATTTTCTACCATTGCTTTGAATAGTTTGAACTTTTCCAGTGCTTCAAATTTTTCTCTAAGAAAAGTAACCCAACACATTCTAGAATAGTCATCAATGATTAGCATGAAATATCTATCACCTTGTAAGCTTTTAGTTCTAGTTGGACCACATAAATCAGTGTGAATTAAATCAAGAGTATTATTGGATTTTTCTGGAATACTTTTGAAACTAGCTCTAACTTGTTTTCCAAATTGACATTCCTTACATATTGTATTCTGAGGTTTGACAATTTTAGGTAAATCTCTAACTGCCTTAGTAGTACTGATCTTCACCATGCAATCAAAGTTTACATGACAGAGTCTCTTATGCCATAACCAACTTTCATCAATATGAGCAATCAAGCATGTCTTTTCACTATTATTCAAATGAAAGATATTATCTCTAGTCTGATTACCGGTTGCAATTTTTAAACCAGTTCTATTCATGATTTTGCATTTTCCATTTTTGAATTGTAACTGAAATCCTTTCTCAACTAATTGACCAACACTCAAAAGATTATGCTTTAATCCTTCAATATAGTAAACATTGTCAGTGTTATGCTTACCATTAAGAGATATTGTACCCTTACTTTTGATCAAACAAGCTTTGTCATCTCCAAATCTCACTAAGCCTCCATTGTATTCTTGAAAGTTCAAGAATTTACCTTTGTCTCCTGTCATATGATGTGAGCATCCTAAATCAATAATCCATTCATCCTTTACTTCAACTTTAGCTGCTAAGGCCTATTCTACCGGTTGAGCAGTAGGTGCTAGTTGATCTTCTGTTATAGCAACAAAAACCCATCCATTGTCTGCCGGATCCTCATCAAAATCATCAGTCACACCTTCATCAGCAATGTAACAAGATTTGTCTTTATTCTTCTTAAATTTGTATCTCTGATATTCAAGGTTAGGCTTGTATGTTCTTCTAGCTTCTTCTCTTAGTCTAGCATGTCTATCAGGGCATCTTGAAGCCATATGACCAATCTTATTGCAGTTAAAACATTTAAAGGGTACTTTACCTTCATACTTACTTCCAACTGGACCTTTAGGCATTTTCCTTGCAAATAGTGCTTCAAGTTCTTCAAGTTCTTTATTTTCTTTCTTGCTTTCTTCAAGTTCTCTTGCATAAAAGGCATTCCAATTAGATTTATCAAATGATGGAGCAGATGATGTTGATGCTTTAAAAGCCAAATCTGTCTTTATAGTAGCAACAAGACCAAATTCTTCAATTTCAAAAGCTAAAAGTTTTCCAATCAATGTATCTCTAGTTACTGATGTATTAGGCATTGTTCTTAACTCATTTATAGCAGTGACTTTCATTTTATATGCTGGTGGCAATCCCCTTAAAACTTTTGAAACAATTTCATCCTCACTTAAGGTTCCTCCACAACATTTAATACCCAAAACAATCTCATTTACTCTTTCCATAAAAGCAGAAATCCTTTCATCTTCTTCCATTTTCAGATGTTCATACCTAACCTGAAAGCTTTCAAGTTTTGCAATTTTGACTGTGGAATCTCCTTCATTTAGTGTTTCCAAATGATCCCAAATAGCTTTAGCAGTAGACCTATCTGATAGTCCCATGATTTGTTGATCTGATAATGCGCTCAGAAGTGCTTCTCTTGCTTTGCAATCATTTTCCTCATCTTTAGTCAAGTTGGGTGGAGTGGGCTGACAATAAGTAGGAGCAGTATAACCATTCTTTGTAACATCCTAGATGTCTTTTCCAATGCAATTTAGATGTGTCTCCATTCTAATCTTCTATATGCCATAGTTGGTTCCATCAAGTTTAGGACTGTCCTTTCTGAAATAGTTAGTAGACATTGGATCTCCTCAAGCTGTTAAACTTCTGCAAAAGAGGACCATGGTCTGATACCAATAGTTAGGTCCTGGAGACAACTGAGAGGGGGGGGCGGGGTGAATCAGTTGTCAAATAAATTCAAACCAAAAACAACTTAACCAACTTGATGCTTAATACTGGTAAACCAATTCAATATGCCGGTAGACAATTTTAACAGTTAATTGCTATATCGGTAAGGATTAGTGCATGAAACATAAAGACAAAGTCATCCACAACACATAACACCAATATTTGTACGTGGAAACCCTGTAAGGGGAAAAACCACAGTGGGAAACCTTACTCACAATCAGATGATACTACTGCAGATAGTAAGTGTACATAAACGGGGTTTGCACATGCAGAAAGGCCAAGCGCCTAGAGCTCACTGCTCAATCACAAAATGGGAGTCACACTGACTACAGTTGGATGGTTAAATCCAATAAGAATGTACTCCACAAAATAGCATCTTCATATGCTGGATTCAGTACCGATGTAGTTCTGATTGTCTTCACAAAAACCCTTCTTCAATCTTCAAATGATGTCTGTGCATATAGCTCTGCTTATTCTCGCATATACCTTCACACAATCCTTTTTCGCATTCCACATCTGATCTTACAAATAAGATCTTACATTTATACCATAACCTAAGACCAATTTTAGTAGGTCGACTCTACAAGATATTACAATAAAAACATTTTACAAACAATACAATATCCGATGCAATAACTGATTGAACACGTCGGCTTAATGCATTTACAACAATAATTAATCATCTCCATAGCGTGCCGTGCTGATCTGGAAAAGATAAACCTACCGGTGTAACCCTGGACCTATTTGCCGGTAACAACAAGTATGCAAATATGAATATACCATAAAACAATTCTCCAAGACAAGATGTCCAAACGATGTCTTCGACATTATCAAGTGTTTTCCATATCATTCCAAGTTCTGGTGATCATTATATCTTGCCGGTGTACTAGATACCGGTGACTGTGCATGAGTCACTTGCTTGCCGGTGAGTGTTGCTGATTCTCCAAAGTGCCAGAGTTGATAAGTGTTTAGAAGGTGTTGACATCAATGGCAAAACCATACCAAAATACCAACATTCTGTAGGTCATCCCATGTTCCCACCTTTGTTTTATCCACATCAGAGTACCAATCAATGGCTACCCCTCTTAGGGTGGCAGGGAATTGCACCACCCAATCCGCTTTGTGAAGTACCCCGTTGGCTGACCATATTGTCTCACATGTACGGCAGTGCCGTACGAGGTCATCATTGCCATCTCCGTTGAATTTAGGTAGCTTCTGTTTGCCCGCCATCGATGGGGGTCGTCTTCCTGGAGGTGGCTATGGCTGCGTCTGTGCACCCGTCCCTCTGGCACTGGTGGTGTGTCCTGTGTGGGTGACTGGAGGTACGGTGCTTTGCCTGTTGTGTGTGGCACCTACAACTGTACGGTTGTCCTCCCCTCTGTTTTCACCCGCACCCACTTCTTGCTCCCTCTGGTGATCCTCACTTTGTGGCGTAAGGGATAAGTTTCTAAACTGATCCCGAGTCTCTTCGACTAGATCCCTCTGTAACCTTGTTTCCTCCAAAAACTCTTTGTGGCTTCTCACCCTACGATGTTCTGGCGATGAGTAGAAATTTCCCTCGGCTTTTACACCCTCCATGACACCTCCTTGGTTCCTTTCGGGCCACCCTTTGGCAGGTCATCCTTCAGCAAGTTGCCACAGCCTCCGTCTACGTTCTACTTTCTGTTCCAGAATCAAGGCCCTCTACGTGGCCTCCCACTCGTCCATTTCTGCTTTCTTATTTCTATCTTTATTTAATAGGTTGGGCATTAATTCCCATACATTTCCATAATTCACAACACATAAACTAGAACACACCTTTATTAATTCATTTCGTCAATACAACTCATGTCAATATTATGACACCTTTATTTGAATATAGAATGTTCCTTTATCCCTATGGGATTTAGGGTTCAATTCCTTCCTGGCCTCGTGCCATCCCACCCCGCTTCCTGATGGCTGCTTTCTTCGTACTGTTGAAGGATTTGTTGGCATCGCTCTTCCTGGCCAATCTCCTCCAAGCGAGCTTGTTGTGCCAGCGAACCGATTTACTGTCGAGCTAACCTCTAGCGCTGTCCACACGGCAATTGGTGGGATTTCCGCCTACGTGGCCTCTCGTCGGACGTAGGTCTCGATGGCTACCTAGAGCAGAATTGAAAATTCCCTCGTCGCAGTGTCTTCTCTGTTGTAGAGCTCTGTTTGCGCGTCGTCGGCCTCTGGGTTTATCTCACCAATGGGTAGGCCCATCGTGTCCATGCGCCATCTGCGTCTTCCGTTCTCGAGTATGTCTAGGCAACGACGCCAAATGTTTGCCTCACTAGGTAAACAGAAGGAATACAAAAGTAATGCAGAAATAAACAATGCAATAACATCATGAATACAAGAATAAGCTTTCCATTAATAACTCAAAGTGTATACAATGTTCATAGCATTATCTGTCATCAACTCCACACCTCTCAATACCCGCAGGTAGTACAATATATAACAGCCGAAGGGGTGCTACCCAACCGTCGCGACTCCAACTACCTACCCGTCGGCTAACTAACTACTAACGAACAACATTACTACCAAAACATAAGATATACATATTTTCCGACAACAGAATCTAGTTTTCAAAAAAAAACTCTAACCCTAATATTTTTTTTTTTAAAACTTTGAATGATGTCTAAATTTATTTAAACTAATGTAGATAGTTTGCTAAATTGTTTGACTAAAATGTTAATTTTTTTTTCACTTTGTATGTGTAGGTTAAGTAAACATTAATCATGGCAAGGGAGCAATGGCCACTAGATGCCCATCTGGATATATAGGCACCTGTCCTAGAGGTGCTAGAGATGGGGTATGGAGGTATGCCTATGAGGGACCCGATCCAAAGTCAGTTATATGCATAAAGTGTGAGAAAATACTTCATGGAGGCATCAACCACCTCAAATACTGTTGAGACATGGACTAGCTAGGACTCGAACCTAGGACCTTCCATACGCTGCTGGAGTGGTCTACCACTGAGCTATTGGCCCCTCTTGGACCAGTCCATCGTCAATCTGAGTGTGGCTTATTTCCAACACCAACACCCCCCCTTAAGCCACACCTCTCGTGTGCTTGGGGCTCCTAGCCTGGACCTGGCTCTGATACCATGTTGAGACATGGACCAGCTAGGACTCGAACCTAGGACCTTCCATATGCTACTGGAGTGCTCTACCACTGAGCTTCTGGCCCCTCTTGGACCAATCCATCGTCGGTCCGGGTGTGGTTTATTTCCAACACCAACAAATACCACCTTGCAGTAATAGATAAGCATGATGATAGAGCATGCCCTGGGACCAATGAAGAAATGAAAAGACAAATGAATGCCCTACTTGCAGCTGGGAAAGAGAAGAAATTGCAAAGAGAGAGGACAAAGCTAGCCATGAGATCAGCCATAGCTGAATCTCAAGGTGTTTTTGTTGACATTGAAGAGGAACAAGAAGCACTTGAGGGCATAGTGGGCTCTCGGCGTGGCCCACGTATCTGCAAACCCACCACCACCTCGTCCATCGCTTCTGCTTCCTCTAGTAGAGTACCTGGCACAGTTCCATTATCACGATCAGGGTCCATAGGTAATTATTTTGTGCCCAGGAACACACCTGGAGCACAACCATCATTAGAGGCCACTGGATGGAATGGGAAGGTACATGAGAAAACCGACATTACAGCAGCTGATTTTTGGTACTTAAACAACATTCCATTCAATGTGGTGGACAATCCTTATTGGCTAAATTTGGTGACTACTATGACAGTTTCAGGAAAGGGGTACAAGGCCCCTTCTCGCAAGGATTTGAGTGGGAGGTTAGTAAATTACTACATAGTCCACTTGATTTCATTTTTAATTATTTTTTAGATTTCTTGTTTATTAAATCAAAATTGTGTACTAAGACCTAATTTCACTTTGCTCTTACAGGTTGCTCACAAATGTAGTTGCTAGGGCTAGAAAAGTAATGGAGGATCAAAAAATTGAATGGGCAAATTATGGCTGCACCATTCTTTCTGATGGGTGGACAGATGGTAAGAACCGCACCATCATCAATTTTTTGGTTGCTTGCAAAGACAATGTAGTGTTCTTGAAATCTGTTGATGCCTCCAGCAAGTTGAAAAATGCAGAAATATTGGCTGGAATGTTGGAGCATGTCGTCATGGAGGTGGGGGTAGAGAATGTGGTGCAAATCATCATAGATAATGCAACAACATATGTGTCAGCAGGTAGAATCCTTTTGAATTATCACCTTTAGGCATTAGCAATATTTTCATTTGTTGTGGCTTTGTTTTACTTGGTTGCATATTTCTTAAGAATAAATTCTTCTTTTGCAGGAAGAATCCTCCAAGGGAGGCACACCACTCTTTTTTGGACACCTTGTGCAACACATGTCCTTGACCTTCTTTTGGAGGACATATGAAAACTTGAGTGGGTGACTCCAGTTGTGGAAGATGCAAGGAGGATCACCAAATATAATTACAATCACCCTTGGGTCCTAAATTTGATGAGACAGCACACCCAAGGGAAAGATTTGGTGAGAGCTAGTGTCACATGGTTTACAACGATTTTCTTGACGTTGCAAAGCCTTCTTGCTGTGTTGACTTCTTGGAAACAAATGTTTGTGAGTGGAGAATGGCTTAACTCACCTTAATCAAAGAAGCCTGAAGGAGAGGTCGTCACATGCATAGTCTTCGACAACCAATTTGCACAAAGGGCTGCAAAGATTGTGAAAGTTACTTCAAAACTTTAATTTTTAAATTTTAATTATTCTTGATTCAAGTCTCTCATTACTAATTTGTAACTTCATTATTTAACCTTTTTGTTATTTGTATTTTTCAATTGTAGGTGTCAGAGCCCTTGGTTCGAGTTCTTCGCTTGGTGGATGGGGATAAAACCCCAATGGGATATCTTTATGAGGCCATGGATAGGGCCAAGGAGTCTATCAAAAATTACTACAAGGGGGATAGACTCAAATTTGATCCCATTTGGGAAATTGTTGATAGGAGGTGGAACAATCAACTCCACCAACCCATTCATGTAGCAGGGTGGCAAAATTGGGGTGGAAACACCCCACATCTCAAAAAAATTGCCATCAGAGTCTTATGTCAGCCTCGTAGTTCATCCAATTGTGAGCGCAATTGGAGCTTGTTTGAAGCAATCCACACGAAGAAGAGGAGCAAGTTAGTGCAGAAACGGCTCAATGACCTGGTCTTCGTGCAATATAATCTTCGATTGCGCATAAGGAAGGTAGAGGAAATAGAAGGTGGTCCAATTGACTTGGATGATATAGATCCTTACAGTGATTGAACATCACAGGAGCAGCCTCCATTGTTTTCCGACACTGACATTGATTTGGAGAGGTAGGCTATGGAGGAGGAAGGGGATGGATTTGGTTTCACACTGGATGTTATTGAGGAGGAAGAGGATGAGGATGAGGAGTCATTGCCAGTGCCAGAAACAGGTGGAGACATAGCTTCATCTAGGATGGAGGATGAGCCAGCCATATCGACTGAGAAGGCACAGTCAGGCCCACTGCAGACTTATAGGACTAGACCCTCTAGTTCTACCTCTCCCCAAGTTTTTGCTAGAGCTGGGAAGAGAAAGTTGTAATTGTAATTTGTAATGATGTATTTACTTTTGGTTTTACAGATACTATTTACTATATTGCTTTCAGGCTTCCAGCCATCAGCAGTCCTCATGAGGATGCGATTTTGTAGACACTTTGCATTTAAATATATCTAGAATCAGCTTGTTTCTTTTGTGCTATCATTTATTGACTCATTGGATGCATCTTCTCATTAAATTTTGCAAAAAAAATGCATTTTTATTAGATTTAAGTGTGTTTTTAAGTTGCCGAGTTTTTCATCGAGTTTTTTCGAGTTTTTCCCAAGTTTTTTTCCTAGGGGCTTGGCGAGTCGAGTCGAGTCGCAAGTAGTCCAACTATGATCTCAAGTGACAAGTTTTTATTTTCTTGGCCAGGTCTGGATGAAATTTTTGACGATTTTTTCATTAAATCATGGATTTCTCTACATATTTTTGACAATTTTTAAATAAAATCATGGAATTTTTTGAGCACCTAGGGTTTTTTGGCATGTTTCAAACTCTATTGTGGTCCTTTTTAGTGATTTTTAACAAAATCATGGGGGTTTGTTGCACATTTTCTAGTATTCCTTCAGTTCTTAGAGTTTGCAATGGCTAGGGAAAGGAATTTTATTTGTTGGCTAGTGTTTAAGCAAGAAAAATTCAAGTATTTTTCATATTTTGTTAGCAAAAAATTTTCAATGTTTGCAAACTAGGGTTTCTTTTCCATGATTGCAAGTTGTGGGAGAGATGGCTTCATTACTCAACATGATGTTGGAAGGTAGCCAACACTTCACTAGAAAGAACTAAAGCAAGTGGAAGCAACACATGCTCATGATCTTCAAGTACATATGCCTTGATAAGATCCTCTCAGGTACTTTTTGTGACGTTTTCACACATCACCCCATTGCAAATGGGGACCCCCTATTTTTTATGCCCTCCGGGTCTTTTGGCTTTGTTTTTGGGTCTTTTTGCATCAGTCTCTCTACTTTGCAAGTATTTGGGGGTCATTTGATCAAGTTTGTTTTTCGTTTGAGCGAGTTTGGTGAGAGTCTAGGGCTCGTTTTGTCAATTTTAGGGTTCTGCTTTCAATCCTAGATTTTAGGGGGCTTTTTTTAGGTTTTTTGAAAAATTGAGTGTAGAACTAGAATCAAGACCCTTTGAGGAACCTCTCAATCAAATTTGAGCGAAAACGAAGCAACTTTCTATTTTTAGAAAGTTCCTATTTTTTAGGGATTTTATTGCATCTCGGAATGTCTTCATTTTGCCAAAATCAAACTTACTAATTTTAGTAATTTCTATTTTTAGTAAGTTTCTATTTATAGTAAGTGTCTCTGTATCTTGTTTTGCTCTCACTCATTCAGGTTGAAACACTTACTATTTTGGGAAAATCTATTTTGGCAAGCTCTTCACAGGTAGGGGTACTAACACTAAAGACTGAACATCTAAATCCGGAAAGATGGAAAAACAGGCTACATGGATAAAAAGTGGCTAAGTATAGGCATCTATTCCAGAAGTGGAAAGCAACATGAAAATCTTCTAAGTCGGGCATAAGAAAATCACCTTAATTCCAAATACGGCATCTTGATCTTGAAATGTTCAAAACTGACTAAGTTCGGAGAGAAAGAAGTAAAATTCCTTGACTGAGTCAAAGTGGCGCCCAAGTTAGGAACCGGGCGCCAAAAGTAGTGTGTCATGGAAAATGGGAAACACTAAAAATTCCATCATCATAGTGAATTAGCGCCCAAGTGTACATTGGGGCGCTAAATAGGGGTGCTGGAGGAATTTCCTCCATCCACCAAAATTCCTCCTTGATGTGTTTTTGGTACCCAAGAGGAGTGTAGAATGCCTAAGAGGGGGGGGGATCAAGGAAAAATGCCAAAATTCAAAATTCCTTCGTTGTGAGCAATTAGCGCCCAGAGTCTAAGCAAGGCACCAAATTGGGGATGCCAAGGAAAGTTGGCAAAAATGAAAATTCCTCCACTATAGGTATTTGGCGCCCCAAGTCAAGGAAGGAATGCCGAATAGGAGGGAGCATGGAAAAAGCTAACCAAGACAAATTCCTCCATGATGTGGATTCAATGCCCAAGACATGAGATTGGCAGGGAAAGTTGGTAAAAGAAGAAATTCCTCCAGGTATGGGCATTGAATCGAGATGATCAGAGAAAACTGTTAATGCATTAGTAGCTTCTACAAGATAAGATTTTCCTAACTCGTTAATCTCCTCTATTCTGTTTTGGTTTACTCATCTATGCTATTGGATTATCTGATTTATGCTTTCCAAACTGAATATGTTTATCAGACTGTAACTTTGATCTTGATTATGATATTGATATTGGATAAAGATGGATTAGATTGACGACCTGCTTAACATAGTTAAGCGTCGATCTAAATGCTATCGGGCTAGTAACCCGATAGCATATTAATGTCGATTCATTTATGAATCGGCATTAATATACTATCGGGGTATTAACCCGATAGCATATAATGCTATTAGTTATTGTTATTGTTTATATCTATCCATTATAATCTGCTTTAACACCGATTCATTATCGGGTATGTTTATATCGATCCATTATAATCTGCTTTAACACCGATTCATTATCAGGTATGTTTATATTGATCTATTAACATATACAAATGGCACCGATTAGTTATATTGATAGACAGTCACGACCAAGTGACATCTTGGTCGGACATGTCTAAAAGACATGTTCGATCAAGGTGCCACTTGATCGTGACTACCTTGCTATATATACATCATTCAAAAGAAAAGGAATGACATTGAAATCGATACATGTTCATCCTTCAGACCTACAGAAAAGAAAGACGATATTATTATTGTCATAGTAATAATACAAAAAATCGAAAATACACTATCTAACATATAACTTGTTCATTAAATTGGAAATTGCAATAACATTTACATGGTATCAAAGCCAAGTTGATCGAACTTGAGGCTATTCAATTTTGTGAATAATTTAAGAACAAGATTATATACTACATCACATTTCTCCAATGGCCAGTGCTATCAGATTCGAAGACAGACTTGGAGGTGGCGATGATTTTTCAGCCTGGAAGTTCAGAATCCAGATGATCTTAAAGGAGAACAAAGTGGATTCATTTGTTCAAACAAAAAATGATCAACCTAAAAATGAACCTGACAAAACCGCATGGATTGAAGGAAATGAAAAAGCCATCAAAATAATAGTTGATAGGGTGAGAAACAACATAATGCCCATCATAGAAAAAAAACATCAGACAGCCTATAAAATGCTCAAAGCACTTGAAAGCACATTTGAGATATCGAATACAAGTCAAACTCTGGCATTAAAACGAGAAATAAATCATATCACCATGAACAAGGGGGAGACAATCAACACCTACTTTATGCGGATATCAACTCTAAGAGATGAACTAGCAACTCTGGATTACGAGATCCAAAGCAAAGAGTTAATACTCATTGCTCTAGATGGGTTGCCTAGTGGATGGAGTACATTCGTCCAAGGCATCAGTGCAAAGTCCAAATATCCTAAGTTTGAAAGATTAAGGGACAATTGTCTCCAAGAAGAATCAAGATTAACAAGATGGGAATAAAACAAAAGAGCATAGATGAAGACTTTCAAATCCTAAATACTAACACAAATAAGACAACCAAGAAGAAGCAATTTAGGAAGAGGAAGGGTCATCAAGGCAAGGACACTTCAAAGAGAGACCTATCACATATTCAATGCTATAGGTGCAATAAGTTCGGGCACTTTGTTGCAAAATGTCCAGAGAGAGCCAAACAAGCCACATTTGCTAGAGAAGGAAAATCTAAAAGAGAAGATAACTCCCAGAACTATGTCCTCTACTCAGCACTTACAAGCCATGCATCAAATAAGTCTAACTCCTGGGTGATCGACAGTGGTTCATCCAGACACATTACAGGGTTTAAAGAAGTGTTAGACTCCATGATAGAGGATAATGAAGAGGAAGTAACCATCGAAGATGATTCCTCACATCCAGTTAGAGGAATTGGTTCTTGCACCATCAAACTGAAGACAGGCATATCATTGCAACTCGAAGGAGTACTGTATGTCCCCGGCATCAAGAGAAATCTAGTCTCCATATCAGCCCTAGAAGATAATGGATACAGAGTAACCTTCATGGAGAACAAGGTGTTGGCTTGGCCGAAAAATTCTTCCATCAAGAAAGCTAAAGTCATTGGTCAAAGACGAGGCTATTTGTATGAGTTGTGCACAGAGCCCAACATAGCCCTAATTCACGAAGCAACAAATGCAAATGAGGTCTGGCATAGAAGACTAGGCCACCTGAATTATAGAGCTTTGTCATCTATGGGAAACCTTGTCACAGGTTTACCTAAGTTGCAACAATATCATTCAGAGGCATGCAAGGGATGTGCCCTAGGTAAAAATATCAAGGGTGCCTTCCATAACAGTACTAGGAAAACAAGCAAAGTATTAGAGTTAGTTCATTCTGATGTATGTGGACCTATGCCCACTCCCTCTTTAAGAGGATGTTTGTATTATGTAATATTTGTTGATGACTACTCTAGGAAAACTTGGATCTACTTTCTGAAGTGTAAAGAATCAGAAGAGATCCTTAGTAGGTTTAAAGAGTTTAAATCATTGACAAAGAACTACTCAGGTAATAAAATCAAAACCCTAAGGACTGATAATGGGGGGGAATACACATCAGAATTATTTAGAGATTTTTGTAAAAACTCAGGGATTAAGAGGGAGCTAACAATACCTTATAATCCTCAACAAAATAGGGTAGCTGAGAGGAAAAATAGGACAATTGTAGAAGCTGCCAAAGCCATGATTCTTGATCAAAATCTAAATATCAATCTTTGGGCAGAAGCAACTAACACTGCTGTGTATATCCAAAATAGATGTCCTCACTCACATCTTGAAGATAAAACTCCTGAGGAAGTATTTACCAAACTAAAGCTAGATATCAGCCACCTTAGGATATTTGGGTGTCCTGTCTATATACATGTACCTAAAGAGAAAAGACTAAAACTAGAACCTTCTAGAAAAAGGGGGATACTTGTAGGATATAGCGAAACATCCAAAGCCTATAGAATATATATACATGGTCAGAGAAATATTGAACTTAGTAGGGATGTAATCTTTGAAGAAGACTTAGCCTTCAAAAGAGCCCTAAGTACAATAGAGCCTGAAATCTATATCCCCACTCCTAACATAGAAGAAGACCCCACTCCTGAGCTTCAGAGGGAGAATCTTGAGGAAACCATAGGTGAAACTTCAAACACACCTAGAGAAAACCTCAAGAAAAGACCTCTATGGGCCACCAAGACTGTAGCAGAAGCTTAGAAGTTTGCTACTCCTTCAAGAACCTTCAGGGAAAGCAAAAGACCTAATAAATTCACTAGCTATGTTGCTCTTATGAATGATCTCTCTAAAACTAAACCAAACAATGTATCAGATGCACTTAAACATCAAGTATGGAAGGATGCCATGTCTGAAGAGTATCAATCCATTATGAAAAATGATGTTTGGGAGATTGTTCCTAGGCCAACCAAGAAATCTGTGGTTTCATCTAAATGGTTATTCAAAATCAAACATGCTGCAGACGGCAGTATTGAGAAACACAAGGCTAGATTTGTAGCCAGAGGATTCTCACAAAGGGAGGGAATAGACTATGAAGAAACCTTTGCACCCGTTGCCAGGTATACATCAGTGAGAGCTGTATTAGCCATTGCAGCAGCAAAAGGATGGAAGGTACACCAAATGGATGTTAAGACAGCATTTTTAAATGGTGAGATCTCAGAAGAAGTCTACCTAGAGCAACCTGAAGGGTTTGAAATTTATGATGCGAAGTCTCATGTGTGCAGACTCAAGAAAGCTCTCTATGGGCTTAAACAGGCCCCCAGAGCCTGGTATGAAAGAATTGACACCTATTTCTCAGGACTAGGCTTCTATAAAAATGATGCAGATCCTAATCTCTACTACAAAAGAAATAAAGATGATATGCTAATGTTGATTTTATATGTTGATGACTTATTAATCACAGGAAATGATCATCTTATAGATCAATGCAAGAATGATCTATCCAATGAATTTGATATGAAGGACTTAGGACTCCTTCATTACTTCCTAGGATTGGAAGTATGGCAGAATTCTGACAATATTATACTAAACCAAGGAAAGTATACCTTGGACATTTTGAAGAGATTCGAAATGCATAACTGTAGACCTATGATGTCTCCCATGGAAACAAATTTACATAAACTTAGGGAAGCAGTAGCAGAGTCACAATCCACTAATCCTACACTCTACAGACAAATGATTGGGTCCCTGATGTATATGGTGAATACAAGGCCAGATATCTGTTATGTTGTCAATGCCTTAAGTCAGTTTATGTGTGAGCCTAAGGAAGTTCACTTGATTGCAGTGAAACATATTATGAAATACTTACAAGGTACTCTAAACCTTGGTCTCAAATATGAGAAAGTCAATCTAGACCTACACGGATTTACAGACTCAGATTGGGCTGGGAGTGTGACTGACAAGAAAAGCACTTCAGGGTGTTGCTTCAGTTTAGGATCAGCCATGATATCTTGGATCAGCAGAAAATAGTCTTCTGTAGCTCAGAGTTCCACCGAGGCTGAGTACATTGCAGCTTCCATGGCTGCTCGAGAAGCAGTATGGCTTAGGAAGTTGCTTGTGGGACTATTTGGTGAACCTATGAAACCACTGTCATCCATTGTGACAACCAGAGTTGCATAAAGCTTTCTATAAATCCAGTATTTCATGATAGATCCAAGCATATTGAGATTCCATACCATTATGTGTGAGACATGGTAGACAAAAATGTGATCAAATTGGAATATGTTAGCATAGGAGATCAGATTGCAGATATTCTGACCAAACCACTTTCCAGAGTGAAGGTTGATCACTTCAGAAAAGGTTTAGGTATGATAGAAAGGTAATCTGCTTTGTAAATAAGATGTTTAATGTGTAAACTTCTTTTGTCATGTTGGGACATTTTGGGTTTCACCCCTTGTGTTCATATCTAAGAGGTGACGATCTCTCATATTATGAACACTTGTATGTAGACATCATAAGGTGACGATCTTATGATTCTCTAAACTAGTTATCATGTTGGATCTCTGGTATGTCATGGATGTGCCATGATGATGTTGTGATAAAATATTTGTAAGAAATGTTTGTGCACACATCACAACCTGGATAAGATGAGAATCTAACCATCCTCATATATTTATCCTTAGTATTGTGTGTTTAGGCAATATTGATATCACCTGTTTAGGTGATATCTTGTCATAATGAAATGATGAATCTTTTATATCACATGGTTAGGTGATACTCTATGTCACATGCTTAGAGTGATACTTTATATTTGTATATTATGTCTTGATGATACTTCATATCATATGTATAGATGATATATATTCTTGGAGACTGACATTATGGAAAAAGAAATGTGATGCAGGTTACTTTATCTATCTTCCAAAGCTAAGAGGGAGTGTTAATGCATTAGTAGCTTCTCCAAGATAAGATTTTCCTAACTCATTAATCTCCTCTATTCTGTTTTGGTTTACTCATCTATGCTATTAGATTATCTGATTTATGCTTTCCAAACTGAATATGTTTATCAAACTGTAACTTTGATCTTGATTATGATATTGATATTGGATAAAGATGGATTAGATCGACGACCTGCTTAACATAGTTAAGTGTCGATCTAAATGCTATCGGGCTAGTAACCCGATAGCATATTAATATCGATTCATTTATGAATCGGCATTAATATACTATCGGGGTATTAACCCGATAGCATATAATGCTATTAGTTATTGTTATTGTTTATATCGATCCATTATAATCTGCTTTAACACCGATTCATTATCGGGTATGTTTATATCTATCCATTATAATCTGCTTTAACACTGATTCATTATCGGGTATGTTTATATCGATCTGTTAACATATACAAATGGCACCGATTAGTTATATCGATAGATAGTCACGACCAAGTGACATCTTGGTCGGACATGTCTAAAAGACATGTCCAATCAAGGTGCCACTTGATCGTGACTGCCTTGCTATATATACATCATTCAAAAGAAAAGGAATGACATTGAAATCGATACATGTTCATCCTCAAACCTGCAGAAAAGAAAGATGATATTATTATTGTCATAGTAATAATACAAAAAATCGAAAATACACTATCTAACATATAACTTGTTCATTAAATTGGAAATTGCAATAACATTTACAAAAACCTCAAAGTTGCAAAATTCCTTCACAGAAGCAAAATGGTGCCCTAGTCTAGGAAGGGGTGCCAAAACGAATGAAGCAAGGAAAACTTACAAAAAGCCAAATTCCTTGCTCAAGGAAGATTAGCACCCAAGACATGAGATTGTCACTATACTCAAGGTGCCAAGGAAAGATATGGAAATTGAAAATTCTTCCCTCAAGTGATTCTACACCCAAGGAGAGTGATTTTTGCCAAAATGAAGTTATCAAAGAAAATGAGAATTCTTTCACTTAGTGGAATCCACGCCTACGACAAAAGAGAAAATTTTCTAAGGCATGGAAATCCAAGGGTCAAGGATGAACAAGAAAGGAAATTTCCCCTTAGAAATTTTTTATCCAAATCTATTTTTAGACACCAAATCTCATCCAAATTTCAATTTTACAGATTTGGATTCATAAGAGAATTCTCTCCCTCTTGAACTTGAAACCCAAATTTGTGGAATATCCCTAAAAAATAGAAGGTGAAAATTGATGGAAAAACTTCTTCAAGTAATGAAAGTTGAAGAGACTTCAAGAAAAAATTCTTCCTGAAACAAATTTTCTCTCCAACAATTCCAAATGTGCAGGAGTGGATATACGACGGCGGGGTCCACTTGCATGGTGAGGATCTATTGAATGTATGGCAGTATGGTGGTGCATTCATTACCAGAATATTTGACCAAATGGCAACACGATCATTGCATGTTGAATTTATGGCAAATTCCTTTTGCATGCAGTAGCTGCATGTGGAAATGATGGAGCATTTATGACATAATGGGGTGATTTTTGCATGGATGAATATTCAACACATGTTGGGCGAATTTGAAAGAGGTGGTGCACTTAAAGCGCAATGGATGCTATTTTGAATTAATTGTATAAGGGCATGATGGGTTATTAATTGTTGATTCTCACCTTGTTGCATCATGTGTGGGGAATCTTCTAGGGTGAAACCCTAATTAGGGTTTGCATGTAATCATGGCCTGAGGCCTATATAAAGGGGTGACCCCCCTCATTTGTAAAGCAAGGAGACTTGTATGAAATTGTTGCAATAAGTTTTTGAGATAATAACAGTGAAACATTGTTCTCTGATGGTGTCCACTTAAGTTATTTTTCAAAAATTGCATGGTTTCACCTTCCTCACTTAGAGTAGAATTTCATTCTTAGTTGTTAGATAAAGTGCCTTGATTTCAATGAAGAATGTAATGGTGTTTAATGAATTTCCATGGTTCATACTTTTTGCATCTTGTTGATTATAAGATGTAGTGCAAAGTTAGCCTAAACCCCCGAATTTATGCTTAGTTCGATTGTAAATAGTCATTTGGATTGCGCTGTGTTGGGTATTCAAATGTACTTTCTCAATGTGAAAATCCTTCAACATCCTCAGAAGATTGCACCAATTCTTGTGGAGTTGTAGTTAATCTTGGCGAAGCAGAGCTTTCTTTATATGGAATTTGTCCACCAGAGCACTATTCATTGATATCATTTCCCTTAGGAGTAGATTTAGATTCTTCTAAACCCTTTCCCTTTTATTTTCAGTTCATTTTAGTTTGTTTGAAGCAACAGCATCACAAAATTGCCATATCCGATGATGAAGTTCCAACCACAGTGAAGAAGTGAAAAAACGATCCAAACGTAAGGCCCCTTGGATTACCAACAATCACATCCACCAACTGAGTCACGTCCATAGCTTAAAGGAACCTTGGAATTAGCCATTTGAACTTTTTTGCAATCTTAGCACACGATATAACTTTAATCAAGAGAGAATAGAGTGACCATTGGTAAACTTTATTTTGTGTTAGACGTAGTCCTAAAAAACATGTCAACAGTACTGACGCTTAGCCAGAGGTTGCTAGTAAAGACCAAGACAAGTATGAAGAGCGTGATCGAGAAGCTATCATGTTGATAAAATTATCAATGATCGATGAAATTCTTCCAAAGGTTCAAATAGGTAAAATACCTACAGAAAGTCAAAAGGACCTATGAGATTTTCATGAGACATCTATTCAAATATTTGATATTAAACAAAGGAGACAAAATTTCCCTAAATAGAGATTACAAGACGGTGTTTCTAATAGAAACTAACCGTTAACAGCAGTTACAATTGACTCTAAAAATAGAGACTCTAAATAGAACTTAAGATGACAACTAAGATGACTAGTATAGACTCTAATATATATATTAATACCCTCCCTTAATGGTTATCCTATCAACTACCCAACCAGTGACAAAATTTGCCTATGAAAAAGCATAGAAGGTTGGCTCCTTCTCTTCAAAATGCTTTGTAACATGAGCCTGCACCTACTCTTGAGACCCTCCTTGGTTGGACTTCTGATCAACCAACCTCTTTCTATAGAACCTTTGAATTTGTCCAAGTCCACCACAATAGTGACATGTGATTTTATTCTTGAACCCCTCGTTGTCCTTTCTATTAAGTGGACTCGCCTTTGCCTTTGTCCTTGGCAGTAAACGCCTGTTCCACACTAGCCATGTCAATGTTGCTACCATGTAATGTACCCAAATTTCCACCACACGTCACGTACCACTGTGATGTACCGACACTCTCTTACGACATAGTGCCTGAGGGAAGCACCTAAGGGAAGTACCCGAGAGAAATACCCGAGGGCAAAGTACCAGAGGGAAGTATACCCGAGGAAGAACCTGAGGGAAAAGTATCCGAGGGCAATTACCGAAGGAAGTATACCCAAAGGCAAAGTACTTGAGGGAAGTACCTGAGGGCAATTACTGAGGGAAGTACCCGAGGGCAAATACCTGAGGGAAGCACTCAAGGGCAAAGTACCCAAGGGCAATTATCAAGGGAAGTACCCGAGGGCAAAGTACCCAAGGGAAGTATTCCCAAGGGGAATTATCGAGGGAAGTACTCGAGGGAAATACCTGAGGGCAAAATACCCGAGGGCAATTATCGAGGGAAGTACCCAAGGGCATATACTCGACCGAAGCACTCGAGGGCAAAGTACCTTCGACAGCTTTGGCCCTCAATCAACGACACTTGGCACCCTTCAGCTCCGGATGTAAAGTTCCACTTGTACAAAAAAGTAGGCCGCACACTTCCAAATACTCCATACGACAATGTTACTTCCATTGAAGCATCCAATCGTCAATAATTCCTTTGCTTTTTTGTATTAAGTATCATAGAATCACAAAGTTCATTTTTTGCTCATTCGAGCATCCACATTACAAACTTATTACAAATACCAGCTCCTTTCGAGCAAATTTATTACAAATACTAGCTCCTCTCGAACACCAAACTAGAAACAACAATTGGAAGACCAAGGGTCACAACTTAGAAATCTACTTTAAACAACAATGGAAGACCAAGAGTCACAACTTAGAATTCTACACAAAGGTGTCCCTCATGGGAGTTGAACATGGGTCTCCACATTGAGAACTCAATGCTTTTAACCAACTAAGCTCAACCCCTTGGACATAATTCCTTTGTTGATAAAATTATTGCAGATATAGGAATGAATTATCAACACAGAGTATACACCAACAACATTGAATGTCCAAGAACCAGATATTTGTAATTATATTTCCACACGATAGGGATAGATCCGACAATGAAGTACAAAGTGAAATATCATAAATGATATCTCCAATGACAGACTAGGGTGGCTGCTAACCACCGAAATTGTGATTATAGAATAGGGAGGATCTTGCACCTCCGAAATTGCAACAGTGTCAAACTCCAACTGGAATTCACAGATACAAAGAAAATATAAAATACACCATACCTACAACTATGTCGAACTCGGCCTTATAAATGGGCTACGGAAAGTTTCCCAAAGGGTTACAAACAGGCCGACAATAGTTTATTGTTTTATTAAATTGGGCCCCTTTATTTAATAATTAAATTAATTAATTAAATAAGTCCTTATGATATTATTTAAAATTTAGGACCACTTAATTAATTAACTTAATTAAGTCACTTTATTAAAATTGGGGACATTACAATCCTCTCAGCCCAAAGATTGCTTGCCCTCAAGCAATCCATAACTATCTGCCATCTGACAAGCTCCAGGATCCCAGACCAAGCATGGATGCTGGTAGTCATATCCGTTGAAATCTTGACACTGCACCGTGGCTGCGAGCACCACCTGCAAATCCCCAATCAACTTGCGCTGCTCCACTCTGATATAAACATTGCCTTGCTCGGAGTTGAGGAATAACTCATCAAAATCCAACTTTCTTTCTTCATATGGATGCCGCTCACAAGGAGAGATGACAATCATGCACGCCTCATGCCCAACCAAAGGGTAAGCTTTGTATTCAACCAACTGTAGAGATTGGTCCTGTAAGGGATCATTTCTAGAGTTTGCATCTCCATGAAGGTGATCAACCACTGTTGGCTTGACAAAATTCATACAAACATCTTCATCCTTGCAGTTGTCATGAAATTTTAAGTGTTCTCCACTTGAAGGGACAATTGTTGTCTCTGGCATGTCATCTTCATCTTTCTTTGATTCCGATTAAGTTCCTAACTCAGGATCCAACTCCTCTTTTCTTTTCCTTACATAGTACCTATCAAAGGATTCGGTAGCCTTGATCTCCTCAGGCTCACTTGAGTATTCATCAAAGATTCTAATAACCTCCCCATGCATAGTTATACATTTTCCTATCAGAACTAGATATTCTTGAAATGTCAAAGAATTCTTCCTCTTTTGATATTTGTTATACCACTTGGAGATTTTATTGGCAACAATTTCATTATCCCTTTCTTCCATTTCTATAGTCATCCCAAGCATTCCACAGGTTGGTAGGATTTTGCCTCTGATACCACTGTAATGTACCCAAATTTCCACCACACGTCACGTACCACTGTAATGTACTGACACTCTCTTACGACACAATACTCGAGGGAAGTACCCGAGGGAAATTATTGAGGGAAGTACCCAAGGGAAAATACCCAAGAGAAGCACTCGAGGGCAAAGTACCTTCGACACCTTCGGCCCTCAATCAACGACACTCGACACCTTTCAACTCCGGATGTAAAGTTCCACTCGTACAAACAAGTAGGCCGCACACTTCCAAATACTCCATACGACAATGTTACTTCCACTAAAGGATCCAATCGTCGATAATTCCTTTGTCGATAAGATTATTGCAGATATAGGAATGAATTATCAACACAAAGTATACACCAACAACATTGAATGTCCAAGAACCAAATATTTGTAATTATATTTCCACACGATAGGGATAGATCCGACAATGAAATACAAAGTGAAATATCATAAATGATATCTCCAATGATAGACTAGGGTGGCTACTAACCACCAAAACTGTGATTACAAAATAGGGAGGACCTTGCACCTCTGAAACTGCAACAATGCCAAACTCCAACTAGAATTCACAGATACAAAGAAAATATAAAATTCACCATACCTACAACTATGCCAAACTCGGCCTTATAAATGGGCTCCGAGAAGTTTCTCGAAGGGTTACAAATAGGTCCACAATAGTTTATTATTTTATTAATTTGGGCCCCTTTTATTTAATAATTATATAAATTAATTAAATAAGTCCTTATGATATTATTTAAAATTTAGGACCACTTAATTAATTAACTTAATTAAGTCACTTTATTAAAATTGGGGACATTACATACCAAATTGTTGTCTCCACTTGGCTTGTTGCTACCAAATTGTAGTCTCCTACTTTCTTATGCACAAAAAACGAGGCAAACTCAGAAACAAGAACAAGAGGATTTTTTCAGAAACTCTAGATAGCTCTGTACAAACCCAAAAACTTTTGCTGAATCCACAAATTTTTCTTGAAACCCTAGGTGCTGGTCAGAAAAAAACCCTAAGCATTGGTCGGAAAAACTAGTCTCAATTTTTATGGAAAAAATCGATCAAAAACCCTCACACGTGAATTGCAGAACTGGAAAATCCTCCCAAAATCATGGGCCCCATATGAGGGAGTCAAACCTAGACCTGCTCAAATACCATGTTCAAATAATCAATATTAAACAAAGGAGATGAAAGCTGCTTAAATAGAGATTACAAGATGGTGTTTCTAATAGAAACTAACCGTTAACAGCAATTACAACTGACTCTAAAAATAGAGACTCTAAATAGAAATTAAGATGACAACTAAGATGACCATTATAGACTTCGATATAATATTATATTAATAACATCCTTCTTCCTAAAAAATATGCCTTCCTCAATAATGATGGATGAAAAAATGTGTATGCAGGAGCATTTGAAGAAGATTAAAGACATTCATGATCAATTGCAAGCCATAGGTCACAAGATGAAAGTAGATATGGTCGTCATAATGTTGAAAAACTTACCATGGGCCTATGAACATTTTATTGAGACACAATATCGCATCAACTAGTGTGTACCTAAAGTTTGAAGAGTTTTGCAATAAGCTCTTGTAGAAGGACAAATGGAAGAAACAATTTGGATGTGGTAGTGATAAATAGAGTGTGGGATAGGCATTTATAGCCAAGGACAAGGGCAAAGACAAATGGCCTAAAAAAAAGGGCATTCAAATGAGACTTCAAAGAATCTGAAAAATATCATGTCACTATTGTGGTAAATTGGGCGACATGAAGAAGCCTTGTAGAAAGAGGTTAGCTAAAAGAAATCCAACCCAAGAGGGCCTCCATCAAAGGCTCATGTCAGAAAGCATTTTGAGGAGTCAGCCTTCAATGCTTTCATAGCTAAATGACTAGTAGCTCAATCAAAGCCTTTTGCGTGGTACATCGATTCTAGAGCATCTTGACATTTTATCAACAAGAAATATTGGTTCATGGAGCAAGGAAGCAACACAAAACTCCTTTTTAGATGGACAAGCTTGGAGAGTCTCGAAAGTCCTATAGTTGGTTCATGCAAACATTTGTGGACCAATGAATATGGCATTAATCACTAGAGTCAAGTAATTTCTTTTGTTTGTTAATGATTTTAATAGGAAAATGTGAATTTTTTCTTGAAATCAAAATCAAATGTGCATAAGGAATCTCAAAAGTACAAACCATTAGTAGATAAAGAGTCTAAGATATGACATCATAACTCTTAGATCTGATAATGGATGTGAATTATGTTCAAATGGATTCAATAAAACTTGAGATAAACACAAAACCAAAAGGCAATACACAACACCCTATACTTCATAGCAAAATGGGGTAGTCGAGAGAAGGAACCATACAATTACAAAGATAGCCCACTATATGTTGAAGAATAGGAATTTTGCCAAGAAGATTTGGGCAAAGACAATTTATGTAATGTCCCCTTCTCATTGATGCTCTTTCAGTGGTCCATTAGCCTATTCCTGAGACTCGTAGGCTAGGTGGAATGAGGAGTGAGGGTCTAGCCTTGATGAAACGAGGACTTACTATTTTTAGTAAGTCAGGGAATGACCATTCTGATGTTACTATCCTACTGAGATCTCCATGTTTAGCCTCTAGACGCAATGATCATGCTTTTCTGAGCATTGATTCTTGACTTACTATTTTTAGTAAGTGGCATTGTGGCACAATTCTATTTTTGGCAGTAGACAGGGTTCTGATTCTGCAGCAGTTTGGTGGGTGTCCCAACTCAGTTTCATCCTAGTAGTGTTAATAATTAGTACCAGAGCCATATGTGAAATAATTGAATATTAATTCCTTATCCTAAGGTTAATATTTAATTAATTTGATTATTGACGACTGATTTATTATAAATTGGGATTAATGCCTATTTTCCTAAGTTCTTGGCAAATTCATATTTATTAGAGAGATATCGAAATATTGAGGAAGATGTTATATTTTTTTTATAACTTATCTCTAATTTCGCCAAAAGTGGTTAACGTGGGTCCAAGTCTTGGGCGTGAGATTTGACTCTTGCATTGGGCGCTACACTGGGTCCACATGAAGATGAAATGCGATGCAAATGGGAAGTGGAATTTGCATTTGAATTTGAATGGTGAGAAGTTATAAATAAGAGCCTTGGGCTCTCATTTGGGACATCTTGAAAATTTGTAAGGTTATGCTGTCGGTTTGGCGACGGAACTTGAGGCTTCGGAGTGCATCTCCCTAGTGCTACCCGGTTTCGTACTTGAAATACAGTACCTAGTTGTGCATTGCATTCTTCTACATTCTCAGAGTTTGCCATAGACATTTTGGTGTTGAAGTGATTTTGGAAACTTGCTGGTTTTGCCTGTAGTTGAAGCACATTTTTGCTCACACCTCTTTGCTGGAGCAACTGACAGTTATGGGTATCAGCCCTATCTTCCTTCCCAGCACTGGCGATAAACTTTGTAAATTTATAGCATGTTTGTTTAAGTTTTGAATTTATTATGCCAAATCGAAATTCCTAGGCTAGGCGTGGGTTTTCTGCCTTGCATTGGGATGCGTGCAAATTAAATAAGGGTTTGTTTGGGGTGTTGTTTTGATCGGTTGCCATTGCATATGATGTACGGTGGGTTTGGGACTAGTTTGAGCTGATTTGGATGTAAAATGAGGGAGTTATGAGTATTTTGGCATTTCTCTAGGTTGCTGGTCTGTACTTTCAGCCTGCAGATTGGTTATAACAGAAAATTATATCTTTATTGTAGAAATCAGCATTACTCTCCTTCTATCATCTCTATTATTGTAAGGTTAGGTAGTAGTACTACTAACCAGTTCTATCTTTGTAATTCTCATCCTGCTGAATAAGTGGAAGAGGCTGGCTTGCCGCCTGATATGCAACAAATTTGTAATTTTCAGTCCTCCCGCTGAATAACTAGTCGAGTGATAAGTTCAATGCTATGGTCCTCCTGCTGAAATATGTGGTAGAGTGATTGTTTAATGTAATGTCCTCCCGCTGAAATATGCAGTAGAGTGATTGAACTTCAATTTCTTGTAATTTTCCTTTGGTCGGTTTACCACCAAGAGTTTAGTTTCTATCCTGCTGGATAAGCAGAAGGGGCTGGCTTGCCGCCCATGCATTGTAATTTTCGGTTTGATTATTGTTGCTGTCGATCCCCAAAACACTGTATGCTCTCACCCTCCCAGTCTGGGCTCTCGGTGAACAAAAGGTGGAAGGGTTCCCTTTCAGTTGTTTGGTTTATTCCTCTAACCTTAACGGGTTATTTGTTGTGGATGAATTGTTATTGGCCTAAAAACAAACAAAAAAAATTAGTGGGATATTAAAGTGGTATCAAAGCTAGTTTTCCTGCCAGCCTGTGAGAGTCAGTGGGTTCAGAAGTCTCCAAGAGTGATAGAGACGTCAGATACTACAACAAAGAGCAGAAGAGACAACAGTTTCAGGTTCCGATAGTGCCGGAAGAGGATACTTTCTCAGAAGTACTGAGAAACAGAGGAAAGGATATTTATACTTCAGATTTAGTGGATTCAATAGTAGATAAAACTACAGAAACAAATGAGGCACCCGACAAGAAGGTAGAGAGGCAATTCAATGCCATGATGGACATGATGTCTTTATTGCTCGCAAAGCTCAACCAAAACGTTGTTGGGGTCCCTAATCAGCCCAACAATGGACCGGAAGCTAGCACTTCTAACACTCCTGTAGGCAATAGAAATGGGAGTAACAATGGGAGTAACAATGGAGGTTCAGCCCCAAGGCCTTTACAACCTGTCTTTTTGCCAAAAGAAGTACAACAAGCTAAAACAGAGATACCCACAGCTAATGAGATAAGAAATAGCTACATGGAGTATGCTTCCCTTCCCGGTGAGATCCGAGATATCCTAACTTTGGATCAATTCAAGAATCAAAAAATGAAAAGAGGAAGGAGGAATGACTACAAGTCTGCTGCCCCAAGAGATTTCCAGCAAGCTCTTGGAAGAGTGACCTTAGCACACTTTGATGGGAGTGCTAAGAGTACTGCCAGAGCATGGGTACAGAAGTTGGACAATTACTTGTCCTTGAGACCGATGCCGGAGGAGGACGCCATCAAATTTGCTACCTTGCACTTGGATGGAGTGGCCCACGAATGGTGGTACCATGGGTTGGTCACCCTTGGTCACAACTTAGTCACCACCTATGCTGATTTCACCAATAAGCTAATTGAGAGATTTGACACCAGGGATCCAGAGGTGAAGTTTAGAGAACTTGCACAACTGAGGCAGCAAGGTTCATTGGACACTTACGTGACTAAATTCCAAAACTTGTCAGTCATGGTGAGTAGCATCTCAGAGAAGCGACTGGTTGTCCTTTTCACTTAAGGACTTGAAGAACCATTGAGATGATGGGTCAAAGCTTTTGATCCGCCCACACTGGCAGAAGCTATTAAAAAATCTAGAAGTATGGAGTTGGCTGCCCCTAAGAGTAAAATTCAGTCCAAGCCTTTCCCTTTCAAAAAGGATAAGAAGAAATTCACTAATCAGGTTCCCTCCGCGAATGGATGATGGGCTCCGTCAAGAGGTCCGTAGAAAGAATCTATGTTATTCTTGCAGAGAACCTTGGGTTCCCGGGCATAGGTGCCATGGAAAGGGGAATTTGCATCAAATGGAATGCTATTCAGAAGATGGATCAAATTCTGAAATTTCAGAACAGCAAACTGAAGTTGAGGACAGCGAGTATGAAGAGGCTCCTGAAGGGCCTGAATTTGGGTCAGAAGATAGAGGAGTGGTTGCTCAACTCTTGAGCATTCACAAAAATGAGTCTTTCAGAGTTCGGGGTGTGATTGGAGAGCATCGTGTCATAGCTCTCATTGACACAGGTGCAACACACAACTTCATTGATGAGAGGATTGTTGCAAAAAAGGGACTAGTGGCAGAGGAAGTTGAGGGCTTCAAAGTCATGGTAGTAGATGGCTCCACTATATCCTGTAACAGAATGATTTCCAACATGTCTCTGAAGTCGGGAAATCATGAAACCAAAGATGATTTATTTGTGGTAAGCATTGGAGAGACTGACGATGCAGTCCTCGGGATTCAATGGCCGAGATCTCTTGGTGAGATCACACTAAACCTACAAACCATGGAGCTGAAATTCATGTCGGAAGGGAAAAAGGTAGTTTTGAGAGGAATGTCGCATGGGGGACTTAAAGTTGTATCCTTGAAAAGAATGGAAAGACTGATCCGCCACAATCAGGTGGAGTGGGCAGCGGAGTGTTTGATAATGCCTTCCAATCCATTGGTGGATAAGGGCAGCTATTCCTCGGATATTTCAGCTATGGTCAAGGATAGGAGCAAGATCATGGTAATGCCTTCAGAACCACAACAAGAGCACCAAAATTATCCTAAAGACATCCAAGCCTTGATAACTAAGAGAAGCAAGGTGTTCGAAAATCAACCTCCTGGCAGACCTCTTGAAAGAGGAGCCGAGCACATTATTGAGCTTGAGGAAGGAGCTAAGTCAATCATGACTACTCCTTACCGATACCCAGAAAAGCAAAAGGATGAGATTGAGAAAGCAATTCAGGAATTGCTTGACATGGGTTACATCCGGCCTAGCAAAAGCCCCTTTGCTTCGGCTGTTGTTTTGGTGAGAAAGAAGGATGGGACCATGCGCATGTGTGTGGATTACGGAGCCCTGAATCAGAAAACCATCAAGAATCAGTATCCTATTCCGAGGATTGATGAGCTCATTGATGAGCTACATGGGACAGTTTTCTTCTCCAAGATTGACCTCAGATCGGGGTACCATCAGATTAGAATGAGAGCTTCAAATGTGGAGAAGACTGCTTTCAGGTGCCAATTTGGGTATTTTGAGTTCCTAGTCATGCCCTTTGGTGACTAATGCTCCTGCTACATTCCAGTCATACATGAACAGAATCTTCCAAGAACAGTTGAGAAAGTTTGTTTTGATATTTTTTGATGACATCCTAATATTCAGCAGATCTTGGAAAGAACATCTTCAGCAGTTGGATGAAGTGTTGGGCATACTAGAATCTGAATCCCTGTTTGCCAAGGAATCCAAATGTGAATTTGGGATGGAAGACTTGCTCTACCTTGGTCACATCATCAGCGCAGGTGGTGTGAAGGTAGACCCTGAAAAGATTAGAGCTATCATTGATTGGCGTACTCCCGAAAACATAACACATCTGAGGGGATTTTTGGGGTTGTGTGGATTCTATCGGAGATTTGTAAAGGGATATTCTCAATTGGCTGCCCCCCTTACAGATCTTACCAAGAAAGGGGCTTTTGAATGGTCCGAAAAGGCACAGACAACATTTGAGCAGTTTAAGAGGATCATGAGCTCCTGCCTAGTTTTAGCATTGCCCGATTTCACCAGGCATTTGAGCTACAATGTGATGCATCTAGAGAAGGTGTTGGTGCGGTCCTCATGCAGGATAAGCACCCTATAGTTTTTGAGAGCAGAAAGTTGAGAGGTCCTGAGAGACTATATTCCATTTATGACAAGGAAATGCTTGCCATAATGCATGCACTTGCAAAATTCAAACAATATCTGGTGGGGAGTAAGTTCATTGTTAAGACTGATCACAACAGTCTTAAACACTTCATGCATCAGAAGGATCTGAATGAGAGACAGCAGAAATGGGTGAGTAAGCTACAAGCTTACGATTCGATATTGAGTATGTTAAAGGAAAAAACAATGTGGTGGCCGATGCCTTATCTAGGAGACCCCATTTAAACTCACTCTGCGAGCTTACTGCTGGTTGGAGAGAGTTATTGCTTGCTGATTATGCCAAAAATCAGTTTGCAATCAGCCTTATAGAAGGTACTTTTCATGATGAAAGGTACAAATTGGTTAAGGGATTGATACTGTACAAGGGAAGAATCTTCATAGTACCTGAATCTAAGTTAAAAGAGAAGATTTTGAAGACTTTCCATGATATCCCCCTTATTGGTCACCAAGGTTATTTCAAAACATACAGGCAGATCCGGGAGAGATTCTCTTGGAAGGGGCTTAAAAATGATGTTTTGAAGTACATTAAAGAGTGTCATACATGTCAGAAGAACAAAGATGAGCACACTCTACCCGCTAGTTTGTTACAACCCTTGCCTATTCCAGGTCAAAAATGGGAAAGTATTTCCATGGATTTCATCACGGGGTTGCCTCAGGCTCAGGGGAAGGATAGTATCTATGTGGTGGTGGATAGACTTACAAAGTTTGCTCATTTCTTCGCCATCACTAGCTCTTTTACAGCAGCACAAGTTGCTGAAGTGTTCTTCCGGGAGGTGTTCAGATTGCATGATTTATCGAAGAACATTGTGAGTGATAGTGACAGCAAGTTCCTAAGTGCTTTTTGGTAGGAGATTTTCAGGTTGTGTGGTATTGTGCTCACTCCAAGTACCAGTTATCACCCTCAAACTGATGGGCAGACTGAGATAGTGAATAAGTGGTTGGAAGGTTATCTCAGAAACTATGTCTCGGAGCAGCAAAATACTTGGGTGAGATGGCTTCACCTAGGGGAATACTATTACAATTCTTCCTATCACATGTCCATTCGGATGTCACCATTTATGGCACTATATGGTTATGAAGCTCCTAGCTTGGCAGACTTGGTATTTGGTGATAGCAGAACCCCTTAGGCAAAGGATATGATGTAGCAAAGTCAGGATATTCTGAGAATTTTGAGGGACAATCTCCAGCATGCACAAAATCAGCAGAAGTTGTATACTGATCAGCAGCGTATTGAGCGCACCTTTGAGGTGGGCGACATGGTTTATTTGAGGCTCCAGCCCTACAGACAGTCTACTCTCAAGAAGAGTGGGGTTGAGAAATTGAAGCCTCAATTCTATGGGCCTTTCAGAGTCAGCAGAAGGGTTGGGGAAGCAGCTTATGAGTTGGAATTACCAGCAAGTAGCAGGATCCATAATGTATTTCATGTGTCTCGCCTTAAGAAGGCTCTGGGACATAATGTTGTTGCTTCGACTGAGTTACCTCCACTTGATGAGGAGGGAGAGTTGGTTTTGATTCCAGAAGCTATCCTTGAATTCAGGGAATGAACCTTGAGGAGAAGAGTGATCAGGGAATACTTGGTCAAATGGAAGAATCTACCAGCAGAGGATGCTACATGGGAAAATGAGGAGATTTTGTTGCATCCAGCCTTATAGTTGCTTGAGGACAAGCAATTTTGGGGAGGGCAGACTATAGTGTCCCCTTCTCATTGATGCTCTTTCAGTGGTCCATTAGCCTATTCCTAAGACCCGTAGGCTAGGTGGAATGAGGAGTGAGGGTCTAGCCTTGATGAAACGAGGACTTACTATTTTTAGTAAGTCAGGGAATGACCATTCTGATGTTACTATCCTACTGAGTTCTCCATGCTTCGCCTCTAGACGCGATGATCATGCTTTTCTGAGCATTGATTCTTGACTTACTATTTTTAGTAAGTGGCAGTGTGGCACAATTCTATTTTTGGCAATAGACAGGATTCTGAGTTTGCAGTAGTTTGGTGGGTGTCCCAACTCAGTTTCATCCTAGTAGTGTTAATAATTAGTACCAGAGCCATATGTGAAATAATTGAATATTAATTCCTTATCCTAAGGTTAATATTTAATTAATTTGATTATTGACGACTGATTTATTATAAATTGGGATTAATGCCTATTTTCCTAAGTTCTTGGCAAATTCATATTTATTAGAGAGATATCGAAATATTGAGGAAGATGTTATATTTTTTTTATAACTTATCTCTAATTTCGCCAAAAGTGGTTAACGTGGGTCCAAGTCTTGGGCGTGAGGTTTGACTCTTGCATTGGGCGCTACACTGGGTCCACATGAAGATGAAATGCGATGCAAATGGGAAGTGGAATTTGCATTTGAATTTGAATGGTGAGAAGTTATAAATAAGAGCCTTGGGCTCTCATTTGGGACATCTTGAAAATTTGTAAGGTTATGCTGTCGGTTTGGCAACGGAACTTGAGGCTTTGGAGTGCATCTCCCTAGTGCTACCCGGTTTCGTACTTGAAATACAGTACCTAGTTGTGCATTGCATTCTTCTACATTCTCAGAGTTTGCCATAGACATTTTGGTGTTGAAGTGATTTTGGAAACTTGCTGGTTTCGCCTGTGGTTGAAGCACATTTTTGCTCACACCTCTCTGCTGGAGCAACTGACAGTTATGGGTATCAGCCCTATCTTCCTTCCCAGCACTGGCGATAAACTTTGTAAGTTTATAGCATGTTTGTTTAAGTTTTGAATTTATTATGCCAAATCGAAATTCCTAGGCTAGGCGTGGGTTTTCTGCCTTGCATTGGGATGCGTGCAAATTAAATAAGGGTTTGTTTGGGGTGTTGTTTTGATCGGTTGCCATTGCATATGATGTACGGTGGGTTTGGGACTAGTTTGAGCTGATTTGGATGTAAAATGAGGGAGTTATGAGTATTTTGGCATTTCTCTAGGCTGCTGGTCTGTACTTTCAGGCTGTAGATTGGTTGTAACAGAAATTTATATCTTTATTGTAGAAATTTGCATTACTCTCCTTCTATCATCTCTATTATTGTAAGGTTAGGTAGAAGTACTACTAACCAGTTCTATCTTTGTAATTCTCATCCCGCTGAATAAGTGGAAGAGGCTGGCTTGCCGCTTGATATGCAACAAATTTGTAATTTTTAGTCCTCCCGATGAATAAGTGGTCGAGTGATAAGTTCAATGCTATGGTCCTACCGCTGAAATATGTGGTAGAGTGATTGTTTAATGTAATGTCCTCCCGCTGAAATACGCGGTAGAGTGATTGAACTTCAATTTCTTGTAATTTTCCCTTGGTCGTTTTAGCGTCAAGAGTTTAGTTTCTATCCTACTGGATAAGCAGAAGTGGCTGGCTTGCCGCCCATGCATTGTAATTTTCAGTTTGATTATTGTTGCTGACGATCCCCGGAACATCGTATGCTCTCACCCTCCCAGTCTGGGCTCTCGGTGAACAAAAGGTGGAAGGGTTCCCTTTCAGTTGTTTGGTTTATTCCTCTAACCTTAACAGGTTATTTGTTGTGGATGAATTGTTATTGGCCTAAAAACAAAAAAATAAAATTAGTGGGATATTACAAGTTACATTATAGCTTATCTTCTTTGTTAAAATTATAGCATCGACAGATAAAGAATCAACAATGAAATATATTAGTTTACCACCTCACTATTAATTATCATGATTGAATAAAGAATGCTTTCGATCTGCATGAATTAATATCATATTGATTTCATTATCGATCGAGTAATGATCGATCAACATTGCTTCCATTGTATATATGTTGAATACCTTTCTTATCGGCATATTAAACATATGTTAGTGACTACTTAACTAATAGTAAGTGACCGCTCATAAAACAGTATTCATAATACTATTTAAGTGCCATCGATGAGGAGGCACGTCTTGAGCGGACATACCCCCCCGATACAAGTATATATGCAAACCCGATAAGACAATATTGGGCAATTAAAATCGAACATTCTCAGCCTTGTTTGGACCTGCAAAACATAGTCTTCATTAGAATCATAAATCGCATATATTCAGAAATATTAATTACAATCTATCAACTATCAAATCTGAGAGGAGTACGATCTGCATTTACATGGTATCAGAGCCAGGTTAAGGAGGATCCAAGCAGCAATCGAACTTGAGATATTCAGATTTAAATCTAAGTACATCACATTCCTCTATGGCGAGTGTAATCAGATTTGAAGATAGGCTAGAAGGAGGAAATAACTTCTCATCATGGAAGTTCAGGATTATGATGATATTAAAAGAGAATAAAGTTGAGTCATTTGTGAAAGAAAATAAAGCAGAACCAGAGAATGATCCTGAGAAGATGACATGGATTGAAGGAAATGAAAAGGCCATGAAAATCATAATTGATGGAGTTAGAGATCATATCGTGCCAATCTTGACAAAACATGAGACCACATATCATATGTTTAAGTCACTTGAAAGAACATACAAAATAAATAATTCGAGCAGGATCTTGGCTCTAAAGAACTGTTGATGCATCTAAAGTCACGGAACTACGACTTCATCCGGCCAACGCAAAATAGAAATGCTAAGAATCCTATCCTCTCTTGAGATAAGGAAATCCCTAATGCTGTTTTAATGTGATCAATGGGGATGACCTCAATGTTTTGGTTGTCAGGTCTTGACTGCAGGATAGCTTAGTAGTTGATGTGTTTTGCTAGAAACACAAAGGGGACTTATGGTTAGACGGAATTGGTTTTGTAAGGGTTCCCTAAAGTTTAACAGTCCTTTATCATCTGATTTGCTTCTAATTGATGTTATTTCAGCTTGACTGGCAAGTTTCTTTAATGAAAAAAGAAAAAAAGGGAGGGAAGGATAAAGAGTGAATAAGAACAGCTAATTAATTTAACTAAGACAACATATTTCAACACATAGACGGAAGTCTCAAAATAACTAGAAATTACTTTGCAAGCTAATTAGCACAACTAGGTAAAAACCAGTGCAATCATCTAAGGATTTTGAATTTTCAAGCTTTTAGATACGAATGATAGACTCTTACACCCATTCATCCAAATCTAATAACCGAACTTAGCACAAAAAGGGATCAGACTAAGCATGCAAAGGAAACAATAATCAACTATTTCCTAATGGTATGAACCAAGATTTTCCGTCAAATACATGCATAAATAACTGTCTGAAAGTAAATACAGTTGCAAAAATATGAAAGAAATGGAGAAGAGGACCATGCACTCACAATAAAACAAACACAACTTTAACATCCATTAAATCTTGTATATATTTCGCCAGAGTTTTGGGAACAATCTTTGTTTTCTGCCTACAACAAAGGAGGAATTAACTCCTTTATATAGAATTCCCAAAAATGGATGAATGGCCAAAATTTAAACTTAAACAAGTGGGCTAGAATCATCCTTTATCAATACTAGCCATACCCATAAATGAGAGGCAAAATATCAGAAACAACAAAAGGAGAAACATTAACTACCAAAAAGGTAATCAATAACTACCCAAAAAGATGCTCCAAAAACTGCACATGCTCGAAGCTCAAGATTTATAACTGCTTTGGTAGTTAGGAATAAACTTTGTCTGAAAAGTGCTTTTTAAGATTTAAAAAGAAACTTGCACTTTAGGAAAGCACTTTCTCCTTTCTTGTTGTGGACTCCTTTTCTTGTACCATTCTTCGTTTATCAACGTCTTGCATTTAGCAGGATTCATGTCATAAGCAACCTGTGGCTCATCAATAGTTGTAGCGACAAGATTATTGGGAAACGGGATGTCAAACACCTCCCCAATGGCCTCAGGTGTGAAATCAGCTAGCACCATATTTTCTAAAACCACTAATCTGGTCTCTAGTTGATAATATCTGGCAGCCTCAACTACTAGTTCATAATTCTGCACGGATGGAGGGAAACCTGTTGCCTAAGCAATACCACTCTCCATCATTCGCCTGGGCTTACCATATGCGTTTGGAGAGTGTTAATGCATAATAGCTTCGGTAAGATAAATGATTGAATGAGAGATAAATGAAGTCTCTCATTCAATCATTTATCATATCGATAACTATGATAAAACCATCAAGCAATTGAATCATCCTTGATAGTCATTCTATATTTGTATATGATCAAACTATTGATTAAATCATACTATGCATCTTCCTCATGTTCATCTATCTAATGAATCTTGTATCTAGATGAATATCGATCTAACATAATGATGACTCCGATTAATATATTATCAGATTGCATTAGATCGGGTTGCATATTATATCAGGGTGCATATAGTATATATCGAATGCATATCGGGTAGTATTATGTTAATCACTGATAGTTATCAGTGTGTTAGTCTACACCGATAGTTATCGGTTGTCAAGGCTAACACACTGATAACTATCGGCCGTTAGCATTAACAGCCACCGATATACTATCGAGTGGTAGCGCTTGGTAAACACCGATAATCTTCCGTTATACTCCACACCGATTGACATTTACGTAACATGCAGTTTATTAGTATTAACAATAAGACACGATCAAGTAATGTCTTGATCGGTCATGCCGATCAAGGCATTGCTTGACCGTGCCTTGTTTGTCATATACTTATAGTAAGTGGCATTCGTGAGATAGGACATAGAAAATATTAAATGCTCCTCTCATCTGCCACAAGCAAGAAGATAGTTAGACATATACAATAAGAACGTAATAATACATATCAGATAATAGAAATATATCTTGCATATTGAATTGAGAATTGAACAATATTAACATGGTATCAGAGCCAGGTTGAATCGAACTTGAGGTTGTTCAATTTTATGGAAAATTCATAGCAAAGCATATATTCAACATCAAAATTATTCTAATGGCTAGCGCTATATTAAACATGGCATCAGAACAGGTTCAGTTTTGGGCCAATCTACAGTTTAAAATCCTTGTGATCATATTTATGGTCTCAATCAAGGAATGGTTGATGATCATGATATTATTAGAAATTGTTGCATCGCGGATGCATAGGCATGTCTGTTGACTACCGAGAATATGACAATGGTGTGAGGGCCATCACTATGGAACTCAATGGTGGTCATCAATGAAAAGACATTGGAGATGATATATGGCAAATGGAAAATCATGATTTCCTTCTAGTCTGATTCATAGGAATACAAATACATTTACGTTGCCGCACATATCATATAACCGTCGAATTATGTTTTTAAAGGAACAGACAGAAGCACATTGATTATTATTCACGTGGAGGAAGACCAAATAACATTATAAACTACACTGTCAAGATATGATCATAATCAGCATATCGATTATCATTCACCATGGGGAAGGTTGGATACGATAGGCATCTGATTGTCTAGATTGATCATTAAGCATTGGATGAGCATGAATATCGACATAATAAATCAATTACTTTAATCGGACAAATTTGCAGTTCGGCTTTAAAGCAAAACGACTATGAAATACATTGATCACGACCTTCAGAGACAACAATTATAGGAGTATCGATAAATATAAATTCAGAGATGGGCACTTTTATTGTTAATCGATATAAGGTTATGATGCTGCCAAACCACTGATTGCTAGGGTGTAATCGTGAGTATTTGGAATGTCTTGGAGCAGTAGTGAAATAGAAAACAATTATCGATGTATGATGAATCGATAAGAATGATTAAGATTATCGCCTACCCAAATTTTAAATTAAAAAAAAAAGGAGAAATCTGACTTACTCTTATGACTTTATATGAAGGCAAATTTATCCCTTGGTAAAATCAGGTAAGGATTCTAAGATCTGAATTGAATCCATAGACGAAGACATAAAGAAGACCAGATGGGACATCGATGATATATTAAGTATACAGCAGTTCAAATATATACTGCGGCTTCGGTATGAGTTTCCTATACATAGCATAGTGAAATATATATATCAGGTTCAAGGGTGAAAGATTTGCAGAGAGGTTTAACAATTGAAGATTCGTAAAATGTCAAGTCTTGCAAGCAAAACAATTTATACGAGTACTTGTTAGAGTATTGTGGGTGACAATATAGGTTTATTAAGGCATGTGTATTGATAGAGTTTGTGGGACATGGGATCCTCTTATTGCTTGACACTTCAAGATTGAGGGGCGATTCTCATTTGCTAAGCATAGGAGATTGTGACCACAGTTGGTGTGAGCCTTTGGACACAAATTACAGATTTGAACAGTATGAAGTTTCATTCTAACAAGGCATGTGAACTGAGGCAATTGCTGGAAGTTGGGGAGCCTCTGTTTTTGGAAATTATGAGGTTGGTTGCATAGGATGGCAACATTGAAGGTGATGAAGATGAATCACAGCTACAGGTCTAGTACAATTCATACCAACAATTAAGAGATAAGTATTTATTTGTTTGTTTGTACCCTTAATTAATGATCATGAATTTTATGTGTGGTATAAATTCATGCAATAACATTGGTAATAGTGAATCATGTATGCTTCTAGCATTGGTCTATTTCTCTACAAGTAGCTTGATCCCTTGAACTATTATTAATCTCTCTTTAAAATGCTTCTGGTACGGATCAAGGAGCAAAAGGGTGACGAAAGATTGAATAAAGACTGTATTCAAGGAAGGAAGAACTTGGAAATTGCTGCTATGAGACTGAGTGAGTGGTTGGAGACATTTTTTCAAAAGAGGAGGAGAAATTAACATTCAGAGTGAGTCTGACAATCCATCAGAGGCAACCTTGGATGAGGAGGTCAAGAGATTGATGCAAGAACTTGGGCTTCAGAGGGAGCCACATCATCATGAAGATTTGGTAGATCCTACCATGTATAGGTAGATGATTGGGTCTCTTATGTACCTGGTAAATACAAGGCCAGATATCTGCTATGCAATGAATGCTTTGAGTCAGCTTATGTGTGAGCCAAAGGAGATACACTTGGTTGCAGTAAAACACATTATGAGATATTTACAAGGCACCTTAAATCTTGGTCTCAAGTATGAGAAAGTTGATCTTAATCTACATGGATTCACAGATTCAGATTGGGCTGGAAGTGTGACTGACAGGAAAAGCACCTCTGGGTGTTGCTTCAATTTAGGATCAGCCATGATATCCTGGAACAGCAGAAAGCAGTTTTTTGTAGCACAAAGTTCCACCAAGGCCGAATACATTGCGGCCTCCATGGCTGCCCGAGAAGTAGTGTGGCTTAGAAAGTTACTTGTGGGATTGTTTGGTGATCCTATGAAACCTACTATTATCCATTGCGACAATCAAAGCTGCATAAAACTTTCAGTGAATCCAGTGTTCCATGATAGATCCAAGCATATTGAGATTCCATACCATTACGTGCGAGATATGGTAGACAAAAGTGTGGTCCAATTGGAGTATGTGAATACTGGATACCAAACTGCAAATATTCTAACCAAACCCCTTTCCAGAGTGAAGGTTGATTACTTCAGAAAAGGTTTGGGTATGATAGAAAGGTAATATGTTTTGTAACCTATACTTGAATATCAATAAGATGTTTAATGTGTAAACTTCTTTGTCGTGTTAGGACTTCTATGGGTGTAACCCCCTGTGTTCATATTCAAGAAGTGATGACTTCTCAAATATTGTACACTTGTATGGGAACATCATAAGGTGATGATCTTATGATGTTCAAACCAGTTATCGTGATAGGATCTCTGGTATGTCATGGATGTGCCATGATTGTGTTGTGATAGTACATTTGAAATAGAATGCTAGTGCACTTATCACAACTTGGATATGTTGAAAATTTAATTATTTTCATATGATTATCCTTAAGCATTGTGTGTGTAGACGATACTGATATCACGTGCTTAGGTGATATCATGTCATTACAATATGATTAACCCCTTGTATCACGTGTTTAGGTGATACTTCATATTTGAATGGTATAATCCTATGTAGAGTAAAATTATGAAACCTCATAAGGAATCCTGACCATCATAAGAAATGAGATGATAGATATGGTAACTTTATCTTCCCTAGCTAAGAGGGAGTGTTGATAATATATATAGTGTCGATAGTAATCCTACAGGCCGACTAACTGAAACCAAATATGTAAATAGCCTATTGGCCTTACATATTTGGTAAACCGATTATTTACTATCACCATGCTTTATACATTATTCGTTCAATCCTTATATGCATGATTAATAAGCAAAGTAATATTATTTAAATCTGTATGGGTATTAACCGATTGGGCCTTGATTAAATATCTTTGTTGGCATTGTCCAAATGATCTTATAATGTCCAAACCAGTTATCATTGTGGATCTCTGGTGGATCATGAATGAAGCCATGATTGTGTTGTGGTAAAACATTCATATGAAGTGCTAATGCACATACCACAACTTGGATAAGATGAGAATTTAAATCTTTCTCATATGATTATCCTTAAGTATTGCGTGTTCAGGCAATATTGATATCATGTGCTTAGGTGATATCCTGTCATCACAAGACTGACGTGATGGACATTTGTATCATGTGTCTAGGTGATACTTCATATCATGTGATTAGGTGATATAACATTTGTATAAAGTGTTAGTGCACTTATCACAACTAGGATAAGGTGAGAAATTAATCTTTCTCATATGATTATCCTTAAGTATTGCATGTAGGCAATACTGATATCACATGCTTAGGTGATATCCTATCAATTGCAAGATTGACATAATGAACTCTAGTATCACATGTATAGGTGATATTTCATACCAAATGATTAAGTGGTGTGATTCCCATGAATGACTAAAATGATCACTATCAATTAAATTATAATGCTTGAATATATTGTCTACATTCATCTTACCTAGCTAAGAGGGAGTGTTAATGCATAATAGCTTCGATAAGATAAATGATTGAATGAGAGATAAATGAAGTCTCTCATTCAATCATTTATCATATCGATAACTATGATAAAACCATCAAGCAATTGAATCATCCTTGATAGTCATTCTATATTTGTATATGATCAAACTATTGATTAAATCATACTATGCATCTTCCTCATGTTCATCTATCTAATGAATCTTGTATCTAGATGAATATCGATCTAACATAATGATGACTCCGATTAATATATTATCAGATTGCATTAGATCGGGTTGCATATTATATCGGGGTGCATATAGTATATATCAAATGCATATCGGGTAGTATTATGTTAGTCACCGATAGTTATCGGTGTGTTCATCTACACCGATAGTTATCAGTTGTCAAGGCTAACACACCGATAACTATCGGCTGTTAGCATTAACAGCCACCGATATACTATCAGGTGGTAGCGCTTGGTAAACACCGATAATCTTCAGTTATACTCCACACCAATTGACATTTACGTAACATGCAGTTTATTAGTATTAACAATAAGACACGATCAAGTAATGTCTTGATCGGTCATGACTGATCAAGGCATTGCTTGACCGTGCCTTGTTTGTCATATACTTATAGTAAGTGGCATTCGTGAGATAGGACATAGAAAATATTAAATGCTCCTCTCATCTGCCACAAGCAAGAAGATAGTTAGACATATACAATAAGAACGTAATAATACATATCAGATAATAGAAATATATCTTGCATATTGAATTGAGAATTGAACAATATTAACAGAGAGTATACCCTGTTTCTGAAATCCTGAATGTCTATGTGGCCCAAATCAGTATCACCTACGTTCTCCCATATGCTCTAGACTTTCGACCCCCTAACTCCTCCCTTTGGTATTGGTACTTCATTTTCTCGCCTTTGCGGGGAATGTCAGACTTGGAAATCCAAGATGTTTCGGTTGTACCAGGTGTCTTTGAGGATTCTACCGCCGATCTAGGCATTTATCCTACACAACTGGACATGGATTACGAGAAGAGATGAAGGAAGTGAACGGGTTAGCCAAAAAACAGAGGATGATGTTAGCACATTGTAAAACCAATGATCAAATCGAATTCAAAAAAGCGTGACGCTACAATAAAAGAGCTTGATTGACTGGAAGTGAAACGCTACTTGAAACAAGAAATTAAGTTGGTTCCGTTTAAAATTTGCCACTTGGAGCGAGCTCCAAAAAATGCCACTTCCGACTAATTACGATGGTACAAGCAGATGTTCAACTTTGCAACTGAGGGCTCGGGTGTTTAATGATGGCCAATTTTCGCACTTGTAGAAGAGTTCTGCCTAAGTTCAGTTTAGATATGGAAAATTTCTTGAAGTCTGAGTTTTAGTTCAACGATCAAATTTTCTGGCAGAATTTGCCTTTGCGCTATGTTTAAGGCTTCATAAAATCACAACCTACGAAACTTCACTCTCCAATCCACTGTTTAAACATTGTGACCAATTTTGCACAAATTAAAGACCTAAAGGAGAGAGTCAAATCTTACCTGGCGAATTGCCCAATCGATGAATGATCTTCGGCCGAAAACGACCCTCTACAAATTGCAACTCTTGAAATTTCAGAGACTTGGGCGATTTTGCAAGGTTCAACGCCTTTCACGACTTTAGACAGCAAGGGTTTCGCAAACTTTGAAAGGTCACTGCCCTTCCATTCTTCCTACCTTACGTTTTCGCTTAAGAGGGCTTTTGAAAAATGTTTGATAGCTCCACGATTTTGGATGCTGGGCGATTTTCGGGCTGAAGAGACAAAATGCAAACTTCGCGTTACCTACTCTCTATGATTTTCTCTGTTTTGAAGCCATTATGAAAAAATTACCAAGTTAAAACGCTTTCCCCCACCTTAACTCGCGCTTTCTGGCCTGGAAGGTGTTTACCTCACTGGGTAAACAGGAAGAATACAGAAACTGAACAGCAAAGCACAATGCAATTACAAAGGAAGTACCAGAATAAGCTTTCCATTAATGTCAAAAGATGTTCATATTATAATCTGTCGTCAACATTACATGTCCTCCAACACCCGGAGGTGGTACAATATATGACAGCCGAAGGGGTGCGACACAACCGTCGCGACTCCAACTACCTACCCATCGGCTAACTAACTATCAACAATTAACATTACTAAACTATACATATTTTTCGATAACAGAAGGGAGTTTTCGCAAACTGTTGGAAAGTTAAAACGCCTTTTATATTTTCCGCGATCTAACCCTTCCAGGCGATTTTTAGGATGAAAGGGTAAAATGCAAAGTTTCAAGAGTTATAATGCCTTTACTTATTCGCAATTTAACCCTTCCTGGCAATTTTCGGGATGAAAGGGTAAAATGCAAACTTTACAAATACCTAATCTCTATGATTTTCTCTGTGCCTTGCACGATTTTCACAGGGCAAAATGGAGTTTTGAAAAGTTCATGTTTTAACTTTGCCTACCCATTTTCGGGCTAAAAGGATGAAATGCAAACCTTTTGCAAATGTCTTATTGTGCCTTCCTCCATTTCGAGTCGATAATGCCTTTTGCAAAGTTTTCAAATTTAACGCTTTTTACTTATTCACGATTTTCATGTGTCTGCCGATTTTCGGGGTAAAATGGAGTTTTGAAAAGTTTATGTTAAGCGCTTTTCATTCTCTCCATTTTCGTCTTGGAAGGCACTTTTGAAATTTTTTTAGTTTTAACGTTTTCTTTCATTTGCTTGCCCATTTTCGGGCCAAAACCTATTTTTGCAAACTTGCTAAGTTATGCCTCTTTTTGTTTTGCATGACTTTCACTTGACTTGCGATTTTCGGGTCAAGGGACCACTTTGCAAAGTGTTAAAACGCCTTTTATATTTTTCACGATTTTCGGCCAAAATGGGTGTTCTAAAAAGTTATTAAAAATGCCTTCCCTATTTTGGGCCGATAATGTCCTTTTGAGAAGTTTTTTAACTTAACATTTTCACTATGTAATTGCATTTTCAGGGTAAAGGCATTTTTGAAAAGTTTTTGAAGTTCAACGCCTTACTTCACTTTGGAATTTCGGTCTAGAAGGCCCTTTTGCAAACTTCGCGTTCAACGCCCATCCAATTGACTTGCGATTTCGGCGTCAAAGGCTCTTTTGAAAAGTTTTAAAATTTATAACGCCTTGTGATTGACCAGTGATTTCCTTGTTTGCCTATTTTCGAGGCTTAGGGGAGTTTTGAAAAGTTTATTTTAAAAGTGAAACGCCCTTTCTATTTGCAATTTCGGGCTAGAAGGCCCTTTTGAAAAGTTTTAAAGTTTAGCGCTTTACTCCTCATTTTCACCTAACTTCCCCAATTTCCGGTTGGGAGGATAAAATGAAAAGTTTGACGTTAAAAGCCAAATTCGGCCTTAAAAGCCATTTTGCAAACCCAAGGACAACTGACACTCTTGCCTATTTAGCTGATTTTCAGGCTTATGCTAAAACTAGTCTCCCTTGGAAGAAATCTTGAATATTTCAGATGGTGAGACTCTCTGCAAATTGACCCCTTGGCCTTGCGACTTGAATTAGCACGCACCCCAAAACTTAATGGTTGCACAACTCATGATTCAATCCTCTTATCCCAAAGGGGATCGTTGCTGACCCCCCTACGAACTCCTCAAGACTGGAGGAAACGAGTGGGCTCACTCTCCTATAGGATCATTACTTCACTACTACCTGTTGGATCTCCCAAATGGTGGATAAAAATCAAAATCCTACACCGAGCAAGACGAAGACTGGAAAAGAAACGAGGGGGACCCTGTCGGCGACAGGGAGTGTGTGCAACGCACAACAAGAACCTTGGCTCTAAAGAGAGAAATCAATCGTATAAGTATGAACAAAGGTGAATCTATCAACGCATACCTTATGATAATATCTACAATAAGGGATCAACTATCAAAACTTGGATACTAGATTGAAAGTACGAAGCTAACACTTATTGCCTTAGATGGTCTACCAAATTCTTGGGAGACATTTGTTCAAGGCATTAGTGCAAGGTCTAAATTTCCAAAGTTTGACCGGCTAAGATCAGACTGCCTTCAAGAGGAATCGAGACAGACAAAGAAGGGATTCAATCAGAAGAACGTAGATGAAGATCTCCATGTCTTGAATGCTAATTCTCACAAGAAAGGAAAGAAGAAGCACTTCAAGAAGAGGAAAAGCCACCATAGGAAGGGTTCATCCAAGAAAGATGTTTCACAAATCCAATGTTTCAGATGCGATCAATATGGGCACTATGCAGTCAGATGTCCTGATAGAACAAAGCAACAAGTATCATTTGCCAAAGTAGGAAAGTCTAAGACAGAGCATGAATCCAAGAAATATGTATTCTACTCTGCACTTTCAAACCAAGTATCAAATAAATCCAACACTTGGGTTATAGATAGTGGATCATCAAGACACATCACTGGATTCAGGGAACTCTTAGACTCCATGGTAGAAGAAATTGATGAGGAAGTGACAATTGGAGATGACTCTACACATCCAGTCAAAGGTGTTGGAACATGTATCATCAAATTGAAGTCCGGTATCTCTATTCAACTCATCAGTGTATTGTTTGTACTAGGTATCAAGAGGAACTTGGTTTCCATATCTGCACTTGAAGACAATGGATATAGGGTTACCTTCATGGTTAGTAAAGTGTTGGCATGGCCAAAGAACTCTACTATTAAGAAGGTTCAAACCATAGGTTGTAGACAAAGATATCTATATAAATTATGTACTGAGCCAAATCTTGCCCTAATTCATGAAATTGCAAACTCTAATGAAATATGGCATAGGAGATTAGGACACCTCCATTTTTCGTGCCCTATCTTCTATGGAAAACTAGTCACAAGTTTACCCAAACTCAAACAATATCATTCAGGGGCATGCAAGGGGTGTGCCTTAGGGAAAAACACAAAAGGGTCTTTCCAAAGTAGTTCTAGTAAAACAAATGATGTATTAGAATTAGTCCACTCAGATTTATGTGGACCCATGTCTGTACCTTCTTTAGGGGGTTTCCTATATTATGTAATTTTTGTTGATGACTTCTCTAGAAAGACCTGGATCTATTTCCTCAAATGTAAAGAATTTGAGGAGATCCTTAAAAGGTTTAAGGAATTCAAATTCCTTAGAGAAAAATCTTCTGGGACGAAAGTTATAACATTAAGGACAGACAATGGGAGAGAACACACATCAAATATTTTTAAAGAATTTTGTAAAAATGTTGGGATTAAGAGAGAGTTCATTGTACCCTACAACCCTCAACAAAACGGGGTTGCTGAAAGGAAAAATAGAACCATTGTAGAAGCTGCTAGGGAAATGTTACTTGATCAAAACATAGAAACATCACTTTGGGCAGAAGCCTCTAGTACTGTTGTTTACATACAGAATAGATGTCCTCACTCCCATATTGATGACAAAACTCCTGAAGAAGCTTTCACTGGTGTAAAACCAAACATCAGTCACTTGAGGATATTTCGTTGTCCTGTCTACATTCATGTGCCCAAAGAGAAAAGAAATAAGCTAGAACCTTCTGGGAGAAAAGGTATTTTTGTAGGCTATAGTGAAACCTCCAAAGCTTATAGAATATATGTGCCTGGTTAGAGACAGATTGAACTAAGCAGAGATGTAATTTTTGAGGAAGACATAGCTTTTAAAAGAGCTAGAAATTCTATTATATATATATATATATATATATAAAACATAATTAAACATTTTATTATTATTAATGAATATAATAATTATTAACAAATGATTATTTGAAATTATTAAATATTATTGTTTAATTAATATTTCATAATATTCTTTAATCATATAAATGAAATCAGAAATAAATAAAAGAATAATAATAATTAATTATGGAAGGGTGTCGTTGGAGTAATAAATCGAATTGTTTAAGTTGACGGGAGATGTTTCTTAACATCCAAGGAACGCAACTATTCAATAAGCGGAATATAAGATGGCAATTGAATCCATCCAAGCAGATATGGATTTTGGGGGAAAATACTTTAAGAAGAATAAACAAAGAAAGGAAAGGCCGACCCCTACAGTACGTGTAGCAAATGACAGGCAGAAACGTCTTTGTTCATGGTGGTATGCATAGGGATGTGTCAATACATATGCTTCAAATCCTGATAATGTTTTATGCAGAATATCAATATAGACTGCAATACGTATGACAGCCATAGTTAATATACAATGGTAGACCAGATCTAACAAACGTCTGCCTTTATAGCCAAAATTATACAAAAAAACTTATGTTTTTAGGCAGGGGAATTGGACTGTAAGGACAGGAAAATACAGGAGGAAGAAGAGGTCAGCATTCATGTTGACTGGGAACTTTACGGGTATGAATATAAGGTGGCTAATAATATCATTCAACGCAGTTTAATAATGTTAATATAATTTAACATTGCTAATACAATCAATATTATGAATACAATTTAATACAATTAAAACTAATGATACAATTTTTTAATACAACTGAAACAACAGTCATTAACAATGAATTCTAAATTCATATAAGAGACATAAGAATATAAAATAAATCTGGATGTACTATTTAATTAAGGAAACATAAAGGGGAATTAAGAGCAGATGGAAAGGGGGAAGAATGATAATGTGTCTTATGGAGAACTTAATAATAATATAATGATTATAATTACCATAATATTTTAATAAGGACTATTTAGCAGTAAAGTATATAGTATACTACAATCTAAAAATAAATAATATATATATAGAAAGAGAGATGGTAACTTGAATGAACAAGTAAATCTGAGATTAAAAATAAGATTGATTTATCAAATCAATATCAGAAAGAAGATTATGTTATCATTGATTGAATTCATGTTAAGATAGTTTTGTCTCCTAATCACCTTAGTTTAAGTCATAAGTTTGTTGAGATGGATTCATTATGGTTAAAACATGCCTAAACCTAGTAGGGGACATTACACAGATTGAAGACCTGATCGCAATTAAAGCTGGGAACAAGGAGCACGAGATCAAAACCACAGAACGCAAGACGAAGCACGGGGAAGCGCACCACCGCTGAATCAGAGTTGAAGTCCACCAGCCAGACCAAAGACAAAGAGCACACAAAATGCTACAAATATGCATTCTCAGAAAGATACATAGCTGGAGGAAATTCCAGAAAATCAATCTGAAAACTCAAGTGTTTAATGTACATGACTACCTGTGGGCCCCATCTAATGTATTCAAAGCAAGGGGACGCAGGTCAGTTGTTTCCAACTACCAGGTTAACTGAATTAATGCCAAACAGTTGTAGGTAGTTGAGAATGTGGTTGGGAGGATAACTGAGGGTTGAATGGGCATGGGTTAAAGCTACCAAGTTCTAGAAGGCAGATCAGGACTGTTGGATGCAGTCAATCCTGGCCTCTGGTTCAATTTGTTAAATCTATAAATGGCAGGATGCCTCTCATTGTAAAGGGTTAGATAGTTAGAAGTTCTGTTAGATAATTAGATTTCTAGAAATTAATAGTTAGATAGGTTTCAGTAGTTTTCAGATTAGGAGTAGCACAAAATGTTGCAGAAATTGTTGTAATAGTAGATGAAATCAATATATGGACATTGATTTGGTGTTTATCATCTTGGTTTTATTCTATTTGCATGGTTTCTTTCAGCTATTTAGAATTAGAGTTCAGTGATTTCAATGGCAAAATGTGGAAGGTATTTGATGCATTTCAAATTCATACCATTAGGGGCCTACTGATTGTAGGTCACCGTGCATGGTTAGTCTGAACCCGAACTGTGCTTAGTTCAACTACAGGTGTTTGTCTTAGGTTGCACCAAAATTGGGTGCCTAAATGAATGTCTCTGATCTGAAAATTCTTCTTCCCTTGGAGATTGCGCTGTTCTTTTCTAGTTGTGAGGGTGTCTTTGGCGAAACAAGAATCCGTTTATGGAAATCTATCTACCCGCTACACTAGTCATTCTTATCACTGTCCTTAGGATCCCTAAACCCTTCCCTTTTGCTTTTATTTCCCATTTCAAGAAACGCAGCAAACCAACTTGTTGTATATGTAAAGCCCCTTGTGCTGCCAACAAAACACATCAAACCACTGAGTTATCCCACAGTCACAAACTGACATTTGGAACCTTGAGGTTATCCCCATTGATCAACTAAAACAAAATTAGGGATCCCTTATATCAAGAGAGGATAGGATATTCAACGAGAACTTTCTAGTCTGCGTTGGCCAGATAGAGTTGTAGCAATACAATTTTAGCTAGGTCAACAGGTAGGTAAGAAGATTATTTTTATTTTCTTGTTAAGAATTATCTCTTTGATGAAATAACTAGTTAACTGAAAATGTGAATTGAGAAAAGGATGATTGTATTAGAGATTGATATAGATGCAAAATGAATTTGTTTTAAATCTATTTTCTATCTTTATTCTTTTATCTTTTCCCCTATCCAAAAATTGGAGAAAGAAGCCTTTTGTTTCATTTAAACCCTCTATTGTGTGTTGGCACTTTGGAGAAAACTTGCTTGGAGGAGGATTTGGTTACTTGTTTGGTTTTGCCTTGCCACTTTGGAAAGCTTTTTTATTGTCAAGATACTTTCATCTTTGTTTACACTTAAAGGAAAGTGTATTATGTGCATTCTTTCTTTGGAAAGAAGCAAGGGGTTGTTATTTACATTTTGGGAACAAAATGAGAGGAAGGTTGTGTTGTTGTGTGGTAACAAAATGATGTAGTTTTTTTTTTTAAATTGAGGAGAAAAGGTAATCTTGGTTGTTAAATTAGATAGCATTGGTCGAATGAACCAAATGTCTAATTGGCCTCACGGCCTTAGACATTTGTATCGTATTTATCCGTATATCTATTCTTCTATTCTGATCACATATAGATATATATTTATGCAATCATTTAAGTATTGATTTAGTAATAATTAATATTATGAATAATTCATAAACAGCCTTGTGATACTAGTTATTCATAATATTAATCATATAATAGTATTTCATTAATTAATATTATTGGTTCATGCCAAATGGCGGCATATAACTATCAGTTTGTTTAACTGATTGCATCTATTAAAAAACCGATGATATTATCAAGTATCGTTCTCTAGTTAACCAACGTCACTCCACGTAGGAATCATGACTCCTTGGGGAATCATGTCGGTTCCACAAGGAGTCGTGACTCCTTCATGGACCAACATTGCTACATATACCTGGCTGTCGATAGAAGCAAAGGAAGTAAGACGAATATACATTGCAGATCGACTTTCCATCACAGTTCATATAGAGACAGCCATGCAGATTAACTTGTATGTGAATTACGTACAGCTGTAGAGGTAATATTAGCTTGTATGTGAATTATGTACAGCCGTAGAGTTAATATTACTTGTATGAGAATTACGGTTTACACTGTAATCTGCAACTCAGATTAAAGGCAAAGTTGAAACAATAAATAAGTGCAATCAATATATAACACAGCGAACACTGATCATATATGCAATGAACCCTTTTACTACAAGAAAATTACTTTGGGTGTTGTCAATGTTGAACAGTCGATAATAATATATGCAGAAATAATATATACTGAGCATTACAATAAGGTTATGAAACTGCTGCAGCAGATCGTTTATTGTTGTTGATTAATATACATCATTTGAACTGAGGATAGTTCGAATTAGTTTATATAGTCTGCATATTGAATCATAAAGTAATTTGTAGTATAACTATCAAATAAATGACAATAAAATTTAAATATACCATATATAAATCTGGTCAAACTTAACATTGGTATATATCTTTAAAGGCCAAAAACTTGTGAATCGGTAACACTATATTGTTACTGACAGCTATATTATTACTGATAAAATCTCTCACAATAAATGTGAGGTTACATAGAAGTCCCAAAGTGGCTAAAACTAGGCAATTATCCAGCATAAGACTTTATGGTGATATGAGATTAGAATCTATGTAAAGTTTCATTACGTTGAATTGCAAATGCCTTATCCTTGACTTGAAAAATTCCAATGATAATGGTTTTCTTGGAAGTCTATATCATACCATTACTAAATTTCTAATAGGTTGGTAAAAAGAATCATGCTAATATTTGAATAAAGTTGCTATGCCAATAGTTATGGTAGCCATCATTAAACTGAAATAACTGAGATTGATTGTGATTTCATGTGGAGCATGCTACATGTCTTACCTTTGGCTAGTATAACTAATTAACCCTATGAAGAACTATTATAGTTTGAATTGTTATCTTTGAAAATTTGTTGACACGGGCTCCATGTGTGGATACAATATATTAGTCAATATAAAAGAAGCAAATTTTGTCATTCTACATCTAGTAAATGTGTAGCTCTAAACCACCATATGATTGGAGCATTATTCTAGTTGCCTCATAAATAAAAAACCCAAGAAAATAAAACTGAACATTTCTTTCCAAATCATATCATGATAACATGAATAAAATAGTAATTGGAAAAACAATCATTATACCTAGACATTAAAATTTCTAACAATTATTCAAAATGATAAAGGAAACCAAATTTATAGATTCTATCTAGCACTTCGAAAAAACAATAAAAAAAAATTCAATAAATATTGCAACAAGGAAAAATTATGTAATCAAGATACCTCATTCGTTTGATATAATCATATAATGGAGTAAGTTCTCCTTTGTGAGCTATACAAGCCCTCCTTATTGGAGGCAATAAATCTTTAGGGCTTTTTGAAGAAGCCATGTCCCCAATAAATTGGCAAAGAACATCACCAAAATGCTTGGTTGCCTTCAGCAAGAGACAACAATTCATGTTGGTATTCCAAATGGTATAACAAACCATCAAATAACCATTTTTTATTAGTTTGTCATTATCTAGTACACATGATCTTTCACATGAAAATATTACGAAAGATGAAATATGAAGTAACCTCTTAGTCAAAATTTATCACTACCTCTTTTGCAAGCTCTGTAGGAAGGATGTCAACTGCCAAAAATATAACTCCATCCCCATGCATGTCTTCATGATAGGAACCGTTTATTGGATCATATCTGCAATAGGAATTCAATTAACTCTTACTATCTTAAAATAAAGTCACGGGCTCACAATCACAGCAATACATAAGCTTATGACTCTTTAAGATGCTATGAAAATTAGTCTAGGGAAATGACATACATGATACAAAAATCCATTTGTTCCCCTCAAACATGTTCACTACATAAATTAACATAACGCACAAAGATTTGCAAACGACAATAAAGGTTCTCAAAGAGACACTAATGCCCACAAATGTTTTATAGGATTCTCAAGGAGAAATAGAAAGGGTTAATTGTAGAAATATCCAAAGGGATAGATGGGAAACCATTGCTAAGATGCTTAAATTCCTACAAGAGGGTCTTTCTTACAGAAATGCATGCTATAATATAAGTATAGGTAATTATGATTATGATGTTGTGAAGAGCATAAATTTTTGTTTCAAACTTGGTCATTATCATCACAAGTTACCATTTATTTTCTTGAGATTGCAATTAAAACACTTACTAGCTGCATCAGGTAGAAAAGAACCAACATGATAAGGAATTGATTTTCTTATTTAAAAGAAAACAATTTGGGCTCAATGTGTTTAGGAAGGTTTTTAATGCATCAAAGTATATTAAACTAATTAAGCCCAACAATTTTCAGTAAGTAGCATATTCTGAGATTATTGAACTTGTGATGCCTTCCACACACTCCCAGTCTCCGACAGGGACCCCCCTCCCTTTTGCCCACTTCGTCGGAATCCTAAGGCAATTTTGTCCTTCTAAGAGAGAAAGAGAGAGCTTGGAGCTAAAGCATGATAAGAACAAGGTGAGTGCACACCTATGCATCTGAATCTAAGAATCAAACCTCACCATATGAAGAAGAGCCTTCAAAGACCAAACTTCTAATTGACTAGTCAAAACTTTGATTCTTGCAAGCAATTTGAATTAGGCTTTATTTCCAAAAAGATTCCCAGTGCCTAACTTTACACCAAAGTTTTCACGGAAGCAATGAAAAGTTAAGTCTTTAGTAAAGGTAGCCCCAAATTTGGTATTTTCACATAATGTGAATAATACTAATTCCGAAAACTTTTCCAAATTCCTAAGTTTACCCTGAATTTTGCAAAGGTACCCTCAAAGGCTTAAGTTTTAGCAAATTGTTTAAAGGATCGGTGAAAACTTTGGTACTTCCCATCCAAAATACAATAAGCGTATTCCCTTTCTTCTTCCTAAGTCTTAGGTTTCAGCTGAACTTTTTAGTTTTCTTTAAAAGATCAAGTATCAAGTGAAAGAGGTCCAAATTTTGGTGTTTGCAATCATAAATGAAATAAGTCATGTTTGTAAAAGTCTTCCCTTAGCCGAACTATATACCGAATTTATCATGGCAAGTCTTAAAAGATCGGATTTAAAGGTTGAAGTTTAAGTAGCATTTTAAAACATAAAACTTCAAAGTCATCCTTGGCATCAAAATATTGAAAAGCGCCTATTCCCAAAGTTCTTCCAAACGTTGAAGTTCATACTGAACTTCATTTTAAGACATTAAAGGTCAAATTGTAAGGTGCGAAACTGAAAAGTTCGGTCTTTGCAAATGAAAAGGGCTTAAGGCGTTAATCCCAAAATGGTTCCTTTCACTGAACTTACACCAAAAATCCTTTCAAGCTTAATTTTAAAGCCATGTTTTAAAAGGCGAACTTCAACTTTGGCGTTAGCAAATAAAATGAGCTTATTGCTAAAACTTCTCACCACCGAAGGCTCCTTTCATAAAAGCAATTCAAACCCAAAGAATAGTGCCAAAACAAAATAAAATTGTTGCAAAGACAAAAAAATGATTCTGAACAAATCGCATAGAAGAAAAAAACAATTAAGGAGAAATCGCATGAGAAAAAAATCGATTTAAAGAGGAATCGCACTGAGAGGTAAATAATTGCAAGCCAGGAAGGATCACGTGAAGCTAGGTGATCTGCAACAAATCACATAGGTGCAAGAATAGTTGAAGGGTGCCAAAAAAAGAATCATTGCAGAGTGAAAACAAATAGTAAAGAGATCTTATCGCCTAAGAAAAGCATGAAAGAAATCCTTGCAGCCAAATCAAGCCAACGAAGTAGAGGCGTTGTAGAGAGAAATGCACCTAGGAAGAAAACCGATTCAAAGAAGAAATTGTGTGGGAAAAGGAATCACCAAGCAAACAGAAATGCATCATGAGGGATTTTTTCCAAGTTATTTTTTTGTCTCACCCCATATTTAATCCTGGAAGGATCCATCGTAATTTGCGTCCATTTCCACAGGATAAATGCCTCCTAAGGAAGCTAGGTAAGCTGACCTCACATTTAATCCTGGAAGAATCCATCGCAATTTGCGTCCATGTGCGTAGGGTAAATGCCTCCTAAGGCAGCCAACACTTCCAAGGCACCTGAGACACCAAGTACATCCAAGACATCGAAAATAGAAAATCACCGCAAACTAGACAAGATGAAATATGAATATCAAGGAGTACTGTGGGAGAGGATGTATGGCCCAAACCCAACCTAGAGGGCACAAATGATGGTCCAGAGCGGCATAGCATAAGCTACTAGTTTCCCACAGGCCATTCAAAATTATGAATTAATTGTGGGGTGTGCTAGGCACTATATACCCACTTCAAGGCTGGTTTTTGTCAATGAGATGACCATAGTAGATTTCACACCCCTAGCCATCACGGAGGCTTTTGGCATTCCAATTGTTGAGGATATGATAGTTGTGCATATGGAGGAGGCCCAAGGATTGTTTGATCAAAACCAGCCAAATGCAGGAACAAGATGAATGATAACTGGGATAGAGAAAGGAGGCCTCACCACACCAAGATACCCAAGAAGATCTATAGAAGTGAGTTTAATGAGGAATTTCAAGATATGGTCGCCCTCCTCAACCGGGTCATGGGATTACCACACTCGAAACATGTTTGAGGAGTGGATGTTTTATTATGTAGAAGAAGTCTTTGGAGGCAAACTCATGACAAATTGAGCCCAGATCATAAGTGACAACATCCACGGGTAGCTGGTGCACTTAGCAAACAAGAAGACATTCACCATGTCCTCCTATGTGGTATACATGTTGGATCAGCACACCAGACATATTGGGCTGATCTGCCTTGGTGAAATTGGAAATGGGGAAAGGTAGATCAAGGTCCATGAGTGTTTACCCCAACCACACTTTCATAACATCGGCCAAAGGGAGAGAAATAACGTAGCTTATGCACTAGGCCAGTATGAGAGGGTAAATGATGCCTTCACCATGTGAATTGTCTAAATAATGCAAAAAGGATTGTAGCAAAGGTTGTCCAAGTAGGCAATAGCACTAGTGAAAACGATACGGAACTTGGTTTATACAGTTTCCCAGGTTCTCTTATTTGAGAATTTTTGGATTTGAAGACTCTTTGTATAGGCTCCCCAAGTACCCTACGGATAAATTAGTCCTCCTAGAGGTAACAAGACAAGTGACCGCAACAAGAAGGGTGTTGAGAGAGAACAAGGTCACGAGGGTATCATTTCCAATGGAAATTGGGGATAGAAACGTTTATGCAAACTACTACCCAAGCGGATAAATAAACAGAGGAACTAGCATCTGTAATGTCCCCTTCTCACTGATGTTCTTTCAGAGGTCCATTAGCCTATTCCTGAGACCCGTAGGCTAGGTGGAATGAGTAATCAGGGTCTAGCATCGATGAAACAAAGACTTACTATTTTTAGTAAGTCAGGGGATGACCGTTCTGGTGCCATTGTCCGACCGAACACTCCTTGCTTTGCCTCTGGACGCGATGATCATATTTTTCTGAGCATTAATTCTTGACTTACTATTTTTAGTAAGTGGCTGGGTGGCACATTTCTATTTTTGGCAGTAGTCAGGGGTTTGAATTCTGCAGCAGTTTGTGGTCGTCTGGGTTCAGTTTCATCTTGGAGGTGATAATAATCAGTGCGGGAGATATTTGCAACATAATTAAATATTATTTCCTTTCCTAAGGTTAATATTTAATTAATCTATTTATTGGCTGCTGGTTTATTAAATTTGGGATTAATGCCTGTTTAATCCTAAGTTTGGGCGAAATTCAATTATTTTATGGGATGTGAAAGGTTTTTTTAAAAGGGATATTATTTCACTTTACATCGCCATTTTGTGCCTAAGTGTCCAACGTGGGTCCTCCCCTCTCTTGGGCGTGACTTTTGACTTAGGGAGTTGGGCGCTACTCTTGGGTCCACATGAAAGTGGAATGAAATTCAAATGCAAGCGTGGAATTTGGAGGGATGTCATTTGGATTTGAAGAATGAAGTTATAAATATGAGGCTTGGGTTCCCATTTGCACTATCTTGAAAATCTGTAATGTTATGCTGCCGGATTGGCGACAGAACTTGAGGCTTCGAAGTGCGTCTCCCTAGTGCTACCCGGTTTCGTACTTGAAATACAGTACCTAGTTGTGCCTTGTATTCTCCTATCGCTTTCAGAGCTTTGCCATAGACATCTTGGTGTTGCAACGATTCTGGACTTGCTGGTTTTGCCTGTGGCTGAAACCCATTTTTGCTCACATCTCTCTGTTGGAGTGTCTGATAGTTATGGGTATTATTCCTATCTTCCTTCCCAGCACTGGCAAATAAGTTTGTAAGTTTTTAGCACATTTGTTTGAGTATTGATTTAATTATGCAAAATCGAAATTCCTAGTCTAGGCGTGGGTTTTTTGGGTTGCATTGGGATGCGTGCAAAATAAAAAGAGGGTTGTTTGGGGTGTGGCTGTGATTGGTTGTCATTGTATTGGATGTATGGTGGGATTGGGCTTGATTTGAGTCAATTCGGGTAAGAATTGAGTGAGTTATGAGTATTTTCATGTTTTCATGGGCTGCTGGAACTGTACTTTCAGCCTGCAGAGCAGTGTAACAGAAAATTACAGTATTGTGTAGAAATCTGCAGTTAATCTTCTCATCTCATCTCCATATTGTAAGGATTGTTTCAGTAGTACTGAGCATCCCATTCTATCTGCTTATTTTGTAATTCCCACTGCATAAGTGGAAGAGGCTGGCTTGCCGCCTTCTCAGTTTTGTAATTCAGTTTTCTTTGATAAATAGTCCTCCCGCTGAAATATGCGGTAGAGTGATGTTTTAATGTAATGTCCTCCCGCTGAATAAGTGGTCGAGTGATAAAGTTCAATGTTTTGGTCCTCCCGCTGAAATATGCGGTAGAGTGATTGTTAATGTAATGTCCTCCCGCCGAAATACGCGGTAGAGTGATTGAACTTCTATTTCTTGTAATAGTTCCCTTGGTCGGTTTACCGCCAAGAAGTTTAGTTTCTATCCTGCTGGATAAGCAGAAGGGGATGGCTCGCCGCCCATGCAGTTGTAATGTTCAGTTTGTTTATTGATGCTGACGATCCTCGAAACACCGTATGCTCTCACCCTCCCAGTCTGGGCTCTCGGTGAACAAAAGGTGTAAGGGTTCCCTTTAGTTGTTTTGCTTATTACTCTAACCTTAACGGGTAATTGTTGTGGATGAATTGCTATTGGCCTGAAAAAACAAAAAAAAAATTAGTGGGATATTACAGCATCATATGGTCTACGGGAGCAAACTAGCAGGAAAAGCTATGAGTAGGACAAAAAGCCTATAGGAGGCATTACAAGCACAAGGTTGACATAGAAGACTATTGGGCCTGCTACAACAATGATTTTGAGGTCTGAAGGAGGGAATGTCCTCAGCTAAGCCTAAACCAAATAAGAATAAATGAGTAGGCCTGAGTGACTAATCAGATGGACGATGATAGAGATTTTCTATAGCATCCCATATATGTTTCTGTCAAGGATCGATTTCCAACCTTAATTGATTGATTGCAAGATCCAATCACTAGCTTAGAGGTGATAATGAGGGGGCCGAAAAGATACACTAACGCTTGGATACACCAACAAACTTAAGAATTAATGTGTGAAGGTGTGAAGTTTACATATAACCTGATGGGAGGCCTTGAATCACAATCCTTCAAGAGTGATGAGGAAGCGCAAGCCATAGCCCAAGAGGATGAAGAAAATGAAGGTAGCAAAGAAGAGCCTCCAAAGAAAAAAGAAAAAAAAGCTCGTCAAAGAGAAAAAGGAAGCTAGGAAGTCTAGGAGGAAGAATAAATCATCACCTGAGGGTCCTAGTCATAAGAAGTTGAAAATAAGGTGGCCTTCGACTACAACTACCTCCCAAGAGGATTCCACTGTTGCAAGAAATACAACTGATATAGAACGCATGCTTACTCCTATGCTACAACTGGAGGTAGTCTTTGTAGAGGCAACCAATCCAAAAAAGATCGATTTCCAACAACAAGAAATACAAATCATTGACCTAGAGGACCCTGCTAATGAATCTGAGAAAGGGGAAATCCTACCTGTGGGGTCAGATATTATAGAAGAGGACACAGATAGAGGCATAAAGTAGTAGGAAACAAAAGTGCATCAAGAGTTGTTGATGAAGTTGGTGAGAGCTCAATTGGAGGGAAGGAACAAGATACTGCTAAAAATCAACCTCCCCTTATGGATAAACATGAGAATGTAGACACCAAATCAACTGTAGTTTCTGAAGCATAGGGGAAAGAGATCATAGCCACCTCCATCCAATCCACACCTCATGTATGGTTACAGACTGTTGTGACGTTTTCACACATTGCCCCATTGCAAATGGGGACCCCTGCTTTTTGCTTTCTAGGGTTTGTTTTCTAGGTTTTTTTTTAGGGTTTTGTCAGTTGGCCTTTGCATTTTGAGTGCTGTTGGGGAGATCAATAGGATAGCAAGTCCGGCTTGAGTGATATCCTGATCCTGAAATTTGGCTAAGTCTGAAAGTCCTGATCCTGAAATTTGACTAAGTCTGGAAACTGAAAAACCTCAAAAAACTTAAGTCTGGAAACTGAAAAACCTCAAAAAACTAGATTTTGCAATATAACTCCTGGAGGTCTGAAACCACTCTCAAAAAACCACTCTTATACTTAAATGTTATATTCCATAAAAATTATCCTGATAGAGAGTTCAAAAAGTCAAAAGGCGCTCTTGTCCCTCTCCAAGGGTCCAAAGCGAAAAGTGCTCCCGTCCCTCTCCAAGGGTCCAAAGCGAAAAGCGCTTCCGTCCCTCTCCAAGGGTCCAGAGCGAAAAGCGCTCCCGTCCCTCTCCAAGGGACCAAGGCGAAGTGCTCCCGTCCCTCACTGAAGGACAAAGGCGAAAAGACTTATTGGAGCCATTCCTGACCTTGTTTGGTCAAATTCAAACATCAAAGGCATGGTGAAGGACGAAATGAACATGATAGAACATCCAGACTTGATCAAAGACAATGAAATGATGGAGTTTTTGTCTAGAAAGGTAAAAGCGCTCCTGTCCCTCACTGAAGGACCAAAGCACTTTTCTTTATATGCACAATTTTAGACCTTTCTTAGACATTAACTTCTATTCATAGCATGAAGTAAGATGAAATCTTCCCTAGCAAAGGAATTTCGAGGTGGAAAGTGAGACAATTTGGCTTAGAGCGCAAAAAGTGCTCCCGTCCCTCACTGAAGGACCGTGCCACTTTTTTCAAATTTGCACTATCTTTGCAAGGTTAAGGTGATTTTATGATTTGAAGAGGTTAAGGGAAGCATGTTTTGTCCATTGAATATAATTTAAGCAGTCTACAAAGGAGAAAATCAACCCAAATGACAAAAAGTGCTCCTGTCCCTCACTGAAGGACCGTGCCACTTTTTCAAGTTTCTCTTCTTTGTTTGATATTTTATGGCAAAACTTGGCTCGGATAGGAGGGAGAAAGGATGTTTTATGCATTAGATGCAATCGAAAGTTTAAAAGACAAAGAAGTATGCCAAGAAGTCAAAAAGTGCTCCCATCCCTCACTGAAGGACCGTGCCACTTTTTCAAGTTTCTCCTATTTGTTTATATTTTATGGCAAAACTTGACTTGGATAGGAGGGAGAAATGATGTTTTATGCCTTGGACGCAATTGAGAGGTTTAAAGAACAAAAAATTATGCCAAGATGTAAAAAGTGCTCCCGTCCCTCACTGAAGGACCAGAGTGCTTTTCTAAAAATACAAATTTCTTGCAAAGGCAAGGCAAGTTGCGTGATTGAAATGAATGAAAGAAGGCAAGATTCATCCATTGAAGATAATTTCGAAGGCTAGCAAAGGACAGATAAGCTTGTAATTGCAAAAGTGCTCCTGTCCCTCACTGAAGGACCATGCCACTTTTTCAAAAGTGCTCCTGTCCCTCACCAAGGGACCAGAGCACTTAACATGTTATCTTGCTTTTCTCACCAATTTTGGACGAATTGAGGCTAAGGCGCAAGTTTGAAAAGGTGTTTAAAATGCCTTGAAGTGGAATTGAGATGCGAGAGTTGCAAATTTTGACAACAACTAGCAAAAGTGCTCTCGTCCCTCACCAAGGGACTAGAGTGCTTTTTCCAAATATGACCATTTACCTTGCATTTTGAAATGATATTTTTATTACCAAGGCTCAAGATGGTGTGAAATGTGATATTCTACGCCTTGAGGGTAAATTGAAGATTAATATGATCAAGAATTCATGCAATGGACTCAAAGTGCTCCCGTCCCTCACTGAAGGACCGTGCCACTTTTTTTTGAAAACAACAAATTCCCTCCGAGATTATGCTAAGGCAACGTTGTATGAGATGGGAAGAATCTTCTAAAACATGGTGAACAAAGGTTTGACTCCAAAAAATTGAGAATCCTAGCCTAAAAATGAAAAAGTGCTCCTGTCCCTCTCCAAGGGACCAGAGCGCTTAACATGTGCATTCTTTATTTTGCAATATCCCAACGATTAACATCCTCCAAATCGCATGAAATGCCAAAATCATCAACTTCGAAATATTTGAAAAAAGAATTGGCATTTAATAAAAGCGCATAGCATTTAATAAATAATTTTAAGCCTTAGAAAATTGATTTTTTTTATTATTATTAAGGCATTTAAAATTAATTTTTTATTAAATTAAAATTGAAAATGGAGCGCTTGAGGTTTATTTTCATTCATTTTATCAAGTCGGCCTATGGGGAAATGAAATGGTGAGCGCTCTATATATTTGGGGCATGTTTGTTCATTATTCAAATCATTCACTCATTATTTCAAAGTGCGATTTGGAGAGCAAAGAAGAAGTGCGAAATCTGGTCTAGTTGGAGCAAATTATCCCAAGTGTTAGAGGCTTAAGGAAGTGGAATTGATGCTTGAGAAGACTAAAGGAGGCACATTTTGCTAAAGGAAGAGCTTTGATCTACACTTTACCTAGCAAAATTCATCTATTTTTACATCATTTCTTAGAGTTAATTCTCAAGAGGAGGTATGGCAAAATCATCTTGACACCCTTATTCAAGGTTTGATTTTTTTAGACATTTTTTAGAAAAGTCTAAGTATTGCATGGTTAATTAGGAAATGATAACTCAAGATTTATCATGAAGTTTCCTAATTAAAATCTTGAATCTTCCTTTTAAAGTTTAATTTTTAGATTTCAAGATATATTACTAATTTTGAAATGTTGTGTAGGTATCAAGATGGCAACTCCAAAGCCCGGAGGATCTACAAGTCGGCAGGTTCTCATCAAGGACGATCAAGCAAGGAGAAGGGCGACTTCCTCCAGTCTAGCATAGTCGAGGATGACCTTCTTCATTCCAGCATCATCAAGATAAGGGCGACCTCTTCCAATCCAGCATTCCAAGGCGAGGTACATCATCATCCTGCAAATCAAGGACACAAGAAGTCAGAGCAAAGGGTTCGTTGAAGAAGCAGATAGTTCCAGATGAATTAATTAAAGCTATCTTCTCAACAACATCAAGTTGAATATCTACCAAGTTACAAGTGTCAGATGAGGTGGCATCCTAGTCATCACTTCTCTAGTCAATGTGGTCCACCTCAGCATGTCCAGATTCAATGTACCTAACTCATGGAAGGTGGCACAAACTCCGATGTACCTACCCCAGCTATCCATTGGTGGAATTTTCTAGAGATGACATGTGTCCAAGCAATACAATTTTATCATTGGTCAAGCATTAAATGTTATGTAATGGTTGTAACAAACCCTAATTAGGGTTTTCATTGTAAAATCTTGGCCATTGATCTCGAATTGATCTAAGCCATCGAATTGTATTGAGGGCACTATATAAGCCCTGGCATTTCATTTTGTAAAGGCAATTAGAATAGAGCTGGAAGCAATTAGAAGACAGATAGAGAGTAGTTAGAAGGTGATTAGCTAGTTGATAGAATAGCAATTAGAGTAGAATAGGAGGACAAGGCAAGAAATTGTTGCCATTGATCGTAAACAAACTCCATTTTCATTGAAGTAATGGTGAAGTGTGTCGTTTCTTGCAATATGCATGGTTTCTTGTTGAGTCTTCAATCCTAGATGGTAGATGATTAGATGAATGGAAGAAATGTGCTTGATTGATGGTGAAATTTGTATATCCATACTAATAGCAGTTTGTTGATTGCAAACTTGCCTTGCGTAGTCAACTAGAATCGTTCAGCTTAAGCTCAACTTCAATTTGTCACTTCTTCATTGATATGCATCAACCTGATGGTGTCTATGCCTGTAGTGATGATTTGAACATCATAAAGCTTTCCTTCGAAGATCGCACTAGCCTTGTGGAGATGGTCCTGCGATGTCAAAACAAGACCTAGTTAGAATTTCATCAAAGATCATTCATTGCTCCTACATTCTTAGTATTAGGATTAGATTCTTTCCTCACCCTCATCTTTTTTCCTTTTTTCAAATCTAAGGCAGTAAAATCCTGTGTTCCAGCAGTATTCAAAGGCAAATCAGAAGTTCAGTCATCAAATGTAAGTCCCCTTGTGATTCCAGCAAATCACATCATACCACAGAGAGCTTATCCACACGTAGAGACCCTACATCAAAGAACCTTGGAGTCATCCTGATTGATCCTTTTTCGTGACATCTTCAGCAATCAGAGGCTTTATTCAAGAGAGGATAAGGTACCCTTGGGTATTTTATTCTATGTTCGATAGTGTACAAAATACACGTCAACACAAACCTGAATAGAAAAGAAAGCATCAACGAGAACAACATTTCTAAGTCTTGACAACTTATTTGCAAGAGTAGGACAGCCCAAAAGCAAGGAAAGAAAGAAGCCCAGAACCTACTCACAAATAACTAGAGATGCAAAGAAAAATCAGGTTGTGCATGTTGTTATTCCACCGTCAGATAAATCAGCCGAAGAGGTGACCCCTGAGGATTACGAAATTTTATCAGTGGACATGGGGAAGGTGACAAAGAAGCAAGAGGTTGAGGAGTTATGGGACTCTTCTGAGGAAATACTAAGAAGGTTGAAGAAAGAAATGGAAGAGAAAAAAATGTATAAGGCCCAAGTTGAACAGGCTAAAAGGTACATTGATCATTTTCTAAGACCACTGTAGGAGGTAGAGGAATCTTATGTCCCTCCCGCAACACTTGCACAAAAGACAATAGCTGAATTTGAAGAAATGAGAACTTGTGCTAAAATAACAAGGGCATGGTTCGAGAAGCTAACTAAAAGAGGAAACAATATGCTCAAGGAATTGATGACCCTTCAACAAGGATGGGATCGAAATATCCAATCCATTGAGAGACGCAGGGATTGATTTCACAATTTCTATAAATCAACTCAAGTGTTACACTTCCCCTTCTAATTGCTTTGGTGTGGACCTCCCCTAAGATTCCCACCCCCCATCGCATTATAGAGCCACATGACTTCAAAACCATCAAAGGATGGTATTGAGATTTAACATTTAAAAGAGACACTATGATCGCTATTGATAAAGGATGGGAGGATTGTGAAGATGCCATTGAGTCCCTTAGAGAAAGTTGTGCTGATGTAATATTCCTCTTAATTTTTTATTTTTTTTTACAAGAAAACACCATAACCCGCTAAGGTTAGAGAAATAATCCAAACTGCTGAAAGGGAACCCTTCCACCTTTTGTTCACCGAGAGCCCAATCTGGGAGGGTGAGAGCATACGGTGTTCCGGGGATCGTTAGCACCATAAATCAAACTGAAATTACAATGCACGGGCAGCAAGCCAAACCGTTCTGCTTATCCAGCAGGATAGAAACTGAACTCTTGGCGGTAAACCAGCCAACGGAAATAACAAGAAACTAAAACTCAATCACTCTACCGCGTATTTTAGTGGGAGGACATTACATTAAACTATCACTCTACCGCATATTTCAGCGGGAGGACAATTGCATAAAAATTATCACTCGACCACTTATTCAGTGGGACGACTGAGTACATAAACTAAATTACAAAGCAAGAAGGCGGCTAAGCCAACCTCTTCCACTTATGTAGTGGGAATTACAAATAAGAACAACAAGAATGATTGATCAGTACTACTGAAACAATCTTACAAAATAGAGATATGAGATAAGATAAGAAGCTTAATGCTGATCTCAAACAACCACTATCAAAATCACACCACACTTGAACGCTACTGCTGTTCTAATTCTACAAGCTAGAAAACACACTATCCAGCCACTACCGGAAACACCAAAACACTCATAACTTTCTCAAAACTAACCAGAATCACACCAAATAAAATGCAATTGACTAATATAACATAGGCAACCAATCCAATACCTCAAACTCGCAACTTGTAAGCCCCGAATGTGTTCCACGCATCCCAAGGTAAGTCTGAAAATGGCGCTACAGCAGAAAACTTCGATTTGCAACCAAAAATTGTGATGACCACCAAAAGCCACGCCAAGATAGGAGAATGATTGTCTTCCCAATATGCTTCCAAAGAGCCGATACCCAAAACGATGCAATCACTTGGTCAAGAGGTATGAGCAAAAATATGGTTTCAGCAACTCTGCGACCAGCAACAAGGAAACACTCCAAAATCCACACCAAACTTTCCACAAACTGCAGAACACTCACAAACAGCACTGGAATTGCAGGAACACATCTAGGTACTATCTTCCAAGTACGAAATTGAGACTTAGCTAGAAAGCCACACTTCGAAGCTCAGATTTTTAATTGCCAAACTGGCAGCGTAACAATGCAATTTCATAAGATATCCAAAAAGAGAGCCCAAGGCTCTTATTTATAACTTCTTGCTCCACCAAATTCAAATGCAAATGCACGCAAATTCGTCCAAATTACATGTCCTCCAATGCACCCAACACATTTAAATTTAATTAAACATGTCCCTTCAAAATGGTGTCCACTTATTTCCAACTCCCTAGGCAAAGTTCGAACTTTTGCTAGGTGAACAACTTGCAATATTAAAACAACATGAACATGACATATTTAATCATTTTCAATGCCACCTGACTAAGGGAAATAATGATATTAGTAGCATATATTTATCCTTTTCCCTAAGTCACCCAAAACATGATTAATCAATAATAAAATAATAAAATATCAAACCTTAGGATAAGGATTTAATATTTAATTAAATAACTTATAACTCCAACGCTGATTAATACCAAAAATCAAGGGTGAAGTTGTGCGATGAAGACCACTGAACTGTGCTGAGTCAAAACCCTGTCCGAGACTACTAAAAATAGAAATGCTCAACACAACCACTTACTAAAAATAGGAATTCAAGAAATACTGCTCCGAAAAACATAATCTTCGCACCCAGAGAAAGAGCTTGGAAAGCTCAGTAGAACTGCATCAACCAAACAGCCAAACCCTAACTTACTAAAAATAGTAAGTCCTGACTTCACCAAAGAATCAAATGCATGTTAAGCCACCCTGGAGCTCATGGAAAACCCAGAAGGAAACCATAAGCAGAACTGAAGAATTTCCTCCTGACAAACCCTAGAAAGCTTGTGCAGAACTCCACAAAATTTGGAAACCCTAATTCTCCTTTCCAAATAGCCTACAAGTCTTTGGAATAGGCCAATGGACCACTGAATGCACATCACTAAGAAGGGGACATTACAGCTGACCTCTTGCTGAATATGATTGGCAATACGAATCCCAAAATGAACATTGACATGCTAAGAATTCTCTGAAAGAGTAAGCTACAAAATGACCGGACCCCATTTTCCAAGGGTGATATGGAAACTGTCAGTATACTGTGTGTTGTAATGCACACATACGACACTGAGAAAGAGGGTTGGAGCTAACAGATAAGGGCGATAGACAAACAAATTGAGACTAATCAATATAGGTTCAGTAGCACCCCTGTGCCTCCTGATCAAGAGATAAGGTGTAATGTCCCCCCTTTTGGTGTTTACCTAATTTGGTCTGGAGGCAATAATTCCAACTTAACGTGAGAACTGTAAACTATTAATAAATATAATTCTATCAAAACTGAAGATATTTAATACAATAGTTAACTTAAAATCCTAAGACTAATTCGTAGGATAGAACTTATCTTGATAGCTTTCCCTAATTTGACAATGGATTTATGTTGATGATCTTCTTCAATCCTTTAATGAGGAGGGTTGATTGTTGTTACCGATTTGACTATAGATGCTTGCAATAATGGTGGTGCTATTCTGGATGCAAATCCTTTTAACATGCAGCCTCTTATGCCACTAGCAAATAATGCTCATGAGAGCCGATCTGCTAAGATTACAAGTAGAAGACCAAAACCACAATTCGATGCTTCCATGTAATGAATTTGTTCCTTATTAAATATCTTGTGAGATTGAATGGATGCAACCCTTGCTTGGGAAGGGACACATCCTTGTCTTAATCGCAGCTTGCAAGATAATATTTATTATTGTCTTTTAGACAAAATCACACCCCTTAATTCAAATCTGATCATACCTCTTCATGAATGAATCTCTGTTTTGTTAATGTTTGTGCCTTTCCATGATTTCTGTTTGTATTATTGTTTTGCCCAATGAATCATGGCATTGAAGATAATGAATCTCTGACACCTTTTAATAAATCACTATTTGATGCTTGGATCACTTACTTGCACTATTTCCCTAATGAATCAATCCTTAGAATCTGACTTAATCATTCTTATTAATGACTTAATCATTCAAGCCAAGGCACCTTCAGATTGCTCGATCTTTCACATCTGTAATCTGATCAGATCTTTTGATCAAGTCGCTGCTTTAGTATATGTATAGACTTAACAATATCAGCGCTGTTCTTTCGCCTTAATCCCTTGACCTGATAAGAAGTCAATAGTGTTATCAAGGAAGTCTTTTCTAAACTTCTAAGACCTTTGTGCCTTCATATTAAGTGCCTCGCTGTAATGTCTCCTTTGTTAAATTTTCTGCTTCATGCGTATGTTCACTTCATGTTGTGAATTGCTTCTCTTACTTGCTGACCAAAGTGTATCCCTTAGTATACTTCGATGCCTTTCTTGAATGAATCGAACTCCTAATACTTTAAACGGTGGAAGGGTTGCTTTCTAAAGACACGTCTTATGTCCTTCTACCATTGTATCTCCTCATGATATGTAATCGCACTTTTCACTAATTAATGCATATTTATGTCAAGCACTGCTAATAAGATGCCTAACTGTTATCTTGCTTGAACACTTCATTACTTCGAAATTTAGAATCACTATTCCATAAGTAATCTTCTGATTAATAGGTCACTGATTATAAGCAATACTAATCGGTTGATTAGAAATGTCAATTTAATATAACTTCTGAGGTAAATCGCTGATGCTGAGACTTTAATATCTCCACTTCCCTTGATCACATTCTTCTTAGCAATCGCTGTCTTCCTTTCACATTTATTAACTAATGAATTGTTTATGGTCTAACCACATATAGGCATTGACTTTCTTATATTCTTTCTTGCCTTCATGGTTTGTTGCATACCACCAAGAACAAGAATGTTAATCCCTGTAACTTAACAACAGTTCTGATCTGATCTGATCCATCAACCTTCCCTTGGATGCTTTTGATTCCTTTCCTTTATATCTCTCCATGTGAGGGAGAGGTCACACCTCTTCATCATGTATGCCCTTTGGCAAGAGAACACCCTTTTACCATTAGCACCCTTTAAAAGAGTGCAACTCGTCAATATTTCTGCCCTTTGAAAGGGACACAACCTTTCACAATCAGATCTGCACTTCTTATTTAAATCAGATCTGCACTTCTGATTCCCTAATTATCCCTCTTCAAATGAGTTCTCTTCTCCCTTTTATACATCATATTTGTGGGAGATTTGGGCTGAAATAAAGATAAAAACACAAAGCCCAAAGTTAGTTATTTCTTCAACCAGAAAGTTACCTTTTTGTGTCTTGAACCCCGTGCACTTTTACTTTTAGAGGGGATTAATTACAGGTAGTTGCAAGTTAGTTAGGATGCGATATGAATCCTTAAATGGGTTTGGTGCATTTTTTTGAGGATGAATTTGAACCATTGAATGAATTAAATCCTGGCCATTCATCTAGTTCCTAGAATCTATAAAAGGGAGCACGCTCTCTCTCATTTTTGTAAGAAGTTTCAAAATTGTTGCAGAAACTCTGTTGAAATTAATATATAAACAAAAATCACAAAATAAAAGCATACTTCTTTGGAGCCCTTCATTTTCCCCTTTCTTCTATTCAAATATGTTGTGAAGGATGAAGAGATATAGATAAAATGTGCATCTTTAATAATCATTAATTTTGAAATAGACTTACTAAACACTTCCTTACTCATGCATGACATTATATATTATATACATGTCATCTTTTCTCACCTTGATGGATCATATTCAAAAAAACTTGGTATATAATGCATGTCATTATGAATTTAAGCCTTTCATCAATTTCACAATCTGTCCCACCATATATCACCACATCTAGCTCTTGGGGGTGACCCTCTAGCTTCCACACAATCCATCCCTCCATAACCTTTATGAATGACATTTCTAGACCAAATACCCTCATGATGATAATCTTTGGACTGCAAAGTATCTATAATTGTAGATATTAAAAATCCCACGAGAGTAAAAGTACTACCACGTTTGGGATCACATTCAATATTTAACACTTTTTCATCATGTCTAGCTACAACAATTGAAATATTATTACTGGTTAATTTATCAAATCGCCTTTTCCATAAACGATTATTTTAATCTTATATTTCTTTTTGATCTTACAAACTTGTTATTCATTTGATCTAATTTGAGTTTATTTGCCTCATTTATTCATATGTTTGTAACATGTTACATTCTTTCACCTGGTTTTTCTTTTTCTGTTCCCTCTCATCCAAAGAGTAAATCTCATTTTCTCCTAATAAAATGGTGGAAGCCAATCAAAAGATCAATCTTTCATTCCCAAACAAATACAAATTTATTAATTTGTAGTGGATGGAACCCCCATTAATTAACACATGGTTCTCCGTAATGTCTTTATTTCTGGCCTGAAAAGATAAATGATTAAATAAGTTTTAATTAAAGACTTAAACTTATTAATAGGAGTAAGATTATCTTTATATGAAATATGTAAATGTTATTCGATTTTCAATTTAAGATGCAAGTTATATTCAAGGTTATTCTTCTTCTTTCAGGTATATGTTATTTCTTAATATAATGGATCTGATTATTATCTGGTATGATGCAGATAGAGAAGGAGCATTTATGAATTTCAATGTCCTCATCATTATTGATTGATATATATATATATATATGCTAACAAGGAGGATCAAGCAATACCTTGACCGGTCATGTCTAATAGACATGACCGATCAAGATATTACTTGATCGCACCTCTTAGAATCATAATCGCATTTTACCTTATACCAATCGGTATGTATATAAGTTACTAATCGGCATGTATATCATTAAAAAAGTGAGCCGATACTAACCGGCATGTATATTATTAACAAGTGAACCAATACTAATCGGTATGCAGTCATTTAACAAGCCTGATAACAATCGGTGTTTACATAGTTAACATGTTTGACCGATAATAATTGGTGTGCAAATGATTAACAAGGTAAACCGATACCAATCAGTATTTGTGCTTTATGATTTGCAACCAATAATAATCGGTAGTTAGACATTGGTTAAGAATCCGAAGTTGATCGGAATTTGCAAGTAAATTTATATATATATAAATCGAAAAAAGAAAAAAATTTGGGTATTTTTTTTATGAAAACCGACATTGTAATAAAACCCTAAAAAGGTCGACTTTGTTTTTGCCCTAAAAACACATGTTATAAGTGGCTGGGATGCTTAAGGCATTGTAAGGTTGATGTACTGTTTTTGCTGGATAATAAGAAAGATTGGACGACTCTGTATGGTGGACGTAACCCATTCTGGGTGAACCACGTTAAATCTCTGTGTTATCTGTGTCCTATTTTATTTCTTTATCTTTTGTATTTAAATCTGCATATAATTGTTAGTTCATATTTGCTTCGGATCTGCTTGAAACCCTAACAATTGGTATCGGAGCGAGGTTTTCTGTAAATTGGCAGGACTTTCAGATTTGAGTGGGAGCAATGAATGATTTCAAATTCAAGGTCGAAAAGTTTAACGGCCAGAATTATCAGTTATGGAAAATGCAGCTGGAGGATTACCTATATCAAAAGGATTTGTGGCGGCCATTGGAAGGAAAGACAAAGAAAGTGACCACAATGTCAGATGAAGTGTGGGACATTTTAGATAGAAAGGCACTGGGATCCATTCGATTGTGCCTTGCGCCATCTGTAGCATTTAATATAACAGAAGCAAAAACGGCTGTAGATTTGATGGCAACATTGGCTAAGCTGTATGAGAAACCCTCGGCTTCGAATAAGGTATTTCTTATGAAGCGTTTGTTTAATTTGAAAATGAATGAGGGAGGATCTGTAGCAGAGCACTTAAATGAATTTAATACAATTACCAGTCAATTGTCTTCAGTAAAAATTACCTTTGCAGAAGAGGTTAGGGCTCTCTTGATTTTATGTTCTTTGCCAGAAAGCTGGAATAGCTTGGTTATGGTTGTAAGTAACTCTGTCTCTGGTAAAAATACTTTGGTATTTGATGATATTGTTGGTGTTATCCTAAGTGAGGAAATGCGAAGGAAAAGCACAGGTGAGACTCCAACATCATCGGGTAGTGTTTTGAATGTGGAGAATAGAGGAAGATCAAAGGAAAGAGGAAGAGGCTCTGGGAATAAGAAGTCACGAGGGAAGTCAAAGAAAGGACGCTCTCAATATAGAGGAAAAGGCTCTGGGAATAAGAAGTCACAAGGGAAGTCAAAGAAAGGCTGCAGATGATTTACATCTTGAACAATTAGATGTCAAAACAGCTTTTCTCCATGGAGATTTGGAGGAGGAAATTTACATGTTGTAACCACAGGGATATGAGGTCAAAGGTAAGGAGAACTTGGTGTGCAGGTTGAAGAAAAGTCTATATGGCCTAAAGCAAGCACCCCAACAATGGTATTTAAAATTTGATAGTTTCATGGCTGAACACGGTTATCATAGATGTCATTCTGATCCTTGTGTATATTTTAAGAGATTTGATAATGGCAGTTATATTATCCTGTTGCTTTATGTTGATGACATGCTTGTTGCTGGGTCTAACATGCAACATATAAATGATCTTAAACAGAAATTAGCCAGGTCATTTGCTATGAAGGATTTGGGTGCAGCTAAGCAAATTCTCGGTATGAGGATTACATGGGACAAGAAAAATAGAACCTTAAATTTGTCCCAAAGTGAGTATATAAAGAAGGTGTTGAAAAGATTTAACATGCAGGATGCAAAAGCAATTAGTACACCTTTGGCTAGTCATTTCAAATTGACTAAGGAGATGTGTCCAAAGGCACAGGAAGAGGTTAATAAAATGTCTAACATCCCGTATTCATCAGCTGTTGGCAGTCTGATGTATGCAATGGTATGCACAAGGCCAGATATTGCACATGCAGTGGGAGTTGTGAGCAAGTTTATGAGTAATCCAGGTATGGAACATTGGAATGCTGTGAAATGGATTTTTCGGTATTTGAAAGGAACTACTACGAAGGCATTATGCTTCAAAGGATCTAATGCTACTCTGAGTGGATTTGTTGACTCTGATCTAGCGGGTGATATTGATTCACAGAGGAGTACTACAGGGTATGTTTTTACTATAGGGGGAACTGCAGTCAGTTGGATTTCTAGGCTGCAAAAGGTTGTTGCACTTTCAACCACTAAAGCTGAGTATGTTGCTGCTACAGAAGCTAGCAAGGAGATGATTTGGTTAAAATGTTTTCTGGAGGAATTGGGTTAGACACAGGAGGATCGCCCATTGTATACTAATAGCCAGAGTGCCATTCATCTTGCCAAGAACTCTACTTTTCATTCAAGGACAAAGCACATTCAGCTCAAGTATCACTTCATCCGGACTATTTTGGAGGAAGGTCAGTTACGGCTTGAGAAGATTCACACAAGTGAGAATCCTGCCGATATGTTCACGAAGGCAGTTCCACAGGAGAAGCTGATTTCTTCATCAGTTTCTGTTGGTCTTCTTGATTGATAATTGTGGAATTTATACCAGTCGAGTCCTAGTATTTTATCCAGCAAATGTTGCATGTACAGTGGTGTCGTGTAGTATCAATCTCCAAGTGGGAAATTGTAATAAAACCCTAAAAAGGCCGACTTTGTTTTTGCCCTAAAAATGCATGTTATAAGCGGCTGGGATGCTTAAGGCATTGTAAGATTGATGTACTGTTTTTGCTGGATAATAAGAAAGATTGGACGACTATGTATGGTGGACGTAACCCATTCTGGGTGAACCACGTTAAATCTCTGTGTTATCCGTGTCCTATTTTATTTCTTTACCTTTTGTATTTAAATCTGCATATAATTGTTAGTTCATATTTGCTTCGGATCTGCTTGAAACCCTAACAAAAGGAATGATAAATGAAGTCTTATCATAGTCTATCGATAAGATAGATGATTGAATGAGAGACTTCATTTATCTCTCATTCAATCATTTATCTTATCGAGGCTATCATGTATCAACACTCCCTCTTAGCAAGGTAAGATAAATGAAAGACAACATATCTAGCATCACATTTCTAACGATGGTCAATATTCCTTACGTAATCTAACTCTTTAGGGGATCATATCACCTAAACATGTGACATGAAGTATCATCAATCATCTAATACAGAAAATCACATCACCTAAGCACGTGACATGAAGTATCACCTAAACATGTGATACAAATGTTCATCACATCAACTTGTGATGGCAAGACATCACCTAAGAACGTGATATCAGTATTGCTGCCTAAACACGCAATACTTTAGGAATAAGTATAGGAAAATAGTTAGATTCTCTACTTATTCAAGTTGTGGTATGTGCACTAACATTTTATTCAAATGTTTTACCACAACACAATCATGGCACATCCATGGCATACCAGAGATCCAACATGATAACTGGTTTGAACATTATAAGATCGTCACCTTATAATGTCTTCATACAAGTGTTCATTATCTGAGAGATCATCACCTCTTAGACATGAGCACAGGGGGTTAAACCCATAAAAATCCTAACATGACAAAGAAGTTTACACATAAAACATCTTAATAAGCATAGGAGTACAAAGCAAGTTAAATTTCCATCATACCAAGACCTTTTCTGAAGTGCTAAATTTTCACCCTTGAAAGTGGTTTGGTAAGAATATCTAATGTCTGATCTCCTGTACAAATGTATTCCAACTAGATCACATTCCTATCTACCATGTCTCGTACATAATGATATGGAATCTCAATATGTTTGGATCTATCATGAAACACCAGATTCACTGAAAGTTTTATACAACTTTGGTTGTCGCAATGAATAGCTGTAGGCTTGTTAGGGGTAAAAATGTATGTTAGTACGAATAGTAATTATAAGTGTGTTATGTGTGTTTATGTTTTGCTGTTGCCGAGAGGTTCCCGTCGGGTAGTTGGGAGTTGGTGACGGTTGGCAACTTGGCCAACCGTCGGGTCTATATATTGTTTGGTTGGAACCTCGGCAGGGAGATCATGTATGGACAATTGGAGACATTGGAATAAAGATATAACTTTCTGGTCTAATTATTATCATCTGTCATTTACGTTATGATGTACAATTGTTCTATTCTATGAATGCTTGGTACGTGTAGGAACTACTGTATTATTGATTATTCACCACTATACCTTTAGGACTAAACATTTTGGCGTCGTTGCCTGAACGAACCTGGGGATAACTATGGCGACAGGCGGAAGCAATTAATGGGCCGACCGTTTGACCAGCAATTAATTGTCGTGGACAGCGACACGCACAAGGAGTACCGCAGAAGAGGAATGAGAGGATCAGTTGATGGCAGACTTGCTAGAGTTGTGGGACGTGTCGGTCATGCAGTACGTGCAGCGAGAGGCTCAAGAGAGATCCGTCTCAGAAGGCACGGTACGTGGTGAACTCACTGTCAGCACCCCCGTCTTTGACCTCCTCGGGAGCATTCCAAGGTTACTTGCTAGAAACTTGATTGCACGTCAAGACCAAAGAGAAGAAACAGCAAAGGAACTTCGGCGGCAACAAGTCCTCCGATGGTATGAAGAATGGAGTCGTAGGGAGGACGAGCAGAGGGAAGCCAGTCGGTGCCATACCTCTGGCACTTGATGCCCCTATGGCCAAACAAAGATAGACGTGCCACTACTACCAGAGGAGTAAACGAAGGAACTGTACGGAGATCCCTCCGTATAAAAGAACAGGCGGACAGGAGACGGTGACTAAGGGAGGTTGCCGACTCAAGGAGTCCGGAGAAACACAGCAAAAGTCGGAGTGTGAGTCGGAGTCGTAGTCGAGAGAGGCAAAAACTGTGTACTTGGAAGGAGTTGGCCGAGGTCACCAGGAACCTACCACTTCCAGACGTAGCGGAGGAAGATCTCACCGACCAGGCCCCACACTCAACGTCAAGTGAGGAAGACTCTAGAACTGAATCACAAAGTACCCAATTGGAATTTTCCGAACAAGGAGAGGAGGCGGTATGAGGTCTGCAAGAGGAAATCGCCACTATTTTTGAAGCAACGTTGTCTGGCATTAAAAACTTGTCCTTGTTGGAGGACATCAAAATAGGAAGATTGGATCCAGAAACCCCAGGAAAGAGGGACTATAAAAGTGAAGGTGACCAAAGCCCGGTTGGCAAGGACCCAACCAAACCAAGAGCGTATGGTACCCTCCGGACACATAGTACCTTCCTAACATATAACCATTTCCAGGCACTGCATAAAACCGCACAGAATAGAACGATGACACACACCCCAGAGAAACAAAAACTCCCAAAATTCATGGGCGACGGGTCAAAAGACCCTATACGACATTGCAAGACATGCGTCACCATTTAGGAAGTGAATGGCCAAGATGACCGGGACTACTGGGTAAAGGCATTTCCGGCCACCTTGCGAGGAATAGCTATTGACTGGTACACAGACCTTGATGCTCAGCATAAAACATCCTAGAGCAATCTAAAGAAGGCATTCGAGGAAGAATTCAAACTCCTATGGGACGACAATGAGATTGTGGCGGAAATTTACAACACCAAACAAGGAAAAAACGAAACTGTACGCACATATAACAGAAGGTTGAGGGAACTACTGAACAAAATGGAGAACCAACCGGCAGATGGCCTCAAGAAGCGGTGGTTCGTGGAAGGATTGGTACCCTCCCTAAGGACGATGAAAGTAGTCCCTCCGCCATTGTACAATGAAGCATACAATCGCACCATGGATATTGAAAGTGAAAACAAGACATCCCAAGGGAAGCGACAAACCAGCGATGGTGACAGCACGGACGATGACAGCGACGGGGGATCCAAAACTGTGCAAGCACTCCGCAAAGATATGATGAGGATGATAAAGGAGTTAAAAGGTGACAAGGAAAGTGGTAGGGAAGGAAAAGAACTATGGTGTACTGATTGCAAGACCGAAGGACACACAAAAGGAGGTTGTCCTCATAAAGTCTTCTATGACATCTGCCAAATAACAGGACATTCCACCATGGAATGCCTGTACAACTTGAAGGCACGGAGCACACAAGTGCTCTACGCCCAACCCGACCAAACCACACCACCAGCAACACCGCCAAGGCCAACAACAAACTCTGACGCCTCACCCGGAGGGTACAGAAACAATCGACGGGGTAACAACAGATCCAATAATAACACACCAAGGAGCAGAATTCAATACGACGGGAAGGGGTGACCCATGATTCAGTGCAGGAAGTGCAACGAATGGGGTCACTTTGCCCAAGAATGCCAAAACGGAGGTGATGTAGGAAGTTTGTTGTGCAGATGGTGCGGTCCAAGGAATCACGAGGACATAGATTGTCTAAAGCAAAAAGGGGTGAACATGCTCAATGTAGAAGGATCAAGGGAAGACGTACTGGCAATCACAAGGCTGCAAAACAAGAAAGCCATGTACCCCGACCCTCGCATAGAAAAAGAAAGACTCCAGGAGGCAAGGGCAGATATCCAGCGGGTGATAGCTGGAGAGCGGAGGGCCTTGCACCTGGTCACCAATATGCCGGTCCGGCCGGAACCAAAAAGAACTATCATCAAGCAGATGTTACAAACCACAATACCCGTGCGGGTGTACGACCTTCTGCAGACCATGCCACAGATAAGGATGGCTTTAACAAATATAACCATGGACACTACCCCCAGGCAGGAACACCAAACGGTGGTGGAACCATGTAGTACGGACCCAATGAAGGAACCTGGTACAGATGCCATGAATCCTATGCTACTCGCAGTGGGCATCGGACGGAAACCAGCAATAGTAGAGATGGATATAATGGGGCAAAAGCTTACAAACACCATTGTTGATGGTGGGTCCGGAGTCAACGTACTACCGGAAGGAACTTGGCGAAGCCTTGGCAAGCCCACTCTCTGGCCACCAACCTTCCACCTGGTCGGTGTTGACCAACACGGTATCAAACCCCTCGGTACTCTCATGGCACAAAAGGTGGTAATTGGGATGCAGCAGTTCCTCTTGGATTTTGTAGTCATTCCGTTGGAAAGGAAAGCGTACGACGCTCTTCTAGGAAGGGGGTGGCTGATCATGTGTAATGTCCCCACCTTTTTAGCATTTCATTGGAGTTCTTAGCCTTTACATTCTCCAAAGGCTAAGTGGAGAAATAAGGAGAAATTGATTAAATTAATTTCTTATTAAGTCATTAAATAAAATAAAATTAAAAAAGGTGACTTTATATTTAATTAATTTAATTAAAAGTGACTTAAGTGATTTATTTAAATATTTTAATGTTATTATAAAGTTATAAAGTAACTTTATAATAATAAAGTCACTTTAATATTATAATGTGTGAATATGTCTTTAATCCCACATTGGCCCAGAAAGTGTTCGAGCTCTCATAAGAAAGAATAAGAAGGGACTTAAGAGCTCATTTTATATCATCCATCCAGAGAATTGATATTTGTTTGTTATGAACTTGGGAGAAGAAGCCAAGGGTTTCTGATTCAGTCAGCCATTGGAGAGCGACAATTCTTCAGTGTTGCAACCATTTGAGGTGGTGAAATATCCACTAAATTTGGCATTTCAGGAGAGCTTCATTCTGGAGTTCTATTTGGGCTTTAAAAAGAAGGGAAGACATCTAGGGTATGCAGATTTTCGAATATATATTAATTGCAGACCTACAGTTTCATTTGGTAGCCATTAAAAATCAGAATTGAAGCAATCATTTCAAAATACAATTGCTGCTACAGTACCCGCGCTACAGTAAACGCTACAGTACCGCCGTACGGACTGCTACAGTGCCGCGTGAACAGTACCGCATGAATAGTGCCGCCGTACGGATTGCTACAGTACCGCGTGAACAGTAATTTTTCAAAAAAATTAAAATTTGCAGTTGGCAGATTTTTTTCAACTACTGGGACAGCAAAAATCAGGTTTTTATCTTACATTGTAATGAATTTGTTTTCCAGGCATATTGGCTATAAAACAGAACAAACATTCCCTTGATAGTTTCGTAAATTAATTCCAGCAGTAATATTATTGTTCCATTATTATTTTAAGCATAGGAGTTTATTTCAGTATTGTATCATTGCTCATTATTACCAAAAAAGCACAAAAAAATCTATAAACATTCAAAGAACAAAACAAATTCAAATCTACTGCATTCAAAAGAAACAGTCAGCAGAGGAGAGCCAAGTTGGGTTCTTACATCATGGCCAAAGCTAATCATAACTGGAAAAGGAATACGCTCTCAATCGAGAGTGACAGTCATAAGTATGTAATTGATCTCAGGAACCAGTCCGTCAATGAAGAGCTCGCGTCATCAAACTCCGACTCAGAAGAATCCAATCGATGGGAATGGGGCTCTGAAGAAGGCAAAAGAGGGAAAGAACCCGATGGGGAAGGAGTGTTGGAGTTGGACGGGTGCTCAGAGGATGGAGCCAGTTCAATGGCGGGACTTTTTCATTGGCAAATGGAGGATTATGAGGTCTTCCACCCGGAATGTCACATGCTAAAAATATGTGAGTTAGGAGAATCAAGCGGAGGGATGGAGGAACAATCCTTTCCCCCAGAGTACGGTAGATATCAAGAAGGAATGGCAAGAGTGGATGACACGCTAGCACACCAGTTTGAAAGGGATAAACCCATCAAGTACGAGGAACGATGAAAGATCCCTGATGGATCTCTTTTGCTGATCTGCTGTAATTTTTATTATTTTAAATTGATTTTTCCTGTTTATTAATATTTTCTTTCAGAAATAGACAGAAGTTGCAGAAGGGTTGGATTCTTTTTGTGTTTTGATGATTTTTCAACAAGTAATAAATGAAGTACAAGTACATGAACAAAGTACTGAAAATGAAGTTCATATACAGCCAAAACAAATTCGATTCAAGGCAGATTTCTGAATATAAAAGCAAATATTTGACCAGATGAAGATTTCCAATAATTTTAGGAAGATTACAATCAAGAATGAACCCAACCTGGATGCTGAAAGAGTAATATAACCAGGAATGAAGCTGCGGCAAGATTCCAGCCCTCCAAGTGTTGCACATGGGAAGGAAAGTGGCTGCCAAGTACACCCAACTGGATAGAAACCCCCAAACCCCACACTAAACTCTGTCAGAATCACTGAAACCTCCAGAAAGTGTGTCGTACAATCTCCAAGATGCTAATAACTGCAAGCAAATCCAAACCATTGTATTGGGGGCTACGTCCCAAATAGGGAAGGCATTGGGGTTGGCGTCCCATATGCTGAAAAGCTCTTCCAAAGCCAAAATCTCAAATCCAAGATGTAAAATGTGTAGAAGATACCCAAGAATTAGGTCTCAACTTCCTTATAACACCTTCCCACTTAGCTCGAACCCTAAAAGTGACTCAATGTGGCGTTTAGGGTTAAAATGTTATATTTCTCATTTTAAGTTGCCAAGTGCATAGAAAACAACCTTTTTTCAAATATAAAGAAATCCGTTCACCGAAAGGATCTGAGTCAAGAGAGAAATATTTAGAAAAGTCCAAGACCTTTCCAACGAGCTATTACACCAAGGGATACGCATACAGATGAGGCCAAAAACCCCTTATTACTCCAAAATGGCTATAAACATAGCCTTATTTAAATAATAAATGCTAATTTAGGAAATATTAAAAATATAACACAAATAGCTGCAAAATGCTCAAATGACACCACAAACCAGAAAGTCAACCTGCCACCTGTTTGTGACTGAAGTCGGAAATCAAGGATCCACTGGCAATCTCATCCCTCAAATCTAGGGATGCTCTTAGAAACTAGGAAACAAACCCAAATCCTCTGAAACTGAACCCAAGGAATAATCTCAAGGAGACCCAACCCTGGGTATGGTCATAACCTCCTAAATAGTAGGGATATCTTCCATAAACGTAGGAACTACCTCCTAAAAATAAGGAACTACTCCAAACTGATCAACTACTGCCAGAACACCAAGTCCCAAACACTGTATAACCACACTGAGTCTCAATCCATCATTGTCAACCTACAAGACCCCATAATAAGCTGACTCACATCTCTGCTAGACAGAGCTAAAGAGGGGACATGACAAACGAGATGTGGAGAAGATTAATCTGGGCAACGAAGTAGAACCCCAGGTGATACTAGTAGATATGACTGGAACCCAGTGCTGAAGGCAGCAGCCTTCAAGATATTTCTGGAATATCAAGATGTCTTTGCCTAGACCTACAAAGACTTGAAGGGGGTACCGCCAGAGCTATGCGTGCATCACATAACCCTCGTACCAGGAGCCCAACTGGTACGAAGGAAGCCGTACAGGATGAACAAAAACTATGCAACCAGAGTCAACGAAGAGATCAACAAAATGCTGGAAGCAGGGATTATATTCAAAGTGGAGACAAGTGACTAGGTCTCCCCAATAGTCATCTCCCTTAAAAAAGAAGCTAACCAGATAAGGATATGTGTGGATTTCAGGTACCTAAATGCGGTAACCATAAAGGATCCATTTCCGATCCCATTCACTGACAGTATTCTGGAAGAAAACGCCGAGCATGAGATGTACACATTCTTGGATGGACTCTCCAAGTACAATCAGATAAGTATCACGGAAGAGGATAAGCTGAAGACCACATTCGTGGTGGAGGAAGGAGTGTACGCCTATAACCGCATGCCCTTCGGGCTATGCAACGCGCCTGCAACCTTCCAGCGAATAATTCTGCACATTTTTGACAAAATGTCAGTGGGGAATTTGGATCTGCTTCATTCTTGGAAAACCCTAATTCCAAGAGATAGTGATCAATTCTTTCATACTATGCTCTGGGGCCCTGTTTCAATCCATATAGAGCTTTCTTTAATCTGCAGACATGTGATTTAGCCTTATGAATCACAAAACCTTCAAGTTGCTCCAAATAAACTTCTTCTTCAATCTTACCATTTAGAAAAGAAGTCTTAACATCCATTTGATGGACTTTCCATCCTTTAGATGTTGCAATAGACAAAACTGCTCGGACAGAAGTGTATCTAGCAACAGGAGAAAATGTCTCTTCATAGTCAATACCTTCTTTCTGTGAGAAACCTCTAGCAACAAACCTTGCTTTGTGCTTCTCAATGCTACCATCTACTGCATGTTTGATTTTGAAGAGCCATTTAGAAGATACCACAGATTTGCCTTTAGGCCTAGGCACAATATCCTAGACATCATTTTTCAAAATTGACTGATACTCTTTTGACATAGCATCTTTCCAAACTTGATGCTTGAGTGTATCTCCAACACAGGAAGGTTCTGCATCAATGATCTCACTCATCAAGGCAGTACAACTGGAAAATAGGTTAGGTCTCTTACTTTCTCTGAAGGTCCTCTTTAGAGCAGCATAATTTTCAGGTTCTTGAAGCATCTTTTTTAGCCCAAAGTGGTCTCTTCCTAGTTTCGGGATAATTTTCTTCTAAAGGTAAGCCTTGAACTTCATGCTCAGCATCTTCAAGGGTCTCCCTCTGAATCTCAGGGGTGGAATCCTCATCCAAGCTTGTAGGAGGATCTTGATGTTCTAATTCATTAGAGCTTTTGGAACTCCTGAATGCTATGTCTTCCTCAAAGATGACATCTCTTCTTAGTTCAATTTGTCTTTGACCAAGTATGTATATTCTGTAGGCTTTGGAGGTTTCACTGTACCCAACAAATACTCCTTTCTTTCTAGAAGGTTCTAACTTTGACGTCTTTTCTTTGGGGACATGAATATAGATTGGACACCCAAAGATCCGGAAATGACTTATGTCAGGTTTGTTGCCAGTAAAGGCTTCTTCAGGGGTTTTATTGTCAAGAAGAGAATGAGGACATCTATTTTGAATGTACACAGCTATCCTAGATGCTTCAGCCCAAAATGAGGTTTCTATATTTTGGTCAAACAACATAGCCCTAGCAGCTTCTACTATAGTCCTATTATTTCTTTCAGCTACCCCATTTTGTTGTGGGTTATAAGGTACAATTAACTCCCTCTTAATCCCAGCATTTATACAATAATCTTTAAACATATTAGAAGTGTATTCCCCCCCATTGTCTGTTCTTAAGGTTATGATTTTCTTACCTGTCATATTTTCTGCAAGAGCTTTGAACTCCTTAAATTTAGAAAGGATTTCTTCAGACTCTTTGTACCTCAGAAAATATATTCAGGTCTTCCTAGAATAATCATCTACAAATATTACATAATATAAAAATCCCCCTAATGAGGGTACAGACATGGGTCCACATAAATCAGAATGAACTAATTCTAATACATTTTTGGATTTACTGTTGCTAGAATTAAAAGACCCTTTAGTATTCTTTCCCAAGGCACACCCTTTGCAAGCTCCTTCAGATTTTTGACTTAGCTTGGGTAAGCCGATCACCATCTTCTCTATCTTAGATAGGGCATGGAAATGAAGGTGCCCTAATCTTGTGTGCCAAAGTTCATTCGAATCTGGAGTCTCATGAATCCAGGCTAGAGGTGGAGTGGTGCAAAGTCTGTAGAGGCTCTCTTGTCTTACTCCAATGGTGTGGGCTTTCTTGATGGTGGAGTTCTTTGGCCAAGCAAGTACCTTTCCTTCCATAAAGGTTAATTTGCAACCCTTATCTTCAAGTGCCGAAACTGAGACAAGGTTTCTCTTTATACCAGGTACAAATAGAACTCCAGTCAATTGTAGGGATATGCCTGACTTTAGGTTGATATTGTAGGTTCCTATTCCCATAACTGGATAATTTGAGTCATCACCAATTGTCACTTCTTCATTTGAACTTTCCACAAGTGTATCTAGGTGCTCACGAAATCCAATGATGTGTCAAGATGCTTCGTTGTCAATCACCCATGTGTTGAAACTGGAGGTGACTTGACTAGAGAGGGCTGAGTAGAAGACTAGCTTCTCGGAATTACTCCCTTTCTTAATTTCTGCCATTGAAGCTTGTTGTTTGATCTTGTTTGGACACTTCATTGCATAGTGCCCATATTGGTCACATCTGAAACATTGTACTTCAGAAATGTCTCTCTTCTTCTTTGAAGACCTCTTCCCATTTGAGTTGTTGTCCCTCTTTCTCTTAAAGTTCTTCTTTCCTTTCTTGTTGCAATTAGAGTTTAGAACTTGAATATCTTCATTACCATTGTTTTGTTTTATTCCTCTTGTGACAAGCCAAGATTCCTCTTGAATGCAATCGGTTTTCAATCTATCAAACTTGGGAAATTTAGAACGAGTACTAATTCCTTGAATAAACGATTCCCATGAGGTAGGAAGTCCATTTAGGGCCATCATAGCAAGTTCTTTGTTGTCTACTAGATGTCCAATAGTGGATAGTTGATCCCTAAGCTCAGTGATCCTCAAGAAATAGGATGTAACTATTTCTCCTTTATTCATCTTTATATGGTGTAGTTGATTCTTTAGGGTGAGAGCCTTGCTAGTGTTGTTGATTTCATTAATGTCAGCTAGTGCTTTGAACATCTGAAAGGCCATCTCATATTTAGAAATAACTGGTACAATGTGGTCTCTTACTGAATCCACAATTATCTTAAGGGCCTTCTCACTGTCCTTGCTCCACTGAATTTTCTCTGTATCATCAGAGGGTTTAGGAATTTCACTTTTGACATGGGAGTCAATTTTATTTTCTTTCAAAACAAGCATGATCCTGAATTTCCAAGATACAAAATTTGATGCTCCATCTAATCTATCTTCAAACCTAACTCCGGTTGCCATTAGGATTATGGGAATGTGATCTTAGTAAGAGGCTGGTGAAAGTTTATGAGATCGTTACAGAATTTTAATATGATCTTCCTTAACTTGGCTCTGATACCATATTAAGTTCTTTCAAAATTCTGTGATCAAAATAGAAGAGATGGAGATATGATCTGAAAGTTGTATTTTATCTGCTATAGCGTGTTTTGAAGATGCACAACACTTATTAATTTCGGTGTGTCCATCCTCCTCAATGTAAGCATGCTATATAAGTGGATGAGGGGTTACGTAGTGAAGAGATATGTCTTCCCATGTGGGAAGACACATCTCTTCCCTACATACCTCTCACCACAGTATATAAACTAGTCACCGTTTATTTACCCGATCAAAAGGAGCGCAACTTGTTTGAGAATCGCTTTACCACCCGATACCATGAACGGTGTAAAAATTTATATATATATATATATCAGAAGCATGAAATAGTACGACCGACGTTACAAAATTTAACAACTATCATCTAATCGTTACCTGTTATAAAGAGACACGATAATAAAGATTAAATGTCAGACACCGATTATGTTATGCAAACGATTTGATTTTGAAATAAGACAATGAAATATTGGTGGTTTGACTGAACTATAATTAAAGAGACGCTAATACTTATAATTGGTTGCTAAGAGGATACAATGCCTTTTGAAACAATATTAACCCTTAAAGAGGTGAGATTAGCATTTCCAAAGTCAGACATCAATATATGTGCAGAAATTAATATATATTAAGTCAGCTACCACCATTTGTCATGAAATGGTGCAATTAGTATAAAGTAAGGAAGACAATTATGAATAGGCATGAGACATGCCTTTTGGACATAACTTATCATCCATTTGAAAGATATAAGGAGGCACTCAATCTCACTTCAGAAATCATCGAATATTGTTTTTGTTTTATACTTGTATCTTATTTGCATCTGCTCAGTCGAGCTCTCCCTTGGCATTAAGGTTGCATATATCAAAAAGCTTATATCAGAAATAGCACCAAGTATTGTACGAGTTTCAAAGTAATAATCTGAAACAGCAATCATACGTCATCACTATTAGTGATTGAGGAAAATTATCAGCATAGTTCCATTGCCTAATCAGACACAGCTTCATAGCATTATTGCTATAATCATCAGAAGGAGATTTGAAGCATATTTACATAGTAATACATCAGACACAGCAGCAATTTCTCTTCATTCCTGCAGATTGGATATCTCATTTGCATAATCCCTCAAAATTATATTAGAGACAGCAGTAATCTACCATCCAATCCATATATTATTATTTGAAGATTATTAATATTACCAAGTAATCTTATCATTATTGATATATGGACCCAATCACCTTGCATATATCCAATTATCAAATTAGAGATAGCAGAGATAATGTTATATATATTCTATCAATTGTATATCATAACATTTATAAGTGGTATCCTAGATCATCATTCTAAGTGTTAATTGAGACTTTGAGGAAAGAAGTCTCTTGCAATTTATTCTTATATGCTAATTATCCCTATTCCCTGCCTTAGCCAAAAAAGGGACATTACTTTCTCTCTATTCAAATAATAGAATGGAATCCAATTTTACTACATCGCAAATGATAATGGGAGAAAATAGGTTTGGGATATGATTTGATTATTATCTACAAATGAATGATCTAGTTATGTTAAATGTGTCATGAAACAAAAGGATAATCCTAGCATCATGCACCCTTGCATTTTCCTTTAAAATTATGTAATAAAAAAAAAAAAAAATTCATTTCTTGCAATGTTTACAATGAGTTCTCATAGTATAAGTGACAATGAGGAGGCTTATAATCCAAACATTGGAATGAATGTTGAGAAGATAGATAGAGGATATGGGGAAACTAGTTCAACTGAGATTACTTCTCATTTCAAATTCCCTTCCAAGTTGTTGAAAGAACTTGCCAAGATTCTTTTAAAAAGGCTCCTTAAAAAAATTTGCTACCAAGATACAAACAAATAAATTTAGCAACCAATGAGGGTAATTGGCTACAGAAATGTCATTTTTGTAGCTTTGAATTCTATGACAGTGTTACTAGAGTTAATGTGCATCTCCTTCACATCTCTAGCAAAGGTGTTGAGGTGAGCAATATTTTGACACTAAAACAGAGAGAAAAAATACAAAGATTGTATGGAAGTGGTGATGAGTATGATATATCACCTATTACTATGCTACAGCTATTGGCATTTCCCAATGACCACAAGTTCCACTTTTTTCTTTCTATACATATTGAGGGGAAATGTAGAGTGACAAATTCATATTCAATCCCAATGAATAGATGTTTAACATATAGATGAGAGATGAAGCAGATGATGCCATTGGAAAAAATTTCTTTGCCAATGGCATTGTTGAAATATTGTCATTGATGTCAAAGGCATGAAGGACTTGTTGTGACCTTTTCACACATTACCCCATTGCTAACGGGGACCCCCTCTTTGCCGGCTTCCTGCGTTGTTAGGTTAGGGTTTTGGCTGCTTAGTGGGCAATTTTGCGTTTCCCGTGCTTGAGTCTCGGAATTTTGATCATGCCTAGTGCCGTCTAGGGTTTTTGAAGTGTTAGGATCAAGTTGCAAAAGATGATATTTTTAATGATCCTAAGTTTTGCTAAGTGTTTGACCATTTGAATGTTAACGTGTTTTTAAACATGCACATCAATGATTCTAAAGTGCCAAGATATTCACAAACCTTTTGGAGTTGTTTTCGCACTCCTAAGGTATTATTTAAGTTGGTTTCGCACTTTATTCCAATATTTTCCTAGCGTTTCGCTCATATTTATGGAAAATTAGTATAAGTCCAGTCAAATTTAAAGTTTCTAAGTGATTCGGAGTCGTTAAAATGATAAAATCCTAAGGGAAATCCTTATTCCAAGGGTTAAAGGGTCAAAATCCATGCTAGAGGTGTTTTCCCCCTCACATTCCAAACTACCCAACCCATTCCCCCACTCAAAATCCATACTACACATGGGTTTCCCCTGGAATCCATACTGGCTACTAATTTCCCCCATTGTTTATCCATACCCAAGTCGAATTTCCCCTGGAAGTGTTAAAATTTGGCTAAGTGTCAAGATTTATCCAGACTGCCATCGATTTTCCCCTGGGAGTGCGTATTTGGAGTGCGGACTGGAGTGCAAGGATAATTCCATGCCTGGGTCGATTTTCCACCAAGATTTTTGTGACAACTAAGTGAGGATTTTTTGTCCGGACTTTTATCCAGACAGAGGTCGATTTTCCCCTGAGCATTTTTGTAAGGATTTTTGTCTGGATTTTCATCCAGACAAGGATAGATTTTCCACTGGGAACATTATGAAGAGTTTTGAGTCCGGAATTTCATCCAGACTGAGGTCGAATTTCCACCAGGGAGGTATTTTTTCAAGCTAAGTGAGTTTTGAGTATGGATTTCTGTCCAAACACATATCGAATTTCCCCTAGGGGTGATTTTTTGCAAATTGAGTGCATTTTTGTCTGGAATTTTGTCCAAACTCACATCGAATTTCCCCTGGGAGGGTTTTTGTGTGCATTTTGATGAAATTGAGCATAGATTTTTGTCCAAGCATGGGTCGAATTTCCCTTATGGGGCAAATTTTGACACTTAAGTGATTTTTGAAGGAATTTTTCAATCCCAGCCTATATCGATTTTCCCTTGGAGGCTTTATTTTGGATTTGAATTGAAATATTTTAATAAATAAGCCCCATTTTAAATGCTTTTAAATAATTATTAATGATTATTTAAAATTTAAAAGCAAATTTAATAACTTGCAATAATCATTAAATATTTGAACCTTCTAGAAGCAAGTTAGGGTTTCACCAAGCAAGTATTTATACAAGTGTTTTATCCCACATTGCTTGTGTGGTGAAAGTGAGAGGTGAAAGCAAGTATATGAGAGGAGACTTAGCATTATTTTATTATTATTTCTACCAGGTGTCTCCATGAAAGCGATTTTTCTCCGAGTTGGGCGAATTTTTTAGCAAGGCATTTTTGTGAAGTGTGGGATTGAGGATTTATTTTCCTCCATTTTGTTGGCGGCATTATTGTACACAGAAATAACATTAGTTAATTATGTGTAAGTGTTTTAGTTAGTTGGCAACCGAGGGGTGGAAGTTGCGGTGCGACGATTGGCGCTCGCAACCCCTCGGTACCCTTTTATACTTCGGAATGTAACTTGTAAAATACACTTGTGATGAATAGAACATCTGATATACTTTGTCTGATATTTACGGCATTATTCTACGTTATGTTCTTTATGTCTTAAGTTATTCACCCGAGAGGGCAAACATTTGGCGCCGTTGCCTAGACGAACTCGGGAACGGAAGACACGGATGGCACACAGACACAATGGGCCTACCCGTTGGTGAAGTAAACCCGGAGGCTGACGACGCGCAGACAAAACTTTACACAGGAGAAGACACGGCAACGCGAGAATTTTCAATTTTTCTCCAGGTAGCCATTCAGACATACGTTCGACGAGAAGCGGCAGAGGCAGAAATCCCACCAAGTGCCATGTGGACAGCGCTGGAGGTTAGCCGGGCAGTAAACCGGTTAATGAACCACCTCCCCCGGCTGCTTGCACAGGCATTGCTGGCATAGCAGGCCCACCTGGAGGAGATTGCCCAGGAAGAGCGACGACAACAAAACCTGCAACGCTACGAAGAGAACAACCGACGAGAAACGGAAAGAGATGGCGCCAGGCCAGGAGGGAATTGAACCGTGAACTTCTTATTTTTAAATAAAAGTGTCATTGACACGAGTTGTACTTGAGCAGATGAATTAATAAAGACATGTTTTGATTTAAGAATTGAGAGTGATGGAAATGTGCCACAATTAATGCCAAACCTATTAAATAAAGATAGAAATAAAAAACCGGAAACTAACAAGTGGGAGGCCGCGCAGAGGGCTTTGATTCTGGAGCAGCAAGTAGAACGTAGACGGAGGCTGAGGCAACTTGCCGAAGGACGACCTGCCGAAGGGGGGCCTGAGGGGAACCAAGGAGGTGTCAAGGAAGGTGCAGAGGCCGACGGAAATTTCTACACATCGCCAGATCATCGTAGGACGCGGAGCCACGAAGAATTTCTAGAAGAAACAAGGTTACGAGGAAATCTAGTCGAGGAGACTCGGGATCAATTTAGGAACTTATCCCTTATGCCATGGAGTGAAGATCACCAACGGGAAGCAGGAGTAGGAGCGTGTCAGAGCGAAGGGGAGGGCAACAGTACGGGTGTAGGCGCCACACGCGACAAGCAAAACACCGTACCTCTAGGACATATCACCAATGCCACCGGAGGAAGCAGCGCAGGGCCACAGACACAGACACAACCGCCCCCAGGAAGACGACCAGGGATGGCGAGTAAACAAAAATTGCCGAAGTTCACAGGGGACGGCAAGGAAGACCCCTTATGGCACTGCCGTACATGTGAAACCATTTGGTCTGCCAACGGAGTGACAGACCAGAATGACTGGGTACAGCAGTTCCCAGCCACGTTACGTGGAGTCGCCATAGATTGGTACTCCAATGTAGATAAGCAAAAAGTGGCCAGGCTAACCTACAGAAGGAATTCACGGAGGAGTTTCGGTTGCTCCGTGATGACAACGAAATTGTAACAGAGATATACAGTACCAAGCAAGTTACTAAGGAGACAGTACGAGCATACAGCAGGAGACTAAAGGAATTGTTGGGAAAAATGGAGAGCTAGCCGCCTGAGGGCTTAAAAAAACGATGGTTTGTGGAAGGATTGAAATCCTCCCTACAGAAAAAAATGAAGATTGTACCCCCGATGTCATATGACGACGCCTATAACAGGGCGATGGATCTAGAAAGTGAATACAAAACATCAAGGAAGAAGAAAGGTAATAAATATTCATCTGACGATGATGAAGATTCTGACGGGGAGAGCAGTAGCGGTGGCGAATCGAGTAAAAAGGTACACACGCTCCAGAAGGACATGGAACGAATGCTGAAAGAATTCAAAGCCATGAAAGGGAGTACAAGTAAGATGGAAGAAAATGAAGTGTGGTGTACAGACTGTAGGAGTGACGGACACACAAAGGGTACTTGCCCGAAGAAGACATTTTGTGAGATTTGCCAAGTGATGGGACACTCCACCAAGGAGTGCCCATACAACATGAAAACCCGAAGCATGAACCAGGTGCTGTTCATGGAGCAGGCCACAACATCCGCACTAGCAGGTACGGGCTAGCAAACTAACACAATGACATCATCTGGAGGATACCGGGATAATAGATGCGGCGGCGGAAGAAATAATAACAATAACAACAACAGAAACCGGATGCAATATGATGCCAAGGGCCGGCCAATGATTCAATGTAGGGCCTGCAATCAGTGGGGACACTTTGCCCGCGATTGCACAAAGGAAGCCAACCCTCAGCACCTCTGCCGATGGTGCAGGCCAGGTGACCATGAGGACGCAAATTGCCCGAAGCCTGGTGTAAACCTTCTAAACATAGACCCTACGAAGGCAGAAGTGTTGGCAATCACAAGGGCACAGGCTAAAAAGAGTGCCTACCCAAATCCCCACACGGAGACCGAGAGAGTGCGGGAGGCCAGAGACGAGATCGCAAAGGAAATGGCCGCACAAGGACAGAACAGTCACCAGACAGCAAGTCCACCACAGAAGAAGGGAGAAGAGGAAATCTTACAGCAAATATTGCAGGTAGAGGTACCCGTTAGAATTCAAGACCTCCTGGAGACCATGCCGCAGCTAAAAACGGCTATTTTAAACTCTGTACCCCCACAAGTAAAAACAAGGGAGGTCGTGAGCCCCACAACCAACCCCATGTTTAGGGAGGTCATGAGCCCGCGGTCGACCCCATGTTGTTGGTAGTCAACAGCGGACGCCACCCGACGGTGGTAGAAATGGGTATACTAGGGACTACCTTAACAGACACTATTGTGGACGGAGGGTCAGGAGTAAATGTACTCCCACAAGCGACATGGAAAAAATTGGGAAAGCCTACGTTGTGGCCTCCTACATTCAACCTGCTAGGGGCAGACCAACATGGGATTAAACCCCTTGGTACCCTCATGGGCCAGCAGGTGATGGTCGGCACGCAGCCGTTCGTGTTGGATTTTGTGGTAATCCCCCTGAAGCAGAAAGGATATGACGCCATCCTGGGGCGGGGGTGGCTCACTGCAGCAAAAGCGAACCATAACTGGAAGCGGAATACCCTTTCTTTGGAAAACGTCAGGAGGAAGTACGTAATCGATCTCCGTACACAGATGGTGAGTGAGGAGTTAGCCTCCTCCTCCGACTCGGAATCTGAGGGAGACCAGTTAGCGGAAGGTGGAAATGGATGCCGCATGGAGCCTAGTGACGAAGGGGTGTTAGAACTGGAGGCATGCTCAGGGGACGATGGGGACTCCTTGAATGGCCTCTTCCAATGGCAAATGGGAGATTATGAACTATTTACACCCTCGTGCAACATATTGAGCATCGAAGAAACACCAGATATATTTCCCCCAGAATATGGCGAGTATAAGGAAGGGGAGGCAGCAGTGAATGAGACACCAGCACACCAATTCCTGAAGGGGGAGCCCATTAAGTATCAGGAAGCCAAGTTAAAGGAAACGAATCTTGGGGAGACAAGTGACCCCAAGATCATCCTTGTCGGAGATGACTGGAACCCAATGTTGAAGGCCACAGCCTTCAAAATTTTCCTTGAATACAAGGATGTCTTTGCATGGACATACAAGGACTTGAAGGGCGTGCCCCCAGAGTTATGTGTGCACTGAATCACATTGGTACCGGGAGCCCAGCCAGTAAGGAAGCGGCCGTACCGAATGAACAGAAATTATGCTGTACGGGTGAACAACAAGATTGAGCGGATGTTGGAAGCAGGTATAATCTTCAAAGTACAGACAAGCGAATGGGTGTCTCCCATTGTGATTTCCCTCAAGAAAGAGGCCAATCAGATCCGGATCTGTGTAGACTTCCAGTGCCTGAACGCTGTCACTATTAAAGACCCATTTCCCATACCCTTCACCGACAGCATCTTGGAGGAAGTAGCTGGACATGAAATCTATTCCTTCACGGATGGATTCTCTGGTTACAACCAGATATCCATCGCGGAGGAAGATAAGTTGAAAACAACCTTTGTGGTGGAGGACGGTGTGTACGCATACAACCGAATGCCCTTCAGTCTATGCAATGCGCCTGCCACCTTTCAGCGCATCATCTTGCACATCTTCAACAAGATGTCGGTGGGGAACTTCAAAGCATTCTTGGATGATTGGTCTATTTACAGCGAACAGGACATCCACTTAAAAACTCTTGGAGAGTGCCTAGAGAGGTGTCGGAGGGCACGATTGGCCCTCAACCCGAAGAAATGTAGATTCATGGTACCACAGGGAAGATTGCTGGGACAAATTGTGTGTAAAGAAGGATTGAAAACGGACCCGGACAAGATTCGGGTAATAGTAGAAATGGAACCTCCTACGGACGTCACGGGGGTAAAGTCCTTCCTTGGTCATGTGGGGTACTACAGGAGGTTCATCAAGAACTTCGCTGAGGTGTCCCACCCATTGGATAAGTTGACAAGGAAAGGGGAACCATACATTTGGGCAGAACCACAGAGCAAGGCCTTCGAAGAGCTGAAGACAAGGTTGATGGGAGTGCCCATACTGGCATACCCAAATTGGGATAAGGAATTCCACGTTCATGTGGATGCCTCAAACTATGCCATCGGGGCTACATTAGCCCAAGTAGGAGGACACGGGCTGGACCACCCCGTTTATTTTGCCAACAGGTTGCTCTCGAAGGCGGAAAAGAACTACAGTACCACAGAACATGAAGCACTCGGTATGGTCTATGCCGTACAGAAATTCCGGCATTACCTCCTGGCCACACCATTCACATTTTACGTAGACCACCAGGCACTCATGTATTTAGTAAACAAGCCCATTATCCAGGGGAGGATAAGTCGTTGGCTATTGCTACTACAGGAGTTCACATTTTTAATTGTGGTAAGACCAGGGCGAAGCCATGTCATAGCCGACCAGCTGTCCCGGATTAAGTCGGGGGAACCTCCAAAGGGAGTAAATGACAATTTTTCGGATGCACACTTGTTCCAAATAGCCGTACTCCCTTCGTGGTACAAGAAGATTGGAGAGTACCTATCGACGTCCCGATTTCCGGAGGGTATGCCTCCAGGGGAACGAAGGAAGCTCGTATTAAGGAGCAGGACTTTTTTGCTCATCAACAGGTTACTCTACAAGATGGGGCTAGACCAGATATTAAGGCGTTGTGTCATGGAGGAAGAAGTCTCAAGTGTATTAAGGGAGGCACATGAAGGGCCCGCAGGTGGACATATGGGCCCAGACACCACAGCCCGAAAGGTGCTTCTCGTAGGACTATGGTGGCCAATGGTACATCACGACGCCAGGGAGTGGGTCGTGGGGTGCGACACTTGCCAACGGGCGGGCAAACCTCTGAAGCGGGACTTCATGCCCCTCAACCCGTCACATGCACAAGAACTCTTTGAGCGATGGAGACTCGACTTTGTGGGTCCTCTTAAGGCCAGCCGCACATGACGATGCCGGTACATTATAGTTGCGGCAGAATACTTGACCAAGTGGGTGGAGGCAAGGGCTCTCCAGGATAATTCGGCAATAAGCACAACGAAATTTATTTATGAACAAATCATTACGTGATATGGTATACCTATTCAGTTGACCAGTGATCGGGGAGGCCACTTCGTGAACCATGTCATACAGCGGTTGACATCAGACTTCAAGATTTTTCACTCATTATCAAGCCCATATTACCCACGTGCCAATGGCCAGGCGGAGGCCACAAACAAAATAATAATGTCGGTGATATATAAGTCTTGCGGAGTGGAGAGGGATGACTGGGAGGAGCGCCTACCATCAATACTTTGGGCATACCGAACAACTTACAAGGTAACTACTAGACAGACTCCCTTCCAGCTAATGTATGGACAAGGAGCCGTGGTGCCAGTTGAATTCATGGTGCCGAGTCTACGGATTGCCATCGATAATCGCCTTGGCGACATGGAAAGCCTGAGGGAGAGGCTGTACGCTTTGAACAAATTGGACGAACGAAGGATGATGGCTCAATGGGCGACAGAAACAGCCCAGCAAAGACAGAAGGTGTGGCACGACAAGCATCTTCGGCAAATGAAGTTTACTCCCGGACAGCTGGTGTTAAAATTCAACGGGAAGAACGAAATTAAACCTGCAAAATTCAAAGTCTGATGGTTAGGGCCCTTCCGGATACGTGAGGTCAATACGAGTGGGGCGATAAAATTGTGGACGTTGGACGGGAAGGAGATACCAGACGCAGTCAGCGGGTCGAAGTTAAAGATCTATCACGAACGGAGGGAACCAGGACCCTCCAGTCAGTCAGCCGGCTAAAAATTGAAAAATTGGAGGAAAAATAAAAGAAAAATTAAAAAAAAAAAAGAAAGTGGCCACCGTACGGTGCGACCACCGAAGGTGGCATCACCGTACGATGGAACCACCGACGGTGGAACCATCGTGCGGTGGGACCACCGACGGTGAAACCATCGTGCGGTGGAACCATCTTGCGGTGGAACCACGGTGCGGTGATCACACCGATGGTGGGGCCACCGAAGGTGGTCACCGAGCAGCCCGCGGAAGATTAAAACACCACCGACGAAGAACAGAACACCCCCGCGCAACAAGGAAGAAGCCGCACAACACCGCACAGCCGACCACCACGCGACGCGAGGAAAGAAGAAGATGCCGCACAGCCCGACCACCATGCCACCACGCGACGCGAAGGATAAAGGAAGAGGAAGGCGCACCGCACGACACGAAAGGGAAGAACAGTCCGCACACACCGCACAAACCGACCACCGCGGAATGCACAGCAAGGGATAAAGGAAAATGAAGACGCCGCACACACCGCATGGCCTGATCAACACGCACAGCAAGGGTTACGCACACCAACGCGCAGCAGCCGCAAAAGGAAAAAAAGGGGAGACCAAGCCCGCACAATCCCACGCAGCCACGCCAAAAGTAAACTACACAGCCACATAAGGGCAAAACGACCGCCACAGGTAGACCAAGTAGCCGCACAGAAAAGGAGGTCATTACGAAGGTGCCTAAGATGGTACAATTTTTTATAGGAAATCAGTTATACAGAGATTGATGGATTCAGCAGGGAAAAGAAGTTGGAAGAAACAACTGCACGCTTCTTCCAGTAGCAGCCAGAGGGATAGCAATATCAGGATTTTAGCATCAGGAGTGCGTGTTGCAGGTGGCACCATGGATGCCAGCGCCCGACAAAAACAAAAACAGAAGGCACCATAGGCTGCCATCAGTGCGAAAAACACAGTGATGCCATAGAATGTTACTTTTGAAGGCTTGAATGGATTGGAATGCCGAAAATGGTGGCAGGACACCCCTGATAATGACCTGGTAAAGCAAAACCTCCGGAAGGCACAAGTAGAGTGGGCTATTCGGATGCCCGTGTTCCCTATCCGAGAGTACGAGGGTTCCCTACACTTCATGGTGGACACCTTCGACAGGCATACATGCACCAGCACATTTGAATACCTCCGAAGGGATGTCACTATATCCTTCAAAGCAGGGGATTTCACGAGGGTATTCGGCATTCCAGGCAGCTAGGGCAAGAAAATAGACTTGAAGGCCAAAAAACTGACACAGGAGGAGAAGGAGCGGTGGATTAAATTAGTCTCCCGGAACTTGATGACAGCGGAGTTGGATAGCGTGGCTAGAGCCACGAAGAGTTGCGGAATCCGTAAGACTTTTGTTGTGGAGGGCCACTGGAGATGCATTATGGATGTCATCAAGAGCAGATTGACAGGGTTGGGTAGGGCATTGGACATCGCCCTCCCTCAGATTATGCTAATGAATGGGTTGATGAATGGCATTGTATATGACTGGGTCGCGTTACTAGCAGAGCGTATGTATGAGTTTTTGATGCTCGAGCATCGCACATTCTATATGCCTCATTACGCTATAGGGTTATTCTTGGAGGCCACGCGGGAAGCAGTGCCGGAGGATGAGTTGGAGGTACGGCCGCAGGGACCGTTGACAGCAAGAGAGCCTCCAATAATGTATTGGACGCACTTGGACATTGGGCACTCTTCCGCGAAGCGAAAATGGGCAGTAGATAGAGCCTCGGCCTAAGGGGAGCCGAATAGCGGGAGGGATTCCAACAGCACAGAGGAATCGGAGGCAGAAGATGAGGAGGACGATAGCAGTCAGGCAACGGAGGAGCCTGTACGAGTCCTGTTTGCCCCACCTCTGTTACCGATGGGCACGCTTGTGCCAGCATCTGGAGTAGGCGGCACCTGTATTCCGGCCTTCGGGCAGAGCCATACGCCTGTTACACTTGGTCCCCTCCAGCACGAGCACCAGGGAGCACCGTCCGGCCCAACCACAGCGGCACTTACCGAGGACATGGCAGAGTCAGGGACGGAGGAGTCACCGCATCGGGTAGTGGTCGTTGAGGAGCAGGGGCCGACGGAGGTGGCGGATACCGAGCCTCACGTGCAGTTGGACGTCATGGGTAGTGACACTGTGGTGACTATTTTTGCTTCGTTGTTGGAGGAGCCGACGACAGTGAACCATCCCCCGGTCACGGAGATGCGTGCTGACCTCGAGGCTATGCAGAGCTGGCTCACATAGCGGTTTCAAATGACACTGGCACAGCCGAAGGGAGCTGTTGTATTTTCACCGTGTCGAGAGACTAGAGCGGAGGTAGTCGACTTGGATGACACGTCAGGGGAGGCACATGGACTCACAATTGGGAAGGAGGTGGGGGAGGTCGCCTTTGCTGGGCAGGCACCAGGAGATGGTGCACCTTCGATGGCGGAGGCGGTACCTTCACAGCAGGATACAGTACTGACCGTTCCACTAGGGACTTCACAGTCTTCGGCACAGACGGGGGAGGATGTTGAGACCTATCTAGTTGACATGGCTGATATGGTGACGAGGGGTAGGCAGGTGGTGGCCGCTGCCCAGACGCAAGCATTGCAGCAAGTGGTGGTGGAACTAGAGCAGGTCTTACAGTTTATGAGGGTGGGCTGCCCAACAGCCTTTGCTACCTACTTTGAGTCTCAGGGATGGCCGACTGCGGAGACAGAGGAGATGCTCCAAGCTAGGAGGCTGCGTCAGCCCGTTGTGGAGAGTCGGGTGACAGCAGTTGTCCATGAGATTGAGCAGGTCTACCGGGATGCCTATTATACATTGAGGCGTACACAGCAGGAGTCTGCAGTTAGGGAGGCTGCCCGAGTAGCATTGGAGGAGGAGGTGGCCAGTCAGCAGGCCTCGTGGGCAGTCGGGAGGGCGCAGTTGTTGGCACAGCTAGAGATGGCCCGCACAAAGACAATTGAGACCCGGGCAGCGAAGGCTGAGGTAGAGACTCGTCTGGCAGCCGAGCAGACTCGGTTGGTCTGCGCGACGGAGGCAGTGGATACGAAAGAGAAGGAGTTGCTAGAAGCCACACACATGGTGAAGACAGCTTTAGAGAAGGTACTGGTGGCGGAACGGGATGTGGCTGCACGCACTCAACAGGTGTATGAGCTCCACGCCCGCTTGGCGGCCCAGCCACCGACATCTCACACTTCTGCTTCAGGGACGCTTTCTCAGCCCCCTCCCTAGTCTTTCAGATATATTGTATAGGTTGCATTATCTCCATTTTTGTAAGTCGCCTGGAGACGACTTTTCTTTTGGGGGGGGATGATGTTGGCGGCATTATTGTACACGGGAATAACATTAGTTAATTATGTGTAAGTATTTTGGTTAGTTGGCAACCGAGGGGTGGAAGTTGCGGTGTGACGGTTGGCGCTCGCACCCCCTCGGTACCCTTTTATACTTCGGAATGTAACTTGTAAAATACACTTGTGATGAATAGAACATCTGATATACTTTGTCTGATATTTACGACATTATTCTGCATTATGTTCTTTATGTCTTAAGTTATTCACCCGAGAGGGCAAACACATTTTTTCCAGCTTGCTGATGTATTCCTCTTGGCTGCCATTAAAGACAAGTTTCAGATTTTTGATTTTGCTAAGTTTGGCGATTTTTTCCAAATTTAGCATTTTTTGGTGAAAGTTGGCAATTTCATGATTGGAGACTTGGGCGATTTTTCCTCCACCATTTGTGCTTGTTGTTAAGACCTTCATTGCTTCAGATTGCTGCCATTAACAACATTTTTCAAAATTCTGAAAATTTCAATTTTTGCTAAGGAAGGCGATTTTTTGTGTTTGGGGTATCCAACCCCAACTTGGGCGATTTCTCTAGATTGCTGCCATCCTTCATTACTGCAGATCTAAGATGCCATTGACATCAATTTTTAAATTTTTAAGTTCAGCACTAGACTTGGGAAAATTTCGATTTTGCTTAGGAGGTGGTTTGGTGCCACATTTTGATGATTTTCATGCATGTTTTGTGGCTGCCATCATTTCCAGCCTGTTGATTCGCTTCAGATCTGAAGTTTTCTTCAAATTTTGACCTCCATTAATGGCTGCCATTAATTTTCAGACTTAAGTTTTTATTGCCCAGCCAATTCCAACTTAAACATTTAGCATTTGGAGGTGTTTTATGTAGTTTTTTGTGCAGTTTTTAGACCATTTTATCACTGTTGCAGGTCTGAAACTCCATTGTTAAGTGGTTGTCCTTAGAAATTTTTATTTCCAGCCACCTAGCCAATTTTGGCAAATTTGCTTGGGGCTAAGGAGGGGTTGTTTCCTTAGCAATTTTTCATCATTTTCGGGGATTTAAACCACTTTGCAAGGTGCTGCTAAGTCTGAAGTATCCAATTTTCAGACTTATCCTCAGAAAACTAAATTTTACCAGCCATACTTACATTCCAGAAAATGATTGTTTTCATCAATAAAACTGATTTTAATTGATTTTATGCACAATTTGAAGATTGCAACATGTTTTAAAAGTCTGATTTTCAAGTTGTCTTCAGAATTTTGACCTCCATTGTTGACTATGGAAGGTGTCTTCAGACATTCATTGTGTGAAAACACAACCTTTCACACCTTTCCTTAGTCATCATCAATCCGGTATACTCCTTTGCACTTTAGCTTGCATATTTTCTAAGCGTAACGAGGTATTAAATGAATTTTATGGAAGGCTTCCATGCCTTAGTGTTGTCACACTTTGAACGTAATTGCTAAAACTTACCAAGTGTATGGATTATTTTCCTGACTCCATGCTCTAAATTAGCTAAATCTTTAGAAAATCAAGAATTTTATTACGAATATTTTCCTAAGTCTAACTTCAAGCTTTGTACAGGTGAGATGTCAAAGTCAGGATACAAGGAAAGGAAAGAGTTGCTGAAAATGCTGGAGACTGGATTTTATCTAGAGTTTAAGATTTCATCCAGATGGAAGGAGATCACTGATACAAACATGCATTTCCTGGACTTCGACCAAATGCAACGTCGGATGTTCGGAGTTAGAGATCAGGTTCCTTCCCCAGCATATGCGAATATTATGAAGAGTGGCATTTTCCATGCCGCTGGGTTTCCACAATCCATACAGTGCAGTGAGCTGATCCTGGAATGTGCATGATGTTACGATCTGCTCACAAGAATGATCAAGAGTCCTAAAGGCGTAGTCATCGCCTACCTTGCTGAGGATGCCATTGGTGAGGTGTTCGGAATTCCACGCGGAACAGACATGAAGGATGTGACCAAGGAGGATTATGCAGACAGATACACAAAGAAGATGGGTGTATGTAAGAATTTAATTAACAAAGAGTGGATGATTGAGCCTAGGTCTCATCATTCCAAGGCTCCCAAGACACTCATGTGCATAGATTTTAAGGAGGAATATAGTGATTTGATATTCCTACTCAACAAAGTGATGAGGATGCCACAGGGAGCAATATTTCATGGATGGATGTTCTACCTCATCCAGGATTGTCTTAGAGGAACACTAGTGAATTGGTCCAAGATTATAAGTGACAATCTGGATTTCCAGTTGAGAAATGTAGAGTGGTCCAAGTCATTCACCATGACTTCCTACTTGGTGTACCTGCTTGCACGATTTGTTTCATACAGAGGATTAATATGCAAAGGTGAAGTCGGGAATGGGCAAGGACAGTTTAAGAGTTATGAATGCTACCCCCAACTGAGCATGCACAGAATTGAAGACTATAAGAGAGTGAATGATACATTCACTATGTACATCACACGGATGCTGCAAGGTGGAATCCATAGAAAATTGTCCAAGGAGGCAACAGAGTTAATAGAAAAATATGGATCGTGGTATATACAGTTTTCCACTTTCACATACCTTAGGATTCATGGGTTTCAATCTGAACCCTATAGACTTCCTAGGTATCCCACCGACAGAATGATATTGTTGGAAGTGGTGAGACAACTTCTAGAGTTCGACGTTATCCAGAGAGAGAAGCACAGGATAGGAATGACATTCCCTATTTCGGTTGGGAAGATGTCAAAGGTTTGCCAATCCGCCATAGCCGCCAGCACTTCAGGTGAGGAGATTGCATTCTACACATTTGCAACATATAAGAAAAGAGAAAGATTCGATCCAAACAAGAAGGTTGGAAGGATTAAGGGAGAGAAGTTCACTCATAAAGTTGACATAGAGGATTATTGGGCTAACTTAATGGACAAACAAGCAGTGAAGAGAAGAATGTGGTCCAAAATGTCAGTGGATTTCATGAAGAAGTGTGGACTTTTCCTCATCCCTAATCAGGTATTAGATGATAGAGATCATACACACCCACATTATGAGAATGAAATGAAGAAGGCAATCCTATTGCCAAATTGGTCAGAGTCAAAAGAGATTGACTTGAATGTATTGATGAGAGAGGTCTTGAATTTCTCCCGCACATTGGTAGATATGCAAATGAATAAGTTGGTTGACATGGGTGTTCCCTTCACTTATGAAAGGATGAAGCCGGAAAAGTCTACTTCTGAGGATGATCAGAGGACTGTCAGTGATGTCAGGATTCATGCAGATGAAGAGAGTCAAGCTCCAAAGAGAAGGAAGAACATGCCTGGAGAAGTCAAGGCCAGAGGGAAGAAGATTGAGGAGGTGAAGAAGAAACAGAAGACTATCACTCCACTTATCATTCCTTCACCCCCTCCTAGTGTCTCATCAATCGAAGTGATTGAAGTAACAGAACAGAATAAGGAGACTCAGCAGTGTTCCAACACAGTGATACTACCAAAGAATATTCAGGAATTCCATGCCACAGCGACATCTGCACCTCCTGATGAGAATAATGATCAGTCGGAATCCCCTACTGTCCTTTTGGAAGTTATCTTGGGAAATGAAGTATATGATTGGACCAAGAGTAATCCTGGTGATAATGATGATGTTATTTCAGCATTGAAAGGACTTGATCAAGAAGTATGTCTTGATGATGGTATGGAAATGGCCGCTATTCCTGGATGGTTGAGGAGAAGTATGGAGAAAAGTAAACAAATGATAGAGGTACAACCTATTGATGATATTGATGACTACCTTGCTAGGAGTGCTAAGAAGGAGCCCAAGAGAGCGGAGATTTTGTCACACATAGCTAGAGATGAGACCGGAATGCGGATTGTGCAGATTGTTGTTCCTATTGCAGGCATGACAGCAGACATTGCTACTCCTATGGATTTCCAGATCACTTCAGTCACTTTTGGTCGTACATCCACAGAGCAGGAATTCTAGGAGATTGGTGACAACCTCCAGGCAATCAATGCAAGGATAGACAGAGCAATTGCCGAGAATGAAAGTTACAGAGAAGAAAATATTAGATCAAAGAGTGTATTGCAAGGACAAGGCGTGGAGATCCCAACCTTATTTCCCCTATTGCAGTTGACCATGGAATACATTCACACTGCGAGGTAGCAAGGGGTACACACTCGAAGGTGGAAAAGTGGATTAAAAGCACAAGAAAACAGGCAGATGATTTCCTTACTCAGTTTGTCCATGCATATGATAAGACAACAACGCTCATATTCAGAATCCAGTATTTCGAGGGAGTTTGGGAAGAATTCCGGCCTATTCAGGACAAGACTATTCCATGCCTCCTAGCATTGAAGAAGGTTCCTAATTCCACCTTGGTCAGCAAGAACATTGTGCACCGTGGAGACATATATGATTTCCATGGCTGGTATTGTGCATCAGCCTTGAAGAAATCAGCTTATGAGAATGCCCAATCGAGTTGTATGGAGATGGAAGGATTAATTCAGGACATTCAGATGAAGATCCTTGCCTCGATTGAGGAATTATTGGGTGTTGATGTTAGTGATGCTAGTGGTTTACACTTAGCCAAATTAAGAGACAAGATGAAATTTATGTATTTTGCCAGTTGGACTCTTTGAAGAAGAGTCAGATAGATGACTTGGTCTCTTTGTTGATTCATGTTCATAATTCGCAGAAGCTCATGCCAGAATGGGAGAACACTTTGAATGCTTGCTCGGATTCATTGGATGTGATTGATTTACAGCAGGATACCTTGCCTAGCATTTCCATGGAGGAGTTAGATTCAGTATTGGCTAGATTCTTGGAGTATGCTAGGAGAGAGAGAGAGAAAGATGCAAGGAGGAATCTTCTAGAAGATTCCCTATTTGATGACTAGGTATCTTTTCATTGGGCCATATGTTGGTGGCGCCATTTTTTATGTAACCCTGGTTAGGGTAATTCTAGGTTTTGTTGGCATGATCTCGGCTGTTGATCTTAGATCAATCTGGGCCATCCATTTTTGTAAGAGACTCTATATATGCCTCCTTGTCTCTCATTTGTAAGGGAGAGTTTTTGTAGAATTGTTGGTATATGCTGCAGCTATTTGAATCCTAATCATTGTTCAATTGTTGGTGATTTTTCTCTTCAAGTGTTGTATTTGCATTCATGGTTCTCAATTCCTCCAAGTTAGATTAGAATTTAGATTAGAATTTATTTTCATGTATGTTAGATTGAGTGGAATATTTGTTGAACTCATTTGTGTGGAATCCTTAATCCATACCACTAGCCTCTTGCCGCTGGTAAGTGCACCTTGTGTGGTCAACTGGATTTTGAGTAGGCATAACTTCAACTATTATGCGTCCGTTGACAAGCATCAACTTGGATGGTGTCTATGTCTGATGGTAAGAGTCTGAAAAATCATTAAGTATACCTTTGATGATTGCACTAAGCTTATGTCAATACCTGATTGTGAGACCTTGCCTGGTTTGATTCCACTAGATCCATTCATCATTTCCTACATTCCTAGTTTTAGAATAGATTTCCTGAACCCTATTCTTTTTCCCCTTTTTTTAGTAAGAAGTAAATTCAGAGCCATATTGATAAATCTTAAGTTGTCAGCACACCTATTCCGCATCATTCATGATAATCCAAACATTTGCGTAAGCCCCAAAGTGAAACACGGCAATTCACATCAACCACTGAACTTACCCACTCGTCAAGGCCTGACATGTAGAAACCTTGGAATCATTTTAGTTGATCTCATTCTTAGCATCTGAGGTGATTTTGTTCAAGAGAGGGTAAATTACCTTGATACTTTATTCTGAAATGTTTTGTGCATAAAAAACACATCAACAGGACTTACCATTGATGTCAAAGGCAAGATGTCAAAGTAAATTGTTGGAAAAGTTGTCATTGTTTTCAAGTATTCATAGTGCAAAGATTGATAGACATAACAATTGCCATCATTATTATTGATGTCAAAGGAAAGAGTCTTGTCCATTCAAGAATTGTCATTAATAGAAAATGTATTAAAAATGTAATATGACAAGAAGAGATTTCTATGTAAGAGTCCACTTTATTATGGTTTGACTATATACAAACAAGGAATAGATAAGGGAGACCTATTAGAGACAAGAGCTCTAAATGTTCTAAAGAAGAAACGATTAAAGATTATTAATAATATGCAGCGATAGCATATTATAGATGAAACATAAAGAACAGTGATTAGATTATATGTCAATGTTGAAAAGTTTTCATTGACGTTATAATACAGTTGAAAGACAAATCAATACAAATCTGAAAACAGTGACTTCATCAACAATGTAGCCGACTTAATGGTTATAATATGACCAATAGATCAAACTGACTTCATCCATGAATGAGTGTATTAGATGCAGCAATATTTGCAGTGAATATGCTGAAAGATTAATAATTAAAGAGTGGTAATCTATTTTGAAGAAAGACAAAGCAGCGATCAGCATTAATATGAGAAGCAGTTCTATCACAAAGCTGACTCAGATGATAGTGAACTAAATGTAGCATTTCATCAATGCCTAGCAATTCATAATGTACAGTGATTTATATGATCAGTAAAACAGTGATCAATATGTTCGTACTGGTGAGATCACATAAGAAATTATAGAGCAACGATGGAAAACAATTATGGAAACTGCGATGTTGAGAAACGAAGTTTTAATCATGCATTATAGAGTGATGATCTGTATAAAACAGAAGGTTTAATGAACAACAATACTTATGAAAAGCGACTATGATAAGCCTAGCGATAGAAGTTGGAAATAAAAAGATTATGTCCAACGTGGCCCGATACATATCCAGCGATCATGAAGGTTGGCACATCGGATGGTAATGAGAATTAACAAATAAGAAGACATGATGGAGGTTAGAGCACAAATAAAAGAGAATTACATGTTTATGGTAGTAAACAACAATGTACGTGCAAGCATCGAATGAAAGTATGAAGACATGCGAACATGTGTTAAGGAAGCGATTCAATCCTATGATTATGCAGCGATTCCAAAGAAAAGGTAAATAAAGTGGTGGCAGCAATGAATAGAGGAATAAGCTAGAATTCAAAGATGGCAATGCTTTTGTTAGACATTGGTGTCTTCAAAGTATTTATGTGCAACGACTTTATAATCAATATGGGCGACTGACTTGGATCAGACATGTCAGAATGGAATGATTTAATATGGTCAAACTGATAATCCAAAGACAGCAACAATTATTCTTGGGAAATATTTAAGGACGGCGATAAAATTCATCACCTTGATTAGCAGCGATTACATCTGTTAAAGACACAGGTGAAATAGGATATTAAGAGCAGCGATATATTAAAGAAAGCATGGTGTTTGAGAATCAAGTCCCATAAGAAGAGATAGTGCGATCAGCAATTATATAATGAAGACATGACTTTGATTATTAACAAACAATGAGTGACTAAAGGTGATGCGATTAATGCGATTAGTGAAATGAAGCTATCATTATTCATAGACAATGATATAAGCAGTGACTGATGATTGAGAGACAGCCGATGATTAATGGACTTGTGATTCCTTATTAAGAAAGAAGTCAACATTAGAAAACAATATCGTTCATTATGTGCAAGTCGGTGTGATAATACTGGGCAGAAGGTATCGTGAACAAATATTCCAGTCGAGTTTGTGCAAACTGTTATGGAATGATATAATTACCTTTAGAAATGAATAACAGGGAAAAGAATTAATATAACGGATATTTGTAGCATGCTCTTTAGCGTGGATACTCCTCTACAACACGCAAGACTATTTCTTGGTTTGCGACGTGAATCTTGATCAAGATCGTACTACTGTAATGTTCCCGATATAATTAAATAATATTAATTATTGTATGGCCCTAAATTTAATGACAAAATCTTTCGGGCCCCCTTTTTATTTTATTAGTTAAGTTATGTTTGTTGTGTCGGCCCGTTTGCAACCCTTCGGGAAACTTCCTGGAGCCCATATATATGGCCGAGTTAGTCATTGTTGTATGGATGTGAATTTGGTATTTTTCTCTGATTGTGCGAATTCCTATTGGAATTTTGTTATCCGCCATTTCGGAGGTGAAAGACCCTCCCTACTTGATATCCACAGTTTCGGTGGGATTCATCCCTCACCCTATTCTGCTCTATGTACTTGTTCTAGATCTGGCAAATCTGGAAACTCATCGTCGTTGAATCAAATTTTATTTTCTAGCTTCATTTTTGGTATACATGCATGTTAATGGATTCTTATCACTCTGAGTTCAATACTTGGTATGTGCGCAAAAGATCAACCCTTGAACCACTGAAGGTAGTCCATTGAACCACCGTACCACACGGCAGACCCCTCCCTCCTACCACATGTGGAAGTCCACAGTACGACTTCACCATACAGCCACTCCTTCCTCACATCACCGTACGACCTCTTCCCGTACAGTCACTCCATCCCCACACCATCGTACGACCACTCCATCACATACCACCGTACGGCCACTCCATCCTCACACCACCGTACGTACAACAAACTCCCTCTGCTTCACACCGTACGCCCTTGCCAATACACTATCGTACGGCTAGGAACATCTCACACCGTATGAACTTGACAGTGCATTACCGTACAGTCAGGGAATATTACAGCTACTTTGTAAGCAAGGATTAAGACGACAGTCCAACATTTGTTGGTTGAATGAAAAGCCACTAATTTATTTATATTAAAGAAAGAAAACAGTTGACATGAACATTATTAGAGAAGGGGTGCGGGTTCTTATTAATAAGAAGTACGATTACTAAAGAAATGAACAAAAATTAAAAATGGGATTATTAGTGATGAGGTGAGATTACTAAATAAAGTAATCTATTTTGAAGTGGTGCGATTTAAGGTGGTGACTACTTAGTGTGAAAGGCAAAAGGTGTAAGACAAGAGAACATATATATATCAGAAGGCTGATGTAAAGAAACATAAGTAGTGTGTGATATGTGTGAAGAATAAAAAAAGATAAACTACAACAGTGAAAGATATAAAAGAAATATATAATTCAGATTTATTACCGCAGAGGAGAAATAAATATGAAAGCAGATTTTTGAAAGGTTACCTCTCTTGGTGAAGAGGTATGTTGAAAGTGTATATAAGGAGAAGAGAGAGAAGTAGTGTAGAGAAGAATATGAGTGTAAAAAATACAAAAAGAGAAGCCATGTATGAGAAGACTCTATAGCAGATTTAAAGAAGAGGAGAATAAAGAAGAAAATTAGATGTCCATCATCTGTTGTTAAAGCAACATTGTCAAGGTGGAAAGTCAGATTTATGTGAAGTGAGTTGGTGCTCACAAATTCTGAAGTGGGGGTTGGTGCTTCCAGTGGGTTGGTGCTACTGCTCACAAATTCAGATTTGGGAGTTGGTTCTTCCAGTGGGTTAGTGCTCACAAACAAACTTAGGGATTGGTGCCTCTAGTAGGTTTGTGCCTACAAAATATTGTAAAAGAAGATATTATATAAAAGCATTGATTTGCCGTGGTTTTCTCCCATAAGGGTTTCCACGTATATATCTTGTGTTCTACTTGTGTTCATATTAAATAGATCACTTATGAATGTTGGTATGCAATGAATATGTTTATGAGATAAGTTATATACTTATGATTGAAGTTGAAAAAGTTTAAATTGGTAAAAGATCATTCTTATACCGATTCCCCCCCTCTTCCCCGCCCTTGGTATAATCGTGTTCTCTTCAAGCATACCATTCAATGTTGCCCAATCTCCTTATTATAAAGAGATCCAAATTGAGATTACAAGAGCAGGGCTTTCATATTTGCCACCAAAGAAGACAAACTAAAGACTATCCTAGATAAGAACAATTCCAAAATAAATATTCTTATGAAAAAATTAAGTTCATGTGAGTCAAAAGTAGATGCAAGATTCTTATGGATGGGTGAATGGACATTAGCCACTGTCCACTCATCCATATCATAGTGACATACATTTTGAAGGCCCTTACTTCTATAGGGATATTGATCTAAAAACTAGATAGGCTATGCCACACTCTTACTCATCAAAATATGGAAGAGCATCCTGCCAGCTATCTTAGATGAAGAGAAACAAGTACATGCATGTTCAACCTAAAGAAAACACAATAATACCACCCAATATGCAAAAATAAAGAGTTATGCACACTCACACAATTGCAACATAGGATACATCTAGAGAAACCTTTTAATGGGAATAAAACTCTATAAAGAGTGATTTTTTCTTTCTCATGCCACTAATCCACAAATATACATATGTTTTACAGTTCCTCTATGAATCTTACATAACACTTCCTACATTGCACTAAAAATGAAATAACCTATAGAAATTCAACCTTTGAACACCAACAGAATCCCAATCTTAGACCCAAATGATATAGCCTTCACTCCAACAAATGATGTTCAAAGTTACATCAACTCCAATGGTCCATCATAGAATGCTCACAAGAGATTCTATCATTGTTTGAAATTGTAAATAATGAGCTTGGGGAAAATGGTACCTCTTCATATGTTGATTCTTCCTTGCGAATTTCTGTGTAGACTTTCTTTGTAGCCTTGTTGATCTCGACTTAAATTTGTTTTCTTGTTCATGGCTTCTTGAGCATTAACTTATCCAATCTTTTCTTTGATCGGAGGTCTCTAGCTTATATTTGAGAAAATGTCTTTTGGTCCAAAGTAGTAAAAGGGAATACTTTTGTAATGGCAGATTTTTTGAGTTTTTCTTCTTCATGTGCATCTTATTCTCTCTTTTATTTCAATGAGACAGCTAGTGGGACCTAGAATTTGTCCTATAGACCTTCTAAGGTGGTGTTGGAGGACAACGTATATCTCATTAGTGTTGCCTTATTGATTGCTTTGTTTGGAGCTGCCATATCCTCATTTATTTGGAATGTTTCCAAGACTCCTAGAATAACCCACTACATAGCTGACATTCATTCATTAATATCTCTGGTTTTTCTTTTGTTAGTGGTTCTTCGCCCTTGCTTTCTTCTTTTGAAGAGGAGGCGTCTTTGTATGCTTTCCATTTCTTCCTTTTTTTCCTTTGCACTCATCTAAAAGAGTGCCCCTGAGGCTTCTTCCATAGAAGGTTCTCTTTGTCATGGTGTAGCAGGCACTTTCCTTTTTTCTCTTTTTATGCCCCCTTCAAATTCTGTGGATTTTGTCGGGGATGCCCAAACTTGTAGCCTTCCTAACCTCTGTGGAATAGGTATACTCTATTCCTCTAGTTCTTTCTTGCGTATACCCCATTTCTCCCTTAGTTTTTCCCAATTCTTATCCATATGTTCCCAGGTTTTCTTCTTAACCAATTTGTACATATATTCCCGATATGTTGTGTACTTTTCTATTTGTGGGTCTTTACTCTTTATGAATGCTAAGTAGGTCAATTTCTGCATTTGTGACTTCATATGATAGTTTTCAAATCCAAGATGTCCTAGGTTCAATTGCCTCCATAAAAGTATAGTCCTTGTCTACTAAGAAAACTATATCTTTTATATACCTTCAAACTACATCTTAAGAGATGCGTTCTCTGTCTTGCAACTACTGTTAACCAGATTTGAAGAAACCCCAATATGTGGTCATGTATGAGGTGGCATCCTATAAAGTTTTGACGTGATATTGTATCTACACAGCTACCGACCTAGTGGTATCCCAAATTTTGCCCTCAAATGCCAGCAATTCATTCATGAAATACAATGTTAGGTAGATAATCAAAGTCCCATACCTGAATTGATAGTGGGCCTGCTCTATGTTCTCTAGTAGTTCTTGTCATAGGAGCTCACAAAGGTCAATATTGTGATGTCCCCTTCTAGCTAGTGACATCATGCTAGCCAATGATTAGCCTATAATTGGACCCTCGTAGGCTAATGTGGATGGTTAGAGGGTCTTTTGAGGATTGATTCTTCTCCAACATTTAGGGAATTGGCCTTTGTTCGATATCATTTGGACTCCATTTGCCATACTTACTATGTATAGTAAGTCAGGGGTAATAGAGATGGACCCTTTCTATTTTTAGAAAGTGTGTTTGGTCACATGGGGAATTATGAGGAGAGATTCCTATTTCAGACGGCATAGCAATCTAACAAGTATTTCAAGAGATATTAAAGTTTAAGTGACTTAAGTGATTTATTTAAATATTTTAATGTTATTATAAAGTTATAAAGTAACTTATAATAATAAAGTCACTTTAATATTATAAGGTGCAAATATAAGAAAATCTTTTATCCCACATTGGGAAGAAAAGTAAGTGAGCTCCTACAAGGAAAGAATAAATTAACATGAGAGGTTCTTTCTTATCATTGGATTATTGTCAATTGCATTTGATATGAAATTGGGAGAAGAAGCCAAGGGTTTCTGATTTCAGTTAGCCATTGGAGAGCGTCAATTCTTCAGTGTTGCAACCATTTGAGGTGGTGAAATATCCACTGAATTTGGCATTTCAGGAGAGCTTCACTCTGGAGTTCTATTTGTGCTTAAAGTAAAGGAATAACAGAAAGGATTTGAAGAATATTGAGGACTATCGAGTACAGACCTGAAGATTCATTGGCAGCCATTAGTAATCGTCTTTTTAAAGTTTGTTCTTGCTGCTACAGTATGCATGAACAGTGCACATGAACAGTGCCACGCTACAGTATTTGTGCTTGATTCCGATTGCAACTTTCATCTCCATCATTGAGCATCACTATTATCAGGTTCCTCTTGCAACTATTAGTAGTTAGTATTGAAATCTTAGGCATATAATTTGGCTGTTGTAAGTGATAACTTAGAATCAGATTTGGCATTGCTGTAGTCTTTTTTTGTAAGCCAATTAGTCTTGGGAAATCCATAGCAGCATTGTACTTAGGAATGAATTCAATAAAGAAGATATATGTTGCATACCATTTGTTTGACGAAATGTCCTTTTAATAGCATATATGATCAGCATAATAGTTGCATGCCAGTTGTTTGTCGAAATGTCAGTTGGTTGTAGGTATGCATTCCATATCTAGTTTTCATGTATATGCATTGAAAATACCAAAAAGAACTGCACTCGCATACTAGTTCATTATAAGAGGTATTGTCAACATCATTTGTGAACTTCCTAAATTTCTTGGCAACTTTCAAAGTGTATCAAACAATCTGAAATACAAAAATCAGAATAGAGAAAGACAGCATACAAAGTGTTTGAAAATATTCCTTGAGCCAAAATCAGTCAGTTTGGGCAAGGGATACTACAGTGGTGTCAGAGCTAATTTCCTGCCATCCTGAGGGTTACGAAATTTACATCCAGCAGAAAGAAGTTGGTTCTCACAGGTATTACACACGCAGAAGGGCATTGTTGGAAGGAGAATGGGTAGACAGGCTACCAGACGCCATGGGTGAGAGGCAGTCAAATAGCCCACCCAGAGGCCACAGGAATAATGATGATCAGGAGACTAGAGAATTTTTCAGAGTTATGACTACTGGGCAGCAGCAGATGGCTCAGACGTTACAGGCACTCACAACCATGATGGAGCGCATGGCTTCACCAGCGAGGCAAAATAGAGAACAAGAGGATAATCAAAGTGAGAACGGTCCCCCACAGGCTCGGAGGACACAATCCAGGACAGCAGACAGACATACACGCCCTACTTTTGTCAGAGATGAACTGGTAGAGGAATAGGTAGAAGAGGCGGGTGAAGAGATGTTTGCAGATAACCTTATGACAGCAAATGATGAATGGGAACTCTTGACGCCACAGGTTCGAGAGCGGATTCCTTTTGACAGGTTATGATTTTGTAGGGTCGGCCCAAGAATAAATACTCATCATGGATGAGATTGAGGATGACCCAAACCCATCCTTCCTCCTTTGTGAAGACCAAGAACTCCTTCCACACATCCAACTATTTCTCTTGAATACGGTTATATTGGAGATATAACACAAATGGATTCTAATTGAGTCCCACCATCCTTTAGAGGATTAGATGGGAAGGCTTTAGAAGCTTCATTCTCCATCAAATATCACTTCATATACCTCTAAATCATGTTGAAAAATGAGATGGAACCTCAAGATAAAATTTGAGCTTAAATTAGTGAATCTATGAGGAATTCAAAACAATTAAGGGAGGACTTACAAGATCAAAGGCTTAGATTTCAATCCTAATTAGCTCAACAAGCTCAATTGACAAAGATGGGGCAATGTAAGAGTGCTAAGATAGATTAGAAGATATCAAAAATCTAAGTGGACAATGAAAAGGCCAAAAATCAATTTATGGAGGTCGTGCAAATGATCAAAACATCTAAAAAATGAGATCTTTTGGCTGCACATCACTTGAAACAATGAATAGACAAAGTGTATGAGTTATGAGCAGTTCTCTCCTAGCATTCAAATCAATCTTCGATGTCTACATAACCTCTAGGGACATCTACTAGTTCCATCCCTTAGTGATGATTGTTTATTCAAATTTTTGTTCTCTAGAAGACTACTTTACTTTTGGGGGGGAATGCTGTAAATAAAATAAAATACATTAGGTATGTAGTAGTTTTGGTTAGTCAGTGAGTATGGCTATGCCTCATCGGATAATTGAATTAGTTTTGATAGTTCTCAATGGTTGGAGATCCTTGGCAATCATCAACAAGTTTACATAGTTCTTTTGTGGTTGGGAAAAGGGACCATGTGTTGGAATTGTTCCCTTATTCCAGTCTTTTATAAGAGCATTGAATGAATAAAGAAAGCATCTGTCACATCATCTGAAAAATCTCTTTAATTACTCTGTCATTCTCCTATTAATATTCATAAGTACTATGCTTTAAATAGCTGTGTATTAATTTAGCAAGTTAACAATTTGTGGTTCTAAGATTTATCGTTGTTCTACACTTTTAATGAACCAAAGAAAAACATAATATATTTATACAACTTCTCCAAACTGGTTTATGAAAACACTCCAACTCCAATAAACCCTAAATTTCTCATCAATATTTGATGATTCAACCATGAGTGCCTTCTAGATAGAGTCAATTTTCCTCTTACTACTAGGCACTTCATTATCAATTAATAAATTGACTATTGTCTAATCACTAATGTACAAGTGATAACTGATAACTTCTTAATTTTTGTTAAAGAGGTAAAGTTGGTTACATTTGAGTGCCAAGCAATTTCAAAATTGGATATGTCTAGTGTCTCATCCCTATCTTTATATTTTAAAACACTTATGGAGTTGGTTCTTGTTTATTATTCTCCAAGCAGATTTTTTGTCTAATCTTGGAATATTTTTATACCTTTGATGATTCTACTACTTTCTATCAATTGTTCTATCTATGCTCGATAGTTGTTTCAAAGTGAATATTTTGGTTGGTTTCTATTGTGCATATTGATTTGATACCATGGTAGAAAAATTTTCTTATAGTTCCCATACTGCATCTAGGAAAGTTAGAACTAATGGGGTGAACCGTGAAACCAAGCATCGTTTGTGAATTTAAGTGGACTTGTGATATTATATCAAAAAACATGAGTCCTATAACTCCATATGATTATATACTGTAATGTCCCCTTGGCCCTCCTGCCAGAAGCCCTTTGTCAACTGCAGTGGGTGGCCTAACTGACAGAGGCCTAGTTCCTGCTATCCCTGTTGCCTAATTCCTCATCTATCTCACTGGGTTTGGATATGCAATTGCTTTATTCATTATCTTGGTAGTATCTTATATCATTCACCAATTGTAACCTCAAGTAGAGTATCTAAGAATTTCAATTGGAGTAAATATAATGAGTCTGATTAGCCATATTGACAAAGAGGATAGATAGCACAATGTTTGGATGTTTTCCTCGAATATTAATTAAATAGACTATGCTTAACTCCCTATTCGCCATTAATGAAAGAGAAAAGATTTAGACACAACGAGACGCCCGTAGCGCTTATTAGGCCCAACAGCGGTACACTCCCCCTTGGCCCTCCTGCCAGAAGCCCTTTGTCAACTGCAGTGGGTGGCCTACCTGACAGAGGCCTAGTTTCTGCTGACCTCATTGTTCTATCTCTCTCCCACACTAGTGGTGAATGTGAAGTCTACATCTATTATTAGTCAATTTCTTTAAGATTATACTGTTATCAATGAGATAATTCCACTATTTTAATTTGAATTACTCTGAAGTCATACCCATTCAATATCTATTTGACTGATAATAATATATTTTAAATTCATCTTACGAGATAGAACCTTCGTTGCTTATCGGTCATGGTACTTGCCTCTGTTCATTGACTAGAATAATTCGTTCATTCAATCTTACACTACAGGATGGCAAGATCATAGCTCTGATACCATTTGTAATGTCCCCTTATTTTATGGCTTAGGAAATAGGGACATTTATCTTGCAAAGATCAATTGCAAGAGGTTATTTTCTATTTTAAGTTAATGAATATAATTCTACACGAATTATGTTACAAAATAACAGTGCTGAAATGATTCTTTAAGTCACTGATAATATATTTGCTATATGATGGGAATTATCTCGATCCACAATATCGCTTATACAGAGCAATATATCCGCTTGGTTTATAATAATGTGGACGAGGTAATAGATCTCCATTTGCAACTATAGATAGATATCGATGCATAGATAAATGGAACGAGTATTAGTCTGTTCGTCCTTCTTGAATATGGTCTTGATAGCCATGCATTCGATAGTTATGGTTTTGATAGAAATTCTGAAACTTTGCTCCCAAAAGGGACGTCAGATAAGAATATCAATCTGATATATCTTTGGTTATGCAACAATAGGATCTCCTCAATGCAATATAACTGTAATCTTATAATTCTGTGTTGAATAAATAAAGATTTGATCATATATATGAAGACCATAAGATCTTTTCTTTTTGTTCGCTCATTCTGTATATATGCTTTATAATCCTAGGTTCATTTGACGTAAGTCCTGATTAATAGACTCCATGTGCGTGTGTGTCTTAGCCTTGCATATGGTAGAACATATACCATCTCCGCTTTATTGTTCAAAGACTCCAATGAGAACTACCTGCTCTGAGCTCCCCCCTTGGTGAATTGTTAGAAATGCCTTATTATACACTTACATTTGAAAAGATAAGTCACAATGTAGAGGCGCAACTCATGTCTTCATAATTACTTTCTAATCACACCATTCCATGATAATTAATCTTTAAATTGTAATCAATATTAGCACTATTTAGTTTGCGTTAGTCTTAGATATCTATCCAATCCCCACCGATATGATCGAGTATAACATTAGTCGATGACTTTTATTGCTATCTATTCTTAGCCGATCTCGCAATCCTTATCTTTCTGTGATGGCTATCACTTAGATCGATGTAACTTCTCTTAAACTTAGTCGACCTTACTCCAGTTCTTCATCGCTCTCTTAAATCAATTCTCGTGATCATATCCAATACCTTGATATAAGATTATATCTCTTTCTTTTTTATATTAGATCACCAACTAATCATTATTCCCATTGTGTAAACCATATTCGTCATTCATTGCCTTAATAGATTGGGCTTATGTCTTAAACAAACTAATCGATGTTTACCAAAAGTCCCTTGGCCATCGATGCTTGCTTCTTTAAATTGAATTAATTGTTATTTTTCAACTTAACCTGCTTCCTTCAATTATCAAGGAATGATATAATTTATCGTTTGTGTAATTTGTAATAATAAATGTAAAACTAATAAATAATGCAATACTTAAATATAACCTTAGTGTGGTTGAGGAGAGCGTTTAGTTTGTAGTCATAAATTGTTTATTTTGTAGATAGGTTTCTATCAATGATATCGTATTAATACGATATTAGTCCAAATAATAAATATAATGTATTTTTGACAATATTTGTTATATTTTATATTTATTTTATATGGTAAGTGTAATATTATATCATATTTTCAATATATCTATTTTATGTGTTTAATGGTAAAACTCCTTTTAATAGTTAATATAATATTAGTAATTGAAATATGAACGTTATATTAAAGTAAAACGATAATAATAAATAATAATCATCATAAATAATAAATATTAATAATTGTATATTAAAGGAAAATCGTGAAGTCTCATAAATGAGACAATTTTTCAATATTATTAAATGTTAATTAATAAATGTTTTAATTATCGTCTTTATTTAATCCTATGCCCAAAGAGGGGTTATGACATATACTGAAACTAGGTGATATCCATAATGTTAAAAGGTTATCCATTCATTATCCACCTTCAATCATAATCAAATTGTGATTTTGGAAATAAAGACCAAAGCAAATGAAAATTGATGTTTGAGTCACAAATATACTTGAGAATATGAGATGAAAGAAATTAAGAAGTCTAACAAAACAAGTACATCTAGAAGAATAAAATAATTTATTGAGAAAAACAGTGAAACATTCCTACCTCTTAATATTAGAAAACTCAACAGATTTGAAAAATTCAACGAAAATCGAGGAAAACTCTAAAAAGCCTTCATGGAGAAAATAGCTCTCAAAGCGTATGATTGTGATGATCATGATGTGTCACACTCAGAACATGTAACAAACAAATCTATAATTTGTAACTGATTAAAAGAAATATATAGAAAAGGTTATTAATTTGTTATTAAAGATGACCAGTTTACTAAAGATAAGAGAACATCTGCATTGTTTTATATTGGTTATAGTTGCAATTCCGAAGAAAGACAAGATTTGGGAATTTTACTAGGGTTATATAAGCGCAGATTACTATCTCATAATTGTTTCCTATTTAAGATAAGTTATAAATTGGTTAGGATATAATGTCTCAGGAGCTGGAGGCGATTTTTACACATGGAAGGAAACTCAAGAAATCATTAAAGTTGTCAAAGTGCACTTATCACACTATACTATAAACAAGGGTGTGGTTAGATAATGGAGACTGATTTGTAAAAATAAAAAACAACTATTTATTGAAGGTCAATTTTTATCTTAGTAATAACTCCAAATAAAAATAAACTTGATCAAGATGAAAACCCATTCATGTGCTCCAGGATCTGACTTTGAAATGATTCATGGATAATAATGTGTCAACTGTCAATTCAATTTAGCCAATGACAATTTTAAGAAAACCATATTCTCCATGCAGCTGCTTTCACAAAAGTATATTTTTTTAAAAATACACATCAAAAGTAGTAAACTATTTAACATGAAGCTACCTGAAGAAAGGTCGCTCTATTGTTGTTGTTCTATCCAAACATTCAATTGAACCTCCAATATCACAAGTTATGTCAGCAACTCCCACAAGACGATTTGAAGCCAACTTCAAATCTTGCAATTGCTTGTTACTCAACAATCGGTGAAAACGTTTTTCCCAATACATGCAGTTGACTGCAAAAGATGCACAACAAATATTACAATAGTTTAAATGAATTAATTTCTTTATATTGTAAAATTCATGTTTCAAATATCATATAGAGATAGGTCAATAACGGTGTGTAAAATATTGAATGGAAGGCATCTGAAAAGAAAACCCCAAATCTTATGAAATAGCAAAGTGAGAAATTCTTAAAAATAAAAAAAATCAACAAATAAAAGAAAATACTTGAGAATTTCCAGCTCAAGTTATATGCATCAATTAGAGTAATATCAATTAATTCAACTAGACTATTTTCCACAAGAAACCTATCACTTAATTACATAACAAGATGATTGTTTCAATTTAATACAGAATTCTATTCTACACTTGTGATTGCATGCACATATTCTCTGATTACATTGTTAAGGATTATGTTAGGTGTTTACACAGTTACCATGCATGCAACTTAACAAAGTACAAAATGGACTAAGATAAAATATAAAGCCTGTACAAGTTAATACTAATTATAGAGATTCATACTAAACATTTTGAGAGCTAGCAATTTATCATACCTATTACAGAGGCATAAGGAGCTATTTTTTCATGAAAGACAGGGTAATAATTTTCTGGATGTGCATAGTAATCTTCCTGCAAAGAAGGTGAAAATTTACAATATATTAGTGTTAAGATTCATGTGTGCTATGATAGATTACATACCTACTTGCATCAATTTTAATTTATAAATGGTAAAATAATTATGATAAATTGCATACATACTTGCATCAATTTTAATTTAGGGGTATGATTCATCAGAGTCCATGAGTGAACGTCAAGACTGAGAATTGATTGTGAAATTCACCATGTTGTCAATTTAATAAAATGTTGTCAAAATTGTCAATGTTGTCAAGAAGTTGTCAAGGAAAATAATGGAAATCCAAAATCAAGACAAGGAAAATTCCTTGTCAAGGTCAGATTCTCCAACCTTGAAAGGAGATAAGATAAGTTTATTAATGTCCAACAAGTGACCACAAAGAAGGTTAAAGGGACTGCAGAACATAGAAAAAGGGGCCAGCCCACAACGGGAACACCAAAAAACAATGCCCGAAGAAATAAACCAAAAACAACACAAAAAGGAGGGGAGGACCCAACAAGGGAGCCCCAAAACCCCCACTAAACATTCGGATCAGCCGAGAAGAACCCCAAAATGGAAGCCGTAGGAAGAACAAGGGCCCTAGACCACTTCTGATGATTCTGAGTGGAAGAGGAAGACTGCTATGATAAAAGGCCCCTCTGGGGCCTCATAGACCTGGAATGACTAGAGGAGGGATCAATCTGTCTCTTTGTACAACGCATGGATGGAAGCACGAAGGAGAAGGTAATAAGCTAACTGGACTGTAGGCTCAAGTGACACTGAAGTGAGTGGTCTCAAAGTCTAATGGCCTCCTGCAGATAGAGGGCCAGGCACCTCTGATCAACGAACCTGAAAAAGGTGGAGAGAGACTAGGCCTCCCCAAAAAGGTAGTAGAACCTCCCTCTAATCTCCTAGTAGATCAGAAACAGAAAATGAAATGCTCCTCAACCTTAGCTGCCCTGAGGCTGCATAATTGGCAAAACCTGTTCACTCTGTCAAGCTGATGAGAGCCCACGTTGAATGAGCCAAGGGGGATCCGGAGGGAATGTGACCAGTGGCAAGATAAGTGAGAAGGGTGGACAATGAGCCCATCCTCCAAATCAAGAAAGTGCTATGTGTAGAAAGCCATCTTAGGGTGAAGAGCACCATGGGGATTAACCCAAGTGGTATGAATGAACTACCTATAAATGTTCATTCTGATACACTTGTTTAGCTCCTGTGTGGAAGGGAGAAGATGGTGAGGGGCATCCAGAGAGTATTGGAATGGGGGGAGACAATCCATCTCAATCCCAATTGACACAAGAAGGGCCGAAGTCTCAGCAAACCAACCATGTGTGCGACTAAAGGAAGCAGAAGAAGCAATAGACTCAAAGGATCAGTAAGCAAGGTAAGGGTAACTGTGGCACCCCTCACTAGAATCAACGAAGCCCCGAAGGCGATGCAAGAACCAAACAAGATTGAAGATGGCCTCAGTCTAAAGGGGCAGGCCCCAAACTCCAAAAGAATAATATTGTGTAGAATAGATTGCTTGCACTTGATGATGCACGGAAGGAGAAGGATCTAAACCCGCTCGACAAAAGCCCAATCAGACTCTAATAAGGAAGGCCCCCAAACCAGAGACCCATAGAACACAATAGGTCTGATAAGAGTGTCCATGAGGGTCATCTTGGACGTGGGGTTCAAGAAGTGATGCCAAAAACACTTTCAAGAAGGGCCAAAGACCCATACCCCTTGTTGATGTGAGGCTAAAGGGCAGGTCTCAGTTGAAAAACGGGACTGAAGAACTTGACCCAAAAGTATGTGTAGGAAGTGGTAATCTCGACCTCATCACCCCTAAAGAAAAGGTGAAGGTGGGATGTCTTAAGACCATTGAAGAACATCACCTTTGTTTTGCCCAAATTAACAGTCAACTGTCGTAGGTCACATAAAGAAGCAAGGCAATCAAGCTATCTCTACAAGCCCTCTAGAGTAGGATGGAAATCAAAACCTGGTTCCCTGAGTTCTTGCACTAGCCAAATCTCCAGTCAGCACTTGGGTGCTTTGTTCTTACATAGGTAAAAATTATGCACTGCAATGAGTGTTTGTTCTTTCACTAGCTGAGTCTCTACCCAAGTAATGGGTTCCTGAGTGCATTCACACTTGGAATTTCCACCAAGGAGGGGAGGGGGGTGCTTTGTTTTTCAACAACTTAGATTTTCACTTTAAAAGGTTCTTCACTCCTCCAACATCAGATTCAAGGCCCCTTAGTGTGAAATTTTTGGGTGTAAAACAAATGAATAGTTAGAAAGTTGAACCAAAATTCTGAATCAAGGTGCAAGATTTATGTTCTTGACCACCCAATATGTCTGAAATCAAGTGAAGAGTGCAATTCTTGAACACTTGAAATCTCTGAGTGGAGTTCTCTTATATATGATATCACTACGCCTAGAGTGGGACAAGTGAGGCTGGCTGACTTGGTTCAAAATTGTAATCCAAGAGTGCAAGAACAACCTAAAATTCCGACCTAAAATATGCATGAAGAGTAGAATCTCACCTAAAAGTGCAGACCTAGGTTGAATTTCTGATGGGAAATGAGGACTTGAGGTGTGAATTCCAAGGTGAGCGCTTTACCTTGTATATATACTATTTAATTGCAATTTAAACAAAGGAAGTCGACCTCTTGATGAAGGGGAAATCAATTTAATGGGGGAAAACCGACCTGGATCAAGAAGAACAAAGTGCAAAACATGTGAGGCAAGCTATTAGACATGTTGATTATCTCAAGGCCAACCTCCAAAGGGTTTTTCAATGGTTGTGAATGATTCAGGTTAAAATTCAAAAATTAAAATCATTTAGGCCAACCCTCCTTGAGACAAGTTATCAATTCCTATAAATGCAAGGTATCAAGCAAGAATTTGCCACTCATTCAAGTTCAATTCAAAGCATTTTTAAGGAGCAAAGCAAAGCAAATTTACATGCGACCTACAGTAATGAGGAAGTTGATTGCAAGAACAAGAAAGAGTGGTGTCCAATAGAAGAGATAAAAAAAGATTGCAAAAGGTCAATTGAAATGAAAGAGGAGAGTACTTAAAGAATGAAGAAGTAAATGCAATGCAAGGCAATCTCATTTTTCCACTCGATAATACAAGAACCACCCAAATTTCCACCCTCTTATGCATGAGATGATGTTAATCCCGAAATACTATACATGGAGGCATGTAAAACCCGAAATGTAATGCAAGATCCCTTCTAATTTCAGAAAATCATCGCAAGGATGGGTGAAAATTCCAATAAACATGCCTTGCCTTATTTGCAAAATGTGTGAGGGAAGTGTTTTGAATTGGTGATGTTGTCGTTGATATTGTTTTACATAGCACGAATTAATAATACAAGACTCGAGCTTTCACTCATCATAACCTATTTGCCTTGTATTTTCATTCGATTTCATTTACAATTACAATATAAGGTATTTTGTTTTTCTTTTGTCAAGATTGATGGATGCAAGGAATGATATATGAAGAGGGAGAAAGGATTCACAACCTGAAAAGGAGATCAAGTCATGCAAAGAAGAGCGTTTCAACATGAAGGATGAAAGGCTTTACAACGTTGCAAGGATATCTCAACAATGTGAAAGAATACAACATCAATATTCACACTTGAAGGGGATATTCAAGAAAACGACAATGGAGGATTGCTCTACAAGGATGAAAAACAAGCTGACTACAATGACCTTGGATGATCAAGGTGAAGAACAACAATGTGAAGTAAGACAAGGTCAACAAGGAGATCAACACAATGAAAGAAGATAGCCAAGATGAATGTGGAATGCAAAACATCATAAAGGGTTTCAAAGAAGAAGATGGAGATAATGCAATTTGGAAATATAAACCAACACAATCAATCAAAAGGTGGGAAGATGTTGAGTATCAAGAGATATTGTTGATAGTGCAAGGACTTCTTTTGTGATAAAGGATCAAAGTTTACAAGGTGTGTAGAAGTTGAGGTGGCGCCTAATCATCCTCCAGTGAATTAAATAATTCAAGGTCCATTTGTCCAAGTTCATCCAACTTGACCCCTACAAAGAGGGAAATTGGCATGTGGAAGGCATTGAATTAAATGTTACATCCTAATTTTCTCATTGGTTCATCCTCAAATAGGATATGTATTCAAAGACATATAATTATCTCATTGGTTGATATTAAATGTATGTAGGTGGTAGTTTTAAAGGAGTCTATATAAGGCTTGCTCTTTTCATTTGTAAGGGTTAATAGTTAACAGTTGATAGCATTAGCAAGTAGTAGGAGGAGATCAAAGATTGTTGCCAAGACTATAATGGAATAAATACATGATTTTCATTGAAGATATGGTGGATCTTTGTGTGTTGTTTGAACATTTTTCTCTGTTTCTACTTCTCAAATTTTAGTTGAAGTTCACTGATTGTAATGGAGAAATGTAAAGATGTTTGATGAAATACCAGTTCATACCATTTCTAGTTTATTGATAGCAAATTGCAGTGTATGCTTAGTTTGGACCTAATTTAGCACTAGTTCGATTGTGGATGTTCATTTGGATTGCGCCAGTATTGAGTGTTTGGATGAATGTTTTCAATATGAAAATCCTTTGTTACTTTTGGAGATTGCATCAATTTTGTGTACTTGTTTCCTCATGGAAAAGGAAAGCTTGATTCTGGAATCCACCTATCTAAGCGCTTTCCATTATCATCATTGTCCTTAGTTTCTTAGATTAGATCTTTAACCTTATCCTTTTTGTCTTTTATTTTCAAGTCAGTTTAGTATTCTAGTGTTCCAGCTAAGTGTAAATCCCTTTGTGATATCAACAAATCACATCATTTACTAAGACTATTCATCATAAAGTCGCATTGTTCGCATTGTAAACCTTAGGGTTGCCTTAATTGATCACATTGTTTAGCATTTGAGGTTTCCTTGTTTGAGAGAGGATAGAATACTTGATATTTTATTTTGTGTTGGCAAGTGTCACAAAACATGCATCATCGGGTCCCATATGGGACATCATTGATCGACGATGGCACCATCAGCTTCATTCACCTTTACATGCAAATGCCTACTACCTTAATCTGTCATTCCAATTTCGCTGAGATTTTAAGGCCAATGAGGAGGTGTTTAGTGGTCTCTACACAATTGTAGAGCAAATGCCATTTGATTCATCAATTGGAGCAGGCATAGTCCGTAAGATAGAGATGTTGAGGAATGCACAAGGAGACCTCTTTGCATGAGACTTATGCAAGCAAAATTGGACACTAATGCAACCAAGTAATAAAATTTTCTCTCTTTTACCATTTTACGAAAATTAACTCGAAATTATAGAATAAAATTGATTTTTTATTTTTTCTCATTTCAAATGCATGGTTGGAGATGTTTGGTGCTAGAGTGCCAAATCTACAGAGTATTGTAGTTCGTACCTTGATCCAGCCATGTAGTGCTTCAGGATGTGAGTGCAATTGGAGTATGTCTGAGCACATACACTCCAAATAGTGTAATGGGTTGTCAGTGCAAAGGTTGAATGATCTTGTGTATGTTTATTACAACCTTCGCCTCCATCATAAACAAATATTGGGCATTGACGCATTTCCTATCACTTTAGAAGAGGTTGATCCACAATCAAAGTGGATCACTTAGAGTGATGATCCTATCTTTGGCGATGATGACTTGGCATGTGTTGATCAAGTGGATCGAGAGCTAGAGGTAATAGCCATGACAAATGAGAGGTTAGAACACAAGGAGACCCATTGGAGGAGGATGATGATGTGGATGTGACTAAGCCTAAGCCTAAGCGTGATCCTAAGACACAGGCAAATACCATGGCTATAGCATCATCCAGGATCTATCTTAGGTGCACACGTAGGAGGGTCGGGGTGCTGAGTGATATAGGCTCCTTTGAGCAACAAACTTCTAGGTTTTATTTTGATATTTGCTTCGAACTTTTGATGCCATGGATTTCATATTCCATGACTTTTGTAGTCGTTTGACACTATTTAGATATCTAATGCATTATTTCCTTTAGCTAAAATTTGTGTTTATACTTATGTGATCAATGTATACTTGTGTATGTGTTCAAAGTAGCTTCTATTTCATGAAATTATTATGTGCTTTCTTCTCATTATGGCTTGCATGGTCTTGCATGGACGTGATTTTGTTCTGCAAAGTCTTCCTCTCCATGCATGCAAACAACATCTGCTATGGGGTTCAATAATATTTATTTTGGAGTTGGATCTTCTCAAACGGGTGGCTTTTGACCCCCAAGAGTGAATGGGTGTCTTGCAAGAAGCAAACACATGCTCATGCTTGTGGTTCAACCCGCCACTGTGGAAGAGGATGTCAACTACTTGACAAATCATGCCTTGATTTGCAAATTCATGGGTATTCAGGTCTCTTTACCCTTTCTAGAATCATGGGCCCAACGTACATGGAATCCAGAGGAGCAAATCGAGGTGTTACTAGCGGCTAACAACTATTTTTTGGTGATTTTCTCTAGCATAGTGGATAGGAACAAGGCTTTTGAAGAAGGGCCTTATTTTTAAAACCAAGTTGAGATTTTCATTAAGCCATGGCATGTTGGGTTTAATCCTACAAAGGTGATGCCATCTAGGGTTCTGATGTGGCTACAATTTCCTTGGTTCCCGTTGGAATTCTAGAGACAAGACATTTTTCATTTGGTTGCTCTGCTTCTTGGAAAGCTTGTTGGCCTGTCGACACAAACCATGGACAAGAAGGTAATTTCATATTCCCATCTGTGTATTGTAATTGATTTGAGCAAACCTCTTCCAAATTCTATGCAGATCCAAATGGGTGCTTCCTCTTGGATTCAATAACTTGGTTATGAGACGCTCCCTTTTAGATGTCAAATTTGTCATGAATATTGTCATTTGCAAAGAAAGTGCCCAAAATCTAACCCTATAGGGTACTCTAATCAAGGGTTCGTTAGGCCTCCACCCAAGCAAGATAAAGGGAAAGCTCCTATGATGGAGGACAAACAGGGTTTTATCATTAGGAACAAAAACAAGGGAAGGGGACAAAAGAGGACTCTTAAAGATAGGCATATTGATGAGGTCTTTAACATATTTGATACTCTAGATGATTTAGATCCGATGGATGAGGCACTTGTTGGGCTACCTTTAGGACAAAATCTTGGGCCTTTGGGACAAACTGCAGATGGGATAGATATTAATATTTCCACCATTCCACTGGAAGCGAAGCTGTTCAAAGGGACACAGAGTCTCTGTCTCTATCAGTTGGCAAGGTGGTGCCTTGTGGGGGAGAAGGGAATAAATCCCCAGATTTGATTGACCCAAGGACTACTTAGGAGAATGACTCAAGAGAAGAACTCCCAAGAGAATGGTAAAAGTAAAGCTTATTAGCTAGTCTTGGGGGTACAACAAAAGGCCCTCAAAAATGTGGGGTCAAAGAAGCTTCCTAAGGGTAGAAAGAAGGATAAGAAAAAGGTGAAAATGATTGGTGAGACATTGGTGGAGCTTGGTGATGTTAAAACCATTGACTCCCACTTTTCTCCATCTTTGAAATAATTGTGGTTTCATGGAATATAAGAGATTTGAATAGCATCCATAGACAAAAGGCTATACAGGAGTTGATTTGGGGTAATTCTCCTAACATTGTTTTCATTCAGGAGACAAAGATGTTTGTGGAAGGCATGCTTGGTTTGGTTCCTAGAATCTGAGCTAGAGGCCAGTGTCGGTGTATTGGGGCTCAAGGCAACTCGAGTGGTGTGACTTGCCTTTGGAACCCCAGAAGGATTGTTCCTCTGTGGTGGGTTTCTAGCAGATGCTCATTGTCAGTAGTTGCTTCAAGTTTGGAATCAGGGGAAGTGTATCTCCTCTCCAATGTGTACGCCCCAACTGATCTCGTAGGGAAGTCTTTGCTTTGGTCTCATATCAGGATGATTCATTCTCTTTCCCTGTTTTTTCCTTGGATCCTTGTAATGTCCCCTTCTCGTTGATGACCTTCCAGTGGTCCATTAGCCTATTCCTGCGACCCGTAGGCTAGGTGGAATGAAGAATGAGGGTCTAGCATTGATGAGGCGAGGACTTACTATTTTTAGTAAGTCAAGGGTTGGCCATTTTGGTGATACTGTCGTACTGAGCTCTCCATGCTTTGTCACTGGGCACAAAGGTCATGCTTTTAGGAGCAGTGGTTCATGACTTACTATTTTTAGTAAGTGGCAGTATGACATATTTCTATTTCTGGCAGTGGACAGGATCCTAATCCTGCAGCAGTTCAGTGGTCTTCCTGGCTCAGCTTCATCCTGGTTTTGACAATAATCAGTATTGGAATCATAAGTGACATAATTAAATATTATTTCCCTATCCTAAGGTTTAATATTTAATTAATTTGATTAGTTACTACTGATTTATTGACTTTAGGAATAATGCCTAATATCTCCTAAGTGCTAGGCAAAAATTATGTCTAAGAAGGGGACGCCAAATTATTAATGGAGATATTGTTTTATTTCATCTCAAGTGTTTGCCAAGTGAAAATCGCGGTCCTTGCTTTTCGGCGTGAGGTTTGACTTGTGGAATGGCACCACCCTTGGGGTCCATGTGAGATGTAATGAAATGCAAATGGGGAAAGTGAATTTGAAGCATTTGCATTTGAATTTGGTGGTGTGAGGTTATAAATAAGAGCCTTGGGCTCCCATTCTTGGTATCTTAATAAATTTGCATTGTTATGCTGCCGGATTGGTATCAGAACTTTGAGGCTTCGGAGCGCGTCTCCCTAGTGCTTCCCGATTTAGTACTTGAAACATAGTACCTAGCTATGTGTTGTAATCTACTATATTCTCAGTGCGTATCTTAGTCCTTTTTGGTGTTTGGAGCGATTTTGGAACTTGCTGGTTTGCCTGTGGCTGAAGTGCATTTTCGATCATACCTCTCTGCTGGAGTGACTGACCGTTATGGGTATTGGCTCTTTCATCCTTCCTAGTACTGGCGATATACACTGTAAGTTTGTGGCATCTTTGGTTGAACTTTGAATTTATTAGACAAAATCGAAATTCCTAAGCTAGGCATGGGTTTTTGAAGTGCATTGTGATGCGTGCAAAAAATAATAAGGGAGTTATGGTAGCTTGTATTAGAATATTTAATTATATTTTAGTCACCTATATTTAGTTCCTTGTTTAATGGTCATTTAGCTTTTTCTTTTTAATTAATTAGCTTTTAAGCTTTACTTAGCATTTAGCATTTAGCTTTTTCTTTTTAGTTAATTAGCTTTTAAGCTTAATTTAGCTTTTAGCTCTTTAATCTTTTACTTTTAACGTTATGTTCTAATTATAGAACATCGTCTTGTAACCTCTATATATATGTGTGTATATCATTCAAAACTTCAATGTAATCATCTGATTATTGAATCATTCATTCAATTTGTTTTTCATGGTATCAAAGCATGGAAATTAAAAATTTCGAAAATTTTTGTTATTAAAATTTTTCGAAGCTTATATTGAAGAGATTTTTTTTTTTAAAACTATTTTTTTTTAAAAAGCAGATTTTTTTCTCTTCCTTGGCAGTTTTTTTTTACAGGTTGAAAATTTTCCTAGGGTTTCTACAATTTTTGACTACGGTTTTGACCCTTCAGTTCAAGTCGAAATTTTATTTTAGTTGCAGATTCTTGGTGGGTTTTTCAAGACCTCAACTGGGTCGTCGTCATATTTTTTGGGTGCATTGTTTTCCGTGCCTCAATTTTTGAGCCATCAAATCTGCATTCTGTTTTCAGATTCTTGGTGGGTTTTTCGAAAGATTTTCTAGGTTGGTCTCAAATTTTTTTGGGTGCCTCTTTTTCTGTTCCTCGATTTTTGTGCTAGCAAATTTGCCTTGGAATTTAAAAACAGTTCACAATTTCTGCTATTTCTGTGGACGTTGGGATTTTTGTTGTTTTTTTGGCACTATTTATGTTGTTTTAAAGAAAATTTTAATTTTTGGGTTTCTTCCAAACCTCGAAATTCGTGCCTTGGAATTCGTGCCAAAATTCTCCTATAGGGTTTCAATTTTTTCAGCAGCTGTTTCTATTCTGATTTTTTTAAAATCAGATTCTTCTGTCTCTTGCTTTCACTTAGTTGACCTTGATCAACCTTGATTTCCGTGATGGCATCATTAACCAACATCATGTTGGAACACAGTCAGAAGTTCAACAGCCGCAACTACAACACCTGGAAACAGCGTATGCTTACCATCTTTGAGTATCGTTGCCTTGATCAGCTTGTTTTGAGCAAGGAATCTCGTCCTACAACAGCATGGGATGATCAAGACAAACATGATGTGAAGATTCAAGAGGCTGTCATGCTTATCAAACTCTCTGTCACTGATGATCAACTCCCACAGGTGCCTTCAGGTAAAACAGAAAAAGAGATCTGGGATCTTTTGAAGGATCTTCATGAAACTTCCGACAAGAGCCGAGCTTTCTTTCTGAAGAATATGTTGTTTTCTATCATGATGGATGAGAAGTCATCTATCTAGGCACATCTTACGAAGATCAAGGACATCCGTGATCAGTTAGAAGCTATAGGCCGAACCATGGTGGAAGAGGATATGGTAGTGATCACGCTGAAAAGCCTTCCCAGATCCTACGAGCATTTCATTGATATGCTCAATATCTCCTCTACTAGTGTTGATTTGAAGTTTCCTGATCTTTGCAACAAGTTGCTCCAACAGGATCGATGGAAGCAGCAGTTTGGAAGCAGCGCTAGTTCATCCACTGAACAGGCTTTCACAGCCTCAGCTTTGCATAAGTACAAGGGTAAAGCTCCGTCCTTCCAGCAGAAAGGACAAGGTCAAGGTCAACCTCAACAGTCTTCCAAAAAGAAGAGATTACAGTGTTCCTATTGTCATATATATGGCCATTTGGTGAAAGATTGCCAGAAATTGATAGCATCCCAGCAATCCAAACAGGGAGGGTCCAAGCAAAAAGCTAATTTTGCCACGCATCCTGATCAAAAGGAATTTGCCTTCTATGCGTTCATGGCCCAAACCTCCTCTGATGATGTTCAATCATCAGCCTGGTACATTGACTCTAGAGCCTCTCGACATTTCACACATCGTCGGGATTGGTTTACAGAGTACATGCTTTTCACTGATTCAGTGATCTTTGGTGGAGGTGAAGAGTATACTGTTGTCGGCAAGGGCAACGTTCAGATTTCATTTGGTGGGAGGGATTTAATATTCCTCAATGTATGCTTTGTACCTGGTATGAAGCTCAATCTGCTGTCAGTCAGTCAAATTATGCAGCATTCACCACAATTGGATGTTGTCTTCGGGTTGCACAAGTGCAGCATTGTTGATAGGGAGATTCGCACTATAGTTGTAGTTGGTATTGAGGATCATGGTCTTTATAGACTTGTTGATTCTACTGGTTCTCAGGAGCTCGCCATGGCAGCTAGGAGTACTTCCATCAGCACTCTTTGGCATCAGTGATATGGGCATCTCAATGTCCACTATCTCTCTCAGTTGGTTCAAGAGCATCTAGTCGTAGGATTACCTGAGATTCAAACCCAGAATCATGGAGTTTGTGGAGCGTGTCAAGCTGGAAAGCAGCATAGGACTCCGTTTTCAAATGGAGATGCTTGGAGAGCATCCAAGGTCTTGCAACTCGTTCATGCAGACATCTGTGGCCCCATGAACACTCCATCAGTCACTGGATGCAAATATTTTCTATTATTTGTTGATGATTTCAGTAGACGCATGTGGGTTTATTTTCTTAAGCAGAAATCAGAGGTGTTCACCATGTTTCAAACGTTTAAGGCCTTAGTGGAAAAAGAGTCTAGCTGTCAGATAGTCACTCTTCAATCCGACAATGGAGGGGAATTTTGTTCTACAAAGTTCACCAACTTTTGTGCGTCACATGGCATTAAGCATCAACTTACCACACCTTACACCCCACAGCAGAACGGTGTTGTTGAGCGCAGGAACCGTACAGTCACTGAGATGGTTTGGTCTATGTTGGAGCATAGAAATGTTCCAAAACACTTTTGGGCGGAAGTAGTCTTCACTGCAGTCTACCTTTTGAACCGGTCTCCATCAAAGGCCGTTAAGAAGATGACTCTAGAGGAAGCTTGGTCTGGCAGGAAGCCCATAATTAGTCATTTGAAAGTTTTTGGCTCTACAACTTATGCTTGGATTCCAGATGCCACGCGCACCAAACTAGATCCAAAGAGTCAGAAATTGATGTTCATCGGCTACAGTGACAACCACAAGGCATATCGACTGGTTGATATAGATACTAATCACCTCATTTTCAGTCGGGATGTAGTATTTGATGAAGAAAGAGGGCCTTTTCAGCCTTCCTCTCCTGATTTGAGCACTGAGGATCACCCTCCAAAGGCTGTAAGTATGGGTGTTCGTCTTCCCTTAGCTCCACTTGATGGGAGGGATTTAGTTGACTCTGAAGTTGTGGGGTCTCCCAGGCATGACATTGCACCCCCTGACTTTCCTCAAGATCTTCTCGATCCACATCCAAAGGAGCTTGCTCGAGATATTCTAGGCACTCTTAATCCTGCAGCAGATGTTGGTACTTCTACTCTTCGGCCTAAGTGGTGGGCCAAGACCATTGGTGATCTTCATGATGATAAACTCATTGAGGGTAGATCCGTTAGAGGTAAGAGCCAACAACACATAGTTAATTTTTCTCTTATGGCCAACATTCACAGTATTTATGAGCCTCAAACATATACAGAGGCTAAAGGTGTACCTGAATGGGAAAAGGCTATGGCAACGAAGCAACATAGTCTTCTAAAAAACAACACTTGGGTATTGTTTGATCTTCCTCCAGGAAAGAAGCCCATTGGCTGCAAATGGGTGTTTAAAGTCAAGTATAAAGTTGATGGAAGTCTTGATAAGTACAAGGCTTGGTTGGTGGCAAAAGGGTTTTCACAGAAGGAGGGCATCGACTATGAAGAGACATTTGCTCCCACAGCCAAGATGAGTAACATTAGGCTTGTCCTCGCTCTCTCAGCTCAATTTGGATGGAAAGTCCATCAAATGGACGTCAAGAGTGCCTTTCTCAATGGTGATTTGCAGGAAGAAGTCTACATGATGCAGCCTCCAGGTTTCAAGGTTGCCGGTAAGGAACACCAGGTATGTAGACTAGTCAAAGCACTCTATGGCCTCAAACAGGCTCCTTGTGCATGGTACATCAAAATTGATAAGTACTTGATTGATTAAGGCTTTCAGAGGAGTCCTTCAGATCCCAATTTGTATGTCAAACATACTATGTTGATGATCTCATCATTACTGGTAATGCAGCACATCTGATCATGCAGGTCAAACAGAATTTGTGTCAGCATTTTGATATGACAGATTTGGGACTTCACCATTATTGTCTCGGTGTAGAGGTTTGGCAGACTGATAGCCACATATTCATTTCTCAGTCAAATTATGCCAAGAGCCTACTAGATAAGTTTCGAATGCAAGATTGTAAACTTGCATCTACACCTATGGAGATAGGGCTCAAATTATCAGCCAAATCAGATTCACCTGTAGTGGATGAGTCTTCATTCAGGCAACTAGTGGTATTTAGTTCCTTGTTTAATGGTCATTTAGCTTTTTCTTTTTAATTAATTAGCTTTTAAAATTTATTTAGCATTTAGCTTTTTCTTTTTAGTTAATTAGCTTTTAAGCTTAATTTAGCTTTTAACTCTTTAATCTTTTACTTTAACATTATGTTCTAATTATAGAACATCGTCTTGTAACCTCTATATATACGTGTGTATATCGTTCAATGTAATCATCCGATTATTGAATCATTCATTCAATTTATTTTTCAGCTTGTCTTTGGTTGGTTGTCATCGTAGCTAGTCTAGTGTGGGTTTGGGACTGATTTTGGGTAATTTGGATATGTATTGAGAGGGTTGTGAGCTTTTTAGTGATTCCTTAGGCTGCTGGTTTTGTAATTCCAGCCTGCAGATATGATGTTAGCAGAATTTCATGTTCTTATTTGGATATTCAGCATTACTCTCCTCTGATATCATCTTATTTTTGTAAGGTCAAGTAGTAGTACTACTAACCAATTCTGATTTGTAACTCTCATCTCGCTAAAAAGTGGAAGAGGCTGGCTTGCCGCCTGTTATTAAGTAAATTTGTAATTTCAGTCCTCACACTACATAAGTGGTCAAGTGATGTCTGAGTGTAATGGTCCTCCTGCTGCATAAGCGGTTGAGTTGAGATTGTTATGTAATTTCAGTCCTCCCGCTGAAATATTGCGGTTGAGTAATTCGTACCTTTGTGTGTCTCACTTGGCTGGTTCACCGCCAAGTTTCTTGCATTCCCACTGGATAAGCGGAAGGGGTTGGCTTGCTGCCCAAGCATTGTATTGTTTCCAGTTAATTGAGCTAACGATCCCCTCAACACCGTATGCTCTCACCTTCCCACATTGGGCACTTGGTGATCAAAAAGTGGAAGGGTTGCTTTTCCAGCATGTTTCAATTTATGATTTTCAACCTTAACGGGTTATCTGTTTGTTGATGACTATTGTTGGCCTAAAAATAAAAATAAAAAATAACTGGGATATTACAATCCTTGCAAGAGATTTTAATGATATCTCATGTTTGGAGGAGAAGGTGGATTCTATCAAACTTGAGCATTCTTCTTGGCTCTCGAGGGATCACATTTGTCTTCTGAACTTGGTTGACATTAAACCAGGTAATGGGCGGTTCACTTGGAACAATTGGAAGTGGGGTGAGGATGCTATCTCTAAGAGGCTTGATAGATTTTTGGTGTCTTGTTATTGGTTTGGCAATATTTGGACCACCAATTTGGAGATTCTTGATTGGAGAAGGTCGGATCATTGGCCAATCAAACTCTCTGCTCTCCCTTTCAAATCTTCCAAAAATCTTTTGTTCAAGTTTCAATTAATGTGGCCTTGGGACAAATCTCTAGAAGATTTGATTGCTGAATGGTGGCTTAAAGGGAAGCCTCCGTTTGGGACTGCTATGTTCTCCTTTACTAAGCAGGTTCAATTTGTGAAGTATCAATTTAAAAGGTGGAACAGATAGTGTTTTGGCAATATTTTCTTGGCTAAGAGGCCTTCCCAATTGCACCTGAATGACATCACTCATCATATTCAAGATCAAGGTCTCAATGAGGAATATTTTTGTCTTGAAGATGAAGCTGTAAAAATTTTGGAGAAATGGGAATTAAGGGAGGAAGTTTTTTAGAAGCAGAAATCTCATGTTGACTGGTTGCAAGAAGGGGGCAAAAATAATGCTTTCTTTCATCGCTTGGTTCAAGATAGGAGGCAAGGGAATTCCATTACTTCTCTTAGTTCTTCTGATGGGGGCCAACTAACCTCTCTCAGGACGGTTTCAGGAGAGATTAATTGCTACTATTCTTCCCTATTTATTGAAGACACCCCTATTGTTGAGGTGGAGGAGGCTCTTATTATCAACTACATTCCTCCTTTAGTTTCTAATGAAGGGAATTATTTGTTAATCAGGTCTATTACTCTGGATGAGTTAGAGAGGATTGTGTTTCAGATGAAGAAAGGGAAGGCCCCTGGTCCTGAGGACTCTCCAATTGAGTTTTTTAAGGAATTATGAGATATTGTTAGGATGGATCTCTTGGAGGTGGCAGTGGAATCTCAAAGAAATAAACTAATGCTGAAAGCCATGAATGCTACCTTCCTAGATCTCATTCCAAAAAGAGGAGTTGACTCTTTATATCTCTTTAGGCCTATTGCTTTATGTAATGTGGTCTATAAAATTATTACTACGCTGATCGTTGAGAAAATTACAACCTGCCTTAGCCTCCTTATATTAGAGAAACAAGGAGGTTTTGTTGCTAGTAGACAAATCTTAAAGGGAGTGGTTGTGGCAACAGAGGCTATACATTCCATGGCTACTTCTAAGGAGAAAGCTATGTTTATTAAGCTTGATATGGCTAAAGCTTATGATTGCGTCAACTGGACCTTTTTGGCCAATTTTTTTGGAAGCCTTTGGTTTTGGAAGTGAGTGGATCAAGAGGGTTATGAGTTGTGTTACCTCCTCTTTTTCTGTTCTTATCAATGGTGAGCCATCAAAGCTTTTGGGGGCCTCTCAGGGTCTTCACCAGGGTGACCCTTTATCTCCATATTTGTTCATTCTGATGGCTGAAGGGTTGGGGAGATTTATAACTTCTCGTGTAAGGTAGGGGCTTATTCAAGGCTGGAATTGGGTTGGCAAGCTTCCCCCTCATTCACACCTTAATTGTTGACGACACTGCCTTGGTGGGTCTTTCCAGAGTCAATGAGGCAATTAATTTCCGTAAAGCCTTAGATACTTATTTCGTTACTTCTGATCAAGAGATCAATGAGGTCAAGTCGTCAATATATGTTTTCTCAGATTTAAGATCGTTGTCCTTCCTCTAGTTTATCTTGGTATTCCTCTTGTTATAAGTCCTTTACCTAACAGGCTTTGGCAAGATGTCTCAGATAAGCTTCACAAGAGAGTTTCTCAATGGACAAATAGGTGGTTGTCTTTTGCTAGAAGGGTTATTCTCCTTAAGTCAGTGATTCTCAATGCGAAGTACCTTAATGGAGTAGAGTCTTAAGGATGTTCCTAAATGCAACCTGGAGGGTAAAAAATCTATAATCTGAATACCCTCAAGAGCGGAGCTAGCTTAATTAAGCAGGGATTATTTTGGATATGCAACAGAGGTTTGAAAGCTCTATTCTGGTTTGATTCCTAGGATGGATTCCCTCCTATCATTTCTTCATATCCACATTTGCGCTCCTTATGTAATATTTTTTTAGCTACTAGGTGTTGTAAAGTGCAAGATTTAAAAACTTCCCAGTTACTTGACCAGGTTGAAGTGTTTAGTTGGAAAAAACCTCATGAGTGGCCCTCAGGTGGTTCATTTGAGGATCGTCGGGAGCTCAACAATATTTTGTCTATTAAATCTTGCAGTTCTTTGGAGGGAGATACTCTTGCTTGGGGAACTAACCCAACAGGTAAATATTCGGTGGCCTTGGGTTATCAAGTGTTAGATAGACATGCCCATGGGTTGACTAGAGTTTCTTGGTGGAAGCAAGCGTGGAATAAGTTCTCTTGGCCTAAATGAAACTTTTTTTGTGTGGTTGGTTGTTTAGAAATGGTGTCTTACTTGGAATAATTTGAGGAAGCGCAAATTTCAAGGCCCTTCTATGTGTGTTTTGTGCAATCAATGTGAGGAGAGTTCTCATATTTTCTTTGACTACCCTTTCACCAAGGAATTTTGGCACTATTGGTGTGGGGTTTGGAGTAAGGCTTACTTGGAATAATTTGAGGAAGCATAGATTTCAAGGCCCTTCTATGTGTTTTTTGTGCAATCAATGTGAGGAGAGTTCTCATATTTTCTTTGACTACCCTTTCACCAAGGAAATTTGGCACTATTGGTGTAGGGTTTGGAGTAAGGCTTACTTGGAATAATTTGAGGAAGCGCAGATTTCAAGACCCTTCTATGTGTGTTTTGTGCAATCAATGTGAGGAGAGTTCTCATATTTTCTTTGACTACCCTTTCACCAAGGAAATTTGGCACTATTGGTGTGGGGTTTGGAGTAAGGCTTGCGTCCATGTTTCCTCATTAGTTGAGTTCTAGGATCATGTGGGGAACCCTCCCACCAAGATTTATTTTCTTCATATTGCTTGGGACATTGGCTTATCATTCTTTGGCATATTTGGTTAGAAAGGAATAGAAGGATCTTCCATGACAAGAAATTGTTTAGTCACCAGCTTTGTATGCGCATCATTAGTGGCTTGCAGAAGACTTTACTGGCAAAATGTGATCAATCATACCAGGTGGATCCTAGTGATCAGGTTGTTATCCAGGGACTAAGTATGGAGGGGTGTCTGGGGCGGCCTCCCTCATCTAAGGGGGATGTTCATTTCAGAGCTAATGTTTGATGGGATGGCTTCTTGTCACTCCCTCCTTCTGGTGTTTTGAAGATGAATATTGATAGTTCATCTAGAGGAAATTTGGGGCATGGTATAATTGGAGGAGTTGGTAGAGAGTTATGGAGTGGTTCGATTTTTCTTTTCTATGTATAAGGGTCACCATACTAATAAACTTATGGAGGCTCTAGCGATTCTTTTTGCACTAGAGAGATGTTCTTTGGGGTAGAGATGCGAATCTGATTTGCAGATTATTGTTGATATGTCGAATAGTCGGCAATTGGAGGGAGTGAGATGGCATTTGGCCCTAGTGGCAAGACACATTTTAAGAATTTGCAGTTCCTTGGACTCTGTTGCCTTTTGCTACATTCCACGGGAATGGAACAAGGTGGCAGATTGTTTGGCTAGATGGTCTTCGAAGCAAATGGGGCAATGGAGAGTTGGAGATTTGGAGCAGTTATCCTTGGGAGTAATCTAGAGTTCTTGAGGATTTGGTCATGGAGGGCATGCGTAGTTATGTCACTAGATTGGGTGTTCCCTGATTTGATGGTTTTCTTGATGTTTGGCCTTCTGGTGTGTTGATGGCCTTGGTTGCTTTGTATTAATTTTTCTTGATTAATAAATTTTTAACCCTTTTTCAGAAAACACCAACTTTTTCAAAGTGTGCAGCCAGCAAAAAGATCGAATATAGAACAGATGGTAACAAATTTAGACTCTAGAAAATCTTGAATCTCCTTCCAAAACCAAGACATCCTCATATGATGTGACCAGCAATTTTATATCTTGAACCTCCAAGAAAGATGGCATTTTGGATGACAGAAGCTTAGAATGAACAACCAACCAAAGATAATATAATCCAAACTCCACAAATTTATTATTTGCTTGCAAATCTTAAATAAATTTCTAACTTGCAAAAACCCCACAAATCTAGAAAGATGTGTCAAATTTTTAGCTCAAACTCTTCAATCCTCAATCATTCAACACAATTATGAACCCTTTATGAATTCACCTCACTATTTGCTAAGAAGAAATCCTACTCCAAAACCAATTTTCCCTTAGTGATTTCATCCTAGGGTTTCAACTTGAGTAAAATACTCAAACTCCACAATAAAAAGTGAAACTTTCAAAAGATGTGAATTTCTCCTTTGCAATACCCTTTTATACCACCTTTTTGAACATTTCAAATATTATAATTTATTTCCCCCATAAAGTAACTTTATAATTTTAATTTTCTTTTTAAAGCCTAGAAATAAGTCCATTTAATATAAAATGTTCAACTTAATTAAAATAATTAATTAAATATAAGTTGCCTATAAAAAAATAATTTAACACAACTTAATTTAATTAATTAATTCCATAAATTCTAAATAACCTACACAAATTAAAATAGTCTAAGGGTCTTCATCAATTCTCAACCCGAGGAATGGGACATTAAATACCTCTAATCTAAATCAAGATTGACAATACACTAGTTGAGAAACTTGCGGTATTATTAGTAACTATTTAAAAATTATTGTACTTGAAACAAAGTTGATGATTACTAAATAGCTAAACAAACACAATTTTATTTCAAATGATAGCATATGCAAACTCTATAAGAGATGTATGCTTTCTACTCCACTACATGCTTAAAATTCAGCTTTTATATAGCTTTCAATACAAATGTCAAAAACTATCTATCATCTTCATAGAGATTAACATTGCTAAAAAACAATTATATCTTGCACTTTATAGATTCACAAAAGCTCAAAGAGATAGACTATTAAAATTGTGTATTACTATAGTCTTATATTTTTATTTCTATTGTGACCAGTTCACTGTACAAGTTGCATTATTTTTGGATATATAGATAAAATTGTTCTTTCATGATTCAAAATCCCAAACTACATTCCACTTGAGCATTTACTCCCATACCATTATCCAAAAAGGACAGTATTCATAATATGACCAAGAGAGAAATACTTTATCAAAATTCTTCGAGGAATCCTTAGGTGCAACCATATCCTTGGATGTTACCACACAGCCATATACTTGGAAATTCTGTCTTGAAAATTTTGATCCCTTTGAAGAGTTTTGACCCTGAAAAGAGAGCAAATAATTTCTTACATAAATTCTCAAAGTATGGAACTATGATTTGAAGTCTATTAAAACTAAAGAAATTTCAGACTTTATTTTCTCCTTATCCATGTGCTATATAATGTATCTTGAAACAGCCTTAAGTAAACATTAATGAGATCCAACTCTATTTACATATAAATATATTATTTAAGAGCCTTTTTTCTAACAAGTAACGTTTTCATTGCTTTCAGATCATTTTTTTCTCTTTATAGAACACAAATCTTTTATTGAAATTGAAAGATAAAGAATGACAGATCTCATGCCAAGGAAAATTCAATCTAAAAAAATGTCTACTTAATCAAAGTTTATTTCCATAATTAGGAATCAGGATTAAAAGTTCTGACCCAAATGTTACTCAACAAACATTCACCTCCACAATTGTAAACTGACTACAACATCGGCTACAGAGATTTAATTGCATATAGGGATCCCTTGAAAGTAACTGGCAGCATGAAATAAATAACTGAAAGAGATCTCTTATGATTTTATCTTCCCCCATAGGATGGTGTAACGAACCACTTGGTCGGATACACAAAACAATACTAAATGAAATATATGACATTCTAGTAGATTTCTTTGCCACGAGTACTAGGGAACTCTAGGTGTGTTGACAGACAATCAAGGCAGTCGAGGGTACATGTTTGTGTTTTCATTTATTTAGTAATTTGTTTAAGGGTTTCGTTTGTGCAAAACATTATTACTTAAATTATATAAATAACGGAGAACGGATGGTATTATCAAAGTTCTCTGTCAAAGGAAAATAGTTGCCCATAAAAAATAGGAAGATTAATGAACAAATAGCCAATGTAATCTTTACTTTTATAGTTAATTTAGTGGTTTCCAAGGCTTATATTCTGGTAAATCCCCTAAAATATGTTGTAGGAAGATATATGACAATGAGTAACCAATGATGCAGATCTAATAAATCTGATTCGATTACATGATACATCGATATGATTGACTAATCAAAAAATATTTGGTTAAATTTGGTGCTTATAAATACACCTTCTATGTTCCTTTTCTTACACAATTAGGTCAAGAAACAAAGATAAAGGAGTATCCTAAAGGAAGATAAGCATGGAAATAGAAATGAAAGATTTAATTAAAAAAAGTGCTTGAGAGATGCAATTCATTCTGTTAATTTCCTGAATTGAATTGAATGATAAAACCCAACAAGTCACATTTCCATCATCTACAAATAAAAATCTCATAGTTAATCATGCTCGTGCCATTATCAGTCAGATGATAGTACATTTGATAAAAATAAATATCTTGTAGGTATTGCTTGAGAATGCCTACAGACACGTTACTCCATTATTTTGGGAAAGAACTAGCAAAGCCTGTTGCTCTTGAAAATGTATTTTATATCTAGGATGTTACAAAAAACAGCTTTATCTTGCAGGAGAACCATAAGAAGCCAGATTAGAGAGATTAAAAACAATATTTATAATGAACATGAGGTATTCACTGTCCACTAGATTGAAAGAAGCTTCTAGAAAAACAATGTGAAATCAGTTTTCCTCATCAGATTATACTCGATGATTCTTCATTAAGATGAAAGAAAATGATAGTAAGAATACAGAAATTAGGCCATATAGATTGTAGCAATAATATACATAATCCTAGAAGTAACAGGATAATAATTTATTTTTTGTATTTTTAGCTACACTAGAAGCTGCGCAATCATCTAAAACATGGACTCGGCAAGCATGATTCAGGCTTCAACTTGGACATGGTGAAAAAATTGGCAAAACTCAACAAACTTGGCAAAGTGAAAAAACTGAGAAATTTAGAGATAAACTTGTTTCATGCACCCCTTATTGATTAAACCTTAAAGACACAATAACATCATCAAATAGAAGCTAACTTGATAACATACACAAGTATACATTGATCACATAAGTATAAATGCAAATTGAGGTTGAAGGTAGCACCCCTTATGGAGCTCGGAGTGTGAGAGAGAGGTAGAGAGATAGGTCTAGATCTTGGGGGAGAGAGGAGAGAGTGAGATAGAGAGAGGTAGAGAGAAGGGATAGAGGAAGAGCAATAGGGAGAGAGATAGGCAGAGAGTTCAAGGGAGATGAAGAGAGTGAGATAGAGAAAGAAAGAAATGTTGATAGGAGCCTACTGATTACTGAAATTTGACTATCTAAAAATTGATAAGATCTAAAACCTAGAATTTCCATTATAACTCCTACAGATCTAGAAACACTCTCAAACATCCTGCCAATATATACATGAAATGTTATATTTCATGTATATATTCTAATAAAGAGAATGAGACTAACTTGAAGACAAAGATGGGGAGTTAAATGTTATTTTTTGTGTATATTTTGTGGGTATGTCATAGACCAAAAAAGAATTGAAATTTTGAGAGTTTGAAAAAAAAAGGAAAAAAAATGGCCAAGTCTTAGGCCCAAGCTTGTTGATTCTAGGTGAGTTCCAAGACTCTACGAGTCTACCAAAATCTTAGTCGATTCCAAGTCTAACCCTGGGAAACACGCGAGTCTTGGCAAGTCTCATATCTATGCTAAGGATTCTAGCAAACTTATAGGAAAGTGGCTACTTTTCTGAATCTTCATGGACCAACATTCAATAGAGCAGAGGTGAGGATGGATAGAGCAACATTGGCTCAAACGAACCCTATTGGATGGTGGACATGGCATGGCACGGATGCACCAAAGTCGAGGATACTTGCCACTCGACTCCTTTCACAAGTTGCTAGTTCCTCTTGTTAATTTAAACAATCAGATTAAATAATGAACAACAGAGATCAAAATGCAATGAAGAACAAACACAAATCACACATAGATACCCTGGGAAAACCTCCCTCTTGGAGGAATAACCCAGCAACAATAAATGCAAATCTGAATAGATTATTCAAAGTAGCTTAATACATCTTCACCCAGCTAGGGCACAACACAAAACTTATCTGATATATGTCAATCTGCCTTGAAGATCATATCAGAACCACTGAGAATGGAGTATGGTGTCGCAGAATGAAGTTTGTTCAAACAAGAACTAGTTCGCAGATCTTGGACAATGTTCGCTTGACTAAAGACTCAGTTTGCTATGTACATTCACCAGCCCTTAAAAATATTTGTCAATCCTCAAGCAAATTCGAAACCTCTAGATGGCTCGCCTAATCGGAGGAGATAATTTGCTAATCTCTGCTGGAGTAATTCATCAAAGATCTTATGCTTGATGTAGAAGTTCCCTGAATGTGTTGACAGCCTTAAGGATGATTCGTTGATGTTCAAAAGGAATTCCCTGAGTGCATAGATGAATATTGGAGAAGTAATTCGCTTTGTATGATTGATTGATTATGCCATGCAAATGACTTGCTTATATACTTGACTTGTGGTGTCAAGTCTCAAGTCGATCTGCCTTGTTAATTTAATAATAATATTATGTATATCGTCCAAATAGGTCTTGACCTATTAAGACGTTATTGCTTGATTGCGTTTACCACAAGCTACATGATTTTGGGCCCAGCACAATTACATAAATGATCGCTCAAATACATATTTGATTTTACCGCCCAAATTGGGCCTACCCTATCTACAAGTTACACTAAACAATTTTGGGCCCAGCCCAATGTAGATACATTTGTTTATAATCCGATCTAGCTATCAGTTTTCAACACTCCCTCTTAGCTAGGGAGGATTCTAGCAAATAGTGTAATCATGCATCATGGACTTCTTCATCTTACATTGCCTGCAGAGGATGAAAAAATAACCTGCAAGAAAACAACAAAACTTTTCATCTCGCATTGCCCACAAATGATGGATCCACCTTGTATTGCCCGCAGAGGGTGGAAGATGCAACTTAATGCATCACTGAAACTGAGACTCCCTCTCAGTCATAGCTGGATTCTCCACAATTCCAAGCCTATCTCTGAAGTATTCAAACTTCACACGAGCAAGGGGCTTGGTGAGAATGTCTGCAACCTGCTCATTAGTGCTGACATATTTCAGTTGTAAGGCGCCTCTTTGTAACATATCACAAACATAGTGATAGTGAGTTTCCACATGTTTTGATATGTCATGAAACACAGGATTAGCAGACATTTTAATACAACTTTGATTATGACAATGAAAAACTGTGGGTTCCCAAGGTTGTCCAAACAACCTAGCAAGAATCTTTTGAAGCCACACTGCTTCTCTCGATGCAACATACTCAACTTCTGCAGTACTCAAGGCTACAGAGGACTGTTTCCTGTTGGCCCAAGAAATCACAGCAGAACCCAAACTGAAACAGATACCTGAAGTGATCTTCCTATCGGTAACACTTCCTGCCCAATCAGAATCTAAGTGCCTTCCAAGGTAACGAAAGTGTTGATTGGATATTTTAGCCCATAGCCAACAATTCCACGCAAGTATCTAAGAATATGTTTGGCTACAACAAGGTGAACATGCTTTGGCTTGTTCATAAACTGGCTAAGTGCACTCACTGCATAACAAATGTCTGGTCTAGTGTTAACTAGATACATCAATGATCCAATCAACCTACTATACTCAGAAGGATCTGCAAAATCAGAGTTAGCTACAAATAAACTCAATTTCTTCAAGTTAGTTTCCATAGGAGTAGACATAGGTTTGCAATCCAACATTCCAAATCTCTTCAAAATATCAATAGTATATTTTCTTTGACAGAATAATTTCATTAGGTTTTTGCCACACTTCTAACCTGTTGTGACCATTTCACACATCGCCCCATTAAAATGGGGACCCCCCTCTTTTTGCTCGTTTTTCTCGCCTTTCTCTCTGCTTTTTAGGGTTTTGGTTTAGTATGTCAGTTGTCTGGATTAGGGTCAAGCCTTAGGGTTCCTGTTTTAATGTTTTCAGGCCAGAGTCCAGTCAGTCTTGAGAGCTATTGAGCTTCCTCCCGTAGGATGCAATTTTGGAAATAAAGTGAATTCGTCAGGTGGTCAAGTGAGTTGGTCTAGTTTCAGTCGGAATTTTGAATGCAAGTCCAAATTTGTCTAGGTATTAAGTGATAGAGTTATGGAATTTTGTCTGATTGAATGATTTTGACCAAATTTTGGAATTTTGATGATTGATTCTGGGCATTGGAAATGACTCGTTTTTGCCTTGTGAAGTGATTGAAGTCCTGAAATCTTGATATTTTGACCTGTGGAAGCAAAATCGCTCCTGTCCCTCGCTGAAGGACGGGAGCTTGTTTTTCAAAATTTTACTGTCTTTGCAGGATCAAGACGAATTTCGGATTGGAAATGATAGAGGGAGGCATGTTCTTTCTGTTGAATATAATTTGAAGAATTTCACAAGCATGGAAATGTGCCAGGAGCAAAAATCGCTCCTGTCCCTCACTGAAGGACCGAAGCTTAAAATACAGCATTGCCTTGTCCTTGCAAGATTTCAACAATTTCGCGATTTGAGGAGAACCAAGGAAGTGCATTTTATCAGTTGAATATAATTTGAAAGCGCAAACATGAGGAAAATTAGACCTAGAAGCTAAATCGCTCCTGTCCCTCAGCCAGGGACCAAGGCGAACTTAATGGTAGCTCCCGTCCCTCTCCCAGGGACCAGAGCGATTTTCCTTGTAAGGCAAAATTTGAGCGAAGATCAAGTAAGTTTTGAGTTTGAGGCAAGTAAAGGTGGCGCAACGGACCCATTGAAGATAATTTGAAGATTGCAAAACGCCAGGTGAACTCCATATTGTCCTAGGCGCTCCTGTCCCTTAGCCAGGGACCAAAGCGATTTCTTACTAAGGAGAATTTCTCACTAAGTTCAAGCGAATTTCATGCCAAGGATGAATGAAAGGATGCACAACGAGTCCATTGAAGACAAATTTTGGAGTTAGCAAAACACAATTGCGCCTACAAGTGCAAGTTCGCTCCTGTCCCTCAGCCAGGGACCAGGGCGGAATGTTAGTTATGTTGCCTTTCTTTCAAGTTTAAGGTCACTCCAAGTCAGGATACAAGGAAGCAATGATGTTTGAGGTGTCTCGACGAAGAATGAAGTTGCAAAGAACGCCAAAGATGAAGGATTTATACTATATGCCCAAATTCGCTCCTGTCCCTCAATCAGGGACCAGAGCGAAATCTCTATAAAGGCTTAAGTTTTGGATGTTAATCACATTTCATACGTTCAAGAAGGATCAAAGGACCTTATTTTTCATTGTGAAAGCGATGGCGAGTTGATAGGAACAAGAACGAGCCCAAGACACAAAGGATCGCTCCTGTCCTTCAGGCAAGGACCAGGGCGATTTTCATTAAATCACTCATTTTTCTTCAAAAATCACGTCAAAGCAAGATTATACAAGGTTGAAAATATCATTTGGAAGATGATGAACGAGAAGTTAAGGTTAAGAAATGACGAGTTTTGGCTAGAACACAGAGTTCGCTCCTGTCCCTCACTAAGGGACCAGGGCGAAAATCATTCAAACATCAAAGTGCCTTGTTAAGGACGAATAAAGTAAGCGTGGAATGGAAGGATGACGTTGTTGCTTGCCTCATGATGAAGATTGGTGATCGAAGGGATGAAGGTCAAGGAGAAAATGCAAGTTCGCTCCTGTCCCTCACCAAGGGACCAGGGCGATATTGACCTTAAGGGGCATTCGTCTACGAAATCAAGTCAATCAAGCACAAGATTCTTGTCAAAAATGCTAGTTTCAATGTAGAGATGGTGGTTTTGAGCGTAAAAGGCGAGAGATTCAAGACTAAAGTGCTAATTCGCTCCTATCCCTCTCCTAGGGACCAGAGCGATGTGGTTTGTACCCTTACCTCTCCCAAATTTTGGCGCTAACACATTCTTTGAATTTTATTAAATGCTAAAAAATTCGATAAATTTGAATATTCAATTAATAGCATTTAAAAAATAGCGCATGAGCATTTATTAATTATTTATTGCCTTAAAAAAAAATCGAATTAATTAAAAACGAAGGCATTAAATGAATTAATTATTATTTTTAATAAAAATTGGGGCGCTTGGGTTTTATTTGTTTTATTTTACAAAGTCGGCCCTTAATTTTATTTAAAATTTGTTTTTAAATTGCTTTATTTACAAAGTCGGCCTATGGGGATTGATGAGGTAAGCCCCTATAAAGGGGAGAGGTGATATTGCATTTCAAATCACCATTTTATCATCTTTTCATATGCGATTTTGGAGAATAAAGGAGAAGTGCGAATTTCATAAAGGAGAAGTGCGAAACATCATCAAGGGGAGTGCGAGTTTGGTTGGAGTTGAGCGAACTTGCCAAGATCACGTCAAAGACCCCCCAAAGGTGGCGAAGTTGCTAAGGGGAACGTTCATTTGAAAAGGATCACGTTGAAATCTTCCAAGCTTCGATTTTTGCCTAAGCGAATCTCTTTATTTTGCATTTTAGAGTTAAGCTCTCAAGAGAGGTATGGCGATGTGATTCCTTGTTTTAATTTTGATCGTCATGGCCTTAAATTTTGAATTTTGAGATTGTTGAATTTCAGTAGCTCAATCGTATTTAGGAAATGATAACTCAAGGACTTATCATGAAGTTTCCTAAAAATTAATCTTTAATCTAATCTAGTTATACATTGCAAAATCTGTTACTTATTATGAAATGTTGTGTAGGTGTTACAATGGCGACCCCGAAGGCGGGAGCATCCACCAGTCGTCCAGCTCTCATGAAGGAAGATCAAAAGAACGAGGAACTGGAGACCAAGATCGTGTCTAAGTGGAGCAACATTGGAGATACCAACTTGGGCAACTTCAGCACGAAGAAGTTTCGAGAGGTCCCTTACATTGGCAAGCCATCACCTGTCGCCAGGAGGATAATTGAAAGTGGCATCATTAAGGCGGCCGGCTTCCCTCCAGCAGTTCAGTGCCATGAGTTCATGATCGAGTGTGCTCGTCATTATGATCCATAGTCCAGAACGATCGTGTCCAAGGAGGGCAACACTTTAGCTTATCTTTCAGAGGAAGCTATAAGTGAGGCTTTCCATCTTCCTAAGCACAGAGATATGGTCTACAAAAGCATAGAAGGAGCCAGGTCCATGTACGAAGATGATCCAGATGCTTGCCTAAGCATCATCAACAAGAACTGGTTACTTAAGAGTCGTCCTCGCCTGAGCAAGATCCCGAACACACCACATAGGATCGATTTCCAGGAGGAGTACAGAGATTTGATAACGATGCTCAACCGAGTCATAGGAGCCCCTCAAGCCTTCTATTTTGAGAAGTGGATGTTTTACTTCATCCAGGTCATAGTTCAGGGAAAAGGAACAATTCATTGGGCTAGAATGATTAGCCATTGCTTGGATGTACAGTTGAGGAGACTGAAGGCTACCAAGTCCTTCCACATGAGTTCATACGTCATATATGCCTTGATCAGGAGCTTTGAGTACGCAGGACTATCTCACAGAGGAGTGATTGGAAGAGGACCCGGTGAGGTCAGAGTTTGTGATTCCTATGTTCACTTGCATCATCCGCCAGGAAGTAACTACAAGTTAGTAAATGATACCTTCACGATGAACATCACAAGGACGTTGCAAGGTGGGATTCACAATAGACTATCTCAGGATGCACAGGAACTAGTAAAGAGGTACGGTGCTTGGTTTATCCAATTTCCGAAGTTTACTTATATTAGAGTTCATGGATGTCCTTCACCTCCATACATGTTGCCAAGATATCCGACAGACAGAATTGTGTTACTTGAGGTAACAAGACAGTTGGCAGCTTATGCGAAAGCATTCAGACACAGACATGGAAATGGAGTTCCTGTACCTATCATATTGGATAATTCAGTTGAGGTATGTCCTAATGCTTTAGCCATGGATGACACAGAGAAGGAGTTAGCTTTGTATTCTTTTTCATTCTTTGCCTTGAGGGAGAGCTTTGATCCACATGGATATATAGAGGAGACAGTTGGTAGGAAATTTAAGCATGAGTTTCAGATAGAAGATTTTATGATGAATCTCTTAGACGATCTTGAAGTGAAAAGAAAGATGCATTCTAGATTGCCTTTGGATTTCATCAGGAAATACAAGATTTACAGAGTGGCCGACCAAGCTCAGGACAGTGGCAAACATCTCCAATCATCCTATGATCGAGATAGCAAAACAGTGAGGTTAGATTGGAATGAGCCCGAGGTTGTGGATCTAGATGCTTTGATGGCTCCAGTCTTGTCTTGTACTCGCAGATGGGTTGATGTGCAGCATCAGAAGTTGAGAGAGCAAGGCATAGCTATGACTTTCACTTTGGAAGAGAAACCAGCTGAAGGTGGAGCAAGTGTAAGCGAAGGCAATCCTAATCCCAGAAATACAAGTGAGGGCAACCTTCGAAGTGCAAGTGAAGGCAATCTCCATCCAAGAGGCTCGAAGAGGAAAGAAAGACATGAGAAGAGAGAATCTTCCAAGAAGAAGCAAGGGGCCAACCGAGATCGCTCATCCGGCACATCTTCTCGACAAGAGAAGAGGACACTTGAAGTGGAAGAGTCTATGGAGTCAATGGTACAGAATGATAGACAGGAAGAGGGACAGGCACCTCAAAGGTCACCAAGTGGATCTCTCCAAGATTATGAGCTACATGAAGATAAGAACAATGACGAGGTAACATCTCCTCCCAGAGAAGAAGAAACATTGCATAAGGAGATACAGGTTAGAGAAACAAGATCTGCCATTCCAGATTGGTTGAAGGAAAGATTAACGAAGGTAATTGTGGTTGAGGACGAAGACAATGTAATTGATTTGGAGAGCCTTGTCGGACATTCCCAGGAAGTGACAGAGAAGAGGAAGGCTACCAAGATGTCCAAGATGATTAGAGATGAGACTGGATCCAGAAAATTGCAGATAGCTACATTGGCAGTGGACAAGTATGAAGGGGAGATCCTAGCAGAGGAATATGATATAGAGACATTTGAGCTAGGTCCATCCATAGCCGAACAGATAATGGATGATGCCACCGATTCATTTGAGGCATTGAAAGACAAGCTTAGAGAAGAAATGGAGAAGAATAGAAAGCTTGAGAGAGAGGTCGGTGCATGGAGAACATATTTCAGCCATCTCAATCAGCCTTTGGGACGTCAGGATCCAGCAAGATCACCCGTACAAGCACTTCCCCTTCAATCAATTGGTGACGCAGAGAGATTCAGGAGTATGGTCCAGCATATGAGTACTTGGATGGACAAATCTCATACAATTGCCATAGAATTTGCAACAAGGATGATGAAGACCATTCACCGAGCTATCCAGGTTCTTGAGATCATCCACAACTTGATGATAACAGTAGCTGCTTTTGCTCATACCAAAGAGGTTATCATTCCTGTCTTGCAAGTAATCAGACAAACATCAAGGAAGGTCTTAGCACAAGAAAAGATCATGGATGGAGGACCTCATAGTTTACTTCAGTGGTCAACCTTACTCCAGATGAAGGAAGTTCTCTTTGAGGACATCAGTACTAGATGTAGCCATGTTGAGGAGGTTATCCACCCGATCCAGGACAGAGTATTTGAGGTACTACGTACCATTCTTGGCAGGAGGATCGAAGTTGAGACAGATGTGGATTTGCAGGAATTGGAGGATAGAATCAAGGTCATCTTTTGCAAGGATGCAAATGTTATCACAGATGAGCATCAGGACCAGATGTTTGCTACCATGCTCCTGATTGAAAAGACTAAGGAACTTGAACCTGAATGGGACGCTGCTCTTCTCAAGGCATTTGATCAGGTCATCCACTTAGAAGAAAGAATGAGGAATCTTCCCGAGATTCCAATTGCTGAGATCGAAGGAATCGTATCAAGATTCATTGCATATGCTAAAAAGGAGCATTGGAAAGGGAATAAGATTCTAGATGAGAGGTTGTTATAGATGACATGGCACCTTAATTGTCATTGGTCTATGTCTCCTAGATTTTTGTGCCAAATTTAATATTTGGCTATGCATTTAATATTGTTCAGTAAAAAGGAGGCTATTTGTAACAAACCCTAATTAGGGTTTAGGTGTCATAATCTTGGCCATTGATCTTCTTTTCGATCTGGACCGTTCATTGTAATTGAGGATGCTATTTATACCCTTATTTCTTTCATTTTTGTAACTAGAAAATTAGAAGATTAGATTATTGATGTATTAGAGAGAGATTAGAGTTTTAGAAGCAATTTACTTTTGTAGCAAGATTGAGCTTTGAGAAAGGAATTCAAGCAATTGTTGTACATGATGGCTTTGAGATCAATAAAATATTGAAGTTATGGTGTTTTGTTGCAATTCTCTTGGTTATCTTCATGGTTGTTCATTTTTCTTGAATCATTCTCAATCAATGTAGTGTGTTAATTCGAAGGACAAAGTGTTGGACTTGATCTTTGGTAGGATTCGCTTTCCAAACCACTAGCTTCTTGCTAATTGTAAGAACGCCTTGCGTGGTCGACTGGAGATACTTGAATCGCTTAAACCTTCAATCGTTGTTGTATCTTGGATATGTACCTTCGTGGTAGTGTCCTTGATCTTTGATGTATTGAAAAATCATTTGTTACCTTAGAAGATCGCATCAATTTCAATTGAGTTGTTAATTTATGGCAATATTGAAGTTGGTAGAATCTCACCAAGTCTTGTCCACATTGAGTCATTCTTAGGGTTAGACTAGATTAGACCTCTTGCAAACCCTATCCTTTTGATATTTTTTGAAAAGCTTGTTTAGTTTAAAATCTTTGGCGACGTAAGGCCCCTTGATGACACAGCAATCACAACGACCACTGGTGCTTATCCACACGTAGAGACCCTACTAAAAAGAACATTGGAGTCATCCTAACTGATCCTTCTTGCGATATCTTCAGCAGTTAGCGACTTTATTCAAGAGAGGATAAGATGCCTTTGGGTATTTTATTTTGTGTATGATTGTGTACAAAATACACGTCAACATAACCCTAGAAAGTAATGCATTAGACCTAGATCCTTCATTTTAAATTCAGTAGCTAATGCTTTCTTACACCTAATGATGAGACTATCTTCACCATTTAGGAATAAATCATCAACATATAAAATCAGAATTAGCATTTCACCATTAAATACTATATAGTAAATGTTAGGATCAACATCATTCTTACAAAACCCTAAACTAACCAAGTACTTATCAATTCTTTCATAACAAGGTCGACGAGCTTGCTTAAGGCCGTAAAGAGCTTTCTTTTATCTGCATCATGTGATTCTCTATTATGAGTCTCTTATCCTTCTGGGTGCTCAATATAGACTTCTTCCTCAATGACACCATTTAAAAAGACAATCTTTACATCCATCTGATGTAACTTCCAACCCTTAGCTGCAGCAATGGCTATAATAGTTCTAATAGAAGTATATCTAGCAACAGGAGCAAATGTTTCTTCATAATCTATGCCTTCCTTTTGAGAAAAACCACGAGCTACAAATCTAGCTTTATATTTCTCTATACTACCATTAGTAGTATGTTTAATTTTAAACAACAATTTAGAAGAAACAACAGACTTACCTTTAGGTCTAGGTACAATATCCCAAAAATTATTCTTGATGATGGATTGATACTCTTCGTCCATAGCTAATTTCCATGCTTGCTAGTTCATAGCTTCTTCTATGCTGGATGGTTCAGTCTCAATGATGTTGCACATCATTGCAACATAGTTGGAGAACTTCTGAGGTCTCCTGCCTTCTCTAAAAGTGCCACTAGAAGCTGCAAAATTTTTTGCTTCTTGAATTGTGCTTCTAACCCAAAGTGGCCTTTTCTTGCTAACTGCAATATCTCTAGGTCCATCAGTTGGATCTAGAGGTTCAAGAGGATCACCATGCTCAATAGGTTCGAGAGGCTCAAAAGATTCATTCTAAATCTTAGGGTTAGTATCAATATCCATGTTTTGATTATTGTTAACCTCTTTATCATCATTGACAAGGGAAACTTTAGATTTCTTAAAAGCAATATTTTATTCAAACGTAACATCTCTACTTACCTCAATATACCTTTGTCCTGGAATGTAGATACGAAATGCTTTGGAGAATTCACTGTATCCAACAAGGATGCCTTTCTTCCCGGATGGCTCTAGCTTAGTTCTCTTTTCTTTCGGCATATGAACATAGACAGGACTTCCAAAAACCCTTAGGTGACTAATAACCGGTTTGACTCCAGTGAAGGCCTCTTCAAGAGTCATCTTCTTCAAGACACGATGAGGGCATCTGTTATGAATGTATACAACAGTCTTGGATGCTTCGGCCCATAAGGAAGTCTATAGATCCTGATCGTGAATCATTGCTTTAGCTGCTTCAACAATGGCTCTATTCTTTCGTTCAACCACACCATTTTGCTGAGGATTGTAAGGAACGCAGAACTCCCTCTTAATTCCTGTCTCTACACAAAAGTCATTGAAACTACTTGAGGTGTATTCATCTCCATTGTCAGATCTTAACACTTTAATCCTTTTACCAGACATATTTTCAGCTAGGGCTTTAAATTCTTTGAACCTACTTAGCACTTCATCAGATTCTTTAGATTTTAGAAAATAAATCCAAGTCTTTCTAGAAAAATCATCTATAAATGTAACATAGTATAGAAATCCACTAGATGAAGGAACAAACATGGGTCCACAGATCAAAATGAACAAGTGCTAATTTTTCCTTAGCTCTACTTTCACTTTTATGAAATGGACTCTTAGTGTTCTTACCTAATGCACAACCTTTGCAAGTATCATCATTAAAATAACTAAGTTTAGGCATACCTTTAACCATCTTTTCAAGTGAGGGAAGTGCCTGAAAGTGAAGGTGGCCAAGCCTTCTATGCCATAGCTTGCTAGATTCGGGAGCTTCATGGATGAGTGCTCGAACAATATTAGCTGAAAACTTATACAAACTATCATATCTATTTCCAATAACACAAGCAGATTTAAAACTAGATTTATTAGGCCAAGCAAGTACTTTACCCCTAGAAAATGCTATTTGATAACCTTTATCTTCTAGGGCAGAAATAGAGATTAAATTTCTTTTAATTCTAGGAACAAATAAAATATCACTAAGATGCAAGGAGATACCAGATTCCAAATTTAAGGAAGTATTGCCAAAAACTCTTACTGAATACTGAGCATCATCACCAATTACCACATGAAGATTGGACTCTTTCTCCATTAAGTCTAAGAGGTGTTCTCAGTATCCCGTGATATGTCTGGATGCACCATTGTCTATCAACCAAGTGTTGCTATCAGTTGGCACATGGCTAGATAAGGCAAAAATGAAGAGGAAGTCTTCGTTATCCTTTGAATCTACAACTTCATTCAGGTTCGCTTCTCCTTGCTTGGGCAGATTCTGACATTCTTTAGCATAGTGTCCAAACTTATTGCATCTAAAGCAACGGACACGTGAAAGATCCCTTGGCTTCTTCCTTGAATCGTAAGCAGTAGGAGATCTGAAGTCTCTATCTCTTTTGAAGTTGTTCTTCCTCCAATGATCACCCTTTCTTTTGACATGTTGAGATGCAAGCACATGATGGTCACCTCCATGAGTGCTTTGAGCATTCCTCTTGCAGCTAGGTGAGATTCATCTTGAATGCAATCAGACCGGAGGCGATCAAAAGAGGGAAATTCAACTCTTCCGCTTATGCTTTGAATAAATGGATCCCAAGTATCAGAGAGACCATTTAATGCAATCATGACAATATCCTTGTCCACTACTTCACTTCCAATGGAGCTGACTTGGTCCTTCAATTCTGAAATTTTCATGAAGAAGGACGTGATTGAATCTCCCTTACTCATCTTGATTTGAAGAAGTTGCTGCCTCAGAGTAAGAGCCCGGCTGATGGTATCAATTTCAAACATTCCTTCTAGGTGTTTGAACATCTCTTTGGCTGAAGGTAACTTGGAGATGACTGGAACAAGATGAACCTTCACAGAATAAATTGGAAACTTCTTTGCCTTAAGAGCATTCTTCTTGAACTACTTTAACTCATTTGGATCTGAGGGTTCAGGTAGATCCTTGTCTTGCACAAACTGTAACAGCTCAACCTCTTCAAGGGCAAGAAGAATACGAACTTTCCAAGAAGTGAAGTTGAGAGCACCATCAAGTCTGTCCTCAACCTTTAGTCCTGTAACCATCTTGCAAAACTAAAACAGCAAAGTGAAAGTGAAGGATAACTGATAATCTGATTACTTTATAATAAACCTAAAGCTCTAATACCATGTTAATTTAAGAAATCAAATTAAATAATGAACAGCAAAGATCAGAATGCAATGAAGAACAAACACAAATCACACACAGATACCCTGGGAAAACCTCCCTCTTGGAGGAAAAACCCAGCAACAATAAATGTAGATCTGATTAGATTATTGAGAGTAGCTTAATAAATCTTCACCCAGCTAGGGCACAACACATAACTTATCTGATATATGTCAATCTGCCCTGAAGATCAGATCAGAACCACTGAGAATGGAGTATGCTGTCCCAGAATGAAGTTCGTTCAGACAAGAACTAGTTCACAAATCTTGGATAATGTTCGCTTGACTAAAGACTCAGTTTGCTATGTACATTCGCCAGCCCTTAGGAATATTTGCCAGTCCTCAAGCAGATTCGAAAACTCTAGATGGCTCGCCTAATCAGAGGAGATAATTCGCTAATCTCTGCTGGAGTAATTCGCTGCTTGTAATCAGAGATGGTTTGCTGATGATCAGAAGTGATTCACCGAAGATCTTATGCTTGATGTAGAAGTTCATTAAATGTGTTGACAGATGATTCGTTGATCTTCAAAAGGAATTAGCTGAGTGCATAGATGAATATTGGAGAAGTAATTCGCTTTGTATGATTGATTGATTATGCCATGCAAAAGACTTGCTTATATACTTGACTTGTGGTGTCAAGTCTCAAGTCGGCCTGCCTTGTTAATTTAATAATATTATGTATATCGTCTAAATAGGTCTTGACCTATTAAGACGTTATTGCTTGATTGCCTTTACCACAAGCTACATGAGTTTGGGCCCAGCCCAATTACATAAATGATCGCTCAAATGCATATTTGATTTTACCGCCCAAATTTGGCCTGCCCTATCTACAAGTTACACTAAACAATTTTGGGCCCAGCCCAATGTAGATACATTTGTTTATAATCCGATCTAGCTATCAGTTTTCAACACCTCTACTACAAAGAAGAACCGGTCTACATATAGCTTCATCCAATTAGACAAGTGGAATAGGCTTACCTCTAGACGATCAAAGAAGCTAGTGGCTATATATAGTGCCTTACGACTCCAAGACTGATAGACTCCCAAGTATCGTCAGACTCAAGATGAACATTGGAATGCTTATCTCAAAGAGACTAAACAGGTTAATGATGAGGACGGACATGATGTATTGCTTGGGGTTCCACTTCCATTAGATCAAGATAAGATGGCCTTGCATGGTGGTAGTGACACAAACTCCAATTTTAATACAGTGATAGGAGATGCTGATTAAAAGCACCTGATATTTTTTATCGTTTTGTAGTTGAAACTTGCTGCCTTTGGGCATTTTGATGTGATTTTTATATAATATATATGGACAATGTCAATTTCTATGAAATGAAAATCTCAATTGAACTCTAATATTATGTGTTAAGGTTCAATGATATATATGATGATTGTCTTATCAACACTATCATGTGAATATTTGAAAATTTATATATTTTTAAAATTTTCCTTAATTTTTTAAAAGTTGTCCCCAAAATATTTCTCCCGGTAACATTGGGAAAATATAATAATCTTCATACATACCCACACACCTCCTGGATATAAGAGGAATAAAGGCAGAACATGATTGATTGTCTTGCAGTATGACCTACTTTTTCTATTTTCCTAACTACTAAAATAGAAAAATAACTAATTAGCCCAACCTAGAAAATAACTAATTAACTTAAGTAACCTTAACTACATGGTGGGTAAACAACCACACCAATATAATGTGCACTGGCATTTGTTTGTTCAACATTAATTGCTTTTAATACATTCATATAATGTTTACCTTATTATCTTTACCAATACTAGACTGAGATTTCTTAGGCCCAATATGTTTGGTTAGTCTACATCTTTCTACTGTAACTAATGTATTCTTGAGACCATTAAAAAACTTTTCGTCACTTGTGGAAATTAATATAGTTATCTCCACTCTTATTGGTTGTTTCTATAGGCCTATAGACAAACAAACATTTTTTTTATGTTTGTTATGCCACCAATTTATCTATCAAGGTTCTTCATGCCGAATCTCTTTTTTTTCCTGGCTTGAAGGGTTAGTGTGTGCATTCCTTAAAAACCTATTGTCTCTTTTCTTTACTATTTAGTATTTTATGATGTATTGGGAGCCTGACAGTTGGAGCTACTATCTTTCTGCAGCAAATAACAGAGATTTTTTAATAGTTATTTGGTTCAGGTTCTTCAAGGCCATCTTTTGCAAATATGGAATTTCAAAATAAGCTTAATATTTTCCAATTATTAAAGTAAAATAAAAATGTCTCCTTCACTATTCACCTTGTCATAACAAAAGTCTTCCAATTAGTTTTCAGAGTTAACAAAATGAAAATAACCAATATGAGATTAAAAGTGTACATATTTTGTTGATGTTATGAGTTCTGGAAGCTTAGATGGATCCACAAAAGTATGAGGGAGAAGTCGCAAAATCTCCTGTGCACCCTGTGAGACTAAGAATAAAATCACAAAAAATAATTCTTAGAAAATTTTTATACCGAAGGATGAAACGCACTAGGTGGTTCTTCAAGAAAAAGACAACGTGCAGAAGTAAACATAGATGCAATAAGCCACAGAAGAAAAAATTGGAATATAAAGTAGCATTCTTTACCATTTCCTGAACCTGTGAAGACAAAAACCAAGGGAGAGACTGCAGATGGAAGGCCTGAAGCAGCTATTTCTTCACCCACAGCAATAACAGCACCTTTAGCAGTACTGAGAGAGGAATACATATAAGAAGACCCTAGAGAGAGAAATGGAGTAGAATATCCAAGGTTTAAGAATCCTGAATCCACAAACAAATTGAAAACTTACGATCCAAAAGGGAAACAAAATCATAAAACATAGTAATTTCAGTAAAACCAAAATTCATTCAAGTGTTGAGCTTAAGTGGTTAAAGACTTGGGTTTTCATTGTGGAGACCCGAGTTCAAATTCCCATAGGGACATCTATTGTGGATTTCTACATTGTAACTCTTGGTCTTCCATAGTTAGCTTCTAATCTATATGTTATTCTAGTGGTGGATTTCTAGGTAATAACTCTTGGTCTTCTATAAATGACTTCTAGTGGATTTGCTCACAAAGATCTTGTATTAGTCTCTATTAAGTGCTTGCAAGAGCTTGAATTTGTCTCAAATAGATGCTCGTATGAGCAGAATATTTAAATCTGAAATAAAAAAAAATAGAAAAGTTATTTCCTTAGCTACATGCAATTGTTATTTATAGCAGCTGCAGTTGAAAGTGAATAGTTATACAAAAAGAATTGCTCTGCTCTAAGAGAAGCTCCTTGACATTGGTATCTTTTTTGGACAGACATCTCAAAAACACATGTATTCTAATTACTATTATAAATTTTCACAGTTAAAAGTTTGTTTTATTGTTCAAGCTACAAAATCCTTTGGAATATGACAAAAAAGCTCAGGCTCAATCAAGATGGTCAAGGTGCCTTAATGTACGGAACCAATGTCCAAAATTCTATTAGTTCTTAAGCATGGTGTTCTGAGGTATTCACATATCAGCCTCATTGCAAATGGGGACCCCCACTTTTTCTGCTTTCTAGGTTAGTTGTCTTAGTTTAGTTCTCTAGTGGTGTCTTTAGCTATTAACCTTTTTACTTGAGGAGGTACAATGTCCTAGGTTGCTAGGAAGGGATCAATTCATGCCTTTTTCTTTAGGGTGGAATTGAGTTAGTTAGATCTCAAGGCTTAGTAAATGAACGATATATGATGTGTTGGCAATTTGGCACAAAGTTGTCATTGATGTCAACCGGTTTGGCAATGTCACTGGTAAGTTAGAAGTGGTGACCGATATGATGGTGATACACATGAGAGTGAGCAGATAGAAGGAAGGCTACCGGCACACATGACTCGGGTCATCTACCGGTAAGGCATAAACTGGAATGAAGGCAACCGGTGAACAAAACCAAAAGGATGGTTGATGGTCATACTGGTGAGATAAGCTAAACCGATAGTCAACCTGGGTCGACAAAGTATATCAAACTGACATACGAATCCAAGCAAAGGAGGATGTCGACAAGCATGACAGCTAGGTGCCAGGTGGAGGTATTGCACAAGTCGGTGGAGTGTGCATCGATGTAACAAATCTGCATGCAGGTTGGCTTTTATGAGGAACCCGCAAGTCATGGAGGATGCCACAAGATTGCGGCTTGAGGAAGGCTAGCTGGAAAAGCAATCGCACTAATCTTGCAAGAAGATTTGATCTTCGTACCTGTTAGGTGAAGGAAACAGCAAATCCATTAATGGCGAGTGACAAAGGAAAGCAAAAAAGCGTGGTGCAGAACTCCAGATATAGAAAACGCACATTGGAATGCAAAGTTCAATTGGTGATTGAACATTGTCATAAAGATCATATCCCTCAAAAAATAGATCATATCAGAGGGGATTCAGATTGAGTTGGAAAAGGAAAACCTAACACTGCAGTGTTTGAATGCATTCTTGGCGAGAAACCATGAATATAAATACATGAGCTCAAAATAGAGAAGGTTGATGCTTGTAGAGAAGAAAAAGAGAAAAGAGAGCTTTAAGTGCAGAGAAGGAACATTTTGCCTTAGAATTTATTCTAAGAAAGTTGCAAAGTGAGTGAGCAAGCAAACCGGTGAGAGGGTTTAACCGGCAATAATTGAGTACCGGTATAACTGTGGCAAGTCCAACAGTTAAGCAAAACTGGTGAGGTGTGTTAGAGCAAGACAACATCCAAGCATGGCACAGTAAGTTGCAAGACTGTGAGAGAGAGAGAGAGAAGAGAAGCCAAGAATTAAATAGTGATCTCACAACCGATAGTGTGAGATCCAATGGCAAAGAAAAGACTGTCAACCAGCCATAAGCCATTTGATCAAGAGTTGCAGAATTCATTTGCAACAAGAAGCCTTAATTGTATCTAAATTGTATTTCAATATATACATCACCAAGTTGGAGCTTGGTGCAGGGGTTGGTGCTCCTTGGGTTGGCGCCCTGAAATGGAAGGGGTTGGTGCTCCTTGGGTTGGTGCCCTAAATCTTTGTAATCCAGTGTTTTACTTGTGAGGTTGGATTGGAGCAGTAGTCTTTAGCAGCATTTCTCACCGAGGTTTTTCCCATATTGGGTTTTCCTCATATATTTGGTGTTGTGGGTTGCATTTATGTGATTGTTCTCTTTGGTTTCCCTTTTTGCTTTACCGGTTTGATTGTTTGGTGCTTAAGATAATAACCAGTATTTCGAATTTCTTTTAAAGTCAAAAAGTTTAGGAACCACCGATTCACCCCCCTCTCAGTGGTACTCTGTGTTCAACAATTTGGTATCAGAGCCTAGGTTCCCGGTTGTTTATAAACCTTGGATAGTTTTTGGACTTGAACACAATTGCAAGAAATGAATCTGCTTCCTCAAAAGCCCCCATGTTTGATGGATCCAACTATGCCTTTTGGAGTAGAAGAATGGAGACCTACATTTCCTCCCTTGGTTTTGATGTGTGGTTGTCTGTCAAGAATGGGTATGTTGTCCCTAGTGTTCCTCCCACTGATCCGGATGCCAAGGAGTATGAGAACAATGCAAAGGCCAAACATGCTATCTTGAGCGGACTGACTGATAATGAGTTTCTCAAAGTCATGCACTGTGCATTGGCCAAGAAAACTTGGGATAAACTGCAAAGATTATTTGAAGGAGATGCAAAAGTCAAAGAAGCCAAGCTGCAAGCACTAAGGGGCCAACTTGAAGGCATCAAGATGAAGAATGATGAAAAGATTGCAGATTATCTTCATAGATTTGATGAAACTGTGAATACCATCAAAGGGCTTGGTGAAGAAATTGCAAATGAGACCCTTGTAAAGAAGTTACTTGGGTCTCTTACACCTACGTGTGATACAAAGGTGTCTGCCATAGAAGAAGCCAAGGATCTGAAGATCTTTTCAATGGATGAACTATTTGGCTCACTAACAGCCTATGAGATGAGAATGGCCGGTGATGCTTCCTTAAGAAAAGAAGCAGCGTTCAACACCACCCAAAAGAGCAAAGAAGTAGCTACTCATAAAGGATCTAGTGAAGACTCTGATGAAAAGGTAGCAAACTTTGTCAGAAAGCTCAAAAGAGGATCTAGCAAGTATAAAGGAAAGCTACCAATCAAATGTTTCAACTGTGGTAAGGTTGGACACTTTGCTGCAAAGTGTCCTTACAATGAAACCGGTGGAGATGAGTCAAGAGAGTTTAGCAAATCTGCTGGGAAAGATAGAGAAAGAAATGTCTACCGGCAGGGAAGGAGAGGCTACCGGAAGCAGAACAGCGTTTATACTATTGAAGATGATGCCACAAATGAAGAAAGTGCATCAGAATATGACTGCTGAAAATGACAAAAGTTAACCTCTTTATGGCACTTGATGAACCAATTGGTGAAGATGAGGAAGAAGAGGATATTGAGGCTGAAGTGGATTTAGGAGAGCTTATAAGTGCTCTTGAGGAACTGAGTAAAACAAGAAGAGAACTCAAGAAGGTCAAGCACGCAACAGTAGATGAACAAGGTCTCTTGAAGCAGTCCCTAGATGAGTCCAGTCAAGTCATATCTAACTTGAAACTACAACTAGAAGAAACCAAGAGAATATGTGAAGTTACGTCCTCTGATCTGATGAAGAAGGAAAAGAAGCATCAAGATCTGGAAGCAGAAATAGTGAAGCTCAAAAAGGAGCTTGAAGAAATAAAAGTAAGGAGCAAGTATGATGGCAGCACTGAAGCCTTAGACAAGATGTTGAGCAAACAGAAGCAATCCAAAGATACCAATGGCTTAGGCTTTGAAGAAGGTCAAAGTTCAAACAACAAAGACACATCCGATAAAGAAATAAAGTTCACCTCCTCAAATGAAGGTGAAGAAAAGAGGACATTCACTGTAGGCAAGGATACCGGTAAAAAGACATATGCGGATGCTATTGGAAATCGCCACACAAACCGGTATACACAAGCAATGAACCGGAGGCCACACTCATCGTACCGACATGCAGATACAAGGAGAAATGCAAGAGCTACCATGAAGGATTCACCAGAGTCAACAATATGAAGGGAAGACCTCCGATGAGGCAGTCCTTTGCAGGACCAAGGCAACCTAACCGGTATGTTTCTAACTTTCATGGTTATTCTTACCGGTGTAACAAATTTGGGCATAGAATAGCTGACTATAGATTAACCAATAAGCCCTCCATGAGTTATGAAAGTAGAAATCCATTTAATGCACTTTGGGATATGAATGTTGTCTGTTATCAGTGCAATGGATATGGTCAAAGGAGTTTTGAATGTAGGAAGAATAAATCGGTGCCCCACAATAATGTTAAGGATTTATCTTTAAATGAAAATGTGAAATGCTATAACTGTCAAGAGTTTGTACACATAGCAAGGCTTTGTAAAAACAGGAAAATCAAGCAGAAGAAGACAAATCCTAATCAAGAACCGGTAGTTGAATCTGAGCACAAAATTGCAGCTGACAAAAACAAGGAAACCAAACCAGTATGGGTTGAGAAAGAAAAGGAAACGGCTGAATCAAGTTTGATAGTGCAGACTGCCTTACATGCTGAAAGGAAAAATCTATGGGTTGTAGATAGTGGTTGCTCCAACCACATGACAGGTGACAAAAAGAAATTCATCAAACTTGAAGACTGGAATGGTGGTTCAGTAAGATTTGGAGACAACTCATCCATCAAAATAAAGGGAAAAGGTACTCTAAGTATTGATGGAAAATTGAAGGCACGTGATGTATATTATGTGGAAGGCCTAAAGCACAATCTGCTAAGTGTGAGTCAGATGTGTGACAAAGGTTTTAAATTCATCTTTGACTCAACCGGTTGCCAGATAAAGAAAGACGATATTGGTCAGGTTGTGGCAGAAGGAAAGAGAACATATGGAAATGTTTATAATCTGAAGGAATGCTATGAGTCCTAATGCATGATAGGATAGGTTGATGAAAGTTGGTTGTGGCACTGAAGATTACGCCACATAAACTTTGATAACTTAGTTACAATGAGCAGAAAGGGGTGTGTTAGGAATATTCCACCCATCATCAAACCGGTAAGCACATTTTGTGATGAATGTGTGAAAGGAAAGCAAACTAAAGTGAGTTTCAGGACAAAAGAGCACAACACCTCCAGACCACTTGAGATTGTGCATACAGATCTATGTGGTCCAACTAGGACAAGAGCTCTTGCCGGTGAAAGATATTTTATGCTCTTTATTGATGATTACTCAAGAATGACTTGGGTCACCTTCCTGCAAGATAAGTCACAAGCATTTGACAGATTCAAGATCTTTAGGAAAATGGTGGAGAAAGAAAGTGGGTGCAAGTTAAAATGTCTAAGATCAAACTGGGGTGGAGAGTTCATATCAAATGAGTTTGAAGATTATTGTGAAAAACATGGAATCAGAAGGCAATATTCAGCCCCTAGGACACCACGACAAAATGGTGTGGTAGAAAGAAATAAAACGACAGTTAAGGAGATGGCCAGAACCATGTTAAATGAGGCCAGTCTGCCAGACATATTGGAAGGAAGTTGTTCATACTGTTGCATATACTTTGAACCGGGTTCAATTAAGAACAAACAGCAGAATGACACCTTATGAGTTGTGGTATTATCGGAAACCATCAATCAAATACTTCAAAGTATTTGGAAGCAAGTGCTTTATCAAGAGAGATATGGATGGTCTAGGAAGTTTTGACTCCAGAAGTGATGAAGGAATCTTCCTTGGTTACTCATCCAACAGCAAGGCCTACAAAGGCTACAACAAAAGACTAAGAGTCATTGAGAGTGTGCATGTAAACGTTGATGAGGATATGCACAAAGGAAGTCAACCTCAGGTTAACCGGTATGATGAATCCAGTGATGAAGGTGATGAAGCTCAGTCAGACAATGAACCAAAAGAAGCATCCAAGAAGACTCCCAACCGGTATGTGCAGTTGAATCACTCGGAAGACCAAATTCTGGGAAATAAGAGTGATGGTGTGCAGACTAGAAGAAGACTTGCCCAGAATGATGAACAAGTCAACCTCTGCTTCATGACTGAAGTAGAACCTAAAACATTCAATGAGGCCAGCAAAAGACAAGAATGGATGGATGCCATGGAAGAAGAACTGCAACAGATTGAGAAGAACAAGACTTGGGAATTAGTCCCCAGACCGGAAGACAAGAACATCATTGGCACTAAATGGGTCTACCAGAACAAGATGAATGAAGAAAGTAAACTTGTTAGGCATAAAGCTAGACTAGTGTGCAAAGGATACTAACAGGTAGAAGGAATTGACTTTGAAGAAACATTTGCACCGGTAGCTAGACTAGAAGCAATTAGAATGTTTCTAGTCTTCTCTGCCTACAAAGGTTATAAAGTATATCAAATGGACGTAAAATCTGCCTTCCTAAATGGAAATTTGGAAGAAGTGTACATGGAGTAACCGGAAGGGTTTCTGCTGCATGATGATGAAACATTTGTGTGCCGGTTGAAGAATGCCTTGTATGGCTTAAAGCAAGCTCCTAGAGCATGGTATTCAAGATTAGATCAGTACCTGAAGGAGCAAGGATTTAAAAAGGAGAGTGCTGACAGCAATTTGTACATAAAGAAAGATGGAAACCACATGATCATCATGGTTGTGTATGTTGATGGCATTATCTTTGGAGGCAATAAAGACGCCCTCTGCAAAGAATTTGCTAATCAGATGCAGTCAGAATTTGAGATGTCAATGCTTGGAGAATTGACATACTTCCTTGGTTTGCTGATATTACAACAAGATAAGGGAATCTTTATCTCACAAACCAAGTATGCAAAGGAAATGTTGAAGAAATTCCAACTAGAGGATTGTAAACTGGTAAGTACCCCCATGGTGATCGGAAGTAAATTGAGCAAGAATGATGAATCATCGATGGAATCATCGGTGGTGGATCAGACTTTGTATAGATCCATGATAGGCAATCTGTTGTATCTAACCGCTTCTAGACCAAATATAGTACAGGCAGTATGCATAGTGGCCAGATTCCAAGCTGCACCTAAGCAGTCACATTGTAAGCAAAATCTTTAAGTACCTACAAGGGACACTCAGTTATGGATTGTGGTACCCTAAACAAGGGGAATTCATCTTGAAAGCATACACTGATGCTGATTGGGCAAGTTGTATTGATGATCGAAAGAGCACAAGTGGTGGTGCATTCTTCCTAGGTGACCGGTTGGTCTCATGGCATACCAAGAAATAGGACTCAGTCTCTCTAGCAACTGCTGAAGTAGAATACATTGTTGCTGCTACATGCTTCTCTCAGGTGCTTTGGATGAAGCAAACCCTCAAGGACATCCAAGTGGACATCACTGATTCTATTCTCATCCAGTGTAATAATTCGAGTGCAATCAGCATAGAAAAGAATCTTGTGATGCATTCCAGAACAAAGAACATTGCTATCAAGAATCATTTTCTCAGAGAGAAGGTTAAGGACAGAAGGTAAGGATGGATTATGTCCCTACCGGTGAACAAGTAGCAGACATTTTTACCAAACCATTACCGGTGAGCACTTTTGAGTACCTTCGACACAAGTTGGGAGTTGTGTCATCTGCCTAGGAAGGATTCATGTGGTTCAGGGGGAGTTCATAGCAGTCAAAGGAAGAGCTCGATATGGATCAAAGGGGGAGTGTACACTTTTGTCATTGTGCCAAAGGGGAAGAAATATACCGGTATGAAGTGTCTTGTGGTAAGTTGACATCAATGCCAAAGGGGGAGATTGTTGGCAATTTGGCACAAAGTTGTCATTGATGTCAACCGGTTTCACAAGGTCACCGGTAAGTTAGAAATGGTGACCAATAGGATGGTGATACACATGAGAGTGAGCAGACATAAGGAAGGCTACCGGAACACGTGACTCGGGTCATCTACCGGTAAAGAAGGCTTACCGGTAAGGCATAAACCGAAATGAAGACAACCGGTGAACAAAACCAAAAGGATGGTTGATGGTCATACCGGTGAGATAAGCTAAACCGATAGTCAACCTAGGTCGACAAAGTATGTCAAATTGACATAGGAATCCAAGCAAAGGAGGATGTCGACAAGCATGACAACTGGCTGCCAGGTGGAGGTATTGCACAGGTCGGTGGAATGTGTATCGATGTAACAAATCTGCATGCAAGTTGGCTTTTATGAGGAACTCGCAAGTCATAGAGGATGCCAGAAGATTGCGGCTCGAGGAAGGCTAGCTGGAAAAGCAATTGCATTGATCTTGCAAGAAGATTTGATCTTCGTACCTGTTAGGTGAAGGAAACAGCAAATCCATTAATGGCGAGTGACAGAGGAAAGCAAAAAAGCATGGTGCAGAACTCCAGATTTAGAAAACACACATTGGAATGCGAAGTTCAGTTGGTGATTGAACATAGTCATAAAGATCATATCCCTGAAGAGAAGATCATATCAGAGGGGATTCAGATTGAGTTGGAAAAGGAAAACCTAACACGGCAGTGTTTGAATGCATTCTTGGCGGGAAACCATGAATATAAATACATGAGCTCAAAACAGAGAAGGTTGATGCTTGTAGAGAAGAAAAGAGAAAGGAGAGCTTAAGTGCATAGAAGGAACATTTTTCCTTGGAATTTATTCTAAGAAAGTTGCAAAGTGAGTGAGCAAGCAAACCGGTGAGAGGGTTTAACCGACAGTGATTGAGTACTGGTATAACTGTGGCAGGTCCAATAGTTAAGAAAAACTGGTGAGGTGTGTTAGAGCAAGACAACATCCAAGCGTGGCACAGTAAGTTGCAAGACTGAGAGAGAGAGAGAGAGAGAGAGAGAGAGAGAGAAGAGAAGCCAAGAATCAGAGAGAGTGATCTCACAACCAGTAGTGTGAGATCCAGTGGCGAAGAAAAGACTGTCAACCGGTAGTAAGACATTTGATCAAGAGTTGCAGAATTCATTTGCAACAAGAAGCCTTAACTGTATCTAAATTGTATTTCAATATATAAATCACCAAGTTGGAGCTTGGTGCAGGGGTTGGTGCTCCTTGGGTTGGTGCCCTAAATCTTTGTAATGCAGTGTTTTACTTGTGAGGCTAGATTGGAGCAGTAGTCTCTTGCAGCATTTCTCACCGTGGTTTTTCCCATATTGGGTTTTCCTCGTATATCTGGTGTTGTGGGTTGCATTTATGTGATTGTTGTCTTTGGTTTCCCTTTTTGCTTTACCGGTTTGATTGTTTGGTGCTTAAGATAATAACTGGTATTATGAAGTTGTTTTATAAGTCAAAAAGTTTAGGAACCACTGATTCACGCCCTTCTCAGTGGTACTCTGTATTCAACATGATGATCATTTCATTTGATCATCATCATCGGAGATAGAAACAATGAGAGCAAGTGTGGCGGTCAGTCACAAGAATTGATATGTTTGATGGATACAAATCATGAGGAAGCTTGGTTGATGATGAAGGACCCTTGAAATGAGTAAGGTAAGTGCCACAACTCACAAAATTGAACAAGAGAGGTCACTTCTTGTGCCCCTCAAAACCGAAGCCTGCCTTCACTCACTGTCAGTGACCCTTAAAAAGCCCGGCCATCTCATAGGTACACTTCCAGTTGGGGTCTAAATCCCAACCCTCTGGTGACCACTTCCAATTGCTTGTGATAAGTCCAATCAAGACTTGAATAGGTCCTTAATTTGGTGAGGTTGGATGTTGATTGAGGTAAGTGCTTAAGGTCTTCAAGTTATTGTTGTCTTATACTTGGTAAAGTTGCTAAGGGTGAGTGGAAAACAAATTGAAATGATGTTGGATGCTCACTTCCACTTGGACCTTAAAAGTATCATCACTATTTGGCTCAAAACCCAAATAGGTGTTTCTAGGAATTTCGCTCTGGACCCTTTGGAAGGGTCAGGAGCGAAATTCACTATTTGGCTCAAAATCCTTTACTTCTCAATGCTTTCAAACATTTCCAATGGAAAAAGATGTCCATCCTTCCTTTCAAGGTGCCTTGCAAATCAAAATTTGGTCAAACTATGGAAGAAATGAGTCTTAGGTAGATTTTCGCTCTGGACACTTTGGAAGGGTCAAGAGCGAAAATCTCCTTCTAGGCTAGATTACTCACTTTTCAAAATCCAAACCACTTCAAGAAGCAAACTTAGATCATTTTCCATCTGAGGAAGAAGGTTTCGAGGTCAAACAAGGTAGCAAATGAAGTTTATGATGAATTTCGCTCTGGACCCTTTGGAAGGGTCAGGAGAGAAATTCTCCTTTAGGCCAAAATCTTGTTCTTCAAAATCAATCAAACTCCCTCTCAAGGCAAAAACATACCCATTCATCTCCCACCAAGCCAACGCCTAGCCAAAATAAGGAAGAAAACAAGAGTTATAAGGATTTTCGCTCTGGACCCTTTGGAAGGGTCAGGAGCGAAAATCATGTTTTGACCTTGATTCTTGATTTTTCAAACTCTAATCTTCCTTGGGGAGCCAACATAGATCTTTCTTCATGCATCTCCACCTTGGTCCTGACTCTTGCTAAAGGAAAAAATGAGTGTTTCAAGAATTTCGCTCTAGACCCTTTGGAAGGGTCAGGAGCGAAATTCCTAATCTTGGCCAAGATCCTGACTTCATTTTCACATTTCTTCATTCAAACAAGTGTTTTTGCCTTCATTCAAGCCTAGGAATGCATTAGTTCTAGGTTTTGGTCAAAGTAGAATCTCTTATGGAGAATTTCGCTCTGGACCCTTTGGAAGGGTCAGAAGCGAAATTCGCTTTGGACCCTTTGGAAGGGTTAGGAGCGAAATTTGACATTTTGAACTCTCCATCAGGATCATTATACTTTAAGTTATATTCCATATATACTTTCAGGATGTTTGAGAGTGGTTTCGAACCTCCAAGAGTTATATTGCAAAATCTAGTTTTTGGAGGATTCTTTAGTTTTCCAGACTTAGTCAAATTTCAGGATCAAGACATTCTAGACTTAGCCAAATTTCAGGATCAGGACATTCCAGACTTAGCCAAACTTCAGAGCATTTGAAGATCAGGATGACATTTCAGACTTCATCACTCATCAACTCAACCTAACTCGGACCTTCAAGGATGATACTCACTCACCAAGCAAGACACAATTAGCAACAAGAGCAAAACCAAGCCCGAAGGAAGACTCTCAAAGAAACCCTAATTTTGGGGCCCTGTGGACTCACCCTGGCTCAAGCAAAGCCTATAATCCAACAATCCCCTCGACAGCACTCATCCTGCAAAGGCTAACAGACAAAACCCTAAAAGACCTAGAAAACAAACCCTAGAAAGAAAAAAGTAGGGGTCCCCATTTGCAATGGGGCGATGTGTGAATATGTCACAACACTATAGTAGACATTCTTCCAAACTTTGATATGCAACCAACAAACCACGACCCAATAGGATGGAAGGAAGAACTTGTGATCTGATCAACTGAACACACAAGCTGGCAGGAAAACCAACTCTGATACCACTATAATATTCCTCTTAATTTATTTTTTTTGTTTTTACCAATAAGAGTTACAAGCAAACACCATAACCCGTTAAGGTTAGATAAATAATCCAAACTGCTGAAAGGGAACCCTTCCACCTTTTGTTCACCGAGAGCCTGTTGTCAGGAAATATGTATATCTTATGTTTTGGTAGTAATGTTATTTGTTAGTAGTTAGTTAGCCGACGGGTAGGTAGTTGGAGTCGCGATGGTTGTGTCGCACCCCTTCGGCTGTTATATATTGTACTACCTGCGGGTATTGACGGAGGTGATGTTTCCAACAGATAATACTATGGACATTGGGTGCATTCTGAGTCATTAGTGGAAAGCTTATTCTCGTATTCATCCTACACTTGCATTGTTCATTTCTGCATTACTTATGTACTCTTTCTGTTTACCCAGTGAGGCAAACATTTGGCGCCGTTGCCGATTTCAAACCTGGGAATGGGAGTAACCCGTATGGCACGACGATAATGGGCCAACCCCTGGATGAAGGGACAAGCACCCCTGAGGGAGAAGAGCCAGAAGAATTGTTCGATGGAGAGAGAACACTAACGGTGGACTTCCGGTGCATCCTTCACACAGCAATTGAAACCCACGTACGAAGGGAAGCCACGCAAGAAGATGTGCCCGAAAGTGTTGTGTGGTCTACCCTATCAGTGACCCCTGCAGTGAATCAATTGATGACCAACCTTCCCAATTTGTTGGCTCAAGCGTTTCTTGCTCTCCAGAACCGCCGAGAGGAAACCTATCGCGAAAACCGCCATCAACAGATCTTGCGGCAGTACAAGGAGAGGGGTTGACGAGAGGAAGAGGAGTGTGATGAAACCCGACGAAGGACAAACAATCCCTGAACTGCGAATGGAGAAATAAAGAAGAGCACTGTCATAGTCATAGGAATTATGTTAACATACATTGTATACAAGAGAATGAATTAATAAGAAGGTGTTCTTGTTTTAAATGTGATATTTTGTTTCATCAAGCGGAATTAGAATTGATGCCCAATCTATTAAATAAGGACAAAAGTAAAAAGGAATATGTGGAAGAGGTTGAAGCAGCCCAACGAGCATTGATTGTCGAACAACAAGCCGAACGTAGGAGACAGTTAAAGGGAATCGCAAAGGAACTGAGCGGAAGGAACAACAAAAATGGCGAGGGCCAAGTCTCGAATTTAATTGAAACCACACGGAAGCAACTGGGGGACCTTTCCCTCACGTCGGAAGAAATTGGTGACGGGAGTACAGTAGAACCGTACACACCATTCAAACGAGAGGATGAGACCAGGAAGGAGAAGGAGACCGAAACCAAGAACAAAGAAGTAGAAGATACTGATGCAGCTGAAGGTGTCGGGAGGACAGAGGGGTACGGTAGCAGAAGCAATCTGTTCGGGTCGGGCTCAGCCATCCCTGGTAGTCAAGGCAGTCTGGTGGGACCTAGCGGACCAGTTTTCGGATTACCTGGTGGTAGTGGACTTGGAGGGCCAATCCCGGGAGGTACCAACCTAGAGGTTCCAGAGGGCAAGGTGCGCCGAAGGTAAGAAGCACGATGGCGGGCAAACAGAAATTGCCCAAATTCAACGGAGATGGCAAAGATGACCCCGTACGGCACTGCCGTACATGTGAGACAATATGGTCAGCCAACGGGGTGGTTAACAAAGCGGATTGGGTGGTGCAATTCCCTGCCACCCTGAGAGGGGTAGCCATTGATGGGTACTCTGATGTGGATAAAGCAAAGGTGGGAACATGGGATGACCTACAGAAAGCTTTCGAGACAGAGTTTCGACTCCTTCGAGATGATAATGAGATCGTGGTGGAGATATTAAGCACAAAGCAGAGAAAGCATGAGACAGTGCGAACATACAGCTGACGATTAAAGGAGTTACTGGGGAAGATGGAGAACCAGCCGATTGACGGACTAAAGAAGAGATGGTTCATGGAAGGGTTGTGGTCATCCCTGCCGAGAAAGATGAAAATTGTACCGCCCACCTCATACGATGACGCATACAACCGCACGATGGATTTGGAAAGCGAAGGCAAAACATCGCGAAAGAAAAAGGACAAGTCCTCTACAGAAGAGGAGTCCTCGGGAGAAAGCAACAGTGATGAATCATCAAGTAAGAAGGTGCAAGCTCTTCAAAAGGATATGCACCATATGATGAAGGAATTTAAGAACATGAAAGGAAGCACGAGCAAAAACGAAGACGTGTGGTGCACGGAATGTAAGGAAGAAGGTCACACAAAAGGCACCTACCCAAAGAAGGCATTCTGCGAAATTTGCCAAATGTTGGGACACGCCATCAAAGAGTGTCCCTACAACATGAAAACAAAAGGGAACCAAGTATTCTTCATGCAAGAGCAACCCTCACTGTCCGCAGCAGTGGGCTCCGCCCAGCCGCAAGCCAACACCACTGCATCATCCGATGGTTATAGAGGTAACCGAAGATCATACAGTGTTCCGGGGATCATTAGAACCATAAATCAAACTGAAATTACAATGCACGGGCGGCAAGCCAACTCCTTCTGCTTATCCAGCAGGATAGAAACTGAACTCTTGGTAGTAAACCAGCCAAGGGAAATAACAAGAAACTGAAACTCAATCACTCTACCACGTATTTCAGTGGGAGGACATTACATTAAACTATCACTCTACCGCATATTTCAGAAGGAGGACAATTGCATAAAACTTATCACTAGACCACTTATTCAGTGGGAGGACTGAGTACATAAACTAAATTACAAAGCAAGAAGGCAGCTAAGCTAGCCTCTTCCACTTATGCAATGGGAATTACAAATAAGAACAACAAGAATGATTGATCAATACTACTGAAACAATCTTACAAAATAAAGATATGAGATAAGATAAGAAGCTTAACGCTGATCTCAAACAACCACTATCAAAATCACACCACACTTGAACGCTACTGCTGTTCTAATTCTACAAGCTAGAAAACACACTATCCAGCCACTACCAGAAACACCAAAACACTCATAACTTTCTCAAAACTAACCGGAATCCACCAAATAAAATGCAATTGACTAATATAACATAGGCAACCAATCCAATACCTCAAACTCGCAACTTGGAAGCCCCGAATGTGTTGCACGCATCCCAAGGTAAGTCTGAAAATGGCGCTACAGCAGAAAACTTCGATTTGCAACCAAAAATTGTGATGACCACCAAAAGCCATGCCAAGATAAGAGAATGATTGTCTTCCCAATACGCTTCCAAAGAGCCGATACCCAAAACGATGCAATCACTTGGTCAAGAGGTATGAGCAAAAATATGTTTTCAGCAACTCCACAACCAGCAACAAGGAAACACTCCAAAATCCACACCAAACTCTCCACAAACTGCAGAACACTCACAGACAACACTGGAATTACAGGAACACAGCTAGGTACTATCTTCCAAGTACGAAACTGAGACTTAGCTAGGAAGCCACACTTCGAAGCTCAGATTTTCAATTGCCAAACTGGCAGCATAACAATGCAATTTCATAAGATATCCAAAAAGAGAGCCCCAAGGCTCTTATTTATAACTTCTTGCTCCACCAAATTCAAATGCAAATGCACACAAATTCATCCAAATTACATGTCCTCCAATGCACCCAACACATTTGAATTTAATTAAACATGTCCCTTCAAAATGGCGTCCACTTATTTCCAACTCCCTAGGCAAAGTTCGAACTTTTGCTAGGTGAACAACTTGCAATATTAAAACAATATGAACATGACATGTTTAATCATTTTCAACGCCACCTGACTAAGGGAAATAATGATATTAGTAGCATATATTTATCATTTTCCCTAAGTCACCCAACACACGATTAATCAATAATAAAATAATTAAATATCAAACCTTAGGATAAGGATTTAATATTTAATTAAATAACTTATAACTCCAACACTGATTAATACCAAAAATCAAGGATGAAGTTGTGCGATGAAGACCACTGAACTGTGCTGAGTCAGAACCCTGTCCGAGACTGCTAAAAATAGAAATGCTCAACACAACCACTTACTAAAAATAGTAATTCAAGAAATACTGCTCCAAAAAACATAATCTTCGCACCTAGAGAAAGAGCTTGGAAAGCTCAGTAGAACTACATCAACCAAACAGCCAAACCCTAACTTACTAAAAATTGTAAGTCCTGACTTCACCAAAGAATGAAATGCATGTTATGCCACCTTGGAGTTCATGGAAAACCCAAAAGGAAACCATAAGAAGAACTAAAGAATTCCCTCCGGACAAACCCTAGAAAGCTCATGCAGAACTCCACAAAAGTTGGAAACCCTAATTCTCCTTTCCAAATAGCCTACAGGTCTCCGGAATAGGCCAATGGACCACTAAATGCACATCACTGAGAAGGGGACATTACAAACTTGTAAATAAACATCCTTTTCATTGAAGATACGGTGGAATGCATTGTTTCTTCTACATAATTGCATGGTTTCTTGTTGGATCCTCATGTTACATGGTGACAATTAGATGGGTGGAAGCTATTGTGAATGGTTAATGGTGGAATTCTTATGTTCATACTACTAGTATTTCATTGATTGTGAAGTATCTTAAGTAGTCAACTGAACTCATTTAGCCAGGCTTAACTTCATTGCTACTTCTTCATTGATATGCATCGTCTTGATGGTGTCTATGTCTTTGGTAGTGATTTGAACATCATATGCTTACCTTAGGAGATTGCACTAAACATTGTGAAGTTGTTGCTTTCCATGGCAAAGCAAATTTTAGTTGAATTTCACTATATCGTTCATAATTTCTTACTTTCCTAGGCTTAGATTGACTTTCTCCCTTCATCTCTTTTATCTTTTTTTAAAAATCAAGTAAATTCTTACATTCCAATAGCATTCAAGTATCAACATGAGTACCCTTGTGATTCCAACAATATCACATCATATAGAATGAGTCTATCCAAGAGGACGTCAAGACCTGACATTCAGAACCTTGGAGTCATTCCATTTGATCACGTAGTTTAACATTTGGGAGGATTTTGTTCAAGAGAGGATGGAATACTTAATATTGTATTCTATGTTGCATAGTGCATAAAGCACAACAACACATAGTACTATGCAGTTTTAAATCTATCAATGCATAGTATTTGAGATAAACTGGCCCTTATAATATACCTTATAAATTTTCTGGACAGCATGCAAAACATTTTTATACTGTTTACCAATCTCAGTTTTAATTAAGTATAAATTGGAAATCAAGGAAGAAGTGGTTAAGGCATATTAGGCATGAAATATTCAAAAGCAGATATAATTGGCTTATGCAATCTATTTAAATCACATCTCTGTTCAAAGAGAAGTTATTTTAGTTGTTAAAATTTCCTTCAATGCCTATGGAAGACAATTCTGGTGTTGTAGTTTCTCTTTCTATATGCGCAGTTATCAAAATCTCAATGACATTGAGATTATTACCCACTAAAATAGAATCTTATGTGCATTTATCTTTATCTCACAGTTTCTAAGCTCAAGCATTGAGACAATAGGCGGGCATATATCCTATCCAAGATAGAAGCATCATTATTCCAAGGACAAATTGATGTCAGAGTAAATTCATCAATTTCCGTTGGCCTTTCAGATAATTGCACATTTACATCAAGATTTGGAAATGGTCTCAAAATCCACTATTTTTTCAGTCATAACTGTAAATATCTTCATCTGAAAATCAAAGTGTGGTAGGTAGGATTTGTGTTTAATCATCACTCATTATACAGTGGTAGTGTATTGCATCATGAGTCTTGTCTCAGGTTGCTCATCTTTTGGAAAATGATGGCATCCTACAATAGCATTGTAAGGCAAGATCATTAATTTGTTCATAATTTACAATGAATCAAGTTGTTCTCATATAGGGAGTTTCTTTCTTTCTACTCATTTTCCATGGCTAGAACTAAGTCTCCACAATCTCAATTTGAGTGTCATATTCGCTAGGAACTCCATGATTTAAAGTGTCAAATTTAAAATGCCGATCTTGTCATGAAGACTACAGTTTGGTGCACTAATACAAGCTGATGGAGATGCCCTTTAGAGTCTACTTGTGGTTTTTTTATATGTTTTTGGAAAAGACTTTGTTAATAAGATCTGCATTTGTTTGTCTATGTATACTTTCTTTATTGAGATAACATGTGTGATCCTGAGATTCAAATGCTATAATTATCTCACGTCTTCTACTTAAAAAATGCGTGTTATTTTGAAATTCAAATGCAATTCATTATCTGTTGTAATTAATTCCTTAGTTCTTAGGACTTCAAATATACCATTTTGGGAAAACTGTGTTTATTTGGAATAATATTAATCTCTTTTCTGTTTTCTTGACAGCTGATGCACCGTACAGTCATATAGCCAAGGACATTAATGCCATGTCCCCGTCTTCACAGTAGATACCCTAACAAAAGAAAACTGTCTTTTCAAAGACTTACCAATTTTCTTTTCTCCTAAATCGAACTCAGACAAGCAAGAAAGAAAATAAAAAACAAATTCAGATATCTGCATATTCAGAAGACTGTCTTATTTGAAGTCAGCAGTTACACAAAGAAACCGGTCATCCCATGATGTGTTTTCCAGACAAACCAAGGAATTTCTTCACATGTTCGGCGATCTGTCAAGGCATTGAATTTCACAAGATAAATTGATAAATCATGAATCAATTAAACATCAGTTTGAATGAGCATTTGATAGCATAGCAAACATGTTAATCACCATTGAATTGTTTATTATTGGGAGACATAATATAATCAAATCTAAACTGTCAATTATCCATTGATCTGTTAATACTCTTAAGTCTTAAATGAACCTTAATAAGCATTAATTACATTCAGACAGCCATGTTTTGTGAAGGGACAACGGTTAGTTTGGAAAAGGCATTTCTTTTTTGAAGAAAGATGTCCTTAGCCAAATAATGTAGCCCTACACCTCTTCTTGAAGGCTGTATAAGATGGATTTGCATTTGGGTAGAAGGGGGGATCATTGAAGAAGAAAAGAAAAAAAAAGACGTGGAATCTGTATAAAAGAGGAAATCAAAATTAAATATTATCAGTATCAGAACAGCAGACTAGTATGCCGTATCGTACTCATGATCATATGCTGGTTTACATTTATGTTATGTCTGCATTCTATCAAGAAAAATGGGCATATATATAAATATAATATGTTATAGATTCTGGTATAAATATATTTAAAAGAATTATTGTCAATAAGATTTGCATTTATTAATGATAATAGATCAGATTTATACTTAATTTCATTTATGTACATATACATTCATAATACATGAAAGACTATTATATTAATGGCCTAGTCTTTAATCATTTGCTATTGCCTTTGAGAGGATAGGTTGGTGTGTGTAGGGAGAGGTGGAGTAAATCCTCACAAGATAGGTAAGCCCAAGATGGGGTATGAATGGAGTCCTGAAACCTTGAGGGAGCCTGCTTGTAGACTGGTTTCCAAGCACCATATGACAGTAAATCCCCATCCTCCATTAGGATTAGGAAAGAAGCAAGGATGGGGCCTAAATATGATAATTATTGATTGTATTATGTGTGTAATTGTTCTCTAGTTTTGCTAATCTGATTACAGGCATGATAAGTGTGGTGATACATGGTTTAATTATGGCAGACTAGCTTACTCCTACTAGGGAACATTATAATCAACATTATAATTTATGTATTGTTTGTCTCAAATAGTAAGCCAGAAAGACACAACAGAAAATTGAGGTTGTTGAACTCTCCTAAGATGCTCTGACTTTAAAACAATATTAATAATTTAATTCAAATACTCTGCAATTTTATTCTCATCACTGAGGCCTTCAAAACACCCAGAAGGGCAGCCCAACTTACCAAGCCCATAAAGAAGGTAGTACGATAAAGTGGCCTCAAAAAGAAAGAATCATAATTTCAAGTCAGTAAGTAAAACCAATCTAAGAACATGAATTCAAACTTCAAAACATTAAAATATAAGAACAATGATTCAATGTGTAAACTTAAAACATTTATATGAATAGTTAAATAAATACTTAATATAGCATGCTAAACTTTAGTAGAATAATCCTCTCAGCTGGTACTTACGGAAGCAATGGCCTAGGTTCAAAATGTGACCGGTATTGTCCCCACACTAAAATGGCATCCATGTTAGTGCAGTTTAGTGGCTGTGTTGAATATTTGATTTGCAATGAATCTAAGATCTAAAGACAATATAACAAATTTTGTTGGCTTCTCAATTAATGAAAATGGAATAAATGCACCAAGTAAACAACCAATACCCAATTTTATGAAGATCAAGTTAGAACCACTTAAAGAGTAGATCAATCCATTATCAATGCTATGAATTTGCAGTTTAGTGGTATTTAATTTCTCAGTAGGGAAGCTATAATATATAAGAAATAATTGCTTTGATCAACCTTGTAAGCTCATTCCAAGTAATTCTAGGAAACTGATTTTAAATAAGATTTGCCACAGTGGAGCCGTGTTTGGAATTGAGCTGAACTAATTGTATGTTTCTCTAAATTGGCCTCATCCTCCAGAGTTAAAAAGAGCTTTACCAAGACTTTCAACACCCAACTAAGTTTATTTTGCTCCGAAAATTGATTTTGTTATATTTCTATTTCAATTATTATACTCTAGAATTGAAATGGTTGTCGGACTCAAGATGTAATGGCAATGGCACCATTTAGAGACCATCTCTCTTGCTTCTGCAAACAACTTTATTCTATCTTAAACTTATGATGCGATAGATTCCTTGGGCATTCCTAATTAATATCATTTGATGTTTTAACTTATTGCTCCAAAAGTTAGGTAAACAGTCCTTGACTTTCATTCTCTTCTTCAATTTCATTGGATCTTCATTGTTTATTTTGTTTTTGGAAAGACAATATAATCTCTAAAAATAAAGTGATTACATGTCTCCAATTTTAAATAAAGATGCAGCAATTATTTTAAGAATTACAAGTCTAGTAATTGTGAATTTTAGTGTTTCCTATTATTAAAGCATAAGCCATTCACTGCAACTAAAAAAGGAGATGCTATATAATAGGAATGGAGAGGCAAACGACAATTAATAAAAATTTAAGAAAAAGTGTCATATACAAAGCCCATACTTTCGCCTAAGCCATGTAAGAAGTCTATCATTCCTGCTCTCCCAGCATATTTTCCAAAGGCCAACAACCTTTTTCCATTGTCACCAACAATAAGTTCATAATCATATAAAGATACCCGTTCACTGAGAACCTGGAGAAATAAAGGACTTAATCTTTAGATCAATGCTACATATACTAAGCATTTCAATTTTGGATTAGCACTCCTCATTCAATATTTTCTTTACAATAATCTTCTACTATCACTACCTTATCGAGAAGTGCCATGTTTTCTGGTTGGGCCTTGTGTGTGTGGGAGAAGAATGCATAAGCCCTGTCTGGTAAGATGTTTTCCAGCTGTACAAAGCAACGAAACAAATTATAAGATACACATTAGTTAGAAAATTAGTTTGTCCAAAGAAAACTGCAACCAAGATAATCATTTTCCAGAACCTTGGGTTGCTTTATCCCCAAAATGAGTCCACATTCAGACAAGTCCTCTGAAATTACACAGCCAACTTCTTCATATTGAGCATCAGAATGAATACGCTTAGTGCATGGCTGGACAATTATACAATCAACTCTATCACTTTTTCCTGCACCATGTAGAAGGCGTGCACAGTGTAAGGGAGTCAAAGGAGCTCTTCTTTCCCATTTGTTTCCTGATTCGTGAAGCACTCCAACAACTCTATTTCCCAACATTGTTTAAGTGGCTGTAGAGTAAGCATAAGACAAGCACCTGAATTAAATTACAAAATGCCCTGAAGAAAGTACCAGAGAAATTTTCAAAGTTTGATCTGCATTTAGCATTATTCTTAATTTGCATTCAAAAGGGAAAGAACCAGAGAAATTTTCAAAGTTTGATCTGCATTCAGCATTATTCTTAATTTGCATTCAAAAGAGAAAAGAAGAATTTGCATTCAAAAGGGAAAGAACCTAACACATATTGAGCAGCAAATATCTAAACAGATGTGTCCTATCTATAAATTCATGCGACTCTTTTCTCATAATAATAAATCATCCATTAATTGAAATGGAGAGCAATAAATAAACGATAACCCATAATGGAGAAAGAAAGAAACAAAGAAATTATATTAATGTCCATGAATGACCAAAAAAGACCAAAGGAGCTGAAATGATAAAATTAGAATGTTGGCAGCTACAGATCGGTTGGATTGCAACTTACAATTATATTTTGAGGTCCAAAAATTGAACTTAGTACTACCACAATAAAACTGACTGATGCCTATTATATAAATGTTTATAGATGTAATGTCCCTACTTTGAAATATAATTTAATAATAAATAATATAAAAACTAAAATAAAAAAGAATAAATATAAAAATTAAAATTAAAATATTAAAGAATATAATTAAATATAATTAAAATTTGATTAAAGCTAATGAAAGGTCAAAAGGCATGAAATGATAAGTTGTGACTCCCTCAAACGTGAGATATAAAAGGGAGAAGAGAAACTCATTTGAGGGGGGGGGGAGAATTTGAAAAATGAGAAGTGCAGATCTGATTATGAAAAGTTGTGTCCCTTTCAAAGGACAAAAATAATGAAGAGTTGCACTCTTTCAAAAGGTACTAATGGTGAGAGGGTGTGTCTCTTGCCAAAGGGCATGCATGATGAAGAGGTGTGACCTCTCCCTCACATTGAGAGATATAAAAGAAAGGAATAAAAGCATCCAGTAAGAACACCATCAAGCACATCAGATCAAAACTGTTATCATTGAGTTATAGGCAGTAACATCCTTGTTCTTGGTGGTATGCATGGGGATATGTTTAATAAGTATGCTTAATATATGAAGCCTGATAATGTTCTTATGCAAAACTAATAGTAACATTAATATGGACTGCAATATGTATGGCAATCATACTTAATTTCATATATATTCATAATACATAAGAAATTAGTGTACTTATAGTCTAAATCATATTATTACTGTCAGTATTTAAGAAGATGGGAAGGAGATGTTCCAAAGAGGGGCAGTCTAAATCCAAGCAATAGGTTAAGTCCCAAGATAGGTAAGGGCTTGGATCTGTAAACTTTGAGGGAACCTATTGTATTTGGTCTCTAAGCGCTTTGGTAACATACATAAACCCTTCTCCCTTAATACTGAAGTAGTAGCAGGGTCTGATAACTATATCAAGAACTATGAATAATGAAATTAATCATCTAATGAGGAAAATAAATAAGAACTTGTTAATAACTAACTAATTGAAGAATATCAATCAATTTTAGTATATTGAAATAGATCAAGTAGGGGACATTACAATAGATTGTAAAATTGGCATGAAACATTACCAGTTACAGACAAAGTTATTCCATCCAAGCTTTTACAAATCTACGAAGTTGCCAAAACTCTGTAAACTCATGAGTCCTAACGGTGGCCAAGTCAACTCACCACGGACTTGCGAGTCAAGTCTGCCCAAGTTTTGGTGAGTTCTCTCGCGAGTTTTGGGTTGTGTCTCAGCGAGTTTTGGCATTGGACTCACAAGTTTTTGCATCAAACTTTCAGGTCCTATTGTGACCTTTTCACACATCGCCCCATTGCAATGGGGACCCCCTCTTGTCTTGCTTTCCGCTTTGTGTTAGTTTAGGGTATTTGGCAGTTAGGTGGCAATTTTGAGCTTTCAATGCCCGAGTCTCATTTTTTATGTGATCATGTTCAGAGGCCTTCAATGTGCAAGCAATGTTAAATTTTTGAGTTTTGAGGTCGATACAATCAAAGTGTTGAAAAGATTTTAAAATGTTACAGTGATCCTGAGTTTTTATAAGCTTTGAGGTAGCAACTAGCTTTAAAGTGTCAACGTAATGTGTTTTAAATGTTGCGAATTGGTGTGATTTTTGTGCGCAAGTGCCAAAAGTCCCTATAGGAGCCATTTTTTCTTTCAGTTATAGACATGAAAATGACGAAAAATCCCGATGGAGAATGAATTTCCGCTCCATCTTGAGCAAGAAAGAGGTTATTTAATGATGAAAATGGACTTAATCCAAATGAGGTGCGTTTTCTACTCTTGGACTTAATTAACAAGTGATTCTATGGAAAGTCTTGATGAATTAGGAATTTCCACTCAAGGCAAATGATGTGTCCCAATGGAGGTTGTTTTTCCATCAGGCCTACAAGAGCAAAATGCATGAAGAATGTGTGTCTCGATGACCCACGTTTTTCCACTCAGGGGTAAATGACCAAGTTTAAGTGCAGATTGAGTATCCTAATGAGGTTCAATTTTCCACCAAAGGGAAAATGATTGAAGTGAAGTGAAATGATGACGAATTTGAGTGTCCTAATGGAGGTTGATTTTCCATTGGGGACAAAATGTGAAGAAATGATAAAGTTAATGTGTCCTGATGAGGTTCGATTTTCCCCTAGATAGTATTATGATGGATTTTGCTAGATTTTAATGGGAAATTGAGTCCCGATGAAGGGCGAATCTCCACTTGGGGGTATTTTGCATGAATATGATCAAATTTTAATTTCCAAATGGGAGTTGATTTTCCACCCACGGTATGATTTTCAAGCTGGGACAAAATTTAATTGAAAATAAAGTGTCCTAATGACCCACGATTTTCCCTAAATGGCTGGAAATCAAATTTAAGTGAAATTGTTGAGGAAGTATCCCAATGGAAATAGATTTTCCACCATTTGCATTTGGTGGATAAACAAAGTGAAAATAAAGCTAAGTGTTCACATCCCAATGCATATCGGTTTTCCTATATGGCTGGTACGTGCAAATTTTTATCCCACATTGGCTGTGTGGTGACTTTTCAAGGTAAACGAGTGAATAAAAGGCATAGCCCAACGTCTATTTTATTATTATCAAGTGGCTGATGTGATGTTTGGGCAGCTGGAAAGGAAAGGGCTGAGAGCGCTATCATTGGAGGAGTGCGATTTTGTGCCTAAGACGCCAAGATCGCCATTGTTGGAGAGCATTGCAACGTCATTGGAGACGCCATTGCTGGTCTAAAGTACCATTACCAGATCTGAAACATGTTATTTCCAGCCACCTCCTAGAGACAAAACGTTGTTTCCAGTCATTATCTATGCACAAAACATGGTGACCTTTCAGCTGATTGGGTGAAATCGCTTCATGTATAGGTGTGGCGCCATGATTAAGAGAGTTTCCAGCCATTGAATTTCAGTTTGCAGAGGTGTTTCAGACCTTGTACTTGGAAAATTTGACCTGAGAAAAAAAAATTGGGAGTCAAATTCCCCATTTTCTGAGTATAGAGAGGTGTATTCAGACTTAAGTGAAAGCACACTCAGATTTTACCTTGGAGCATGCATCAATTCATAACCTCTAGACTGTATCTTCCAATAGCATAGAGATTGTTACCTAAGAGGGTTTTCATCCTCCAAAGCCGTTGAAAAAAAACTTCTCCAAAGAAATTCACAATATCTCAAATTCTCCAACCAAGAATGAGCAATGAACTCCACTAAGTTGCTTTTATAACATTCTCAAGAGGCTCCACTCTCTTTACCAGTCCATATGGAATAAAACATTTCTTTGTAAACAAGCCTCACATTAGGACATAAAAGGGTCCCCTTTTTAAAACAACGTTGTGCAACTAGGCCAAAGGGTACAAGTCACTTAAGTCATAAAGTGACTTAAGTAACTATAAATCAAAATATATTTCTTTTAGCACAATTAAACTTCACCCAACATCCAATAATGACATATTTCACTGCTGGGAAAATCGAGGCCCACCCAACTGCTAAGAATGAACACTTACTAAAAATAGTAATTGTGTCCAAACACCAAACTGACCTAATCTGAGATACACCAAAACTTACTATAAATAGTAAGTGCTAAAAAAGGCTGCTAAAAATAGAAAGTCTCAAACAAGATGTTTGAAATCACTCCGAAAGGTGTTTTTCAACTCCATTAATCCATTTGAACTCACTAGTGCATTAGAAAACCCCCAAAAGCCAACACCAACTGCACTACGAGAGAACCATGAAAATGGGGACATTACAACAAATGAGGGGGTTGACATGGTCGACTAGGTTTTCAATAAACATAGCTTCTAGCTTTTGGTAAAAGAGATTGTACAAGTAAATTTATATTTTTGTTCTATTTTTATTTATTTATGTTCATAATTCTATTCTATTTGTTTTGTTTGTGTTCACACTTATGTTATAATTTAATAATAATTACAATTCACAAAGTCTTTAATTGTTCTCTTTCAAGTTGCTAATAGTGAGAAGCATAGAATGGCTTATATATATGAGGCCATGGATAGGGGCAAGGAAGCTGCTAGATCCATTTAAGTTGGTGTTGAGGATAACTATTTGATGATTAGGGCACCATTAGTTTCATAGGCCCTTAAATGCAGCTGCCTATTTTTTGAATCTGACATTTCAAACCCGTCTAGATTTCAAGACCATTGAGAAGGTTCTAAGTGGCCTCTACACATTCATAGAGTAAATGGCACCTCTACAGACTTGCACAAGGAGACCGCTTTGCTCAAGACATCTACAAGACAACTCAAATGAAATTGCAACTATCTAAAAGTCTATTAAGGGCATTTAAGTTTTAAAATTACAACCTTTTTTATTTTTTTATGTTAATATTGAAAACTTAAAGTTGAACAACGAGATTAAGTTCTTTTTTCTCATTTCACGTGCATGGTGGGAAAGGTTTGGTGATAAAGTGCTAAATCTTTAGAGAATTACAATTCATGTCTTGAGCCATCCATGCAACACTTTATAATGAAAATGTAATTGTAGTATGTTTGAGCACATACACTTTAGGATGAAGGTGCAATTCGAGTATGTTTGAGTACATACACTCTAAGAAGCACAACAAATTGTTGATGCCAAGATTGAATGATCTTAATATATTCATTACAAAGTTTACATTCATCACAACCAAATCCTGGGGACAAAATTCTCTCCCATAACTCTAGAAGAGGTTGTCCACAATTATTGGATTGTTGAAGTTGAGGATCCCATCTTTAGCAAGGGCCTTACATGGTTTGATCAAGCGGATCTAGAGACAAAGGTACTAAATATGGAAGAGGAGAATAGAGCACAAATGTCAAACCCCTTGAATGTTGGCCACATTATATCAAGGACCTATCTTAGACGCCCTAATAGGACTTGTCATACAACCATGGATATTGGGACAAGTGATGCAAATTCCTCTAAGCCATAGTTATATTTTTAATTTTGATATGTTTCTTGATGCCATGGATTTCATAATCCATGAGTTATTTTTAAATTTGACAATATTTGTATATTTAAAAAAAGTGTTTCCTTCAACTAAAATTGGATTTTATAATCATGTGATCAAAGTAGCTTCCACTTGAATAGTTTATTGTGTATTTAAATTTTATTTATTTAAAGGTTACATAATTAAATTTTAGATCCTTAAAAATGCCTGTATTTCATGGTTTTTTCAATTCGTCGAGTTATCTACTAGTATAAGAGCCAAGTCCAAGTCCAAGTCTTTTAACACTTTTTAACATATAAAAGGCCAAAGGAGCAATCAAAATGACAACAAAAAAGAAATAAAGCAAAAGGTGAACAAACAAAATGTGCCTACCTTCGATGGCAAAAACAAGATATCTGCGTAGGCTTGGTTGTGAAAGTTGCAAACCTCCTTCCCACTCAACCCTATGATGGAAGAAGATGCCATCCAATTTGCCACATTGCATTTGAAGGGAGTTGCCCATTATTGATGGCACCATGGTTTGGTCACACAAAAGCATGATCTTACGAAAACTTTTGAAGATTTCAACCAGCAATTGTTGGATAGATTTGGGCAAAAGGATGAGGAAGAGTATTTCAAAGATCTTGTCACAATCAAACAACAAACCTCTATACATTCATATGTAGCAAAATTTTAATGAGTTGCAATTATGGTGCCCAACATGTTAGAAAAGAGGATCACTTTTCTCTTCGATGAAGGTCTATATGAACCACTCAAGGGTCTAGTTAAATCCTTGAACCATTGTCACTTTGAGAAGCTACTAAGAGGGCTTTGGCACTTGAGCCATCTATAATAAAGAACATATTTTCATCTCAACGAAGAGCACCCACCATTGGACCACAAAAGGGCAATTTGCAAGAGGAGGATTCAACTCACGGCCTCAAAACAATACACCACAACCCATCGCAATAAAGAATATGGATGATTACACCAAAAATGATCTAAGGAGGAAAATCATGTGCTTCTCTTGCAAGGAGCCATGGGAACCTACTCCTAGATGCATTGGCCCTTTGGCAAGGGCCAAGTCCATTACATGGAGGTGGTATCTGATAAGAATACTAATCTTGAAGAACTAGAGCTAGAACAAGCTACAAAGGAGCAGATCACCTAGCATGAGCCTTCGAATTTGGTGAATGAAGATACTAACATTAGCATCAGCACAATTGTAACTATTTCAAGGGCACCACAATATCACACATTCAAGTTCATGGGGAGTTATCCAAGCAATATTCCATGGTGCTTATGATAGCAAGGCTACCCACAACTTTGTTGATGAAGGTCAAGAAAGGATTGAAAGCTCAAGAGTTTATCAACTTCAATGCCATGGTTATCGATAGATTCACTATTCTGTGCACCAAGGTAATTCAACAACTTGAGTTAGTATTTGGTGATTATAAGGTGTGATTATTTCTTTGTTTTATGACTAGGAGAAGTGCATATGGTCATAGGAATACAATGGTTACATTCCCTTGGAGAAATTTCACAAAATTATTAGTACAAATAGGTCACCTTATGTGATCGCATCTAAGAGTATGAAGACCGAAAGGAGAGGGCCCCAACAAAGCAATTCCTCTTTAGGATGCAATTGTCTCTATCTCATTTCCTCGATGACAAATTGGACTATTTGAGATTTTTCTGATTTTCAGTAGCATACAGTTTCCTTCCCAGCTGGGAATGACTTTTTTGACTAGTATAATTTGTGCCTTCCGTTGTAGGTATCTAAGGATTACTTCCCTAAAGCATCAATGAGGGTGGTGACCTGATTATGGTGGGTCAATATTGAATAATTTGGATTCCATCTAGAGAGACAATGCCATCTGTTGTTAACGTTGAAAGCCATTTGGTCTGATAAGTACAGCAAAATAAGGTCCTTAATCAACATAAAATTGCCATCTGGTATGTGATAATGTAGAAAGCTATTTTCTTTTGTTAAATGTCGCAATGTTAACTTAAGACCCACAAGAATTAAAGGTTTTGCATGTTAACATATAGAGCCACTGTGCTCAATTAGTAAATGTGTTGGTAAATTGGCACTAAGTTGTCATTGATGTCAACCGGCATGATGAATACTCACATAAGGGTGAGCATAAAGAATGAAGGCCTACCAGTAGTCTCACACCACCGGAAGTGAAGATGTGTTACCGGTATAGAATGCTCTACCGATTTACAGAAGAAGAAAGCTCTATCGGCAAAGAGTTGTATCGGTGTGTGTTTTCCGGACCAACTGTGTGTTGGTGGGCCATGTCTTGATCATTATGACGCCATGTGAAATAGAGGTGGCAAACATGTTGTGGTTGGTGAAGCCTCATCGATAGGGTTGATGAAACAGATAATCGCCATTAATGGAGGAGCCACAAATCATGGGATTGTATCTGACTGATTGCGGCTCGAGGAAGAAGGAATGACAGAGGAAGATTAGAGAGTAGTTGGCGCCTGAATCTATGCAAGGGAAATCCAATTCAGAAAGTCCTCGAAAAGAAAACTTCTAGAGCGCTTTATGTGTCGACTAATTTCGTGACAGAAGATCTGATTTGAGATTGCCATTTCCAAAAAATGTGCATTGGATAATGGAAACCGTGTGCAGGTGCATCTTTCTAGGACAAGTGATCGATCCGAGATAGGTAGGATTGGATCTCATGAAGATTGTGTCAAAAAGAGGAAACCCTAACCGCTCAGGTTTTTTGAATTGCGTTCTGGCGGGGAATCACCGTATAATAAATGAGAACTCCAGACAGAAAATGTTGTTGATGCTGTAAAGATTGAGCAGAGAAGAGAAGTGAGAGTGAGCAAGGAGAAAACTTCAGAAGGAATTCTAAGAAAGTTGCAGTGTGAGTGAGCAAGCAAACTGGTGAGAGGATTCTACCGGTAATACCATAGTCTTGTAGTTGAGCCTAACCGGTAAGGTGTGGCAAAGCAGGCAGCATCCTAGTGTGACACAATGTGTTGAGAGACTGTGTGTGAGAGGGAGAGAAAGATAACAGTGGTCGAGAAATAGAGACAGCAATCTCACAACCGGCAGTGTGAGTTTCAGTGGAGGAGAAAAGACTGTCAACCGGTAGAGAGTTATTTGATTCAAGAGTTGCAGAATTCATTTGCAACAAGAAGCCTTAACTGTATTCAAATAGTATTTCAATATACATGGCCAAGTTGAAGCTTGGTGCAGGGGTTGGTGCTCCTTGGGTTGGTTCCCAAAATCTTTGTAAGTCTGTGTTTTACCTGTAGGCTGGATTGGAGCAGTGGTCTCCAGCAGCTTTTCTCACCGAGGGTTTTCCCATATTGGGTTTTCCTCGTAAATCTGGTGTTGTTGGTTACTTGTGTGTGAATGGTCTCTTTGTCTTTCTTTCTTATATTATTGGTTTGACTGTTTAAGTGGTTAAGTAAATAACTGATATTCTCAAGTTAGATCAGAAAAGGAAAAACTTAGAAACCACTGATTCACCCCCCCTCTCAGTGGTATTCTGTGTTCAACAATTGGTATCAGAGCAAAGTTTTTGGTTATAGCTAAACCTTGGGTTGATTCTGGACTTTGAACACAATGGCAAGAAATGAGTCTCCTTCCTCAAAAGCCCCCATGTTTGATGGATCCAACTATGCCTTCTAGAGCAGAAGAATGGAGACCTAAATTTCATCTCTTGGGTCTGATGTGTCGATGTCCGTCAAGAATGGGTATGTTGTTCCTAATACTCCTCCCACTGATCCGGATGCAAAAAGGGAGTATGAGAATAATGCAAAGGCAAAACATGCTATCTTGAGTGGATTGTCTGATAATGAATTTGTCAAAGTCATGCACTGTGTTTTAGCAAAGGAGACATGGCACAAATTGCAGAAGTTGTTTGAGGGTAATGCAAAAGTCAAAGAAGCCAAGCTGCAAACACTAAGAGGCAAACTTGAAAGCATCAAAATGAAAGATGATGAAAAGATTGCACACTAACTTAAAGATTCGATGAGACTATGAATACCATTAGAGGACTTGGAGAAGAGATTGCAGATGAGATTCTTGTCAAGAAGATACTTAGATCTCTTACTCCCAAATATGATACTAAGGTGTCAGCCATAGAAGAAGCCAAGGATCTGAAGACTTTTACAATAGATGAGCTATTTGGCTCCCTGACAGCCTATGATATGAGAACAACCGGTGATACTTCCTCAAGGAAAGAAGCAGCATTCAACATCACCAAAAAGGGGAAAGAAGTTGTTACTCACAAAGAATCCAATGAAGATTCTGATGCAGAAGTAGCAAACTTTGTCAGGAAGCTCAAAAAGAGGATCCGGCCAGTACAAAGGAAAGCTACCACTTAAGTGCTTCAACTGTGGAAAGGTAGGACACTTCGCTGCAAACTGTCCTCACAAAGAAACCAATGGAGATGAGTCAAGAGAGTTCAGAAGATCTGTCGGCAAAGATAGTGAAAGGAATAACTACTGGCAGGGAAGGAGAGGCTACCAGAACCAGAACAGCTTATATACCTTTGAGGAGGACACAACAGATGATGAAAATGCATCAGAAGATGATGACCATGAGAACAATAGAAAAGTCAATCTCTTCATGGCACTTGACAAACCAGCTGATGAAGATGAGGAAGAAGAGGATGTTGAGGCTGAAGTGGATTTGGAGAGCGAACTTATAAGTGCTCTTGAAGAATTGAGTAAAACAAGAAGAGAACTCAAGAGGGTTAAGCTTGTTGCAGTAGATTAACAAGATCTTTTGAAACAATCTCTAGAAGAGTCCGGTCAAGTCACATCTGACTTGAAGCCGCGGCTGGAAGAAACTAAGAGAATTTGTGAAGCTATAGCCTTTGATCTGACAAAGAAAGAAAAGGAGCATCAAGAGCTGGAAGCAAAAATAATAAAGCTCAGAAAGGAGCTTGAAGAAAGCAAGGAAGAAATAAAAATAAGGAGCAAGTATGAAGGCAGCACTGAGGCCTTAGATAAGATGTTGAGCACACAAAAGCAATCCAAAGACACCAGTGGCTTAGGTTTTAAAGAAGGTCAAAGTTCAACCCAAAAAGATAAATCCGAAAAAGAAATAATGTTCCCCTCTTCAATTGAAGGTGAAGGAAAGAAGACATTCACTGTAGGCAAGGATATCGGCAAAAAGACATATGCAGATGCTATTGGAAATCGTCACTCAAACCGGTATGCAGAAATGAACTGGAGGCCACACTTCTTGCACCAAAATGCAAACCCAAGGAGAAATGTGTAATGTCCCCTTCTCAGACGTAATGTTTCAGTTGACCGATGGCCTATTTCGGAGACCCGTAGGCTACTCAATGGGTGAAATTAGGGTTTCCAATGTTGGAGTTTGTTGTTGCTCGTGAATTAGAGTTTGGATCACGGATTCTTTCTGGGTTTTTAAAGAGCTTCGCAATGGTATGTCCGGCTTTGCGTTCCGAGCACTTTTTGGAATTTACTATTTTTAGTAAATTCTATTTTTGGCAGTGGTCCTGATTTTCGACACAGTTGGTTCTCTTCTTCAGTTGGTTCAGTTGGCTTCGTCACTTTTGGCCTTGGGATGTTTTTGGAGAGAGAAGTTCATTTCATTTAAATAATGTTATGTTTTAATGTTATATTTTAAAGTTGACCCCTTGGCCTAGCTTCATCAGTTCAAGTTGTTTTAAAAGGTGGTCTTCAAGGGTGGACGCATCATGGAAGGGATTTAATATTTCCTAAGGTCTAAAATATTGCTTATGAAAAGGGGTGCCAACTTTATGAAGAGAAGTGAATTAAAACAAAGGTTAATTAAGCTTTTAAAAGTGGCGCCATCTCTTGGAGGAAAATTCAAATGTGAAATTAGGGCGCACTTTCTAGAAGCCTCTAGAGATCCCTTGTTAAGCTTATAAATGGAGGCCTCTTCCCTTCATTTGGCATCTTATGTCTATTGTAATGTTACTCTGCCGGAATGGTATTGGGGTTGCTTCGAGGAATGAATGCCTCCTAGCCTTGGCATTGCTCCTTGCTTGAAAGATAGCAACTAGTGGTGATTTAGTGTAGTTGTGAGAGTTTGTAGTGGGGATTGCATTGTAGCTTGAGTTGTGCTTGAAGTTCAGTTATTTGCATTTCATTTCATTTTCAAGAGTCGCGGTTAGCAGGGCAGATTTGTAGTTTCACTCATATATTTCAAAATAAAAACATATTCATTCTGGGTATTGCATATTTCCTCTTGTTTTGGCTGGGCGCTCCTTTGTGCAAATTTGCAGATTCTAATATGAAGTGTTTTATTTTATAGAGAAGAATCGCCATTCTTGCCTGGCGTCACTGCTGGGAATTGCCTTGGGGTTCGTGATAAATAATCTGTTGGGTTAATGTCTGATTTCTTGGTATTGGTTGGGTCGCCTCCTTCATAGGAAGCCATTGCTTTTGGTTTTGGGTCATTTGGACTAGTATTGAGAGAGTAATGAGCATTTTAGTGATTCCATGTGTTGCTGATTAAGCATTTCACGTGCAGGTCTGTCATAAATCAGAATATTAAGATTGATCCTTGAGTAGAATACCTTGGACTTATCATTTTTGTTAAGCCCAGGAGAGCCTTCTATATTGTTACAGCATTATATAGTCTTAATCCTATGATCTTGGCAAGCATTTACTATCATATTGTAAGCTGAACAGTAGTACTGGCAGCATTTCTTCTCATTTTCATTTCACGCTTGTTATTTACATTTAATTCCATTTCTAAGTTCTTAGCATCTCCGCCATATGGTAGCTCCATTCCCACCCTGGGTTTGAAAGCACATGCTTGGTGTCAAGTTTTCCATTCAGTAGTTGTAATTGTAAAGATCCTCTAACCATATGTTAGTCCATCTTGGGCACATTCTTGGTTAGAGTTGCTTTCAGCATGCACCAAGATCCTCTAACCATATGTTAGTCCATCTTGGACACATTCTTGGTTAGAGTTACTTTCAGAATGCTTTAAGACCCTCTGACCATATGCTCACACCTTGCCCAACCCGGGATCCTGGTGTACATTCTTGGTTAGAGTTGTTTTCCGCATCGTTTTGGTTTAAGTGCTAACCCTAACAGATGTGTGTTGCATTACTCTTTGTAATTGAAAAACTAAAAAAATTGGTCTGGGATATTTCAAAATGCCAGAATTGATCATGAAGGATTCACCAGATTTAACAACATGAAGGGAAGACCCTCCATGAGGCTGTTCCATTCAGGACCAAGACAGCTTAACCAGTATGTTTCAAACTTTCATGGTTACTGTTACCGGTGTAATAAATTTGGACACAGAATAGCTGACTGTAGATTAAATAATAAGCCTTCTATGAATTATGAAAGTAGAAACCCATTTAATACACTCTGGGATATGAATGTTGTCTGCTATCAGTGCAATGGATATGGTCATAAGAGTTTTGATTGTAGGAAGAATAAACCTACACCCTACAATAATTTTAAGGACATTCCCTTCAATGAAAATGTAAAATGCTATAACTGTCAAGAATTTGGACACATAGCAAAGTTATACAAAAAAAAGATCAAGCAAAAGAAGGCAAATCCTGATCAAGGGTCGGTAACTAAACTTGAGCTCAATATAGCAGCAGACAAGAAGAAGGAAATCAAACTAGTTTGGATTGAGAAAGAAAAGGAACAGGCAGAATCAAGTCTCTTAGTACAGACGGCCTTGCATGTTGAAAGGAAAAATCTATGGGTGGTAGATAGTGGTTGTTCAAACCATATGACTGGTGAGTGGTGACAAAAAGAAATTCATCAAACTTGAAGACTGAAATGGTGGATCAGTAAGGTTTAGAGACAATTCCTCCATCAAAATAAAGGGAAAAGGAACTCTAAGCATTGATGGAAAATTGAAGGCACATGATGTATATAATGTGGAAGGCCTCAAGCATAATTTGCTGAGTGTGAGTCAGATGTGTGACAAAGGTTACAAATTCACTTTTGACTCAACCGGTTGCCAAATAAAGAAAGACAGTACAGGTAAAGTTGTGGCAGAAGGAAAGAGGAATGATGGAAATTTTTATAATCTGAAGGAATGCTATGAGTCCCAATGTATGTTAGGACAAGTAGATGAAAGTTGGTTGTGGCACAAAAGATTAGGTCACATAAATTTTGATAACTTAGTTGCAGTAAACAAAAAGGGGTGTGTGAGGAATATTCCGCCAATCATCAAACCGGTAAACACATTCTGTGATGAATGTGTAAAAGGTAAGCAAACAAAAGTGAGTTTCAAGACAAAGGAGCACAACACCTCAAGACCACTTGAAATTGTGCATACAGATCTATGTGGTCCAACTCAAACAAGAGAACTTGCCGGTGAAAGATACTTTATGCTCTTCATTGATGACTGCTCAAGGATGACATGGGTCACCTTTCTGCAAGATAAATCACAAGCATTTGAAAGATTCAAGATCTTTCGAAAGATGGTGGAAAAGGAAAGTGGGTACAGATTAAAATGCCTAAGATCAAACAGGGGTGGAGAGTTCACATCAAATGAATTTGAAGATTATTGTGAAAAACATGGAATTAAAAGGCAATACTCTGCTCCTAGAACACCACAGCAAAATGGTGTGGTAGAAAGGAAGAACAGGACAGTCAAGGAGATGGCCAAGAACCATGTTAAATGAGGCCAGTCTGCCGAACACTTATTGGAAAGAAGTTGTTCATACTGCTGCATACACTTTGAACCGGATTCAATTAAGAACAAACAGCAAAATGACACCTTATGAGTTATGGTATGACAGGATGCCATCAGTCAAATACTTCAAAGTATTTGGAAGCAAGTGCTTTATCAAGAAAGATATGGATGGTCTAGGAAGCTTTGACACCAGGAGTGATGAAGGAATCTTCCTTGGTTACTCATCTAACAGCAAAGCCTACAAATGCTACAATAAAAGACTAAAAAGAATTGCTGAGAGTGTGCATGTAAAAGTTGATGAAGAGATGCACAAAGGATGTCAACCACAGGTTAACCGGTATGATGACTCCAATGATAAACATGATGAAGTTCAATCAGAGACTGAACCAGAGGTAGCATCCAAGAAGGTCCCCAACCAGCATGTACAGCTGAATCACCCGGAAGAGCAAATTTTGGGAAATGTGAGTGATGGTGTGCAGACTAGAAGAAGACTTGCTCGGAATGATGAACATGTCAACCTATGCCTCATGACTGAAGTTGAACCCAAAACATTCATTGAGACCAGCAAGCGACAAGAATGGATGGATGCTTTGGAAGAAGAACTGCACCAGATTGAGAAGAACAAGACTTGGGAATTAGTTCCTAGACCGGAAGACAAGAATATCATTGGCACAAAATGGGTCTACCGGAACAAGATGAATGAAGAAGGTAAGATTGTAAGGCACAAGGCTAGACTAGTATGCAAAGGTTACTCTCAAGTAGAGGCAATTGACTTTGAAGAAACATTTACACCGGTGGCTATTTAAGAAGCAATTAGAATGTTTCTAGCTTACTCTGCCTACAAGGGCTATAAAGTATACCAAATGGATGTAAAATCTGCTTTTCTAAATGGAAATTTGGAAGAAGTATACATGGAGCAACCGGAAGGGTTTCTACTACATGATGATGAGACATTTGTGTGTCGGTTAAAGAAGGCTCTGTATGGTCTAAAGCAAGCTCCGAGAGCATGGTACTCAAGGTTAGATCAGTATCTGAAGGAGTAGGGATTCAAAAAGGGAAGTGCTGACAGCAATTTGTACATAAAGAAAGATGGGAATCACATGATTATTGTGGTTGTGTATGTAGATGACATCATCTTTGGAGGCAACAAGGATACCCTCTGCAAAGAGTTTGTTGATCAGATGCAATCAAAATTTGAGATGTCAATGCTTGGTGAATTGACTTACTTCCTTGGTTTGCAAATATTACAGCAAGATAAAGGAATCTTTATCTCTCAAATCAAGTATGCAAAGGAAATGTTGAAGAAATTCCAACTGAAAGATTGTAAACCGATAAGCACCCCCATGGTGACTGGCAGCAAATTGAGCAAGAATGATGAATCACCGGTGGTGGATCAGACTCTATACAGATCCATGATAGGCAGTCTATTGTATCTTACCGCTTCAAGACCATATATAGTTCAGGCAGTGTGCATGGTGGCCAGATTCCAAGCTGCCCCAAAGCAGTCACACATGAATGTTGTTAGCAGAATTTTTAGGTACCTACAACGAACACTCGGCTATGGTTTGTGGTATCCTAAACAAGGAGATTTTATCTTGGAAGCATACACTGATGCTGATTGGGCAGGATGCATTGATGATAGAAAGAGCACAAGTGGTGGTGCATTCTTTCTTGGTGACCGGTTGGTCTCTTGGCATAGCAAGAAGCAAGACTCAGTCTCTCTATCCACTGCTGAAGCTAAGTACATTGTTGTAGCTACATGTTGCTCTCAGGTGCTTTGGATGAAGTAGACTCTCAAAGATATACAAGTGGACATCACTGATCCTATTCTTATTCGGTGTGACAATTCGAGTGCAATCAAAATAGCAAAGAATCATGTCATGCATTCCAGAACAAAGCACATTGCTATCAAATATCATTTTCTCAGAGAGAAGGTTGAAGGACAGGAGGTAAGGATGGATTATGTTCCTATTGGTGAACAAGTAGCAGACATTTTCACCAAACCATTACCGGTAAGCACTTTTGAGTACCTCCGACACAAGTTGGGAGTTGTGTCATCTGCCTAGGTAGGTTTTATGTGGCTGAGGGTACTTTTGTATGAATCAAAGGGGGAGTGCTCAGTACCCTTTGTCATTGTGTCAAAGGGGGAGAAATGTACTGGTATGGAGGCACTTTTGAGTACCTCCGACACAAGTTGGGAGTTGTGTCATCAGCCTAGGTAGGTTTTATGTGGCTCAAGGTACTTTTGTATGAATCAAAGGGGGAGTGCTCAGTACCCTTTGTCATTGTGTCAAAGGGGGAGAAATGTACTGGTATGGAGTATCTCACTAGAAGTTGACATCAATGCCAAAGGGGGAGATTGTTGGCAAATTGGCACTAAGTTGTCATTGATGTCAACCGGCATGATAAATACTCACATAAGGGTGAGCATAAAGAATGAAGGCCTACTGGTAGTCTCACACCACTGGAAGTGAAGATGTGTTACCAGTATAGAATGCTCTACCAGTTTACAGAAGAAGAAAGCTCTATTGGCAAAGAGTTGTACCGGTATGTGTTTTTTGAACCAACTGTGTGTTGGTGGGCCATGTCTTGATCGTTGTGACGCCATGTGAAGTAGAGGTGGCAAACGTGTTGTGGTTGGTGAAGCCTCATCCACAGAGTTGATGAAACAAATAATCGCAATTAATGGAGGAGCCACAAATCATGGGATTGTATCTGACTAATTGCGGCTCGAGGAAGAAGGAATGACAGAGGAAGACCAGACAGTAGTTTTCGCCTGATTCAGAAAGTCCTCGAAAAGAAAACTTCTGGAGCACTTTATGTGTCAACTGATTTGGTGACAGAAGATCTGATTCGAGATTGCCATTTCCAAAAAATGTGCATTGGATAATGGAAACCGTGTGCAGGTGCATCCTTCTAGGACAAGTGATTGATCCGAGATAGGTAGGATTGGATCTCATGAAGATTGTGTCAAAAAGAGAAAACCCTAACCGCTCAGGTTTTTTGAATTACGTTCTGGCGGGAAATCACCATATAAGAAATGAGAACTCCAGACAGAAAATGTTGTTGATGCTGTAAAGATTGAGCAGAGGAGAAGTGAGAGCGAGCAAGGAGAAAACTTCAGAAGGAGTTTTGAGAAAGTTGCAGTGTGAGTGAGCAAGCAAACTGGTGAGAGGATTCTACCGGTAATACCATAGTCTTGCAGTTGAGTCTAACCGGTAAGGTGTGGCAGAGCAAGCAACATCCTAGTGTGACACAGTGTGTTGAGAGACTGTGTGTGAGAGGGAGAGAAAGATAACAGAGGTCGAGAAACAAAGACAACAATCTCACAACCGATAATGTGAGTTTCAGTGGAGGAGAAAAGACTGTCAACTGGCAAAGAGTTATTTGATTCAAGAGTTGCAGAATTCATTTGCAAGAAGAAGCCTTAATTGTATTCAAATAGTATTTCAATATACATCGCCAAGTTGAAGCTTGGTGCAGGGGTTGGTGCTCCTTGGGTTGGTGCCCTAAAAGTGCAAGGGTTGGTGCTCTTTGGGTTGGTGCCCAAAATCTTTGTAAGTCTGTGTTTTACCTATGAGGTTAGATTGGAGCAGTAGTCTCCAGCAGCTTTTCTCACCGAAGTTTTTCCCATATTGCGTTTTCTTCGTAAATCTGGTGTTGTGAGTTACTTGTGTGTGAATGGTCTCTTTGGCTTTCTTTCTTATATTACCGGTTTGACTGTTTAAGTGGTTAAGTAAATAACTGATATTCTCAAGTTAGATCAGAAAAGGAAAAACTTGGAAACCACTGATTCGCCCCCCCTCTCAGTGGTATTCTATGTTCAACAAAACGCATATTTTAGCCCCAAAAACAAACCACATTTACAGATTTTTATGTTAATGCATAAAAAACATTGTGTTCCATAAATTGGCACAAAATTGAGTTCCTAAAGAAAATCAATTTTATGGCTAATGCACGCTAATGGATAAAGCTATTGTTTTCAGTTCATTTCTGCAAGATTTATAGCTGATGCAAGTTAATACATGAAGCCATTCTGTTCTGTTAGTTTTCACAAATTTCAGCTCCAAAGACACAAAACCTTAAAACTGTTGCATGTTAAGGCATGTTGCCAAACGGTTATGTTAAATTTTCCAAAGTTAAACTGCCACAGGAAATTTTCTGATGGTGACTATTAATTACAAAGCTATTACACTATCAATCAAGCTATTCTTAAACATTGTCCAATTCAATGGTCAGAAGATGACATATCACTTTTTGATAAGGATGACGTGTAAAACTGCTATCGACTGTGATAATTAAAAAATGTCATGTTTAAGTAGAAAATCACTTGAAACATGCATAAACTTAATAGAACAGTGTTTAAAACCCTTTTCTTTAATCAATTTAACTCCTAATACATATAAAAATTGCATGCAATTTATGAACAGAACCATAATGTTTTGATACCTAATTGCTATAATTTTACTCCTGTACCACACCAAATTTACTGGATGCATATGAACAGATACAATTTTTTGCTCCGAAGACAGATGACATTTACAGGAGGCATAATAACGTACAGGGGCATTATGGACCGTTGAAGAATTGCCTAAAGAGGTTCAAATTTCTTGTCAGTTCTTTTATAAGGGACAGCGTACATGCACTCCAAGCTCTTTGGAATGCGTTCTAAATTCCTTAGAATGAATCTACACCTTAAGGCTGGGAATTTGCGATCTTTAGTAACGCCATTAAAGAATTTCGGCATGTTATGTACAAAGCTGGTATGTCCTGCTAACTACTACAAAGTTTACGCCTTTAAAATCTCAAACTGATGACTGATGTCATTATTTGTAGCTTCTAAAATGCATCACATTTACAGCTGATGCAAAATAATACCCGAACCCGTTATGATCTGTCAAATTCCGGCGTGTCAGTGCACAAAGCGATTAAGTTCTGTTAACTGCTGCAAATTTTATTTTTAAAACACATCAAACTTAAAGGAGATTCATGGTGATGTACAAAAGCCATTATGTTCTGTTAATGACGACAAAGTTTTAGGTCCTAGAACACAACACATTTATAGCTTATGCATGTTAATATACAACGCTATCATGCTCAATTCCTACCAAAATGTTAGCTTCTAACTAGGCATAATTGCAGTGAATAATACTAACCAGCGGACGATTTTTTCACCTATCTTTGGAAAAATATACTCGCTATCTAGGAACATTAGGAAATGAAACATGCGAGTGTGCGAACTTCTCACCGGTATGTACTGTAATTCACAATATTCGCCGTTTCGCAGTGTAATTCAGCGACTGAAGATCAGAACAAGTTCTAAAGGTTCTATGCCCGTATAAATGCTCTACAGACAAATTATGAAATGAAATTATTCGCTAGCAAAATGTTTGCCTGTATTAAAAAATCTGAAATGATTTGTCCACTTTGAAAACGTACAAACACTAAATTCTGTCTACGCACGGAAGCGGCTCCCACGATAGCCACCTAGATGCCCTGGCGTATCGTCTTTGCTTACCTTATTTTATTAATTGTAAAATGTTCCCGCTTTTCTTGGCAGATAGATACTTGTGAGCATGTTCATAGAAATCCATAGGTATAGGTGGATATTTGAGAATATTATCTACAGAAGCTTGAAAGAGTGGAGAAGAAAGTGACAAAAAGCAACAGAGCAATCTGAGATAAATTTCCTCTCAGTTTATTGTTGAAACATTTTCCTAAAACGGAAAAGCCTGTTTCTATGGCAGAGGGAATTTTACTTCATTGTTTTCCGGTTCAATCAGTTATCTGAACGAAAAAATTAGAGGACGACGTGGAGGAAAAGCAGGGACTTCTTAAACGGTAGCAGCGGGTTACCAATAAAAGGAGCTGGTAGTTGAGAAACTGTGTAGGATATGTACCTAAGTTCCAAAATAATGGACCAAAAATTGAGCAAAAATAATTCAGTTAAATATACTAAATAAAGGTGGACCTAACTTTTTAATAGTATTAGCTAGTAATAGTTTAGAATTTGAGTAATTTTTTTATATTTGGTTCTTGTATAAAAATAATTGAGTAATAGTTATACTACAATATAAGTCTTTAATAATTATTATTATTATTTTTATTATGAAATGATATTTCAATGACATGGCTGCTTTAAGGTGTACTTTAGAATCATTTTTTTCAAATGTGCAATGGGTGTTACTTTTATTTCGATTATTGATTAGTTGGTCAATGTGGCTATAGATGAGCATGAGCATAATCGTATAGAACTTTGTTCCAATTGTCATGAAAGGCCATATCTAACCAAATCAACATTCATTTATTTTTCCTTTTTTCTATTCTTTTACAAGGTTTTGTAATATTCTCATGTAATGGAGTATACATGTAAATATTTATATATATTTTAATATAAAGAAAATGATATTTTAGAATATGTTTCATTGGTTCAAAAAATGATACTAATGTAGACATATATTATTTTTTCTGTTGTCCTAATTAATTATGGGATCTTTTTTAACTACATAACAGAAATATTTTTTGAAACCTAAAAATTATATATAATTGAAGAGGATAAAATCACCTCTAAAACTATTTAGGTCAATAAGTTAAATGTGACAACAATAGCACAATTAATTTAGATAAATTTAGATTAAAAAAAAAAGTGTTTAGCTCACTATACAATAATAAATATATATATATATATATATTGAAACATATTCCTTGTGATTTAATTTATAATTTTACTACTAAAGATGTGAGTGGAGCTCCAACAAACTAGAAATTGATATGTGATATATTGCATTTCAAACTTGCATGTGTAGCCCTTATCTAGGGAATTGTAACCCTAAACCTTTTGTTTGGCCTTGAATTGTGTACTTATAGTATCCAAGAATTAGTTGTCCCTTGTGCACTTGGACTAGGTGTTGCATATAACCACAAGTAGAGCTCAATATTAAGGATGGGAATCCACATCTTGTATTAATCACAATCAAGCCTCGTTAGACCAATTCAGCTATATTTGAACAAGTTTGAAGACATGTCAAGCAAAATGTAGATGCTTATGTGTGTCCAAGTATAAGTTCACAAATATTGACACAATGCTCTATGTTCATCAAATGATATCACTTTGCAATTGATGTGAATGGATGATCTAAATGACCTATGGCTTTGTCCTTTTATACAACACCCTATTATATACATTTGAATATATTGTGCTTGAGTTAACAAGTGACAACTAGGTGGAATCAAGTCGACTTGGGCCAATGATTACATTTAATTTTAGAAAATGTGGGTCAAGGTTACACTTGTTGACATAAACCAAGCTTTGGTTTGCATGAGTGGGCTTGACCTAAGATGGGAATGGGAAGATTAAAGTTCATACCAATACCCTAATGGAATGGGAATTTAATTTTAGCTTAAGTGTAGGACAAATTTCAACTCTTGCACAAAAATGCATCATTTGAGCACTACATTATTGAAGTAGGGGAAAAGGGTCAATGTGAACCTAAAATAGATTAACAAGATGCTAAAGAATGCACTTTTCACCTCTACATTTTTCCTCACCTTTGACTTGCATGTAAACTAAAATGAATCATAGACAAAAAAAATTAACCAAGCAACTACAATTATGGCTCTATTATCAAACCTACATGCACCAACTTATAATTGTGTCATTTGATATGTAAATTAAAATAAGTACAAGCAACAACTTAGCAATGATAACAATAAAAATTGTAAATAAAAGAGGTGAAGGAACCTTAAATGGACCATTGTAACCCAAAAGAGATGAAGCAAGAGAGAGCTCATGATGCAGGTGTAGGAGTACCATTGTATCCAACAAATGAGATAAGATCCTTGAATGAACCATTGTAGCAATGCTCCCAAATGATAAAATATGACTTGAAAGTCTTTTTCTAAACCACTAGAACCATACAAGCATTGTGTATGACATAATAAGCATGGATCAATCAAAAGATAATAAAAAAATATAAAATGTTATGCTTCTAGTCAACAGGGTGAAAGTGGTCAACAATCACTCCATAACACCTAGATCCATGGGAAAAGAAGATAAAACACATATAGGATAAAACAAATAAGTGACAAGAAAATAAAACCTAAAATTTGAAAGTGGCAAGCCATATAAAGAAAAGGGAATCAATGAATGCATCCATCAAGAGATTGTCATCATCCCAATCTTTAATCTTAATACCCATATATTGAATTCTTGAATTTCCTTGTATTAGTATTTATTCATCAATGTGTATAAATTACTAGTGATTAAGTCATCAATATTCTTAAAATAACCATTTCTATTTCATATTCTATAATTATTGCTCACCTTTCCTTGATGGCATGTTTTTTTGTAAATTTCAAACTTATCTTTTGTTTGTATCTTTCTTTGGAACCCATGTAGTTTAAGGAATTTAATTCTTTAGTTGAGAAGCAATCAAATAATAAGATAAAATTGTTGATATCTCATAATGGAGGTGAAAATTATTCTAAGAAATTCGATGAGTCTTGTAAGCATGCAAGTATTGTTCGGTCAAAGACTACTCCCCAACAAAATAGGGTATCAAAAATAATGAACTGAGACTTAATTGAAAGAGCTTGGATCATGTTAAGTGGTGGTAAGCTTGATAGATGCTTTTGGGCAGAGGATGTTGGTATTTTTTTTTAATTAATAGATCTCCTTATTTAGCTCTTATTGAAAAAATCCTTATGAAGTGTGAATAGGTAAAAAGCCTTTGGTTTAGCGCTTCAAGGTCTTTGGTAGTGAGACTTTCATTCATGTGCCTAAAGAAAACTAATTTAAACTGCATCCAAAAGCTCAAAAATACATCTTTATTAGTTATGGTGAGAATGTAAAAGGTTATAAGATTTGGAATTCTCTAACCTATAAAATGATTCTTTATAGAGAGATCTACTTTTTAGGGAGTTTACAACTTACTTGGGTGAAGAACAACCAAAGGAGAAGAAAAAGATAGTGCACTTAGAGACAAAGATCGAGAAGTAGAAAGATGCACATGTGAAAGAATAATTACATAGATTTAAAAATGGAGAAGAAGATGAGGGTTCGGAGAGTTTAGATGATATGTAGGATGAGGACACAAAGGAAGATGAAGTAGAGCCCATTAATTCTAACTTGAGGAGGTACACAAGGAAACGAAATCTAGTTGACAAACATAGCCCACCATATTTCTATTATGTATTTGATTTTTTGAGTATTGGCAATGAACCTAGATCTTTTAGGAATGCTCTCTCTTTAGAGGAAAGTGAGTCTTGGACGCAGGTCATGCAAGAATATTATGGGCTTGGATAGTTGTGATACCTAGTATCTTGTTTTTTTCCCCAAAGGAAGGAAGACCATTAGCTACGAGTGGGTATTTAAAAAGAGTTTTGGAGTAGACTGTTGGTTATAGTGGTAGAAGGCTAGACTAGTGACCAAGGGCTACTCCTAAAGTGAGGGAATTGATTTTGGTGAAACTTCTCTCCTATTTCTAAATTGACTTTTATTAGATTCTTATTGTTTAATGATTTTCAAATAGAGCAAATGGATGTTAAAAATTATTTCATGTTAAAAATTCTTTCTTTTATGAGGATCTTGAGAAGGAGATTTATGTATGCAACAATCAAATGATTTTATTATGAAAGGAAAATAACAATTGGTTTGTAGATTAAAGAGTTATTTGTATGGTTTGAAATAACCACCCAATATGTGGTACCAAAAGTTTGATGCTTTTGTATAAAATTGAGTTATATGAGGAGTGAGGAAGATCGTCGTGTTTATATTAAAGTTATTGATGATCAAATACTAATTATTGTCTTGTATGTTGATGACATGTTTATTGGTGATAGCAAGGTGATGATTAAAGAACTCAAGGTTTCAACTTATAGCACATTTAATCTGAAGGACTTCTAGGAAATAAAATATATTATTGGGATAGAGATCAATAAATTTGGATTCATAGAAATATTTGGTTAAGTTGGAGTAACTATGTTGATACTATTTTGTGGATGTTTAATACGCACAACTATGAGCTAGTTAGTATTCCATTTTTTATTGATGCTAAATTTATTATAGACATGTGTCTGAGTTCTAATTATGATTTTAAGGATATTTCTAAGGTTTCTTATGCTAGTATCATTGTGAGTTTGATGCATGGAATGGTTTTCACTAGAGTAGATATTGCCCAAGTAGTGGGATTTCAAAGTAGCTTTATGTTTAATCCTAGTAGAGAGCATTGGACTTTTGTTAAAGAGGGTGTTTAGATATTTATGAAGTATTTCTAATTATTGTTTGGTTTATCATGATATTGATGATGTGGTTAAATCATTGGATATACAAGGATTTGCTGATGTAGATTGGATAGGTGACTCGGATAGTTGAAGTTCCACTAGCGTCTGTATTTACTTTGTTTGGAGGAGAAATGAGTTGGATGAGTAAGAGACAGACCATAGTTGCTTTGTACACCACCAAACTAGAGTATATGGTTTCTATACTTTCTTTTAAGGAGATAGTATGGTTACAAATTTGGTATTGGTAATGGTTTTGATTACAGGATTGTGAAGATCAAATCTAATAGAGTGCTATCTATTTGGCCAAAAATCCAATGTATCATGCTTGTACTTCTCTTACGAAGCTAGTGACCACGAAAAAATTCTCTTAGTGTAGGAAGTTCATGGGCCTTAATCACTATACTTAATTTTATTAGTCTATGTGTCTATTAAATGTAATTGCACTGTATGATTTCAAGTGGGAGAATGTTAGGTTAAGGCAACATTAACCTTGCAAATCCGATGTTATTCACATGTCTTCATGCTCCTTGGAAAGTGTTCCCTAGGACATATGAGAAATATTTGTAGTATATATATGCTAATTGTAATTATATTTTCAAGCTCGTGAATATTTAACAATGATAAGGAGAAGTAAAAATGGATTAAATTCGCTCTTTTATATGTTCACATTTGGGATATGAAGAGACATGCTTTGGGTATCGCCCAAGATTGGAAGTTGAAAGATTGTCTGGTGGGAGATCTATAGTCATTGAGGAGTTATTGAGCATCTGAGAAGCTAAATATTTGAGTGGCTATGAGTTAGGAACCCATGTTGGAGTCATTTGAAGGAAATTATTTCATTATATCTTATGGTTGTCCACTTTACTAGGCGTGGATTTTTGCAACTAGTTCTCTACCTCTTGTTTTGGGTTATTGGTGTGGTGTTTCCTCCCTTGGGAGCCATGACATAGTAGTTTTGTATGATTGATTTGTAGGTAGGTGTTATCAGGTTTGGTTGGAGAAGTGAAGTGAAGTCTATTATTATTTTTATCTCTTTCGAATATTAATAATATGCTTGTCCTAGTTCTCAAGTGGCTTCTTTTTCAAAACCGTTTCTCCATGTAAATATGGTGTCTCATTTGGTTGCTCATTTTTTATATTGTGATGAATGTTATAATTACTTTTAGATTTTAGATTTGGTAATATTTTTTTCATATTTTCAATCACATAAATATTTTTTTATTTCAAGTCTATTCACCTTATTTTTCAACATTTGGTACCAAAGCTAACGGTTTTGTTGGGAGGGGGGTGTATTTCCATTTAAGTGATGAAGTTTTTTTCTACAGTGGAAAATTTTGTTGTATGATATTTTTGTAGATTCAAAAAGAGTATCGTAAGGAATTTCTTCTACTTCTTGTATAGATAATGAGAAATTCAATGACACTAGCTACAATATGTGGAAATTATAAATGGAAGATATTTTAGAAGAAAGATATCAGTGATTGTTGGTTTCACAAGAAACAAAGCCATCTACTACGATTAATGAAGATTAAAATAAGTTGGACAATAAACTATAGGGAACCTTTCGATTGTGTCTTACCGATTTCATCATTTTGAATGTCTTTGTAGAAGACTCCACATACAAGTTGTGGACAAGGATATGTGATATTTGTCAAACTAAAAGTTTGTCCAGTAATCTATATCTCAAGAGAAGCTTATATTCTTTAAAAATAAAAGATGGTGAATCTATTTATTATCATTTAAATGAATTTAATTTCATTTTAAGTTTGGTTGCATCAGTAGATGTTAAGATAGAAGATGAGGATAAGAGTATCTTATAACTTTTCTCTTTGTCCAAATCTTCAAAAAATCTAATCATTGTCATAAGTGGTGGTAGTGCAGACTTGAATATGGATAACCTCACTGATACACTTATTTTATAAGAGATGGAGATTAAATACATGAATATTGGCTCCTAAGATGCCTTGCATGTGTGGGAAACGTCCAAAGAGAAAGGGACTAAAGGGGATAAAAAGAGGGATAAATCTAAAGGACACTCTAAGAACCCTAGAAAGAATAAAGTGTTGGAATTGTGGTAAAAGAGGGCATGTGAATAAAGAATGTAAATTTAAGAAAAATATGTTGATTTATCCATAAAAACTTAATCTAATGATGGTTCTAATGCTTTGTTTATTTAAGCTAACACTATTCATGATAATGCTTGGCTTATTGATTAAGATTGCTCCTACCACATGACTCGTTACAAGGAGTGGTTTGCCTCTTACAAATCATATGATGGGGGAGATGTATTCCTTGGTGACAATAACACAAAGAAGATTATTGATAAGGGAAAGGTAAATTTGTATTTGAGTGATGGAATGATGAAAATTCTTGATAATATTTTGCATATTTAGGACTTGTGAGAAACCTAATTTCTATATGCAAGTTGAATGATTTGGAATGCATGAAAAATTTGACCATTTTGGTTGTAGGTTGGTAAGAGGAAGTTTGGTGATAGAAAGAAGATCTTAGATAGGGACTTTGCTTAGGCTAAATGCCTCTACTTTTTGTAACTTTACCAATGTAACTAGCACTAAAAATGCATGTGTATGTTGTGGCACCATATATTGGGCTACATTGGTGAAAAAGTTCGTAAGACCATTCTAAATAAAAAGTTAGTTGATTGTATTTTTTTATTATTTTATTAAAATTATTTTTGTGAGCATTTTGTGTTTGGTAAATAAAATAGTCTCTCTCTTTGGAGGAAAGTGAGCCTTAGATGTAGGCCATGCAGGAGGAGATGATGGCCTTGGATAGTTGTGACACTTGGGATATTGTTATTTTTCCCAGAGGCAGGAAGCCCATTAGACGCGAGTGGTTATTTAAAAAAGAGTTTGGAGCATATAGTTGGTTAAATGTGATAACCCCCATGATATCACTTGATACAAATTATTTTTAAAAATATTAATAACCTAAAGAAGAAATAAATCATTAAATATTGTAAATAAATGATTAAAATATTAATGTATTTAATATATAAAATAATAAAGAAAAATATTATTAAATATATTATTAAATGTCAATATAAAAAAATAATAAAGAAAAAATATTTAATATATATTAAGAAAGTATTATTTAATATTTAATACATTTACAATGACAATATTTAAATATATAATAGTTAGTATATTCAAAAACATCGAATATTTAAAATATAATAAGTTCCCCCCCCCCCCCCCCCCCCCACGATCACCCCACACAAAGGGATGTGACGATAAACGCAGCCTGGGCTGCGGTTACCCTCGCACCCCTTCATGCGGAAGGGGACCATGGAGGGGCACATCCCTTCACGAGGTTTAAAGGGGAAGGAAGGAGGGCACGAGAAAAGAAAAAAAGGAGGAGAGCCAACTGTGGAGGAAAGGGAGGAGGAGCAGACTGCAGGGAGAGGGTAAAGGTGAGCAGACTACGAGGTAAGGAACAGAATTCCTCCCTATATTAAATAATAGGTATAGTATATGGAAGATCATTATTATTAATATTAATAGGTGGTGTTAATAATAAAAGTTCATTAATATTAATTAATATTAGTTAATAATGGGTAATGGGTAATGGGTAAGGTTCATTGATAGGTGACGTTAATGGTAGTCTAGTGAATATTTATACACATCTTAATGTATAATATTCACTAGTCATTAAAAATAGGAAAAACATATAATCTTGTTAAATGTTGTATACATAAGTTTGCATATTAAGAAGGATTATGAAAACAAGGTATTTTAAGAAACATATTGCAAATGTGAAGGATGAAAAATCATGTTGATATATATATATATATATATATATATTAAAGAATGCATTAAGAATTCATGTTAACATAAAGGATCATTTATGAACTGAAAATGTTATGCAATTACATGGCTTGGTTGACTAAAACTCAACCAAGAAGAGAAGGGATCGGGTCAATCCCCTTTGAGGACTTGGATGATGGAGGCATCATCCAAGACAAGGAAAGGCAAGGGTCTTCCTTGGCTGGCTTGGGTGTAAGAGGTTATACCCAAGACACGACTCAAAGGTCGGACCGATCCCCTTTGTGGACTTGGATGATGAAGGCATTACCCAAGGCAAGGGTCTTCCTTGGAGGGCTTGGGTGTAAGAGGTTACACCCAAGATAGGATTCGAATTCATCTTCGATTTCCTGGAGGGCTTGGGACCAAGGGGTTCCAAGAAGGCGAGCCTTACGACTGCCTAAGGACATACTTTCGTATGGCATTGTATCCTTTTTTTATTAGATGAAAATTATGATTATGTTAATTAAGCATTAAAGTTAGAATTGCAATTTAGATTACTTATATATATATATATATATATATATATATATATATATATATATGTTTGTTATGTTCTTACAATCTGTTTTGCGGGATAATGATCTCTAAATAGTAGGGACATCACAGTGGTATCGGAGCATAATCCTGCCATCCTATGGGAAAGGTTCTTAGTTTATGATCACATATCAGAGGAAGAAAGGAGCAAAAGCAATGGTTGGTCAATTAGCCAAACAGTTCCATACTTTCATGGAGCAAACCAATGAGAAATTCGAAAGAATGAGCCAATTAATCCTCCAAAGTACCAACAACAACAATAGAGATATGTCAAACCCTAGAAGAGAGACACACTCTAATCACGCTGACAACGAATGATCGCCTTAGAGTTCTAGGCAAACAATTCCTGAATTTCTTCCTAGAGAAGAACATGTGAGGGAGGAGGAGGAACCGATCACACTTGGAGTGGAAGAAATCGCCCAAATTTATGCTAGATTGGAACCGGAACTTCGGAGGGTGGTGTCCTTTAGGGACTTCTGTGAATCCAAGACTAATGAGAATAGGAGGAGGAAACCTATGGGTAACGACCTCAAAGCTAAAGTCAACAAAATGTCCCTACCCTGTTTTGATGGGGCAGGGAAGGATGTTGCCCAGGCTTGGGTACAAAAATTAGACACCTACCTTTCATGCAATCCAATGACCGAAAGAGATGCTATAAAATTTGCCATACTACATTTAACTGGAAATGCCCATAATTGGTGGCATAACGGTCTCAATACCCTAGGACACAAAAACGTCTCCACCTACAATGAGTTTACCTAAAGGCTCATCAGCCGATTCGACCAGAAAGACTCAGAATGGTACTTCCAAGAGCTAACACACCTTAAGCAAGTAGGAACCATTGAAGATTATATAGATCAATTCCAAAACTTGTCAGTAATGGTCCCCGACCTATCCCAGAAAAGGCTTACCTACATGTTCTTAGAAGGTCTGAAGGACCCCATTAAGAATTTTGTTAAACCCCTAGAACCACAAAACTTAGGAGAAGCCATTAAGAAAACTAGGATGGTCGAATTTAATGCCCCCAAGAATACCTCAACCAAAACTCCACACAGGAATGAGGGACCCCAAAGGGACCACCGGGAAAAGCCTTGCCACTTGTGCAATAAACCTTGGAGCTTTAATCACCAATGCAAGGAAAGAGGCAAGCTCATGGAGAAAGGGTTATGCTTCAAATGCAAGGCCCCATGGGTGAGAGGCCATGAATGTAAAAGAGGACAGTTGAATAACACAGAAGAAATACAGGATGAGGACAGACCCTACAAAAGGGTCAGATTTGAAGGCTAACATTAAAAGGAATTCCCGATGGCTCTCCAAAGACAGTATTGTGTAATAAAATGGAAGAAATTCTTAGGCATAATCAAGGAGAGTGGGTCGCCCAATGAATGGTCTTGGATAAATCCCTGACCGAAGGTCAAATCATTCATAGTCCCCCACAAATAAAAAGAGACCGACCTAAATATGCTTGAGGACAAGCAAAATTGAGACGGAGGGACTGTGATAACCCCCATGATATCACTTGATACAAATTATTTAAAAAAATATTAATATCCTAAAGAAGAAATAAATCATTAAATATTGTAAAAAAATAATTAAAATATTAATGTATTTAATATATAAAATAATAAAGAAAAATATTATTAAATGTCAATATAAAAAAAATAATAAAGAAAATATATTTAATATATATTAAGAAAGTATTATTTAATATTTAATACATTTACAATGACAATATTTAAATATATAATAGTTAGTATATTCAAAAACATCGAATATTTAAAATATAATAAGTTCCCCCCCCCCTCCCTGCACAAATTAATACCCCCCCCCACGATCACCCCCACACAAAGGGATGTGACGGTAAACGCAGCTGGGCTGCGGTTACCCTCGCACCCCTTCATGCGGAAGGGGACCATGGAGGGGCACATCCCTTCACGGGGTTTAAAGGGGAAGGAAGGAGGGCGGGAGAAAAGGAAAAAAGGAGGAGAGCGGACTATGGAGGAAAGGGAGGAGGAGCGGACTGTAGGGAGAGGGTAAAGGTGAGCAGACTACGAGGTAAGGAACAAAATTCCTCCCTATATTAAATAATAGGTATAGTATATGGAAGATCATTATTATTAATATTAATAGGTGGTGTTAATAATAAAAGTTCATTAATATTAATTAATATTAGTTAATAATGGGTAATGGGTAATGGGTAAGGTTCATTGATAGGTGACATTAATGGTAGTCTAGTGAATATTTATACACATCTTAATGTATAATATTCACTAGTTGTTAAAAATAGGAAAAAGATATAATCTTGTTAAATGTTGTATACATAAGTTTGCATATTAAGAAGGATTATGAATACAAGGTATTTTAAGAAACATATTGCAAATGTGAAGGATGAAAAATCATGTTGACATATATATATAAATTAATTAAAGAATGCATTAAGAATTCATGTTAACATAAAGGATCGTTTATGAACTGAAAATGTTATGCAATTACGTGGCTTGGTTGACTCAAACTCAACCAAGAAGAGAAGGATCGGGTCAATCCCCTTTGAGGACTTGGATGATGGAGGCATCATCCAAGACAAGGAAAGGCAAGGGTCTTCCTTGGCTGGCTTGGGTGTAAGAGGTTATACCCAAGACAGGACTCAAAGGTCGAACCGATCCCCTCTGTGGACTTGGATGATGAAGGCATCACCCAAGGCAAGGAAAGGCAAGGGTCTTCCTTGGAGGGCTTGGGTGTAAGAGGTTACACCCAAGACAGGATTCGAATTCATCTTCGATTTCCTGGAGGGCTTGGGACCAAGGGGTTCCAAGAAGGCGAGCCTTATGACCACCTAAGGACATACTTTCGTATGGCCTTGTATCCTTTTTTTATTAGATGAAAATTATGATTATGTTAATTAAGCATTAAAGTTAGAATTGCAATTTAGATTACTTATATATATATATATATATGTTTGTTATGTTCTTACAATCTATTTTGCAGGATAATGATCTCTAAATAGTAGGGACATTACATTAAATTGGTATTAGGCCAAATTGGGCCAAGGGCTACTTCTATTGAGAGGGAGTTACTTCTGGTCAAATTTTATCTCTTGTTGCTAAATTGACTTCTATTATATTCCCAATGTCTATGAATGTTACATGTGATCTTAAAATAATGTAAATGGACATTAAAACTTCTCTCTTGCATGTGAAACTTGAGGAGGATATTTATATGTAATAACCTAACAACGTTGTTGTGAAAGGAAAAGAATAATTGATTTCCAAAAAAAAGATATTTGTATGGTTTGAAATAGTCACCTAGGATATGCTACCATAATTTTGATGCCTTTCCTTGAAGTCCGGTTATATGATGAGTAAGGACAATCATTATGTTTCAATTAAGGTTATTGAAGATCAAATGCTAATAATTATCTTGTATGTTAATAACATGTTGTTTATTAGTAAAAACAAGGTGATGATTAGAGAACTCAAGGCTCAAAATTCTAGCACATTTGATAATGTAAGACTTAAGGGCTGCAAAATATATTCTTTGCATGAATATCAATAGATATCAAGTTCATAGAAAGTTGTGGTTAAGATAGAGTATGTATGTTGATACTATTTTGCAAAGGTTCGATATGCATAACTATAAGCTACTTAGTATTCCATTTTTTGTTGTACTAAGTTGAGTTTAGACACGTGTTTGAGTAATAATAATAATTTTAAGGATATTTCTAAGGTTTTTTGTGCTATTACTTTTGGGCATTTGATGTATGTGATGGTTGTCATTATACCAAATATTCCCTAAGTAGTGGGAGCTCTAAGTGTAGGTCTGTTTTACATTGCGCCAAAAGCTCGAGTTGTCAACGTTCACTGCAAACACCAGACTTACCCAAATACACAGGAGGTGGTTAAGACATGTCATGAACCTTGAATGAGGTGCTGGCCACAAAGTCAACAATCTCCCCTTCAACATAGACTGAGGGTTCTGTATCGACGAAATTAAGGAGACCTCTCGGGATTCAAACCCATGACCCAAGGATATGATACCAATTGTAGGTATGCTTGTCCTTGCGCTAAAATCTCAAGCTGTCAACGCCTGCTACAAACGCCAAACTTACCCAAATCTATGATCGAAGGAGGTGTTGACCACCAAATCAACACTAAGTATGTTTATGGCTAATCCTAGTATAGAGCTTATGGTACTTATAATTATTGTTTGGTTTATCGTGGTATTAATGATGTTGTTAATTCAACAAACATACATGAATTAGTTGATATAAATTGGGTAGATAACTTGGATAGTCAAAGGTGTACTGGTGACTATCTATTAACCTTGATTGGAGGAGCAATGAGTTGGATGAGTAAGAGGAAGCCCACGGTTTCTTTTTACACCACTAAAAGAGAGTTTCTGGCTTCTACACATGTCTCTAAGGAGGTGGTGTGGTTACAAAGAGGTGTTGGTATTGGTTCTAATTGTAGGATCATGAGCATTAGATGTGATAGTTAGAGTGTTATCTATTTAGCCTACAATACCATGTGTATCCTTCCAATATTAAGAATGTTGATGTTTAGAATCACTTTGCATGAGAAATGGTTGAGAATAGTAAGTTCTTGATAAAAAAGATTAACACTTTGAATAATGTTGCAAATTCTCTTACTAATCTAGAGATCATAAAAAAGTTCTCTTGGTATAGGAAGACCATGGACCTTGATCATTGTACTTGTTTTTATTATTTGATGTATCACTTAGAGGTAATTTCAATATATAATATTAAGTGGGAGAATGCTACGATAAGGTAGCATTAACTTCACAAATCCTATGCCATTCTTGTGTCTCCATGGTCCTTGGAAAGTGTTCCCTGGGACATGAGAGAAAAATATTTAATATTTGTACTATGTTGCAATTTATAATTGCATTTTCAAGAGGTGAACATGTAATGATTATAAGGACAATTCAAAATAGATAAATTTAGGCATCCATATTGGGATATGAAGATTCATGCTTTGGGCACCCAATATTGGAAGGTGAAAGGTCGTTTGTTGGGTCATTTAAATCGTCATCGAGGAGTTATGGAGCATTCAGGAAGCTAGAGATTTGAGTAGCTATGGGTTAGCCACCCATGTTGGAGTCATTTTTTTACTTTTTTAGCATGGGTTTTTGTAAGTGGTTTTATGCATCTTGTTTTGGGTTACCACTATGGTTTTCCCTCCATTAGTTTGCTATAAATTGGAGCCATGAAATAATACTTTTGTATGAGTTATTTGCAGGTATCCAGATGTTTCCAAGTTTGGCTAGAGAAGTGAAGTGAAATGTATTATAGTTTTTAGTGCTCTTTTTAATATTAATGATATACTTGCCCTCTTCTTTGGTGGAGTTTCTTTCTGAAAGGATTTTTCCATGTAAATATGGTGTCTCATTTGGTTGCTGATTTTTTATATTGTGTTGAATGATGTAATTATTTTTATATTTCAGATTTGGTAATCTTTTTTTTTCAGATTTTAAATACATGAAGAAGTTTATTTTGCAAGTCTTCTTGTTTTTCAATGTTTGTTATCAACGCCAAATTTTGTTGAGAGGGGAACACATTTCACTTAAATGTTAAAGGTTTTTTATTGTGGTGGGGAGCTTTTGTAGTGTAATCTTCTTGTATATTTGAAAACGGGATTGTATCCCTGACTTCTACTTCTCACACAAATATTGAGAAATTCAATGACATTGGCTTATCGAATGTGGAAACTAAATATGGAAGATATTTTTGAAGAAATAGAATAGTGGTTGATGGTTTAATAAGAAGAAAATCCACCTACCATGATCGATAAATATTGGAAGAACTTGGACAAGAAGGCACAAGGAACCATTTGGGTATGTCTAACCAATTTCATTCTCTTGAATGTCTCCACAAAAGACTCTACATACAAGTTGTAAAAAATGATTGGTGATATATATCAAACTAAAAGTTTTTCAAATAAGTTATATCTCAGGAGAAGACCCCATAATTTATCTGAAGAGAAAAATGACTAATAAAGTAACCAAAATTTAAACTTGACAACATGATCAGTCACCACATACCAACACTTCCAATCTTGGGTGCCCAAATCTTGAATCTTCATATCCCAATGTGGATGCGTAAAGGAGTGAATTTTATCCATTTTGACTTATCATTATCATCATTTCAAGTTCACCTCTTGAAAATACAATTACAATTTGCCATAAAGAAAAAATATTAAATATTTTTCCTCATGTTCTAGGGAATGATTTCCAAGGAACATGGAGGCACAAGAATGACATAGGATTTGCAAGGTCAATGTCACATTATCCTAATTGTGCAATTTTTGAGCAAGTTTATGTCAAACACTAGTGAAGAATGCTAGAATTTTGTTGAAAAGTCATTTAGATATTTTTATGAAAATTTTAACCATTGTATTTTGATCATGGGATTGATGATGTGGGCATGATGGTTGACTTATAATTTTTTTCAATCCTTATTGGGCCATTAATCTAGATTTTAGGTAGTCTATGAGAGACTGTCTTTTCTTTTTTTGGAGATATTGTTAGCTGGATGAGAAAATGAAAAATTATAGTCATATTTTTCCACTAAAAAGTATGGTATATGGATGCAAGCATGTTTGTATGAAGGCAATATGTTTGGTAAGGTTGTGTTCAAGTACTATCTTTCAATGTAGAAATATCAAATCAAATGTGATAGTTAAATTGTCATCGTCTTGGCTAAAAAAATAATGTTTCATGCTTGCATGAAGAAAATTAATATATAATATCACTTTTTTAAGGAAAGGTTGAGACTAATTAAGTCATGTTACAAAAATTAGACGGTTTAGGGAGTGTTGAATATTCTATCACTAAGCCAATGAGTATAGAGAATTTTAATTGGTGTAGGGAATCCATGTGTCTCTTCACTTCAAGATATTGATTTATTATGTTCCTAAATATATCATTGCACGTTGGGTTGGCAACTCGCAGGCTTCATGCCCTTACTAGGCTGGCAGCTCGCAGGTCTGGACCTCCATCAAAAAAAATATGTCATTTCAAAGCAAATATTGATTGGGATACTTTTAAAATTAGATTCTATTTTCCTTGTAAATCTTTGGATATGCTTAATTGTATTTAATTATTATTGGTAAATAATGTTATCTACACGGATCATGGAGATGGTAGAATTAGATACCCTATTAGGCAGTTGAAAAATATTTATTATAATTTATCATCTCATAAGTAATTGTGATGAAACTTAAGTAGGGAGTTGCAAAATGGAATTTAAATGGAGTATTTGTTCTTCATAAATGATCATTTTCATTGAATAGTTTTTAAAATGTAATTAATTACATAAGTGGAGTCCCAGAAATGAGAAAGTTCTCTTAATGAAGGAATTCAGCCATTATAATATATGTAAGTGATGTAATCTAAGTCTAGTTATACACTGTTCAAAGTTGTTAACCATGTATAGTGAGTTGTTAGATTCCCTATTATGGAGGTGAATACCTAGTTTAAGGTGAGTGGTATTTGACACTTGTTTTGGAATCACATTCATGGTATCTTGTATCCATATCTCTTATATATTTGTATCTTCAAATAGTGTTGTTATGAAGTCATTTCACAAATCATTAGGAAACATTACGCTACTAAAATATAAAGGGATAAACAATTTTTAGGACTAATATAATCTTGGATCTCTTTGAGTGTGGAGCTTTTCTCCCAAAAGATTTCTCCACATTAATACCTTTTTGTGGTTTTCATTTATGTTTTATTATTGATTTTATTTTATCTTGTGATCTATTTTTGTTTAAGAAATGTGGATGCACTAAAATAAAAACATTTGTTTCTTTATTGTTTCAGCCAATTTTTGACACAAAAAATAAGTAATTTATTGTGTTAAAGTGGGTGCTTAATTTATTAAGCCTTCATGTTTTTTTAATTAAAAAAGCAACGTTAACTAGAGCGTCAACCCTTAACATAGTCAGAGACTATCAAAAAGACAAAACAAACCAAGGGAGCAAGCCCCTTTACAACAAAGAGATCAAAAACAAACTAGACCCAACTCAAGGAGGGGAAAAGACACCAAGCCTTGAGAGGGATAGGTTAGGACAAGGGGGGAGGACCTCCCCTTCCACCTGCGATGAACCACACTCTAGGTGATACAATTATTATGACCAAGAGAGAGATCACATGGAAGTGATTCAACAAAGTTGTGATCAGAAGTAGCTGCAAAGCATTGTTGTAGAACCGCAACAGGAAGTTGAGAAACAACAACAGATTGCTGCAAGGGTGCAGAAATAGGTTGTCGAAGCAAAAGTTGAGAAACAACAATAGATTGTTGCAGGGGTCTAGAAATAGGTTATTGAAGCAGAGCAACACCAGAAGCAGGCTCAACAGGTAGTAGAATAAGGTTGTTGAACAACAATAAGAGGATCAATAGAAGGTTCAGCAACAGTGAGAGGCTCTTCATCACAAGAGGAAACATCATCCTCATGAGGAACAAGTAGTATCCAACACATTGATAGTCAAATGTTCAATGGTGACATCTTTCCACCAAGTAGAAGCACCCTTATGGTGAGGAAGAGAACAGTCTAAAGCAAGATACCCCATTGAGAAGCATTTTTGACAACAGAAGGGCAGGCCCTCATAATCCAACAACTAAGACCAAGGCCTATCCCCAACAATAAGAACAACATCCTTGGGGAGAGGCGAGGAGATGTCGATGTTGACTAACAAGCAAGAAAAGGTAGAGTGCCCCATAGAAGACGTGGCCTCATCCACCTTCAAGAAATGACCAATGGAGTTGCCAATGGCCTCATAGCAAGAGAGTTCCCAAAAATGGAGAGAGAGATTAGGAAGGTGGACCCATATTGGACGCACAGACAATGATTCAGTAAGGGGATTAAAAGAGGTTGTTCAGGGCTTGACAAAAAGAGAATGATCTCTCCAAGCCCACTCTTTGTCCAAAACCAAGTTTTTATCTAAGGTAGAAGTAAAGGATGCAATAAAAAAACCCTTCCCACAAGGAAAGAGCTCAATTTTATGGGCAATCAAGGATTTCCAGGAGTTAATCACCCAACGATGGAGGTCTGGAAGAGAAGGCCAGCACCCATAAAATCTACACACCAAAGCATTACTCTGATAGAAGTCAATATTATCCACAACATCCTAGCCACAAACCACCACAGGGGAAGATTTGGCATAGGGAAGGGGACGAACCCTCTTAATAGTAGAATCCCTAGCCACACGAGCACAACTTCTTCCACCAGAAAGAGGAGGAGATTCGGGTGCATCCACACCCTTGCCAACAAAAGCAACAGCCGAAGAAGAAGCAGTGCCCTTAGTAAAGGGAAGACCCCCCGCCCTAGAGCCCACGGGAGGATGGGAAAGGTCTGAGCCAGCCAAAGTTGCATCAAGAGAGACAACATCCACAAACAAGCCAAGGAGAACCATCATAGAGTAGGAGGGAGAGGAAAGGTCGCCATCAACCCCCACGCCTGGGAGGGGGGAAATCTGCAAATGACAGCATGTGGACAGAGTCAGACACCAACGAAGCAACCCACACGCCAATCTCAACACCTGTAGCAAAAGCTTCATTCAAACATTACGAAACGAGAGAGCCGTTACAGGGGAGCGGGAGGAGTAGGAGAGGCATTTAAAAATCTCCTTCATGTTTGTTTTCTTCATAGTTGTATTTGATTAATTAGATGGTTTTAATCATATAATTTAAATTATTAAATTAAATTTAAATTCTAGAAATGAAAGGTTTATGAAAATTAACAACACAAGATAAACCTACACATGTGAGTAAACTTGAACAATAGAATAAAACTAATATGAATATTGAAGCCACTATTTTATGGAAAAATAGTTAAAGATTTAGACCTTGTCGTAAGATCTTAAATAATAAGTTGGGATGTGAGATTCATTAATAATGTATGGAAGAACTCATTAAAAAAAAATTAAAATGCTAAAAGGCAATTGTTCATTATATAAATGAATGAAGGGGATAAAATAAATGTTCATATGTAAAATTACTATTTTTTAAATGATCACATTGTAAAATCGAAGAATCCAATAAAATTGAATTGAACCAACTCACAATTATGAAGGTAAATATATAAATATTTATAAATTACATATTTTCTTATTTAAATTATTCTAGATAAATATTACATTATCATATGCACATTATAGATAACAAAAAACACCAATAATATAAAACTAGAGGAATCATTTATTGAGAGAGACAAATATAAGAATTTCACTCATGAAAAATCATTTTGAGTTTAAAGACGACATAGTCAAGGGAATAAAAATAATAATCAAAGTCAATGAAATCAACATAGGAAATAGTAAAAAAAAACCAATTTTTAGAAAGGAAAAATTAATGGAAGAATCATAGGAAAATAAAGGAATACTTTTAGAAAGGGATAAACTAGTGGAGTCATATGGATAATTTTAGAAGAAAAAAATGCACATGTTACAATTATGGTGAAGAATGACATAAGAGCTTTCAATATCCTAAGAAATCATATAGAGGATGAAAAAGAAAGATTTGTCAAAGAAGACAATCATTTTTTTCTCAAAATGGAGGACATTATAGTAAAAATACATTAATAACCTCTTTAGTTCTCAAATAAGTTCAAAAATCACATCTAGTGCAATGGTTTAATGGATGCGTAATATAAAACTTACAATTAGAACTTATTTCATTCCTTGGGATAATTAAAATTTGAAAGGATCTTGGACATACATAAGTTAACAAACATCTTCTATTAGAAAGCCAAATAGATCAACATTTCTATAAATTGGAGTTTTATTCAAGTGAGTGTTTGATAAAGAACATTAAAGAAAAAATTGTGGCTACAAGAGTTAAGAGTGGTGGCATACACAAATTTTAGCATTTACGAATCAGAAAAATTACACTACTATAGGTTCCTCTACAAGTGAGTTGGAACACCAAATACTTAATCACTTAAATTATCAAAGTTTGTGCATTCTTTTAAAGATGTATATGGTTGAAAATATCCATAGATAAGGTTAAAGATAAAACAAATTGGAAAATAACATAGAGACAAGTTTGAAAGATATAAATGGAGAGAAGATGAACCTCTTGAACTTGTCCATAATGATTTATGTGGTCCTAGAACTCCACCATCAAGTGGGGGGGTCTAAGAAAATATTAACATTGTTTGGTGATTTTTGAGGGAGATTTGGGTCTACTTCGTTCAAAAAAGGATGAAGTTTTTTAAAAAATTGAAGTGGCTAAGACATTTTTTGGTTCAAATTAAAGTGAGAACATGATAGAGAGGATAATAAAAAATATGGTAGATATGCCAATGATATATTCAATGATATGTTTTTAATGCCATGAAATTAAGAGATCAATGATCAATGTGTATATCACTTAGCAAAATGTTATTCATGATGAAAGGAATAATATGGCCTCGGTGGAGAAGGAATGATGCATGCTATGATCCAATGATCTTCCTTTATTTATCTACGATGAGGTAGTCAATAAAATAACTCATGTATTGAATAGATCTCCAACTTATTTATTGAATATCAATCTAGATGCAGCATGGATTCGTAAGAAGATAAATGTTAAGTATTTTAGAGTATGTGGAGGTGAATAATTTACTCAAATAACTAATAAGGTTAGACAAAATATTGAAAGTGTTAAGTGCATCTTTATTTTATATGATGATTAAAAAGGGTACATGTATAATATTATTATAGAGGATGTCTTCACAAGTAGGGATGTCAAGTTAATGAAGGTTTTGAGGAAATTATCTAAACGCCTCTCCAATTCTATTCCCTAAGTGGCCATACATAACAATGTATGTTATAGTACCTTTGAAACTCTTGAAAGTTCAAAGGAAACTTCTATCAATTAAGAATTTAATATCTTTAGGAATCTAACGAAGACACTTTAATAAATCTAATAAAGAGCCCAAAAGTTAATAATATTCTCTAGTGAACATACTAATGAAGATTAACGATGCTCAAAACTATGATAAGGCTAGGGAAATAACTGAATAGGATAGGGCTATCTAGAATGGATATGAATACTTTATAAAGGAATTTGATTGAACTATCAAAGAGAAATAATGTGATTAAATTATGTGGGTTTCTAAGATAGTTAAAATATGATAAAAGTAATGGCAAAAGAGTACCCACAAAAAGAAGGCATTGACTGTGTAATTTTTTTTGGCTCTAGTGGTGAAGACTAGCACTATCAAGCCCATTACAGAATTGACAACTTGTCTTAGGTGGTCTCTTCACTAAATAAATCCTAATAAAACCTTTTTGAATGGATAAATTGCTGCATATATCCATATGAATCAACATTAGGAATTTAATAATTTCTGCTAAGAACATTTAGTTTACAAGGAAGTCTCTATATGGACTGAAAAAAGCTCCATGGGCTTGGTATGTATGAGTAATATTTTAAGGCTCAAGAATTCCATAATAGTTCTCGTGAAAGAAACTATTAAAGGGTACATATTGATGATCTTATCGTTATAAGAAATAAAAAGGTTAAATTAGTAACATAAATTTAATTTTAAAAGATAGGTTTGAGATGATGTACTTTCTCACACTAATTTCTTTGCATTTAGGTATAATACAAAGAAGATAAAACTTATCTTTCTCAAACCAACTATGCTATAAAGACATCTTGATCAACTTTAAGATAAAACATTATAAAATTATTTTACTCCACAATTACTTTAGGGTTGAAGTTGTCTAAGGATATGGAAGGTAAGGATTATGATCCTAACTTGTACAAAAAAATTATTGGAAGCCTTGTGAACTTGATTCACACTTAATTAGATATATCTTTTGCAGTGGGCGTAGTTTTAAGGTTTTTTATTTCTCGTAAGCTTTGATTTTGGATGACAATAAAGAGAATAAAATAAGATATCTATAAAGGGATTTGACTATGAGTGTTTATTCTTATTCTTTTGAATTTATAAAACTTGCAAGATATTCTAATTCAAATTGAGTAAGTTGTGTAACTGACAAAAACTTTAAACACATGTTTTCTCTCTTAGTTATAACTAGATTTCATGGAATAATAATAAGTCATCTAGTATTTTTGAATACAAGGGTTTAGTATTACGAGCAAATGAAGTTGCTAACAAAAATATTTAGTTATGGACCCATGACCTCTATTGTTTCAACATTCCAAAAATATCAAACATGAAGTCTTTTTTATTCTATTGTGATAATCAAAGCACAATTTACCTTTCCAAGAATTTGATGTCCCATGCCAAAAAGAAGCATATTGAGATCTATCACCATTAATATGATACCTCATATAGGTTCAATCCGTTTTTGATATTGCAAGATAGTGGATTACAATTCCACCAAGGCCATATATGAAGCCAAGCTTGTATATCTTAGAGGACTTTTAGGCTTGAGAGAGGCCACATGAGTATTTGATATTGGAATTTAGGAGCACTTGTAGATGTCAAACCCCATTTTTCTAGAATGCATTTTGTTTAGTATTATAAATCCTTAACATTGTAAAGGGATGCAATAATGTTAAGAGTCCCAATTATTATCTTGGTGGTTATTGATTTTGTTATTCTAATATGTTGAGTGATGTGCCTTTATCCAAATATATGTGTATTCTCTTGTATGAAAGCATTGAGCCAAGCCTTTTGGGTCATATAGGTTATTTTGAATAAGATATTCATTTTCAGTTGTATTTCTTTTGTCTTCTTAAATTCATCTTATCTCTCATTTTCAATTTTTGAATCAAACCTTTACTTTCAACAAAAATTAATCTATAACTCCAATAGAAAATAATTTCAAAAATTGAAAGTCTATAGAATAACCAAAGGTATGTGAGAAACTCACTATAAATCAATTTCAATCATGAAATTACCTATGTTCAAATCAAACAAAATGAAAAATATCAGGATATCTTTTTTTTTATATTTTTTTATATTGTAAAAAATTTGAACTTCAAGTCGACACTAAAAACAACACAAATAATAGAAACTTTTTCCTTATTCCCTTTGAAAAAGCTTTAGAACTTTTAAAGTCACTGTTCATCTTTCCCTCACTACGAATCCAAAGCAAATGGCAGAGATTAGATTGATTACCTGGCTCTCTTTACCTTTTCCTCGTTCCAATCTTCTTCTTGGAATCATCTGATTTTGTAGATCTAGAGCAAGTCGTCATTGCTTATATTTTATGATATCAGATAACGACGTATTCAACACACTATATGCTGCCATTGCTCAGGATTTTTAGGATACCAGATAATGAACTTTCTTTTGTTTTGTTCAGCAACATACATATCCAACACACCATATACTGCCAAATGCCCACCGTCAACAATTTTTCTCCCAGGAATCAAGTTTTTTAAAAGCCTGAAAGAATTTTTTATATGCATATCAGAGATGATAGAGACGTTTTTCCAAAAAGTTTTCGCTTTGAAAGCAAACATAAAGGTGGATGATGCTGACTTGATTGTGCAGTTTCAAGCAATTTCCTTTTTCTGTTTTGTTTGATAAATTTGTGAATCAGATTGGATCATGAAATGGCAAGTCAAACAATTATCCATAGGATATGATGAAGAGGGAGAACATTTCCGGTCTCGGCTTCCTTATCTTGTACAACATGCATGAATGAATAAATAATTGTAATGTTCATCATGTGAAAATTCGTATGTGGGACAATCAGCATTATTATTTTTGTTTATTGTATTTTATTTTATTTATTTTTTGATAGGTAATAGGTCGAAGCCGCAATATTTTTTGAATTATTATTACTATTACTATTATTATTATTATTTTTGATTAGATTGACCCATGACCTTCTCCATTATGGAAGGCCAAGAGTCACAGCTTAGAATTCCACTTTAGATGTCCCTATTGGGAATTGAACTTGGGTCTCCACTGTGAGAACCCAGTGTTTTAACCAGTTAAGCTCAACCCCTTGGACTTGTCTATAGCATTTTTATTTTTTCCTTCAACATTCCTTACGTTCATGTTCACTCAATCTTTTAATTATTAATTTTAAAGAAACTAAAAAAAAAGTTGTTTATTTGTAGTTCAGTGGTTAGAACTTGTAATTTCAATTGAAAGAGTTGTGCTTTAATTGGAAGAGTTGTGCAACTTTATTGGCACCCATAGCACATGACTATTAGGGTATTTATGCATAAGTATTAGTAATTTTTGAGGTGGTTGTAGTGCATGGTTATTGGGGCATCTTTATGTAAGTATCAAGCGACACTTTGAAATGATCACTTTTAACCATTGTACACATAATAGATCCCACAATGTACATCTCTACTACCCAAAAGCTAAAACAATAGTTATAAGCAATTAAGTTGTATATGAAGACAACCAAAAAAACAAATCATCGAAATCCGATATATTATTTAGAATTTGTGGGTGTGCAAAATTAGCTATAACAGCTATTAGTATGCTTCCCTTAATGAACTTCCTTGACTTTTTCCAACCATGTTTATAGTTTTAGACTAAAGTGTTGCTAACCCACAATTTACATTCATACAACACCACACCATTAGAAGCACTAAAAACTCAAAAAGAATCTAAGTAATTTTCTAATCCAATTACTCTTTATCTTTACATCTATATTGAAGAGTATATAATGTTTTTTATCCTCTCAAAGTTCTTTGTTTTTCACAGCCCTCCCAACTAACTTTTAGTTGAAGACAATTCTAAGGTATTTGTATTTAATTACTTCTTCAAGAGTATTTTTTTTAAAGTAGAAAGAAGATTTTTTTGAAAGTAGATCTTATGTTGGTTTTATTTTCTTTTGTTCGAGAAAATCATGAGTTTGGTCTTGCTAGTGTTGATTTACATTTTTTGCAAAGCAATAGAAGTTTCAAGGGCTTATAAGTGCTCTTGCATTTTGTGTGTTGATTAAATAAGGTCATCTACATATAAAATGTCTCATTACAAACTCTCTCAAACAAACACCATCTCTACCTTAAAAATTTAACCATTCTTCAAGTTTGTCAACATATAAGCCAAAAAGAGTAGGGGATAGGAGTACCCTTGCTTGACCCCAATGTCACTCCTAAAATAAATTAAGATTCTTGTTGAAGTTTTGATTTTGACTTTAGCCTCTTCATAGAGCCTATAGATAGCCACTCTAAAACGTATAAGAATCCCAAGTTCTTCTATTCTACACCATAGCTTATCCTCGGGGACCATGTTGATAGCCTTTTTGAAGTCAACGAAAAATAATACTTCTTTCCCTTTCCCCCAAGCTTTTTCTATGATGTGCCTCAAAGTGATTCTATGATCAACCATAAAGTGCTTAGGTGTAAAACTTGCTTGTCCTTTCTATCTACTTGTTGATTCTTTTTTTTAACTATACAACCAAATAATTTTGCAAACAAAGGGTTGATCATTATGATCCTATAATTGGAAGAATTATTAACATCGCTACTCTTAAAAAAAAGTATCACGGGGCTGGTTGTCCATCTGGATATTAACAAGACATTACTTAGGGTAAAAGTACAAAGCTATGTCACACTTCTATGAAGGAAATGACCAATGTTGAATCAACTTTTAAATCAAATCACTAGAAAGTGACATATATGTTTTGAATTTTGAACTAATGTAAACTAATAACATGTATATTTTTTAGTGTATTTTATGTTTGTATTTTTTTTTTAAATATAAAAAATTATTTGAATTAGTTTTATTGATATAAAGGTTTAATATATAACTTATAAAATGAGATAGCAAAAGAAATCGTGTTATTAAGCTCTATTTTTTTAGTACTTTAACAATGTATCAAACATGGCCTTTACTCTTTGTGACAACCATAGTGGTATTCAACAAACACCTCATCCGACAATAACTGATCTATTGTTAATATTGCAAAATAGAGGACTAGATCATACCAATAATTTTATCAAGGCCTTGTGTGAGATAGAACTTGTATATATCGTAAATGTCTTTTTAGACTTGAAAGAGGTAAAAAAAATATTTTTTGTGTTTAGAGACCATTCTTGTGAATGCCAAACCCCATTTTTTGAGATGCATTTTATTTAGTATGCTCACCCCTAACATTAAGGGGGGTGTTACAAGGGGTAATGTAAGGAGTCTCTACCACCACTAATCCCAATTGATGATGATTGATTGTGATGTTCTAATTTGTTTAGTTATATTACATACTTAAAATATCTACATTTTATTGTATGTATGGTGATGAACCAAACCTCCAAACTAGTCATGAGACCTTTAATAAAATAGCCATTTTCAGCCACATTCCTTTTTGTCTTCCTAAATATGTTTTCTATATCTCTTATTATTTAACTTTCAATTGAAAACATAGATGCCAATTTCATTTTATAGAAGATTGAATCTTTACCCTCATGAATCATTCTACGAAAATAAACCATAGGGGAGAGGACCCAGTAGTTATAACTTCGCACTTCTCAAAATCTTACATGAAAATTGAAATCATTTCCAATTTTTTACAGTAGCTTACTTGGCAAGTCCCGCTGCTTATAACTAAGATTTCAAGGCCACATCAGCATGCTTTCTGCCAAAGTGTCCAAAACAGCACAAAAAACAGGTGAGATCAATAGTCGTGCAAAAAGGCCCCCCATACTTGTGCAACTGATGTGGCCTCACATGATTAATTGTTTTTACAACTAAGAGATTCATTTCATTCAATTATAGGTAATAAAAACTTTGAAGTCATAACTACTAATGCAATGTCAAAAAATTGGACAAAAAATTAGACATAAAATCAATAAATATAGATATTAAATCAAAATACACTCAAATACTAATTCCTCTCCCCTATGCCACATACAACTATTTAATATTTTATTGAAAATTATATTTCGAAAATAGAAGTCTGTCGAGTAGCCGGTGGTCTGTGAAAAATCTCACTAAAAATCATTTCTCACCATGAAATTCGTATATCCAAGTCAAACAAAATGAAAAGTATCAGATTATTTTTATCATTTGCACAATTATTTTTATCATTTGCACAAGACTAAAGTAGCTGCACTAAAAACAATGCAAATAATAGGAGCGACTTTATCCATATTCCATTGCTCTGGATATTTTATGATATCTGATAATGAACGTTCCTTCACAACAAATATGCGTATCCAACACAACATATGCTGCCAAATATTCACTACCAATAATTTTTATAGGAGTCAAATGTTTTAAAAGCCTGAAAGAACTTTTTGCATGCACATCAGGCCATGATAGAGATATTTGTTTAAAAATATTTTCTCTTGGAAAGCATAAATAAAGCGGGATGATGCTGACATGATAGTACAGTTCCAAGCAACTTCCTTATGTATAACACAACATTTGGGAAAGAAAGAATGAGAGAAAGAAAAACAGAAACTAACACATGAATAAGTAAAACATATTATATGGATAAAAGTCAGTTTTCAAAGTAGTGAAATTAATGGATTTTTAACAGTAATTCAAATATCAAAATTGATAATTTTCATGGAGATCAACTCTCACAATTTGAAGGATAATTCACAATATAATTATGTGGTACACAATGTATAATGTGTTAATATTAAGCATTTAATATAGATTTACGAATGTAAAAAAGTGGTCTTAAATTACTATGGGAAGATTTTTCATGATCCACATTCTATATATAACATCTATTAGTAACATATTCCTTTATTGTAATATATTCAATAGGAGATTTCTATTCAGTTTAATGTCACTCAATAGAATGTCTAGAGATGAGATCTAAAACAACAATACTATTCTCAAAAGATTATCTAAAACTGATAAGAATCCCTTTTGAATGTGAATAATTAAGAGAAAAGTCACAAACCAACTACTCTTTATTAATTCAACGGTTATTTTAACTTACAACCAATTCAATTTCAACAAATTTCGATGGAACAACCACAATAGTGATATTTATCAAAAGAAATACCAAAACTTAATAGCATTGGACACTTCAAGAGTTGTCAAAGGCTTACAAACCCTAGGTGCTAAGGAATATGCCTAATAATTAGGCATACATGTTCTTTAGAAGCTACCAAGCAATAGGTTGTTGAAGCTCAACCACAATCCCTATATTGAATTGTTTAATGCTAGAAGGGGTTATCATCCATAAATTAATTATATAAATCAGGGAGTTTCCATCCTCCAATCTCCAGTAACAAATGAACAAGATGTATGATTTGTTTGAGGAAATAATTTCATAAAATGTGGGATGTCACCATTGATTTTTGTTTTTGCTTAAACAAGCATTTGAGGGCCCACTTCCCCACCAAGATACAATTAAAAAAAAAAATTATTTCTCACAAATGCTTGGCTAACATCATGTAAAAATATAAGCTTTATTTCATAACACAAAAAGTCCCTATATTTAAACACTCATAAAATAGCACACAATAAAATCATTAGAAAGTCATTTTCCTAATTTATTCCCCCAAGCTCATGGGAAATGAAAAATTGGCCTAAGGAACATTCTTGAATCTTATGTAAAAAGAGGAAATAATGTTCGTTCCTTCCTCCCTATAATTGCTTTTCCTCAAGAAATCCATGTTTGGATGCTTCAAGATGTTGGCTCCTTTCCATGTATTATCTTTAGCTGGTACGACCTTCCATCATCCCAAATTATTGAAAATGGTTATATTCCTCAAGTTTTTTTCATGAATTTCTAAGATAGTATTTGGTATTAGAATGAGTCTAAACATTTATCATCCAAAGGTGATAAGCATTTAAAAGGTGTAACATGCTGCCCTAATGATCAAAATTTCTTGGATAGAACCTCTCTACTTCTAAATCATACCTACAATGGAGTCTCCTTCGCACCTATGAAATTGCTGACAAAAACCCACTTTTTTTTTTATAGGTAATTGGCCGAAGCCTGAATAGCTTTTGACTGGAGCTATGAACCAGTGGGGACACAGTAGGGGGCCCCATCCCCATTACATATCTTTGAATTATTATTATTATTATTGTTGTTGTTATTACTATTATTATGTTTGATTAGATTGACCCCAAGACCTTCCCCATCTATGGAAGGCCAAGAGTCACAACTTTAGAATTCCACTTTAGATGTCCCTATTGGGAATTGAACTTGGGTCTCCACAATGAGAACCTAGTGTTTTAACCAGTTTAGCTCAACCCCTTGGACAGACAAAAACCCACTTTACATTAGCTTTTGGGGGGTCAAATGAATTCATTTAGAAGTTTTATTTTTTAAAATATTTAATCCTTATTATAACATATTTAACTTCATTAATATATTTATGTTTTATTTCTTATGAATGTAGGTTTTTCATCGAACATTAAGAATTGTATTTCACACAAGTGGAAAAACTGAAAAATAGACAAAAAAAAATTTTAAAAATATATTTTCTTTAGCTATTGATATCCTCATTTCAACACAAAAAGAAGAAGTTAATTTAAATTCATACAAAAAAGATTATGTATTACAGAATACATCTCTATCCAAATTACAATTACTCTGTCTTTAAAAATTAACTTAAAAATATGTATGTAACAAAAAATTATGAAAAAATATCCATTCACTAGATATTGGTGTAACAATTCTATATTTCAAAAATTCGAATTTCCTTCTTGCTATAAAAAATGTTATACATTACCAAATAAATGTGGCTTCTGAAAAATGTTGACTACTGTAAATATTAAGTTATTAAAAGTTACATAACAATATGGAAAATTATAAAAACATTAAAATTTTAAAAAATGGAGCGCAAGAGCAGGGTCGAGCGAAGGAGTAGAGAGGAGCAGGAGTGAACTGCTTGGACCATGCAGAACTATGGTGTCGATCAAAATCGAATCCCATCTAACAATCGAACTGATAGGTGTCTGCTTTCGAGGGACGGAGAACCTAATTTCAGCAGTTGGAGCGAAGTAGGTAAGGAAATCCCCATGGAATATCTACACGCTAGGGCTAAATCCAACATGTACGGCCTTAAACCTGGATGGCAGGAGAATCATAACCTCAATGGGTCTATGAAGGCGGTCAGTGGATTGATAAATGTGATCTAACACTATTCAGGGACAATCGATATCAGGGGAACCATAAACAGAAGTGGCCAATGCAGAATCAGAATGGCATATACAACAACAAAAACAAAATTGCCAATGGAGTACATTAGAGAATAAATCAAAATAGTGGCAGATGGGATCCATTGTGGTTACACAAGCGAGGGAAGACTAAGTTCAGGGATCAAAATAGACTTTCCTACTAAAGGCGATGGCAGAATCATCCAAAGGATGAAATTAAACTTTCGAAAACGCTCCATAGCCAGGGATTCAAAACAGGTAGGAATGGGTGGTCCAGGAAAATTGGCAAATTAAATGCAAATTCTTCTAATGATTGGAGAAACAAGGACATGTCGGGGCTAAGGAAAGAAAATGATTTTCGAACGAGCAGACTTTGGAAGAGCAACAAGAAAAAAATTAGTGGAGCAGGTGCATCTAACCCCAGCCAAAATAAAAATGGTAAGTCCTCCAATCCCCATGTTCAAATTGATGAAGCTAAAATGAATCGGGATAGGGAAAGGCTTCAAAATGTAGGCATTTTGATTAAATGGGGTGGAGGGTTGATAGACATCAGTAGATTTGAAATCTAGTGTCACCGGAATTGCGGGCCCCAGACAAGTATAAAGTCATTACCCAATGAATATTTCCTGGTAGAATTTCCCAACTTAACAGAGAAAAAGAAAAAATCCCTAAACAATGGTCCACATTATTTCGATAGCGTTGGTATGCATTTAATTAAATGGCATCCACATTTCAATCCATGGAAACACAAAATTAATAAAGTTCTAGTTTGGATTGAATTATACAACATTCATGTGGAATACTGGAGAAATAAGACACTCAAAAATATTGGAAAAGGACTGGGTAATGTAATATCCGTGGATCCAATTCTAGAAGATAGTGTTTGGGAAGCATATGCTAGAATATGTGTAGACATTTTTCCCCACACAAATCTACCTTCGGAGATTGAAATCCATTCCAAGGATGGAACTTGGATTCAAAAGATTGAGAGAGATATTGTCTCCCTCTACCATTAATGCAAATCCAAAATGCATGGATTGCTAGATTATAATGGAATAGTGGAAGTCAATACGGCCAACCAATTTTCTCAGAATTTGTTCCATTATATGCCAAAAGAGAAAAGTGGCTCAAGCAATGATAGGAACATAGATTAAAATGGAGAAATGAACTTGATGATATATCTTATGAACAAAGAAGAGCACAAAATGGACTCTTCCTCTCAACTCTCTTTGCAAGAAATGGTTGGCACCCCAATTGATCTGGAGAATAAGGAGCATACCCAAGCTAGTGAGGAACCTTCTTATTGCAATAATGGAAAGGAAGGAAAATCCACCATGATGTTGGAGGTAGATGTTGAAGAGAATGGATCGGAGATGGGGATGAGAATCAAAGAAAACATTGATCGGGTGGGAAGTAGGTTGGATGAAATCCTAGAATTAAATAGGAGTCTAGAGTAGGATCAAAATGTAATAAAAGAAAATGTCACTATGAGGGATGGATATTTTTCAGTAGTCACCACGAATGGAGAGGGGGGTAGGATTGAATTGAACATGGACAATGAAGAAGTAGAGAAAGTTGAAGTCGAATCAGACATTGATGAATCAAAATGAGAAATTGAAAAGTGTTTTGACGATGGTTCTATCAACATAATGGTAGAACGAAGTATAATGCAAATAGAATCCAACATAAGGAAACCAAATATTGAAAGGAAAAAATAGAGGGGTGGTCGATTGTCCAAAAAAGGCAAAGTTACAAATGGCTGCAAGTGCTAGGGGACAAAGGAAGCTCAAGAACAGGAATGAGATACTCCTCGAGAAGCCATGAAGCTCATTACATGGAATGCTAGGGGCTTAAACGCCCCTAGCAAATGGTGCCTAATCCGGTGTCAAATTGATTCTAACAAAGCAAATTTTTTTTATTTTAAAAGAAACCAAATGGAGTATGGAAGAGAGTCAAAAAAGTTGAAATCGTGTGGCATATCTAGGATGGCTTTTTGTGGAATCTGATGGGGCTTTTGGTAGGTTAGGGATTTTATGGAATCCATTATCCCCCCAATGCAATGTGTTGGTGGAAAATAAGAACTAGATGATGGTTAACTGCAAGCTTCCCAGTCAAAACACAAGGTTTATGATCATCAATGTATATGGCCCAATTTCCACCTTAGATAAAAGAGAAGTATGGAATAGCATCTCCAGCTGCCTTAAGTAGAAAAATGATGTTAAAATTATCATTGGAGGAGATTTCAATGCCACTCTTGACAACTCAGAAAAGAAGGGTGGATTACAAATCTTATGAAGAATTCAAATGGATTTCCAAAGTTTTATGAATGAGAATCATCTTAGGGATATCCCAACCAAAAATGGAAGATTCACCTACACTAACAGGAGTTGGGGTTTTACCAGCATTTAAGAAAGATTGAATCGATTTCTGTTATATGGCGACTGGACAAATACCACAGACTCCCTTGAGGCTGTAACACTCCAATATACTAGATCGGATCATTTTCCTATGTCTCTATCCATATGTCTTGAGAGTGGGAAGGTTGGCACCCCCTTCAAATTTGAAAATATGTGTCTCAGGGAAACCTTCGTAATGGATCTAATGAAGGTTTGGTGGAATGAGATAAGAGTTGGCAATCATTCAAAACTCTACCTTTTATCTAAGAAGCTCTCCCATATCAAACACAAGTTAAAAGAATGGAACAAGGATCATTTCAAAAATATGAGAAAGCCAGAGTAGAAGAGAAGCTACAATAGCTAAGCTACAACAGCAAAATGATGTTATCTCGAATGGGATGACTGCATTCGAATTTGAAAGAGAAAGGGATCTAACGGCCCAATTGATTGAGCTACTAGCAAGAAAAGAAACATACTGGAGGCAAAAATCTAGAGACATGTGATTGAAAGAGGGGGATAAAAGCACAAAAGTCTTCCACAAATCTACCAATGTTAATCAAAGCAGGAAGAGAGTTGTGGAAATACAAAGGGAGGATGGCACATTAACACAAACCACCGAGGAGGCAAATCAGAAAGCAGTAAGGCATTTTCAGCCATTAATGAACAAAGATGATCTAATCCATATTGATGAAAGAGATAGATTCTTAAATAAAATACCATCTTTAATCAATGAGGAAGATAACCTCGAACTATACAAACCAGTTTCACTAGAAGAAATCAAGATTGTCAGCTTTCAATTCAACCTTGACAAAGCAACAAGCCTAATTGGTTTCTTGCTAGATTCTTCCAATTCTTTTGTGACATTATGAAAAATGATTTGTGGAAAACAGTAGAGGATTCTTGGAGAAAAACAACTATGCTAAGGGCAATGAATCACACATTCATTGCATTGATCCTGTAGACACCTAAAATTGTCCTCTCTAATTAAATAAATATTTTATTTATCGAATTATTTTATCATAAATCTTTTATTAATTAAATAAATTCTTATTTATTTAATTAATTCATTGATCCTCTTCTAAGCCTTTCCTCATTTAAATAAATACTTTTATTTATTTAAATTGTCCTTTTCCTAAATTAAATAAATAAAATTAAATAAATATTTTATTTATTTAATTGATCCCACTTCCTCTATTAATTAAATAAATCTTTATTTATTTAATTAATTCATTAGTTTTTTCTACCCATGACACATGTCATTCATCTCTTAATTCTTCTCTTACCTACCCCCTTTATCATTTATTTATTTCCTCTACCTACCCTTTAATCCTAGTCGACTATTTATTTTTACACCTCTTAATCTTATCCCTCCATTTTCTAAAGTGTCTTCTATATAAGAGGATACTCTTCTTCATTATCAACCCTAATGAGTGACAGACTTAAGCCTTCTTGCGATCAAGCTATCAATCAAATCAAATTTATGTTCTTTGTTGAGCTCTTGTGCACACATAAAATCTAAGAGCAAATATATCAAACAAGATCAATGGAGATAGGAAGAGATGAAGATTGAAACCCTACTAGACATGTGAATGGTATATTTGGTTTATTTTATTGATTTACATGGTCTTAGGTATCTTCATTTGTGTATGGTGGATTTCTTTCATTATTAGGCTAGTGTTTTTTGTGGTTCGATCTTTTTTAGTCTTTCAATATTGTTGTTTTTCACTATCCACTTTTCACCATATACAAGTCCCTAAGAAGAAAGAAGCACATAGTATGAATGATTACAAGCCAATAGCATTATGCAACATGACTTACAAAATCATCACCAAAGTTATAGCTAATAGGCTGAAAATGGTAATAAATTAGATGATTTTAGATGAACAAAGTGGTTTCTCTCCAGGAAAGTCAATAGTGGAAGGTATCATTGTGGCACATGAAGCAATACATTATGCCAGGAAATTTTTTTCTCCTTGTATGATTGTTAAGTTGATATTCTAAAAGCATGTGACCTTGTAGACAAGGAATTTCTCCTCAATGTCTTCAACAAATTTGGTTTCCAGGACAAATGGGTTGAATGGATTGGAAGTTGCATACATTCCCCAAAGTTCTCAGTACTTATGAATGGTAAGTCTCATTGTTTCTTTGAATTAAATAGAGGGGTCAAGCAAGGGGATCCACTATCACCCTTCCTCTTTATAATCATGGCAAAGGCTTTGGGCAGAGCTATCACTCAATACAGACTTGAGGGTCAGTGGCAAGGTATAAGTATCACTAATGGAATGGACTCGATCATCAATTAACAATTTGTTGATGACACTATACTGTTTGGGGCCTCTAAATCTAAGGCAAGATCTAGTAGGAAATTGTTAGATGACTACAGCTTGGCCTTCGATCAGAATATTAATTGGAGAAAATTTGAGGTTTATTTCCCCAACAGTCAACCCAGTCTCCAAAGAGATATAGTTAGAATTCTCGGATTGAGAATAGAATGTTTCCCTAGGAAATTTTTGGAATTCCATTGTTTGCAGGGATGAGCAAAAAATGTTATTGGGAAGATCTTATGACCAAATGCAAAAAAAGGATGGAACTTTGGAAGGGCAAATGACTAACATCTGCTAGCAGAATTCTAATGATCAAAACAGTTTTATCTACCATTCTGATCTACTCTATGTCATGTATGAAGATCCCTGAGGCGGTAATAGACAACTTAATCAAAATTCTATGGAAATTCTTTTGGAATGGGACTAATGACACCCAAAAGTTTTCTCTCATCTCATGGGACAAGATTTGTATACCTCAAGAAGAAAAAGGAGATGAAGTAAAGCAACTGAATATCATAAATACTGTCATGGGTGCCAAACTCGTTTGGAGTATTTATCAATGCAATTCAAAATGGGTTAGGATATTGAGAAACAAATATTTGGATTCTGATGATCCCATTCAAATACTCAATATAAGATACCCCCAAAGGATTTGCAATTTAGAACTTTATTCTTGGCTGTAGGGATATTATCATCAAGCACATTACCAGGGATGTAAAAAATGGACAAAAGGCCTCATTTTGGGGTGACTCATGGGATGGTCATCATGAACTATGGAGAATACAAGACTTGGAGGACATCGGGAGGGAAATAATTAATGTATGGAGAAGGAAAGTATGTGACTATGGGGTTATCACATGGACTAACAACATCCCAAAGAGGTAGTGGAAATATTTGGATGAGGTGAATGCCCCTCAAGGTCAAAAACCCAAATTGAAAGAAATATTAAAATCTAGATACATTAATGTTTCAGACCAAGAGGATCATACAAGATGGTGTGCATCAAAGGAAAAAGAATATAAAGTCAAGATTGACTACAAAGTGAAGGAAGTTGCACTGTTTGATAAGAAATGGCCTAAAGACCTATTGTGGGGAAACACTATCTCCCTAAGGCAACGGTCTTCTCTTGGTTGGAAATTAAATATAGAATTTTGAATTAGGACAGATTGATTAAGCTGGGTATTCCAGGACTTGGAAGATTCCCATTCTACAAATGTAAAGATGAAGATGTTGATCACTTACTACTCTTATGAAAAAGATTGTTGGAAACACTTCACTACAATTCTCAATTTTCAATACCCTATTCCACTTAAGTTGAGAGTCTGGTTTGGTATGTGCCCCAAATGGAAAGAAAAAGGGGTATTTGGGTGCCTGTGGTAAGTGATTCCCTCATCAATTATATGGGAACTCTAGAAGGAACAAAATAGAAGAATATTCAAGGATCAATCAATGCCTAAGGATAATTTAATAAAAAATATAGAGGCACTTATTGTGGAATTGCCAAACTTAGAAGCTAAAAACAAAACATTAAAGGGAAACAACTACACAAACTGGGATGAGAGAATGGTCAAATTGCTCAAGGGTTTAATTATCCCCACTTTGCTTGGAGATAGCATGAATAGTTTAGCAAAATCTCAATAGAAAGTAAGTTGGGAGCTTCCAAAAATCAGGTGGGTTAAAATCAATTTCGACAGTGCCTCAAAGAATAACCTGGGCTTGAGTGGTATCAAATGTGTTGCTCAAAATGAAGTGAGAGTTTTCATAGCAGAAAGAGAAGCAATTGGTTTTGCCACAAACAATCTGGTAGAATTTAGGGCGGCTTTGAAAGCTTTAGAATTGGCTATGGAGATTGGAGTTGATAATAAACACCTCAAAGGTGATTCTCTTATAACCGTTAATGACATCAAACAAAACCATACCCCAAACTGGAACCTAAGCAAATGGTTAGTATCTATAAAAAGGTTGATTGACTGTTTTCCAAACTTCAAAATTAGCCATGTGTATCGAGAAGGGAATGACATGGCAAATGATTTGGATAAGAAGGCTTCAGAAGCTAATTCAAATTAATAATACAATATGACAAAGGAAAACATCAATTGGCATGTGTGAAGGGAGAGAAAGCCATCATTATTCAATATGTCATTTGAGGGAGGATTGGATGAGTAGGAATTGGCACGAGTGCGACAAACTATGAGTTGCGATAAGGATGGATTGACAACTCATACATTACAAAAGCAAGCAACTTGGCATGAACCTAAGGAATTTTGGAACTATCAAGAAATAGTGGGCAATTTAATAAAAGTCAAATCATAAGCTAATGTGTAGCCATATGTGGGAAAGATAAAATTACCCTCTTTAGCGAATTTGGTGACTGGTGGCTATTCAATATGGATATGCCTATGTTGCTTAGCATGACAAAGAGACAACTGGCATTCATTGGGGAAATCACAAAGAAAAGGTTGGTTTCTAACATGAGAACAAGGCATTATCTGGTGCTTCATTCCGTGAAGGAAATTTTGGGTGAGGAATTCTTACATGCATACCACCACCACAGGGTAAATACTAATATCACCACCATGTTTCTTGCACTGTTGTTGTTTTTTGATGTGAAATAAAAGCAAGGCCAAAAACTATGTCACATTATTTTCAAACATAAATTTTTGGATGAGATCGATGGGGTGTTGGCTATCCCCTTGCCTCAGAATTATTATATGATGAAGAATGGGGACAAGGAAAGTCGTGTGTTTCCTCTTATTAGAACTCTACAAGAGGAAGACTTCGAAAAGAGGTGGGCAACAATCAGGAGGAACATTATATTTCTACTAAATCTATCCGGAGTGGTGGTTAATGAGGAGGATGGTTGGCTTGGTGCATACATGAGAGAGGAATGCTTGATGGGTAAGGATTCAGAATCTTCTATGGACATAGACAACTCTGAAGAGGTGAAAATTAATGAGGACTACCTGGAGGATGAGCTAAGGGTATTCATGAACAAACCTTGGGAACCAAACCACATTGCTTGTGACCATGAGTTCCCTGTTACATACCACTTTGAAATGTAGCAACAGACTCTTGGGAGATGAATTACACGATGCAAAGATGAGCTGACAGAGATCAAGGATGATGACTAAGGGCTACCAAGTTCAAGTTTTTACTTAGTTGTTGTTCCCATATACCTAAAGATATATTAAGAAGTATGTATCTATATTCTCGTTTTGTATATAGGAAAATAAATAAATATATCATATAGTTGATATATGTGGGGAGAATTTTGTAGAATTTCCATCTCCCTTGATAGATGGTTTGTAGGTAAAGATTTAGTTTCTGGGTGTTCAGATGTGAAAAACCAGACTAGGAAGGTTGATGGTTAGATTGTTTGCAGAACATTTTGATGTAATTTTGAAATATTTTAATATAAATGAGAGATGGCCCTATCCAACTATTTACCTATTAAAAAAAATACGGACAATTAATTTCTAATTATTTTTAAAAATACATATTTAGAATCTATATGATAAATCTCACAAATTAGTGGTTTACTTCATCTTCAAATTCTTAATGGTTTAGCTGCTATAGGTTTTAGAAAGTAAAGATTCCATGCAAAATGCTGATTTCAGTGCCAAGTTTGGCCAAAAAGTGTAACCTAATATTATGGGATCACATTGCCACTGAAATCCCTTGTTGAGGTGCATGATCCTCGAACCCCCTATAGGGTGGGGGGAGGGGGGCATCCCCTTGTGAATCATGCCCACCCCACCCCTTACAATCCCTCGCACTCATTTATCAACAATAACCTTTTTGTTATTGCAAGGTTGAGACACCATTTTCCTAACATAAAAGCCATAAAAGTGGCATACCTATACACATTCAAATATAATGGTGTTGATCCAATCAATAGAGATATTAAAAATGGAACTTAAAGTAGTAATTAAATATATAATGCGTCAAGAACTACATTATGCTTCCCCTTCACATATTCAATATCAAAAATATATTCTTACAACTTCCTTACCAATTTTTAATCTATCGTTCAAGTCTTTCCTATTAAGAAATTACTTATGACTTTTATGAACTATCTTGACCACAAACTTACCACATGCCAAATACTATATAAATTTCACTAAGGTATGCATGATTGATATCATCTTGTTATAATATGTAGATTTATGTTTATTTTAGGTACTTGTACAAAATTGATACAATTAGAAACCGGATAAGAAAGGCACCCATGCTTCTTGTGGGAGATCTACCATTGTCATAGTTATTAAATATATGCTCACCTATCACATGAATTATTGCTTGCATAGCATTAAACCTCACATAACAACTTAAACTAGGATTTCTTACAACAACAAAAAATAGAATTTAAAAAACACAAGAATGCTTGCAAAAGGAAACGTCTAGTACTCATATGGTGGAGAAAAGAGGTTCAAGCAATAATTGTATTGAAGAAATTTCCTTTAAAGAAAACTAACCATATTAAAATTAAATTTTAATATATCTAATTTTTTTGTTTTTAATATTTAGATTTATTTATTGTTAATATTTTAAATTTTATTTAACTTTATTTTAGATTAATAAATTAATGATTCTATTGGGGTCGTGTCCTTCAAAATAAATATCAATTAACACAAGTATTCTAATCTCTTTCCTACATGAGATCTTAAAATCATCTAGGTTGACAAGTTTATCTTCAATATGGATTTTTGTTGGCTACGATAGTTCAAACTCCCTTCTTAGAGATATAATCTCTAACTCATCATTCTCTTCATTCTTAACTCACTCATCTAAGGAAAAATCATATTTGAAAGGAAGAGGATCAAGCACTTCAATCAACCAGAATAATTTTGAACAATATACATTATTGGTCGCTAATACAACTATTAGCTTTTAGCGCATCCATCAATAAGAATTAAAAATACACTACATTACCTCATAAAGGCACATCCATAGGCTTTATAAAATCTTCCTCTTGTGTAAAGGATTGAAGGAAACCGTAATAAGACCTCTATGCAAGGATTCATATTATTAGAAAACACCACATAAATGATTATTGAAGCCACTAGAGATGATTCTCCTAACCATTAACTACACTTCCAACTCGTACCTTTATCACATATTCCACCAATGCCTATAACGTCCCAACTAGAAATTTTGATTTATTGATTTAGGATGTAGAATTCAAAGGGCAACCTAATACATGATGCCATGATTTTGTGTTTAGCCACCAAGTCACCCTATCATACATTTTCTCCAAATACACACTCATCAAGTAGCCAATCCCAATATAGTTCCAACACTCAAAGGCTTGTTTCTCAAAATGAAGATGATGAAGTTCCTTCTAAATAATTTCTCTTATTTTCAACAAAATCTTTGCATGAAGACCTAAAGAAAAGTCTAAATCTAAAAAATTACACTTATAGTGCCTTAGGTTTTCAAGGGAGATCAAAGACAAATTTATTTAAGGAATTGTTAATACTTCCCATGATAGAGGGAAGCTAGAATATAAAGGTAGATTTGGAAACCTAACCCTAACTAGAACAATCTTGAGATTTTAAGTTCAAAAATTAAAACCCATGAATTTGAGATTTTATAAAAAGTGAAGCATCCCTCTTGGACCACAAACGACTATGCAAAATATAATCTCTATCAACGTCATTCAAAAACTATAGTAAAGAAGCCTTAGGCATAAGAATAAACCAAGACAATTGGCTCAAAAAACTTTTGATCGGTATTCATCACTCTAATGTAAATCTAGTAAGATGGGCCAAAAAGAGTTGAACCAACACTAAGTGATGCTCGACTTCTTCTGAACCTTCATTACCGAATTCCAAGATCATAAACATTTAGGTAGGTTTAACCACCTACCCTGAACCCTCTTTACAAGGATTTGGATTGGAAGAGATGAGTTGTGCCTCTCACCTCAATCCATTGCATCATCCTTAGGTTCCTTCATATCTCTAGTTGCAATGACCTTACTAAAGGAACAACACATATTGCCTAGTGTAGTATGTACTAGCACATATCCCACAATACCTGCATTATTTTAACCATATTTTGGCATTCATGAAAATAGCAGCAACAATTGCTAAAATGGGGTTAGGCACCCTCTCATTAATATTACTAAGTGTAGCATCTTGTAAACAAATAGTAGCAATGGTCACTAGATTATGGTTTATTGCAAATGTAGAAACAACCTTAATTAATTATTTATGGTTGTGCAATATAAATTTTAATGTACTTTAAAATTGGATTACACTATTGAATTTGGGAAATGAAAATAAGGAAAATTTGAAATATAAGAATAGAATCTAAAAACTAGTTAGAGAACAATAAATATGAGATGACATTGAACCTAGAAAATAATATCAAAGGCTCATTATCCCCAATGCTTGCCTACACTATCATCCAAGGTTGTATGATGTTGTCCCAAGATGGCAAAAAATAAAAGAGTATGTATGCAACTAGAAACACCTGCACACCTAAAATGCCACATTATAATGATAAACTAGTGTAGATAACCAAACTTACATGAAATAATAAAATGAAAATGAAGAAGAAATGGAATAAAAACCTATTTTCAAGGAAGCCTCCATGAAATACTAGTAGCTAGCATAAGAAAAATGTTGGTGATTAGTTGGGAGCTTGCCAAAATGATCAAACCGCTAGTTTGGTCTTTTAGCCTCCACAAGCAATCAATAGAATGAGGAATATTGTGTGTGTGCACCTATCTTACATGCATTTAAGACCAAAATAAATCATGTAAAAGGAAAATTAATTTGTATCTACTATTATCCTTATTTGTATGGAAAGAGGTTTGGGAGATGTATGTAAAAAAATCTTCCCTATATTTTGCGAGACATTGGTTGGCCGCCTATTCATAAATGCATGCCCTTGAATACAATTGTACAACTCTTAACATTAGTGTGCCATCACCTATAAATACATGTGCACCCTTGAATGTATTTTGAAACTTTTGAATTTTATCTTTGTACTACTGTAAAGCGGAAAAATCGAACCCTAGTCGTTCTCCCCTCCCCAACTCCAAGGAGAGAGAAGGGAGAGTCACTAGGGTTGATGGTTTTCACTTAGGAGGGACTTTACATTCAAAAGAGGGGTTGAAACCCACAAGATCCAATCCCACGCAATGCAAGATTGGATTCTATATGAGTTTCAAGGGTTGTGATAGCAAGGATACCCTCTTTTGTAAAGAATGTAGATAGAAAGATTGAACTAGGAATGCATGTAGAAGCAAGAAAGATTCACTTATAAATAGAGATAGGGATATGATATGAAGCTGCGGACCTGGAATTAGCAGTAAAATGTCGAGACGGCGCTGTCCTACAAATTTGAGCAAAATTTGACAGGACGATGGCGCACGGCGTGCACACGGTCCTCCGAAAAATCCGCGAAACGAAGGGGGATCTGTTCGTCTCTGCACAAGGATTCCAGATCTTCAATTTCAGCCGTGTACCTGCAACCTACACACAGAAAAGCGAAGACGATTGGGGGGTTAGGGATTAGGGGTTTGCCCTTAGGTCAAACCCCGGTTTTGGAATTAACCAAGAAATGAGAAATGTTGTAAATGTAAATGATTGTAAAACAAGTACTAGTACCTTGTTGTAAGAATGTTTGTATTCTTACATGCGAAGGTGTAGATGTTGTTGTATGTTGTATGTTGTATGTGGTATGTGATATGTGATCTCCTCTTCAATGGTTGAATCCTTGTCTTGAATGCAACACTTAGCCTTGAATGGAGACTTAGAATGATCAATTGCTTGAAGGAATGCTTGAATGCTTGAATATCGTTTCCACGTCTTGTACACATATGTCCTTTTTCCTTTTTCCTCTACCCAAAATGGGAGAGGAAAATGTAGTTTATATACTTGTCAATTAGGGCTGATAGACTGATTTTTCTGACCTTGGGCCGACCAGGAAGTGTTATTTTCCAATTTGCAAACTTAAAGACCCGAAGCCCCATAGGAGACCGGGCCCAAAATAGGGCCAGGGACTAGGGCACTGGGCGCCCTAGTCCTGAAGGACCAGGGCGCTGGGCGCGCTCTGGTCCCACCTCCCGAGACAGCAGGGTGCAAGGAGGGATCAGGCAGGGTGCTGGAAAAATGCAGTTTTTGATGTTGTGGACAAGTTTCGGGGTCTCCATTCAGGTTCCGTGTTGCATCGCCATCGTGAAGACCCAAATGCGGTCGAAATTGCAAGTGTCACAATTTTAGGACGCTACATTTAGCCCCCACTTTAGCGGGAGTATAAGCGTACGCTCATACTTCCGATAAAGTACAAGGAAACAACATTGAAAAACTTTCACCACGTCAAGGAGGCAAGATACACCAAGCCCCCAGTGGACTAAGGATCTTACGACTTCGATTGACAAAGTAAAAGGGAAGATCATGAGGGAGAACCATGACTATCAGTAGTAAGGTTCCCTCACTATGAGTCATGCAAGAAAGACATCAAAAATTTTCAAGGCAAAGCTAAATTTGTCAAGAAATTTTTAAGTATCTTGAAAAGATATGAACGGGATGTATGCCCCCCTACGTTAAAGCGATCGCACACGCCTCACCGGGGGTGATTGCTTTAAGGTAGTGATACATATAAGAAATGAGAAAGGAGCACGTTATCACAAGGATTTAGCCCCCAAGTGTGAGATAAGCCCAAGGATAATAGACACAAAACACAAAGCACAAGGTGACTTCGCTTTCCTCGGGGTCAGTATGCTATATGATAATTCATGTATATCATATGTATGTATGCATAATTGTTCTTCATTCCCCAATCAAGGAAGGTCACCTAGAAGAAGGGAACACATGTGTCTTTTGAGTCAACATGAGAGAGACCAAAAGAGATCTCAATGTTTTACATCGTCCTCAAGTAGACAACACTAAGGACAACAAATAGAAGAATGAGAATAACATATAGAAGAAGTAACAAAAGAGAGGAGGAGAGAATCTGCTATGCTAATGAACTAGTCTAGCACGTCATCTACCCCCCGATCTTGCTGATCAACGTTTCGGTAAGGCAGGGAACATGCTAGAGGAGGAACATTCAACACAGCAAATGGAGCTATCACAAGATCCAAACAAGGGCTATGTTCATGTTCCAAGCCACGTTGTTCTTGTCTAGGAGCTAGGATAAGTGCTTTAGAAAATTCATTAGATAAATGGTTATCAATATCAACAAGTTCATATTCACTATCAGAAGCAAGAGAAGTAACATTTTCATCATGAATAACATTTTCATCTATATCATCATCAAGAATTATAAAAATAGGATCTTTAACTCACACAGGATCAAGACCATCATGCATCTTATGTTTAGGAGATTTTGGCTCAATTTCCGGCCGAGGAGAAAATGGAATAATGCTTGTTGAAGGTGTTTTTGGGGATTGCAAAGTTTGAGAGGCAGCGACCTGAGCTCTAAGACGACGCTTTCGTCGGCGTTCACGTGCAGAACGATTTCGTCTAGTCTTAGTAGGAAGTTGAGAAGATTGAGGAGGAGGAATGTTCTCATCCTTATCACTTGGGTGTTTAGGTTGTGGTCTCTTAGGCTGAACAATAGGAGAAGAGGAAGGTCTCTTCTCTCCATAAGAGGAAGGAGGAGGAACTGTTCCATATAAGGGAGGAATACTCGGTTTAGGAAGGAGACCAAGTCCATCATGACGAGGAGGGATTGGTCTACTTTTAGGAAGTTTATTAGATATAGGCATAGTCACATCCATAGGGATGGGTTGGGAATCTTCTTGAGGAAAGACATTAGTTTTATCTTTCAAAGGAAGAACTTCCTTCTCAAGAATGATAGGAATGTCAAGTTTGGTTGTTCTAGGTTCACTTAGAGATAGGATCATATCTTTTTTCCACTTTTGATAAGATTTGAAAAGATGATCACTTCGCGGAGGAAGAGATTGGAATTGTTTAGGCCAAAAATAATCAATAGGAACGCTAGAAGTTCTTTCAGCTGGTTTAAAGAGACTATGATTGACAGTAACAACTTCACCATTATGGGGAAATTTCAAACACTTGTGAATACGAGAAGCAATAGCTTTCATGGAAGACAGCCAAGGATAGCCTAGCTTCACACGAAATTGTTCGGATGATGGAATAATAGCAAAGTCCACATCAAGGGATTTGTTATGGACCTCAATAGGTAATGTAATAGAACCAATTGCAGGAGAAGAAAATGCATCAAATAATTTCACAAGCACATTTGTTTCATCATAGATCACTTGATTCAATTGCAAAGTAAAAAGAAATTCTTCAGTAATGATATTAACCATACAAGAAGGATCAATAAGCACCCCACGGCAAGGTGTATTCTTGATTTTTGCAACTATATATAAAGGACCATCAGGTGCCCTGATAATTTCACTAGAATCAAAGGTGATGGAAGGTTCTTTAGGGACTTTTTGCTGCTCTACAAAGTTAATCACATTCGGAGTCATGGACACAAGATCATCAGGTGAGACAGAGGAATCAGTAGTATCAATAGCATTAGAGGTATGAGAAGGCAATGGATCAGTAAAAATTTGAAGATTTTGGTTAGGAGGAGCTACAAATGTGTTGCCTTTATCATTCACTCCAGAAATAGAAATAGTATTATTATCAATCAAATCTTGAATTTTTCCCTTTAAAGCAAAACATTTTTCAGTATCATGCCCAGGTTGACGATGAAATTGACAAAAAGATTTGTTATCAAAATAGGGTGAATTAATCTTTGCAGGATCTATTTGCCTTATAGGAGGAAGAGTGAGCACATTTTGTTCCAATAACTTATTCATAATAATATGCAATGATTCTTTCAAAGGAGTAAACTTTCTTTCTCTCTTGAAAAACTTAGAAATAGGAGGCACACCTGATGCCGCATTCACATTGTTGTTGATGATGTTTTCATTGAATTTAATGGACTCTCTGTTCGGTTTAAACTTCCCAAATGGTTGTTGACTACTATCACCCTTATCACTCGGAGTCATAGGATTTGCTTGTTCCATTTGACTCACAGTCAGTTGATAATTGTGAAGAGTTGCGCACAACTGTTGGAAAGAAGTAAACTCAGAAAACAGGAGTTTTTCTCTAATATCTTTTTGTAAATTAGAAATAAAGGTTCTTTGAATATCATTGTTAGGCACTGGAAAAGAAATTTGAGCATACAAATGCTTATATCTACCAATGAAATCAGTCACTTTTTCTTTAACACCTTGTTTACAATGCATTAAATCAATCAAAGTAACTTTAGGACTTATATTGTTTTGGAATTGTTGAATGAAAGAATTTGCAAGTTGTTCGAAAGAAGTAATAGAATATGAAGGCAACGAGCAATACCATTGTAGGGCTTTATCTCTTAATGTTCTAGTAAACAGTTTTGCAAGCAACCTTTGGTCATAAGCAAAATCAGTACATATTGTTTGAAAGGTCTTAACATGTGTTAGAGGATCACCCTTACCATTATAAAGCTCCAAATGTGGAATTTCAACATGTTTAGGGGGAATAGCTCGAACAATGTCAAGAGAAAGTGGGCTCGCAACATCAAATGTGGGCACACTAAACTTAGATTGATTCATAGAAGCAATTTGTTGTTGTAAAGAAGAGACAGTTTGTGCAAGATTGTTAATGGTCACTTCAGTCGAAGAGTTCATATTAGATGTGTTAGATTGTGATGGATTATTGAAAGAAGGTAGAGAGTAAGGTGGTGGGACACTATGATAGTTAGTCATAGGAGATGATTGGAAAGGAGGAACACTACAAGGAGGAATGGAATGGTTAAATGAATTGCCCCCTTGCGTCATGTTCATTTGTGGTGATATAATAGGGACACTCATTGAAGGAATGAATGAAGAAGTCGGATTGAATGAAGGAAGAGGGTTGATTGAAGAAGAAGGATTGCCCCCATGACTAGTGATCATAGGAGGAATGTCTTGTATTGAAGTAGTCATTATGTTTGATGTAAGAGTAGGTATACTAGCAATAGAAGTCGTCAAAGGAATAGAATGATTGTCTTGAGTAGGAGGTTGTGTATAACCTAAGGTTTCGGCACAACCTTTCATAGGCATCACATTTGAATCCACAATGTGTGCAATACCATGCAAAATATCAATTCCATTCTTATCACTTTGAAGCATACGTTTTAGTCCCTCAATTAAAGGAAGAACTTGACTATCAGGGTATTCTTGAGACATCCATTGTCGAAAATCATCAAATTGGTTATCCAATTTTGAAAGTTGTTCTACAGAAACCTCATGGAGAGCTTCTTCATCATTAAGACGATTAGAGGAATTACCCATGTCCTCGTTAAAAAGGCCATTCAAATTAGGTTCCATCTCCTCAGTAATTAAACCTTGGAAGGACTTAATTCTAAGGCTTCGTCTAACGGGAATAGTGTAAGTAGGACCTATTGTTGTAAAACTCATGCACTAAAGAAAGAGAGAAGATTTTGAATTTTAGAGGTAGCAAATTTCAGTAAAATCAGCCAATCTTCTAGATTTAAGCTGTTAAATACAATCATGACAATCTCCCGAAATTTCGGAAAAAATGTCTGGGACCGTGGCGCTCGGGGTGCACACGGTCCTCGCAACTTTTTTCGAAATTTGCAGGGATGAAAGTTATGATGATTTTACAGCTAACCTGAAAAAATTGAGTGATTTTACGATCTGTAGATAGGCCAAATTAAAGTTGCAATCTCAAAATTGAACCCTACCAAGATTGTCGAAAAATGCAAAATTTGAATTTTGAAAAAGAGAGGGAAACTGAAATTTTGAATTTTATGATTTTAGAGGGAATGTTAAGAGCAATGCAAGTTTTGAAAATTAACAATTGACTCAATTTCACGCAAAATTCAATTTTGAAAGCGGAAATCAAAGTTGTTGTAATTAAGCACTTAATTTCAAAAGTCACAAATTGCAAAAATTTGAATAAATCACTGAAATTTCGAATGAATGATAACACACTTTTCAGATTTAGGACTGTAAGAAACACAATTTTGACACAAATTTCAATTTCAACAATTTTTGAATGATTAGGAGCCTTAATCCAAGCAATCACAAGACCAACTTTGACTTCAATTTTGAAAGTGTTAGAATTGATGAAATCAGCCAAAATTCTGGATTTTAGCAGAAAAATACAGTAAGATCTAGCTCTCGAAATTTTGGAAAAAATGTCGGGGACGATGGCGCTCGGAGTGCACACGGTCCTCGCAACTTTTTTCCAAATTTTTAGGGATGAAAGATATTATGATTTTATTGCGGAATCCAAAGTTACAGCTGATTTGGAGATGTTTTGATTAGTGAAATTGTCGGACAAAGGTTGAATCAAGAGGGTTTCAAAAATTAGGGTTTTGACACTTAACCACTTAATTTTCAAAATTAAAGCACAAATATGAATTGATAATTTGTAATAGAAGGGCAGATTTGAAACAAGCATTAACAATTAAACATTTCACAAGTTTAATTACTTAAAAAGAAAATTTTAGGGTTTTTATGCAATCTGTAGTCACATAAATCTGTCCACTTAATTAAATGAATACTTAGTATTTATTTGATTATTTAACCATCAATTAATAATTAATTAAATTAATATTTAATTAATTCATCTTAACCCTCTTCTCCTATTAATTAAATAAATTATTCAATTTATTTGATTTAATTCACTTAACCAAATTCAGACCATTAATTAAATAAATAAATCATATTTATTTAATTAAATCTTCTCTCACATTTAAATAAATTAATATTTATTTAAATCCCCCAAAAATCCCACCTCTCACATTTAAATAAATTAACATTTATTTAAATCACCTTTATCCTCCACCCACTTGCATTTTCCTACAAATGCAAGTTGCACAATTATTTTAAATAAATAATTTATTTAAATCACCTTTATCCTCCACCCACTTGTATTTTCCTACAAAAACAAGTTGCACAACTATTTTAAATAAATTATTTATTTAAAATCCTATTTATCCTCACCCACTTGAAACCTTTAATGGTTTCCCTTAAAGTATTCAAACTTGATGGCTTTAAAGTCTTCAAACTTGATGGCTTCCTTCTATAGTCTTCTTAAAGACTTTAATGGTTTTCCTTAAAGTCTTCAAGCCTTTAATGGTTTCCCTCAAAGTCTTCAAGCATTTTAATGTTTTATCTTCATTTTTCTCATTTAAATAAATTAATATTTATTTGAATATTTATCCAAATGCAAATTACACCATTTAATTGAAATAAATGATTTTATTTTAATTGAAAATACCAAAATTTCTCCCACTTGCATTTTCCTACAAAATCCACTTGCATGCCTAAACCCCTTCTAAATTCTTCTAAACCCTTCCTAATTAGCCTAATCCATCCCCTAAATATTGTCACATTCCTAAGCAAATTGGAGTCACTTCTCAAAGACTCCAAAGTCTTTGAAAAGCAATTAATGTTTTGTGTGTTCAACAAATTAACCCTCAAAGTCTTGGATAACCTTTGAAAGCTTCCAACCTTCAACCACTAAATGGCTCAAAGTCTTGGATAACCTTTGAAAGCTTTCAACCTTCAACCACTTAATCCCCAAAGTCTCCAATAACCATTAATGGTTAATTCAACCCTCCCACATGGTTAAAACATTTGTTTTGACTCAACCTCTACCCAACCCAAAGGTCTCATCAGGCCATTAATGCTTTGACCATGATTATCTCTTAAACATTTGCACAAAGGTTTATCCTTGGATTAACTCTTAATCCAATGGGTAATCTTAATTTAGACTTGACCCTTACCTTCTAGATAACCATGAGGTCTTCTCAGGCCTTTAATGCCTCCAACCTCTTCTCTCAACCCAATCCTATGTTGACACTTGTCACCATTTTATTGGTGCCAATTGTGCACATGGATCCCCAACTTTCAAACTTGGCCCTTGATTAAACCATTCAATCTTAACCCTTCATTTCCCCATTTCTTCTATAAATAGAACCCTTCTCCTCAAGCAAAAGGAGAAGCATTTTAGAGTATTGTTGTTATACTGGCATTAGCATAGAGCTTTTTCATAGCATCACTATCTACTCTTGCATAGTATTTGCTTATCATATTCAACCATCTTGAATCTCCATATGGCATCCATGGCTAGTGCTAAAAGCTGAGAGCTACACTCATTTGGGACTTGGAGAGGAGAGGAACAAGGGAGGAGCAACTATGAGCATCTTGATTAGCTATTTCATTCTATGTTTATATGCTTTCTATTTCATGCTTAATATCTCTCTTGATATGCCTGTTTAGGATAATCTTTTGTTGCTAACACTAACGTTTGTTTCTTGTGCTCTTGTGTGTGTTGCCATCAAACAGATTTTCTAATCCTTTTTGCAGAGCATCACAATCAACCTCTAAAATTTGCAAAAGATCAAACATGGAAATATAATTAGGAAAGCAAAATTTTCAGATCTAACCATGAATAATCAGAATGAGGATGTTCACGTCGGGTTCACCAAAATGTAAAGCGGAAAAATCGAACCCTAGTCGTTCTCCCCTCCCCAACTCCAAGGAGAGAGAAGGGAGAGTCACTAGGGTTGATGGTTTTCACTTAGGAGGGACTTTACATTCAAAAGAGGGGTTGAAACCCACAAGATCCAATCCCATGCAATGCAAGATTGGATTCTATATGAGTTTCAAGGGTTGTGATAGCAAGGATACCCTCTTTTGTAAAGAATGTAGATAGAAAGATTGAACTAGGAATGCATGTAGAAGCAAGAAAGATTCACTTATAAATAGAGATAGGGATATGATATGAAGCTGCGGACCTGGAATTAGCAGTAAAATGTCAAGACGGCGCTGTCCTGCAAATTTGAGCAAAAGTTGACAGGACGACGGCGCCCGGCGTGCACACGGTCCTCCGAAAAATCCGCGAAACGAAGGGGGATCTGTTCGTCTCTGCACAAGGATTCCAGATCTTCAATTTCAGCCGCGTACCTGCAACCTACACACATAAAAGCGAAGATGATTGGGGGGTTAGGGATTAGGGGTTTGCCCTTAGGTCAAACCCCAGTTTTGGAATTAACCAAGAAATGAGAAATGCTGTAAATGTAAATGATTGTAAAACAAGTACTAGTACCTTGTTGTAAGAATGTTTGTATTCTTACATACGAAGGTGTAGATGTTGTTGTATGTTGTATGTTGTATGTTGTATGTTGTATGTGGTATGTGATATGTGATCTCCTCTTCAATGGTTGAATCCTTGTCTTGAATGCAACACTTAGCCTTGAATGGATACTTAGAATGATCAATTGCTTGAAGGAATGCTTGAATGCTTGAATGCTTGAATATCGTTTCCACGTCTTGTACACATATGTCCTTTTTCCTTTTTCCTCTACCCAAAATGGGAGAGGAAAATGTAGTTTATATACTTGTCAATTAGGACTGATAGACTGATTTTTCCGACCTTGGGCCGACCAGGAAGTGTTATTTTCCAATTTGCAAACTTAAAGACCCGAAGCCCCATAGGAGACCAGGCCCAAAATAGGGCCAGGGACCAGGGCGCTGGGCACCATGGTCCTGGGGGACCAGGGCGCTGGGCGCTCTGGTCCCACCTCCCGGGACAGCAGGGTGCAAGGAGGGATCAGGCAGGGTGCTGGAAAAATGCAGTTTTTGATGTTGTGGACAAGTTTCGGGGTCTCCATTCAGGTTCCGTATTGCATCGCCATCGTGAAGACCCAAATGCGGTCGAAATTGCAAGTGTCGCAATTTTAGGACGCTACAACTACAAATAGAGGTGCATGCCCCTCTATAGAAATTTGGTATTTGAAAAACAAGCCTTTTGAAATTGGCAACTTGATTTGCATTCCCACATGCATGCCTCAACATACAATTCAAAACACAATCATTAATTTAATTTCCTTCCTATCCATGTACCCATGTACATAGAATTAGCTTGATTTTTTAAAACCCTTATATAGGAGTGTGCCTTAGAATGGCACCCATTCTTAGTATTCTTTGTAATTTTTCCTTGGAAACAAATGTTCACCTAAACACATAATAGTTTTTAAATTTTAGAAATATCAAAAGCCCCTATAGAGGTACACACCACACAACAAGAATTCAAATCTTAGATATCTAGACTTCAATTCTTCACAAGCGCACCCTTGTATATGGTGGATTTCATTGATTTGAACTCAAATCTTTTCTATACCTAAGTATGCACTCATGACCATTTATGATTTGAAAACAATATTGTTTTGTGAGGCACATATGTATATATTCTACACTATGAAATTCATCATTTAAATGTGCATGACTGTAGTAAACATCTTCAAACGTGACTTATAATTGGCTCAATCAAGTGTACACCTCTTAATGGTAACGGTAACTTTGATCTTAACATGAATTGTCTTTCATAGGCACACCCTTAATAAAGAAATTTAGAATTTTCAATTTGCTCCCTAACACAAGTGCACACCTCTGAATGTGAAAATTGTTTTTCCAATTTCCTTAACTCTAAAATTTCCCACTATCACACATGCACTTGTATATGGGATGTTGATATACCTTGAAACAAAGGTTCTCATTCAAAGGTACGCAACCATGCATTGTGAACTTGGGCTTACTTCCATAAGAGGCACACCTACGCATTAGCCATAGCAACTTCCTCATTTTAAAACAAATCTCTTATTAAAGTGCACACCTTATTTGTGAATCTTACTATGAAAAACATGTATTCCTTTCATGCAATTGTACATCTATATATTTAATTTCAAAACCAACTCTGAATGTTCATTTATCTTTCTTAAATGCATAAGCAACAATACATTTTTTGTTTTAAATGTTGATTTCTCTTTCTTAAATGCATAAGTAACAACACATTTTTTATTTAAACTTTGAATACACATTTTCTATTTGTCAAGGCCACACTTAGAAATCCAATTTTGCCCTATTAGAGTTATCATGTATTAGCTAATAATTATTTATTTAATTATTAGTCTATTATCCTCTACGCTTAAGCTAAACTTAGGCATTTAATAATATGGTAGGTATTTAATAATTATTCTAATTATTAAATACACTTTATCCCTTTAGGGTTTCTTTAGGTTTGCACATCTTTAGGTTTGCATATTCTCCTTTTATAAGGGTTGTATTGTAGTAATTTATATTAATTCCCTCTTTCTTCAGAGCCATTCTTGTTTTTTGCCTCCACTCTTCTCTTGTGACAGGTATTTTGCTTGCAGATGTTCTTGGGATCTCTGAAGTTGTATTTCTCAACTTTTTCATGGTATTAGAGCATACATCTATTGCTGCTTGTTCCTTATTTTTCAGAAGATTTTTTGGAGGCCAGGGTTTCAAGCTTTTTTTAAGTGTTTTATTTTGGATCTGGGGTGCTTCTTTGTTTCTGGACATTCTAGGCTCAAACGGACCTCACCATTGAGCTCAAAACACCCAAAAACCCCCATTTTTATATAAAATTTGTCCAATTTGGACAATTTTGGCTCTGGCAACAAAAAATAAATTGCCCTTATTGGGCAGGTTTTTCAAGAAAAGGTTAAAAAATATTTTGGGCAATTTAACGGCTTGCCCAGGCCGACACAGTCGTCATGATGGCCTTGGAGCCGTCGGCGGTCTCCAAGACCTCCATGGTAGCCCTTGGTAGTTACCATCGGGGTCTGCAAACACTGACGATCTTTAAACCGTCAGCCACTGCCTGGCCCCACCGCCCAGCAATTCCCACCTTGTTCTTATCATCGCCCAGGAGCCCGTCACCAAGGAGCCGCTGCAGGAGCCCATTACCACCCTCTGGCCACCTCCCGCCACCATCGGTTGCAGCCTACTACTCCCGGTCGCCCTGATGTTGCCGCTACACTGCTTCGCCGCCTCCAAGCCATTTGTCGTTTTCTGCCAGCCGGCCTTTTTTTCCAGCGACTAGTCTTTTTTTCTGACAGCCTTTTTTTCGGGAACCTTTTTACCAGCAGAGGTTTTTTCATGCAGGAGGGGGATTTTTCTGGGCACTGGATTTTTTTTCGACGCATTTTTCAGCCGACCTATTTTTTTCTAGTAGGTTAGGAATACTCCACTGACATTAGCATGATGTCAGCAGTACGAACACGTTTGCATGGCCCCCGAGACCCTCTTTGTGCCCTAAAAGAGGGGTTTTTTTGGGCCATATCTTGGGCATACGATATCATTTTTGGGTAAATGAGATATTGTTGGAAAGTTGGTTTCATCTACTTTCCAGATTTGTGGATTTCATCGCTTGATTTTTCTTCTAGTACATTTTATATCCATTTGAAATCAGAGGTGCTATTTTCAGTCCTGAGCTCATAACTTTTTGCCAGTTTCTTTGTTTTTCGTGATTCCACCGGCGTTGGGATGGTGTTTCAAAGCTCTTCATAGCCATCCATGCACGTTTTCCAGATTTTACTCCAGGTACATTTTATTGAGTTTTTATGTTTTCACACTCAGGTGAATTACTTGGACATTTGAGCTCATGAAAACTTCTCATTTGGGTGGAATGAATTATTTTTTGTTGTTCTTCATGTATTTACAGCCTTTTGTCTTCTTTGAGCATTGTATACATCATTTTGTAAGCATTTTATTTTTTGCAAACACACTGAGATAAAGTGCCACTATTGATGGTATGATGAAAGAACAAGGATCCAGTCAACTACTGAGAGGGAGGGTGAATCAGGAGATAGAAAAACTGATAAACTTCACCAATCTCAAAATCAATCTCTCAAAGTAAACTTAGAATTATCAATGCAATATCACTGTCAAGATAAAACTGTCAAACTAAACCAGTTGACTATTACAACAGATTAACAATAAACAACTTGTAACTCACAAACATCCAAATACTTTTACTGACATAAGTAAAACTTCATTTCATATTGCTACTGGTTATCATGACTTATCAAAGTGGATTAAGTAGTTAAGAAAATCAACCATAGAAAACATAACCACAAAAACATTCACCACTTGACACAATATTTTTGACGTGGAAACCCAAATGGGAAAAACCACAGTGAGATGAGACTCGCAAGATAACTATCTGAGATCTTCTGAAGTTCATCATGTTAGAAGCCAAGCCTATTAAAGCTTTTACAAAAAGTCATGTTAAGAACAGATCCTGTTAGGGACCACCCGATTAAGGGATTGACTATAATGCCTTGTTAGAAGCAATACCCTGTGAGGAGTAACCTTTGTAAAGGATTTAGAATCCAAGCTAATGGATCACCTTGTTAGAGGATTTGAATAGCACCAAGCTTGTTAGAGATTACCCGGTTAGGGGATTTCAATCTGTTGTAATTGTTAGAAAACAACAGGAGTTTGTTGATCTGTTTGAATAGCACTGCACTTGCTTGTTCAAATCCTATTTATGCTCCTATCTGCCTTTACTCAAACTACAGATACATCATCTGGTTCAGCAACCACACACTTAACTAAAACTTTGCCAACTTTGAAACTAAACAACTCATCGACCTTATAAACAAATCAACTAGGTCGGTAACACAACAAAAACCTAATTCACATAGAGATTACAAACAACTCAGTTCAAGTATGACCATTGGATTACATAACAATCTCTACACATCATTCAAGAAAGCCTCGACCACTCCTTGATCGCCACTTCATCGAACTTAATAACTCATCACGCGCTTTGCATTACATGCAGTATACTTGCTCATTCCCAAGACAAAAACCGTTACCTCAAAGCGCCAAATACAATTTGAAACTCTCTTCATACAATATGCATATGTGTCATAATTATTACCGCTCACCATCAGATCATAAACCAATATAACCAATTCACCAAACTTAACTGGTTAGGATTTATCAAAACAACAGGTAGGGTTTACCAATCCAACTCTCCAATACTTAGCAATACCGGTTCACTCCACAAACTTACCTACCGATTACATTTTCCTTCAACTAGCTCTTCCTACCGATTACAAAACAACATTACAACAATATCATTACCAATTTAATTGACATCAATGACTACTGTAGTCACATAAATCTGTCCATTTTAATTAAATGAATATTTTCTATTTATTTGATTAAAAATCCACTAGCCATCAATTAATTAAATTGACATTTAATTAATTCATCTTCAAACATTCTCCTATTAATTAAATAAATTATTCAATTTATTCTAATTAATTCATTATACCAAATTCACAATCAATTAAATGAATAAATCATATTTATTTCATTTAATCCCCTTTTTCCTCTTTTAAATAAATTAAATCAAACATTTATTTAAATCATTTATCACCCCCCCCACTTGCATTTTTCTAAAAAAGCAACTTGCACAGATTTATTGAAATAAATTAAATTATTTTAAATAAAAATCTTATTTTCCCTCACCTACCAAATCCACTTGCAAACCTAACCCCCTTCTAGATTCTTCTAACCCCTTCCTAATTAGCCTAATCCATCCCCTAATTATTGTCACATTCCTAAGCAACTTGGAGTTACTTCTCAAAGACTTCAAAGTCTTTGAAAAGCATTTAATGCTTTGTGTGTTCAACAATTTAACCTCCAAAGCCTTCCAAAACCACTAATGGCTCTTACATGACCATTAATGGCTCTTACATAACCATTTATGATTATTTCAACTTGCACTCATGGGTCTCCTCAAGCATTTATTGCTTTGACCATGGTTATCCCTTTTGCCTTTGCACAAGAGTTTATCCATTGGATAAAAACTTTATTCTTTGAATAAAGAATTTATTCACTCAACCCAACCTTGACCCTAACCCCCAAGTTAACTCTCAGGTCATGTCAAGCATTTAATGTTTATTCCCTCTCCTCTCAACCTATCTCACATTGACACTTGTCATCCTGGGATTGGGTTGAAAGCCCTCACATGGATTGAATATCATTCAATCCTGACCCTTGTTGAGATTACTCAATCTCAACCATCCATTGCTCCATTTTTCCTATAAATAGAGCCCATTTCTTCATAATCCAGATCTTGAAAACTTGTATGCATTTAATCTATAGTGAATTTTAGAGAGCATTTTAGCATAATAAACTCATATAATTGCCATTTTGGTTTAAAACAAATCATCTTAGTATCTATAGCATCTAGTATTAGCTTTTCATTCATATTTAGAGCAAATACTTTAATCTTGAATCTCCATAAGCATCCATAGTGCAAAAAGTTGTTGAGAACTACACTATTTTGGAACTTGGAGAGGAGAGGAACAAAGAAGGAGAAACTACCAGCATGGTAGAGAGCATTTGGAGGAGCTTAGTTGCTTTTTGTAGATTCCTTAAGCTTTCTTTTTGCTTAGTAGTGTCTTTCTTGATATGCTTGCTTAGGATAGTTTTTAATTTATGATTTTCTAACATCTAACAATCGACTCTTTTTGTTTCTTGTTCGGTGTTTGTTTATCCTAACCTTGTCCTTTTTGCAGAGCATCATTTGGTGAACCCGACGTGAATCCAAGCACCCAAAAACTTTTTTTAAAAAACCAACTAACATGTTTGAATGTTGAAATTGACACACAGGTCGCGCTTTAACTCTTTTGATCGCGTTGTAGCGTTATTGCAACTTGTTATTCTAGCGCTATTGTTTTTACAATAGCGCTATTGTCTCAAGTTTGGCGCTATTGTGATTATTTTAGCGCTTTTGTGCTTATTTTAGTGCTTTTGCGCTTGTTCTGGCACGTTTGTATTTACTATCAAATTCTTCTTTTCGTGCTTTTGTTTCTGTAAAAACGTGTTTTTGGTTAAACTAGCACTTCTATTTTCACACAGACTAGCGCTATTGTAACAGAACATTGTAAGGAAGGCCTTGTAACTGAAAAATTGATTTATTTTAGGCTTGCCCCTGTTAGGTGTGGATTTTACTAACTGTTTGCTTTTTGTGGAGGTCTAAAACTCACTTCCTTAAAATCAAAATTTTGTTTTTGGTGTTGTAAAAATTAAACAAAAACAACTTTTCTTTTCTTTCTAGTTAGGATCATTTGTTTTTGGTGCCTTAAAACTGAACATAATAAACTTTGTTTATTGCAAGTTTAGGCTTAATTTTTCATTTGGTGCTTAAAATCAACAAGACAAATTTATTTCTAGCATCAAACTTAAGCAAAAATTTACGATCCACACTTCAATTTTTGGTGCAAATAAAATTCACAATCAACTTGTCTCAATTTTGCAAAAGCGATTTACTTCAAGCAAACGTGCTTTTTATTAAGTTGACTAGGATTTCATTTTCCTAGTTACTTAAACATATTGCCTTTGAAGTTAAAAAGAACATCATGGTTGTTGAAGCAACATCTCCAAATTAGATAGAAAATCATTACAATGACAAGTTAAAAAGAACCAGTGCTTTTCATGATTGGCACACTTGTGCAAAAAGTTGGTCGAGTGGTCCTACTTCTAACACACACTATCCTCTCCCTTGGCTTTCGTGGTCCTAGGTGCAAGAGAAAAGTGTTAGTAACACTCAATTTTTTATATTTTTAAGAGAGGCCTGCCAAGAGACACATCACTCTTGGGAACGACCTCGCACGGTAAATCCTTCGAGCCACTATAGAAATTAGGTGAGAGCGAAAGTTGTAGCCTTGGGTATAGTTGTTCCTACAGTGTAACTTGCCGAAAGGACAAATGGGCCCCACCACAAGTTACAAGGCTCTTAAGTGAGTCACTGCAGAATGAACTTATGTCCAAAGACATCGAAAATGACTAAACACGTTTAAGTAGTAGCCCACCCGTTCTATTGATTGAGGATATTTGTGATATAATTCAGTGCAAGAGCATAGATGGTTTTGCTCCCAAGATACTCACCATACGTATTTCCTTGAGTAGAAACATAGCTTTTTGAAAAACCACTTGTGGCTTGATGAAAGTGGTGACTCCCCCATCATAGGGATTATCTATTTGTTATGCTCGTGCAAGACTTAGTATATCACATCCTTACCCGCCACGACGAGATTCATAAAGTATGTAGTGTATATGGTAAAAATGGATAACATTAATAACAATATTGAAAGGCTAAATGAATTCAACCACAAAACCCTAGCCTAACAACTACAAAGATCCACCATAACATATGAAGATTACCTAAGACAATGCAAATCAAATGAAACCACAAAGATTATACCATCACATGTCCAATAGGGTGTGGATCTCCATTCTTCCTATCTCCATTGATCTTACTTGATATATTTGCTCTCAGATTTTATATGCACAAGAGCTCAACAAAGAACGGAATGTGGTTGCAAGTAGGATCGTAGTGTAGTCAAGTCCTTGATATTTTTCATTAGCTCATTAGGGTTTGATAATGAAGAAAGCATCTCCTTATATAGAAGACACTATATGAAATGGAGGGATAAGATTGAGAGGTGTAAAAGGAGGTCGGCTATGATTAGAGGGTAGGTAAAATAAATAATAAAATAATGAAAGGGGTAGGTAGTGTATAAATTAAGAGATGAATGACATGTGTCATAGGTAGAAAAGGTTAATGAATTAATTAAATAAATAAAGATTTATTTAATTAATAGAAGAAGTGGGATAATTAAATAAATAAAATATTTATTTAATTTAAGAAAATGATAATTTAAATAAATAAATGTATTTATTTAAATGAGAAATAAGGCTAGAAGAGGATAAATGAATTAATTAAATAAATAAAGATTTATTTAATTAATAGAAGAATTAAGCTTAGATAATTAAATAAATAAAATATTTATTTAATTAGATTGGACAATTTTGGGTGTCTACATTTTGCCCCTCTTTGAGACAATGCGGCTTGTCGCGTTGTTTCAAAGAAGATAATATGAACTGATACAGAGTTGCCCCAGGATGGGAATGATATGCCCCCTCGAGAGATTGGATGAAAATGTCTGAAAATATTGCAGACAATCTCTCGATAAGAAAGAAAGGCTAGAATGGACTGACCGGATAAAGTGACAGAGTCACGGGATAATGAAGACTGACTCAGGAAATGAAGGCGAGGGCTAGGGTAGGCTATAAGATAGACCACGGGGGGAAAATACATCCTCATTGTCATCTACACATCCACGAGAGCATATTGCAGAGCAAAAATAGAGCAGCATCGATGGCTTTCACTCACAGATTCGATCGCGTTCGTCGATTCCAGAGACCAGCAGAGGCAGGAGAGCCGGTAAGTACCACCAAACCTCCTCGTACTTTGACGCATTTAATTTTGTCATTAATGCATGCTAGATAGGGTAATAAATGCGCTTAGAGTAGGGTCCAAAAAGTGTCAAAAAAACGTCCAAGCGCGTCTGCGTTGGTGCCAGGCGCGTCTGTGCTCGAGAGGCGTGTCTGTGTTTGTGCCAGGCGCGTCTATGTCTGGACCCACGTCTGTGTCAATTGCGGCCGCGTCTGTGCTGTGCAGGCGTGTTTGTGCCAAGAAGGCACGTCTGTGTCACCCAGGCACGTATGTGTCGCTCAAGCGCGTCTGTGCAGAGCATAGGCACGTCTGTGTCAATCAGGCGCGTCTGTGTTTTTCAAGCGCATTTGTGCAGTCTTTAAGCGTGTTTATGTCATGTAAGCGCGTTTGCGTTTGAAAAAGTGTGAAGTTGCATCTTCTAGGTCAAATCGGCAGTTCTGTGATGAACATATGTTGTCGATTGGATAAGCTGCTAAGAGGATACACTCAAGCAGGTCCTCTAGGAAGACTAGGATAGATCAAGGCACTTTGTGATGAACAGTGAGTACTAAGATAGAGTACTTTGTGATGAACAGGGAGTACTAGAATATGAGCAGCACTTTGTGATGAACAGTGAGTGCAAATGTGAGTAACACTTTGTGATGAACAGTGAATGTCACACACGTAGTACTTTGTGATGAACAGGGAGTACCACTAGGATAAATAGCAACACTTTGTGATGAACAGTGAGTGTCACTAGGGTAGAAGCAACACTTTGTGATGAACAGTGAGTGTCACTAGGATAGATAGCCATATGCATTTAGATAACAAGTAGCATTTTGTGATAAACAGTGAATGCCACTATGACTGACATGATTTGATTTGCTTGACTGCAGGAGTATTTGCCGATGCTGGAGTCACGAGAGAGATTCCCGTCGACGCAGAGGTTGCGACCTGAGTTGTCATTCGAGGAGAGAGCTGCCATTAAGGAGATGGGATTGAGACATGTGTTGTATGTGCCTGAGTTTCGGGCGAACATGGGTTTGCTGACTGCCTTAGCTGAGAGATGGCACTCTGAGACGTGCACTTTCCATTTGCCAATGGGTGAGATGACAGTCACCCTAGAGGATGTATACAGGATTCTGCGGATACCGATCGATGAGGAGTTGATCCCATACGATTAAGATGGAGACAGGGAGGCCTTGAGATGAGTATTCTAGGACCCTGGATTGGAGATGAGGGCAGGACACGTGGCATGGGATACAATGACAGCCACAGGATTAGCATTGCCGGCAGTGATAGGCGGAGCTATCAGTGGGTTCCTGTGTCCAGATAGGGCAACACGAGGGTTGGCTGTGGGCTGGGGAGGAGCACTGGAGACACTGGTGACGCAGCACACCAGGTATGCTTGGGGACCGTGTGTGCTGGCACATTTGTATTATGAGCTTCATCAGTTTGTATATCATGGATCCATAGGATTGGGCTGCGGAGTGACATTACAACAGGTATGGGCCTATGAGCATCTGTCGGTTACCCGACCGATACACTTCAGGGGCAGGGGTCATGGACGCAGTTTTGTTCATCTGTATAATATGATCACATCGCAGCCACGGATTGGCAGGTTAGAGCATTGGCGGCGAGTGATAGACGACATTGATGTGGTCATATGGAGACCATACCTGGGCTGCGAGCAGTGAGAGGTTGACGCAGTTGAGCTTCCCTACACCTTCCGAAGAAGGTACCTGATTGGGCGGACGCCCTATGTGCTAGAGAGACAGCTTATGGACAGGGTTGGCCAACAGTTTGGCCAGATTCAGAGGATGCCCTGGGGCTCAGGCATGTATGCCCGTACAGTTAGAGATTAGGCATAGTTTGAGCCTTTGTTGTCATATGATCAGATAGTGACACAGCTGGTAGAGATGATGCCCCTACCCTGGGACATGTGGCCAGAGATCGAGGACGTCGGCATGGATGTCGAGTACACATCTTACTGGGCAGAGCATCCCTTCCCACGCTTGACAGATCCGGGAGAGGCATTGGATGGAGATGGGGGTGGTGATGATGACGATGGTGGAGGTGATGGGGGCAGAGGCCGACGAAGGAGGAGGGGAGTAGTTGGAGAGAGGCGGGTTGCACCTCGGAGGGAGGGTGGCGAGGAGAGGCAGGCTCGGGTGGTGAGGGGTCGTGGTGGATTGCCGCTACAGGTACCAGCAGCACAGGGTCCCAGGTAGATACAGGGACAGGGACAGAGACAAGTACCAGATAGGCACCAGTATAGGTACAGGGACCCGTACAGGGGGAGCCACAGGCAGAGGCAGAGGGGGCTGACCCAGTGGAGGATGAGTTGCTAGAGCTTAGGGAGATCTGCCAGGGCCAGGCAGATGAGATCCAGGAGCTGGAGAGGGAGAGGGATCAGCTCAAGACGAGGCTCAGGGATACTGAGCGGGAGCGGGATCAGGCTATCCAGTGCTATACAGAGGCTGAGACAGCACTGAGGGCTGGGAGACAGGCAGCGGAGGATACAGGGGTAGGATATGCTTATGTTCTACAGGCAGGGGAGGAGATAGCCTACTGGAGAGACCTCTACTATGGTGCAGTGCTAGCAGATCTGTGGGCGAGGAGCTTCCATAGACCGTCGCGTACAGCGACAGCTATGGGAGGGAGCCGGAGGAGACAGGCATCGAGTGGTGGGGTTATGGGTCCTCCGCCACCACCAGATAGAGGAGACAGGAGGGATGATCCTGGGGCAGGTCCTTCAGGGGCTCAGATTTCATCGAGGCCAGGCGGCTCCAAGGGAGGGAATTCATCATAGCCGTAGAGGACTTCCCTTTGTATCAGTATTGTACCATTTTTGTATTGTAGACACCTGCGGGTGCTTTTGTAGCCATATGATTTTGACATCATTGTATCATGACACTTTTATGATTATATATGAGATGATTCATTTTTGCAGCAGCTATATGCATGTGTACCTATGTGATGAGATGTTTCATGATGTATGTTTTATGCTATGGATGCAAATATTTATATGATGCAATGCCATATTTTTGTTCTTTTATGTTTTTAATGTGTATGCATGATGCAAATGTGAATGTATGTAATGCAAACTAATATGATAATGCAAATGTAAATTGTGCTAACAGGTGTTGTGTGCAGGATGTGATATCTATATGTATGTATGAAATGCTTATATGTGGTAATGCAGGTGCAACTATATGAAATGCAAATGTTTTTGGTGTGTCATTATACTCAGTCATGTGATAGCAGGCTATGCGTACTCAAGAAGGACGATGGAAGTCAATCAAGAAAGGGGGATGGAAGACAGAAGATATGAAAGTGAAATAGCTTCTTGTGCGTTATCATCATTGAGCTTTATTATGGCAAGTAGGTTATGACAATCGAGGCATATGTTGGACCTAGAAAGTCATTGTACCCATTTGCATGGAGATAAGACAGTCACAAACAAGGAATGCCCCAGTTCACACTAGACTCACAGTGTCCTCATATCCTTGGACAAGTCATAGCATTACTAAGAGACAATCCACAGATAGCAAATACAAATAGGTGATGATACCCCATCCTCGCCTTTCTAGTCAAAGACATCCTAGAGATAGAATCTCTAGTCAGAGACATCCTGGAAAAGCTAAAAGACATGTCACCAAAAAAAATGAAATCAAAAGAAAACCAAGACTCGACACCAACATCCACTGTAGCCCTCAAGTTTAGTGTCTCTTGTCACTTGTATAAGTCTTATTTGATTGTGGTCACAATGTTTACTTTCACAGAAAGGATAGATAGCACTGAACCATAATGTTGTCTGAGTCTGTTGAAAGATTTGATTTGTTGAAGCCCATTGTTGCTGCTGTATCTCATCTAAAACTGACTGAATCCATGAAACTGATACTTTATTGTGAAGATGAAACTTTATTGCGGATCTGTGATGCAAATGTTGCTTTATTGCGGATTGTGCGCGGATAGACTGAAGGAAGCTGGAAGAAACTGTACTCCTCGAAACATGTGATGTTCTTAGTTCCACACCCATCACTAGACGTAGGATTTGCCTTAGCTATAGATAGGAGTTGATTTATTATGGATGGAAAGGGAGGTGAAAAGGGAGGTTTATTATGAATGGCTAACCAATCTTGGGTAGATCAATAACAAGCCATGATGGGAATGGGTAAGTTTATTATCAACAAATAGGTTGTGAGTGTGTGCAAAGTGAAAGGATGAAAGTGAATCCTGAAGGAGGGAGGAGCAATGTCTCTACGCATGGCGCTGGTGACCCAGTTTTCACCATGGTACTTGCCCAGGGCGCCACCAAAGTGGTTTTCACCATTGGACGAAATGTTTTTCTTTACTTTTTTCAATTTTTCAATATTTTTTGTGTCACAAGGCGCCTGTTTGCCAGGTTTTCACCAAGTAACGATTTTTATGTTTTATAATTTTTTTGTATTTTTGAAATTTTTGATTTTTTTGGTATTTTTGAATTAGGATACTCTGAAGAGCTATGTGTAGAACCTGCGAAGGTGCATGTTGTTGATAGGATCCTCCAAAGGTTCACCTTCTGTAGTTGAGAGCTGATATGCACCAGATCCATATGCTGCTGTAATAATGTAGGGACCAAGCCAGTTTGGTTCGAACTTGCCCTTCTTCTCTCTGTCTTGTTGATTTTTAGGATTTTCTCTGAGAACTAAGTCCCCTACCTCGAATGTGTGAGGCTTGACCTTGTGATTGTAGTTACGACTCATTCGTTGTTGGTAAGCCTTGAGATGATTAAAAGCAGTTTGTCTTCGTTCATCCAGTAGTTCTAGCTCTTGTAAGCGAGAGACCCTATAGTCTTCATCACTGATGATGTTTTGCAGAGAAACCCTTAAAGAGGGTAGCTCGACCTCAATAGGCAAGATAGCTTCAGTGCCATAGACAAGTGAATAGGGTGTAGCTCCTGTAAGTGTGCGGACACTTGTGCGGTAGGCCCAAAGTGCAAGATTAAGTTGGATATGCCAATTACGACCAGCATCGTTGACTGTCTTCTTTAGGATTTTAAGGATTGTTTTGTTAGATGCCTCAGCTTGGCCATTACCTTGGGGGTAATATGGTGTGGAGAAACGATGGGAAATATGGAAGCGGTCACAGAGTTCACGAACATCCTGATTTTTGAAAGGACACCCGTTATCAGTGATAATGGAAACAGGAATACTGTATCGGCAAATGATTAGTTGAGGATGAATGTAGCAATCTGTTTTCTAGTAACTTGTGTGAGAGGCATGGCTTCAATCCATTTTGTAAAATACTCTGTGGCAGTGATAATGAATTTATGACCATTAGAAGAAGGAGGGTGAATCTTGCCTATGAGATCGAGTCCCCACTGACAAAAGGGCCAAGGAGACGCAAGTGGTTGAAGTTCTTGTGCTGGTGCATGTATGAGGTCTCCATGAATTTGACATTGCTTACATTTCTTGACAAAGTGATATGAGTCTTTTTCCATATTGGGCCAGTAATATCCAGTCCTGATGAGTTTCTTGGCCATGGTAGGACCACTAGCATGTGGACCACATATCCCTTCATGCACTTCCCGTAACGCAATCTGAGCTTCGTCGCTTTCTAAACATCTAAGAAGAGTGCCATCTAGACCTCGCCGGTACAGGATATCAACTAAAATGACATATCGAGAGGATTGGCGAATGAAAGTGCGACGTTGGTTATTTGATAGATTAGGAGGTAAAGTATTGTCGCGAAGGTATGTGAAAATGGAACCATATAACTGGGATTCGAGACCGACAACACATATTGTCTCAGTAGGCATGATCTCATATGAAGAGACCAAAAGGTTATCCACCAAGAACTCATAGCGGGTCTCATTTGGAGGTAAATCAATCAAGGATGCAATTGTAGCCATGGCATCTGCGGCACGATTATGTTCTCTTGGTATCTGCTCAAAGTCTATCTTTGTGAAGTGTTGTTTCAGGTCATCCACCATTTGTTTATAAGGAATTAATTTTTCATCTTTTGTTTGGTAATCATCAGTTGCTTGACGGATGACAAGTTGAGAGTCCCCAAAAACACGAAGTTCCTGGATTTTCCACTGAACTGCAATTCGTAATCCTGTTGTTAATGCCTTATATTCCGCTATATTGTTAGTGCAAGGAAATGATAAGCGGTATGATTTTGGTATAAAATCCCCTTGAGGAGTTATAAAGAGGATGCCAGCTCCTGCCCCATGTTGTGTGTATGAGCCGTCGAAGTACAGTTGCCACGGCTTTGCATGTGACATTGTCAAAATGGATTCATCTGGAAATTCAGAACTTAGAGGAACATCATCTATCATGGGAGCATCTGCTAATTGATCTGCGATGGCTTGTCCTTTTATTGCTTTTATGTCCGCATACTCGATGTCGAATTCACTCAGGATCATTACCCATCTGGCCAATCGCCCAGTAAGTGTTGCCTTATTGAAAAGGTATTTCAATGGGTCTATCCTTGCAACTAACTTAGTCTTATGAGTAAGCATGTAATGTCATAATTTCTACGAAGCTAAGACCACGGAGAGACATGCACGCTCAATTGGTGTGTAGTTTAGCTCATATCCCACCAATGTGCGACTGATATAGTATACTACTTTTTCCTTGCCCTCAGCAATTTGTTGTGCAAAGAGTGCCCCCAGTGCTATTGGAGTAGCTGATATGTATAGTAATAGAGGCTGATCTGGAACTGGTGGCATCAGAATTGGTAGATTTAGAAGATAATCTTTGAGTGTCTGGAAAGCCTGTTGACAGTTATCATCCCATTTGAATTTGATGTTTTTATGTAGTAGGTGTTGAAAAGGATTACACTTGTCTGCCAGTTGTGCTATGAATCTTCGGATGGACTGGAGTCTGCCTTGTAAGGATCGAAGTTGGCTGATATTTCTTGGTGGTTGCATTTCCAAGATGGCCTTGACTTTTGCTGGATCAGCTTCAATTCCCCTTTTGGATACAATGAATCCTAGGAGCTTCCCGGAGGTTACTCCAAAGACACATTTCTTGGGGTTTAATCTTACTTTGTATTTTTCCAACTGATCAAAGACGACTGAAAGTATGTCCAAATGTGTATTTCTGTCTATGGATTTTCCCAAGAGGTCGTCGACATAATCTTCCACGATTACGTGCATGAGATCATGAAAGATAGTAGTCATGGCTCTTTGATATGTAGCACCTGCATTCTTTAGCCCGAAAGGCATGACATTCCAGCAGAAAGTTCCCCACGGACAAGTAAATGATGTTTTGTGTTGATCCTCGGGTGCGATTCTTATTTGATTATAACCAGAGAATCCATCCATCAATGATAACATTTCATGACCTGCTGTGAGATCAACAATCAAGTCAATATTTGGTAATGGGAAGTCATCCTTTTGACAAGCTTTGTTGATGTCTCTGAAATCTGTACATATTCTAATGCTACGATCTGGTTTACTGATAGGTACCAAGTTGAAGATCCATTCGGGATAATCGATTGGGCATATGAATCCGACATCCAATAACTTCTCAAGTTCCACTTTGACTAGTAATGCCACTTGTGGATGCATTTTTCTCAATTTCTGTTTCACTGGTTTTGCCCCCGGTTTAACTGTCAGGTTATACATTACCAAGTCCGGATCCAATCCAGGCATATCAGCATATGACCAGGCAAAGTTGATTTGTCGTTCTTTGAAGAAACTTATGAATTTGGACCTTTCGGATTCTATCAATGATTGAGCTAGGAATATGTTGTGTGGAAACTCTTCTGTACCAATGTTTGTTTTGATAGTCTCCTCTACCAACATGGATGACTTTTCCTCATATGATGCTGGGAGAATGTCAAGCCTTCCATCTTCGAGTGCCTCAGAGAGGTTTTTGCCCTCAGATACGTCCTTTCTTTTTACTTTTTTGGGGTCAAACAGCGCCACAGTGTGGTTTTCGCCATAAGACCCTTGATTTGTTCTTATTTTCACATTTTTGCGACTGGAAGGTTCGACACCCTCACCAAAATATGCCACGCTATTGACTTCTATAGTGTATCCCGCTTTATGGTCTCCAGGGGGAAGATCATCCTGTATGCCAAGTTAGTCAATAAAAGCTTCATCATTTTGGAATGTATCAAACTGTGCAGGTCCTTCATGATCCCAGTCAATGAGTTGGTGGTGGACAAGGGGAAGGTCGTTAATGTCTTCAAAGTTAGGGGAGCTAAGAGTGAAGATGGAGTTATATTCGGGTATGTCAAGGTAATTATCAAGGTCATCGATGGCACTCTCCTCATCAGTCTCAATCATGAGCGAATCCAAATTATCATCACTAGTAGCGCATTCCGGGATAGGTGTTCTCATCCTATGTGATTTCAACCTAGAACCTTGAGACAAGGACTGTGTAGAATCCTCCTGGGTTGTTTCTTGACCAATTCTGAACTTGTTATAAAATTCCTCTTCTTCTGTGGGTTCATCTGGTTCTCTGAATATCTCGTTGAGCTCGTAGTCACTGGAAGACTTGTCTGAACCCCATTCCCATTCGTTAGAATTTGTGGAATAGTGATCCTCTTGTTGAATTTTGGCAGCTTTGATTTGTAAAGCTCCTTCTATCCTTTGGGTGTGGACCCTGGGAGTTAAGAAACCAAGTCCTTTCAAGCATTCCCTTTTGAAGGTCAATTCGGGTTGTAAAGGTTCAATGATGCCTTCCTTTCATAACCCCAAAGGGCTTTTTCCATCATACCCAAATTTTTGTAGAATTTTGAAGCCTTTACCATATTTCTCACATGGTAGGTTGATGTGATCTTGTGTTTCCTCTTCCTTGTCCCTAAAAAGCATTTGGTATAAATCTTCCTCTTCTAGTTCACCCCATCTTTGAAAGGTAGTAGGGTCCCATTTGAGCATCATGATGGATACTTGCTTGTTAGGATGTGGTCTTCCATATTCTTTTGGGGAACTCATGACTTGTCATAAGTACATGGTCTGATTGAAAGTATATTCCCCCATGCCTTTGTCCTGAAACTTGCCTTTAAGCTCACCTTGTTTTGAGGTCGAGGGTTTTAACGACTCAGGATCAATATATGCCGACGAAGGAACAGCCTCACGATTACTGGGAATGATGGTCTCAGTCTTTGATTTCAAGTTATTGCAGTATATGAATGGATTAGGATCACCGTTAACTGTTACTTCCACTCCATTATGCAAAAACTTAATGCATTGGTTATATGTGGATGGGACTGCCCTCATTTCATGAATCCAAGGACGTCCTAGCAATATGTTATAAGTGAGATTTAAATCCAGGACTTGACAAACCACATCCTTTGTAACTGGCCCAACTCTGAGAGGTAAGGTGACTGTGCGCTTAGATGAACGCTCTTCGTCATCATATGCCTTAATGGTGATTTGATTTGTGGAATTCACAGCTTTATCAGAATATCCCAATTGTGTAATAGTGCTTAATGTGCAAATGTTTAGACCTGCTCCTCCATCTATCAGGACTCTTTTTATTTGATGTTTGTGTATGAAGGCTTCAATATGTAATGGTGCATTATGTGGCTGACTTATGGAGGCGTCATCGGCTTCCGTGAAAGTAAGGGAGTGTGGAATGGAAAGGTATCGCACCATGGCTTGAAACTGGTCCACGTTCAGATCAATAGGAACAGCAGTATCTCTCAAGATTTTGTCAAGAATGGCTTTATGTGCGGGAGATATGCGTAATAGCTCAAGGATTGAAATGAGCGCGAGTGTCTTCCCTAACTGTTCTACAAGGTCATACTCAAGTTTGGTTGATGAAGAAGCAGTGTTTTTGGCTGGAGCACCTTGCAAAGTGAATTTACCTCGGTGGGTTGTAACATGGCATTCAGAGGTAGGTTCTGAAGAAGATCCAACACCTTTCAGAACGATCTTGGGTCTCTGGGTAGAATTACCGGGGGTTTTGTCCTTGATGATAATGGTAGAGACATAATTGTCCATCGAGATGTGATTGATAGTTGAATCATAGTTATAAGATGCTCTGGTATAGTTGGTTTGATCCTTTGTGGCTTTAGCTTTTCCTTCGTCATGTTTTGGGAATGGTTCCTTAAACATCTCATGTTCTTGATTAGACGAATGTCCCTCAATCTCAATGTCACCTCTATCAATGAGATCTTGTATGATGTTCTTCAGTCGATGGCAATTTCCTGTCTTATGACCCTTGCTCTTATGAAATTCACAATATTCATCATCATTCCACCAATTTGGTTTAACCTTTGGTTCATATGGCGGGAAATCTGGAACTGTGATTACCTTGTTTGCCACTAGCTTCTTGAAGACTGACTCAAGTGGTTCTCCCAATGGGTTGTACTTCCTTCATGATCTGGAAGTTGTTTGAGTATTCACTTGATTGTTTGTAGAACTTGATCAAAAAAAGATGAATTTGGGTCGCACTATATTGGCATCAACAACACCATCATTGACTGTGTTCTTGTTTTTATTCCAAAATCTTGGCTTGTCTTTTCCTTTAAAGTCATCTTTGTTTTCCTTGAATATCTTGATGACTCCTTGTTCAATTAGGACCTTTTCTGTTGCTAAGCCTTTTTCAATGACGTCCTTGAAGGTGGACAAACAAGATTTTCTTAGATCATAGCCAATGTCTTTGTTAACATTTTGTGTGAACATTTCTACCATTTGTTTTTGTGGAATTTCACAAGAGCATCTGCTGGCTAGATTCCTTCATCTTTGTAAAAATGATGCAAAAGACTCTCCCTCTTTTTGCTTGGTGTTACACAAAGTAGTGACTGATATATCTGTCTCTATGTTGTAGGAGAAGTGTTGAATAAATGTCTCTGCTAAGTCACCCCATGACTTAATACCAGGTGGAAGTTGGGAGAACCATTCCATAGCTTGATCACCTAGGCTTTGTGGGAATAATCTCATCAAATATGTCTCTTCTGCTGCTACCTCAATGCAAGCTGTGAAAAACTATCTTATGTGTGCCTTAGGATCCCCTTTTCCTCTATACTTATCAGATTTAGGCGTCACAAAGTGTGTAGGAAAAGGAGGCATTGGAATGCTCTTGTCAAATGGATAAGGACATATGTCTCTCATTGTGTATGTTGGCTTCGGTGTATTTATGTCCTCCATTTTCTTTTGTAAGTCCCTGATTTGTTGCTCCAAATTGCTCTTAGGTGGAGATCGACTTCTTGGACCATACCCCATGCTTTAGGCACCAATAGGAGGAGGAGCATGTTGCATATATGGATGATATTGATCATACACATGCTCATATGGAGGAGGTCTATAGCGATGTTGCGTATATGGACCACTTGATATAGATTCATGTTGAGGAACACCATATCTATTTTGTGCATGTATACCATACTCTACAGGCATTTCATGTTCTAATGTGTTGCCCCCAAATTTGACATGAGGTTTCCTTGTGTCCAAATTTTGAGCATGCCTTTGAATATCCAATTGCTTTGGTGGTTGATCCTTAGCATTAGTATGTGATTGAGCATATCTGTCTACATAAGACTTCCATAATGGTCTACGAAGGTGAGTTTCATATGCTTGACCATGTGTATGTGGGACCTCTAGTTTTTGAAGCAAAGCTGATGGTGATTCAGGTACCATATGTGGTCCTCTATTTCCTCCACTACTAGGTCGCCTTTGATCCATGTTGGAGTGAGGTTGTTGCAAAGGTCGATTTTCCATTATTTGAGACATGTCAAAATCATGAGGTATCTTGGCTCCACTTTGTGCCATCATTTGTAAGAAGTATTGTCTATCCCTCCTCATTATTTCCTCAACCAATCAATTGAAATGGGGATTCATAATGGATTCTTCCACATCTGCTGAATGTCTGAAAAGTTGTCCATATTGTCATTGTGTGTAGCATTGTTGTTTATCATGTCCATGTTCTCAACATTTGGAATGTTTCTATAGGCATCCATGTCAGGTAATGTAGTATGATCAGAATTGAAAAAGATATCATTGTCATACTCATAAGAACTCATGTTTGCAGACTCTTGAGCCTCTTTAGTTTCTCTCCTAGATTTTTGAAGACGGGTTTCAACCATGAACTAGGTATTGACCAAAATGTGTGAGACTAGATGAAAATGGAAAAAGTATGGAAGACCAAGAGTTGGATGGAATGTAAATGAATCTAAAGTGTACTTGCAATGTCCAAAGTGTAAGACCATGTATGTAGTAGAGTAGGTGTGACTTCCAAAGAGAGGATAGTTTCTCTTGATGAGGTAAGTTGACCTTGACTCTAAGTAAGACCAAATGAGACCCAAAGGTAAGAAACCTTGATGAGGGACCACTTAGAAAAGTGTTGTTGTATGTAGTGTGTTGACAAACTATGATGAGGACAAGCAAGTGACCTTTTGACTCAAGTTTAGACAATTGTGAATGTAAAGTGAGATGTGAAGCAATGATGGACTTTGTGAGAACCAAGGACAGGTTGAATGCTAAATGAAACCCTGGAGAAATGACCTAGGAAGCTCAAGAATTCCGAAACTGACTGTGTTTGTTTGCTGGACTGTAACAGTTTTTTTTTTCAATTCTGGACATAGACGCGCCTGTATACTTCACAGACGCGGTTTCCCGACACAGACGCTTCTCTGTTTAACACAGACGCATTTCTGATATTTTTTTGCAAAGTGTAATGTTTACTGTTGGAACACAGACGCGATTCTGCCCTTCACAGACGCTATTATGCCTAACACAGACGCGTTTCTACAAATTTTGTGCAATTTTTCCAATCTGTGAAGTTGTTTTGTTGTGACCAAATCTGACTGTTTGACTGTTTTTCATGACAAGAGGACACAATGTTGATGAGGACTCAATGTTTGCAAGTGTTTAGACTCAAAATGACTCCAAGAAAAATGTGTTGTTTGATGTAAAAATGTTTTGCATACACTTGAAGACACAAAAGACACAATGTTTTGCTGTTTGGTCTTGAATGTTTTGAATGTTTAACATAAGTCAAGCACAATTCTTATGGTTGGCCAAGACAATAGTTGTTGATCCCACATGGGGTTTTACCCCCGAGGCTATGCTATTCAGAGCGGATACTTAGATGCTTGACCTCACTGGCTCCACCCTCGGCACTCACTTCTCGGGTCAGCCAAGCATCAGTCCCCACGAAAACTCCCCGTGGCGAACTTTGTATCTCTACTAAGAACTGTATGTGTGTGGGCCGCTACCAGAGGTCCGACCTCCTGCCCCAACATCTAGAAGGATTTGGGCTTCTAAATCAAAAAGGTGCTAGTAAGGGCATCCGCTCGTGTGGCCATACATGCAGCACTTTTAGCTCTGTAAATACAGAAGGCTCCCAGCCGGTAGGGGTTACGCCCTACAACTGATCAAATAAATTTGATCAAACGGGTTTATGGGGAGACATAGTGTCGGTATGAACTAATCAGCACACGTTATTCATAGTTTTCACCATGAATACAGTTATTTATAGTGGTTTGGAAGAAGATGGCTTTTCTTTTGCTACCACTTGGGTCGTTCTCTTCTCACTAGTAGTCCTAATGACCACACGGGAAGACAGGCCCTCTAAAGATTAAACAAAAGGAGCCTATTGCTCAAGACACAAAAGACAGTGATTCAATTTTAGTGCACCAATTGAAGTGTTTGCTAGTCTATGAAAACAAGGCACACAATAAAAATCCAAAACCCTTGCCAAGGACCTGCAACAAAGATTTGTTAGTAGTTTGGATTGTTTCAAATAATCACCCCTTCCTGCAAGCACACAAGTTAGGTAAATTTTAAACCCAAAAGACTTTGTGAAAATAGGGGCCTTCAACCAAACGATTTAGCCTTCAAGACAAGCTGCACCAATTTTGTTAGCTAGATCTGAAAATGTTAGCTCAAAATAAACCAGATCTGAAACCCTAAATGCAAAAATCCAAAAACTGAATCAAAAAAAAAAAAATCCAAAATTTTGAATTGGTGAACACAGACGCGGTTACCCTCAATGCAGACGCGCCTAGGTGACACAGACACGGTTCTGTGAGACATAGATGCGACTACAGAACTCAGACGCGCTTCCTGGACACAGACGCCACCAAAAACATCACAGACGCAACTTTAGAACACAAACGCGCTTTCCTGGAACCTGCAAAATAAAATATTGCCAATAACACAGACGCGATTCCAGAGGTCGCAGATGCGCCAGAAAATCAAAAACGCGATCCGAAAGTACGCAGACGCGGAAATATCAAAATGTTGCCGAAAACGTCAGATCTGCAACTTCAAAATACAAAATCTGCAACAAGATGTTAAATGCAAAAAGGGACAAGAGTCCCACCGGGCGTGCCAAAATGTATATGGTGAAAATGGATAACAATAATAACGATATTGAAAGGCTAAATGAATTCAACCACAAAACCCTAGCCTAACAACTACAAAGATCCACCATAACATATGAAGATTACCTAAGACAATGCAAATCAAATGAAACCACAAAGATTATACCATCACATGTCCAATAGGGTTTGGATCTCCATTCTTCCTATCTCCATTGATCTTGCTTGATATATTTGCTCTCAGATTTTATATGCACAAGAGCTCAACAAAGAACGGAATGTGGTTGCAAGTAGGATCGTAGTGTAGTCAAGTCCTTGAGATTTTTCATTAGCTCATTAGGGTTTGATAATGAAGAAAGCATCTCCTTATATAGAAGACACTATATGAAATGGAGGGATAAGATTGAGAGGTGTAAAAGGAGGTCGGCTATGATTAGAGGGTAGGTAAAATAAATAATAAAATAATGAAAGGGGTAGGTAGTGTATAAGTTAAGAGATGAATGACATGTGTCATAGGTAGAAAAGGTTAATGAATTAATTAAATAAATAAAGATTTATTTAATTAATAGAAGAAGTGGGATAATTAAATAAATAAAATATTTATTTAATTTAAGAAAATGATAATTTAAATAAATAAATGTATTTATTTAAATGAGAAATAAGGCTAGAAGAGGATAAATGAATTAATTAAATAAATAAAGATTTATTTAATTAATAGAAGAATTAAGCTTAGATAATTAAATAAATAAATATTTATTTAATTAGATTGGACAATTTTGGGTGTCTACATGTAGTACCAAAGTCGAAGAAATATCAAGATGTGGGCTGAATTTATCGCAACTGGCCATTTGACCTTAGGGATGCAAAGTGTTTGAAGTGTTTTTGTTTTAGTCAAATACCAAAGTACAAATTGAGCCGACTTCAGGCTTTGGAAAGAAAAAACACCTAAAATACACTTAAAGAAAAGGGTCATAAAAAGTCCAAGGATTGGGTTGATCTAGACCCATACTCATTTGTGCCTTTGAGGCAACATTCTTGTGTTTGTGTTCTTGCTTTGTTTTCTTGTCAAAGAAACATCATAAAATCAAAAAATCAAAACAAGTATTCATCCAACCAAACATTTTTTCAAAACAACCAAAAAAATCAAAAACAAAGAAAAGTATCAAACGTTATGACCATTCTTCACATCTTGAGAAAAAAGAATCTTCATCAACACAGCAACTTGAAGAAAAGACCATTGAGCTCAAAGGCTTTGATCAAAAGGAGGAAATTCTTTTATCTAAATAGACAAATCTTTGTCTCTCATAGAGTTTTTCTACGTCACATGCGTCTCTACCTTCAAGGCAAATCAAACAAATTTGATTCAGAGTCATTAAACCGCAAAGCTTTTATGCAATATAGAGCTTTGAGTTGTCACAAAAACCAAGGAGGCAATATCAATCCCAACTTCTTCCCAGACATTTGTATCACTTACAACGTAGCTCAAGAAATGCCACCAACGCCCGAAAGGGAAGAGGTAGAATTTGTTCCATTTGTGACACAAAGCTTTTATTGAAGTTAAAACATTTCATCCATTATCTCATTCACACATCATCTCATTCATTTTTAAATCTCAAAACATTAAAGAGGTTCTTGTCCTAAGTTCTCTTTTGGATATTGCTTGAATCAAACACAAAACATCACTTTTAGATTGTTTCTACATCTAGGATAAGCTCATCTTAAGAGACATATCTACGCAGGTTAAAACTAGTTTATGAGTGAATCCTCTCATTACTAGGTAGTTAAGTCTATAACACATATTAGATTTCTCTAAACCTTATCACAACAAACCTTATCAAAAACAACAAGCAATTCAAAGAAAGAATTTCGGTCACATCTACCTTTAAGTGCTAGAGATCCACATGCAAAACAATTCACCAACCATCAATCTTTCATTTCATCAACAACTCATCATCATTTTCACCCAACTTCAACAAAAACTCATAAACAAAATGGCTCATACCCGATCACAGTCAAGGCAACAAGAAATAGAAATTGAAGAAGAGGAGGAGGAAAATATCAATGAATTTCAAGAAGTACTTGGAGGAAATGTTAATGACGAAAACCCAAGTACTCCTACTCCTACAACAATAGAAGGGGCTCACCACAACCCTCTCTTTAATAGACTTTTTGACGAGATACATGCTCACTTTTTAAAGCTTCCTCAAGAAGGAGCCAAACTCCCCTTTGACTTTGATCTTGCACAACTAAGACAAGCATTAGAATGACAAAGTCGCCATGAAGAAGAAAGAGGTAGAGATCCCATCAGATATAACATTCCTCGAGGCAACCCACCTCCTCCTCCTCTGAATGACATAGAGATGTTGCGGCAACAAGTGGAAAATCTCGCCCAACAACTTCGTAGTGGCATAAAGACTAATCAATTTTCACTCAATGACATTTGTCCCTATCCCTTTGATAGGAATCTTTATATGCCACCTTTTCCACGAGGGTTCGAAACACCCAAGTTCGAAAAGTATAGAGGAAAAGGAGATCCTCGCGATCATGTTAGAGAATTCCATTCAGCTTGCCTCAAAGTGGCATACGAAGATATGTACCTCATGCACCTTTTTCCCTAAAGCTTGGGAGGAACAACCACATCGTGGTTTTCCCGACTACCAGGTGGCATTAGGACCTTTGAAGAGCTAGTTCAGAAGTTCTTGGCACATTACTCTCATAACATTGAACGTGATATCACCATGGCTGATCTATGTAACACTAAATAAAAACCAAGTGAACTATTCTCAGTCTTCCTGCAACGATGGCGTTAAATGTCTAGCACACGTTCTCTTCAGTTTCCTGAACAAGAACTAGTGGAAATATTTATTTCCAACTTAAAAGAAGAAATGGAGTTTCACCTGGACGTCAAAGACACAGACTCTTTCAATGACATGATCACCAAAGGCTTAAAATGTGAGTGGGCTCTTATCAAGAAAGGACTTATCAAAAACTATAATGAACCAAAGGATGGTCCTCGCTCACGCTTCAATAGTGACAAACCAAGCTTTTGGAACAAAAACAAAAATGTTGTCAACGACGGGGTTGTGGATGCAAGAACTATCAAAAGTGCACAACCTGTAGTTCAATTTGTAGGATAGAATCCCCCACCTCAGACTAACACAGTTGCTCCTCCAAATCAACACTGCAATACATCTCACAATGAACCCAAACCTCGTCAACAAAAACAAAAGCACATATACACTCCCTTAGGGGAACCCATCGAAACAGTATTACGACAACTGATTTCTCAAAATCTAGTAACTCTACCCAAAACATCAAACTATGAACCTCAAGTCAAACCTGCATGGTGGAGGGATACTAAACATTGTGATTTCCATCAAGGGAGAGGACACAAGACAAGCAATTGTCACAGATTGAAAGATCTTATTCAGGATCTTATTGATCGAGGTGAAATCGAAATCGAAGGACATGACCCAAAAACAACAAACAATGATCATCTGATGTTCAAAAGTCCACTTCCATCACAAGATCAACGGGGTCCTTCCACTTCCAGGAGAGGCACTAATACCACTGATTATATGCAAGCCACGTATAATTATACTATAAATTACTTGTACGATGCCAGTGAACAAATTGCAACTATAACCATCAAAAATCCCAGCTCCACTTGCAATGTTGTTACACATCACAACAAGATTACTATAAAGGTAGCTCCACAAGGCACCCCATCTATCCCAAAGCAGTACAATCTTGTGGAACAGTTAGACAAAACACCCGCATTGATATCTATCCTAAAGCTATTGTGCCTATCTCCATCCCATAAAAAAATCTTGGATCCAGCTCTCCAAGAGGTGTCAGTCCCTACAAACCTAAATACAGATCAATTCCAAGCCATGGTTGGAAGTCTAAAGTCATCACCTTGTCTCACTTTTTCTGAAAGTTGCAACTCTTCCTTCTTGCAATCTCATAACGCTTCACTACACATTGAAGGATTTATCAACCAGCATAGGATCAAGCGAGTCTTGATCGATAATGGAGCCAGCCTAAATATTTGTACACTGCAATTGGTCACCACTTTGGGATATGCAATAGAATCAGTGGATCCTCGCAAGAAGATCACAATCAAAGCTTATGATGATGCAGAGCATTCATCCAAAGGATTTGTGGTACTACCTATCCAAATGGGCCCTGTGGTGAAGCATATCATCTGTCAAGTTCTGGACCTTTATCTGCCATACAATCTATTGTTAGGAAGACCTTGGATACACGTCATGCAAGCTGTTCCATCCACTTACCATCAATGTATCAAGTTCCCACATAATAGTGTAGAGATCACAATCCTGGGTGATGCAAACCCCTTTGCATATTGTCATAATAGTAGTCATCAACCAGAGATTACCGTTCCTAATAATAGAGAAGCCATCTCCTCTACATCATACATAAGTCCAACCTCTCTTGCCAGTTCAAACACCACTATACCCAAGCAAGAAAAGCTTAAGATGAAAATAGCAGAGGAAGGTCCTAGGGAATACAATTTGAGTCAACTCTTTTGTGTGGGACAAATGCCCACTTCTCCTAGAACACATGGAAAACCTCAGCAGTTACTTCAAACACCACTGATCACACCAGCATGAACTTTGACACCTTTCATCCTTGGGAAGAGTCAAGAAGAAGAAACTAGAGATGAGGACTTAGCGGAATGGATCTACAAAGATCCCATCACCACCGATATACCATAAGCTACACTTCCCACGAATCAGTATGGCAAAAGCCTCCTCATTATGCAAAGAATGGGTTACGATGGTCAGAGTGCTTTGGGACCTTGCAAACAAGGAAGACATGAACCACTACAGCCAGAATTAAAGCCCAAGGATAATGCAGGCCTAGGCTTTCAAAAGGAGATATTTCCTAAGCTCAGATTCAAAGGAAAACCCAGCAAACCACTATATCGGCCTATTGCAAAGAGAACACCTTTTATTATCAAAGCAGCATCAAACACTATCGCAACTGCCCCACCGAGGCTCAAAATCCCAACACAACCATCTACAACGCCAATCATCCCACCAATCAAACCAGTGATCCCATCAGCAGCAGCAATAACATCAATAGAAACATTAGCAACAACAACTATATCAGAACCCACAGTAGCATCTACAACACCAGCGGTTCCAGCAGAAGCAACAAAGTCAACACTACCGATACTCCCTGTATCGGATTCATTGATCCCCATCATCCTTCTTGCAGCACCGATCATTTCATCTACAAAGGTACATCAACCGATCACACCTGCAGTGTTTAACTCAAAGGACATCCCAGTATGGTATAGTAATCGGATATTGGAAAGTGATTCAGAGACCGACTCACATGAATGGGAATTTGATTCCATCTAGCTTAATACTTCAGATGAGGAAGACACATCACTACCTCCACCTCGCAAAGACATCCCTATTTACGGAGAAGCACAAATAAAGACCTCTTGGGTTCCTGAGCTGGAAACATCTTCCACAGACCCTACGTCACATCCTACGCCTGATTCTGATAGGGAGAGTACCATCAACGACCTTTACAATAATGTCTTAACCATCATCGAGTTAGACCTTGTACATTCGAAGTAGGTGATCTTGTTCTTCGAGAAAATCCTCATAACCAACCCAACTGAGAACATCAAGGAAAGTTTGAATCAAATTGGCTGGGTCCATATGTTGTCACTGTTGTATTTGGGTCTGGGGCATATCAGTTGGCTACTTTAGAAGGGGAACCACTAGTAGATCCGATCAACAGCATGCACCTCAAATAGTTTTATACATAAGTTGTATAGAGCATCAGCCTCCCATATATACTGGCAAAAATACCAAAAACATCCAGATAAATGACCTGAGAAAATACAAAAACATCAAAATAGTAATGAAAAACCATGCATCCAAATGGTGAACAAACCACTCTGGTGGCACCTTGGGTAAGTACGGTGGTGAAAACCTGGCAAACAAGCGCCACTCGTAACAGCTATGGCTCCATTGTCTTTCAGACTTGTTGCGATCACATTCATTACATACACACATCCATCCACCCAAACCATGGCTTGTTATAAATCTGCAACTGAGATAGTGCTCCATGCGTCTTGCATCCCGCTTTTTCATAGTCATGTCTAAACTGGGGGCAGTGCCCTTAAATCTAGTTTGATGGAGGTGGATTATACATTATTCTTATGATTCGTTGGGTTCGTCATTCAAAACTATCTCACAAAATCCAAAAACATTCAAAATATGTCACAAAATCTAAAAACATCAGAAAACATCAAAAATCAAACAAAAACATGGCAACACATTGTACATACTCATCCAAGCAGATACCCAACAAGCATTGAAAAATACTCGCATGATGATCACTTCTCCAAATTGACCAAACAATCAACATCAACACTCAAAACTGTCTTCAACAAGGATGCATCCTTCCTTACCAAAAACAAAGACAAAATGACATTTTCTTTGACAAGAAAATTATGTGTTAAGCTATCAAATACTTATTTGATTTGTGAGTAATTCATTCATTTATATATAGCAGGTTCCTATGCTACTCTAGGATATCCGCAAGTGATTAAGAGTAGCCAAGATGGTTCCTGCGGCATTGTTTGTGTATCTTCGGTGCTTTATTCCGATGAAGTTCTGGGGCATGTCCTAATGGTGTCTACGTGGGAAGTTCACTAAGCTACATGATCTTATGCAAAATGCAGTCATAGATCACTATGGCTTGCTGACTACAGCGTATACCTCGACCATATGAGCATGAACCATTACCAAGGATCCATATTCTTTATTCTTTATATATATATATTGTTTTGATTGCAAGATCAATGCTCCTTCTTTGGTTCCTCCTCATCCAATTTGGATAAAGGTTTTTGTCTCTTATTAAGGTGTGAACTTGTTTTAGGATATGACCAACCCAAGATCAAGGAGGATGATCCAGGTCATGCATGAACAGAGATGATCCTTGTCTGTTCCACAAGGAATACTTTGGTCAACTTGACCCATTATATAAAGTTGTTTGTATTAACTTGCTATATCAAATCCATGTAAGAAATACTCTGGTCATCTTGAATCATTATGTCAAGATGCTTGTATTTTCTTACAACATTTTAAAGCTCGATGATGAAAAATAAAGCACTATGGATCGTCATTTCACCTCATTTGTTTATATGTTGCATTCTGTTGCATATCGCCCATCCATTCACTCATTCATATGTATGATTTGTATGCAAATGTGAACAAAGTTAAAATGCGCAGTTCTGTGACAATTCAGCTAGTCTTGGATACAATCACGACCGAGTACGCTGATACATCATCAATGCATCAGGCAAAACCTCAAATACCTTGCATTCATCATGATCATCTCATCATCATTACATTTAGTTGCATTTTGCATCAAGTACATTTCATATCATTTTAGTTGTTTAAAAATGCATATAGTTCATTATCATTTATTAAACATTAGTCTTCTTATATCATCTCATCATTGCATAATGTTTAGATTCATACATATAAACCATTTGCCCTTGATTGTATTAGCCATTTACTATGCATTCATTTAGTGTCAGCTATCCATTATCATATTATCATCCTTTATTATCCTTTATCATTGCATACATTCATTTATCTCTTCATTAGTTAAAAAGTGCATTCATTCATCCATTATTAAGTGTCTTATTAGGTTCATTTTAGGATTCATTTAAAATTGCATTCATTATCCCTTTTTAATTGCATTAAGGTATAGTTATTAACCATAAGTTGCATTATCATCACATTATCATTTTTACTTAATCATATTTAGGACATTTAGAAACATAAAACCATTTGTCTCCAAACATTGGTTCATACCATTTTATATATCCATTATACGTATGCATTCATTTAGACATCATCATATAAACATTTGTACTTTACATTTGTTTATCCATATTTCATTCATCTAAAAACATCTAGATACATTTACACACATAGAATCATTCATTCAAAACATTGCAATAACATCATTGCATATCATTATCTCATCATTATATCAAACATGAAGCACAAAAATCTTGTTCATAAATCATCATAAGCATACATCATCATCATGGCATTACATACATAAAGCATTACATCAAACAAAACATGTACACATGTATAAACCTGCATTCATATGTCAGTATCCAACATCATAAATCATCATAAAAACATACATATAGGAATCATCTCATAAATGCATACATATACATGTATCCATCTAAGCATAAACTCATAAAATCACCATCCTGCATAGCATCCATACATAACAAAATGCATATCATCAAAATATGGGATCTCCTCATATATCATCTCATGTATCCGAGTACAATGAAGTCTACAAAATCGGCTATCAAGAGCCATCCAAGACATAGTCCAAAATAACAATATAAATACATATATGCAAAAATGCTCTCTTAGATGCCACTCTGACCAGATACTGCACCACCATCGCCACCTTCTCCACCACTAGTCCTCGCACCATCCGATCTATTTCTCCATGGAGGCCCCATCAAACCCCCACTAGCTCCTGCACCCCCTGACCTATCTCTCCGTAGTGGACCCATCACTCCCCCACTGCTCTGCATCCTCCAAGATCGCTCTGATCTGGCCTGTCGCATCTATGAATAGTTCAGTGCTCGCTGACTAGCTGGCACCACCTGCACATATAGACCACGCCAATAATCAACCTCTCCACCTGCTCTCCGTACCTCCCTTGCAAATGCCTCCACAGACGACCCCTGTCCCTGTACTCCCTCCAAAACCCTCACTCTCATGCAACTGGACCACCCTGTCAACGGCTTGATCTCTCTCCCGTAACACTACAATCAGCTCTGACTCTCGTGCAAATAGCTGCACATCTCTCGCTGCAACCTCTGCCTCCAAATCCTCCACCTGTGTCTCGGCTGCTGTTAGTCGAGTATGCAAATGTGCTAGCATATGCTCCCAAGGATCACCACCCCCTGTCGCTCCCTCCCCTGTCTCCATAGGTGCCTCTCCAGTGGCTCCCTCCCCTCTATCCATCAGTATCTCCCTCTCCATACCTCGGCCACCTAATCTGACTCCGCCCGACACCAATGGTCCCTATGATATCAGCAGTGGCAATCTGCCTCTCCCTCTCCGTTGGACCCGACCACCTAAGCCACCACCTCCACCATCTCCTCCTCCTCCGTCACCACCATCCCCCCTCCCTCATCCACCTATCATCGATCCTCGACCTCCTCCCCTCCTCCATCTTCATCCCCTCTCCTCCTCAAAATCAGGAATAGGCTCTGTTGGATCTGATATCCGCAAAATCGGATGAGCCGCCCTATACTGTGTATACTCATCTGACACCCCAGCATCCACCACCCTCGGTCGTATATCCCATGGCCTCGCCTGAAGCATCTGGAACTCCGCTAATGCCTGATCATATTGAAGTACTGGCCCTCATGCATATCTCTCTCGGACCACTCTGGCGTACTCTCCTGATCCCCTAGGTAATCCCTGTTGCTGTCCAAACTGCCTCATCACTCTACCAGGCACCTATCTCTCTACATCGTAGGATGTCCTCCCAATGAAGAATCGAGTCATAAATACATACGGCAAGGCCTCCGCATCATCCTCCCAAGGCTCACACTCCAGATAGGGTCTCCAAATCACTGCATCAAGATCATCCAATGCCCGCCGCCACCACTCTAACTTCCCCAAGTGAGGCTAACTCATCATGTCAATGTACATGAACATATAGGGCTGATCAACTGCCCGAAATCTCAGAGTCATTGTTCGCATCATCGGTAAGTGCTCCCACGCCCAAATGTGCAGTAGCGTCACTCCCACTGCCAAAGAGCCTCTCCCACGGTACGCTACCTCATGCAGCTCTTGATACATGTGCGCTAACACGCACGGTCCCCAGGCAAATCGGGTCCCCTCCGTCATCATCTTCTCTATAACATGTCCCCATCCAATGGCCAGACCATGCGAGTGCCTATTAGGACACAGTAGCCCTCCCACGATCCCAGACAAAACTGCGGGCAATGGCTCGTACAACATTGTGATCTCCTCCCAGGCTATGGAGCCGTCATCAATGAACACGTCCTCATCAAAGAATCGCTACACCGCTAGAGTCCCCCAGGATCTATCATAAGTGACTAACTCGCCCCAAATGGGAATATGTAGGATGCGCCATACATCCTCCAATGTCACTGTCATCTCCCCCTGTGCTAGGTGAAACGTGCGCGTCTCACTGTGCCAGCGCTCTGTCAAGGCTGTAATCAAACCGTGATTCATCCGAATCATGGGCATATACATCACATCATACAGCCGAGTCGCTGCAATGCAATCAATCTCGGCTTCTGTCAGCCGATCTCGTAACCCCTATGTCACTGGATGTCTCTCGTGTAACTATAACACGCGTAGATCCTCCTACACACAGGTATCAATCAATCATCATCAGTTGTTTTGTTTTCAAACTTTCTTAAAAGTTTAAACCTAGACTATCAACAGATACTTTGATCAAGTATCTTCGAGTCTCAACAGGTAAGCAATCATGGCACACCTAGACTTCAACAGGCATTTATCCTAATGACCTAAGTCTCATCAGGGCTGCTATGGTTCAAAACAACTCTCACTTTCACATCCCTATTCATCCATCATTGGCATCAGGAGATTTTTGTTCACACAAACCGGGGCATCTATTTTCCACAAAATTAGCGCTACTTCCTAAACAATAGCGTTATTTCCTAATCAATAGCGCTAAACCCCTAACAAAAGCACTTAATCAACCCTACAAAAGCGTTCAAATTGCAAAAGTGCTACAAGACCTATGCAATAGCGCTGCTTAAAGACAAAAGTGTTCAATTGACCCCTCAATAGCGTTAAACAAACAATAGCGCTCAAACATACCTACAATAGCGCTCATCTTTACAATAGCGCTCATCTTGACAAAAGCGCTCAAACAACAGCCCAATAACGTCATTGTGGTACAAAAGCGCTAGTTAATTGGACAAAAGCACCAAAACATAGTTTCAGCGCTATTGTCCTAACTCAACTTGGACTCAGCAAAAAACATGACAAAAATGCGTAAAATTCAAAATTTCAAATTTACGTATCGTTGGTCCGTAGTCGTCTGGCCGATGGAATCGACGGACTGGCTCGAAACGGTGCTCTGCAATGGGTACCGACATCCTGACTGCTGCTCGCTCCTCCAAAACGTCATTATCAGAGCTCTGGTTTCACACTAGTCGCAGTAACAAATGATCCTGTTTTCACCCCTTTCTCGCCATATAAACCCTTCGCCATCACTGTAACTTTCCCCCGCTCACCGCTGTGGTCCCCGTAAAATTCCCGAGCCTCCCATTTCTCTATTTTACCTCTGATTTCTTCTATTTTTCACCCGCGTTGCTAACTTCTTCTCTTCTACCACCCTGCCAATTTTCATTCTTTTTTGAGAAATCGCATGATTTTTTCAAAAAAATTCGACCCATCTGTCGAGGGGGCATACCACCCATTAAATTAACATTTTATGGAGCATTTCTTCACACCTATTTTTCTTTCTTTGAAACGATGCGATAAACTGTATCATCTCAAAGAGGGGCAAATGTAGTCACATAAATCTGTCCATTTTAATTAAATAAATATTTGCTATTTATTTGATTAAAAATCCACTAGCCATCAATTAATTAAATTGACATTTAATTAATTCATCTTCAAACATTCTCCTATTAATTAAATAAATTATTCAATTTATTCTAATTAATTCATTATACCAAATTCACAATCAATTAAATGAATAAATCATATTTATTTCATTTAATCCCTTTTTTCCTCTTTTAAATAAATTAAATCAAACATTTATTTAAATCATTTATCACCCCCCCACTTGCATTTTCCTACAAAAGCAACTTGCACACATTTATTGAAATAAATTAAATTATTTTAAATAAAAATCCTATTTTCCCTCACCCACCAAATCCATTTGCAAACCTAACCCCCTTCTAGATTCTTCTAACCCCTTCCTAATTAGCCTAATCCATCCCCTAATTATTGTCACATTCCTAAGCAACTTGGAGTCACTTCTCAAAGACTTCAAAGTCTTTGAAAAGCATTTAATGTTTTGTGTGTTCAACAATTTAACTTCCAAAGTCTTCCAAAACCACTAATGGCTCTTACATGACCATTAATGACTCTTAATAACCATTTATGGTTATTTCAATTTGCACTCATGGGTCTCCTCAAGCATTTATTGCTTTGACCATGGTTATCCTTTTTGCCTTTGCACAAGAGTATATCCATTGGATAAAAGCTTTATTCTTTGAATAAAGAATTTATTCACTCAACCCAACCTTGACCCTAACCCCCAAGTTAACTCTCAGGTCATGTCAAGCATTCAATGCTTATTCCCTCTCCTCTCAACCTATCTCACATTGACACTTGTCATCCTGGGATTGGGTTGAAAGCCCTCACATGGATTGAATATCATTCAATCCTGACCCTTGTTGAGATTACTCAATCTCAACCATCCATTGCTCCATTTTTCCTATAAATAGAGCCCATTTCTTCATAATCCAGATCCTGAAAACTTGTATGCATTTAATCTATAGTGAATTTTAGAGAGCATTTTAGCATAATAAATTCATATAATTGTCATTTTGGTTTAAAACAAATCATCTTAGTATCTATAGCATCTAGTATTAGCTTTTCATTCATATTTAGAGCAAATACTTTAATCTTGAATCTCCATAAGCATCCATAGTGCAAAAAGCTGCTGAGAGCTACACTATTTTGGAACTTGGAGAGGAGAGGAACAAGGAAGGAGAAACTACCAGCATGGTAGAGAACATTTGGAGGAGCTTAGTTGCTTTTTGTAGATTCCTTAAGCTTTCTTTTTGCTTAGTAGTGTCTTTATTGATATGCTTGCTTAGAATAGTTTTTAATTTATGATTTTCTAACATCTAACAATCGACTCTTTTTGTTTCTTGTTCGGTGTTTGTTTATCCTAACATTGTCCTTTTTGCAGAGCATCAACTACATAACATTTCATTAATGCAATCTTCATGCAAATGGCAACAATCTCCCCCTTTGGGATTGATGGCAATACAAATATCAATATCATTGATTGTTGTGATTGTGAATAGGAATCCTGGTTTACATTTTACCATGTACTCTCCTTGTCTGCAGCTTGTCACTGGTTCTTCTCCTTGTCACTGGATCTTCTCCCATAATCACATAGTTCTTCTCCCCCTTGACAATATCCCAAATTGAAAGTAAAACATGCAATGTAAAACTTCATTGTTAAGCATCAACAACCTGCAACTTGATGCTCCCCCTGTGGAATAACTCCACTTCTACACCAATCCTGCTGTAAAATTCTGCAAGTAGCTCCGGGACTAATGTAATCTACATTATGCTCAAGTTACCTCATGAAGGGGTACAACCCCTAGCTGACTTCTAAGATACTCAAAAGTAGTCTTACGCAGAGGTTTAGTAAAGATATATGCAATTTGCTCCTTGGTAGAAACATGCTCCAAGATCACATCTTTACTCTGCACTTTTTGCCTCAAGAAATGATACTTCAATTCAATATGCTTGGTTTGTGCGTGCAAGACATGGTTCTTTGAAATATTTATGGCACTGGTATCGTCACATAAGATCTTTATAGGTTCTGTAAACTTCATCTTGAAACCTTCTAAAATGTGCCTCATCCAGATAGCTTGGGTACCTCATCAGGCTTTGTTGTCGAGACCCAAATTTCCCTTCATCATGTAGTTGCATTTTGCTTCATGCATTTAGTTTTTTAGCTACTCCCTAAGTTCATCTTAAGGGGGGTGTTAGAGTTATCATATATTAGCTAATAATTATTTATTTAATTATTAATCTATTATCCTCTACACTTAAGCTAAACTTAGGCATTTAATAATATTGTAGGTATTTAATAATTATTCCAATTATTAAATACACTTTATCCCTTTAGGGTTTCTTTAGGGTTGCATATTCTCCTTTTATAAGGATTGTATTGTACTTTTTTATATTAATTCCCTCTCTGAATGATAATCTTTTTCTTCGGAGCCATTATTATTTTTTGCTTCCATTCTTCTCTTGTGACGAGTATTTTGCTTGCAAGGGTTCTTGGGATCTCTAAAGTTGTATTTCTCAACTTCTTCACGCCCTTTGAAAAAACCAAAGTTATTCTTCTTTGTATAATTGTGAATCTCTCAAGGATAAAGCATCCTTACAAGAAATCAACCTAATTCTACATTATCAAGTTTGCACTTGTTTCTACAAATTTGTATAGAGTTTGAAACACAATTTCATTTACAAAGGTGTTCCCTTGACCTCCTACCTTACTCAATTTTTCAAGAAAAACTATATTTCTTCTTATAAGATGAGTAGTTTGGTGTGATAGTCCTTCACTTTTGCTTCCTTCAATGATCCATGTAAAGATAAAATGAACAAGATAACATGGTCCAAGGAAAAATATTGAAATATGGTTGTTTTTTATATTAAAAGTGACAAAAGAAGGGTGTTGACCCTATACAACGATAGATCAAAAAGACCACAAACAACTAGTTAAGAACGAACCTTTGAAAACAAAGGTCAAAACAAACCAATTACAACACACTAACAAAACAGCTAGTAACCCACATCAAAGGTGGGTAGAAAAATCACCCACAACCTAGGGAGGAGTTTGGGGAGAGGAGGAAGAATGATCTTTCCTCTATCAATAAACAATGGTCCAAGAAATACTATCATTTGGAACACCATCACAAGGGGGCCCAAGAGGGGGGAACCCCATAGTGAGACTATCAACACCAGGAGCAGAAAGTTGACCAGGCAACAAAACCTCCACTGAAGGATGGAATAGAACATGAGCAACAAACGAAGAAGGTTTCATGAGTTCAGAGGGGGCCACACCAATAGCAAGAGGTGGAGGAGGATTCATGGGGCCTTAAGAGGCCACATCAGTAGCATGAGGCAAACCATCATCCTCGGAGGAAGCATCAATTGCATGTGAAGAGTCAATAGAGGAATATTGAAATATAGTTGTTTGTTTCAACAAAACCTAATGTTTCAACTTGAAGTTTGACTTAACAAATAGAATATATGATTACAATATGACATGTACAAGAGTAGTCGACCCCCTTAAAAAAAATCCATACTTAAAAATCAAACCCGCAAAACCTGAACCTAAATTGATAACGTGGGAAACAACATTTATCTATTGTTCACATTAACAAACTCTTTCTTATGAAAAATAACTATGGCGAGAATGTTCTTTGGGTATTCAAAAAGTTCAAATTTTTTAAATGTGTTTCTTGTTTACATATGGTTGTAGAATAGCACAATAATGACTAAAGTACAACCTTTAGTTTGATGTACATTGGGGATTACTTAAGTTTTGAAACATTTAGTAAAGTCGCTAAATTATATTAGTGTTTCTTGTGTCAATTTACACACTACATTTTAAGAATCCTTCTAGAAATCAACTTTACCTCATATGCCCCACCTTAATCTCTAGCATCTACCAACCCAAGGTTATATTCATCCACGCACAAATCTTTTAGTAGACATTTGAGTCTCTCACTTGAAATCAATGCAGGTTTATAACTACCATTTTTTGCTTATTATGCATGCACTGCTATACTAGAAGTTGATGATGCAAATCTCTACAAATTTTAATGCTTGTCAAATTTAGCTAGGATTGGTAAGGTTGTAGATGAGATAGGGTTCTTGGTGCTAAGCACTATAATGTTTGTGAGATGTTATTGTTGTCTTTATTCTCTTTCAGATTGGGAGGAAGATTTTTCGAGGAAGATTTTTCAAGCAAGATTCGGAAATGGAATTAGTTTTATGATTCAAAACAAACTAGTTTGTTTTCATGGAGTTATTTTTTCAAGGTTTGGGCATTAAAAAAATATTGAAACCAATTTACCTAGAAATTTTGTCGAGATGAAGAGTCTATTAACAAAATATACATGTTCTAATTTATATACAAATGCAAATATATTAAATCTAGGATGATTGACAATGGATGATAAAGATTACTAGATGAACATTCAAATTTCATAATACCCACACTACCCTTCAATACATAGTCCTTAGGTGAGAACAATGATCTATGTACTTTCTAGAAAGTATAGGTTAGCTAGAACTTATCACTTAAAAGGATTCATAGACAATATTTGAGGACTATTAAGTATAACTAATAGTCTAGGCTTCCAAACGACAATTGCTTCTAACCATGTTTTAGGACTATCTAAACAAAGACATTAATATTTGGCAATCCTACTCTATATAGGCAACATGCATAGTGTTTATGCAATTATGATACGTTCTTTGGTTGATTGTTTTTCATTTCTTGAAAAGCAAAATACAACAATATAAAATAGCTGCATAAAAGAAGCATATAACATGGGCCCTAGAAGCAAAAATTGTGTTTTTTTGCGATCAACCACAAAAATAAAAAATCACTAGGTTTTTATATTTCGTCTACCCCCCTAATTGCAATGTTTTAAATATATATTAGTTAACATTATTTTACTATTTTTTTGTATAAACACGTAAAATAACAATCGAATTGTCAAAATCTTGTGCAATCTCAATTTTAACGATTTTTTAACCTTTTCATTGACTTCAACCTACAATTTTTTTGTCAACTTATGTTTTTAAAAAACAGTTGCAACAATTATAGAAAAGAATACGTTTGATCCCAAAGAATGAAAGACTTTTTGGGTTGGTGTTTTCTATATACAAATGCAATTAGAACTTGGAGTTGTCGGTTTGAGATCAATCAATTGACTAAACCCTCTAGAAGGAAATATTGTGCACTATTTTAGGTCTTGTATCTTTATTTCCACTACTACAATTGAAAATGTAGTTTTAATTTATTAAGTTTGGTTTTAATTTTTTTATTTATTTATTATATAATTATTAAATATTATTTGTATAAATAAATTAATTATTAGTTTTAGTGTATAATTTTAGTACATAAATAACAAATTTATTAAAGTTAATCTTATGTTTCTAAGATGAGGGTGTTGGGGAGGGGACATCTCCCCATTATTGCCACCCAAGATCCAAAGAGATTTCTAGGGTGTCCCATTTTTCTAGGGGATTTCTAAGGGACTCTACTTGAGATGACCATGGGACTTCCATGGGTGACTTAACCATTCTTGAGACTTGTAGATGTCCCCATTGCAAGAAAAGAAAGCCAATATTTTAAAAATCAATGTTTTTTATCTGCATGCCATAAACCCCAACCCTAATGGTCTAGGCACCAAACCTTACACACTCACAAAAAGCTTACAAATAACAAGTTTCAACCTCTTTTCAAATCACTCCTAAGTTTCAAAATTGGTAAGGACTTGGTGTTACAAAAACTTGATAAATTTGTAAATATGGCATTCACCATGAAATCTTTTGTGGTTTCGAAGGCCTTAATTTGCACTTGACAACAAGGGTCACATCTCTTGACTTCACCCTTTATCATGACAAGGAATACACCAATCAAAGCGACAATGCAATGTTTTTATTGTTTAGTAATTTATTTAGAATACCAAATTACATTTGTAATTCTTATATATATATATATATATATATATATATATATATATATATATATATATATATATATATATATATATATATATATATATATATATATATATATATATATATATATATATATATATATATTATTTATGACTAATTTTTCAAGTACCGTATGTATTTGTGCCTCTCCTCACAAACCCCTTATAGTCATCCTGAAACATAGGCCCTTGGTCCCTCTCTTCCCATAACCTATCCCCTTATCAAGAAACTCCATGAAACATAGTATTTTATTTTATGTATAAATCTAACCGTTTTCATATTAAGTCTTGGAAAATGTTATATATTTAGTAGATGCAACTCTATTAATAAAATAGTTCATAGTCACAAGACTTGTAAGACTCACCCAACCTTAGTCAGTTCTTAGGCCTGTAGAGTAAGAAGAAGTTACAAGACTCATCCAAATTTGGCAAGTCCCCAGGTGAGTAGGTCAAAATGAGGCATGTGGACTCATGACCTAGGCAACTAGCAAGCCTAGTCAAACTTGTCAACTCTACAAGATTTTCTAAGTCGATAAAAGTAGACTCAACCAAGCGTATGAAAACCAAGAAGAAGAATAAGTAGATAAATTTGAAAAAATGCCTACACATAAAAACATGACACGTTTTTTGAGGACTTTTGGAGGATGGTTACTTTTATAATCAGGCATTGTTGAGGACGACTGTTGTGACGTTTTCACACATTGCCCGCTGCAAATGGGGACCCCCACTTTTTGCTTTCTAGTGTAGTTGTCTTAGTTTAGTCACCTAGCATGGTAGTGATCTCTTTATCTATTAACCTTTTGCTAGTGAGAGATGTGGTGTCTTTGATTGTCAGGAAGTGATCAAGTCAAGTTGTCTAGCAACAATTAGGTCTTCCTCTAGACTAGTTTGGAGCCTTCTCAGCTCTAAGTACTCAAGTGAAAGGTGAGAAATGTGTGAAAGAATGAAACTTGAGTATTAGTTGTCCTCCTTGGATTTTTGAAAGGAAATTCAAGGATGAAGCCTTCACCAAAGGGCAAAATCATCTTATCAAGCAAATGGCTAAGTGATGAGGAATGGAGTTGATTGATGCAATCGGCAACTTGGAGTTGATGAAATTGAACCAAGAAATGATCCTTCCTTGACAAGATAAAAACTTGTACCTAAGAAGAAACCTTCCTTCACACCCTCAAAAGAACGGCCTAGGAGGGAATTTTCCTTGACATGCTAAACTTGTTTGGAGCAAGTTGATGAGTGAAGAAAACATCATATTGGAGGTGAAGTGAATTGATCGACGAAGTGCTTGAAGGCAGCAAGTTTGATAAGGGGTGAAGTGAGTCATGAGATCAATAATTTGGAGAACTCAACCTTCCACTTTCACCTCAGCTTGAAATCCATGACCCTCCTTAGAGAATTCCTTTACACCTTGCTCACTTCCACTTGCTAGTCAGATCCACAAATTGGTTTGTTTCACTTCCAGTTGAGGCCTAAAAGCCTAGTCATACTTTACTTACATTTAAAGTCCAAAACCCTGACCTATCTTGATGACTTCTAGTGGCACTCAAAAAGTCTGACCACCCCTTGCACCACTTCCAATTGGCTATCAAAAGCTCGGCTTAGATTTACATGCCCTTCCATTCGCTGAGATCCATGCTTGGTAGAAGTTGAGCACTTGATGATTTTGAAAGATAATGTTGAAATAAATCCTATGAAGTCTACAAAGAATGAAATGCCTTGAATGATTCATTTAACAAGTGATATTGATGATGAAGTCACCATTTCCAATGCCCCCCTAAAAGCTCGACCTACCTTGGTAGTCATTTCTACTTGCACCCAAAATCCAGACACTTATTATGCTACACTTCCACCTCAAGGTTAAATCCACGACCTTGTTTGGATTATTTCCACTCGCTATCAAAAATTCCAACCTAAGGTGATTCAATGAGGGATATACTATTGTATCAGTGCCTTGATGAAGATAAGGTTGCATTCATGAGGAGAGGTAAGGATGATTGGAACATTTAAGGTTTATGAAGAAATCAAGCAAAGAAGAATGGAAGTCACCACTTCCACCTAGCACTTAAAAACCTAACTAACTAGGAGCTTTTTCCACTCCCTATCAAAATCCTCATCTAGCTCTTGGACTGTTTCCACTTGACATCAAAATGTTCAGCCAATTCTCCTTTATTTCCAGTATTGGGTCAAAAACCCGACCAATTTGAGCTCCACTTCCAATTGAGGCCTAAAAGCTTGGATTTCCTCAAAAAACTTCCAGTGCATCCTCAAAAGCCCAGCCATTTCCTAGCAATCTTCCACTTCATATTAAAATCCATGAATCAGACCTACAAAAGGTGAAGTCTCATATTGAAAACATGTGAATCAGACCTGAAAACACAACAACCAAGCTTAGAAACTGAAATTTAGACCTAGATCTAAGGTGTAGGAGTAGACCTAGACGTAATTCGCAAGTGGGTTTAGCAAAGCAGAACAAGTATATATATTTTCTTGAAGAATTGTGATTTTGGAAGGTGACCTAACATTTATTATATATGCCAAACAATATTTTTCTACTAGCCGACCTGATCAGAAGAAGAAATAAAACAAATTAGCTTCAACAATTAAGCCCTAGCCGACTTATTCTTGAACATGTTTTTTTAGCGCTCAAATTTGTGCACAAACACCTCTAAATGTGCTCAGTTTTGTTCATTTACCCTCTTTAAACCTGCTCACAAGGTGAAAAAGACCTAAGTCAGTCAATTTGAAGAAGAAAATTTAATTTTTTAAAGGGGAAAAGAAATAAAAAAATGCAATGATCCAGCAGACCTCAATATAGTTTTAAATGATCAAATGTGCAAGCCGACATGATTGTTTAGGGTTACAATTCAAGGGTAAGTGAGGGTATAAAACAAGAATCAAATTCATTTATCCAGGCATAATTCCAATTGAATTCAAGGCGAATAGCATAAGAGCAAACCTAAGTGAATCTAGAGCAGAGGAGCAAACCTGTAGAGCCAAGCAAATTCATACCATAAATAAGGGTTAAATCAATAAATATGAGATCAAACATCATTGCAATATCAAATTAGACCTGCAAATGAAACATCAAACCTGAATCATAAAGGGAATCAAGCCTAGAGAACTAAATTTTAAACTAAAGGCTTGAAGATCAGACTTGATTTGTAGCCATGAATTGAGCAGTAAATCTATACTTACATGTTGCAATGGCTACAAACTTACAAACAATATCTAACAAGTGTAGAGGGATTTATTCATTTTGCAAATGTTCTCATTCATACTTGTGGGTTTTGTAGGAAGAAATCATAACAGATGGAAGCTCATGGAATGATAAAGAGGAATGAAGCAAGTGCAACATGAAAGGGCTACACACTGATATCAAGGGTCAATTCATTCAAAGAAGTGAGTACAAGGGAAATTTCATCAACATAATCTGACATATCTTGAAGTTCCTTCGAAAATCCAAGAACAGTGGTCAAAGCAATGGTGTAATGTTGGTTGAGGAACATTGAAACATGAAAAAACTCAAGTCAAGTGTAAGAAATTAAGAAGCAAGCATCATCGAGATGAAGTACATCTCATATGTAAATTCCCAAGTTAGGAGGTGAAATTGTGTGAGAGGATCAAGGAGATAGTTCCAAAAGAGTTAAAAGTTAGAAGATCCACTATATCAAGATGATACAATTTAGTAATATGCCTTCACCCACATCACACTGAGGTCGAAGGTGTTGAGTATCAAGAGATGTTTCCCAAGGTATCAACACTCCTTCATGATGATGTATCAAGTCTACAAAGAAAGTTGAGGTGGCATCCTCGTCACCACCAACCCCAATCAGAAGATTTCAAATCAAGATGCATATGCATTGAACCTAACTCATTCAACAAGGAGGATAACTACCACATGGAGGTACAAAGTTCGATGTGCCTAACCTCATCATTCATTGGTCAAACTTCAAGGAAGGACATGTGTCCTATTTATTGTAATTTTATCATTGGTCCAACATTAAATGCTATTAAATGGGTGTAGCAAACCCTAATTAGGGTTTCTTTCTTTCAATGTTGGCCATTGATTTGAACTTGATCCTGGCCATTCAATTGTATTGAGAGCACTATATAAGGCTTGGTTTCCTCATTTGTAAAGGTTAATAGTTAGTAGTTGATCAATAGTTAATAGCAGATAGCTAGAGTAGAGTAGGAGAAAAGGAGATTGTTTTCAAGACTTTGTTGCAAGAAGCATATTATTTTCATTAAAGTTATGGTGAACTTCATGTGTTGATTCAACATTTGCATGGTCTCTACTTCTCATTTATTTTCATGTTGATTAGATGGATGGAAGCTATTGTGGATAATTAATGGTAAAATTCACATGTTCATACTACTTGTATTTCACTCATAGATTCGAGACTCAAACTCGACTCAAACTCAGCAAGGGTAACTCGACTCAGGACTCTGGACTTGGCAAAAAAACTCGATCAGAACTTAGCAAAGTGAAAAACCCAAGAAATTTAAAGGTTTTTAAGGATTTAAAACTTGTTTCATGCACCCTTTATTAAATAAACCTTAAATACACAATAACATCACCAAATAGAAGCTAATTTGATCACACGCACATGTATACATTGATCACATTAGTATAAAGTTAAACGCAAATTGTAGCTAAAGGAAATAGAAAACATAGATATATATAAATAGGCATGGTGTCAAATAATATTAATAAAATCATGGAATATGAAATCCATGACATCAAATGTCCACACAAATATTAAAACAACTACAAGTCTATGGCTCAGAGAAGCCTGCATCCTTCCTACGAAGGCATCTAAGGTTGGTCTTGGATGATTCAATAGCCATACTCTCTACCAGTGACTCCATTCCACCCTCACCAACATCAACTATGTCTACATTTAGCTCTAGCTCTAGCTCTATCTTTGCTCGTGCTCTAACCTCCTCCTTTGCCATGGCTACAGCCTAGCCTCTATACTGCTTGGTCAGTCCAATCTAAGTCCTCGTTGTTAGAATTCATGAAATGCAATTTCCACAAGCCCAGTTATCTTTTGCAAGAATACCTGTCACACAATAAGAGAAAATTGAACAACAAAGAGAATTGAAAACAATTAACAATAATTAAATGTATTACTTTGAAATTGCTTATTTTTTAATTACAATTAAGGATATGACATCCTTATAAAGAAATCTAACTCTTAAGATAGAAATCCTAAATGGTGAAGTCTACAAGATAGACTGAGAGTTAAAATAGAATGCATGAATCAGTCATGTATGCACAAAAAGCATAATAGACTAATTAATGCATGATACTCTCCAAATTCTAAACATAGTTTGATTTTCCTAATTTGCATTATGCATGGAGATAAATAATAATTAATTATTCGTAATTAACTAATTAACTAAATAATAAATTGTTTAGTGAATTAATATAATTAAGTGAATAATTAATATATGAACTATTTATTCCAACACACCCCTTGAATACACAACTGGGGAGAGAGGCAAAAAAGATGTAGGAAAAAAACATGCAAAGATGAATGCATAATGGGTCCTGGCCTAAAGCCTGATGAGCTACCCATGAACAAACATGCAAGTTTCTTAGAAACAGAGCAAAGAAGAAAACCTTGAATGGGAACAAAACTCCTCTCCAAAAGAAAAACAAAAAGACAAGCATGAAGAAACATTGAAGCATGAAGAAACTGCAAGCACTGTCATAGAATGACTGCTATGATGCTAAAAAAAGAACCTCCGGAAATAGGAATGCTAGAGTGTCGATATGGTAAGTATTCCATCTCACTAACAATGCATGGGTAAATGGTTGTTGCATCTCATAGTACATAGGAACAAATACATAAGTGCTCCATCTCACGGACAATGCATGGGCAAATGGCCCTGCATCTCCTAGTAAATAGGAACAAGTACTAAATACATAGAACACTCCAATGCGAAACTAAGGAAGCATTAGCACCAACAGTAGAAATCCCCCCATAATACTGACAAGGGAGAGGTATGACAAGTATTGAGAATCCGAATTCTATTCTCCATGATGTTGAAAAAAAACAAAGAGATTTGTGCCAAAAAGATGGAGCTCGGATCACAGGAGGACAGAATAAGGCCAAGTAGGCACTGATTACTTCGGCAAGAAGAGACAGTGGGATGGAAAGATATCTGCAAAAATAGGCCTGAGATCTTAATAGAGCTCTGAATCACCTTTCCGACAATATCTCGTTTGTGAAAAACGGAGTCCAGATGCACAAGATATGCCCTTGGGAGTGCAAACTGAAACTTTTGATTTCAACTAGCAAAAAAACTTGCAAAATGAAAAAATTAGAAAAATATAACTCCATCTCTAGATCGGGCTCGAAAATATTTTTCCAACGGTATATGGTTTGCCCAATTTCGACTCCGTATGACCAAGTTATGGCCAAAACAAAAAAACACCTCTTTTAGGGCACAAAGAGGGTCAAAGAAGGGCCATGCATGCTGACTGTACTGCTAACGTCAGCATGATGTCATGCTGATGTTAGCAGCCAAAAATCAAAATCCCTTAAATGGCCTCACTGATCCACTCAGATTTTGGATCAACCTCCTCTAGCGTGATCGAGGTGGTGTCATTGTCCATACCCTGTCTCTGTCAAAGACAAAGGTTGTAATGAACAAATACTGATCATTAAACCCCTCCACAGACAGTCTATTGCACCTCTTGGAGTGTATGTGATCAAACATACTCCAATTGTGATCACAACTGGAAGCACTGCACGGTTGGCTCAAAATACAAATGGCTATCCATTGAAGATAAGGTGTTTTGGGACCAAACATATGCCACCATCTATCTGAGATGAGAAAAAAAAAAAAAAATTAGCCCCATTTAATAATTAATAATAAATTGAAATTATGCTCTAAATTTCTTAAAATATATATTTTCACCTGGTTGCATTTTTGTTTGATTGTCTTTGCAAAGTTGACAAGAGAAGACCTCCCCTTCTACATTAGAAAAGGCCTCTAGCTCGTGGATTATAGTGCTACTATGACCAAGTGACATTTGCTCTATCACTGAGTAGAGCCCACTAAGAACCTCCTCATCCGCCTTGAAATCAAGGCGGAAATGGTATGTCGGATTGAGGTAATAAGCAACTGCATGGAGGGGCTTGTGAAGCTAGACCTACCATCTCCTATCAATGATATCCCAAATGGGACGATACTTACTCCCATCCCCTCCATAGGCAGATCCGATGCCCTCCTTGGCCCTATCCATGCCCTCGTATATGTAGTCTATTGCAAGCTTCTCCCCATCAACATCTCGTAGGAGAACTACCAAGAGCTCAATGAACTACAAATATTGTGAAACATTATCTAATATCAATTAACTTGAGTATGAAACTGTGAATGAAAATAAGCAAATAAAAGAAAAATAAAATTAAAAATTAAAAGTTAAACCATAATGTAGAATGCTTAAATTACCTTCACAATCTCAATTCTCAGCACAAGGGGTCAAAAAGTCTAGCTCATCAAAAATGCAATTTACCACATCAACCCCTACAGCCATCCTAGATAGGATGAGGAAGTCCATTTCTCACCAACAAACATGTCTCAAAGTTGCATTACTCTGAATCAAGGATTGCAATGTGATGAAGTTGGTGGCATATCTTGTGATTCCAAGACGAGCCAACTCCTTCTGCCCATGTATCGTCTCATTAGGTTAAGGACCCATGCATGATTGTATACAAATTTGCGAATATTTTTTGCCTTCTCTACACATGTCTTGATCCATGCAATCTTACCAATGTCTTCCAGTCTGAGGTCAATGCAATGGGCGACACATGGAGACCAAAATATAGATGGGTGTCTCTCAATCAAAAGTTTACTTGCAGCAACATAATTTGTTGCATTATCGGTCACCACTTGTACTACATTCTCCTCACCCACTTCATATATGACCTCCTTTATAACCTCACACAAGTAAGTGGCATTTTGAGAATGTGCAAAAGCATCAATGAACTTCAGGAACATGGTGCCACCTAAAATTTGAAAACAAAGCAAAATCAATTATCAATGATCATTCAATATATTTAAAAAATAAAATACGAATCATTAAATAAAATTCAAGTTATTCAATCACCTGCAGAAGAAACAAGAAAATTTAGTAGCATTCGGTTTCTCCTATCGGTCCAACCATCGGTCATGATGGTGCAACCCTTCTTTTTTCATCTCTCGTTGGTCCTCTAATGTGGCTTTTACATCAGCCACCGTATTTGTCAAAATTTGGCCACTTAACTTAGAATCGGGAGAGGCTTTGAACCCCGCCCCACAAATAGTGATGGCATCAACCATGCTCTGCCAATAAGGAGCCATGTCACAAATAAATTAAATAAGATAAGTATGTCTAACTCAATGCCCAATAAAAATTCATTAAACAAAACAAACTGTAAATATTAAAAAGTTAAAACAATCAAATAAAAACTAAAAGGAATTACCTGGCTACAAAGAATGAAATATTGCACCAATACCAAATCTCTCAATTGCACATTTAGCCTTATCGTTTACCTCCTTGTTCCAACCCATACTTTCAAGCGAAGATTGGGCACCATGAGTAGTGTGTGGCTCAAAATATGAATCCATCCTATATTTATGAATTCTAGGACCAATGCTTGCAATCCCACTAGCACTAGCACTAATAGAAGAAGTAGCACTTGCACTAGGACGATATGGAGGCATGAAAAAAGCATCTCCAACACAACCTAAACCAATGCTAGCCAACTCCTCCCTTTACTTCTTTTTCATTTCTTTTTGAGCCTCAAATGTCTCTATTTGCACTTGGCACTCACGAATAGCCTCACGAATTGCTTTCTCGCAAGGATCAACCTCATGGCCACGTGTTCCGGCAATGTGGTATTTCAATCTATTTATGCCTCCATGAAAGATTGTTTTGGAATATTTACACTTTGTCTCTCCTTTTTTCTGCCCGAGAAAATATTCAATATGTTTCCAACCCGGATCTCTTCTACTCAAATAAGTTCTAAGGCTAGGAGTAAAACTAGACATTGTGAAAAATATGGTTTTGAAAAGTTGAAAGTTGTTGGAACAAGACACAAATACAAAAAGATAAACATTTGTGCATTGTTAAATTATAAACTAATACAAGAAAAACAATGTAATAGAATTTGTATTCATTTTCTTTGAAACAAAAAAAAATGTACATTGTAGGGTTCGGTGGTTTCTTTAAGTTTTGAAAAAAAAAATAACAATCTACACGGTAGGGTTTGTTGATTTCTTTGAAAGAAAATGAAAAAAAAATGTTCAAAAAAACAATGTAAACTTGGCTTATAAAACACCAAAAAAAAAAAAAAAAATCAATCTTACCTCTTAAGACAAGGTTGAAATTAAATGCAACCTCTTTCCAATCCTCTCTAACAAGCTATTGATGCACCAAATGTAATCCTCTTAGGACAAGGTTGAAATTAAATGAAACCTCTTTCCAATCCTCTCTAACAAGCTATTGATGCACCAAATGCAAGTATTACACTGCCCCAATGTGATTTGTTGAAGAAATTTTGCTCCTCCTTACTGGTTGCCCTACTATGCACTCTTCTTTTTCCTCACAATTCACTCTTCTCCTCCTATTTTTTCAATACAATGAAACGAGATGACTTTTAGCCCTTAGAAGAAAATATAAGAGAATAAAAAGCAAGTTAAAACAAGTTATAAAAAGTTTTTTCTTTGTTTTTCAATTGGGCTAACGTTGGCTGAGCCCTGGCATTGGGACTCACTAGGTCCAAGCCGGGTCAATGAGTCCAAGGACTTGCCCAGGACTCGATGAATCCGGGTCCGAGCCCCTAGAACTTGCCTAGGGTCACTCAACCCGAGACTCGTAGAGTCCTAATGAGTCTTGGAACTCTGATTTCATTTATTGCTAGATACTTTGCATGGTCGACTGAACTCTTTATACATGTTCAACTTCGATTGCTACTTACCCATTATTATGCATCTCATTGATGATGTCTATGTTGGTGGTGATTTGAACATCATAAGATTACCTTAGAAGATCACACTAGCTTTGTGGAGTAGTTGTTTTGCATGGTAAAACAAAGTCTAGTAGAGTTTCACTTAATTATTCATAGTCTCTTACAATCAAGAAATTAGATCAGACCCCCTAAACCCTATCTCTTTTGCCTTTTGTTTTAAAGACAAGTAAAATTTTCCATTCCAGCAGCATTCATACATTCAAGTTCAACATGAGTCCCCTTGTGATTCCAACAAATCACGTCCCATGTATAAGATCAACACATAACTATCGAAACTTTGGAGTCGTCTCATTTGATCACATTGTTTAGCATCTGAGAAGTCTTTATTCAAGAGAGGAAAGAATTATTAGTATTTTAGAGAGGAAAGAATACTTAGTATTTTATTATGTGTTGCATGATGTCATAAAAAACACATCAACAATGATCAACCAATTGACCTTGATGAAAGTGATCCAAAGTTTGAGTGGATTGCAAATGATAATGACTTACTCAATCATGAGGATTTTGATATCCTAAGGCCAATATTGATAGTGATGTAATTGAATGACTTAGGAAACACTCTTAACTTGGGAGCTACATCATCAAATGCTACAACTCTCTAGTGTAGCTCTTTTTCTAGTAGCAAGATTGGCTATGTCTGATTATTTTGAACTTTGTACTCAGTTTATAGGTTGATCTTGTACAAACTAGATTATAATTGAAATTTTGAAAACTGTTAGCATTTAGTTATAATTTATGCACAATTAAGTGTGCATTGTAAAATGCAATGTAATTAGTAATATGAACATAAGCAACAAAAAATTATTCCACAATTGATAGGCTAAAATATAAATTTTATCTGTTCTATATCTCTATGCTATTTGAATGCCTTCAAATTTCAAAGACATGAGTTTTTGTCCCATTGCTACATTTCTTTACCTTTTTTTTTCTTAATCTGATTATTTTCCCATTTAAAAAAAATCTTATCTTATACATTTCATTGCCGATTTTTTCCCCAAAAGATTTTTCCTGCTGTGGGCAATGGACTTCCATAGATTTTCTGTAACAGCCATTCAGATTTGTGCTAAGCTTCTATCACACTTCTATTACTTTAGCAGATGAATGGTTTAATCAGATATGCCTCTTCCTCTTGCCTGGTTAGGAAGAGGATTGTTATGATGCCTGAATCTTCTTGATGTGGAATGATTTTTTCATTTATGCTATAGGACATGGTTAACTTGCAACAAATAGATAGATAGATTTTTGCACATACAAGAACAGCCATGTGACAAATAATAAAAAATTATCACCACGCAGCTGGTCCATAATCTGGAATAAGTCTTAGTATCAAAAGGACTCAGAGCTCCATCCATCATACTTAAATTTGAACATAATATAATATTTACCAGATATGATTGATACCTAATCCTCCTTTGCCTCAATAAGTCTTCCACACACCCACCTTTTCTTGACATTCTTCTTTGAAGACAAAATATCATTGTTACTGGCCTGGAATGGTCTCACTTCAGAAAGCTCAGAAATGTTCTGAATTGGCCCTGTAGAAGCAACAGAGTTTGTAGTTACAGACAATATATTGTCCTTCATTTGCTCTGGCATATGCGCTTCAACAATTTGTGAAATAGATGTCTCATTGACAATGCCAGCATAATTCACTGCCATTGAAGTCGATGCAGAAATTTCTTCAAAATGTGACATGCTATCTTTCTCAATCGTCTTTTCAGACATTAAGTTGAAGATTAAAGCTGTTTCCTCAGCTGAGAGATTTCTGGTAGAAAACTGAGAAGCAACATAACTAAGGACTTTTTCTCCACCTATCTCTGTCAAATGACCTGGCTTGTGAGAATATTTATATATGCTTCCAGACAATGCACCATTATTGGACTTATGACTGTCATAATTATCTGCTTCGCAGGTGCTACTGAAAGACAGGTAATGCATACGATCCTCATCACCTGGCCCAGGTGCTGCAGAAGCAGGTATATGAGAATTATTTATATTCTTGTCTGCTTGAGAGGCCTTTTCATCCAAAGATGTCTGTGGGCTTCTCATCAAAGAATGCGCATTGCCTCTTAAGGCAGATTCAACACTTTGCATTGTTTTTACTGCTTCAGCTAGTAGCTTCTTAGTCTCAAACAAAGAAGCTCGTGCAGCATTATCTATCATTGCAGCAGCTTCCAATGTTTTTGCAGCTTTTTCAGTTTCTGCTATTAGTAACCTGTTCATAGAATCATTTGTAGCAATATTTTCAATTGTAGAAAATATACTCTTATTGTAAGGAGGAAAACAAGCAGAAAATTAAATTTTGAATAGTTAAGCAATTCGTATAACAAGCTCAACTTTGTACTTGTCTTTACCTTGCCCTCTCAAAAGCTTCATGTTTTGTCATTTCATTTTCTTCTCGATTTGCCCGGAGTTGTTTTATCTTCTCCAATTTGGCATCTACCAATGGATCTGAATATGTAGTACTAGATTTCCTTCTATTTACTTGTGAATATTCAGAAATTTTGACCTGGGTTTTATGAGAGGGTAATTGCTCACCAACTTTACAAGAGCGTTTCCTGACAACTCTTCTGACAGCTGATGGCAGCCTATTTTTGTAGACCTTTTCAAATCCAGCCTGCACCCTCTGACGGTAATCCTGAGAGTTCACAGATTAAAATTAGTTTGCTGATATCATGCTAGACTGAAAATTGTTTCTACAATTTGTATGCAAGGGTGATCCTTTCATAAAAAGAGATTTGTGAACATGCCTCTTTAATAATTCACTAATGCGCTTACAGGATCTGCCCATTTGGCTTTGACTGCCTCTGATATTTTCATCTTCTGCTCAACCGATTTAGGTGGCCTGGGCCCTCTCTTCCTCAATTGAACAGCCTGCAACCAATCTTGATGAATCTTTTCTGCTAGGATTTCATACGAATCCCATTGTAGTTCATCCTCACCATTGCAGCCTAGTTTAGCAGCTTCTGCAATAGTTTCTTTCCACTCAAGCAAACATGTTTCTTGCAATTTCTGCTTCTCGTGGCGCTTGATAGTTGCCATTCTAACAGATTTTCCAATCTTCATCCTTGTCTCTTCACTGCACATAAGATCTTTAGTTAACAGTTGCAAAAGAGAACAACAAGAACAGGAAGTCAATGAGAAGACAGGTACTGTACTATTGTGAAGCAAAAGAGATCTAGATAAAAGATAGACACAAATTTAAAACCATTTATTTTTTTGGAAAATGGTCAAGTGCCTATCCTTATAAAATGTTCAAATATTACAACTCTGGGCAGTCTGACAAAAATACCAAAAGGTGTGGACTGGTATTTTGCCTCCCTAAGCTTTTGATTTTTCATTGATCACTATGAGCAAGAATCGGAACCAATACTACTTGCAGAGTTCAAAGGCAAGCTGCCAGCACTGAGTTTTGCCTGTCTGACTTGGCAAAATTAGGGGGAGAAAAACGTATTGACAAGATTAATTCATACCTACCACTCAATATTAAAATCATTCAATGTTGTAAAACTGGATATGGAAAATCAAAACTTAAGTGCTTACTAAAAGCATTTTACAGTTATTGTTTTATTAAGGCATCCACAAAAGCCTAACTACATACTACATGACTAAAAATTGCACAAGAATGAAACTAATATGGACTGTGCTGGGAAAATAATATTTTCTTGTTGGTGATGAATCTTCAATCTGTGGAAGCCAAAACCACACGGCAAACAGAATGTAAACTAGCCAAGCCTTCTAAGAGAGAACGCTATTCTTAATTGTCATCAGTTTTATTCAGATTACAAAAAGTTTGCTGATTCCGAGTTATTATAGAAAGCTAATAAAAAAATTAAAAAATAGATGAATCTTATTGATAGATAAATAGCTACAGGTTGCTTTGCTTCAATCATTGGGAGAATTTCACAAAGTTACGTTATGGCCCACAAATTTGGTGTCAATTTACAAATTGTGTAGTATTTCAGGGTGGCAGATCAAATATAAACATGCTTAGCAATAATGTTTTTGTTTTGCAATACGTTTTTATACTGTGATGGCTGATCTGAAATTGAGTACATCATATTCCAGGTCTGGCCAAGGTCCAATCCTGGGCCTGCAGATTCAGCCCAAGCACAATCAGACGTACCTGAGGCAAATATGGAAACCCAGAGCAGACCATGCATGAACCCAGGCAGAACCCTTTAGATTGCCAAAATAAAAAGTAGTTAAAAAACAATCCTAACCTATCATAAGCCACCAACACTAGACATCAAAAGAATCCTTACATTCCTACCTCTAATCCTTATCATCCAAAACTCCAATTTCTACTCTTTGCTCAAGGCTAAGTCCAATCCTCGGCTTCCAGATTCAACCTAAAAACAATCAGACATGCCTGAGCTGAATCTGCAAACCCAGGACCAGACCATGCACAAACCCAGGCAGAACCTGTTAAATTCCCAATAAAGAAAATGCAATTTACAAAAAAAAATCCCTAACTTACTCAAGAAGTCACTACCACCATACAACAAAAGCATCAAAACATTCCTACCTCTGATTCCTCATTACCGGAACCTCCATTTCTACTCATTAATCAAGACTTAAAGTTTTCTTCATGTTCAGACATCACGCTCTCGCCATTACTTTGCCCATGGCTTGATAGTGTTAGATAGCTGTCATGCAGATGAAGGAGCTTTTATCAAGGAGAATTTTCATTGAAGGCAAGTTTTCCTTTTTTTACTATAAAACTTTCTTAAAGTTCTTTCCAAGCTCCTCAAAAGATTTTTTTTCAAGTTCATTTTTAAATCTCTTGTTCTTTTTTCTTAACAACTAATGGTAGCCTAGGGTTGCATTATATTTATTTTCTTAAAAAATAATTTCTTTTAAAACATATAGATACAGCTATATTCTAGAGTCGCTTGAAGTTCCAGTTTTGTGGGCCAAACATCAGCTAGGTGTTTCAAAATTAACCAGTTTTCACCACTTTTGCAATGTGTAATAATGATTGAGTAGCTTGTTGGAGGCAGGGGTTATCTTTGGTGTTGTAATAAGTGCTAAAAACAAGTAGAGTAACTCCTATAGTTGAGTGAAAGCCACTTGTGTGTAACTATCAACCAAACCAAACGTAGGTTGCCAAAAGGACAATTCTTGATTATATCAAAGAGTCAGGAGAAACATACAATCAAAAAGGGAGAAATTTCAATCAACAATCTCATCCTTTGATCAAGAAAGGTTATGTGTGCCACCTACAAGGCCATCTCTTGAGACACTTTTTTGGAAGAAGACAATAGCCCATCTTCTATGCAAAAGAAACAAGGATTTGGGCCCATTAGAAGGGATATTTCCAAATGAAATGAGAAATGATGCCAATGAGCACATTGCATGTTGTACTTACACTAAAGGGCTTCACTTCAACCTTGTAAATCAACATAGCAACTGGAAATGGCAATGGATATAAGGCACCTACAAGATATACAAGTCATAGCTATGAAAAGGTATATGCCATCTTGCCACACATGACCGTTGCCTCTTGCTGACTAAACCGCACATGTTTGGGATTACCCCTTGACACACATACCTTAACAATTGGCTGGTGTGTTTTGGGTGTAATCACACCTTATCATTGGTTAATAACATACTATTACAAAGTTGCATCTCCTCAAGGTTTGATCGTTGTTTTTGGTTTAACATAAATCACTTGTAATTAGATGTTTCTTTAATCAAACAAACTGTTTCTTTTAATTGCTGTTAAGGGAGCGCTGCCTTGTCAATACACTCACTTCTTTTGTAATGTACCCATCCATACCTGCTGTCATTTAGGAGATGAAGCGTTTCATTAAAGTGTTATGCTCAATCGATCCTTTGTATTGTTCTCTTTCGAACTAATTTGCCAGAAAATTATGAAGTCCCATAAATGAGACAATTTTCTGGTCATTGGTATCTCTTTAATTTATTTGTTGAAACAGTTAAGGGTTGTTAATAGACGGGGCATGGAAAAAGTTTAAAAATTTGTAATTGACATGATACCGTAGAAACACCTATAGGCTACTATAGTAGGATTACAAATCTACCTCTGGGCACGCCCACGGCTATAATTTTCTTCAAGTTTCTTTCTAACCTGCAAATCCAAGCATCATCATGTTATAAAAGAGGTACATTAATTCAAGATTCACACAATACAATACTGTTGATGTTATTAACAACAGCATACTTGACAACTATTCAATTCTAAGACCACTAAAGACAAATATGAATTCTTACATGACATCACCTTGAGGTCTTGCATCGCCAATCTGGTCCTCTCTCTTATTCGAGCAATGGTTTCTGTATTGAAACAAAATCCATTCAGAAAATATACCATGGAAAATGGAGATATTTTCATACACCAACACAATTCAAAAATAATTATAAAACAAAAAAGACATTTCAGTCACTGATAGATTATCACAATGGAACAAACAAGAATCCTCAGCAAAGAAAAACAGAACCAATTTCATAGTACAGCCCTTGAATACCCAAAGCCACAGGTATCCAAGCCATGCACTCAATCTACAAAATCATGAAACCAAAATAATTTACACTGGAATTTACCTGGACTGTGCTTTTTCCCTTTGTTCCACGGTACAAATCCTTTATTTGACTTCCTGTTTTTCATTTTTGTTTCATTAATCCTAGAATCTCTTTCTTTTAAATCATCTATAGAAACCTGATTCGGTATGTTCTGCACTTCATTGTTATAATTCATCTTCTCTTCTTGTAAATCAGGAAGGGTCTTATCCAGCTCCGAAAATGTTGCAACAGACTTCACGACAAAAGGTCTTTGAATCATTGAATACCCAAATTTGGAGGCTCTTAGGCCTAAACGTTGCAATCCAGTATTCCATCTTGAAGAAAGTTTGTGATTACTTAGGTGCACTAACATTGGTAACTTTCTTCCATTAGACACAAGACACGAGCACTTCACAACCATACAATTCCGGAAGGATGATTGCAAGGTGATAATATCTGTCCAGTAAGTTTCACAAATATGGTTAGCCAGATTGCACAAAGAGTTTTCCAATTAAAATATTATACACAAAGAATTACAATTTCATTAAAAATACTAACAATATAAGAGACAACGTACGAAAGGTTGTGAATAGGTTATATATAACCAAATTATGTATTCTATACTCAAACTAGACTAAATAGAATAGGAAAGATTATGAATAGGGTGAACAAGTGATGGATTATATATTAGATTTAAGAAATTACATGCTCAGATATATAGAATAAAGTTGTGAATAAAGTGAACCAGTGATGAAATATATAAAGAATTAAATATCCATAAAAAGTTTAAAACACAATATTTAGAATAATTTGAATACAGAAAATTGTCAATAGACGGTAAGTTGTATGGAAATATGTTTAAGAAATTACAGAAAAATACAAAAAAAGGATAAAAAGAATAAAGGTTAAAAATCAGTGAAGGCATGATAGTCTGTATGTATGATGAAGTGACAATTACAGATACGAATCAAGTGATAAGGAACATGTGTAGGGTAGGTTATATAAAGAAGCAAGGAACAAATACAATAAGCCATATGCCTACACACAGGCATGAAAACTCTTTGACCTGTATACTCCCAAAAACTGTAATGTAGAATTCACTAGAACATGAACTGTTATTGTTCTACTGGAATGATACAAATGGCAGTTCTTAGGAGAAATAAATGTCACTCAAAACAGAGAAATTACACTACTGAAAATGAAAAGAATTCACCATGAAAACTCAGAAAATTGAACACCCTAAGGGTAATACTCTGTTTGGTCGCAGCAAATGTCTGACAAATAAATACTCATTTTCATGCACGTTTTTTGGTTAATCTCTTTAGCATGCATATCTTGCTGAATCTATCTACACTGGCAATTATGTGGTCATTTTCATGCCTACTCTTTCGTAACTACTACAAAATCAATAAATATGCTTTCCCATGGTCTTGTTGATATAAACAAAGGCAAACCAAAGTTACAAGACTCGGACTCGTCAAGCTGATTTTTGACTCGGACTTGGACTTGGAGCAAACTCAGCCAAGACTCAGCAAATTGAAAAACCCAAGAAATTCAAAGATTTTTGAAAATTTTAAACTTCTTTCATGCATTTTTTAATAAATAAACATTAAAGACACAATAATATCATCAAATAGAAGCACATAGACAAGTTTACATTGGTCACATAAGTATAAATGCAAATTTTAAGCTTGCGCTTAAGGAAATAAGCTAAACTAAATAACACATTAGAAATATAGATAGTGTCAGATGTCTACAATATTCATGGAATATGAAATCCGTCAACATAAAAGCTAGAGCCTAGAAGTCTAAGGCTCAGAGGAGCCAATATCAGTGTTCATTGATCACTCGACCCCGCAACCGTCCTACGTGGGCGCCTAAGATAGGTCTTGGAACATTCTACAGCTATGATATCTACTTGTGTCTCAGGCTCAGCCTCGGCCTCAGTGACATCAACATCCTCATCCACTGTTGTTATATGGAGCCTAATTAGACTCGGAGGCTAAATTTTCCTCACTTTTATCGGCACAGTTTCCCCCCAAATTATTCAACGGGGATTTGGGGCAGCGCCCCCAAGACAGGGTCAAGGGGCAGCGCCCCTGGCACGCTCCTTGTCGCGGTACAAGGCGGGGTCGAGGGGCAGCGCCCCTAGCATGCTCCTTGTCACGGTACAAGGCGGGGTCGAGGGGCAGCACCCCCAAAAGCTCAAACAACTTTTATTTCATTTCTCTGTTTAATCTTTATCTGCATTTAATTGATATTTTCTACATGCAATTCCTAACATCCACATCATCCTTGGACATATTCACCGTTTATTCCACTTAAAACAAGACTCTTTAAAAAATTTTGGCTTTTTTATTGTTGCCTGGGCGGCAAAGTCTACCCAGCCAGACTCGACCAAGTCCGAGTCCAGAGGCACCTGGCCTCGGCAAGGGCGACCCGCCTCGGGACTCGGTGAGTCTTGGCAAGACTCGCAGAGTTTTGTAACTACAAGGCAAACACATTCCCTTTTTCTTGGCTTAGATTTACTAGTACAACACAATTTGCATCCTCTAATAAATCTTGCTACATTTTGGATCAAAACATCTACATTTGCAAATAAGCCACTGTTTTCCCCACTCCAAATTGACCTGCCACTTTGAGATGTATATCTCCTTTCACTTTTAGCATTCCTTGAGCTTCTAGCTCTTGAGCTTCTCTCCACAAATCTGCTCTTGAACGCTTTCCTCTACACAAGCCTCTTTTATGAAAGATTCCAATTGAGTCACCACAGCCATAGTTGAAACAGGTTTTGAGATTTTGTGGCCCAGATAGGATATCTGCCACCACACTAGAACTCCCTCCCTTAAATTTTATAAGATGCTACCCCTGTTTTCAGACAATTCTATTTTTTGCACTTTCCCCTTTGACTTTCCAACAATTTACAGTTTAGCAATAATGTCAAACAGTTTGCTTGTAAATAACTCTTAGCCAAAATCCTCAACTTTCCCTTGCACACGACTGATGGAGATTTTGTCAAATACTTTCAAGTGCACAAGAAGAGATGTTTGTCTTGCAATTTTGAAAGTTGTTTTGGATGTACAGATTTCACGTATGCTAGCATATATTGTTGATTTGAGTTTAATGATGATGATATGCAGGAAAGTATATTGACAATCCACTAAATATCCATGATAAGAGCTGATTCACATAATAGAACTAAACTGAGTATTTTCTTTACATTCTTCACATTCCAGTAACAGCAGAGAATTTACAGAAATCTGTCTAGCCTCTGACTAATACAATTAAAATCTGTTGACCTTAGATGCAACCAACAGAAATATTTTACGATTTTTTGAAGACTGTTGATTCAGATTAACAGACTGAAAATTCACACACAGCAAATTCTTTTCAATTGAGATTCCACCAAATGACTGCTAAGCTGCTGACCTGGGCAGGAATACATTCAAGACTTCTTTAGAAGTAATTCCTACCTTTCTTTTGACTGCACAGCAACTTCTGAAAAAGGTACGGCTCCTTCAATACCATATTAAATTACCTTGAAAAGATGTGAGTCCCTCTTTCTTGCTGCGGCAGCTCCTATTGCCACAACTTAGCATATAATCTTTCCCACACAATTAATACAAGACAGTGATAACCCTTTTCTTGTCTCATATGAGGCGCTACTTGGACAAAGCTCCAAAAAGGAGCCACACTTGCATAAACAGAACACTCCCTCAAGAAGCCAATTCATGAACTTTGACTTAGTACTCCTTTGTCTCCTTCCACGACCCACAATCTCAGTATTGGACAAATAATAGCAGCACCTTAGCGTTTTGTCTTTTTCACCCCACGTCACCTTAAGTTGATTCCAAAAAAGTTTCAAATCTTTTTTCTTATTGCAATTTCCCTTTAGTTTTATTTGCACTTCCATCTCCTTGGTTTCATTGTCTTCTTGCGATTAGTCTTACCTGTGTTCTGTCTTCTTTCATATGTGATCCTTATAAAGAAAAACCAAACAAAATCGAATCACTTTCAATACCAAGTAATATATGATGTCTCACCAATAAAATAAACAAAATCTCAAGCAGCGATTCAATAAAATGATTTCATTTGCTTGTCTTTTTTTCTTCCCATGATGACCACATCTTGTATTTAGTGCTTGGGACAACCAGAATAATATTTTCACACACTTTCAAGAATGCAAACCCCAACGCACTCCAGCATCCCCTTGAACAATCAAAAAGAACTCTTCCAAAAAACTCTATCTTCAATTGCTCTACAACTAACAAACTGTTATAATATCAATCCTGTAAATTTCACAAACCTGGAATAACTGAACAAAGAACAACTTTGAATCCTACAAATTTCTTTCACATAATCTGCAGCTCTGAATAAGCCACACCGATCCGGCCAGAGAGGATCTCTCACCACCGTAGCCAATCATCCTAAAGAGATTTTTCCTCCTCCAGAACGCTGAGACGACATGATCTACATCATACCAAATGAGCTCCTTAATTGCCTTTTTATGCTTTTCCCCACCAAAATTCTGAAAAACTCCATTTTAAAATCACTTTTTAAATTAAAATGCCACTTCAACTCCAAAAAAGACCTTTTCATTAAAATAATGAAAATTTGACACGCAAGGTCCCTATTTGATGCGCCCAAGATTTAAAACTTTTCGCCCTGGTTCCTACGAGCTATTACACTAAGGTGCACTTAAAATATTTTAATTAATTTGTAGCAACCTTAATAAATAATATTAAAAATGCCATTAATGCACCAATTTTGTGAAAATTATTGAAATACATCGAACTCGAAAACTGATCGCACTGGAGTGATCTCAATAAAAAGTAATGACAAACAGAGCCAACTGGGCGACATACTAAAAATAGAAAACTCCAAAATTCTTGGAGGGCACACTAGAAGCCGAGAATCACATATGAAAGTGTCCTACAACTCCACTGAACCATCTAAGCTCATTGATAACATCAAACTACCTCTCTAAATAGATTGACACGATCCTACAAAGTCAGCACCAACTGCAAAGCAAGAGAAACCGAAAAGGGGATATTACATATTTGAGCACCAAATGAAATTGTTACAAAAATCAAATTGACTTTGTAATTCACTTTGTGCTTGAAACTATTGTAGAGATCAGTGATCAATATACTATATGGTTTTGGTACCAAACAAATAATGCCTCCATTTCTTTACGGCATGAACCTAGGATGTCAAGTTCGCTGCTCTAGGCCTCTCGTTTTGATCCAGTTCGACTAGGGTCCTGGTCCACCTGTGGGTTCGGACAGGGTCCATGACCACGAGGCCTAGTTCGAACTAGCCGGACAAGGTTCGAACCCGGGCCGAACTTGGGCGAATTTGGACAAACCACGAGCAAACCAAGTAGAAAAGTCCACCCAAAAGCCTTTTTTGCAAATTTACTAATTTTTTGGCATCCACAACCCTAAAAATTGGATTTATAATAACTTGGGTTTTATGTCTCATTTGCTATGCAAATAGATTGTTTTCTCTTGACTTGGAGCAAATAGTTGATTGAGCAAGAGGAAGTTGGAAGATCAATTTGTGAAGCTTGATCAAGTGTTTGTGCTTCATTTCTACTCCTTTGCAAGCTTCTATTGGGTGAAAGAGGTAAGTTTTTTTTCATTTTATTTTCTTTTTGTTTAATTCTTTAAATTTTTTCATTTCTCTTTGATTCATAATTGTCCAAAAGATCTACCTATTTTTCTTTCCATTCTCTTGTTTTTATTTTGAAGGTGTATAGAATTTCTTCCAATAGGAATACAATGGCATCTACCTCTTCCTCTATAGGCAATACCAATAATGAACAACAACCAAATTCTGATTCTACTTTGTGGAGGTATGTTGATATCATAAGACCCCTTCCAGGAGGTGGGGGATTCTGTTGGAAATGTCGAGGTTGTGATAAAGAAAGGGATAATTCATATTTTAGGGTGGCAGGCCATTTGTGTGGAATACCTAGTAGAGGAGTCAAAAAATGCCCTAGAAAAAAAATGCTCCTATACCAAATGAGACAGTATTAATATATATCACAAAGCATGAAGAGGCGGAAGAGAGAAAAGCACGTAGACAAAATATGCCCATTAAAAAAAATCAAGGGAATGCAGCCCCCATCTTCAAATACTGTGATAGAAGACCACACCTTTTATACTCTTGCAGCTAAGCCTGACATTGAAACTCAAGCACCCATTCCACGCAAAAGAAAGGGACCTTTGGAAACTTCATTTCAAAATGAGAGTTGGGACATTGCTGACCAAGATATAGCAAGATGTATATATGCAAATGGGTTGCCTTCCAGTGTTGTTCACTCCCCATATTGGAAGAAGATGCTGAAAAGTGTCAATGCAGCTCCAAAAGGGTATAAGGACCCCGGTTATGAGAAGATACACAACACCTTGTTGGAAAGAGAGGTCAGGGGGGTTGAGGATGTATTGAAGCCCATAAGGGATTCATGGATTGAGACAGGGATATTCATTGTTTTAGATGGGTGGAAAGATTCAAGAAACCATCCCTTGACCAATGTCATAGCGGTGTCCCTTAAAGGGGCAATGTTTTTGAAATCCATGGATTGTGAGGGGCAACTAAAAGATGGGCAATTTATTGCTGATATTCTCATCGCTGCCATTGAGACAGTGGGACCTAGAAACGTTGTTCAAGTCATAACAGTCAACACAAAGAATTGTAGAGCTGTTGGTTTGTTGGTTGAAGAGCGATATCAGCATATCTTTTGGACACCTTGTGCAACCCCACTCACTCAATCTTATGCTACAAAAGATTGGGAATAAATTGGGTGGATCAAAGATGTGTATGCAAAGGCTGAGGACATCCAGATGTTTATCACGAGCCACCACATGTCTCAAGGAATTTTCAGATTATTCTCAAATTTGGAGCTATTGAAGGTAAATGAACTTGAAGTGGTAATTTAATTAAAAAAAACTAAAATTAGTATTTTACATTTTCTAATTTTCATAACTTGATTGTGTAAACTGTATTGTGTATTCCTTTTACATGTTTGTCTCTATTTAATTGTATTTTTTTGCTTTAATTTCTATTACAGGTTGCTGAGACCCATTTTGCATCTAAATTAATCGTCTTGAAACGACTTGTAAAAGTGAAAGCGACACTTTGCAATATGGTGATCAGCAAAAATTGATCTATACGGAAGCAAAGCAGCACTGAGAGGGCAGCAAAAATTAGGCTAAGGATATTGGATGACTCATGGTGGGAAAATGTGGAGTATCTCCTTTGCTTCACCAAGCCCATTATGAGCTTGCTTCGCTACACTGACATAAATAGGCCTTGCATTGGAGAGGTGTATGATGGCATCGACTCAATGCTTGAGAAGTTGAAGAAAATCATAAATGACAAAGAGAAAGACCCTCACGAAACCTTCTTCAAACAATTGCAAGCAATTGTTGTAGAACAATGGAACAAGATGACCACTCCTCTACATCTCTTGCCTATGCATTGATACCAAAATATTATAGAAACCAATTTCTTGATATGCCGGGAAGGCTTCAACCATATAGAGATTTAGAAGTGTCTGATGGGTACAAGGCAGCATTCCTGAGACTCTTTCCTGATGATAATATGCGAGATTTGATTTCATATGGGTTCATAGAGTTTGTTAATGCAAGAGATCTAAGTATTGACACTCTTCGTCATCGATTTAAGGAGGATGCCCATAGTTGGTGGTACCTCCATGGCCAATGATTCCAATTGCTGCAGCCCCTCGCAGTCAAAAGTATATTACAAGTAAGTTTTATTTATAATTTTAATTTACTTTGTCTTCATAGGTTGCTAGAAATTTTATAACTTCAATAATTTAGTTTTAATTGTTTGCTTTGTCTTGTCTTCATAGGTTGCTAGTTCATCTACATCAAAAAGAAAATGGAGCACATATTCTTTCTTCCACTCTATAAAGCGCAATAGGTTGCAATCAAAAAGAGCGGAGAACTTAGTATATGTGCATTCCAACTTGCGTCTCCTTTCACAAAAGCAGAATGAATACAAAGAAGGGGACTCAAAGATGTGGGATATGAATGCAGAGCATACGGACTTGGATGCTTCCACTTCTCAGCTTGCAATTGCTGCATTGGAGGACTTGGACAGCGAGAATGTTATTGGTGCAGCTGATCCCATTGGCCTTGGCAGTATTGTTGAATCAACTAATGCCGTTGAAGAAGAAGAAGAAGATGTTTAGATGATTTAAAATTTAAAAAATTAAACTTAGTATAAAGTTCCAATTGTTGCAAATTGAATTTTGAAACAATGATACTTGATATCATTTCAATATTTTGAAGTTGAACTTGAAGTATATGATGCTATGATGGTATGATCACGATGCTATGGTTACAAGTTTGTGGTGTTTTTGTTGTTTATATGATATTATGTGACATTCTAATCTTAATTCATGCTTATAAGCTGCATATATGTGTGTGTGTGTGTGTGTGTGTGTGTGTGTGTGTGTGTGTGTGTTCTTGTCCTAACGAACCCAAACCCCATTTCAAAATTTTGTTGTACCAACGAACCAGTTCTTCAAACCCAAACCTGAACTGGCAACCTAGGCTTGAACTACTGCATATAATACTCTCTCATATATTGGATATCCTCTAATAGCTGAAATAAAAAATTCTAAATGATAACAAATGGAATTAACCCTCCAACCATATGTCCAATGTCAAAAACTCCTTACCAAATTCACACTTTTCATGGTAAATAAAGTTGTTTTTCTTTTAAGACTTGCTTGATATGGATGAAATGTTTTTCCAAGGTTGCATTAAAAATTGGGATGCCCTCCAAATATAGAAATACACGGGAATCTATGAAATTCTTCAACATGTCATTAATTAGCCTCATGAAATTTGTTGGTACATTACATAAGCAAAATGGATGAACTAACAATTTATAAAGATCTTGCTTTCTATAACAAGCAGTCTTTCAATAGAAGAGGTGGACTAATGTTGAGAAGTGCCCTACCTACTGATGGTGGCGATGGAAAACAAATAATCTTCTTCTATTGATTTCAGAGCTCTTCTCCTTCATGTTGTTCATTATTGGTGATTTTCTTACTCTTTGTACTTTTAGTGTTTTTTGTTTATGTTTTCCATAAAAAATTTCCTTTATGTAGTGGGATATATTTTAGGACTTTTAGATACTTCTCAATTTTCTTTTATGCCCCATGTGTATGTATAGTCTATCTTTACTGTCATTTGGTTTGGGTTGCCGGGATTGCAAGGCCTCTAGTTTTTAATGTATTCAATGGAAGTATTATCTCCTAGATACAATTAATCAAGAGCAAGTTCGCTATTGAATGGCACATGAATCAGTTGATAAGAAATCTCTAAGGCTTTTAAGAATGGAGAAGGTGAATCGAATGGAGTTTGTAATATTTTGGAAAAGGATGATATAAATCATAACAACCAAGCCTTTAAAAAAATTTACAGAGGCCATTAGAGTAGAAGAGCCGAATTATGTCCCAAGGGTTCTTTCTTCTTAGCAAGGTCTTATGATGGAAAAGAGAACAACCTGTTTGAGGATCACTTACCCACCAACAAAAGAGAGAACAGGGAAAGCATTATTACTCTCCTTGAATGATTATGGTTTTTTTTGGTTCGTGGAGTACAAAAGTTGGTTGTTGTTCTCTAACAATAAGGGTGTTGTTGGTGTAAATAATTATTCATCTTGGATATTATTACACTTTACTTAAGTTTACTTAGGTACATGCATTTAATAGTAGTTTGGGTATGAGAAACTTGGGTGTTTGTGCCACATTGGGATAGTGTGTGTAGGAGAATTTCCACCTTTTATGGTGTTGATCTTCTCTTCTCTTGTTGTTACATTCCACCTCATGTGGAATATTTTATTGTTTCTCCTACCTACCCACTCCTATTTCAACCTACCCTTGTTTCTTATTGAGCCACATGTCATGTTTGTGTGCTCACATATCCATATAGCCTTGCCTATATATAAGCAAGCTCATCTACTTTGTATGAATAATAATCAATCAACATCTTGTAATGATCCAGTTGATCATATTTTGCATCTTGATAGAATACAATTTATTCCTATCATCTATTTTGTCTCTCTTATTTATGCTTTCCATTGCCTCTAGATCTTGGCAAATTCTCACAGGCGTCTGTCAAACTGGTCTGGAAAGTCTTTGGTGGCCTCTGAATATGTTGAATCTTATGTTGTGGTTTCATGGACATGTTTATGTGGTTCGTGCAGTGCTTCAGTTCAATTCACTGGTGGTGTTTTTGTTCCGGAAGTGAGTTGTGTTGGTCTGTACTTGGTATATTCAATTATGTTATGTTTTGGTGTGTCCGATTGGATTATCTTGTTTGGATCATACCTTTTGGTCTAGATATGGATTGAAGGTTGAGTTTGAACATCGCTATGGGTCTCACCATGAAGGTTGCATTAGAAGATGTCTTTTGGCTGACTGAGTACTAAGCCTTATTGTTTATATACATGTTTTGTTTGGTGGCGACTTTAGAGGATGTGTTAGTGTGTGTGGTTCATTGGATTCGACTTGAAAGGATGTATTGTGATAGATTTGGGTCCCCTAATTATCCTACAGTGCACAACTTTAGTATTTTTGGTTCGGGTGGCTTATTTTGTGTGATAATGTTTATTTTATTCTTGGCCAACCCTCAATTAGGTTTTTGATGATCTATCTTATATTTAAGGAGTGTGGATGTATGAGTTGAGTGTGTGATGGTATGGATAGTGTGTGAATTGATGAGAAGAGAATGTGAATGATATGAAAGCAGATTTGAGACTGCAGATGTGTGAAAGTCAATTTGTGAAGAGCTTTGTAAGTGATACATTCAGTGAGATAGTGTGTTGTGATAGTGATGATTAACAGAGATGTTTGCCATAATGTTGGTCACTTGACACAAGGGTTCAAGGACAATTTCATGATCAAGAGATTCTTCTCATATCAGTTCTACTATTCTTTCTATTGTTGGAAGACAGTGAGTCTCTTGGTAGCCTCCTTTCTATCTTGCCCTGAAGCAATGTGCCTCAATTGAGCAAGTCCATGTATCTCGCCCTAAGGTAGTGCACCTTAGTCTTGCAAGTTCATTAGGTGCATGTTGCTCCTTGGCTGTAAGTCTAAAACTTTGTAATCAACTATATTTATATTGTTAGTATGATTCTCACCATGGTTTTTCCAAGATTGGGTTTTCCATGTAAATCCGATGTTCATGTACTAATGATTGATGTTTTTAGTGTTGTTAATTTTTGTTTAATATTAGTTAGATTAGATTTGAAATGTTTCAGACTGATTCACCCCCCCCTCTCTTAGTCCTATCATGGGTTTAACATAAACCCCAATAGACATTCCTCCCTCGTGTTGGCGAGCAAGTACCCAAACTAGATGGTGGGACAAACAGCCAGGGGTCCACAAGGGAGCTAGCTCAAATTGGTGCTCTAGTGGGACAAAAACCCCACTCTTAACACCGATGGGCACCATTCACCATTAGAATAGGCTTTTGGTGTACTAGCAAGGCAACCACAATGCCAAAAGCTTGAACTAGCGGTGAATGGTGCCCACTAGTATCAAGAGAGGGATTTTCATCCCACCAAAGTGCCACCACAAGCCAGCCCCCTTGTGGCCACGTGGCTGCTTGCCCCACCATCTTGTTCGGGTACACACCCACCAATACAACAAAGGAATGTTTGCCAGTCATATCCCCATCATGACACTAGACTAAAATCTTAATTACAATATGAAAATTGTCTTACAACGTGACTTCACAATTTCCCCTACCCAGTGATGATCATGAGGTAGCAGCATTCCATGTTTAATAAGGAATATTATACATTAAATAATATAGTTGTCCCTCTTCTAGTTACAGCAATCTTCCACAAGAAGAAAGATACAATTCGTTAAGTAAACAATATTGCTAAGAGACGATTTGAATTATTCCATAAGTTTAAGAAAAGCAGCGGTCAAACAAAGAGTTGCCTCTCCTACAAGTGGTTCTGACCAAAGGGAAGGTCGTGACCCTCCAATCCCAATGAAAGGATATAAAAGATCGGCCAGCATCCAAAGAAAGGGCATGGGAAAAGGAAGAGGGTCTGATCCGAGTGAAACACGATTCAGACCATACAGCCATTATACAGAATAAAGTAAAGTAATTGGTATGGAAACTAAGAGTGTTATGCATCAGTCTTAATATATGTGTTAATGGGGCTTGTTTCTAATAAGAATGTTTCTTGAATTATATTTCTCTAAATAAATAGATAACATATATATACACATGTATGATTGTCCATAACCAATCAGATGTGAGTTGGAGAGAATAAGATAGGGAGATGCGGTTCACCGGCTCCCCCGAACTAAGTAGACCACCCCAAGGGATGGAACTGGTCATAGTTAGATGTTCCTGATACTTGTGTGATAAAAGGCGAGTTGCCATGATTTGGATGTAGCATGCTCTCAGGCTTAGTCGGTTTGGGCAGTTTACTGATGCCCTTTTGAGATTCCTACCAAACAAAGTTATGATTGGTTATAAGATTATTAGCTAGTAATAATATTTGTTGGAATTGCCAATTTTAGGCACAGCCAAATTAATCCAAATTTGAGGATATTTCAAGTGGTATCAGAGCATTGATCCTACCAGCCTGCAGGGTAAAAATAAATCAATGGATGCATTCTGGTGAATAAGAAGGATCTAACAATACATGTATTTTGCATGTATGCTTCATGTCTGCATTTATGTGTATGCTCTGCGCCTTTATGTGTATGCTCTGACTTTGGCTCATACTTGATGTGTTTCCAGCATGTGCTCTATTTTTGGTTGATATAGAATATGAGAATAACTAGAGTAAACCAAAAGAGATGTGAATTTGTTTAGAAAGGAACATTGCATTTAAGGTTGTAGATGTGTGCCATGCTTCTAATCCTCATCTTAATATATGCTAAAATTCACAAAGATATCTAATGTGCAGACATATGGCCAAACCTAATCAATTTCTGCAAATACAATTAGCACAATTATAAGATGACCTTGATCCTTTTCTCTGAAAGATGAGAGAAAACTTGTCTTAAATTAAATCTTGGTAGTCTCCAACTATTGGTTATAATTTGCATTCAAATTAAAGGAGGAAACATATAGGTCTTAATTCAATCTATAACTTATATCAGAGTAGTGCAGTGGAAGGTGGATTCAAATTAGACTTTGCAATCATTGCTTGAGGACAAGCAATTTTGGGAAGGGCGGACTGTCATGTCCCTATCATGACACTAGACTGAAATCTTAATTACAATCTAGAAATTGTCTTACAACATGTAAGACTTCACAATTTCCCCTCCCCCAACGATGATCATAAGGTAGCAATAGTTGTGTTCTACGGCAGTCTGTGTTTAATAAGGAATATTGTACATTAAATAATATGGATCGTCTCTCCTCTAGTTACAGCAATTTCCACAAGCAGCAAGAAACGATTAGATAAGTATAAACAATATTGCTAAGAGGCAATTAGAATTATTCCATAAGTTTAAGAAAAGCAGCAGTCAAACAAAGAGTTGTCTCCCCTACAAGCGGTTGTGACCAAAGGGAAGGTCATGACCCTCCAATACCAATGAAAGGATATAAAGGATCAACCAGCATTCAAAGAAAGGGTATGGGGAAAGGAAGACAGTCTGATCTGAGAGAAACAGTATTCAGACCATACCAGCCATTATACATAATAAAGTAAAGTAATTGGTATGAAAGTAAGTGTGTTATGCATCAATCTTACTATGTGTATGCCTTGTTTCTGATACGAATGTTTCTTGAATTATATTTCTCTATAAACAGAAAATTATGTGTGTGTGTGTGTGTGTCTATATATATATGTGCAGTTCACCGGCTCCCCCGAACTAAGTAGACCACCCCAATGGATGGAATTGGTCATAGTTGGATGTTCCAGCCACTTGTGGGCCGAGAGGCGAACAGATTACCCCAAGGGATAGAACTGGTCATAGTTGGATATTCCTACCGCTTGTGGGATAAAAGGCGAATTGCCATGATTTGGATGTGGCGTGCTCTCAAGCTTAGTCGGGTTGAGCGGTTTATTGGCACCCTTTTGAGATTCCTAACAAAGTAAGTTATGATTAATTATAAGATAGTTAGCTAGTAATAATATTTTTTGGAATTGTCAATTTTGGGCACAAACAAATTAATCCAAATTTGGGGGCATTACATTAGCCAACATACTAGGTTTTCATCCAACAAGGACTTACATGCCCACTACACTATGCAGGTCTCAACCTTGAGACCTCAAATCTGATACCAAGCAAGGCAATCACAACACCAAAAGCCCAGACTAATGGTGAATGCACCAATGTTAAGAGTGGGATTTTTGTCCCACTAGAGAGCAAGCACAAGCCAACTCCCTCGTGGACAGATGGCTATTTGACCCACCGTCTAGTTCAGGTACATGCTTGCTAAGACAACAGAAGAATGCCCACTGAGGTTTAGCCAGCATGCTAGGTTTTCGTCTAGCAAAATGCATTACATGCCACCTCACTCCATAGGGCTCGACCTTGAATCTAATATCAAGAAAGGCAACCACTAGACCTAAAGCCCAGACTAGTGGTGAATAGCCCACCAACGTTAAGAATGGGATTTGCATCCCACCAGAGTGCCATCACAAGCCAACCCCTCATGGACACGTGATTGTTGACCTCACCATCCGATTCAAGTACACACCAGCTAGCACAATGGAGGAACATCTATCGGGGTAACATAATAGCTTTTTATCCAACGAAATTACGGTCTCATTATCAATGTCTTCTTCATTGTTTCTAATGCCAAATTTCTTGGCTAGAGCCCTCACCAAATTGCCAATGGAAGACTACTCTTGAACCATTTGCCTTTGTTGTTATCTCATTGTTGATTTTTCAACACACCTTCCAAATGAGTCTCAAAGGCAAAAACACATGCATTCAAATCTTCTATTTTAACATCTTTATTTCACTTGTGGGTTTTGATCTTTGGATCGCAGGGTTGCAACTTCTTTTCCTTTAAAGATCTAGTAAATATCATATAGCAAACTGTTGTGACGTTTTCACACATCGCCCCATTGCAAATGGGGACCCGTGTTTTTTGCTCGTTTTGCTCGTTTTCGCTTTCCTTTTTCTAGGGTTTTGTTAGTTTGTTAGTTGTCTGGATTTAGGGTCAAGCCTTAGGGTTCTAATTACCGTCTTTTCGGACCAAAATCCAGTCAGTTTTGGGAGCTTTTTGAATTTCCTTTTCTAGAATGCAAATTTTGAATGCAATGAATTTGCCAGAATGGTCTAATTTTCAATTGGAATGTTGATGCAGAGCTTAAATTTGTCTAAGTGTTGAAGATGAAATGTGAATTTTTGTCCAATTGAATATTTTTGACCAAATTTTGACTTTTTTGATATTTGATCCTGGGCATTGGAAATGATTTGTTTTTGCCTTGTGATGTGATTAAATGTGTAAAATCATGTTATTTTGGCCTGTAGGAGCAAAATCGCTCCTGTCCCTCAGTGAAGGACGGGAGCTCGTTTTCAAATATCTTACTATTCCTGCAGGGTCAAGATGAATTACGAATTGGAAGTGATGGAGAAAGGCGAGATCTTTCCATTGAATATAAATTGAAGATTTTCATGAGCACAGAAATGCCTCCAGGGGAAAAATCGCTCCTGTCCCTCAGTGAAGGACCGAAGCTACAAATCCAATTTTGCTTTGTCCTTGCAAGATTTTAACGTCTGGACGATGTGAAAAGGTCCAAAGAGGTGCATTTTATCAAATGAATATAACTTGAAGTGCTGTCGGGGAGATCAATAGGGTAGCAAGTCCGGCTTGAGTGAAGTCCTAACCCTGAAATTTGGCTAAGTCTGGAATGTCCTGATCCTGAAATTTGACTAAGTCTGGAAACTGAAAAAACCTCCAAAAACTAGATTTTGCAATATAACCCCTGGAGGTCTGAAACCACTCTCAAACATCCTGAAAGTATATATGGAATATAACTTAAAGTATAAGAAACTTATACTTAAATGTTATATTCCATAAAAATTATCCTGATAGAGAGTGCGAAAAGTCAAATTTCGCTCGTGTCCTTCTCCAAGGGTCCAGAGCGAAAAGCGCTCCTGTCCCTCTCCAAGGGACCAAGGCGAATCGCTCGTGTCCCTCACCAAGGGACCAGAGCGAAAATGCTTAGTTGAGCCATTCCTGACCTTGTTTGGACGAATCGAGACATCAAAGGCATGGTAAAGGACGAAATGAGCATGATAGAACATCCAGACTTGATCAAAAACAATGAAATGATGAAGTTTTGCCTAGAGGGTCAAATTCGCTCCTGTCCCTCACTGAAGGACCAGAGCGAAGTTCTTCATAAGGTACGTCCTGAACAAAGACCAAGCAAATTTTATGTTCGAAGGCAAGAAAGGAGGTCAATCGAACCCGTTGAAGACAAATTGAAGATTATCAAACGTCAACAAAGGACCAAAATGCTTAAGTTCGCTCCTGTCCCTCAGGAAGGGACCAGAGCGATTTTTGTTGTAGATGATTTTCTCACCAAATTTCAACCGATCTCAAGGCATGATTGAATGAAAGGAGGCATTGCGAATCCGTTGAATATAATTTTCGAAGGTGATGAAGTGAAATGAGGCCCATAAGAGCAAAATCGCTCCTGTCCCTCTCCAAGGGACCAGGGCGATGAGGTACGTCCACTTCATTTTCATATTTTTGGCGCCAAATAAACATTTCAAATTTTCCTTAAATGCCAAAATCGATAAATTTTGAAAATCCTATTAAATTAGCATTTAATATAGCATTGATCATTTATTAATTATTTTGCCTTTATTAAAAATCGAAATTTTACAAATTAAAAAACGTTGGCAAATAATTAATTAAGTTTTTTAATAAAAATTGAGTGGAGCGCTTGATATTTATTTGTTCATTTTACCAAAAGTCGGCCTTTTACTTTATTTTAAATTCGCTTTTAATTACAAAGTCGGCCTAGTAGTAATTAAGGTGTGAGCGCTATAAAGGGAGGGTGAAAGATTTCATTTTTACATCACCTTTTTATCATTCAAATGCGATCAAAGGGAGAAGTGCGAAGTTGTATTCAAAGGGGCGAATTTTATTTCAAAGCAAGGTGGTGCGAACTTGAAGTTTCCATTTGAGCGAAGTTGCCTAGGACGTCAAAGACATATCAAAGATGGCGAAATTGCTAACTTGAAGAGGAGATCACGTCCAAGACTTGAAGGGTGGCGAAGTTGATAAGAGGAACGTTCTTTTGAAGATCACATCAAGACCATCTTATTTCAAATTTTGCCTAGGCGATTTTATTCATTTTGCATTTTAGAGTTAAGCTCTCAAGTAAGGTATGGCAAGATCTCTTGTTTTAATTTCGAATTTTGATTGTCATTGCCTTAATTTTGAAATTTTGTTTTTCCTTAGCTCAGTCTTTTTTTAGGAAATGATTAATAAAGGACTTATCATTAAGTTTCCTAAAATTTGCTCTCTAATTTATGTTATGTATTGCAAAATCATGTTACTAATTTTGAAATGTTGTGTAGGCATCAAATGGAGGTCTCTTCAAGGAAAATCAAGCCGGATCAAGGACGGTCTTCGCCAGGACGATCAAGCCAGGACATGGACGACCTTCTTTGGACTAACATCATCAAGGGCAATCCAGCGTTCCAAGGCGAGGTACATCATCTTCCTGCACATCAAGGACGCAAGGAGTTAGAACAAGGGCTCGTTGAAGAAGCAAAATAGATCTAGAGGAATTAATTAAAGCAAGTTTCTCAACAATATCAAGATTAATATCTACCAAGTTACAAGTGTTAGATGAGGTGGCGTCCTAGTCATCATTTCTCCAGTCAGTGTGTTCCACCTCAGCATGACCAGATTCAATGTACTTAACTCATGGAAGGTGGCACAAACTCCGATGTACCTACCCTGGCTATCCATTGGTCAATTTTTCTAAAAGGGACATGTGTCCAAGCAATACAATTTTATCATTGGTCAAACATTAAATGTTATGTAATGGTTGTAACAAACCCTAATTAGGGTTTTTCATTGTTGAATCTTGGCCATTGATCTTGAATTGATCTAAGCCATCAGATTGTATTGTGGGCACTATATAAGCCCAAACATTTCATTTGTAAAAGAGAATTAGAGTTAGAGAGATTAGAGGATTAGAGATAGTATAGAAATAGTTGAAAGTAGTTAGAGAGTAGAATAGGAGGACAAGGCAAGAAATTGTTGCCATTGATTGTAAACAAACTCCATTTTCATTGAAGTAATGGTGAAATATGTCGTTTTCTTGCAATTTGCATGGTTTCTTGTTGAAGTCTTCAATCTTAGATGGTAAATGATTAGATGAATGGAGGAAATGTGATTAATTGATGATGGAATTCGTATATCCATACTACTAGCAGTTTGTTGATTGCAGACTTGCCTTGTGTAGTCAACTGGAATCGTTCAGCTCAAGCTCAATTTCAATTTGTCGCTTCTTCATTGATATGCATCAACTTGGATGGTATCTATGCCTGCGGTGATGATTTGAACATCATAAAGCTTCCTTAGAAGATCGCACTAGCCTTGTGTAGATGTTCCATTGATGTCAAAACAAGACCTAGTTAGAGTTTCATCAAAAATCAAATCATTGCTCCTACATTCTTAGTATTAGGATTAGATCCTCTCTTCGCCCTTATCCTTTTTCCATTTTTTAATCTAAGTTAGTAAGAGCCTGTGTCCAGCAAAGCAGATCGGAAGTTCAATGTAAGTCCCCTTGTGATTCCAGCAAATCATATCATACCACTGGAGCTTGTCCACACGTGGAGACCCCACTAAAAGAACCTTGGAGTCTACCTAACTGATCCTTTACGCGAATCTTCAGCAGTTAGAGACTATTTTCTCAAGAGAGGATAAGATGCCTTTAGGTATTTTATTCTGTGTATGATTGTGTACAAAATACACGTCAACACAAACTCACTCCAAAATTTCCACAAGATCAAATCACTCCAAGATTTCTGCAAGATCAAATAGCTTCTCTGATACCTAAATGATCCATGAACTCCCAAAACTATAATGGAAAAGTCACTTGAACATGAACTATTGTTATTATGCATATGAAACAAATGACAATACTTAAGAAAGTAAATGTTGCTCAAAAAAGAGAAATTACAGAGCTGGAAATTAAAAAAATTCACAGCAAAAATTCAAAAAAATAATCTTGGAGACTCCCCAATGAGACAAACAAGTTTGGTAGCAGCAAACACTTGACTACCTTAATGTTATTTATGCTCATGAACACTCACACAAAGGGCCATATGGAGGTTTCTCTAAGATTTAGTCAGAAACACTAGGCAGATAGAAACAACAATGAGAGAGAATTGCAAACAAATAAAGATGATTGCATAGAAATTTAGAATGAGTGAGTGAGTACATAGGAGAGGAGTGTTGGTATATAAAGGACAAATGTCCTACCTACCACCCTACCTAACTTGTCACATGGACAAGCCACCTAAGCACCTAAGCATGATTGCACCCCAACACCCCCCCTTAGGCATAGCTTAGGTGAGGCAAAAGAGTGGTTCCCAACATCAAAGGTTAATAAGGTACCCAAGTACAATACACCTCATAAAGAAGAGAAAACCCTATGGGAAAAAAACTCCCCCCTAAACAAGGGAAAACAAGCTCTCTAATGTATGAGAAGTACAAAACCCCATATGAGGAAAAAATCCTTCCCATGAGAGAGAAGGAGGAGAGAGATCCAGCAGTCCCCCCCTCAATGAAGCGTCTCCTGCAATGATGGTCGATGTCCGACAATGAATGCTAGAGATGATCCAAGCCCGCAGAACAACATTCCTTCCCTTGGGAAGAAATAGAACCACAGAAGTATGCAAGTTATCTTCCCATTCTTGAAAGGAATATGAGAGAAGAAAACTCGAGATGAATGAAGCCTTTGAATGCTACTCGAGTGTCCCCATGTCGATGCCAAAAGATATCCCAAACAAATCAAGTGTTCTAGGCCATAATGTCGAAGATAACAATCAAGAATCTAATGAAGACCAATGCAGATCATCGTCCAAAGACAATGATGAACCCTCCAAATGCTGCTCAAATGTCTCCAACCCAATGCTAAAGTGTGACAAATGTTGATAAGATGAATCAGATACCATAGAAGATTCAAGTATAGTGACCATGGATGTATAATGATAGTTGGACCAATGAGAATTTGGTACTGCCACAATAGAAGAAAATATTGGCAAAGAGAGAAGAAGAGGGTCTGAAGATGCGCCCATAACATAGGAAGACAATGATGCGACTCCATAGAAGTTGTCAAGAAAGAGGATATGAATGTCCTCAATGGTGTCCTCCAAGTCTGCAATGTGGGACTCTACAAATAAAAATGGAATGTCTGGTAGAATTGTGTCCCAATGAGCTATCTCAGGAAGACGATGAAAATCATGTTGCATCAAACCACTGGAAGTTGTCGATGAAGCGTCGTTGAACTCGGAAGTAGCAACAGTAAATGAAGTGTCCTCAACTGTAGGAGATTGAAATGTCATCAATTGGAGGAGATGAAGTGTCCTCAACTATGGAAACAACAATATGTGGAGGAGCACTACATGCCAACTGATCACTCTCTGAGGATATGTCCTCACAAGCCATGGTAGTAGGTGTCTCATTGAAGGGAACATCACAATTAAATAAGATTCAAGATCTCCAACAAACTATTGGATGATGGTCCATGCAGTGAAAGGGCACTCAGAGTGCTCTATGTGATGAATATATCCCTCATAAACTGTAATGTTTATTAGTCCATAAACCTTGTCATTTTTGTTAAACCACTTGTTCTTCTGATATTTGTCATGTGGTTCAAGAACGAGTCCAAGGAGATAGAGTAATAGACCATGCTCATGGCAATGATTCAATATCCCTTGTTTCCAAGACAAATAGTTCTCTAAATTAAGCCTAGCAACAAAAGGATGAAATTACTGTTTTGACATGATGGATTACAAATTTCACCACATATTTAAAAAAATATTTACCAAATTTATGCTGAATTTACATTAAAAAGCCAAATCACGACTTTCAAACTCTAGATTGAAGCCCTCACTTCAAATCTTCATAATAATTTTGTTTGCAAATTATTTGCATCTCCATTGCACTAGGAAAGGCTTTGATACCATGTAAGATTTAGCTAGGACCACAAGGCAAATAGAAACAACAATGAGAGAAAATTGCAAACAAATGAAGATGATTGAATAGAATGAGTGAGTGAGTACATAGGAAAGGAATGGAGGTATATAAAGAATAAATGTCCTACCTACCACCCTAGCTAACTTGCCACATGTACAAGCCACCTAAGCATGATTACACACCAACAATTTCTAGTGTTTTTCCTGGTCCACTATTTGGTGTTGTGAAGTTGATTAGGCAAAGAACGACCAACAAATCTTTCAAAGCAGTAAATTTCCCTACTTGAATGTCTCAGCTCTTGGCTCTTCTTCCTAAATGAGAAGGAATTGTTTGGAATCTGCTACAGTGCAAGAATGGGTGGGCTAGAGTGCGAATGTTGTTGATGGGATCATGGGATTAGAGGATGTGGTGTCTGTTAACCTAATGTTTGTAGGTTCCTTTTTGCAGATTGATGCCGGTGGCTTTGAATGATTAGTGCAAGCCAGTGTTTCTTTTGAGCCCTACTTTTCATTTATTGGATAGTGTTTGCATGGTGGATGGTAATTTTTCTCATGTTTGATTTTGTTAGTTTGTTTTTTAGAGGATGATTTCAATGTTGATCATTAAGATAGGTTTCAAGGGAAAAAAAATGTTTTCTCTATTGGGCAGGAGCCCTACCCACACTATTTAATTAATAAATAAAAAAAGCTACTGCTAGAAAAAGGATGCAACACAAATTGCTCCTATCATCATCATCAAGCTCACAAATTCACTATGAGCAGCTGAATTTTCCTATTTTGGTCTATAAGACAATCACTCAAGCCTCCCATGATGCAGATGTGCTCTTCACCCCTATTTATTGCTGTTGGAACATCCCCTCGTGTACAAGAAGTTCCTCAATTGGAAATGGAAATGGATACGTCAGCTTTTCATTTCAAAATCCAGTCTTGGCCAGTCATGACGAAATCAACGGATGTCATCAAGCAGGATTTCGGAATCCCGGCGGCAGTTTCAAAAGCATCACAGAAGTTTCACTTCTGTTGCAGCAGTTTTGTAATCACATCTTGCCGTAAAGCAGTAGTTTCATCTTGTGGACAAACCTATGCATCCTCTGCGGCTGACCGCTCCTTGGATATTTCAAATTAATCATTCATAATCTTCTTCAGATCAGTATGGATCACACTTTGCAGCATGGAGATTAAGTATGTACATTACAACTACCCGAACTGTAACTAAGAGAATAATTAGTTATGAAACTCCATAAGCCAAGGGGAAACTCTCATGAACTCCTGAGTCAAGTTAGATCTAACAAATCTCGTTCGGTTGCATCTGGAGATCCGTCCCTCAATGATATATATACATCCATATTTTTATTTTGCAGCATTCAGTACAGAAAACCAGGATTAATGGCATGGAGGACTGATTCTTGGCTTTTGCTCAACTTTAGGGTAATTTTGATTAAGTATCATCCAATTTAATTTCTCCTGTTTTTGCATTTATGTTTTAGCTGAGGATGAGTCAGGCCGAAATAGGTCTGCCCACTCCAAGCCTAGTCCAAGCCTCAATATTTTAACGACTACACAAATAAATAAATCTCCAGCAGTGTACAAGGCCATTCCTTAATGCGACTTAAGACATGTCTTTCTTTTTACTTTATACTTCCATGGGATCTAAACTGAAACTATCCAATCCAACTACACTAAAACGACTAGATATCTAAAATGCAATATGAAATTCTTTCTTGAATAATCTCTCAAATTCTTGGGTATTTTAGGGTTGTCATCTATTTCAGAGATTCCGTTACTCAGATTTTTTAAAAACAGCCATATTCAATTGCAACTACAATTTGAGAATATAGATACAATAAATACAGAAACTAAACTATATAGATACATTTAATACACGACCACAGCAGCAACAGATTACCTAATGGAGGCATGAGGCGATAGAAGCTATCCGACAACCAGAACTCCGTCCTCTGCTTCATTCAATTTTTGCAGGCTATGCATAGTTTTGTTAAGGCAACTAGATGATTTTTTTAAAAGAAACTAGAATTTGTAATACATATGCTCTGGTCTCTCTGGTTTGAGATAGGCCCAGCCAACAAAATCAAGGGCAGGCGAAAGAATACAGAATTTTAAAAATGTTATTTGTTGGAGAGCCACACGAACCTCAAAAGAAAGATAAGTCGAGGAAAAACTCCCGGAATGAAAAAATATCCCTTTCAATGCCCATAGTTCGATTAATGCTACGATATTATTATTATTATTTTTTTATTGGTAATGGGTCAAAGTTGATAAGGTTTATATATCTTAATCTTTTGTGGGATTTGAACTTGCGACCTCTCTTTCAAGAGTATAAGTTCTTCATCACTGGGTCAATTCCAGTTATACTCTACAATATTATTTTTCAGTTATCTGAAAGAATAAATATTGACCTTGCATTAAACATTATTGTGAAGGAAAATAATCTAGTAAGATATATAAGCAAATTATGGAGAGATATGGAAGTCATATTTTTTAATTTTAATGTTAAATGTAAATGCAAAGGGGGTTAATATTATTTAGTTTTAAGTTTAAAATAAATAATATTATAATATTTTGGGATTTGAACAACTTTGAGATTAGGAAAGGATACATGTATTTGTGTTTTGTTTTAAATTTTGTATAAGATTTGTGTTCTATTTTTATTGAATTTGTATTTGTAAGTCAATTTACATCTACAAATTTGTCATTTGTTGTGTGAATCCAATTATGTAGGTTATGCTCTCTTATTCTATGGTTCATCAAATTCACTAGTGTTTGCTATAATATCTAGATTGCTTGCATTAAAGAATATGTGGATTGCTAGGGGTTAAGTTCTACATCAATCTTTGAAATAGATTAGCTTTACAATTGTGTAATGGTCGAATACAACAAGTTGTAGCCACGTAAAAAGTCTTATAATAAATATGTAGATTCTAATTTGTTTTAATGCTCTATTCAAAAGATTTATATGGTGAGTGATCATTGAATACTCTATATGATGAGAGAGGATATTTAAAATGAGAGGATTCTAGAAATCAATCACATCAAATAATTTTCATTAGACTACATGAATGCAAATAAATGCCTTTAAATATAGATACATAGTGATTAATCATGCAAATGGGTGTTTGGTTAGCTCATGACAAGTGAAATGGATAGGAGCTCACCAAATTTGAATTTAAATTTTAGAAACTCGAGGATCAAATCTATTATGATCATATAATTGATCGTGCTCTCACAAAAATGTCTTGAGATAATAGAATAATAGTTTATGCACAAAATGAATGTTTTATCATGGTAGGTGCAATACATGTTTTGTACGAAGGGATTTTCAGAGATGGATAATCACATCTAAATTATAATAGCGGTGATATCGATGGTGGTACACTTGCTTCTCTCATAGGAGCACATCAAGGTATTTTCCTCTCATCTTTTAAGGAGTTCTATGTAGGTGTAGAATCAAACTCATAGATAGTGGAGATACCCACAACTTCATTGACGAGATTGATGAAGGCTTAGTGGTAAAGAGGGGAATTCAAGCTAAAGGATTTGAAGGATTTGAAGTCATAAGTAAGATAATTGATTCATCATCCCTTGTAAAATGAAGATCAACCATCTCAATATATGCATAGGTGAACATAAGGTTTGTTGTGTAATTTTTCTTAGTTGTGGGCTCAAAAGAGATTGACATAGTTTATTGGGAATTTTGATTTGAAGGAAAGGAGGTGTTACTCAAGGGACTTCCAAATATGCCACCATATTTTAGCCAAAATAGTGGAATTTTTCATCCATAAATGTCTGATCAAAACCATGGGTAAGCAAGCTACTCCTCATGTTCAAAATACTTTTAAGATGATTTAAATTAGTATGGCTTTCAGTGGTTTTTCTCTAGGAAAAACACAAGTTAGAATATCATTACACAAGTATTTCCATGATTCTAGTATTTAGGAAAAAGAAAATAGAGACTCCCTGCATAGATTTTTCAATTCACATCATAGTAGCACAACGGAAACAAGATAGAGAAAAACAAATTTTGGGGGAGTTTGTAAATGATTGTTGAATAACTAGTAAGGAAATTTAAGGCTTAGATTATATTTAAAGGTTTCTTATAGTTTAGTATGTTAGGTAGATGGATGTGCAAACCTCAAAGGTTGATTTGGGATACTAAAACCATAGTTTTAATCTAGGATTAATTAGATGGGTCTAGTCTACATTGCTTGATGATAAGTAATTTGGAGGAGGGATTGCCATTTCCCCTTCTCAATTGTAAGATTGATGAAGACCTTTTGTTTATTTCCTTAGGTTTTTTATAGGCTAATGGGTGCTAAAAAGGGTAACAATTATATAATTAAATTTAAGCTATCAAAAACTCATTTTATGTTATATTTTAAAAAGGTGACTTGTATCCAAGTATTTGATAAGTTGTTATAAGTATGGTTAAAAAGCATCGTTGGGACTATGGTCCTAAAAGTGATTATTTAAAATGACACTTTTATATCTTATAACTTTAAGAGGAAAAAAGGCTTGCACAATGTCAAGAGAAAGCGAAATATCATAGCAGAATTTTGAAGAAAACCTTAGCAATGAAAATGTGGCGAAAGGGTGAGTAAAGGGCAAAGATGAAGGAAAAAAATTAAAATTTTCAAACAAAGATGTATAGACACTAGACCTAACTGAAGAAATTGAGCTTGACTTAGGGTTCCTAGAAGAGCTTGTGATCATCTGCAAATTTATCGGGTCTAAGATGGAGTGAGCAAAAATCAGGAAAGGAATAGAGGATGCATGGAAAACTTAGGATATTGTGAAATTCTTACCAAAGGGTTTCTTTATTGTCATATTCACAAATGAAGAGGAGAGGGATAAGGTTTTGCAAGATGGTCTTTGGTGTATGGGACAGCATTTTCTATATATTTAGCATTGGTACCCTAACTTTGATCCCTCCATCTATGAACCATATAAAAAACCAATGTGGATAAGACTTTAGAATTTGCCAATTGAATATTGGTCAGAGGACTGCTTACAAAAAAATGGGAGATCACTTAGAATATTGATTAATATAGATGCAGATCTAGTAAACAAAGACTCCTACCTACATGCACATATAAAACTTATAGCTATGAGAAAATTTCCAGAAAAATTCAAGCTCAATGCGGGTGGAGATTTTTGGTTACAGAAGGTTGAAATTGAAGAGGAAAAGTAATTCTACCTAAGGTGTCAAAAGCGAGATCACATGGAAAGTAATAGTTGGATCCCTCCGAAGAAGATCAAAAAATAGATCCCAAAGTCTAACTCACTGGATACAAATTGAAGGGGATCTCAAAATAGAATTAACAAAACTAATCTGTTGGATCAAGGACCAATTGCCCACCCCCAACTGAAATAGATAAGGAAATTCAAAGCAAATAGAGAACTATCAAGGAAAAAACAAGAATGGTTGAGCCACTTGTTCAAAATAAAACATCTAAAAAATATGTTGATTAATTTAATTAGTGGAGAGTCGACCAATGCTAGGAAAAATAGTGAAGAAATCCTTGAAGGCCAATTCGATGGAGAATGGGAATAAGATGGTGAATTTTTTAGGGAGGATCAACTAGGAATCATAGATACCTAGTGTATTATCTAGTTAGCGACAAAGCTACTAGGGAAAGCGAAGAAGGGACAAGGTAGAAAGACAAATAAATAAAGAAGAGAAGACAAAGCTTTTGAGAAAGGGTTAAAAAGTGTAACCAATTTTCTCAAAATGACCAAGGGATAAAAGGCCTCCCTTAGGGACCAATGAAGATCCTCATGTGGAATGTCAGGGGCCTCTCGGCCCTTGACAAATAGCGCTTAGTGAAGTGTCAACTGGAGAAGCTATCATAGGACATTGTATTACTTTAGGAAATGAAAATTAATGCAGAAGAAGGAACTAAATTTCTCAATTATTGCAAAAGATGGAAAGGGCTTTTTCATGATGTAGATGGTCTCTCAAGTGGGACGGGAATTCTATGGAACCCAAAGTCCATCAATGCATCTATGATAGAATCAAGGAAAGGGTGGGCATTATGTTGTATCGGGATTTTAGCATCAAACTTGGAATTCCCATTATGGAAAGAACTCAAGAATATAACCAATCAATTAAGTGGAGGAAATTACATCCTGGAAGGACATTTTAATGCAATTTTGGATCTTTCAAAAAAGAGTGGAGGTTTAACAAAAATCAATAGGGTAATGTTGGATTTCAAGAGATTTGTGGAAGACATTAATACCATCAATTGTATCCCAAAGAATGACAGATTCACATGGACAAAGGTTGAAGAATTAGATTCGACATCATTTCAAAAAGATTAGACCAATTTATTTTGGGTCCATTTTGGATGAGTGGAGATGTGGCCTACACCTTTTCGATTCTTTTTCTATTTGTGTCCAATCATTGCCCAGTTCAGATGGAGATGAGACAAAGCCAAAAACAATGCAATGTATATTTTAAATTTTAAAAAATATGGTGGAGAGATGGAATGCTAATAAATAATTTAGAAAGATGGTGGGAAGATAGTAACATACACAAAGGAACCATCAACTTTTGCTTTATGAAAAGGATGTTTTTTTTATCAAAAATAAGTTACGTACTTGGAAAAAAAAAATTAAGAATATTTTCACAAAGAGAAGAGATTGAGACAAAATTGAAAACCTAAATGAAAATGTCATCAGAGAGGGAATGTTTAGAGAGGATTATCTAAGGGAGAAAGAATCGAAAGGGAAATTAACTGAATTGCTAGCAAGCTTGAAGAAATATTTTAGAAGGATAAAGCAAGAGAAAATTAGAACAAAGCAGGAGTCTTAAACACAAAACTCTTTCATGCATTGGTCAAAGCTAAGAAAGCGATGAATAGGATTGAGGAGATAAATATGCGAGATGGTTCTTGGTGTCAAGATGGGTTGAAGATCCAAGAAATTGCAGTGTTTTTTTTTCAAACACTCCTTGGTGGAGGTGTGAACCCAAACAAGAACAAAAGGGGAAAGCTAATAGATACAATCCCTAAGATAATAACGAAAGATGTCAACAAGATGTTGTTGAAACCATACTTAACTAATGAAGTCAAGGAGGCCACCTTCCAACTCCTTCCGGGGAAGACCCCAGATCCAAATAGTTTTTTTGGCAAAATTCTATCAGTCATGTTGGCATTTCACAAGATGCAACATTCACTGATTGGTAGAAGTCATTAGACAAAGTAGGAGATTTGTCTATGATCTTAACAACATAGCAATAGTCCTAATACCAAAAAAAAATGTTTGCGAGACCATGACGGATTATCATTCGAAATCATCATGCAACATAATATATAAAATCATCTCCAAAGTGATAGCTAACATACTAAAGAAGGTACCGAGAAAATTAATATCAGAGGAGCAGAATGACTTTACTCCAAGTAGGGAGATGACATACAATACCATACTAACAGTTGAAATAATGCATTCCATCATTGCAGAGAAAATTAAAGGTTTGGTGATTAAACTGGACATTAGCAAAGCCTATGATAAAGTAAATTGGGAATATTTACTTAAAATAGTGGCAAAGTTTGGTTTTGAAAGAAAATGGATAGAAATTATCAAAGCCTATATTAAAACTCCAATATTTTCAATCCTAGTAAATGAAACAATGCACGACTTCTTTGAGGCCACAAATTCAACAAGGTGATCCAATTTCACCATTCCTATTTGTCATAATGGGTGAAACTATGGGGAAATATCAAATAGTTGTTAGCACATAGGCCATGGAAAGGCATCATAGTTGATGAGGACATTGAACCCATCACTCACTCACAATTCGCAAATGATACTATATTGTTCAGAGAGGCCCTGATAAGGGAGACAAAAGTAATAAGAGGAGCATTGGATGACTATGCATTGATCTCTGGCCATATGATAAACAAGGAAAAATCAGAGGATTTTTATTAAACACTAAAAATACCAATTAGAGGATAATTGTAAAGATACTTGGTTGCCCAATATCTCAATTCCCGATGAAATACCTTGGCGTGTCACTATTTGTCGGTGCTTCAAAAACATTCTATTGGGAAGAAGTAATTAGTAGGTGTCAGGCCAAATCAATAGCAAGGAAAAACAAATGGCTATCACAAGTGAGTAGAATACTAATGATCAAAGCAATATTGTCAACCATCTTGATATACATGATGTCATGTTACAAACTCACAAGCAAAGCCACATTAATCTTGGAAGGTTTCCTGAAAAATTTTATATGGGAAGGGGCAAAAGAGGACAAACACATACCTTTGATAAAATGGGAAACTGCATGCACAACAAAGGAATAAGGCGGTGTCGGATTAAGGCAAATGGAGCAACAAAATACGGCTTTAGGTGCAAAATTAACATGGAAATGTTTTAAAGAACCAAACAAACTTCGGTTCAAGATAGTGAGAAAGAAATACATCGACAACAAAGAGGAGACCAAAATATTAATAATGGACAACTCCTCTAGTGGATCAACCATATGGAAGTTCATTTGGGAGTGCAAAAGCTTAATCATCGATCACATATCATGGAAGATTAGAATTAGTAAAAAAGCTAGATTCTGGCATGACTCATAGAATTGGGAGAGGCCAATATTAAATTGTTCAGAAACAACGTGTTGTCCCCAATCTGGAAAAAAAGGGGTAGCCTTACAAATTTGGTCCAATCTGTAACCCATATGCTCTATGCATGCTTTTCGAGGTAATTTGTGTCATTTCCCATACGTGATTTTCCACCTGAAAGAACCTTCATTTGAAGTTTCTTAGTCTTTTTTGTGTCTTTGTAAATTCTAAGTGTCCACATGCAATTCGAGTTGGTAGACCCGAACTATACTGTGTTATTGGTGTTGTTCGAGCCTACGAATCCGAACAACATTGTATCTCCCTTGCTATCCTTTTGTGTGGACGGTGTGTGGTGGGGCCATAGGCTCACTATACACTGAAAACCTTACTTGGCTCATGGTGGGTCTGCGACACTGCCTTGCACCTTACCAACCTTACATGCCATATCCTAAGTGTATGGCAAGTTTGTGAACCCATCTTACACCATCTTTTATTGCCATTATGTATGGCAGGTTTACAAACCCGCCTTTCATTGTGATTTGAGTTCCTCCCCTTTCAAGTGCATGACGGGTTTATAAACCCACCATACACTTTGATCCTTCCACTTAAGTGTAGATCGAACCTATAGGTCCGACTTACACCCAATTTTGATATGCACTCAATTGGGTGTAATTCGGGCCTAAAGGTCCGATTTACACCAATCACATGTTTCCCCCAAGGTGTAGTTCGGGTCTATAGGTCCAAACTACACCTAACCTTTGTTGTAAGTGTAATTTGAATCTACGAACCCAAATTGCACCTTTGAGCCACACTTAGCCCCTTTGTGTAAATCGAGTCTACGAACCCGAATTACACCAAACACACACACATGGTCTACGAACCCGAATTACACCAAACACACACACATGTAAATAGGGCTCATAGGCCCGATTTACACTTGTTCTACCATGATACAATGGGGGTTTTGGTAACCCCGATGGTGCCAAATTCAGCACATGCATGATCCTCTTTAGTACAAATGATCGAGATGGTTGATAATTGCTCTTCTCAAGTACTAATGTTTTTCTTAATGCTACAATTCTCTTCAAATGTCAGAACCATCTTTAGGGAAATGATAATGAAGTTCAAGAAGCAAGACTCCTATCCACTCTTCCTCTTATCCTCAGTGACATCAAACTGTGAACAACAAATTATTCTAAAATACAAGCTACCTGGCAACAATACAAAGATTTTCTGAAGAATGATGATCATAACAAAGATGTGTCTCTAGACACTTAGTCATTTTTATGCATCTCTAGTGTGGTGACATTTTGTAATTTCAATCGACACTTCAAGTGTCATTTTGTAATAAGCTATCGACACCTCAAGTGTCATTCTATGTATGCACTAGTACACATGTAGGATTGCACGTGTTCTAAATCAAATAGGTCTCTACTTTTGACTTGGTCACAAATTAGTTGCATCTTTCTTAGTTTCATGTTGCACCTCTCCTCTATATATACGAGGATGCTTATTGTAATAAGGATCTTTGATCTATGAATCTTTTGGAAATGCAACAAAACTCTGTCGGTTTGGGAAGCACTCTAAAACTTTGTTTTTAGATGTAAATCAAATTGCAATTAATAAAAGAGACAAGTTGCTTTCAATTTTTGTGTTGGAACAAGTTGTAATGTGGTGACATTATTCAGAGTTGATTGTGAGTATTGTGGTGTTATTTGAAAGAGATTTAAACCCAATCTTGTAGTCTTTGAGCTACTTATTGTGTTTAGAATTAATGTTATGTTGTCAAACTTGATCTTGTAGTCTTTGAGTTACTTATCACGTTTGAAGCTAATGTTTCATGCTCAAGCAAAGAGATAACTTGGACCCTTTGTGATGTTTTACCTTCTACATTTGTGCATTTAAGGTGAAGTGTATGTTGAATTCTTTGAGCTACATGTATTTCATCCTTGTTCTTGAAGCTTTATAGGACTTGTCATAGAAAGTCTTTGAGCTTTCATGAACTTCTTGGTTAATTCTGATTGGTTATACTTGAAAGTTTATTATAATAAAAGATCATATATTCTGAAAGAAGAGGATACGATGAAGGAAGAACGCCTAATATGAAAAAAGAGAATGCGGTGAAAGTAACACCTTATTGATTAACTTAGTGTACATAATTTTAGCTCCTAGTTAAGTGTTAGTGGTTTCTAGTAGCAATAAATAGGGGAGCCTTCCCTTATAAGTAGGAGGGACCATATATTGCCTTATGAGAGATATTGTCTCACATACTATGGTAAAAACCCACATTTTGTAAGCTCTCTTGAGTTTACAAAATTTTCACTCAACACAATTAATGGATTATGGATATTGTCAATCTCAATGGCGAATATGTGGCAAACTACATCAAGGTTTCAAACAAGGGGATCAACTCCAACAAATGGAAATCGGTGGAGGAGCTAAGTATCCTAGAAGAAATGGTCCCAATCATAACACAAATCTTTAACAAAAGGAAAATTTCTTTGTCCTTAGAAGAAGATGAAATCATTTGGTGTGCCTCCAAGTTGGGGGAATATTTGACTAGATTGGGCTATATGATACAAAAGAAACAAAATAACATTAAACACTAGATGACAAGATTGCGTTGGCATAAAAGTGTTGCTCCTAGGGTAGGGGCTTTCACGTGGATTGCTTTCCATGGGCACATATTAACAGGGGACAAATTGAAGACAATGGGAATCGAAGGCCTGCGTATTTGTCCACTATGCTTATCCAATGCGGAGACTGCCAATCATTTGTTACTTTGGTGTTCATATGTACCACAATGTTGGGACTGACTACTCTCTTCTATTGGATGGTCACTGGTAAGAAATGACTCCCTACTCGGCTTTATGAGTGTTTGGCCAAACATCAAATGGAAATCAATGTGGGGGGATATTTGGTCTGTTGCTCCTTTTATGACCGTGTGACAAATCTAGAAAGAAAGGAATACGAGGGTATTCAATGACAAAGCTTTGTCAATTAAGTCAATAATTTCCAAAATCAAGGATCGTATTTGTGAGGTGGTCAATGCCAAAGTCAATAACATAAAAACAAAGTACGTCTCTAGATGGGACAATGAAATACAAAAGGTTTGGGGTAAATTAAAGCCCATAGATAGGGGTATCACCAATAAACCCAAATTAAGGTTGACAACACATTAGGTGGTGCCCCCAAAGGGCAAGTACAAACTAAACTTTGATGGTGCAACAAAAGGTAATCTAGGGTAGGTTAGGATTGGTTGCGTCATTTGTGATAGTAATGGGAATTGTATATAGACCATTTTTAAAGCAATCGGATTTGCAACCAACAACGAGATAGAAATGGAAACACTGGCAAGAGGACTATAGTTGTGTATAGATAAAAAAAATCACGCAATTGACATCAAAGGCGACTCTCAAATCTATGTGAAAGTAGTAAAGAACATAAGCATCTCAAATTGGAAATTAAAACCAACCCTGAATATAAAAATCAAAAGATAGCATAGACTAAGGCGACTCTCAAATCTATGTGAAAGTAGTAAAGAACATAAACATCTCAAATTGGAAATTAAAACCAACCCTGAATATAAAAATCAAAAGATAGCATAGACTTCGTACAATATTATAGCATTACCCATGTGTATAGAGAGTCAAATTAGACTACAGATTTCATTGCTAATCTTGGTGTTGTGGTTGGGGATAGGGAATCATAATAGATTCCTCCTCAAATTGGCCGGATTTAATAAAAATCGCATAGCAAGATCTGAATTCCTCTTTGGAACATCCATGTGACGATGTGGGATGAGGACTCCATATCTGGTATTGTGTGGAATGATGCAGCTGACAATAGAGCCTTTGATCGAATCTAGGAAGATATACGTGGAAAGCTAAAAGGGAGGATGTGTTGGCAGATGAAACCACTCATATTTGGAAGAAATCTCAATGGTCAATCCACACGGGAATTTTTCCCATCTTGATGACAATTAAACCTGCTACGACCATAAATGGCGGTGAGCAAGAAGGCAGGACAATAAGGACAAAAATAGGAAGGCTATAAATGACTAGTGCCTTCATTGCTATCTTGGAACGACTGTAATAAGGATTATAATTCTGAGCAAAATCTCCAAGGAAGATAATGAATATCTGCTAACTTTGAGCAAGGCATGTGGATGATTACTGGGTATTGTGAAATTTGATGTCAATTCATCTATATAAGCCGATTGGATATTAGAATGAGCATTGTTAAAGGAGGTGGTGGTGGTCGAGTGGTTTGTTTGTGGAGAGAGTAATGCAAAAGAAAGGCTGGGCAAAAAAAAATTGGAGTTAAATGTAGCTTCATGGAGGAAACCCACAAACTACCTTCTAATGTCCTCGCGGATGGGACAAACTATCTTCCACATAATGTAATCTTTCTCTGAATTAATACTTATCTTAAAAAAATAAAATAAAATAAATGTAATAAAAAATTATATTATTTTTTATTTGAAAGTTTATAAAAGAGGATCTGGATGCAAAGAAGGGTATTCTTACTCATTTTATCAATTTCTTTGGGAGAAAATGAGCATGAATTGTGAGGATAAAACTCTTTGGCAAGATGGTTTTGGAGATAAGAATCTTCTAATTGATTTCTTCAAGAAGTCACCATAGTATTGAATGCTTGTAAATTTAGAGTTTAAATTTATAGATTTTATTATGTTGATCAAATACAAAGTTCTTTTAGTTTTAGTTTCTAGTTTTCGAAACCAATTTTAGTTGGAGTGGAGTTTCCTATATGATATTTTGATGAAATTATGCTAATGATTTGAAGTATGTTTGCAATGGCTAGCTTTTCCTAATCCAATCACACCACTTATCTATTAGTACTATATTTACATAAATAATATTTAAGTGTTGCTATACCATCCTTTGTACCCAATTACAACCTTTTAAGACTATTTTAAGAGGCCATGACCTCACTTTTCTTTGTTACATCATATCGAGTCTCATCACACTAATAGTAATGGTTGGATCCTTTGATGAAGGAACCCTATGTTATAATATCTTTTTATGATTTTTCTTTGGTTGAAACAAGGGATCATAGTCTTCTTTGTTGATGGATATTTCATGAGTAGCCTACAAGATCTTCATACAAGTAGTTGTACCATTCATGGTGGTTGTAATTGTGGATAATATTTTTTTAACAATATTTCAACTAAAAAAAATGATTATTTATTAATGTTTCATCTAATAAAATAATATCCAATTCATTATGCATATTGATATTGTTATTCTTTGTATTTGTGGAAATTCATAGTTGTTAGTTCAAATAGTTTGAAAAAGATTTTTTTTTGGTTAAATTTAGAGATTTATATCATTTATTTGAACTACAAAAAGTGGATTGTTATTGCTAAATCATTCTACAAGTGATTACATCATCTAGATAATATTTTGTACATTTTTCTTTCTAACTATTTGACTAGATGTCTACTTTCAAATTGTTGAACAACTATTTGACATAATTCCTAGATTTGTTTATAGAAGAGTATTAATTTCTTATCATTAAAAATTGTAATAAATTGAATGGTTTACTACCAATTAGAGGTAGCTTTAATATTACAAGAAGATATTAATTTCTTATTATTCAAAATGGTAATAAAATGGACCAAGAAGATGTTATATAGTTTGATCCATGTTATAATTGTAATAAGACCTTGGTTTATTGGTTTATTCATCATCAGATTTCTTTTTATTTACAATTTTTTAACCATTATTTTGGCATTAGGTTTAAAATAAGATAATATAGTCTACCATTTTGGCATTGACACAATTCATTTTTTATTTTATTTTTTGAATAAAGAGACAAAGCTCCGAAAATTAATAATAAGATATAAAATATTATAATAACATATCAAGAAGCAAGAAGATAATTAGATAGAAGATATCATTGTCAAAATTTGAGCTAGTATGAAGCCCAAATGCAGAACTAGGGGCTTGAGCAAGATACCATGGACCTCATTCAAAATCAACAAGGGCATCATAGAAGAGAGAAAAAACCAAAGCCAGAGATATGAAAGATTACAATGTCTTCAACAACCACCAACGACTAAAATGATAACAAAAGACTACCCTTGGATGCAAGCACAGATAAAAGGCACCCTAGAGACCAAGCCCACAAACACAAAACCTTCCTTAGAGAAGAGATAGAACCCTGAGTTTCACTCGACATCAAACAAAACTTGACAAAAAAAAGTAGATGAGGAAGTAAGGTTTAATTTTACTCTCTTGACCTCGCTTATAAATTCGCTACAGACTAAGGAGATCTCTGATTTGTTTAGATTGATTTTGATAGAGAGTGTTGTAAAAGAACGTTCAATGCTCAATATATCACTGAAGTTTGGACAAGCAAAACATCTTTAACTTTGTCCTCATGTACAAAGATGGCATTTTTTTAGAGATAGAGACCAATCCTTTTAGAGGCCAAAATATAGAGCCTAGAAGATGCACTAGTGGGTTGAGGAGGTTTGCACCATTTTGAAAGAGAAAATGCCTCCCACCATCTACTTTTTATCCACCAAGTTGGCATTAATTAGAGAATGTATACCATTATCTATCATTTGACATTGACTCATAATGTTATATACTCTAATAGTTTGATCCTATTGTAATATGGGTTGGCTTAAACGACACACACTAAGTTGACAGGTGGCTGAGCCCACAACCTCCCTTAAAACAATACTTTTCCTGTTACTTTGCCATTTCTGTTTAGAATGGTTTTATTCATCATTTCCGTTATACCCTTACCATCTAATGTTTGTTCGTTGGATCCAAGAGTACGCAACCTATTTTACTTTGTCCCACATCTCTAGTACAAGAAAAAGAGGATAGAAAAGAGATGCAAATATAACCTTTAGACCCCACATAGGGGAGAGGGTCTAGGAGCTGAATGAGGTCCAATAGTCGCTATAGCAATTGTGCTCATAATATCCAATCTTACCATAAATGTATACTATATATTATAAATAAATAGTCCACATGTAAATAAAAAAATAACCAAATGCTGGTCAAAATAGACCTATACTTGAACATATAAGAACCTGTAAATGTTATATAAAAAGTAAAAATATACATTCATTAACAAGCGAAATAAATAGTTTTTTGTTTGAAATAAAATATCATAGCTAGGTATCCACTATAAGTGTGTCATTTAAAAAATAAGATTAAGATACTTGCTTAATCAAGTACTGTTGTCATAGTGAAAAAATAGTATTCCTATGTGTACAACTATTGGGGTAGCAATGTATATTCATTGGTGTAATTCATATTAATAATTTGTCCTATCTCAAATTTTAAAAGTGACCACAAAAAATACCTTGTATTTTTACATGAAATGAGAAGGATTTTCAACAAGTTTTAGTGTTCAACTATTGGTCCATATGTGTTGGATATAAGTTGTATTTTATATAATAATGTGTTTTTTCTATAACATCAATTTTTTTTTTTGTTCAACTATTGATCCGTTTATGTTGGATTTACAAGTTAGAGATAACAAATATTTATGGTTACTAATATGCATTTGGTCCATTTATGTTGCATATAGGTTATACTCTAAATAAAAATATGATATTTTACTAACAAGAAATGATATATATATTTTTTCAATTACTAGGCATTTTTAGATTAAGTTTTGGTCAAATATTTAAAAAGTCATTTTTTGGACACTTCGTAGTAGATGTGTTATTTTGACGAGTTGCATGACGAGTCACGCCTTCAAACCTTAGTTGTAGATAGTTAATTGTCCATTTTACATTTCTAAAAAAAATAGAGGTCTTACGATATTCCATGTGACGGCTACATGTTGGCATAGTTAGCCCTAACGACTACTGGTCCCTCTCCCCTAACTTATATTTGATATCCTCTAAAATATGGATTTAAACTAATCATCTATTTTATTAGTTTGATCTAATTTTCTTCTATAAGGATGAAAATAAAATTTAAAATTATTTTAATTAATTTAATATAATAATAAGATTAAAATTTATATATTTTAATAATAATATATTTTATTTATTTTATGTTTAATTATAATAATTAAAAATTATTTATTTGGTTCATTTAAAAATTATTTTTATACAAAAGTTTTTTTATTTAAGAAATATGTTTTTTATTTTAAGAAATATTTCTCTTTATTTACATTATTTATTATATTATATTTATTAATCTCTAAATTATTAATTTTTAATTACAAAATGTGAACAATTTTAGAAACTTCATAATTTTAATAAATATAAAGCATTTTTAAATTTTTTTTATGGGTAATGGGCCGAAGCCGATAAGGTGTACATACCCTACCTCCTTTGGGATCTAAACTTGTGACCTCTCTTTCAAGAACACAAGTTCTCCACCACTAGGCCAACTCAGGTTGTACAAATATAAAGCATTTTAAGTAACATAACAAATTTGATAATTTTATGGTTAATAATTATGGATATATTTATTTTATTTTATTCAAAATATAAAATATATAGATAAGATATCTCAGTATAATCAAATTTATGCTTTTACTAAATATTAAAATATTCAGGCATTAACATATTAAATTTGATCAAATACAAAATATTTGAGTATTAAAATAATAAATTTGATAACATGATTAAACATTTTGAATCACCCTTGTGATCCATCACCAGATGTGAGAAAGATACAATAAGAGTGATCACCCCAAACGTTAATGTAAAAATTAATACACAACCAACTCTAAATGCAATAATACATAATCTTATGACTGATAATTTAAGAAAAAATAGATATATTTTTTAGTTTTCTATTTTTTTGTATTAAGCATCATAAAATCATCAGTTATTAGTTTTCTATTTAACATAAGAATTTTGTTTATATAAAGAATCTATTAAAAAAAAAAATTATAGACGTCATAGATTAATATTCTAACAAGCAATATTTAATTATTAGTCAATATTATGTTAAATTTTAATTTTTAATTATCTATACATTTAATTTTTATGATGTTTCATTAAAATATATTATAAGTTACATATATTTGATTCAAATCTTGTAGCTATGTCTCATTCAAGATTAAATTTTAAAAATGAAAATTAGCAAAGAGAATATGCCTTAAACTATATGACCATTTTAAATATATCACATTCAATTGACCTAGTAAGTAGATGTATTTATTCTAATGGATGCTTCTTCTTCCCAACATATGTAAATGCTATGATATAGCTTGTAGCTCAATCTAAGACTCTTAAAATTTGTAAGCATAAAAAAATATATTGTGTTTAATGTTCTTTGTTCATATTTCATTTGACATTAGTTAGTGTATTATGAATTCTGTGGGCTATTACCTACAAATGTAATACGGTAAAGGTTCCTTTTATTGTCTATATTATAATTATGATCATTAAATTCATGGGTTTCCCTAAACTCAAACTATCTATGTCATTTGTTGTGGGTAAAATTGACAATGAATAAGTTATTCATAGTGAAATTTTAAATTTGGCATGTAAGGAAGCTATGTAAAAAACACAAAAAAGTGTACTTATAAAAAGAGGTCATAGAAATTCATGTTTAATAGATATATAAATACATGATGAATGAATACACTTTTCAACCATATTTTAAAATTGTTAAATTTTATTTTGATATGAGAGAATAGACTCAATAATAAAAATCATTTACACCTGTTCATGGGTTCCTCAAGGTTAATCCTTTGTGAGTTTCTCTTGATGAGAAGGTTGTGAAGTGATCAAAGCCGAAGAGGGGGTGGGTGAAAATAAATTTTGATGGGGCCTCAAAAGGTGATCCGGGGACTTCAGGTTCGAGATGCATGTCCTACGATGATGAAGGGAAGATCCTTTTCAGTAAACATGAAGGCAAACAAGGTACATATGGAGGGTGATTCCCAGATTATGGTCAATACCTTGATCAAAGGCGATACCTCATGTTGAAAGTTGAATAAATTCATACATGTAATTAGTGAAAAGCTAAAATTTGTCCAAGATTTTTGTATCTCCCATGTGAAAAGAGGAGGAAATGCCATTGTTGATGGCCTTTCAAATGTAGTGTGTGAGCTTGCTATAGGAGAAGTGAGGTGGCGCGATTGTAAAGATGGTATCGTGAGATGTAGTTAAGGTTCATTGCCAGGTTGGTACGCCTGCAAATTCGAATTACATGTCTTTTGACCGATCTTTCAAAATTGTAAGGTTGGCGTGTTAATGCACATTTATTGCAGAATGTCCTCTGAAATGGCGGTGGTGGTGGAGCATGCCATCTTTACTTCTAATTTTGATAGTCTCACACATTTAATGAGACTGGTTAGTGAGTTGGTGAAGGAAACTGGTTTTTGGCAAACTTCGTCGGATTTTCTTTTACAGTGTATTTTTCTTGTGTATGCCCAGAATGGAAGCAAATTTTACCTTGCAGTCTTCCAAGCTAATGTAAGCTTTTTGGGGTCTCGTCCCATTAAAAAAACTTTAGAAAATATTTCTTGTAAAAGACCTGTTGTTTTTTAAGGCGGTTCAGTTGGTCTCGGGGGAGGAGGTGGTGGTTATCAGCCACAGGTATAGATGCAGAGCTGACATCTACTCCCTAGTCATGGCTTGGGGACTGGAATTGGGCTATTCATGCGCGGATGTGAGGAAGGTTTTGAAGAAGATTATTCCACAGGAATACCTATTAAATATGGAGTCTCTGTTGGAATGGGCCATGCCGAGTTGGGGCTTCAACCTCTCTGAAGGAATCCCAGAGGAAAATATTGAAATGCGGGCAAGGCATTCTTGAATCCAATTTCTTTGTTGTCGAGAGGAAGCTCGAGCTCGTTTCAAGGATGATACGAGACGTGGTTGGGAAGGTTTGGTGGTTTACGTCTAGATAATATAACTTGAAGATGGAATTCGATAGGTGGGTGTGGAGGAGAGTATGGTGGATAAGATGAGAAGCAGGAGGTCGATTACGAGATCACTATCGATGGAATTGGCAAGGCAGTTTGAATTGGGTGGTGTGGTCGGCGACGTTGGTGAAGTGGCAGAAGGACCGAATTCTCGAGGGGCTGTTGTCGAAGGTACAGGGAGGACCAATGAAGATTAAAACACCTCGGCTGGAGGAGTTGTGAAGAAAGAGAGACGAGGTTTTCTCTGGGCCAGGGTACTTCTGGGTGCCATTTTTTTGTTTAGATAAAATTTTATTTGCAAAACTTGAATTTTCTATTTTTGTTATAAACTATTTGAATAGTTTCAGCTAGAATTTTGATTGACATGATGCAATGTGTGAACTTCCGTTCTTGAAGTTGTGGGTGTGGGGTAGTGTTTGAGCAGAACACTGAATTTGGAAATCATGGTTTTAGATGGGTGGTTTGGATGGTTTTTGTGGGTGGTTTGATATTGGAAAATTTTGATGAAGTTGTACATTTTAGCTTTAAATAATAAAATATAATTATCGATAAAAATTAAATAATAAAAATCATTTATATTTTACATTTAAGAAATCTTTCACAAATTTGTTTCCAAATTTCTCTTTCATATACATTGTGGTATTGTACTTTCCCTTTTTAACTATTTATCTCTTGAAAAAAAATCTCCAAATTAAAAATGATTTTGGTTATGTCAAGCCCAATAAGGATGTTAAGTTAATGACTTATAATAGATAATTTGCCTAGAAATTAGACTTGTCGCTCATTTTTAAGCACCAAATTCAAATACATTACTATGTATTGACCTTTGAAACCCTCCTATAACGAGATTTAATCAAATGTGTGTTGTATAAAATGATAAAAATGAGTCTTTTATCCCAACACATAATAAATTACATAAACAAAAACAAACAAAATAGGCTTTGGGTGAGAAAGGCAATGGGGGCCAATAGGACAACTATATATAAGTGACTCGAGTTCATAGTTATGAGGATGACCCCATGATCATGAACTTGATCTAGGATAAAATAGATGGAATACATCATGATAAACATAGTGTTTAGGAATTAATGCATATATTATTGATAATAGATTGATAGATAAAGTGTATAGAAACATATGTGCATAAAAGTAGAGTGTTAATAAGCATATAATCATATGCAAATAAAGATTAGGTAAAACCTATGTAAATGTGTTTGACTCTGCATTAGAGTATTGACATTTGCCATCATACACATGTATCATGGCATTGTCCAAAAATAAGCACAAAATTAAACAAAAAAAAAGATATTTTTTCATCCTAACAATTATGTAGAAAAATAAAAATATTGAAATAACTAAAGATAAAGATAAAAAATTTCAAATGACAATAAATCTAACATATATCTTTCATCTATCATTAGCCTTATAAATTATATAAAAATTTAACTCAACCTATACATATACTTGAAAGACATTAATTCAAGGCAATTAAAATTTGAACTTTACAATCACATATATTGAAAATGAAAACATGAAAATATTAGATTAAATAAACTATTAATAAAAATAAATTTTATAATTTAAAATTAATTATTAATATATTAAATAAATATAATATTATTAACAATATAAATAAAATAGTCCAAGGGATTGAGCTTAACTGGTTAAAACACTGGGTTCTCACTTTGGAGACCCAAGTTCAATTCCCAATAGGGACATCTAAAATGGAACTCTAAGCTGTGACTCTTGGCCTTCCATAAAAATGGGGAAGGTCTAGGGTCAACCTAATCGAACTTAATAATAATAGTTATTATTCAAAATATTGAGGCTTCGGCCTATTACCTACCCCCCCCCCCAAAAATATATATATATATATATAAATAAAATAAAATAATTGCTATAGTAAAATATATATTTAAAATAAACAAAACAACTTTTATATAAAAAATCATATTGAAGGTATACTTTCAGTTCGAAAACTACCTACCCTCAGAAACATAGGAGGACCCTATAGATGAGGACAGCGATGACTCTACCGACGATGATGAATCTGTCGATAGTGACACCATTCGCGAGATGACTCGCAGGGAAGTTTGGAAGGAGGAACGTGAGTGTCTGAAGACATTTGGGGAGAATGCATGGGAAGTGTTTAGATGTGCAGTATTCAATGGAAACATGGAGCCTTTTCAAAGATTAACTGAGTCAGATGACTGGTGGCTCCCTAAGAACTCCACCTGCAATGCTATCAACATTGGTGAATATGCAACAGTGATTTACCAAGCTATTGGTGGGCAGATGTAATTATGGGGTATATTAGTGTGACATTTTTTAGCTATTAGTATGTTGAAAATGAGCAGGGAATGTAAGGTAGACAAGGCTACTCTTGTCTAAAAAGTATGTAATTTTTCTAAGATTTATGCAATATAGGGAGCTATCCCCATTAATGATAACACTTACTTTAAAAAAAAAAAACTTTTATATAATTTTTTTTTAATTTATTTAAAAAATTACTTTTCATTGGAAATAATTATAAACCATAATTTTAAAAAATTCATTCGAACACCTCATTTTCACTTTTTTGAACGTACCAAGTCATGTTTCAACTAGTTCAAACTTTTATTTTATAGATAAATACGTTCATTTTGTCTAAAGCGTATAAGATTTTTTCTTGTGCTCCAGTCTCACTAAAATAGGTACTTGCTCTTCCGTGCAACAAACTAACATTGAATGGCAAGGGGATAACCGAAACAATGAATAAAATTGTTCTACACGGTTGATGCAAACGACAATGGCAAAGAGAATAGGAAAGGTACCGTTTAAAGGGAGGTTGTGGGCGGGACCACCTAAACTCTGTCAACTTAGTGTGTGCCATTTAAGGCTAGCCTTGTAATATAAATGGCTTGCCACAACCTATTTTTGGTGTTCTCTCACTTTGCCCACATCAAGATCTTGTTGATTTAAAAGAGACTGGTTTGTGTTAACAAATGGTGAAGTCGTGCTATCATTTTTGCTATGGACATCATAAACCCACTTAATGTCATGATATGCGTTTTGTTGGGAAATGTGCCTCAACTTTGCTCATAATGTTAAGATTATAAAAAGCATGATTTTTGGATATAAAATGGGAACACTCATTTTTTAGGCTAGAGGGTTGGTTTCTGACCAAAATAAAAAAATTCAATTGCTTGATAAGTTAGAATCTACGGGGGTTCATGTTACATAGATCTCTTTGAGTACTTCATTTTTTCTTAAATGATCCCAATTGGCCCATTGGATTGAAAGTTATGGCCTTTAAAAGTTTGCATAGAAAATGTAAAAAGTTGTTGGATTCATAGAAGAGTTGTAAAGGGGAGTTACCCTTTCACCAAGTTATAATGTATATTATGACACATCATAAGGCATATTCTATTAGGGAATAATTTGGGTGTCACTTTTGGGGGGTTTTAAATCATGGATTTCTAATTACCATTTGATAGTTTCAGGTTTTGTATCTCTTATGTATTAGGTACTTGATGTGGAGGTTGAAAGTAGAGTTTTATAGATATTGTTAAGATATAAGAATTCCTTCATACATTTGGTTGGTGATACTCCTACGAAGGATCGCCATATCTCATTTCCAAAAATAGAACTTTCTAATTTTAGTGTTAGGAAAATAGGTGTTGTACACCTTGCATAATAATGTATAATTGCAATATTTTATTTTATTATGTGAATTGCACATGGATGTATAAAGTGTAGAGATTCCCTTGGAATATTTTTGGGGCCACTTGATGAATTATATTGTAACATTGAGATAATTATAATTATAATTATTTAATATTGGGGAAAGTAAATTAATAAAGTGCCCAATAATAGATGGGTTGGTAGTGTAGCCCATGGTATTAGCACATGATTTTGTAGCATATGGTTTTGATGTAATACCACTTGGTGGTTTGTGCGAGCTTGTGTCTATAAAAGCAACCACAAGGGTAGTTGTTTGGGTAAGCCAGGTTAGCATTTGTGGAGGTTGGAAGCATGGCATGGGATGTGTGGTTACATGAGTGTTCACATGGAGTGCTTGTTGATGGTTGGGGTTTTGAAAGCTTTCATGGTTGTATTTGTTATGGTGCATTATTGATAATACATGGATAATAAATGCTTTTGGAGGTTGGGTTTTTCTCTCATGAGAGTTTTCCTAGGGTATATCTAATGTTATATTTGATGGGTATGTTGTCTACTTTTTGCATATGGATTACAAGTGTTTATTTGCTTAATATCTCAATTGGGCTATGTGGAAATTATCATATGTATGGTTGCAAGTTTCCTTTCAAGTGGTATTAGAGCCATGGTTATGGTGTTATAACCCTAGGAGTTGAATATATGGAATGGGTGATAGAATAAAAGATATGGAAAGATATGAGGGTTCTCACAAGTTGTCTATTGTAGATCTAAGGGTTTTGGGTTTGTTGTTGTGATGGTTGTTAGCATATTTGAGGTTAGAAAAATGATGGGTCAAATGGGTTTTTTGGGTGTGCATTTAAATAAGGGTTTTTTTGGGGATTTTGTAGAAATGACCTTCTGGGAAAAAACAAAACTCACTATTAGATCCAGGTTGGCCAAGTAGTGAATTTTGATATAAAATTTGACCCCTTTTCACCAAAGTTGAAAAATGCAAAAAAAAAAATTGGTATCACAGCCCGACCGTCAAATTTAATTAGCAAAAAAAAGGGCGATTAAAAATAAAAAAATATCCCCATCGGTTAAAAATTTTCCCTTGCAAAATATCAAGAAATTAAAAAATAATAGTAATGGGCACTTTCATTATGCAGGTTCTAAAAACTTTTTCTTAAAGAAAAAAGAAGAGATTTTTAGTAGGTTATGTAGATCGTACCTATGCCTACATCACATACAGTGAAGTAATTATTTAGAGTTTTGAGACATTAATAAAGTTTGTACCAAAGACATATTTCTATTGAATTATGAGTTCACAATAGGGGATAGAAATGTTACCCCTCCTACATTTTTTAGGATATTATTAGATATAGTTAGCATTAAAGTATTAACATGAGAGTTCTTTTATCACACCTTGGGTTATTTTTTTGTAACCAAGTAATTACATTTGGTTGAAAAAATATAGCAACAACTTAATAGAGAGCTATGATGGCAATCTTTCATGATATGCTCCAATATGATTTTGAGGATCATGTGGATAACATATTGAAAAAGAAAAATACTAGAGAAGAGCATCTTGTTGTCTTACACCATATTTTGAAAAGGATAAGAGAATATAAGGTTTGTCTGAATCCAAGAAAATGTGTCTTCAACGAGACATTGGAGTCAATCCTAATGAAGTCAAAGCTATAATGAAATGTACACATTCACCTAAGAATCTCAAACACCTTCATATACTTATAGGAAGACTTCATTCCATTAGGTGCTTATCACTTAGCTTGCTAACAAATACTAATCATTTACTTAGCTACTTAATAAACACATAAAGTTTGTTTGGGATGAATCATGAAAGTAAATATTTGATCATATTAAGTAATATCTCACCAATCCACTTTTATGTCACACATGTCTAATCAAGCCTTACCATTGTATATCTATACCATTGAGCATGCCTTGGTTTTACTCTTGCAAAACTTGATAAGGAATGAAAGAAAATAACTCTATATTATCTTAGTATAACTTTGATTGGTCATTGAAAAAGTGCAAATCACAATTGTGATATATCCATGCAGTAAGAAAAATATGTGTTTCCATTATAATGAATTTGATTTAAGTCCCCATGGAACAAGGCCCAACCTTTTATTGGTTGATATGAGTATTGTTCACGTATTTCATGGATCCCACAGAGTGTAGAAACATTTGGAAGGCACACAAACAAGTAGAACAATATAGAAAAAAACATAATGTGGAAAACTATATATCCTTTTTGAAAAATGAATGTTTTACATCAAAACAATTCTACTACAATCTAACATTAACATGATTCCATGAGCCACTTATCAATAATGAATATAATTTTATATGTGATTGTATGAAATTGGATAGATCTATAGGATAATATATCATCTTCATAAAGATTGATTTGAACTTGATTATGAAAATATTATATTGACTTTTATTTTAGCTATGTTTAAATCATAAGGCTTTGGAAGTGTTTTTCTTACCAATGTGTATTTATGCTCTTTCTATATGCCTCAATTTTCTTTACCATTAATATAATCAACTTGGAGATGTTCACATTATACTAGTCCATCAATCATGGGTATAAGCTTGTCACTTCTCATTGTTTTTGTCACTTATATCTAGGTTCTTGCAACCAAATATTTTGCCTACATGTTGCTCATGAGGCTTCTCATGTGTTTTTTGAAGGTATCATTTCCCTTGATCGATAATGATAACAAATCAACATGCCTTTGATGTTGTCTCTTTTTTCACCTTGGTGATAAGAGATCTATTGGTGTGGCTATATTATATTTCCTCAACACCATTATAAAGGCATCAAGATCAAATTCCAATCACGAAAAACACATTGTTAAAGATAAGCTTCCTTTCCTCTCCTTGTTTATCTTACCAATCAATCTTGTAATTGGATCCAAACTCTAATGATGTTTGAATTATTAGGATTTTCTTACCTTTTAAGTTTCCTTTCGATTGTCTCAAAGATTAAAAAATTAAAAGAAAAAATCTTACTAGATAACCAAGTGCATGAACATAGAAGAAAAATTTAAATTTTGTTCCAGAGTGTTAACTATTGCCATGTTCATTACTCTTGTTTGAATCTTCATAAAATAAATTGATAAGCATGCTAAGCTCAGAAGAGACACTTTAACTTTGAGGGATATTTGTTGGCTTCCAAGCAACTGAGAATGAATTAACATCATTTGTATCTAGTGTTGCATAAATTACACTTAGTTTAGGTGGATTAATTATGTCCTTGAAGGCCAAAATGTTTGGATAATTCTCATCAAGCATTGGGTTGATTCTAGCACACTTATCATAAGATTTGTTCATATTATATTGGGTTTCAAACTCCATTTTTAACATTTTATTGAATGTCAACACAAAGTTTTTCCCCAAGTTGAGCATATAAAATTGAGAAAACCTATCAAAGTACATCTCAAACTAGTCCTTGAGAGAAATTCAAAACAAGGATATCATTTAATTCCTAGTCCTTATTGGTCCATTATGATTAGTGTTAATGGGACACCTTTCTTTGAAATGTCATGGACTTAAGCCCTTGAATATTTTTAAGACTTCTAAAACCATGAGGAAGATCCTATATTTTGGTCTTGATTAAAATTAATTGCTCCAAACCTTCCCTTAGTAGAGGGAGGTTAAGAATTGGTGGTTGATGTTATGCTCCATAAGATTTATCTTACCCCTTTATAATCATAGAAAAATTGTTAACAAAATATATATACCCAATCCCATAGATATAATCTAGAGTTTTTTTAATGATTTGATATTGGTTCCTTTTACAAAATTATAAGGTGAACTTTTTGTATAAATTCTAGTTCTCACCAAAATTTGGATCCAAATATTGTAGATAATTTAGGTTTTTCATACCAAGTCTAGCAAAACCTTACTGATGGTGTTTAACTATGAGAGTTTTCACATTTGAAAAAGGCTTCAACACACAAGGTAGACTATTCTTCATATCCTCCCTCAAGAAATCTAAAAACATTGATATTTAGTTGCATGTAGAAATCATAGTTGATGAGTCCCTTTTTAGCTATTTCCTGCATGTATTCTTTCTTATATGACTCGATACATTAGTAAAAAATGTTGGCTTGATGATGATTGCAATGTATTCATCACTTGTTGTCATTGATGAAACACTCTCTCTCAAACACACACACATGATTGTATTTGACTACCAGTGTAACTTCAATTGTTTACATTGTTAACCGGTATGTTAGAAGTTTATCTCTAACCGGTACTTTGTGTTAACTGGTATGTGCATAAGAGACAACCTATGGTTATACTAAGTTGACATCAAAATGAAGATCAAGATGGAGATCAAGCAGAGACTCAAGGACAACGGTTCATATGTTTTATTCAAACTGGTATTGATTGTTCCAACCGATATTTGCTGATTTTTGTGATGAGTTACCAACACCGACTACTTGGCGGTAATTTTTGTGATGAGTTATGGTCACTTGTCCAGTTACATTGCTCCTAGGAAATTATGTTATGATTTCCTAACCCAGCATGAAATCTGAATGTCTATATATATTGACATCTCTGTAAAACTAAAGAGTGAATAACAGATGGTATGCATGAAGAGTGAAATCTTTTTGAAGAGATATAGGTGTTAGGATAAATAGTATGTTGAAGAGCAATGTTGAATGTACTTAGAAGGATCTGATCAAGAAATTATTGTGCTACTCAGAATAGATCAAATCATTCTTATTGTTTTCTAACCATTACAACAGAGTCAGATCTGTTAACCGGGTAAGCTCTAACAAGCTTCAATGCATAAATCCTCTAACAAGGTGATCCATTAGTTTGGATTCTTAAATCCTCCAGCAAGGTTACTCTTAACAGGGTACTACTCTTAACAGGTTATAAGCTTCTAATCAAGCTTTGGGATCTCTAACAAGATTCGCTCCTAGCAGAGCACTTTGTAGACCTTAACCGGTTAGTTATCTATTACTACAGATAGTTAACTTGTGAGTCTCATCTCACTGTCGTTTTTACCTATTTGGGTTTTCCACGTAAAAACACTTGTGTTATGGTGGATGCTTTACTTTTTGTGGATGTTGTTATATGTTTATGGATAGCATGCATTGTGTTTAAATGTTTTGTTAAGTTTATCTACCAGTTAGTGTTTGAAGTAGCATTTTATTTGGTGTCACTGATTCACCCCCCCTCTCAGTTCTTTTTAAGTCCATCAATTGGTATTAGAGCCAAACTTCTTTGAATCCTAACCGCTTAGAAGGGAGCCTTGAAACCACCATGGGGGATAGAAGCTACTTTGAGATGGATAGAGTACTAGAAGCTAGCAGAAATGAGCTTGAAAACCTAAGGGTCAAACTGAAAGCTTTTCAAGTTAAAAGGAGAGAGCTAAATGAACAACTATTAGAGATATTTGATAATAGTTCTTCAGATGAAGCCAATATTGATGCTTTAGTAGAGGAAGTTGAAAAGTTAAATGGTGAGAAGCTGAACTTGAGGAGAGAGCTAGAAGGTCTCACTATCCTCATGAGTTAGGAATTGGAAGCCAGAAGAGCTGCTGAAGATCTTATCAGGGAAAGAGATCAAGAGATTACAAAGATCAAACGGGAAAAAGACAATATGCATGAGAATTTGATTGTTGAAAGAGAAGAAAGTGAGAACCTACAACTAGATTTTGAGCTTGCATCATCTCTGAAAGAGAACCTGTATAAACATAATGAAGATCTCATCAAACAGCTTACTGAAGCCAATGAGAAGTTGGAGAAGTTCGTCAAAAGTTCTACCATGCTGGAAGAACAAATTCAATCACAAAGGATGAAGGGTGATATCTCTGGACTTGGTTTTCACACAACTGAAAAAGGTGAATCCTCTGGTACAAAGAGCAACAAACCTAAGAACAAATCTGCTCCTAAGATCAATAAGCCTACTGGTAAGAAGGTCTTTAAACCCGTCTGCTTCGTTTGCCATAAACCTAGTCACACTGCAAATGTTTGTAGGGACAAAACTAACATAAATGCAAACTACAATACAAATACTAGGAATGTGTTCAATAAATTTGAAGGTCATTGCTTCACATGTGGAATGTATGGATATAGATCTATTGAGTGCAGATATGGAGCAAACAATCCCATGCCACACATGCATACAAGACCAAATGGTAACCAGATAAGGAACTTTGATAACCAGGTAAACTTGAACTGGCAAAGATCCTATGACAACCGGTTTAGTCCATTTGAGATGGAAAAGGTAACAAATGTTATTTGCACCTTCTGTAATAACTTTGGTCATGTGGCTATGAACTACAGAAGAAGAAAAAGAAGAGGAAATGTAGGACCTTAGAGATCATCTGGTATGGCCTGTTATCACTGTAATAAACGAGGGCACTTAGCAAAATTTTGTAGATCCATAAACAACAAACCGGTCAACTCTTATAAGGATCAGAAAGGAAAGCAGAAAGTTAATGTTGAAGAAACCAAAGAGGAAATGAATCGAACTTGGAAGAAGAAAAAGAATGAGTCACTTGAAGAAGAAATTGTTCCTTCACCTAGTGAAGAGAACCCTGCACTGGTGACTTGAGCCTTTTTAATATGGCTAAGGGGAGCTTAACGGTAAAACATATTTGAATCGCTTGTGAAAAATGAGTGGGAAAGAATTTTGAATCTTGAAATTTTGGTAACTTTTTGTCAGACTATTATCAACTAGTTTTCCACTTGAGCGGTGAAATTAGGGTTTGTAACCCTAATGGGTGAGCATTTATTGCAGTAGGTAAAAAGGATAAAAGTGAGTTTTACTTTGTTTCTTTTTACCCTAACTCATTCGAGAAAGAAATTTGAAGTGATTGCGAAGCTAAGTAAGATTGTCTTGTTGTTAATTATCAAATTGTTTCATGATTTGAGAAATTGAGTTCAATTGAAGGTTACAGAAAGTCGAACTGGTGTGCACTTGAGCATTTCAACCGGTAAACGGGGTAATGTGCACGAAATGAGGTATTTCCTTGAACATACTACCTTGAATCTTGCTTATCTAGAATGGTTGTTTGCCCTCTCAGGTGAATAACTTAGAACATAAAGCACGTAATGCAGAATGATAATGCCATAGATATCAGACAAGTATAAGAGATGTTATTCCATTCATAATTGTGTGTTACAAGTTACATTTCGAAGTATATAAAGATACCGAGGGGGTGCGAGCACCAACCATCGCACCGCAATGACCACCCCTCGATTGCCAACTAACCAAAATAATTACACATAATTAACTAGTCTTATGTTTGTGTACAATAATGCCGCTAAGAATGGTATCTACTTCAAAGTCTGTAGAGAGGTTGATGATCACTTATGAGCCTATGGAAGCAGCAAAGGCAGAACAAATAATGTCATATAATGCATTATCACAAGTTCCAAGTGGAGTTTTGGTGAAAGGTGATTTGTCCGGTTATATAGACTGCAAGTTAGAAGACGTAGGGTCTCTATACATCTACACACAGTTGAAATCACTTTGTGATGAGGACAGTAAAATTAAGACACAGTATGCTAGGGTTTTCGAAAAGGGTTTTCATAATGCCTCTTATTTTCTTGAAGATTTTGAAGAAGCACATATCAGAATAATTTTGAGTAGAGTTCATGAAGAAAAAATGTACTTAGAAAGGACTCACACAATTACAAAGGAAGCCATTCAGGCTGTGACTGGCTATTTCTCAACTGGTGAAGTAATTGAGCTAAGGAGAATTTCTAAGGATATTGTCTTCAACTTAACCAGTTCTACTTCTGATAGGCGTGCCTTTTTTGTCAACAATATTAAGGACCCTACAGTAAAAATAGTAGCAATGATGATAGGCTATCGAGTATTTTACTCCAGTAGACTTAATAGTGTTCCATCTGCAGCAGTTCACACAACTCACATAATGATTGTTGATAATGCATACTATGATCTCTGTGAAGCTATCAGAAGATAACTATTTTTGAATTTGCAATCTATCAAGAAGGATAGTAGTATGAAATTCAAGTATGGTCAACTATTAGTCGGTCTATTCTTTTACTTTCAGAACTTTCTACCAGGAATTGGAGACATTGAGTGGTCAAAGCATTCATTGGTCTCTGCACAAATTAAGAACAACAAAAAGGCTGTAAAGAATACTTTCCATGCTGCCCTGAATAGGTATTTCAATGAGTTCCAAAAGAAGATGAGTATGAGAATGAGGCTACCGAAAGATATGGTAAAACACTTTAAGAAGGACATAATCTTCACAATTACCACTGACTTTTGCTTAATGCAAGCAATTGAGCCTAGAGAAGAAGAAATGGAAGACATGAGTTATGAGGTTAACCATGACTTGCTTGTTGGTTATGCTAATACCCTATTAGCATCACCTATAGACAAGAAGCAGGCAAAATTGGACATTGTGGCAGTCCAACAAGCACCTGAACAAACCAAAACTACACCCGCTAAAAATACAAAAGGAAAGAATAAAAAGTCTGATGAAGCACCTCCAGCAACAAAGAGTATTAGGGTTATCAGGAGTGTCCTAACCAAAAAGGAACCGGAACCCAAAGTATATCTTAAGAAAGAGACAAAGAAGAGAGGCAGGAAATTAATTTTGCATACAGAGTCTGAGGGATCGGATTCTGATAAAGAACCAAATAAGGTAAAAGCAACCGACAAAACATCCAAGAAGGTAAAGGTAGTGCCAAAGGCAACTACACCTATTGATATATCTACTTACAAACCTGACACAGTTTTTGAGAGAACATTGAAGACACTAGGGAGGAACAGGTTTGACAATCTCAAAGAATATTTTGATTCTTTCACTAAAGATGAGTAGAAGCAAGTCATCCAATAGGTAATCACTTATTTGGGTCATTACAATAGATTTCCACATGACTTGGAAAAGGATATTTCAATCTCTTTGTATAATATTCTTTTAGTCAAATGGGAGGAAGTTGTTCAATTGGAAAAAGAAATCATTGATGAAATATTTGTACAATATTTTCCTAACCTATCTATGGATGAAATCAATACCTTAGTTGATCAGTACAAAGTACATTTTGCTTTTAAAACAAGAAGATTGAAACTTCTTAATGGAAAAAGGGCAAGTATTGAATCCGAGACACGTCAGATAGCTCGTGCAATCAAAAAGAGGGAAGAACTCATCCATTCTAATAATGAGGGTAATGCTACTGATGATGTTACTCTACCGGAAATGGATGAAGAGGAAATTATTCAACTCGATGAGGTCTATCCACTCAAGAAGAAGGATGATTCCATTATTCTTGTTAATGATGACCAGAACATAGTGGACTTATCTGGAGACAACACTGCACCAGATATGGAGCCCCCAACTATCACAAATGTACAGGTTACACTAGTTGAGCAACCAGCTACTCAAACAAAAGTGGTCAATCCACTAGAATAGAACAATTGGAGAAACCCCAATCTCCACCGATCATTCAAGTAATTCAGAAGGAGACTACTGAAAGTGTTGCTACACAGTCACTTGAAACAACTACAGAGAAAAATACAGAGAAATCTATCATTAAGGTTGTATCCCCTGAACCGGCAAAACAGAAACAACTTGAAGAAGATGATGATGATTCTTTAAGTATTTCAGGACCTATTGATATGAACACTTTGAGCGCATAAAAAATGATGAGGATTGCTAATGTTATGCAATCTAGAGCGCATAAGAAGAGACTGAAAGAGAAAAGGGTTGATGTAGAAACAATTCAGACTACAGTAGAATTTTTGTCTGATTTACTACCGAAAATAGCTATAGCACATATTTCTACACCCATTAGCAAACTTGGTTAGTTAGTTGCAGATGCATCTGATCACATAAAGTCACTAGAAGATGTTGCTCAACTGTATGCTGAAAAGAGTCACAAGAAGTATGGAGACAAACTGGCAAAGGATATTGATAGTAGGAAAATGGCTCTGTCCCACAATAAGGATATGTTGAGAAATGCTATTGAAACAGGAGGAAAGTATCTTGCTTCCACCTCTAATGTTTCTTTCTTTTATTCTAACATTTTTGAAAAGACAAACATAAACAAAACAAGAGCTAGAAAGGATATGCAAGGCTTATGTCCCACTCCAGGACTCTATACTTGCATTTAACAAATTTGTAGATGATTTGCATAGCAAACTGAATATATATGATAATGAGAAGGCTAAGAGACTCCAGTCTCTAAAGGAACCCAAGAGCCTACTCACATCACAAGTAGACATATTTCAGAGAGCCTACTCCAATGCATAAGCTATTTTAGCAACCCCTGAAACCTGCACCCTCGACTCAATGGAAGAATTCCATTCACAGTTGCTGTCTACATTCTAGTATACTGAGAACGTGTTGGAGTCATGGAAAAACTCTTTGTCACAATTGAAGACAAGCTAAAATATTATTTTCATGAGAATTGCTTATGTTTGAACTTTGATACAATCTTTTGTTACTGCTATATATGCAAAACACTGTGTTACAAATTTTCTATATATATATATATATATATTGCTTTTTCAATTTGGCAGTGTTGTCAAAGGGGGAGTAGAAATATGTATGCGTGTTTTGAAAATTTTGTACTTATGCATAAATTAAGGGGGAGTATGAGTATATGTGTAAATTTGTTGTGTATGCACACTTAGCGGTATCACTATAAAATTTTCTAAGTGTTGCCATCAATGCCAAAGGGGGAGATTGTTGGCTTGATGATGATTGTAATGTATTCATCACTTGTTGTCATTGATGAAACACTCTCTCACACACATGTGATTGTATTGACTACCAACGTAACTTCAATTGTTTACACTATTAACCAATATGTTAGAAGTTTATCTCTAACAAGTACTTTGTGTCAACCGGTATGTGCATAAGAGACAACTTGTGGTTATACTAAGTCAGCATCAAAATGAAGATCAAGATGGAGATCAAGCAAAGACTCAAGGACAACGGTTCATATGTTTTATTCAAACCGGTATTGATTGTTCCAACCAGTATTTGTTGATTTTTGTGATGAGTTACTAGCACCGACTACTTGGCGGTAATTTTTGTGATGAGTTACCAGCACCGATTACTTGGCGGTAATTTTTGTGATGAGTTATGGTCACTTGTATAGATACATTGCTCCTAGGAAATTGTGTTATGATTTCCTAAGCCGACATGAAATCTGAATGTCTATATATATCAAAATCTCTGTAAAACTAAAGAGTGAATAACGGATGGCATGCGTGAAGAGTGAAATCTTTTTGAAGAGATATAGGTGTTAGGATAAAGAGTATGTTGAAGAGAAATGTTGAATGTACCTAGAAGGATCTGATCAAGCAAGTATTGTGCTACTCAGAACATATCAAATCATTCTTGTTTTCTTACCATTACAACAGAGTCAAATCCCTTAACTAGGTAAGCTCTAACAATCTTCAATGTATAAATCCTCTAACAAGGTGATCAATTAGTTTGGATTCTTAAATCCTCTAGCAAGGTTACTCCTAACAGGGTACTATCTTAACAGGGTACAAGTTTCTAATCAAGCTTTGGGATCTCTAACAAGTTTCGCTCCTAGCAGAGCACTTTGTAGACCTTAACCGGTCAGTTATCTATTACTGCAGATAGTTAACTTGTGAGTCTCATCTCATCGTGGTTTTTACCTATTTGGGTTTTCCACGTATAAACACTTGTGTTGTGGTGGATGCTTTACTTTTTTGGGATGTTGTTATATCTTTATGGATTGAATGCATTGTGTTTAAATGCTTTGTTAAGTTTATCTACCGGTTAGTGTTTGAAGTAGCATTTTATTTGGTGTCACTGATTCACCCCCCCCTCTCAGTGCTTTTCAAGTCCATAAAAAATGATAAGACATTGGAACTCACAAGCATCTCCAAGCAAAATTACTACCATTTAGGAAGAGGTTGCTAGTGCATCAACCTTTTCCCAAAATGATTTGTAATGTAAGATAAAAACTATATTATTAGGTTCATTATGGACCCTATATGAACCTAGATTAAATTTGATTTGGTTTTTGATCTTGGCCCTTTAGTTTTCCAAAACTATACTAGCCAATATGTCAAGCCTAATGATGACACATATCCTCAAATGTCAATTATGTGGCATGTTGGAATGAATGTAAATATTGGTTCTCATCTCCAATGCAAATCCTGCATGCTAAGCCTCTTAGACCCCTATAGTTGTCTCCCATAGACCTCATCTATCTTCTAGTAATTTTCCTAAATTTCATGGTTTTTTCTTATAACTTGTATTTTTTTATTTCCATGGAGAATTTGTTGCTTCCTACAAGTGGTAGTTACAAAATTTCCTTCTTCGGAAAGTAATAGTTTCATTACAACTAGCTAAAAATGTAAGTATTCTAAAATATGCGAGTCTTTCTAACATTCCTCCCTTGATTTTATCAATTTAGATAATGCTTTTATTCAAACTGATTACAATAGGTAATGAACTAGAAAATAGCATTTGATTATGCCAAAAATCAATTCCGATTAAGTGCAAACTGATCCGTTGCAACTGATCTGCTTATCTGCTCTGCAACTACTTATCGGATCAACCAAGATCAAAATGCGCACATGAAACTATGCTCAATCGCTTCAAAACGGTCCACCACATCACACATCTCACCAAATGCATCATCCAAAAATGGTCTTATATATTTGAACTAGCAAAAACTAATCTCCCACAAGTTGGCTTCACAAAACATCAAAGATGAAACATGTAGTTGCAAGTCGGCTTATGCCTATTACCGAACCATACTCCGAACCCAAAATACAAAATCACACGCTTCCTATAAGTCTCACATACAACCCCAAACACATTTCCAATCACCTGAATCAACTTAAAGAATACGAACACATGATACACCACCAAACATGAAGAATACTATGCTTTACTGCTCTACCGAATACCGAATCTTTAAACAGGCATAGGAATTAACATCAAAGGGTGGATTGTCATGATAATTTGCTCCATATACCCAACCAATTAATCATTGCTCACCGAAACCAAAATCCGCTTCACCGAAAATGACAAAACTGTATACTGCATTGCATTGAGAATCTTAATCCAGGAATACTCTATCCAAGACATTCAGTTAGCCAAAACTTCATACCAGATCAAATCATCTGCAAGCATCGGGAACCACCAATCTTCACAGGAGCATCACCGAAACATCAAATTCAAACATCCCTCTCTCCTTATTGTGAACATAACATGAGTCTATGGATAATAAATCTTGATTATCTTCTTTATAGACTCTTATTAGTAATGAAGCTTGGTTATATGATTCCCAGTTTTCATTTTAGTCATGTTTGGATCCATGTAAGTGGGTGCATAGTTGATTTCAAGCTATCACTTTTCCATTAAGACATTTACTTCACAAACAACATCATTTTGTAAATGACATATCAATTGACCTCATGTATTCCCCAAATGCAGACAATACATAGAACATTTTTTTCCCTAATTAACCTTCCACACTTTTTGGCGTACCCATTGCACACTAAGGTGCAATTGTTATTTATAAAAGCCTACAACTTCCTTTTTTAGATATCACCAAGGGTGTCACGATCATGGTTGAACCTTGACCCTAGTTTGTAAAAATAGTCTTTGCTTCTATCTTGATCCTTCCTATTATTGTTAATCAATTAAACACTCTAAACAAGTTGGGTTAAAGGGGTGTGTCGATCCAACATGTGCTTGTTGAGCCAAGGCAAAAGCATATTAACTCCACTTGCTCTTCCTCTTGATGCACAACTACCTTAGCCTCATAACAAATCCCACCAAATCATCCATCTCAATCACATCCAAATTGCCTATAGAACCAAATCTATTAGTCATTTGGTAACTCGCCTTAACTAGACACTAAGAAGTCACGTGTTGTCAAAACTAACCTCACCATTCAATCTAAATATATTTGAATATAGAAGAATTTTTATTTTTATTTTTGTTTTTTAAATTTGTAAATTCTTATCATCCTGATTCAAATTTGAATAAGGTCAACTAATAAATATGATCCCTAATTAATAGCTCTTTACTACTTTAATTCAACTAGTTGAGTATTGCCTATTCCCAAGGATGTTTGAATAGGCCCTTATTAGGTGGGCTAAATCTAAGTTACATTAGAGACATATTTGTGGGCTTATCTTTAACAAACCATTACATAATTAGAATGAGTGTTCTATACTAAATGTATCATCCATCATGAATCAATATTGATGGGGCAAATCTTGCTACAATTGGGAGTATCATTGCCCATGCAACACAATTGGTGCATGCACTAATGAAATATAGTCAAAAGTTTGAATCACAGATATTTAAGTACTCTGAGGATGCAAGAGACTATTTGACTATTTGAGGCATACATATCCTATCCCTTATTTAAACATATGAGTTCTTTTTCAAGAGTACAAATTCTCCACCATTAAACCAAATGATAGATTGGGAATGTCATGACATATATATGTTTTAATGTCAATAAAAACTATGTTCTCTAGGATTTAAACTTTTGACCTTTCTTTCAAGAGTACAAATTCTCCAGCATTAAACCAACCAATAGATTGAGAATCTCATGACAAATATATATTTTTAAGAGATATCTATATAGAGAGAGAGATTATTTCTACTAAAAAATATGGTACCTGTGAAAAAGGATTCAATAAAGGAATGATATGATCTTTGTAGTTTTTGAGATTTTCATTGTATATGTAGATATATGCCTCAAATAAAAGAGGATAAAATACATAGGTTACATGTGTGGGGGATTGTGTTTTGTGTCTCTAATACGGCAGAACCTAAACTGGGTCGGGGAAAAGCCAGCAGACTCCAAGCAGTGCAGGCCAGAGTTATACAGTAGAATTTTTTATAAAAGAACTCAATGAATGAAAAAGTTGATTTCAATTACAAAGCCAACGAGGATCAGCCTTAACCCAAGGCAGCCTTCGTTCTAAATTCAGCCACACAAGTTGTCAGAAACAATTACAGTGAACCCAAAACAAAGCAAAACTGAAAAATACAGTTACCTGCAACTAAGCTCACATTAACCCTCAGAAACTTATATTGATATCACATTATCACAAGCACTCTGCCTCAGAACTTGGTCACTCGGGTCGACATTTCTGCTGAGCAATATGCAGCCAGACTATTTTTCTGCTGATCACTTGTACAGCTAATATTCCTGTTGCCAACACAAGAAGACAGTCCTTCAATTGCAGGTAGAAGGAGCTGTCCAAATGGTTTACCTGGTCATCTTTATAAGGTTCTGTTTTAACTACTTTCCACTTGGAAACTTCTTAAACTTGTGAGGATAATTTAAGATTTGATTTGCTTCTAGAACTTGTGAGGATAGGGTAAACTCAGCTATGCTTATAGAATTTGTGAGGATAGAATAAAATCAGATATGCTTTTCATATCGGACACTTCCAGACAAAACGGAACCGTTTTTTTTTTTAAATTGATATGGATTGCCTATTAACCTACGGGTGCTCATGCTCATTTTAATTCAGCTATTTCTGATCTACCTTTACCTTCTTAACGTGTTTCGATGCGCTGTCAAACTCCGTCAAGTTTAAATGAAGGCTCAAGATTTGCTTAGCCTGATTCAGACTGGATCCATGAATCCTCACGGAGTCTTAACACACCGGTTTCAGTTAATTTTCAAAGGCAACCTTTTTGGTGACAATCCATTTATATTTTGAAAAACTAATATAAAGATAGGATGAAACGACAATTTTTTTAAAAGCAAACATCAATTTTCAATTGCATCCCTTGATTACTGAACAAGCAGTCTAAATTGGAAAGTTCAAAAAAAAATGAATTTTCATTCGTTGCATGCCTTTCTCGAAAATTTCTGAGCAAAAGAATTTCTTCTCCGTAAATTATTTGAGTTTCAAATTGTACCGAAAAAAATGAGTCATAGCGGTGCTACATAGATAAATCCTATGCCATGCCTTTAGAGTGCATTATTTGCTTCACTTCCTTCACAATGCGAGGACACTCATTAAAAAGTAAAGAATTTCTCCACTCTAGCTCATCCCTGTTAGCTTTATTGTTGGTATATTGGTGGTTATATGGGCTTGCACCGATTATAAGATCAAAACCTCCCACCATATCTATCAAATCCTGCAGTACTTCTCTTGTCAAATATTGCACATCTTCCTTCTGAATCAATCTACCTCTTTGTTGCGTTTTCTGCCACCAACTTTCAAGAATAAGTCTGTTCTTTGGACATATTTCTACAGACACAACACACTTTAAATGAATCTTCAGACGATGCAGAGCAACCTCTGCCCCGCCAATACCAGAAAACAGAGAAAGTACTTTAAGACCATCAGGATAGAATGCTTTCAAAACGGACAAATGATATGCGACTGTATCTATTTGGAATGAATTGCATAGACTTTGGAAGCGATCAGTTCGGCAAGATGCTCCTCGAGTATGATCTTTTTCATATCCCAGTAGTGCTTCTAATTCATGAGGTTCTAGGGGCACCATATGACCTGGCCCGACCCAAACCAAGTTCCACTGCTCACACTTTTGAAGTATGTATTCTTGTTCACTCACTGATGGTTTCCCGTGTGAATTTTTAATTATAGATCTGAGCTCTTCAAGGAGGACAAGACTATTCCGTCCAGCGACCTTGCAATTTAATTTCTCCCTCCGATCCCAGGAAGGCCAATATTTCTTTGTTTGAGGAAGTGCTTCCTGAATGGTCATAGGGGGCAAAGGCAATGCTTGAAACCTATCATCTATTGGAAGGTTATGCACATAACCTCTTGGTCTTGTGGAAGCTGAAAAATACTTGGAATCAACAAATTCTGGCTCCACGCCATTGAAATACTGGGATATCGTCTTCCAGACTGCCCTTGGAGCAAATGCATCATTCTCAAAGTAAAAAAATGGTGGTCCTTGGATAAATGCATTCAGCTCCTCACAGCACCGGCCAACAGGTTTTCCAGGAACCCCAAAACCAATCAGTTCCTGTAGACATAAATCAGTTAGGTTTTCATCACCAAATTCAACCATATTTGGATTCCATTTCATGCTATCCGTGCATTTATCATATTTTAAAACTTCTTGATATTCTCCAAGTGTTCTCTTGTGGAAAGATGACACGCTACTTTTAATTCTAGTCAAGATAAAATCTGTCTGCTTTCTTTTATGGATTTTATTCACACATGCCTCTCCATTTTGTTTCTTTTGTTCCTGCAGACAAACAAAGCATGATTTCAGCTTAGATACATGATTACTACGAGTTTCTGCAATTTAGAAATCCATTGAGAAGGAACATTAAACATTTTATGTAAACTTAAAAAAATAATTATCGACATATTCTCAGGGAAAGGAAACATCGTTGATAATATTCTCTTCAAAATTGAGATCACAGTCAAATAAAATTAAAAAAAAATTCTGTAAACTTTTAAGACTTGGAAATTAGTAAAATACTTTCTAACTTTCTACCTTTTAGCCATTTTTTGGGTTCACAAGTGAACATTACTAATTTGAGGAAAAAGAGCAGGAGAAAGGGGATGAGTGTTGCAGATTGGAGAGGAGTCTGAGAGCACAAGCGAGCAGCAAGGAAGAGGTAGAAGATTGTGGGATTGTAATGTCCCCTTCTCCTTAGCACGTGGACATTCACGAGGTTGGCCTATTATTTGACCCTCGTAGGCCAAGGTGTTGGATAGAGGGTCGACTCGGCGGATACTGATGGCTTCACATTTTTATTTCTACATGGTTTTTGATGAGATTACACGTATGATGTTATAATTGCACTTTATAACATAATATTATTTTTATTTAATATTTAAAGTGCAATTAAATAATTAAAGTGTAAAAAGAGAATATGAGTTAGTTAGAGAAGAATCTTCTAGAAAGAACCAATCATGAGGAGAGATAAGGATAAATAGAAGGGGTTGGTTCATTGTGCATCGTTGGTGATTTGACATCTTCTCTTGCATTGTGGTTGTAGAGCCTAGGGTTTCTGCAGATTATTAATCTTTGGAAATGATACCTCCCTTTGATTGCATAACAGAGGGGGTGAGAGATTCTCCGAAGGGTTGCTTGAGAGTGAAGGATATCTCAGTCTTTCACATCGGAGCTCATTGAGTTACAGCACTATCTATGGAGAATAATCTGAAGTCACTTTCAGTTTCACAGGATTATGATGATATTTTTGTACCAGCATTCTAGGAGGAGTGAGATGATTTGAGTGGAGGCATTTGGAGGAGTTTTTGTGGTGATTGCAGGTGATAAATCAGATCTGAGACAAAATTGCATCAGACCCTTATTTACGATGATTTTGCTCATATTCCTTTGTGGATACATCATTTCAAGGTTTTGAGGACAGCGATAGCATCTAGGACGAAGGGCGATTCATTTTGATGTATTTTAAAGGAGAAAAAAGGTGAAGTTTGATGTCCATTAATTTCCTGAACAAATCGTACCAGTCTGAAGCTATTTCACAAATTTGTTCATTGGCTCCCATTGTGGCATCGATTTGGATATTTGACTTGGGTGATCTTCTTGGAAAGGAATAGCGATTCCTTTGGCATGGTGGAGAGGGGTTCAGCATTTCAAATTTATTTGTTCTCGGGCCTCCTTAGTATCAGCAGGGGCGATTTGGCAAGAGGGTCAATTTTGGTCATTGGAGGCTTCAAGAACAAAGATATTGCTTACTTCTTCAAGGCGCTATATTCCAGGTGCATTTGACATTGAAATTCCCTTGTAAATTCAGTTTGTGTATTGAGTCCATAGCTGTCATTTGTCTTCAGAAAATCTGAAAGTGGTCACTGTTGTTAGTCCATGAATTTGATATAAGTTGGCCTATGTACTGAGCACATGATTATCAAATGAGAAGAGATAAGATTGATTCATATGTTTGTGATTTTTTGGGTTGCATGCCAACTATTTGACAAAATTACAGTTTGCTATAGTTACATGTTATGCATTATCATCCTTGATTATTGTCCTACTCGTTTGCAAGTCATCCGTATTGGGAAACCAAATTTTCTAGTGTCAAAATTAGTCTGAAGTATTGCATCAATCAGAACAGCATAACACATAAGTGGTCTAGAAACTGCATGAGACACAGGATATACAGTTAGGAAGTTCAAACAGCAAGGTAATCAGTATATTGTTTGACAACATCCCTTGGACATCTTAGTTAATAACAGCAGGGATATTACAGTGGTATCAGAGCTTTCATCCTGCCATCCTATGATCAGATTTGTTGAATGAGTGCAAGAGAAGTCAGGTATTATAATAGGGAACAGCGGAGACAACAGTACCAAAATCCACGAGTACCTGAAGTAGATACATTGTCAGCAGCACTAAGGGAAAGAGATGCTGGTAAAACAATTCAGACTATGGCAGAAGAAGACAAAGATGCACGAATTGAGAGGAAATTTGACACCATGCTTGACATGATGTTTCGATTGCTGGGAAAAATGGAACAATGGTCCAACACAACAATAATTTCCATCAACGTCATGAAGCTGAACATAGTGGAAACAATGAAAATATCAGGAATACTGAAGGAGACAGGTCTGTCTGCTGAACTACTACTAGATGGTTAGCCTCTAGACCTCTTTTCCCCACTTTCACACCAAGGGAAGAACAACCACCAGTTGTTGCAGCCACTACCTTTGGAGATGAGGCAAGGCAATCTTACCAAGAGTACAATGCATTACCTGCTGGTTTGAAGGATCAATGGACCTTTGATCAATTCTTGAATCAAAGGAATAGGAGAGGAGGAAGAAATGATCATTATGTTTTGTCAAGGAATGATTATCAACAGACAATTGGTAAGATCACTATGCCATATTTTGATGGAAACAACAAATGTACAACTAGGTCTTAGGTACAAAAACTTGATAATTATCTATCATTAAGACCTATGCCTGAAGAAGATGCAATAAAATTTGCCACATTACATTTGGAAGGAGTTGCTCATGAGTGGTGGTGCCGCGGGCTAATCACTCTTGGTCACAACCTAATTACCACTTATAATGAGTTCACTGAAAAGCTAATTGAAAGATTTGATGTTAAAGACCTATTGGTGTTTGTTTTATCATCTACCAAACATTAGAATAAGATACCCAAAGGTATTCTATCCTCTCCTGAAAAATTGCTACTGATTCCAAGGTCTATATGTGCGAACAAGCGACTTTAGTGGGATAGCTACTCGGGTAGTGTTTGTTGAAAATCTCAAGGGGGGCTTACGTTAACAAATATCTTTTAAGCTTCTGGACTTAGATAGATTTATCGATTTTAGGCTCTTTCTTTTTTTGGGATTTTTGATATTTAGACTTTCAAAAAGGGAAAAGGGGGATAGGGTTAAGAAGGCTGATCTAATTCTATGAACTCTGGAGACGGTATCAACTGGGTGCTCTCAGGAAACCGCATTTTGCTTCGCCACACTGAGGACAACTACACAAAGCGGGTGCAATCTTCAACGGGTTGTGGGTATGATCGAAGTTTTGGCATGCACAGGGGATAGGCTCAGACTAACTTTGCATAGTGAGATGGAAATCATCAATTCACCAAAAGTATGAGCAGAGATACACCGTCAATTAACACTAATCAAATCCTTCATTCAATTCTAACAACATGAAAGCAAATCTAAATTAACTATAACTAAGTGTTGAGGAAATTGAAACCATGCTAATCATTCGAACAATAGAGATTACAAAGCCTTAAGAGAAAGTGCACATGCAATATATTATTCGAAAATGACCTTCACGCAACAATATGTCAAAATCCTCACACTCTCCAAATGAGAGGAGGTAGCCTTATATAGTTTTTCCAAAATCAATGAACGACCGAGATCAAATAGTGATCAAGGGTCCAGATTGAAAGTTATAAACCCTAATTAGGGTTTCCAAAACTCTATTAGTTTGAAAGAATAAGAAAGTGACATGTGGCACAACTGCTATTGTCATTGAGGCGAGTGTCCAGTTTCCCCTTTTGCAGATTCGATGTATCTAGACACGATGAGCCTGACCTCCTCCATAGTGACACTTGGCAAGTTGCTAATCTGGAAGTCGATGATGTCCACATCATCAGTACATGTGGCAAGAATGCTTTCCCACTCAACTGCTTGGGCAAGAAAGTTCTCGTCAATGAAGAGAAAACTTGCAATCCTTGAAAGATTGCCCTCAATCATCCCCAAGTTTTTGAAAAAGCTCGACTGAATTCTGGCTCTCTGGTTCTTTGCCTGCAAGTGTTTTTCTCGTATACTCTCTTTCTTCCAGATCTCTGATGGTGCACGAAACACCTTACTCAAAATTTCTTTGACACTTTCCTCTGTTTCGAAGGACTTAGTCTCGGATTTCTTCAGGACTTCAATCTTGGTGACTAAAGCATAATACCAGGTGTTAAAGTCATATCTATCCCCAACTTGTATGACACCTGCATCCACCAAACTCCGTTTTGATAGGCCTCGAATAACCTTCAATTGCGGAAGTATTTCATCTTGAATTTCTTCAATATCTTCCCAATTTGCAGCTAGGTCCTCAATTCGGCTGACTAATGAAGAGGCCGACTCATGTGCTGATACTAAATTTTCTACAAGTATGTCAGCACGTGCCGAAGCGTCTGAAATCCATTCCTTGGCCAGTGTGAATGTGCCCTTCATGTCCTCCATTGACTCTTGCTGAAGAGGCTGCGGAGGAGTGACCGGTATCTCATGGTTGAGTGGCCGGGTGAGATGGAGAACATATTTCCTCCATTGTTGGTTCTCTTCCTCTACCTTCTTCCTTTTCTCCCTCTCCTGGGCTAGACTCGTCTTGAGGGCGTTGCAGGAGTCGTCAAAGTACTGGACTTCTTGGTCCTGGGTAGGCTTACCCAACTCTATAGTGGTGATCTTATAATCCTCTGGGGCAATATTGTCCCGAGTTTTCCCTTCCTTTGGCACAGCTATCTGAACTGTCTGAAACCCTGCACTATCCCTCTGAATCAAAGAGAATTTTTTGGCTGGCTTAGGTGGCTTGACTATGATTGGTTCGTTCACCTTTTCTAGAAATGCTGCTGTATTCTCTTCAGAATGGGTTTCCTTGGGGATCTTATCCCTTATCCTTTCCCTCAGCCAATCAGGAATGGTTGACTGCTCCACAGTGTTTTGATCAAACCCATCATCTGCCCTTCTTGGTCCAATAACTATACCATCGAGGAAAACTACTGGGGGCTCAGGCTCTTCAACTTCCGTGGCTGCATTTGAAACTTGTTCCCTATCTGGATTTTGGACAACTCCTTTCATTATTTCCTCAATTGAAGGAGAAGGCACTCTCACTTCATTATTTACCATATATGTGTCCATCTCTAGCTCTTCAACTGCATTTTGATCAGGCACAGCATATGCGGCACTCAGGATGGAATGACCTTCGTTGGACTGCCGTCTCTCCTCGATAATCTTCTTTCCTCTGGCCTTTCCAGAGCTTCCCACTAATTCTTTCCTCTTCCGGGACCCAACACTCTCTGGATTTCGAGCATTGCCTGCAGAGATACAAGGGTTAGAGGACAAAGAGTCATCTACTCCCATTAAATCATAGGTCAGGGTCACACCTTTAGACTTCAATTGTTTCGTCCTCTCAGATGTCCACCACTTAGAGTACTCGACCATCGACCTCATGAGGTCTGCGACATCTGACTTCTCTCCCTCTGAGCAATCAACCAAGGCTAGTGGCTCATTCCTCATCTTCTCAAAGCCTGGCTGCTGAAGCTCAAGGCTGTCTTCTATTTGATCAGCAACTCTAAATACTTTCATTGCTCTTACCATGCTCAAGGGAATCCTTGACCAAAATCTCCTCCCGATTTCAAAACTATCGGCTGCATTAGCCCAATAATCTTCCAAATCAGCCCTGTGCTCAAATGCCATCCCTTCGACCCTTTTCATCCTATGGAACGGATCAAAATTCTTTCTTGCTTTGTACTGGTAAAAAGGGTACCAAGCCAGCTCTCTCTCAGCAGTGGCAGCGGCTTGTGATGACGGGCATGTTTCTAGCTCGTTTCCAATCGTGAGAGAGGAGGTTCCTGCCTTCTTGTCCTTATCTCTTTAAACTGTCATATATCCCTCCAATTGCCTTACAACCTCGAGTAGCACGACTTAGTTGGTAGGATAAGCTGGGAGCTTATAAGGAGATCTGGAAAACCCCTGAATTTTGATGTAAGTGAAATTTGGGTATTGAATATACCAATATCCGAATCTGCTGATGAAGTCCATAGACTCTTGAGAGAGTCTCTAGTGTAGTCCACCTTGCAGCGTCCGTGTGATGTGCATGAGAAATGTGTCATTCACCCTCTTGAAATGAAACTTTTCTTCCATGTGAAACTGGGGATAACAGTCATAGACGGGAAACTGATTTTCTTTGTTTCCCACTTCCTCTCTGTAGGTGAGGCCTCTGTATCTGTGGGCTCTAGCCAGGGAATAGAACAAGTACGAGCTCATGAAGAAGGTCCTATTTGCTTCCAAATTCTTCAGCTGGTTGTCCAAGTTATCACTTATCATTCGAGCCCAGTCTATCATCTTAACTCCGTTCATTATTTCATTTATGAAATAATACATCCAGGGCTCGAATGGACGCCTTGAGGATTCCCCATTATCCTGTTCAGTAGGACAATCATATCTTCAATATCTTACTTGAAGTACGCCCTCACCAAGCTCTTTCTCTGTAGTTTGGAGGCACCTTTCCTTGGATTGTCCAGCCAGGAATGATTGATGATGGTGTCATACTCCTCCAAATGATCCTGATACATGCGATCAACTTCATCCTTGGTTACGTACATAGCATGATGATATTTTGGAATTCTGAGCGGTCATGGTAGGCATGAGGTTGTCTAAACCGAACATCCTCTTCTTGAACTCCCTCAGATTAATATGCCCGAGGTTAGTGTCGCTAACATTCTTCCACTTCGAGGTCATTCTCGACTCAGGAGGAGCATCCTTGTCTACTTGGAACTTCATCGTGCATAAAATCTGCAAGTAAACACAAAGCTTAAGTTAGGAATCAGATTTTGGATTAAAGAAAGTCGAGGCTACGAATGGCTAAGTGCTTGGGGATTTTATTTCATTTTCATACTTAGCCACAAAAATGGGTTTTTCACATGTAAACAATTCAACCTAAGGACATTTATGATTGCAATCCAACAAACCAAGTGTTGTAACTGCAAAACTCTCTTTCCATTTAGTCAACAAAATGATTTTTCTCACTAAAAAATTGAATAAGTCCACAAAAATTACTTCCAATGAATCTGGAAAACTCAGAAAAATGCAATAAATCTGCATTTTAAATCCAACTTCACCTTCGCATGAATGAGAATAAGGCTAGAAGATCGTAAGAAAACTCAGAAAAAGTAACAACTTTGCCTTCTACCAGCTAGTCCCACTCCAAAATCTGCAGATTCTTTGATAAGGAAAATCAGAATTCCTCAAGAAGCTCGCCCAAATTGCAGGAAATATCCTTGCAACACCAAGATTTTCTTCCAAATGACCTTCAATCTGCGAAATACTTCCCAATGTTTTCCTTAGCTTGCACAAAAAGTTCGAACTTCTTGGTGTGAGAATGAAGAAACAAAGAATGTATTTGTAATGAAGTTGATTTCACAATTAGAAACACGTAAATACCATCCAACTCAGGTTTCTAAATTCAACTTAAACCTTGGGAAAGTTTCCAATTCAATTTCGAGTTGTGTTGTCATCTCTTTGAGTTCGAAAATCTTCTTCTTGTGCAAGTTTCTAAATTGGATTCAGTCCATAAATTTGAACTAGGCCTATAGATTGGCATCTTCCAAAAGGTTTCTAATTTGGAACTTAGTCTAAAGATCACCTCAATCTGCAAATATCTTCTTTCCAATTTCAATTCATAGTTCCAACTCGAGTTTCCGTTTTGATTTCCCCAGCTCATTGATCTTCGAAAATCTCTTTTTCAACTTTCTAAATTAGTTAGAAATCCGAATTTTAGGAAGATTTGATGACATCGCTAGCATTTGAATTCAATTTTGAACTTGCTGTTGACTTTGTTTGACTTTCAAGAGTAGGGCGGAGTTTAGAGACTTCAACTTTATGCTTGGGCGGAGTTTAGAGGCTTCAACTTCATGCTTGGGCGGAGTTTAGAGGTGCCTCTATCATCATGTTTGTTTGCCTTAAACTTCTTTTATCCCATTCATAGGGCGGACTTTTGAAGGCTCCCCATTGTTAGGCTCTCATGCTTACTTTGTTAGGCTCTCACCAAGATGGACTTTTGAATGACCTCTCCAAGGCGGACTTTTGGGTTACCTCCTCAAGCATGGCGGACTTTTGAATGATTTCACCAAGGGCGGAGTTTGAAGGTATCATCCCATAGGGCGGAGTTTGAAGAGACAACCTCTAAGGCAGAGTTTTGGGAGGCCTTAAGAGGCTTGCACACCATCATGGGCAGACTTTTAACATCCCTCAACAAGGATGGCGGAGTTTTGAGACCACTCCTAGGGCGGACTTTGGAGGCATCTCTCCATGGCATCATCATACCTTGGCTAAGCGGACTTTTGAAACCATCTCCAAGGGCGGACTTTTGGTCTATCACCGAGGATGCCAGACTTTGGAAGGCATCAAGGAGGGCGGACTTTCATGAGAGATCAAGGAGGGCGGACTTTTGAAACCATCTCCAAGGGTAGACTTTTGGTCTATCACCAAGGATGGGCGGACTTTCATGAGACATCAAGGAGGGCGGAGTTTTGTGCTCCCTCTTCAAGGCGGACTTTCTTCACTTCTCATGAGGGTGGACTTTGATGCCTTCAATGCATAGGGCGGAGATTGGAAGGTTGTCCACTTCAAGACGGAGTTTTTGAAGCACCTCATGGCGGACTTTGAAAGTTTGACCTATTATCAATGAAGCCTGCACCATCACCAAAGCTGTGAACTTCAGCTGCCTATTGAAACATGGGAACACTTCAAGGTTGTGGGTAACCTAAAACTGAAGTGAACCTCTAGAGTAAGCTGGTTCTTTTCGAATTCTTCACCTAAACTAACAATTTCTTTAGGGAAAAGACTGAGGAGGACATATGAAGCTAAAATCTAACCCTAAGGTGATACACCAAAATGATATGTTGAAAAACTTAAAAGTAAGAAAGAGTGACACATAATATGGCAGTAATAAAAACTCTCTTTCACAACCCAGAAAAAGATAACCTTTGCATTAGTAATTTATAAGGAGGCTAGATAACCACAGTCCTAGGAGGAAAGAAAAACTTTCACAATCCAAAACTGATAACTACTAACAAACAACTTATAACCTGCAAATGATTATTCCCCTGCATAAAGGCACTGATATGAAAAGATACAGCTCCAAGGACAAGAAAACCCTCAAGAATCAGCACTAAACAATAAGGACCCACAATAACAAAAGAAAATGGGAAGGAATGAACTAATTGTTACTACAAAAGGTGTAATGTCCCAACTTCGCAAATCTAAGAAAACATGTAAACAATGAATTTTAATGATTGATTAATTCATTTAGGGTGTAATTTGTCTAAATTCATTTGAGTTTATTTGTTATCAATAAGTCAATTCCATATTTAATTCCTAGTGGGATAAAAGGGATAAGCTACCTTAGGATGCCCGTAGCGCTTATCAGGCCCAAGGACGGTACACACCCCCTTGGCCCTCCTGCCAGAAGCCCTTTGTCAACTGCAGTGGGTGGCCTACCTGACAGAGGCCTAGTTCCTGCTATCCCTGTTGCCTAATTCCTCATTTATCTCACTGGGTTTGGATATGCAATTGCTTTATTAATTATCTTGGTAGAGATCATTCCTTTAATTCTTAATTACATAATATGGTTCTTTCTTAATTAGTAGTTGTATAATATTTATTAATTTATGTAATATGTGGAGATGTATTCATATATATATATATATACATATTTATATATATAATTTCATTATCTAATTTCTATATATATAAAGGTGTATCTTAACCATCCTAGAATATAATTATTTTGAATTTGACAGCTACCCAAAATCTATACATTTATGCAATAATACTTATCTATTTTTCAGAATGCAATTTCATTAAATATTATTGTGAATTTAGACAAGGGTCGAAACACTACTTACCTGTGTCTCCTGTTGCTGCGTCCCTTTTTCCCGTGTCTCGTGCGTCCCTTCTCTCTATTCTGTTTTCCGCGTGCCTTTCTTACCCCCCACTTCCTTGCCACGAGTTTACTTAAATACCCGCGCGGGGGGGGGGGGGGTCGAGGCGGACCATCGTGACTGTTGCGGATGCAAGGTGGTGACTGTTCCTGTCACCGTTCCACCTGAACTTTCCTTTTTAGCGCCCAAATGTATAGACGCACCGTTATCATTATAGGGTGTGTTTGTTGGTGAAATACCCTGCGATCTCTTAAGTTTAGCGCCTATTACATTAAGGGTTCTTTTAATATCGTTTATAATGTATTAAATTTTTACATTGTATATTTATATTTAAGATTTATGCATCAATAATTAAATAATAATAATTGTATATTTAATGAACAATGTATTTAAATTGTATATATATATTTTTTATTTATTTATTTATTTATTATTTTTTTATATTTACATTTATTTAGTACTCATCTCTAATTATATATTTAGTCAACATCTTTTTATGGTAAAATTAAATCAGGAGTTAACACATGATTATTACATTAATATAAGACAAGGAGTCATTTCTGATTACAGTATAAATGTTATCTTTTATAATTGCAAAAATGTGGGGTTATGACAAAAGGTATCCCCAATCTGTATTATACCTGAAGATGTGTTACAAAATCATTCAATTTCTGTAGAAAGAACTCCGAAAATTATAGTTTGCAAAGAATAATGAACAAGTAAGAACCCTTACAAAAGAGAAGGAAAGCAGTATATATGCTGCTTCCAACAGCGGCGTCCCACAAAGCAAAACCTAACCACTTGGTCGAATTCCACCCAAAAAGCCCACTTTTAGGGTAAAAAACAAGTGTAAAACTGAAAAGACTTGAACATAAAATCAAGCCACCCCATACTCTGCCATAAAAGCTCCTAAATGCATCGTAAATGGCTCCAAAATATCCCTGACAGGCCTGCAAGCCTTCATTAACGCAAAAAATATCTGGACTCCCTAATAAAGGTAAATAAATATCTAATAAAGTGATCCTTTGTTATTATCACTTCATCAAATATTTATTCATTCCATTTTTACAATAAAGTCAAGATATTGATAAAAATTCAATAAAGTGATAATGCTTTACTTTAATAAACATTTTCACACATCTATACATTAGGATCCAAGTAATATAATAAGTAATTCAATAAAGTGATAATTAATTCCACTTTGATGAATATTTACCTATTACATTTTTACATTTATCAATTTGTAATTTCACATATAACATTTATTAAGTAATTTATAAATTTTTACTTAATAGATATTTATTTTTTATTATATAAATAAATATTTATTCAGTGATAATTTAATAAATTATTTAATAGATACTATATGTGAAAATATAAAATGATAAAATGTAAAAACTTGTCCCTCCCCTAGGCATTTTTCGGGGGTATAGAGAGGAGAAAAAAAATAAAAATAAAAATAAAAATAAAGGCAAATGCCTTAGGCAACTCGAAATACACTTTAGGGAAAAGAAACCCTAAAATGATTCATTTTCTCCTCTCTTTTGGCATTCGACATTTTAAATTCCTATTGTTGCGGAAATGAAGATGCAACACCGCCATGGGGTTTTGGAGGTCTGAAAGTCTGGAAAAGATTTCCTACCGAGTCGAAGAACATTTATTTGACATTTTGCTATGTGTTGGGTGCCACCATGTTTGAAAATTTGGAAAATTTTCGAAGACTTTGCAGGCTCGATTTGATCTTCTATCAATTCACTGCGTGATTTGGGCGCTGCCATGGGGATTTTGCTGAGGGTTTGAATGAATTTTTGGATAGCCTTCATTCCGCCATTACTCTTGCCGCCATAGGTAAGATCTTCCTGCTCCACGCATAGCAATTTGGCTTTGAACAATTATAATGACTGAAAAAGTGAAAAAAAAGCTATAAATTTCTCCTTTTTGCTTCTCTGTTTGATCTGCCCGAAATGCTCTTGGTGATGAACTTGTGCTTGAATTTGTAACTGCGTTTACATGGATGTATACTTCTGTTGTATACCTCCTGCAGGTTGTGGGTTTTTTTTTCTTTTAAAATTTGCATATTGCTGTGTATTATAAGACGCATTTCTTCAAAAGAAATTGATGGCCCTTTTCTTCAAGAACCTCATCTTTTGACGTGACAAATCTACTTGCTCTCTGATTTTTACAATTACAATGTTGCTGTATGTTGCTTCCTTTTGAACATTTTGGAAAGCTCACCATGTATAATGTCCCCTTCTCCACAGTGATTAGTTCTGTTGGCCGTTAGCCTAGTTCGGAGGCCCGTACGCTAGTCGGGGGCAGAAATTAGGGTTTCCTATTTTCTAGGAGGATTCTTTGGTGTTTTCAGGGGCTATATGTGGGAGTTTGACAGTTTGGATTCTGGTTTCCTTCTGGGTTTTCAGAGAGCTTCAGGATGGTTCGACATGCATTTGCATCAGGTAACTTTTTCCAAACTTACTATTTTTAGTAAGTACGACGATTGCTCAGAATATGGTTAAAATCACTTTGGAAACACTTACTATTTTTAGCAGTATGCTATTTTTAGTAATTACTATATTTAGCAGTTTTATTTTTAGCAGGATGTCAGCAGGCTTGTTCAGATGGCTATTTCCGACAGGTCAGTTTGAGCAGTTGGTCTTCCCTCATTTTTTGGTACTATTCTTGGCAAGGGTTCCTTAGCTCAGTTCAATGACTATTTCTGGTAGGGCAATTCTCTCAGCTTGTTTCCCCATATCCTTGGAGCTTGTTTTGGCAGGTTAAGTATTTGATGAAAAATGGTGTTTTAAATTAAATTATAACTTAAGGCAAAGGTTGGACGATTTATTTAAAAGGGGTTGCTTAAGTTATATTGATATATAAGTCATTTCCTTAATTATATATTGGGTGATTTATTGTTGAGGAAAATTACTTTATAGAGTGAAATATTAATACGGCAAGATGGACGCCTTATGGAGAAATAAGTTAATTTTATAATATATTTCACTTATCTACCTTGGATGCCACATTATGATTTTATTGTCATTTTTATAAAGAATATTTGCTTCTATGAGAAGGTCGATTTGGAGAAAGGAGAAATGAAATGTAATTTCAAAATAATGTGAAGTGAATGTGCATTTGGATTTGGCATTCATTTGGAGGGATTGTTGAATTTGAGCCCTCAAAATCTATAAATGAGAGTGTTGGGCTTCTCATTTGGTATCAAATGAATTTGCATCGTTATGCTGCCGAATTGGTGAATGAAAATCTGAGCTTTGAAGTGTGGCTTCCTAGCTAAGTCTCAGTTTCGTACTTGCAAGATAGTATCTAGCTGTGTCCATGTATTCCCAGTGTTGTTGGTGAGTGAGTTGCAGATTGTGGAGTGTTCTATTTGGGATTGGAGTGTTTTCTGGTTGCTGGTCGCGGGACTGCTGAAAGTGTATTTTGCTCACACCTCTTGACCAGGCGATTCGATCATTCTGGGTACTGGCTCATCCTTCCTTCCCACCACTGGCAATGCATATTGTAAGTTTTTAGCATCAAATTTCGATTGTGGATTTTTATATTGCAAATCGAACTTCTCAGGTTAGGCATTGGGTTTTGTGAATGCATTGGGAAGCGTGCAAAAAAATATGGGTGTTTCGATGGCTTTCCTTGGGTTTGTTTTCATTGTAACGGGTATAGCAATTATTTAGAACAGATTTTGGGTGAATTGGGCGAGTAATGAGAGAGTTATGAGCATTTTAGTGAATCCATAGGCTGCTGGTTTTGCAATTCCAGCCTGCAGATTTTGATGTTAGCAGAAATTTTATGTTCTTATTTGGATATTCAGCATTACTCTCTTCTCACATTATCTTGATTATTGTAAGGTTAAGTAGTAGTACTACTAACCAATTTTGGTTTGTAACTCTCACCCTGCTGAAAAGTGGAAAATGCTGGCTTGTCACCTATTTTCAAGTAAATTGTAATTCATTCCTCCCATTGCATAAGTGGTCGAGTGATGTCTGAGTGTAATGGTCCTCCCGCTACATAAGCGGTTGAGTTGAGATTGTTTTGTAATTTCAATCCTCTCGCTGAAATATTGCGGTTGAGTGATATGTGCCTTTGTATGTTTCTCTTGGCTAGTTCACTACCAAGTTTCTTGCATTCCCACTGGATAAGCGGAAGGGGCTGGCTTGCCACCCAAGCATTGTATTGTTTCCAGTGATTTGAAGCTAACGATCCCCTCAACACCATATGCTCTCACCTTCCCACATTGGGCACTTGGTAATCAGAAAGTGGAAGGGTTGCATTTTCCAGCAAGTTTTTAGTTTATGCTTTCTAACTTTAACGGGTTATCTGTTTGTGGATGATTATTATTGGCCTAAAAAAACAAAAAACATAATTGGGATATTACAATGGTATCAGAGCTGGTTTTCCCGCCAGCCTGTGTGTTCAAATTGATCAGAGCACAATTTCTCCCTGCCATCCTGTTGGGTCGTTGTTTTTTGTTGCATATAAGAGTTTGGAAGAATGTTTACTACAGATAAGTCTATTTGTGAGTTAATGCAAGGATTGATTAATTTGATGAAGGATCCAGATATTAAAATGGGGTTCGTGAAGGTTCTTGCAAAATCCAAACATAAGGAAGTTTCTGAAAACAATATCTTTAATACAAAGACAAATGATGGAGTTGGTGTTTTGACACCTAACTTTGAGACAGTGCTTCATGAAGACTCTTTGGTGATGCATGCACCTACCATTGATGAGGTTGTCATTCAAGAAGAATAAAAAACAATATTTGAGGTTGTGCATGATGAATCTCTTAATGTTTCTTATGGAGCTAGTGACAATGTTGAATGCACTCATGTGCTTCTAGAGGAAGAGCAGATGAAAATTGAAGATGTTAAACAAGAGGGAAAGATTAGCAGATTGTTGGATGGAGATTCATGTTATGAAGCTGAAAATATTGCAGTTAATGATGAAGTTCCTAATGACCAAGAGGCTGTCCTATTTTGTGAGTTTAAAATATACCAAAATGATGACATTCAAGGGGCAGATTTAGAGGACCAATCAGAAATTGCATTTCAGAATAATGGGGTTGAGACTCGTAGTTTGAAGAATGAGCTTGACCAAATTCTGAAAGTCTTTGAGCAATGTCCTAAATTGGAATTTTCAGATTTAGGACAGCAGGATTGTTGGTCTAAGTTGGAAAAAGGAAATACTTCCCAGATCGTTGATAACCCATTGTTTGAGATGGGTAAAGTGAAAACATATGACAATCCACTGTTTGAGTGGGAAGATGAAACATCACTTGGTTCTAGCATTGCTCTTGGTGAGAATAGCAATGTGTGGAAATTAAAAGAAGATTCAAGATCTAAGTTGGATGATACTTGGAGCTATGGTGAACACTTTTTAACTAAAGAAAGTAATCAGCCCTTTAGCACTTGGGATCCGGGTATGATGGCACCTAGCGATGACAAGGAACATGTGTGGGATGAATTTCCCTTTGATCCTGATGAAGCTCAAAAAGAAGATTGTGTTGTAGAGTTAGAGGACCATATGGTTTTTGATGATGGAAAGTTTAAAGAGGTTCTAAAATGCAAATCTGATTCACCCATTCATGAAGTTGGTAGTAAGCAAAAAGTTAAAGATTTAGTAGAATCTGATCCTCTTCATGATATCGAGCAATTGCAGCTAGTGGGTGGTGAAGAAAAGGATGGAGCAGCTTTGTGGGCAGCAAAGACAAGAAACAAAGTTCTGATTTCAGTTGCAGCCAATGACTAGTACACCACCATTAAATGTTCACGAGTGGAAGGATAAATTCATGAGGTCCTTTGAGAATGAGGTGCGAGTTCTATCTGGGTTTGACCATACACATAGTTTGATAGAAAAACTCTATTGGAAGGCTCAAATTGAAGAGAGACGGAAGGGAGTTAAGGATGAAGTTGCTCTCCCTAATCTGCAACTCATCAAAGACTCTTTGCAAACATTGAAATCAGAGTGCATACAATTGATCATAGATCGTGATTATGCCATCGAATCAGCAAAGAAGATCCTTAGTGATTTCCAAGGAAAGGAGAGGAAAGTTGAAGAGCTTACTCTTGAGCTTGAGTCAACAAAGGACATGTTAGAAAATACTCAGTTGGTTCTAATGGAGGTAGATGATCAGTTTGCTGATTTCAAACATTTAAGAGAGAAAGAGAATAGAGAAATGGCCAAGGAGATCAATCAGGTAATGGAGGAGCTTGATTGCATTCAGGAGGAGTATGATCTTGTTCTTTGTCCCCAAAGATCTGAAAAAGTGATTTTGGAGCAAAAGAATGTTTGGGTGGAACATGACTTTGATAGTAATCAGCGGGTTGATAGTCCGTTGTTTGATACAGATGCTGATTGGACATTTATTAATCCACTTTTCAAGTTTGATGTGGGAATTCCTTTTGACTTCAGTAGTGAGGGTGGATCACATTGCAGAGTCTGGGATCTAGGTGCAATTTATAACCATGAGATATTGTTTCAAAATTGGAGCATTGATCAAATGCATACTCTTGGGCATCTTCTTTGGAAAAGAATGGATCAGATTTTCAGATTTGGGCTTGCTGATTGGTTGCAAATTAGCCACTTCACTTTATGGTTTGCTCTCATTCAGGGGAGTTGGTGCAATTTCTTTGGTCATGCAAGTAATGGTTTTCAATTGGAGATTGCTTGGAGGTGTTTTCCAGCCTTGGACATGAGTAGATGTGTTGTTTTGGATGACGATTTCCTGTGTTGCAGCAGCTGTTCATCTTCTTGGATTATGATTTTCCTAAAATCAGACCTCAAGACAATCATTTCAGACTTGGTGGGCTACTGGTAAACTCTTTTTCAAACTTTACAGTCTCCTAGTAGGATGGGTTTGTTGTCGGGTAATTAAGCATTAAGGTAAATTGTGTTAGCGTCGGCAGTTAACCCGTCGGTTGTCGGCAGTTGGTACCGGGTAACTGACCAGACTCCTTTATATTGTATCTGTTCCCAGTCTTTGGGCAAGCTATTGTAGTCGAACATATTGCTATCATTGTATGTACTGGCTTACCATGAATCAATAGAATACTTGTGAGTTCCATATATTCTGTGTACTTCTGTCATTTATGCAATGTCTTAACCTGACACCCTACGGGGAAAACATTTGGCGCCGTTGCCTAGACGTACTCGGGAAAGGAAGGAGCGGATGGCGCACGGACACGATGGGCCTACCTGTTGGTGAGATAAACCCAGAGGCCGACGACGCGCAAACAGAGCTCTACAACGGGGAAGACATTGCGACGAGGGAATTTTCAATCCTGCTCCAGGTAGCCATCGAGATCTACGTCCGAAGAGAGGCCACGGAGGCTGAAATCCCACCAAGTGCCGTGTGGACAGCATCGGAAGTTAGCCCGACAGTAAATCGGTTGATGAACCACCTACCCCGGTTGCTTGCACAGGCATCACTAGCACAACGAACTCGCTTGGAGGAGATTGCCCGGGAAGAGCGACGCCAACAAATCCTCCAATAGTACGAAGAAAGCAGCTGGCGGGAAGCAAAGCGGGATGGCACGAGGCCAAGAAGGAATTGAACCCTAAATCCCATAGGGATAAAGGAACATTCTATATTCAAATAAAGGTGTCATAATATTGACACAAGTTGTATCTGATGAAATGAATTAATAAAGGAGTGTTCTGGTTTTATGTGTTGTTATTTATGGAAATGTACGGGAATTAATGCCCAACCTATTAAACAAAGATAGAAATAAGAAAGCAGAAACGGACGAGTGGGAGGCCGCACAGAGGGCCTTGATTCTGGAACGACAAGTAGAGCGTAGATGGAGGCTGAGGCAACTTGCCGAGGGGTTGCTCGAAGGGAACTGAGGAGGTGTCACGGAGGGTGCAAAAGTCAAGGGAAATTTCTACGCGTCGCCAGAACACCGTAGGGTGAGAAGCCACGAAGAGTTTCTGGAGGAAACAAGGTTACGGAGGAATCTAGTCGAAGAGACCTGGGATCAGTTCAGAAACTTATCCCTTACGCCACGAAGTGAGGATCACCAAAGGGAGTCAGGAGTGGGCACGGGTGAGAACGAAGGGGAGGACAACCGTACGGCTGTAGGTGCGACACACGGCAGGCAAAACACTGTACCCCCAGTCACCCACGCAAAACACACCACCGGCGCCGAAGGGAGCCATGCAGGGGCACAGACACAACCACAGCCACCTCCGGGGAGACGACCCCCATCGATGGCGGGCAAACAGAAGTTGCCCAAATTCAACGGAGATGGCAACGATGACCCCGTACGGCATTGCCGTACATGTGAAACTATTTGGTCTACCAACGGAGTGACGAACCAGGATGAGTGGCTACAACAGTTCCCAGCCACATTACGCGGAGTTGCCATAGATTGGTACTCCGATGTTGACAAGCAAAAAGTGGCCACATGGGCCAATCTACAGAAGGAATTCAAGGAAGAGTTTCAGTTGCTCTGTGATGACAATGAAATTGTAGCCGAGATATACAGTACCAAACAAGGTCCCAAGGAGACAGTACGGGCATACAGCCAGAGGCTGAAAGAACTGCTGGGTAAAATGGAAAGCCAACCCGTAGATGGGTTGAAGAAACGATGGTTCGTTGAAGGGTTGAAATCCTCCCTACGGAAGAAGATGAAAATTGTACCCCTGACGTCATATGACAACACCTATAATAGAGCGATGGACCTCGAGAGCGAATAAAAATCGTCAAAGAAGAAGAAAAGTAATAAATACTCGTCTGACGATGATGAAGACTCTGACGGGGAAAGCAGCAGCAGTGGCGAATCGAGCAAAAAGGTGCACGTGCTCCAAAAGGATATGGAACAAATGCTGAAAGAATTCAAAGCCATGAAGGGGAGTACAAGTAAGACTGAAGATAACGACATGTGGTGTACGGACTGTAGGAGTGACGGACACACCAAGGGGTCCTACCCCAAGAAGGCTTTCTGCGACATTTGTCAGATTGCTGGACATTTGACAAAGGAATGTCCCTACAATATGAAAACTAGGAGCCAACAAGTTCTCTTCACGCAAGAGCAGCCGACCGTCGGAACTTTGCAAACCGCCAACAATAATGCATCATCTGGCAGATACCGGAACAACCGGCGAGGGGGGAAGACCAATAGTAACAATAATAATAGGGGTCGGATCCAATATGATGCGAAGGGACGACCAATGATCCAGTGCCGAGCTTGCAATCAATGGGGCCACTTTGCTAGAGAATGCACCTCAGAAGAAACCACACAAAAACTATGCAAATGGTGTGGGCCTGGAGACCACGATGATGGAACTTGCCCAAAGTCGGGAATGAATCTGCTCAACATTGACAGGACAGAGGAACGGGTATTGGCAATCACACGGTCACAAGCAAAGAAGGCCACATACTCGGACCCCCGCACAGAGAAGCAGCGGGCGCTGGAGGTGAAGGCTGAAGTGGTGAAGGAAATGTTGGTACAAGGGAACACTCAGGAAGCGACAAGTACTTCCCGCTCTGAGGCTGAGGAAAATATCCTGAATCAAATGCTGCAGATTGAAGTACCTGCGAAGATGAAGGACCTCCTAGAAACGATGCCGCAATTACGGACGACACTCCTACGTACGGTGCAAGTAACCCCACAGAGTCGGGTGACCTGGAATACGGATGTTCCTGGTGGAACACCAACAAACCCATTGGTGCTGACACTATACAATGGTCGGCACCCGGTGGTGGTAGAAATGGGAATACTTGGCACCATTTTGACTGACACCATTGTCGATGGCGGGTCGGGAGTGAATGTGCTTCCAGAAGAAACCTGGAAGAAGCTTGGCAAGCCGACACTATGGCCGTCAACCTTCAACTTACTGGGAGCGGATCAACATGGTATCAAACCTCTTGGAACGCTCATGGCGCAACAAGTGACCATTGGGACACAACCATTTGTCCTCGACTTCGTGGTGATTCCACTCGCCAAGAAAGGATACGACGCCATTCTTGGTAGAGGGTGGTTGGTGGCGGCCAAAGCGAATCACAATTGGAAGCGTAACACACTGTCCATGGAGAAAGCCGAGTGAAAATTTATTATCGACCTGAAAACACAACTCGTGAGTGAAGAACTTGCGTTAGAATCGGAATCGGACGGCGAGGGTGGAGTTTACGAAGGAAAGTACACAAGGGAACCGGATGAGGAAGGCGTCCTAGGAATCCAAGGATGTTCAGAAGATGAAACCAATTCCCTTAATAGGCTCTTCCATTGGCAAATGGAAGACTACGAGCTGCTGTATGGGTGCAACATGTTGGAGGTTGACGAGGAGCCGGACAAAAATGAATTTCTGCCAGCGTACGAGGAATACACGGAAGGGGATGCTCCTGTCAATGAGACACCAGCACATAGGTTTGACATGACGAAACCAATCCGGTAGGAAGAGTTCGTAAAACCTACAAATCTCGGCACGGAAGCAGAGCCAAGGAACATCCTGGTTGGCGACGATTGGAATCCAATCCTGAAAGCCGCTGCGTTTAAAATATTCATGGAATACAAGGATGTATTCGCCTGGACATACAAGGACCTCAAAGGGGTGCCGCCAAAACTGCGTGTACATCAAATTTCACTCGTACCTGGGGCCGTACCTGTATGGAAGAGGCCATACAGAATGAATAAAAACTATACTGAGAGAGTGAATGATGAAATTGAGTGTATGTTCGAAGCCGGGATTATTTTCAAAGTGCAGTCCAGCGAGTGGGTATCGCCCATAGTGATATCCCTTAAAAAGGAGGCAAACCAGATCCGAATTTGCGTGGATTTCAGATGCCTTAACGCGATCACCATAAAGGACCTGTTTCCAATACCATTTGCGAATAGCATCTTGGAGGAAGTGGCCGGTCATGAAATTTATTCATTTATGGATGGATTTTTTGGGTATAACCAGATATCCATTGCCGAAGAGGACAAATTAAAAACGACCTTCATAGTGGAAGATGGCGTGTACGCGTATAACTGAATGCCGTTCGGGTTATGCAACGCGCCAGCGACATTCCAACGGATAATCCTTCACATATTTGACAAGATGTCAGTAGGGAACTTCTGGGTGTTCCTTGACAACTGGTCCATCTATAGTAACCAGGATGCACATCTGGTCGCACTTGGCGAATGCAAGGAGAGATGCAGGCGAGCCCGCCTAGCACTCAATCCCAAAAAATGCAGATTCATGGTGCCTCAAGGGAAGCTGTTAGGACACATAGTGTGTAAGGTTGGACTCAAGACTAACCTAGACAAGATTCGGGTGTTAGTGGAAATGGAGGCACCGACAGATGTTATGGGAGTCAAATCCTTCCTAGGACACATAGGGTATTACAGGCGGTTTATCAAAAATTTTGCTCAACTATCCTGCCCTCTGGACAAGCTGACGAGGGGAGGTGAATGATACGCATGGGGGACGGCTCAGGAAGAGGCCTTCCAAGAATTGAAGTCACGGTTGGTGGGTGCGCCAATCTTGACATATCCTGACTGGGACAAAGAGTTCCACGTACACGTTGATGCATCCAATTTCGCCACACGGGCCACACTTTGCAAGCAGACTCCTGTCGAAGGCAGAGAAAAATTATAGCACCACAGAGAGGGAAGCCCTCGAGATGGTGTACTCCGTCCAGAAATTTTGACATTACTTACTGGCCACCCCGTTCACATTTTATGTGGACCACCAGGCGTTGATGTACCTGGTAAACAAGCCAATTATCCAAGGACGAATCAGTCGATGGCTGCTACTACTTCAGGAGTTTACATTCAACATTATTGTAAGACCCGAGAAGAGCCATGTGATAGTTGACCAGCTATCGAGAATCCAGTCAGGAGAACTAGCCGAAGGAGTGAATGAAGATTTTCCAGACGCTCGCTTATTTCGCATCGCCGTTCTCCCCACCTAGTACACAAGCGTGGGGGAATACTTGTCGACATCATGGTTTCCAAGGGAGATGCCACCAGGAGAAAGAAGGAAACTGGTACTGAGGAGCAGAACATTCCAACTCATTAATGGCCTCTTGTACAAAATGGGACCCGACTAGGTCCTACGGTGATGCGTCCTGGAAGAGGAAATTCAGGGTGTCCTAAGGGAAGCACATGAAGGGCCCGCAGGTGGACACATGGGGCCGGACACCACGGCCAGGAAAGTTCTGTTGGCAGGACTATGGTGGCCGACACTACATAATGATGCCAGAGAGTGGGTGACGAGCTGTGATACATGCCAATGGGTCGAACGATCATTGAAGAGGGATTTTATGCCCCTCAACCCATCAAATGCCCAAGAATTGTTTGAGAGATGGGGATTGGATTTCATCGGAGCATTAAAACCAAGTAGAGCCCGATGGTGCAGATACATTGTAGTGGTGACAAAATACTTGACCAAGTGGGTCGAGGCACGGGCTTTGCCGGACAACTCGGCGGTCAATACAGAAAAATTTATCTATGAACAAATCATTACACGGTATGGGATTCCAATCCAATTGACGAGTGACAGAGGAGGACATTTTGTAAATCATATAATCTGGTTGCTAAGAACGAAGTTCAAAATCTTCCACTCCTTATCAAGCCCCTACTATCCGCGGGTGAACGGGCAGGCCAAGGCGACCAATAAAATAATCGTGTCGGTGATTATAAGTCTTGCGGAGTGGAGAAGGATGATTGGGAGGAGCGCCTACCGTCGGTACTTTGGGCATACTGAATGACTTATAAGGTAACTACAAGACAAACTCCCTTCCAGCTAATGTATGGACAAGAAGCCATAGTGCCAATTGAATTCATGGTGCCGAGTCTCCGAATCGCCATCGACAATCGACTTAGCGACATGGAAAGCCTGAGAGAGAGACTGTACGTTTTGAACAAATTGGATGATCGACGGATGATGGCTCAGTGGGCGACAAAGACGACACAATAAAGGCGAAAGAGTTGGCACGACAAGCATTTGCGAAGAATGTGGTTTACCCCAGGGCAACTTGCATTAAAGTTTAATGGGAGCAACGAGATCAAGCCCGAAAAATTCAAGGTAAAGTGGCTGGGCCCTTTCAATGTTCGCTAGGTCGGCGCGAACGGGGCGATCAAGTTGTGGACACTTGATGGGCAGGAGGTGCAAGACACAGTGAATGGCTCTAAATTGAAGGTGTACCATGAGTGAGAAGGACCCAGCCAACGACACAAGTAAGAAACAATAAATTAAAAAAAAAAAAAAAAAAGCCGGCCAACTTGCATTGTACCTACCAAATCAAACCGAGGTTTGATGCCAACACCCAGCGGGGTCAAGGGGCAGCGCCCCTCATCACCAACGCCAACTTACAACCTTCAGAACCACACGAAACCTCATGGCACACATCGTTTTCATTATTTTTTGCAGGAACTTGTCTGTATTATTTTTGTGAAAATGAAGGGAAATTTGCAAGTGGCGAGCAACAAAAAAAAAGAAGAAATTTTACAAGTTGGAAAAATTTAAAAGAATGTTTTTTAAGGGTTTCTTTAAAGTGCCGAAGAATTAAAGGGGGACTCGTTCATAGTAAGTCCGTACGAAACTAAAAGACAGAGATCCGTACGGATTCCACAAGTAAAGCAAATACCGTACGGTCAATAAATGACACTCCATGGATCTCAGAAGAAAAATCCGTACGGAAATTAGAGTACGGGAAGGAGTGCCAACAAAGGAAAGAATCCGTACGTTTTATAGGCAAAGGCCCATACGTATCAAGGAAAAGCGAATTCCGTATGGAATCTGGTACGGCGGGGAGACAAATCTTCCGTATGGAAATCAAAAACAGTGAAGGGAAAAGTCCGCACGAAATTAAAGTGGCAAGGAGAGGAACAAAACCGTATGGAATATTTTGGCGGTAGTGCCAAAGATTTCTGTACAGAAAGTGGAGAACCGAAATTCCGTACAGAAATCAGACGCAAAGTCTGTACAACCTTCGCCAATAACCGGATTTGGCGTGACAAATTCCATACGAACCAAGGGGCTGCCAGAGTCAAGAAAAAGTTTGTACGGATTCAGGGGTGCCAGAGGAAAACAAATTTTCTGAGAAGTAAAATACTGACCGTACGGTCCACGGAAGCAAACTAAAAGTACCATTGAGACAAGGGGAATAAGAGATTGCAATCGAAAGAAAGAACATGTGAAGGTGCCCAGGAGAGGAAAGATATAAGTTTGGAAAAACAAAAAATCATTTGATGGCGTCTAGCGCCAGGCAGTTGAAAAAACTGGATTGGAGGAGGAGACTACAGGATTCAGAGAAGACAACCAGGAAACCGTCTACAGACTGTCCTATGGATAAAGGGAAGATTGTTGAACTGGATACAGGCATGAAAGAAAGGCAGCCGAAAGTCACCGTGGACACAATCACTTTCGAGGGGTTGAACGACAATGTGTGCAGGCAATGGTGGTTGGAGGCGCAGTCCCGAGATGACATTTTGGTGAAAACATAGTTAGGAAGGGCACGGGTGCATTGGGCCATTCAGATGCTGATATTCGCCATTCGGGATTTTGAGCCTTGCCTGCGCATGATGATAAAATCGTACAATGATGAGTTGCGCACCTCCTCGTTCAAGTACCAGCACATAGACGTTACTGTGTCTTTTGCTCCAAATGACTTTGCTAGGATTTTTGGCATTCCTGACGAAGGGAAGAAGGTGGACAAGCATGCGATAAAGATGTTTGCTGAGAGGAAAAATCATCTGCTACAACAAATATGTCGGGATAACCTGACTAGAGCAGAGTGGGATAGGATTACGGCACCCAAGGGGCGAGGACTAAAAAAATCTTACATAGTACTTGGTGTATGGTAGTGCTTGCTCGACTTGATGAAGAGCCGTCTCACAGGAGCCAGTAGGGCCTCCGACACAGCCGTGCCGATGATTACATTGATGAACGGGCTCCGGAATGGGACGGTGTACAACTGGGCTACTGTGCTGTTAGACCGCATTCATGAGTTCCTCATACTAAAACACAAGGTATTCTATATGCCCCACCATGCCATTGGGTTATTCCTAGACGCAGTCTGTATACAAGTGCCGAAAGAAAGGCGAGGGTGGCAGCCGCAGGACAGCATTGACCCTACTGCGCCCTCCATTTTTTACTGGACTCATTTGGATACACACACAGGGGATGCACCATCCAGCAGGAAGTGGAAGCCCCAGATTCAGGTAGTCTCTGCTAGCGAGTCGGATTCGGCCACCGAGAGTAGTTCAGGGGCGGAGTCGGAGGAGACATCTTCTCGATGTTCGGGTGGTGATACCGGATTTCGGCTCTCACACACGGAGGTACCGTATCTAGAGTTGGGTACGGAAGAAGGCACAGGTGGTCCGGTTGCCCTCGGCCAGATACCGAAGGGGACGCGGGGACTGCCAGGAGGAAGAGTGGTCCGACCTACAGGTGTTCAGATAGGGAGGCTAGTATATGCACTCGCTGTGTTGACTACAGATGGGACTGTGACACCATTAACAACAGCAGGAGTGACAGTGGGAGCCATATCAGCAATCCCTGTGCCGGGGTTTGGCCAGCTGCATCCTCGTCCCTCGGGCAGATTTCACAGGTCCCTAGCAGCAGTGTAGTTCAGCCGGGGGACACAGCCCTTATTCGGACAGAGCCAGTGGATGGAGGTGGAGAGATCAGGTTAGATAGGGGTGACGTTGAGGGAGATGATACAGACTCATGGTTGGAGCAATACTTAGTGCAACCGAAAGCCCCAGTAGGACCCCCACTTGCCACACCTCACCATCAGGAGGTGGTTGATTTAGAGGTCAGTGACTCTCCTCATGAGATGCGTGCACAGGGGGAACCTACAGATCTACTCTAGCACATGGGTGGTGCGGAGGATACGATGCCACAGGTAGACATTCCGATGCCTGGTTCTACAGAGAACTTGCCCACTACCTTGACTCAATTTTTGGCAGCAGTAGAGAGTGAGGCACGCAGACTTTTGGCCTTGACGAAGGAAGGGGCCCTAGGGCAGCCAGCGTTGGAGGGTCTCCTGGCATTTGCTACCAGAGGAGTTGCTGAGGCGTTTCAGCGGTGCTTTGTTGATAGAGGATGGCCTCGCGTGGATCTTCCTGTGATGTTGGAGGAGTGGCAACACCCTGGACAGACTGGAGAGAGTCAGGTGCAGAGCCTACTCAGGAGGATCTAGCAGGCCATACAGGATAGTCATTTGGCGCATTGTCATTCTCAGCAGGAGGCAGATATCACTAGGGAGACACTGGAGTTGGAGTTGGCTCAATAGAGAGCCCAGACAGGGAGTATGGAGGAGGAGTTGGCTCGTGTCCGCGTCGAGTTAGCAGGAGCCTCAGCCGCATGGGTGGCAGATAGGGCTTTGTTGGAGGCCAGTCTGAGTAGTACAAGGGCAGAGTTGGATAAGAAGCATACCGAGTTGATGGAGGCTGTATTCAGAGTGCAACGGTTTCGGGAGCGCCAGTTGGTGGCTGAGAGGGATCTTCGCCACCGCACAGAGCAGGTGTTGCAGCTTCGGGAGCAGTTGGCCTCTTCCTCATCCACAGGACCATTAGGGACGCCATCTCTACCCCAATCCCAGTAATTTGTTGTTTTGGGATTTCAGTTTTGCTTGTACATCATTCCCATTTTGGTTGTTTGTCGTCCGGAGACGACGTTTCTTTTTGGGGGGGATGACGTTGTCGGGTAATTAAGCATTAAGGTAAATTGTGTTAGCATCGGCAGTTAACCCGTCGGTTGTCAGTAGTTGGTATCGGATAACTGACCAGACTCCTGTTTACCTCACTGGGTAAACAGGAAGAATACAGAAATTGAACAGCAATGTACAATGCAAATATAAAAGAAGTACCAGAATAAGCTTTCCATTAATGTCAAAGGATGTTCATATTATATCCGTCGTTAACAATACATGTCCTCTAACACCCGGAGGTGATACAATATATGACTACCGAAGGGGTGCGACACAACCGTCGTGACTCCAACTACCTACCCGTCGGCTAACTAACTGACTGCCGTAATTCATTATTACCGACGACAACATAAACATAACATAACAACATAACATAATGACATAATAATTATTCCCGACAACATCATCCCCCCCAAGAAAAGAAGTCGACTCCGACGACTTAATACAAATTAGAGAGGAACGGCAGGAACTACTGACGCTAGTCGGGCCCAGATCTTATACACTTGCTGCGTCCTCGCCTGAAAACCCCTTTCTACCATCCGATGCTCAAGTGCGGATTTCACCAATATGGCTTCCTTAGCCATCACAGTCCTCCTGTGCCTAACCCAAACTTGTTTGCAAAACACGTTTTTCAGTCTCAGCTTCCACCAACTGCTACTCAAATGATACTGTCTCCCTAGCCAATTTGTCCTTGATAGCCACCCATGCTGCTCTCCTGGGTACGCTGAACTAAGTCTCACGCGACTATTGCCTCCAACCTGGTGGTCAGCTCCTCCCGAGCCCTCTGTGCATCCACCACGGCAATCTCACGTCCAACCGAGACATCCTCCGAGTTCCTCAAAGCGTACCAGTCATGCCTGGAGGTGGCCACAATCCACTGGCACAAATGCTAGGAGACACCTGAAATCCTCCATCACACTCCCCAAAGGCTAAAAACTGAACTGAATAACTCCCTGGTGTCATACAACTGTGCGGACCTGCAATGCCTTCCCTCAAACTCTGTTTGTTCGCAACCTCCAAATCCGTCTCCCTCTACGGCTTATGGCATTCCCTTCGGTAGCTTTTTATCTCCTTCGGCATGTGCGGCTTTCCCTTCGGTAGCTTTTTATCTCCTTCGGCGGTTTTCCCTTCGGTAGGCGGCTTTATGCCCACGCGGCCCTTCGCGGCTTCCACCGCACGATGGGCTCCACCTTCGGTGGTGCCACCGCACGGTGGGTTCCACCTTCGGTGGTGTCCACCGCACGGTGGGTTCCACCATCGGTGGCTTCCACCTTCGGTGGTGTCCACCGCACGGTGGGTTCCACCATCGGTGGCTTCCACCGCACGGTGGGTTCCACCTTCGGTGGTGCCACCGCACGGTGGTGTCCACCGTTGGTGGTGCCACCGTACGGTGGTCTCTTTTCCTTCGTTTTTCTTTCTTTCTTTCTTTTTTTTTTTTTTATTATTATTATTTTTGACCGTACGGTCGCCTGTCATACAATCGTACGGTTTTTTTTTTTTCCCTCTCCTAATTTAGATGTCTTAGAAAGTCGTCTGTTCGAGTCCCGTGTCTCTGGGATTGCCCTTCATCCTTCTCGGTTTTCCTCGCTCGACAGTCTCCTGTTTTGGTCCTATACCTGGCGAGTCGCCTGCCCGGCCTCTCGAGTCTCCTTCCATCTTCTCGGGTCCCCCTCCGGACTCTCGAGTGTCTGTCTGGCCTCTCGGGTCCCCTGCGCGCTTCGCGTGGTAAGGTTTCAATTTGTACCCGTTGGTGGCCAATCTATTTTCACTGGTCATTGAAAGACCTGGAACCACAAATTCTACAAGGACCACGATCTCCTTCCCGTACATAAGAAGAAGAAGGATAATAAAGATTTTGAAGGCTGCGGCCTTCCACACAGGGTTCCAATCGGTGCCGACACTCTTCGGATTATTTACGTCGCCAGGGTTTGGGGCGTCTCCCTTCCAATATTCTTTGTATTCCGGCAGGTACACCTCTGTTGGTTGCTCTGGTTCCTCTACTTCGAGCCTGTAGCTTTGGAACATTTCGTAATCTTCCATCTGCCAATGGAAGAGCCCGTTAAGTGAGCATCTCTCATCTTCAGAACATCCCTCCAATTCTAGCACCCCTTCACTGTTCGGCTCCATCGCGTTCTTGCCCTTACTTTCATCGGGACCCCCTTCCCCTTTATTAGAGTCCTCCGAGTCGGAAGAGGCGAGCTCTTCGCCGACATTTTGGGTGTGTAGGTCAATGGTATATTTTCGCCCTCCCTTCTCCATGGAAAGTGTATTTTTCTTCCAGTTGTGGTTTACCCTTGCGTTGATCAACCACACTCTCCCCAGGATGGCGTCATAGCCTTTCTTCTTCAAGGGAATGACCACGAAATCTAACAAGAATGGTTGCGTACCAATTGTCACTTGCTGGGCCATCAACAGGCCGAGTGGCTTAATGCCGTGTTGGTCCGCTCCCACCAGGTTGAATGTGGGTGGCCACAGGGTGGGCTTCCCCAGCCGCTTCCATGTTTCTTCTGGTAGTACATTCACCCCTGATCCACCGTCCACAATGGTGTCCTTCAGAATGGTCCCATAGATACCCATTTCTACCACAGCTGGGTGTCTACCACTGCTCAAGGCTAGTAACATCGGGTCAGTCGAAGGGCTGACGGAAACCTCCACCTGTGGTGTACTCTTCGTAGCGGTGGCGGGAACCCCTACCTGTGGTGCACTCGACGATGCGGTGCTTTGCCCATTGGTGAGGATGGCAGTCCTCAATTGTGGCATAGAGTCTAGAAGGTCTTTTACCTTTATCGGCACCTCCATCTGCAATATTTGCCCAATGATGTTATTTTCCACTTCCGTACGGAATGATGTACTCGCCACCTCGTTGTCCCGTCATTCGGTTGTCATCTCACGTTCAATATTGGCCTTTGCCTCCCGTAATCTCTCCTTCTCCGTACGGGGGTCGGGATAAGTGGCTTTTTTCGTCTGGGCGCGGGTGATCGCCAGTACTTCTTTCTCACCAGTCTTCTCAGCCTTCTCAATGTTGAGGAGATTCACCCCTGCCTGCGGGCAATTTGCGTCCTCATGGTCGCCTGGCCCACACCAACGGCAGAGGTGCTGAGGGGTGGCTTCCTTCGTGCAATCATGGGCGAAGTGCCCCCACTGATTACAGGCCCTACATTGGATAATTGGCCGGCCCTTGGCGTCATACTGGAGACGGCTTCCGTTATTGGTATTGTTGCTATTCCTTCCACCGCCGCGTCTGTTGTCCCGGTATCCTCCAGATGATGCATTATTGTTTGCCTCCGATGTGGATGGCTGCTCCTGCGCAAAGAGCACTTGCTGGTTACGTGCCTTCAGATTGTATGGACATTCCTTCGTAGAATGCCCCATAATCTGGCAGATGTCGCAGAATGCCTTCTTGGGACAGGCACCTTTCGTGTGGCCGCTCTCCTTACACTCCGTGCACCATAGTTCATCGTCCTTACTTGTAGTCCCCTTCATTGTCTTAAATTCTTTTAACATCCTTTCCATATCTTTTTGAAGGGCTGTGACTTTCTTCCTCGGCTTCTCGTCACTACTACTCTCTTCTTCCGATGTGTCATCATCTTCAGATGATGATGAAGATCTATTCTTCTTCTTTTTGGCCGTCTTATTTTCACTTTCCAGGTCCATGGCCCGGTTGTATGCGTCGTCGTAGGATGTTGGAGGCACAATTTTCATCTTCCGTCGTAGCTTAGGGTTCAAACCCTCGACAAACCACCTCTTCTTCAAGCCATCGGCCGGTTGGCTTTCCATTTTCCCGACTAACTCTTTTAGTCGGCGCCCGTACGCCCGTACAGTCTCCTTCTTTCCTTGCTTTGTTCCGTAGATTTCGGAAACTATCTCGTTATCATCCCGGAGAAGCCGGAATTCCTTCTCGAATGCCTTCTTCAATTCATCCCACGTAGTTACACTGGTTTTATCCAAGTCTGCGTACCAGTCAATAGCCACTCCTCTCAGTGTGGCGGGGAACTGCTTCATCCATTCATCCTGGTCAGTCACCCCGTTGGCTGTCCAGATGGTTTCGCATGTACGGCAATGCCGTGCGGGATCATCTTTGCTATCCCCGTTGAATTTGGGTAACTTCTGTTTGGTCGCCATTGATGGAAATTGTCTACTTGGAGGTGGTTGTGGCTGTGTCTGCCCTCCGGTGCTGCTCCCTCCGATGCCGCTGATGCCTCCTGTGGTGGTGACCAAAGGTACGGTGTTCTGCCTTGTACCTACCGTGCGGTTACTTCCTCCGATGCCGCTGATGTCTCCTGTGGTGGTGACCGAAGGTATAGTGTTCTGCCTTATACCTATCGTGCGGTTAACTTCCCCTTCGTCGTCACCCGTGCCAGGCTCCCTTCGGTGATCCTCCCTTTGTGGCACTTCGTCGTCACCCGTGCCCGGCTCCCTTCGGTGATCCTCCCTTTGTGGCGTGAGAGATAAGTTTTTGAACCGATCTCGAGTCTCTTCAACTAGTTCTCTCCGTAACCTAGTTTCCTCCAGAAACTCTTCAAGGCTTCTCGCTCTACCGTAGTCTGGCGACACGTAGAAATTCCCCTCGGCTTTTGCACCTTCCGTGACACCTCCTTGGTTCCCTTCGGGCAACCCTTCGGCAGGTCGTCCTTCGGCAAGTTGCCTCAGCCTTCGTCTACGTTCTACACGTTGTTCCAAAATCAAAGCCTTCTGCGCAGCCTCCCACTCGTCGGTTTCTAATTTCTTATTTCTGTCTTTATTCAGTAAATTGGGCATTAATTGTGGTACAATTTCATGTTTCTCAACACATAAATCAAAACACAACACGTCTTTATTAATTCACTCTTTTGTATACAATCAACATAATTCTTCTGCTTCTAACAGTGTTCTTTATTTCTCTCCTTTCACAATTTAAGGATTATTTGTCCTTCGTCGGTCTTCCCTACGTCCGTCATCCTGGCGCTCATGAAATTCTCGTAAAATTTGCTGTTGTCGATTCTCCGGGTTTACTTCACCAACGGGTAGGCCCCTTGTGTCTGTGCGCCATCCGTGTCTTCCGTTCCTGAGTTCGTGTAGGCAACGGCGCCAAATGTTTACCTCACTGGGTAAACAGGAAGAATACAGAAATTGAACAGCAATGTACAATGCAAATATAAAAGAAGTACCAGAATAAGCTTTCCATTAATGTCAAAGGATGTTCATATTATATCCGTCGTTAACAATACATGTCCTCTAACACCCGGAGGTGATACAATATATGACTACCGAAGGGGTGCGACACAACCGTCGCGACTCCAACTACCTACCCGTCGGCTAACTAACTGACCGCCGTAATTCATTATTACTGACGACAACATAAACATAACATAACAACATAACATAATGACATAATAATTATTCCCGACAACAACTCCTTTATAATGTATCTGTTCCCAGTCTTTGGGCAAGCTATTGTAGTCGAACATATTGCTATCATTGTATGTACTGGCTTACCATGAATCAATAGAACACTTGTGAGTTCCATATATTCTGTGTACTTCTGTCATTTATGCAATGTTTTAACCTGACACCCTACGGGGAAAACAGGGTTTGTGGTCTCAAGTGAGAGGTATGGCGAGTTGGGGCAATCAGTATCCGTGTATGGGAAGTGTTCAAGCTCTAACTAGAGGTTATCCTTATGCCCTTTCTTCTTATGGTTGGGACAGCGAACCTTTGGTTTCTTTAGTTCACCTTTTTGAGGTGCTTAGAGTGCGAACTATAAGAGTTTTCAGAAATCTCCATGGTTGTATCAGGATAATTCAATTGAGGCATGGTAGATTCATGTGCATATATGAGTATGAGTTTGTTGAGCTCTTGCAAAGGAATGCTTTCCTCTTTGCAAGAAGATTTGGAGATGTCACATTGACAGTCGTGGCTCTGTTAGATACCATATGGAGATGTGTTGTGGAGTTTGATTGTGCGTTGAGTAGACCTTATTTTCTATTGCCCAAGCTTGTGATAGACAGTGGCATTGTTGATATTGATTACTTAGAGCCTTATGGGCACGAGATGTTGCATGATATTGATTTCAATCCTTCAGGGATTTTCAGTTTGAGTATCATGGATGGTAACATTTTGGAGTTACAAGGGAGGTTAGTGCAGTTTTGGCGTGATGTTTTCACTGATGTGATCAGAGTGGTGCAACATTGGCATGGTAGGTTCTTCTTGAGACGGGCATGGGACCCTGGGCTCATACTTGCTTGGGTGTGGATTAGTTTAAAATTTTCTGGAATTGTGGTGGCATTGCTTGAGGACAAGCAATTTTGGGAAGGGCGGATTGTAATGTCCCCTTCTCCGTAGTGATTAGTCTTGTTGGCTGTTAGCCTAGTTCGGAGGCCCGTAGGCTAGTCAGGGGCAGAAATTAGGGTTTCCTATTTTCTAGGAGGATTCTTTGGTGTTTTTAGGGGCTATATGTGGGAGTTTGACAGTTTGGATTTTGGATTCCTTCTAGGTTTTTAGAGAGCTTCAGGATGGTTCGACATGCATCTGCATCATCAGGTGACTTTTTCCAGACTTACTATTTTTAATAAGTACGAGGATTGCTCAGAATGTGGTTAAAATCACTTAGGAAACAATTACTATTTTTAGTAGGATGTCAACAAGCTTGTTTAGATGGCTACTTTCGCAGGTCAGTTTGAGCAGTTGGTCTTCTCTCATTTTTTGGTGCTATTCTTGGCAAGGGTTCCTCAACTCAGTTCAATTACTATTTCTGGTAGGGCAAATTCTCTCAACTTGTTTCCCCACATCCTTGGAGCTTGTTTTGGCAGGTTCAGTATTTGATGAAAAATAGTGTTTTAAATTAAATTATAACTTAAGGCAAAGGTTGGACGGTTTATTTAAAAGGGGTTGCTTAAGTTATATTGATATATAAGTCATTTCCTTAATTATATATTGGGTGATTTATTGTTGAGGAAAAATACTTTATAAAGTGAAATATTAATACGGCAAGATGGACGCCTTATGGAGAAATAAGAATTTTATAATATATTTCACTTATCTACCTTGGATGCCACATTATGATTTTATTGTCATTTTAATAAAGAATATTTTCTCCTATGAGAAGGTCGATTTGGAAAAAGGAGAAATGAAATGTAATTTCAAAATAGTGTGAAGTGAATGTGCATTTGGATTTGGCGTTCATTTGGAGGGATTGTTGAATTTGAGCCCTCAAAATCTATAAATGAGAGTGTTGGGCTTCTCATTTGGTATCAAATGAATTTGCATCGTTATGCTGCCGAATTGGCGACTGAAAATCTGAGCTTCGAAGTGTGGCTTCCTAGCTAAGTCTCAGTTTCGTACTTGCAATGTAGTACCTAGCTGTGTCATGTATTCCCAATGCTGTTGGTGAGTGAGTTGCAGATTGTGGAGTGTTCTATTTGGGATTGGAGTGTTTTCTGGTTGCTGGTTGCGGGACTGCTGAAAGTGTATTTTGCTCACACCTCTTGACCAGGCGATTCGATCATTCTGGGTATTGGCTCATCCTTTCTTCCTATCATTGGGATGCATATTGTAAGTTTTTAGCATCAAATTTCGATTGTGGATTTTTGTATTGCAAATCGAACTTCTCAGGTTAGGTGTTGGGTTTTGTTAATGCATTGGGAAGCGTGCAAAAAAATATGGGTGTTTCAATGGCTTTCCTTGGGTTTGTTTTCATTGTAGCGGGTATAGCAATTATTTAGAACAGATTTTGGGTGAATTGGGCGAGTAATGAGAGAGTTATGAGCGTTTTAGTGAATCCATAGGCTGCTGGTTTTGCAATTCCAGCCTGCAGATTTTGATGTTAGCAGAAATTTCATGTTCTTATTTGGATATTCAACATTACTCTCTTCTCACATTATCTTGATTATTGTAAGGTTAGGTAGTAGTACTACTAACCAATTTTGTTTTGTAACTCTCACCCCGCTGAAAAGTGGAAGAGGCTGGCTTGCCGCCTATTTTCAAGTAAATTGTAATTCAGTCCTCCCACTGCATAAGTGGTCGAGTGATGTCTGAGTGTAATGGTCCTCCCGCTACATAAGCGGTTGAGTTGAGATTGTTTTGTAATTTCAATCCTCCCGCTGAAATATTGCGGTTGAGTGATTTGTGCTTTTGTATGTTTCTTTTGGCTGGTTCACCGCAAAGTTTCTTGCATTCCCGTTGGATAAGCGGAAGGGGCTGGCTTGCCGCCCAAGCATTGTATTGTTTCCAGTTATTTGAAGCTAACGATCCCCTCAACACCATATGCTCTCACCTTCTCACATTGGGCACTTGGTGATCAGAAAGTGGAAGGGTTGCATTTTCCAGCAAGTTTTCAGTTTATGCTTTCTAACCTTAACGGGTTATCTGTTTGTGGATGATTATTATTGGCCTAAAAAACAAAAAAAAATAATTGGGATATTACACTATGCACATTTTATACTGCTATAATTCTATTTATGGCTGTTATACTGCAATAAGTCTGATGATTTTGTTTGTTAAAGGGCTTTGTATGCTATAAACTCTTGAATTAGTCACTATCATGGTGGCTGCCCTTAAAAATTTACACTATCAAACCTGTCTCTTGTGAATAATATGACTATTTGGCGAGATAGGCATTATCGCTACTTACCAGTCAATGTACTAATGTTCATGGCTCCGTATTTTCAATAAGCTCATTGTCTGGAATCTTTGCACTCTTGGCTGACTGTGATGTGAATGGATTCTGTATTTTCTCGGTGAGATAGTCATCATGCTTTGATCTGTGCTCTTTGTTCCTTTTGCTTGAAATAATGGACTATCTCACTCTAAGGCTGCCATTGTTGATTGCCATACTATTCATTGTCTTAATGTGGGCTCACTGAGAATGTAGCGTTTTGGCAAACAACAAAAATAACTTTCCAGCTTCTTTTCCTTTATATTTTGACAATCTTTGTATTGGGACTGTTATTGTCAACTGGATCAGACCTCTGCTCCATTGTACCTGCTTAACAATGCCCTCTGGAAACTCACATTTAATGCTCTTAAATGCTTTGATTGGGCTATTCACCATGTTTCAAGATAGCAAACATATCATAATATCTCTGGACTACATGTTGACTTTAACTATTAATTGATGCTCTAGGCTGCTTTTATTTGTCGCGAAGTCATATTGTTGTCCTCCTTATATCCGTCTCACCTCAGGTCTATCCCTCTTTAAATGATTGCAAACCCTTCTGTGACTGGATACTTTACTCCGAAACTATATCTTTGCTGGGTGTACGGCCGTGCTTTGATGGTATATGATTGCCTCACTATATGTAGTTGTTCTTGAAAAATTATGGTTCGCTGCTATGTGCATATTGGAAACCTTGTCAATCATTGCAAGATGACTGCATCATTGTTTAAAAGACAAATACATGCTTTTCTCTTAATTACTGAAATGGTATCTATTGCTGTTCATAGAGTGCTTTACCAACCTTCTCTGATTTTATTTGACTAAGACAAGCCTAGTTATGATTTTGACAGTAATGTCTGTCATTGAGCTTATGAAGTTGCTTTTTGCTTTGATTTAACTGTACTTGTCCTAGGACTGCTATGTACCTTGCCCATTCTGTAATAGCATGCTGGGCTCAACCCTTGTGGGAGCCCATTTCACCCCACATGCTGAAAATGAACATGATCAGATTTGTAGCTGCACACGAAATAAACATATTAGATAAAAATATGCCTATGTATGATGATTTTTTTGATTTCTTCTAATCTGATGTTTCCCCTTTTGAGACTCTTCTGTGATGCTAATTATTTGCATCTGATGCATGTAGGGACTACATATACATGCATGTGTTAGTATACATGTTAGAAATGTAATCAGCCATTGCTTAGAACAAAATGTTCTAACTCATTGTATATTTAACTCTTTTGCAGATACTAGAAGACAGACACAGACAAGGACGAAGCAGCAATTCAAAAGCAATCATTGAGGCTACTCCAACTGTACTAGTCATTCAGGCAATGACTGGTTCCACTTTCAACATGCTCTCTTTTCTTTTATACTCATGCATACATGTTTATGTATCTCTTTCTTGCACCAGTTGGGTATAGCTAGTCTCACGGCTCTTTGTGTGAGACATATGTTTGAATATCAATAAAAATACCTCCTTTTCAGAGGAGATGTTTCTCTCCTTTGTTGTTATGAACTAGAATCATTGAAATGTAATCTTTAGTTCACTCTTTCTTTATGCACATGAATGCCACATAGCAGAATAAAATGTACATCTCTTTCATTAGCAAATCATGGTTGCTCTACCTAATTGAGCTAGGAGCAAAATTAGGTAACATGACCATCGAGGCGGACTTTCTCCACTTCACCATGGGCGGACTTTTGAACATCTCTCCATGGCGGACTTTTGATGCCTTCATCCCATAGGGCAGAGTTTTATGACCTCTCCACCAAGCATGGCGGACTTTGAAGACACCTCCATCACTAGCACCTTGGGTGGAGTTTGATCACCTGCCATAACACTCAACATCATTCATTAGCCATTTCAAAATTTCACAATTTTACCAATTTTAACCAGATTGACTTGAAATTTGAAATCCACACTTCAGGCAAACTATCTGAAGCATCATGACCCTTAAAATGTAGGAAACTAGCTTTTTTATGTCAAAACTTGGAAATTCTTGATCTCGATCGAAGCAGGTCAGTGGTATTAGTGCAAACCCTAGGTCCCCACTCCGAAAAAGCAAAAAGCAGGCAGCCCTAAAAAATAGGGAAAACTTTCTAAAAATAGCCATACCGGGGATTGGGCTAAAAATGCCAAAAACGAAACTTCCTAAAAAATAGGAAAAAACAAAAAGCAAACTTTCTAAAAATAGAAAGTTGTTCAAATTCGTCCAAATCAATTGCGATCTTCATCCTTTGGCCTTTTTGGGCACTTTGACGGTATCCAGACTTTGTTATCACTTGGCTTGCAAAAACTAACTTTCAATCTCTAGGATTCAAACCGTTCAAAACTGAGCAAGGCTAGGCAAAACTGAAGCGGAAGGCCATGGGACACTAACAAAAACCCTAGAAAGCAGGAAAAGAGAGGGTCCCCATTTGCAATGGGGTGATGTGTGGAAAATGTCACAAGAAGACCTCGAGGTAAGCTTTCGTGAGCTAGCACAACTTAAGCAACATGGTTCCCTTTAAGCATATGTTGCTGATTTCCAACAATTATCAGTCATGGTTCCTAATATCAGCAAAAGGAGATTGGTAGTTTTATTTATTGAAGGGCTAATGTAACCACTAAAGGGCTGGTTGAAAGCCTTTGACTCTCCCTCTTTACAAGAAGCTATGAAGAAAGCACATGGCATGGAATTTGTAGCACCTACCAGCAAGTTTACATCAAAGGGGTCATCTTCCTATTGTGACAACAAGAAATTTCGAAAGAAGGAAGATAAGGCAAAGGGTAAGTCAACTTTTCTGAAAGATCCTTGATGGATCCCCTTGCTGATCCGCTGTAATTTTTAAAATAATAAACTATATTTTTCTTGTGATTTTGCTAATGGTCTTACAAAATATAGAGAAGTTGCAGAATGTTTGGTTTCTTTTTGTATTTTTTTGAATATATAAGCAAGTAATGAATAAAGAACAACAAATAAGGAAGGAAGCTGAAACAAGTAAGAACATTCAATTAAATCAGAATTGATACAAATCGTACCAGGCAGATTTTTGATTTATAATATCCAGATTATTCCCTACGCACTGGGGATGTGCTTACATCCAATAATGGCGCCAACTGAAGGGTAGATGATGAACACAAACCAAGAACACCAGCTATGGCTGAATGAAAGTCTTCACCACTTCCAGCGTAAAGTGTACTTGCTGTAATGGTGGCATCAAGCTGAAACAATCACGCCCCAGCTGGGAAGTTCAACCACCCTGCTGAAACCCTCACCAAGCAATCTGAATCTCTACAAGGAATAGCGCATACACTCTGACCAATAATGCCAATGCCAAAAGAATCCACTGCCAATCAATAGTTGAGGGCTACGTCCCAGCTAGTACCAATCATGGGGTTTACGTCCCAGATTGAAGAATTGCTCTACCAGAGCAATATCGCACCAAACAAGTTTTCAATATGTAAAAGATAATGAGAAATTAGGTTTCCTTCTCCTTATATCTCTTTCCTTCCAAATCGAACCCTAAAGATATATGAAAAGTGCGCTTTAATATAAAGTCTTATTTCCCAATATTGGGTGCCCAAGTATAGAGAAAACACCTCTTTTTCAATATAAAATAACTCCAAGTGCCAAAAGGACCCTGGCAAGTGAAAATCATTTAGAAAAGTTCAAGACCTTTCCAACGAGCTATAACACATGGGCATATGAATCCAGATGAAGCCAAAAACCCCTTATTACTCCGAAATGGCTATAGACATAGCCTTATTTAAAATATTAAAACGCTAACTTAGGAAATATTTAAATATATTAAAAATATAACCCAAATAGCTACAGAGAGTTCGAAACACACCAAAAGCCTAAAATTGAACTTGTCACATGTCTGTGATTGATGTCGGAAATCATGGATCAACTGGCAGTCTCATCCCTAAAATCTAGGGATGCTCCTAGAAACTAGGAAACACACCCAAATCTCCGGAAACTGAAACCATCTGAAAGGTCATGAATAACCTCACGACTGGCAACTATCACGACCTCCTAAAATTTAGGGATATCCCCTAAAATCTAGGAACTGCTCCAAACTGCCTGTAAAGTCAAAATCTAGTCACTATATGCACTGAATGAGTCCCAATCAACCTCTGCTAGCCTACGAGACTCCAATGATAGGCCAACTCCTCCGTCTTTGATGTCCACTCTAGAAAGGGGACATGACATTTTCCACTTGACCGTGAGACACTCAATGACTTGAGAAAGAAGAAATTGTGCTTCTGTTGTAAGGGGCCTCATGACGCTAATCATGACTGTCCTTTAAGGCCCAAAGGGAAAGCAAATAGAGCTATGTGGGCTCTCTATGAAGGCTTAGATTCTGACCAACAATCAGATAATGAAGATTCAAAATCAGAAAAGTCAAAAGAAGAGGGGGAAGTTGAGACTGAAGTGAAGCTTAAGGAGTCTCACTAGCATTCAGCGTGAGGGTTCTTTCAGGATGAGAGGAGTCCTTGCTGGACAGAAAACCATCACTCTACTCAACACAGGTGCAACACACAATTTTATTGATGCAAGACTTTTTGAGAGACGTGGCATACGCACCAAGGACTTTGAGGGAATATGAGTAAACGTTGCTGATGGTTACACTCTCAAGTGTGACAAGATGATTTCCAACCTTCCTATACGTTTGAATAATTTTGAATTCAATGCTGATTTTTATCTGGTAAACATGGGGGACACAGGTATGGTTTTGGGAATGACATGGCTGCATGACATAGGAATATTCACCCTCAACTTTCGTGAGATGGAAATGAGATTTGAAAGGGATGGAAAGACACATGTGTTGAAGGCACGCAGGGACACTAGCTGCAGGACTATATCATTTAGGAGGATGGAGCATCTCTTGCATCATGACATGGTTGAGTGGACAGCAGGAATTGTTTTGAAGCCAACGGAAGAGGAGCAACAAAAACCTATCTATCGACCTGACATTGAGGATTTGAGGATCAAGCATGATAAGGCCTTCAATGAGATTCCACCTGGTAGACCTCCAGATAGAGGGATAGAGCACATCATTGAGTTGGAAGAGGGTGCTAAGCTCGTGATAGTCGCTCCTTACAGGCATCCTTAGTGGCTCAAGGATGAGATAGAAAAAACCATTAAGGAGTTGTTAGCTATGGGACATATCCGACCTAGTAAGTCACCCTTTGTCATCCATAGTTTAGGTCAAGAAGAAGGATGGTACGTTGCGGATGTGCATTGACTACAGGTTGTTGAACAAAAAGACTATCAAGAACAGGTATCCCATCCCTAGAATTGATGAGTTACATGGTGCACAGTATTTTTTTAAAATTGACTTGAGGTTGGGATATCATCAAATTCGAGTTAGGGAGCAGGACATTGAGAAGACAACATTTCGTTGTCATTGTGGACATTTTGAGTTCGTGGTTATGCCATTTGGGCTAACCAATGCACCTGCTACCTTTCAGTCCACGATGAACAGGATGTTTCATTCACAGTTGCGGAAATTTGTGCTAGTCTTCTTTGATGACATTTTGGTGTACAACAGGACATGGGAGGAACACATTGCACATCTTGACACAATTTTGGGTATTCTTGGCAAGGAGTCTCTATATGCCAAGGAATCCAAGTGTGACTTGGGTATGACAGAGTTACTTTATTTAGGTCACATTATCAGTGCAGGAGTACGTATGAATCCTGACAAGGTCAAGGCAATTGTAGAATGTCCTACACTTGTGAATCTTATACAACTTAGGGTTTTTTTGGGCTTATGTGGTTTCTATCGTAGGTTTGTTAATGGTTACTCACGACATGCAGCTCCACTCACAGTTTTGACTAAGAAGGGAGCTTTTGTTTTGGACTCCCGAAGCGCAGGAATGCTTTGAGATGTTCAAGCGAATTATGACTACCTGCCCAATACTTGCTTTGCCAGATTTCAGCAAACCCTTTGAGTCACAGTGTGATGCTTCAAGCGAAGGGATTGGTACTATCCTTATGCAGGACAAACATCCGATTGCATTTGAAAACAGGAAGGTGAGAGGTCTTGAGAGGAGCTATAGTATGTATGATAAGGAAATGTTGGCCATCATGCATGCTTTGGCCAAATTCAGGCAGTATTTGGTAGGCAGCAAATTTATTGTAAAAACAGACCATAACAACTTGAGGCATTTCCTTGGGCAGCGGGATCTTAATGATAGGTAGCAGAAATGGGTAAGCACGCTACAATCCTATGACTTTGACATTTCTTTCGTCAAAGGTACGCATAATGTAGTTGCTGATGCACTACCTCGCTGTCCACATTTGAGCTCCATGGCAGAGGTTTCAGAGGATTGGAGGCATCTGATTGTGGCAGAATATGCCAAGGACTCTTCGGCTTCAGGTATAATTGAGGGGTCGATTCATGATGATAGGTATTCCATTGTGAATGATTTAATCATTTACAAGGGGAGGATATTTTTGATCCCAGGATCAGATGTGAAGAACATGGTGATGAGAACCTTTCATGATACACCTATGGCAAGTCATCTCGGCTAATTCAAGACATACAAACAGATTTGGGAGAGGTTTACTTGGAAGGGTTTGAAATCAGATGTTCTTCGATATGTCAAAGAGTGTCCTGTTTGCCAGCAGAATAAACAGGACCACACATACTTTGCAGGCTTGCTTCAGCCACTTTTGATCCTTGACAGGAAGTGGGATTGTATTTCCATGGACTTCATCACAGGTTTACCTAAGGTGCAGGGTAAGGACTGTATTTATGTGGTGGTTGATCGTTTGACTAAGTATGCTCATTTCTTTCTGATCACCACTACATATTCAGCTACACAGGTAGTAGAGCTTTTCTTTCGTGAGATATTCAGATTGCATGGTTTACCTCGGAGTATTGTGAGCGATAGAGATAGCCGGTTTATGAGCCATTTTTGGTAGGAGCTCTTCAGATTTTGTGGGACCGAGCTCACTCCGAGCACCAGCTACCACCCGCAGACCGATGGACAGACAAAGATAGTGAATAAGTGGGTAAAGGGATATCTCAGGAATTACATTGCAAGGAAACAGAGGGGTTGGCTCAAGTGGATATATCTTTGTGAGTATTGCTACAATACCACTTACCACCTTTCTATTCAGATGACACCATTCATGGCATTGTATGGGCATGAGGTGCCTAGCTTTCTTGATTTGTTGTTGAGTGATAGTAGAGTGCCTAGTGCGAGAGACGTGTTACAAGAGAATCAGGATATTATGAGGGCTCTTCGAGAGAATATCCAGAAGGCACAAAATCAACAGAAGCAATACGTAGATTAGAACAAAGTTGAGCATTCATTTGAGGTAGGTGACATGGTGTATTTGATGTTGCAGCCTTATAGACAGTCCACTCACAAGAAGAGTGGTGCCGAGAAGCTTAAGCCATGATATTATGGACCTTACAGGGTTATCAGGCGTGTCGGAGAGGTGGCTTATGAGCTTGAGTTACCAGTAGATAGCAGGGTGCATAATGTGTTTCATGTCTCACGCCTCAAGAAGGAGTTAGGACATCATGTGATTCCTTCTATGACTTTACCACCCTTGGATGATGAGGGTAAGTTGATTTTAGTACCTGAGGCTATCTTGGATGTTTGGGAGAAGCAGTTGAGGAAACGAGTCATCTGGGAATATTTGATCAAGTGGAAGGATTTGCTGGCTGAGGATGCTACTTGGAAAAGCGAGGAGATTCTGCAGCATCCAACATTGAGATTGCTTGAGGACAAGCAATTTTAGGGAGGGCGGATTGTCATGCCCCCTTCTCCTTAGCACGTGGACATTCACGAGGTTGGCGTATTATATGACCCTTGTAGGCCAAGGTGTTGGATAGAGGGTCGACTCGGTGGATACTGATGGCTTCACATTTTTATTTCTACATGGTTTTTGATGAGAATACACGTATGATGTTATAATTGCACTTTATAACATAAAATTATTTTTATTTAATAATTAAAGTGCAATTAAATAATTAAAGTGTAAAAAGAGAATATGAGTTAGTTAGAGAAGAATCTTCTAGAAGGAACCAATCATGAGGAGAGATAAGGATAAATAAAAGGGGTTGGTTCATTGTGCATCATTGGTGATTTGACATCTTCTCTTGCATTGTGGTTGTAGAGCCTAGGGTTTCTGCAGATTATTAATCTTTGGGAACGATACCTCCCTTTGATTGCATAACTGAGGGGGTGAGAGATCCTCCGAAGGGTTGCTTGAGAATGAAGGATATCTCAATCTTTCACATCGGAGCTCATCGAGTTACAACACTATCTATGGAGAATAATCTGAAGTCACTTTTAGTTTCATAGGATTATGATGATATTTTTGTACCAGCATTCTAGGAGGAGTGAGACGATTTGGGTGGAGGCATTTGGAGGAGTTTTTGTGGTGATATATCAGATCTGAGACAAAATTGCATCAGACCCTTATTTACCACGATTTTGCTCATATTCCTTTTTGGATACATCATTTCAAGGTTTTGAGGACAGCGATAGCATCTAGGAGGAAGGGCAATTCATTTTGATGTATTTTAGAGGAGAAAAAAGGTGAAGTTCAATGTCCATTGATTTCCTGAACAAATCATACCAGTCTGAAGCTATTTCACAAATTTGTTCATTGGCTTCCATTGTGGCATCGATTTGGATATTTGACTTGGGTGATCTTCTTGGAAAGGAATAGCGATTCCTTTGGCATTGTGGAGAGGGGTTCAGCATTTCAAATTTATTTGTTCTCAGGCCTCCTTAGCAGCAGCAGGGGTGATTTGGCAAGAGGGTTGATTTTGGTCATTGGAGGCTTCAAGAATAAAGATATTGCTTACTTCTTCAAGGCGCTATATTCCAGGTGCATTTGACATTGAAAATCCATTGTAAATTTAGTTTGTGTGTTGAGTCCATAGCTGTCATTTGTCTTCAGAAAATCTGAAAGTGGTCACTGTTGTTATGCCATGAATTTGATATAAGTTGGCCTATGTAATGAGCACATGATTATCAAATGAGAAGAGATAAGATTGATTCATATGTTTGTGATTTATTGGGTTGCATGCCAACTATTTGACAAAATTACAGTTTGCTGTAGTTACATGTTTTGCATTATCATGCTTGATTATTGTCCTACTCGTTTGCAAGTCATCCGTATTGGGAAACCAAATTTTCTAGCGTCAAAATTAGTCTGAAGTATTGCATCAATCAGAACAGCATAACACATAAGTGGTCTAGAAACTGCATAACACGCAGGATATACAATTAGGAAGTTCAATCAGCAAGGTAATCAGTATACTGTTTGACAATATCCCTTGGATATCTTAGTTAATAACAGCAAGGATATTACAGGGATGTAAGAACTGCTACAACAACCCATTGACGAAAGAGCTCTACGAATCAGGTACTATTGCTGCAATGACTGGTAATTTAGCTCAACGTGTGCTGCTATTGTTTGGATAAAATCTATTTACTGTCCAAAACACTTATTAAACTCTTGTCAAGCATAGGAATTGTCATTCCGAGCTGGCTGTGAGACATATAGGGCAAACCTGTATGCAAAATTGGAAACAAAGACAAGGCAGATGAGCTCTTTGACAAAATGCCCAAGGAAATGTGGCGGTTTGTAAAGCCATGGGGCAGGGTAAGTTACAGAAAGGTGGTTGTTAAAGGAGCTTTAGAAACCTTTAAGCATATGCAATCAGCATCCTCTCTACCACGCTTAACTTAAAGCTTTGGAAGTGGATTGTACATCTATCATTACATAATAGAAAATGAAAGTTTTGTCACACTTTGCAGTTGCAAATGCCATTTCTTATCACCACAGCCTTCACAAAACTTTTGTGCAGAATTCAATAAAGAAGAATTTATGCACAGACTCTTGCTTGAATGAGTTCAAATTGCGATTAATTCTCTTTGGAAATTATATAGTGTGAAATTCTGAATCATCCACTGCTGCAGCTGAAAAATAATTAATCTAGGTTGATTTATGCATTGCCTGTGAAGTGTTGGATATTCCAACAGTAAACAATGGGGATTATGCATGACAATATCTCCCAAGAAGGACATGAATTGTATGCTATATTTAAAATGGGTATGTTGGAAGGGATTTAGACACATTTTTATAAATATAAAACATCTTGCCTGTCTGCGCTCAAATTGGAGTTTGGGAAAATGGACAAAGAATTATGCTAAATTTTATCCAGCATTGATGATGATCCATTTGAGTTTTAGCATTAGGATGAATGAATGTTAGAATATTAATTAAATAAAATCTTCGAATTGGTGAAACAAGAACTAAGAAGATTGGTGACTCTATGGAATAACTGTATTATGGCTGTGAAGTAGAACAACCGCACGACATCATTAATAAGAGCATACTGACTCATTTTCGTTGGAGCACGCTATGAAGCTCCTGCATACTATGGTTAAGGTAAAATTATAAACTGGTCTAAATAAGCCCCAAATGTTTATGGCTATAATTGTTGGAAATAAGCCACACTTGGACTGATGATGAGCTGGCCATAGAGGGACCAATAGCTCAGTTGGTAAAGCACTCCGACAGCAAATGGAAGGTCCTAGGTTTGAGTCCTAGCTCATCCATATGAGCTGTAGCTCAGCATGTGGTATCAGAGCCAGACTATGAGCCCCAAGCACCTACAATGTGGCTTAAGAGGGGGTGTTGGAAATAAGCCACACTTAGACTGACAATGGGCTGGCCATAGAGGGGCCATTAGCTCAGTTGGTAAAGCACTCCAGCAGCAAATGGACGGTCCTAGGTTTTGAGTCCTAGCTGGTCTATATGAGCTGCAGCTCAACATGTGGTATGAGCCAGGCTAGAAGCTCCAAGCATCTGCAATGTGGCTTAAGAGGGGGTGTTGGAAATAAACCACACCCAGACTGCCAATGGGCTAGCTAGAGGGGTCAATAGCTGGTGTAGGAGCACAAGAGCAATTTTGTTGTGTAGGTTTCAGGAGTTTGGAATCATGAGATTTTGGTTTGTTAAAAGGTCAATAGGTTAGTAAACCAGTCCTCAGATGTTTGTAAGGACCCTAGGAGTCGCTGATTGGTCAATGTTGGCCTATGGGCTCTTAAGGGTGCTAGGTAGAGTACTTGGTAGAATAAGTTGGTTTTATGTTAGAATAGGTTGTTTGATGTGGTTTAATGGTTTCTAAGGTCATTTGGACCTTTAGAAGTGTTTTGGGTTTGATTTGGGCCAAAGTTTCTCAATGATGTAAAAGTTGTAAAAAGTTGCTCATAGCAACTTTGCAGCTTTTGCATTTTCCAAACACCAACGGCTAGTTGGTTGTCTTTTTCAGTTAAAGACATTTGTAACCAACCCAAGGCCGATATAAGGCTTGGGACAACCGATGAGAATGTTGGCTGAATAATTGGAATAAGGAGAGCAAGATTTACCCTTCAATTTTTTGTGTTTTCAGCGATTTGCATTGAGTTTTTCTTGGTAACGTACGGTCTGTACGGACTTCCAAGCCCAGACCAAGGCATGAATTATTAGAACAGAGACATACCTTTCATTTCATGGTGATTTGAGGTTTTGAAGTGTTATAATTTGTAAGTTTTGTTATTTTTGTTGCAGGTGGGTCTTAAAGACCTTGAAACAAGGGTTTGGAGACTTCATGGCTCAAACCTAGCATTCCATGGTGGAACCACATACTAAAACCTTGTGGAATGCTAGGAGGCCTTGTAAAGTATGTTTGCATTTTGTAACAATCATCCGTATCCTTGAGCAATCAGACTGGTGAAGGCATTTGAGCAAGACCCTATTTTGTAGGCTTAAAAGGAGGAATTAGGCCTAAAAAGGGTTAGGATGGTTAACGACCAAACCCAGATCCAATTCTGAGATATTTTATGAAACTTCCAAAAGGGTATCTGAAAAGCTAAATAGTTCATACCGGTGTTCCGGACTTCTGGCAGATAAGTGCCAAATACCTCACTGGTAGGGTTAATTGGACTAGGTCTCCTAGTAGGCCTAAAAGTGCAAATTGGTCTTTAAGCTTGGAACCGGTAATCTCCAAAGACCTAGTTGAAGGGATAGGGTTAGGAAACAACATAAAATCAACCCTATGGGAGTTGGACATGTGTGTGAGAAGATCCTAAGGTAGAGGGGGTTGGCACTTGGTGAAGGTGTGAGAAGGTGTTGAGTAGGGGAGTCTCATTTAAGGAGTGTTGGACACTCACTAACAAGTGGAGGTCACCTTAGGCTAAGGACCTTGGGAAGGTCATTTAGGGTGGACCCTACAACCTTTGGAAGGTTGGAAAGAGTGGAACCATTGGATGGTTCAAGAGACTGCCGAGAGAGACATCAAGAATAAGCAAACCCGGTAGGAGTGAGCAATCCCTCTACATCAATAGCTCAATTGATAGAGCACTCTAACAACAAATGGAAGGTCCTAGATTTTAGTTATAGCTGGTTCATATGTGATGTAGCTCGACAATAATTAGTAAGGCCATTGAGTATTTGCTTGTTATGGTGATACAAACATTATCAACTTACCTTGTTTAGTAATGTTTGTTAATTAATAGATTTCATGACTAACCTCATTGGTTACACAAAGTATGCCCATGGAAACACCTTATGTTGTTGTTTACAAGTTTTGGCTTAAGATTATAGTTGTTATGATGTTGTTGATTAAGATTTGTATCACACTTGTCTTGCCTCCCTTTTATAATGATTGTTCCATATAGGTAGAGTTATTTAATAATTGAACCTATTATGTGGTCTTTGTTTAAGATGAAAGTTTGTGTTCGTAGCTATGTTTTGTGAGTTTATTGATTAAACTTGTTAAATGAATAAATGATCTTTAAATTCGTCTAAGATGTAGATTACCATTTCACAACATCACTCTCACACTATCACTAATATGTTAACCCCAATGGTTGCAAATGTATAGTGTCACGTTGTAAATGATACCTTTTAAGTGTACCAAAAGTGTGCTTGTTGGAAGTAGTACCATGTAACTTTGTGCCTAGGGATGGGGTGCATGTATAGTGGGTAGGAGGGGAGGAAGGTATTAATTGGTCTTGTTGAATGAGAAGAACCAAACCTCACATGGCTTTGCATCTGGATATAATATTGGATGTGATAATTTTGAATGAGTAACATTACTAATTTTTTATGTTTCCAAGATTCATAGCAAGAGATCAAACATAGAAAGGAATTCAAAGGGTCTAGTGTTGTGATTCTCTTGGTCCCATAGACTGATCAATCTCGTGGACGTCAGTAAAATCATTCATTCACTATGGTTTGAACTTTGAAGTACTAAATAAGAATGCTTCCTTACAGCTAAATAAAGCACTATACTCTATATGATGTACTCATCTTGAAGAAGATATTTTTGAGGATAATGCTAATAATGTAGTACCATGATTACTAGCAATATTATAGGACAACAATATATGATACAAAGCTCTATTTCGTAAGTCTAAGTAGTGGATGGATTTTTAGACTTGAGATACTAGTATCTGACAATATATAATTTTATATACATTAAAGAACTTTGTATGATATGGTTTGGTATTTTGACATGCTGTGTTTCAATTACAATAGATATCATGCTATAATATGATTATGATATTTGATATCACTGAATCATATTACAATAGGACATCATTTGGAGCCATGTTAAGTCTACACAATTGTTGCATTGTGAAGATATTTTGGCTGTTGTCCTATGATCCGATATTATTGGAATTATTTTGTATTGATTATGTTGTGAGGGATAATTTCCTTGTATAAATTTGATTTTGGCAATGCTAGTAATTGTTGGTATGAAATTTGGTGACAATGACACTAGAATTTTATTTGATAAGGCTTTGATATGAAGTGGGAATAAATGTCAATCAAGCTAAATGTATATACAAATTCAATTTGGCAAATTATTAGTGTCGGAATAGGATGATATATAAATATCATAAATATTTGCATTAATTAATGCAGAAATACATATAGTACTTGAAAAATTAGTTATAAAAAGATGTGTAAGGAATAAGTATAATAATTTATATGAAACTTTGGCTTACCATGTAAAGTTTAAACTTTGAACTAATAAACATTACAAACATGACAATAATTGCATTGAATTTGAACATTAACAATGGTGGGTAGATTTTTCGAACTTTGGAAGCATCAACAAACCAAGAATAAGTATAAGAATTGCAAATGAAAATTTGGCAAACGAAGTGACGTTTAAACTAATAAACATAAAAAACATGGCATTGATTGCATTAACAATAACAATGGTGGGTGGAGATTTGGGGTCAAGGGGTAGTGCCCTTTGTGGGGATTTGGGGTAGAGTCCCCAATGGGGTCAAGGGGTAGAGCCCCTAGCACAGTCAAGGGGAGCACCCCTCGTGGAGTCTAGGGCCAGCGCCACTAGCACGCTCCCTATCGCAATACAAGGTGGGGTCGAGGAGTGGAACCTCCACCAACAAGCACAAATAAAGCCTCCAAAACCTCACAAACCTTCATTACAAATGTCATTTTCACAAATTTATCACCTTTTTTAATTTTCAGTTGGAGTTTCTAACCGGGGGCTACAAGAGACCCCTAGATATCCTTGGGATAGTTAGAGGACTCCCAATAATCCCCAAGACGTCTTGGGGATGTCTTGCTATCCCTGGCATCTTGGCAGTGATGGCGGTAAGGTGGTGTAATGTCCCCTTTTCCGCTCTAGCTTGTTTTGGGGATTGTTGGCCAATTTCTAGACCCCGTTGGTCAATCAGAGGCAGAATTAAGGTTTCCTATTTTCTAGGAGGATGTTTTGGCATTTTTGGTGGCTTGCATGTTGGAATTTTACAGTTTTGATTCTAGATTCCTTTTGGGTTTTTAGGGAGCTTCGCGATGGTGTGACATGCAATTGAATATGAGGACTTTTCCGAACTTACTATTTTTAGTAAGTGGGGGCAAGCATAGCTTATTTTTCTGGGTTTTCAGAGAGCCTCGCAATGGTGTGACATGCAAATGAATCCGAAGGCCTTTCTGGACTTACTATTTTTAGTAAGTTGTGATGATTGCTCAGAATGTGGTTAAAATGCATTTGGACACACTTACTATTTTTTGCAATATGCGATTTTTTAGTAAGTGCTATTTTTAGCAAGGTTTCAGTAGGTCAGTTCAGATGGCTATTTCCGGCAGGTCAGTTTGAGTAGTTGGTCTTTCAGCATTTTTGGAGCTATTTTGACAAGTCTGAGCTTATGTTGCGTGACTTCATGGTTGAAGAAAAATATTTTACAAGTGAATTATTTATAAGGCATGATGGATGCCTTAGAAAGAAATAAGTTAATTCTATGAAATAATTCTCTTTATTACCTTGGACGCCATAACACACTTTATTGATATTTTTATGAAGTATATTTGCTTCCTTGAGGGGGTCGATTTGTTGGAAAATGTTGTTTAAACTTGGGTTATAACTTAAGACAATATGGACGATTTATTAAAGGGATTGCTTAAGTTATATTAAAGTCATTTTCTCAATTATATGTTGGGCGCTCACATTATGTGTTATTTGCATTTTAATAGTGTCCTGTCTAGGCAAAATGGGATGACTTGATGAAAGGGATGAAATGAAATGAAAATTAAAGTGAATTTGAATGTCATTGTTTAGTCCTACATTGGAGGGAAAAGGAGGTTCGATAAGGTTATAAATAAGTGCCTTGGCCTTCATTTGAAACTATCTATTGCTTATCATAACAAAGTGTTGTTGAAATCATTTCAGACTTTGCCTCGAGGGACGCTTACCTCCTAGCCATAGCTCGATTTCTTGCTTGCAATACAACAACTAGTTGAGCCAGAGACTGCTTTTCATTCAGGAAAGTGGATTGAAGACAATTTTGCAGATTTTTGTATTAGTTTGTGATTTTGGAGTGCTGTAGGTGTGTTTTTAAGCTGCTGGTTTGGGTATGGCTGCAGCACGTTTTCATTCATATCTCTTTGTTTGTGCATTTGTTCATTCTGGGTATTGTCTTATTCTTCCTTTAGGCCATGGGCGAATATATTTGTAAGTTTTCAGTGCCTAACTCTGAGTATTGAATTTTTAAATGCAAGTCGAACTTTCTACCTGGTTGTACCCTACTGTAAGTGCTTTGGTTAGCGTGCATTATTGTTTGGAGTCTATTTGATGTGTTTTCTCAAATTTGGCTTCATCGCCTAGCTTCTAGTCATCATTTGCATCTGTTCTTGGGTCTTTTCGTTGGGTGTGCATAGAGATATGAGCATTTTGGTGAGATTTATGGTTGTTGGTCTGTGTTTTCCAGCGATTGGGTTGCATATTAACATCTGAAAATGATTAGTTTGATGTGTGTTTTTTGGTGGGTTGTCTGTGGGCTTTGGGAGTGCATAATTTCAGTTTGCAGAGTTGGACAATGTTCTTAATCTTAAAAATCTCATGCTCTTATTTGTAAGTTGTTTAGTAGTACTAACAACAACTTCTGGATTGTAAAAAGGAAAAGAGAGATCCACTGAATAAGTGGAAGAGGCTGGCTTGCCGCCTACATCTGAAAATTGTAATACTGTCCTCCGGTTGCATAAGCAGTAGAGTTGATCGTTAATTTCATTTCCAGTCCTCCCGTTGGATAAGCGGTTGAGTGATTGTTATTTTGGTTTCTTGGCTTGTCCTTGGTTGGTTTACCGCTAGGTGATTTCTTTAGTTTTACTGTCACCCGCTGTATAAGTGGAAGGGGCTGGCTTGCCGCCCAAGCATTGTAATATTTCTAGTTATTTGAAGCTAACGATCCTTCAACATCATATGCTCTCACCTTCCCATATTGGGCACTTGGTGATTAGAAAGTGGAAGCGTTACAATTTCAGCATTATTGTATTTTGATTTCTCAACCTTAACGGGTTCTTGTTGTGTTGTAAAGATTTACAATTTCAGCATTATTGTATTTTGATTTTTTTTTTGGGGGAGGGGGGGAACAAGTCCTGTTGGAGCAAGGTTTGTATCTAGTTGGTGGATATTTGTGTGCTAAACATTATGATTGCTACTATGCATCTATTTTGCACTCAGAAGTAGAGTGTTGTCTAATATTACTATTGTGGGCTTGGTTTCTATCTAATGCCATGATTTTGAGTAATGATTTGAATGTATGGAATGCCACTGAGATTTTTGTGTGAGTTTGTATTTGTGTATGTGCATGTGACCAAATAAAAGCTAGCTCATGTGGATTCTATGTGTTGTTTGTGTGTTGACTAGTAATGGAGACCCCAAGAGCTATACAACCACGTGCATATATTTATGGATCACTTTATGTGGCATGTAAGTAGGTAACCTATCTAGTATTTGTCAGTCCTTATGTAATGTACCCAACTTTAGCCTTACTTCATTAGTACTTCTGCAATTTTGTGAAGTCTCTAAAACAGACAAAATTGCAAAATGGATTAAGAGATCTTTATTGGAAGATATTAAACTTATTCATGGGGGCAACTATGAATATCATAACCAAGCAAGACTCCATTAAGAAGTGATCAAAGTATTGAAGACATCAATGAGTAACAAAGGATAAATGAATGGTTTGGTGACTGTGCATGAGGAATGTCCAAGATTATTAAATGAGTGATGAATTAGGGTACGAGAAACAGTGCGATAATACAATAAGCTAGAAGTGGACAAAAATAAAGCAGCGATTCCTCAAAGAGAATATGATAGTTGACTTCATAAAGATAGTCTATCATATATTGCAGCAACACTTGAATTGGCTACACAACAAACTCAACATTGATGAAACAAAAGTAACCATAATGTTACGTAATCCGTTAAGCCCATTGAGATCAACCACAAGCACCAATCAAGAAGGATGAGAAACCACATTTACTTATCCATCATGGTGCCGTCAAGAATAGACAAACAACGATCAACAAGTCAACATTCAAAATAACTGCCATGCGATAAGTATCGCTGAGGAATGTGTTTACTGAAAATATATATTCCAAACTGGTAGACAATGTCACCTAGTGGAGAGGAAACATGATAGCCTTGATTAGACCAATCATACGGGAAGACATGACTTATTTCAAAATCAGACATACTATCGATGCACCATAATAATAATCAATAACGGTTGAAGGAGATATAGATAAATTGTTTGGCAATCAAACAAGGGAGGGTGGCAGCTATTACTGTATTAACTAACCCATTGTTATGAAAGGATGCGATTTCGCTTAAGGGGAGGCATCATTATGAAAGAGACGTATCTCCAGAAGATAACTCTTCCATCTTATATAGGGAGTTTCCTATACTTGGGTAGTGGTTATGTTGGTCCAGACAATAATTGTAAACATTGGTACTACTATTCACAAAGAACAATGAAGACAAGTCAAAAGGAACAACGATTACGCTCTTCAATGTAGTCAATTCTCCAAGGAAGATGTAAGCAATTACATTTGATTTGGACAGCAACGTAGCATACAATCTATGCCACAGAACTCCGTTGACAAGTCAGCATGTCAACGAGATTAATTAAAATGAATATCATTCCAATTCAAAGAAGATTTAGAATAGCAGATGACGGATGGAATTATTATGAAGATCAACAATGATTTTAAGAAGAGCAGCAACTTAATTGAGGAGCAAAGATTATGTTTTACATATGTAGTGAGTAAAAAATGAGGAGAAAGTACGTAAAAGGAGAGGAGAAATAAATATGAAAGCATACTTGTAAAAGGTTACCTCTCTTGGTAAAGAGGTATGTTGAAGTTGCATATGAGGAGAAGGGAGAGTGGGTGATGTGTGGTTGGAAGGACATAAAACATATGCACCAAGAGTTATTGATAAGGAGATAAACTGCAGATTTAGTATAGAACTTTATCTCAGATTTATGGAGAAGAGTTTTACGACAGATTATATGGGGAGATATGAAGAATTTTATGACAGACTTATGAGCAGATTATAAGAAGTTCTGTAGCAGATTTATAAGAAGATAGTAATCAATTTTATGGGAAATTTATGATCAGCATAAATTCATTGTCAAAACAGAGAAAGCTATCAAGATAAGTTCTATTCTCTGAACTTTTCTTAGAATTGAAAGTTAAATATTATAATGAAATACATTCTATTTTTGATAAAGTTATATTTATTAATATATTACAACTCTTATTTTAAATTAAAAATGTTGTTTCAGGACTAAATGTTGGTAAATTCCAAAAGGGAACATTACAACTTATAGTGATGATCCCATATGTCAAAACCAAGTCTAATACACATGAAGATAGCTAGCCCTCACCAATTCTATACAGGTTAAAAATGCTAGGTGTATCCATCATATCTTAAAGATTGTCCAACTTTCATTAGTAGCATAGAGGTGAAGGATGGTAGGAGCTATCCATGTTATGATATAGAAGCAACGTAGGTAGTTGTGACTAGTATTGTGCAGGTGACAAGTGCTAGGAGCTAACTACTGCATCTTAGGATTTAGCTAATTGTTACTAGTAATATGGAGGTGATAGATCCTTCTTTTTCAAATCTTTTTATATATCTTTCCCTAAGTTCAGTTAGCTTCAATTTTTGCAAGTCCTCTTTGTATCTTGTCCCATGAGGAGTTAGCCGTGGTTTACAAGTCCAGTGTAGTTAGCTTTATCTTTGTAATCATTTCATTTATAGTGGATATATTCTTCTGGGTTAACTCCCACCATGGGTTTTCCTTGTTTAGGTTTTACACGTATAAATCTTGGTGTTCATATGCTGGAGATGTGTTGTTCATTAATTGTTTATGTGCTGCTATAATTGTTTGTTAGGACTGATTCACCCCCCCTCTCAGTCCTACCTTAGGTTCAACAGATTGTAGATCTATGAGTATGACTATTTCCAATGGTAAAAAAGAAATGGAGCTGACACTTCTACCCGTGATATTATAGTGATTAGTTAGCTTTCACTTGTACCATGTAGATGATGGATGCCAAGAGCTACCTTCTACTAGGTTGGACTAACTTTCTCTAGTGGCATGGAGGCAATAGATGATAGGAGCCATTGGCTCAAAAGGTTTAGTGGGCTATGGCAATCTTATTAATAGCTTCATGTCTTGTATGTTGATACACATACACGATAGCTAGTGATGATCACAAGCAGTGTGGGATGCTTTCTTGTCATGACAACTAATAGTGAACAAGTAAAAAAGATGGGACCCCTAGTGTAGCATGAGATACACACATTACTTTTTCTAGTTGGGTGTGCTCAAAGGGTAAGTGTCAGTGAACCAAAAAATGGAAATATGTATGCAGTAGGTCGCATCCACTTGCTATTGCTAGTTGTTCACTATTTATGTGTAAGTCAATCATGGTGTACGTGTAATAAAGGCCTTATATCTTGTATGTTGTTACATTTACATCTTATTTAGTGATGACCACAAGTAGTACGGGATGCTTGTTTGTCATTGCAATTGGTAGTGAAATAGGAAAAAAGGATGGGACCCCCCTATGTAGCATAAGATGCATCAACATTCCTTTTTCAAGCTGGGATGTACTCAAGGGTAAGTGATAGTGAACTAATAAATAGGAAGATGCATGTAGTAGGGTCTCATATCTGTTGCCTATTGCTAGTTGGTCACTATGTATGCGTGAGTCAGTCACTAGGTACATGTGTATTAATGGCCTTAAGTATATTGTTTTGTTACATTTGTGCCCTTGTTGATGACAAGAAGTAGTATGGAATGATTGTCTTATCATCACAATTGGGATTTGGGAAAAAGGATGGAACCTATGGTACAATATGGGGATGCTCCAACATTCTTTTATTTTTTTGGCTAGGATGTACTTAAGGGCTTATGTTTTAGTGAACTAGGTAAAGGAGAGATGATTGTAGTAAGGTTGCAAACACTTCCTTTTTGTTGTTTGGTTACTATGTATACTTGTTAAATTGTGTATATGAGTTGTATGCCTGAGCTAGTCACATTGTATTTAAGTGACACATGATTTATTCAAATTGAGTGTGTGTTCTATGCATGAGCTAGCCACACTATGTATAAGTGATACATGCATAAGCTAGTCACATGGTGTAAATTTGTTGCATGCATGAGCTAATCACTGTGTAAATGTGATGAATGTATAAGCTGGTTAGTGGATTCGAGTGTGTTTGTACACTACTGTTGGCATTGAACTAAAATTTCACTAGAATACATTTACTAGAATGTATGTGGATTTGAATTGGAAGCATGAGATCAATTAATAACTTGAATTTAAAAGAGTTTGGAGGTCTCATCCCAAATGTAGGGATCTAGACTCTTTATTATTGGGTGGAAACTATGGAGCTTTTGATTCCCAAAGGGGATACATAGGTATTCCCATCACGAATGAGCCCTTGAGGTATAGGTTTGGATCTAGGGGTGACCCTAATATTGGGAGCTTACAATATTTTAAAGCAAGTATATTAGTTGTGGCACAGAGTTGTTGCCATGGGTATGGTTGGTAAAGCTATGAAGTTGGCACTTCTAAATCAGATAGAGGAAGTGTTATCACAAAAACTTGCACCCTTGCTGAGCTATCAACTTAGCAACCTTGTGAAACTTTGAAACAACCCTGAAGTGTGGGACCTTGCGCAAGGGGGTTGAATCTCCGGAGAAGGCCGACCAACTTCTCAATCCAGGTGCAGGTGTTGAACCAACTCAACACTTAAAAACTAACTCCTAAGCCTATCCTAACAACTTGCAGAGGGAAAGGGAAGAGAGAAATGCTTAAAATAAAGGGAGGTGATGCACCAAGAAGAGATTGTTCCTCTCCCTACCGAAATGACACAAAGAATTAACTGAAACACCCGAGTAATGCACAAACTTCAGCTATATGAATGATCCCAATACATGTGTGGAGGTTAGAATTTGCTAAGTGTCAAGAGGGGAGAAGGATTCCCACAAGTCACACTCATAAAACAAGCTAACACAACATACATGTGAAAGAAAATCACAAACATACACTTATAATGGAGATAAGAACACATACACAACATGCATAAGTTGAAGGTAGGCAAGAATGGTGATTTCAATTAATTATAAGGCCAATGACCAAACTTACAGTTGCAGAAATGCAAAAATAATTACAAGTCTTCAAGAGAAGAGAAAAGCATAAGAAAGCTCAAGGCGGCAGGGAGAGAACCCTTTACAATGAGGCTTAAAAGCCATTATATAGAAAATGGTCACAAGGGTGATCATGACCCCTGCATGTCAGCCTGGAAGTGCATGCACCTGGCTTGTACATGCAAGCAACCTAGCCATACCCACAAAGGGAAACCCTGAGAAGGTGGATTGACTGACCTTCCAAAGTTAGAGTATGCAGTCATGACACAAGTCACCAAGCATGGCCCCGTACCTCCCTTGATGGAAATCGTTCCAAAAACATTAAATTCACCCCTGTGGCTCACAAAAGAAAGTGCACAAGTCACAAAAGTCGTCAGAGCATTTGAAGCTTTGAGTGTCGATCACGCCATCTAGAAGTGTTGTCAGCCGGAAAGAAGTTGGGGAAGCTTCGGAGACCTGGGTCATCGTAGTTGGGGAAACTTCAGAGACCTGGGTCACCGTAGTTGGGGGAACTTCGGGGTTCCGGAGTTCCGGGGTTGAGGAAGAGAAGACTTAGGAACTTGGGAACCTGGGGGTTTTGGAGTTCCGGGGTTGAAGACTTAGGAACTTGGGAACCTGGGGGTTCCGGAGTTCCGGGATTGAGGAATTGGGAACTTGGGAAACTGGGGGTTCTGAAGTTCCAAGGTAGAAGAACTAGGAACTTGGGAACCTGGTTCCCAAGTTCCGGGGTTGAAGACTGTCATAACCCCATATTTTTGTAAATTATAAATATAAATAAATAAATAAATAAATAAAACAAATATATTTTTTTGAAAAAATGAGTCCTTATTTTATATTAAAATAATAATAATGTTAAAATGTTGACTAATTAATAAATAAATATTAATACATAATTATCAATAAATAAATATAAACTTAATGCATTATAAAACATTTTTTACAACCAAATAAATATAAATTTAATACATTATAAAACGTTAAAAATACATTGTAAAAACAAATCAAATGCAAAGCATCTTTTCGATGCTTAATTTACATAAACCCTAGCGTTAAAATCGTTGTGCGTAAGGAGGAAGCGTCGGGCGAAACGACGCGTGGCTTTAAAACGCCGAACGAATATAGCGGGTAGAACCAGGAGCCACGACCCCTGGTCACCCCCCCCGCAAAAGCTACGACCCATGGTCGGGTCCCCGCAAATGGGTATAAGACTGGACGCTAGCGAGGGCAAGAAAGGGAGGTGAAAAAGGCAGGAGAAAACGAAGGAGAATATAACGCGGAAAGAAAAAAAACGCAGAAAGGTAAGGAGAAACGAAGGAAATTTACAAAGGGAATATAGAACGAAGAGAAGGTAAAAACGCCGAAAAACAGGGACGGGAAACGCAGGAGCGATAAACAGGTTCTTCCGTTATTTTGTTATTTCTCCTTTTTAATTATTACTTAACTTATAATGTAAGATAGGAATCTTGAAAAATGATAACGTGAGTATAATTAAAATATACGAATATAGTTAAAATAAATATATATATATATATATATATATATATATATATATATATATATATATATATATATATATATATATATATATATAGTTACAGTTTGAATAATTGTGTATGATTTTCATTAAAGACAATGTATATACTTTATAAATGGTAGATAAATAAATAAGGCAATATATATAAATGGTAGATAAATGTTAAGTTGATATAAAATATAAATATGAATAAATTATCAGGAATGAACAATGTAGTAAATAGTTTAATAAATGAACTGATTAATAAACCACAACTCCTGATTAAGGATAGATTATGAATAAAGCAATTACATATTTGAACCCAGTGGGGTAGATGAGGAATTAGGCAACAGGGATAGCAGGAACTAGGCCTCTGCCAGGTAGACCACCCACTGCAGTTGACAAAGGGCTTCTAGCAGGAGGGCCAAGGGGGTGTGTACCGTCCTTGGGCCTGATAAGCGCTACGGGCATCCTAAGGTAGCTTATCCTTTATATCCCACTAGGAATCAAATATGGAATTGACTTATTGATAATAAATAAACTCAAAAGAATTTAGACAAGTTACGTCCATAATGAATTAATTAATCATTAAAATTCATTGTTTACATGTTTTCTTAGATTTGCGAAATCGGGACATTACAATTGGTATCAGAGCCTGATTCTGCCATCCTGTTAAGGGTTGTTAATGCAAACTTATCAAAGGAGAACCAGAGGAAGTAGTAACCACATGGGTGAACCATTGGAAAATGAACTTAGAACATTCATGGAAAACAATGATAGAAAAACTCAAGCTCTAATGGAGCAAAATGAAAAAACAAGTCAGGCTTTGCTTCAAGCCTTACAAGATATGAATACCACCATGAATACTCTTAGAAATCATTCCAATGGCAGAGAAGAAAACTCTAACCATTCTGAAAACACTCATAATACATCTTCTAGCTCCAGGATACAAAAACCCAATTTCCTACCTAGAGAGGGAAATAATAGGGAAGAAACAAATAACCCCTCCATGAATAACACAGAAGAAATAGCCATGGCCTATGCTAGGTTAGGGCCAGAAGTAAGAGAGATTGTATCTTTTAGGGAGTTTTGTGAAGCAAAGAAAAATGAGACCCCTAGGAGAAAACCATTCAGCAAGGATCTAAAACACAAAGTAAATAAACTAACAATACCTAACTTTGATGGCTCCGGAAAAATATCAGCCCAAGCATGGATACAAAAACTTAATACATACTTAAATCTCAGCCCCATGACAGAAGATGATGCAGTCCAATTTGCCATTTTACACCTAGAAGGTTTAGCCCATGAGTGGTGGTATCATGGCACCCTCACACAAGGTCATGATGGTATAACAACATATGACGAGTTCACTCAGAAACTCATTAAAAGATTTGAGAGGAAACACCCACAGAAAGATTTCAAAGAGTTAACCCTCTTAAGACAAAGGGGAACAGTGGAGGAATACATCACCGAATTTCAAAAAATTTCCGTAAGGGTCTCAGGGATGGATGAGGACAGGCTCACCTATCTTTTTGTGGAGGGACTCAAAGACTCCATTAAAGGATTGATGAGAGCATTAAAACCCCCTACCCTAGATGATGCCATAGATAAAGCTTTGGACCTAGAAGACACTTCAACTTGGGAGAAACCATCCAAAACATTCACTAAAAATACACGTACTAAAGAATGGCCTAGGAGCACCTTTAAAGAAAGGGAAGAGCTTAAGAGAAAGAACGTATGTTACCATTGTCATGAGAAATGGGAATATGGTCACAGTTGCAAAGAGGGAAGTGAAAAAGATATGCTTAAGAAAAAAGGTCTATGCTTTAAGTGCAAAGAAAAGTGGCTACCGGGTCACATATGTGGGAAGAAGAGCCAAGCCCACAACCTGGAAGCCTTATCTAGTGATGAAGAAGAAGAACTCACTGAACCCCCAAGCAAAAGAGAAAGAATTACTGAAGATGTGCAAGTATCATTAGCCGCAATTTCCGTAGCTTCAAAACACCATCCGTTCAGAATCAAAAGTGCGATCAAAGGGCAGAGAGTAATTGCACTCCTGGATAGCGGGGCTACCCACAACTTTATTGATAAAAGCTTGGTAAAAAGGTTGAAGCTGACAACACAAGAGTTTAAGGGCTTCCAAGTAGCTCTTGCAGACGGATCCACTTCCTCATGTAACAAAAAGATCCCTCAATTAAACATAACATTAGGGAAATACCCTACCAAAGAAGATTTTTATGTGGTGGAGTTAGGGGATTCAGATGTAATCCTAGGAATTCCTTGGATACATTCCTTGGGAAGATTCTACCTCGATCACCCCAAATTGGAGTTATGTTTTACTCAAAATGGACAGGAAGTACTAATCCAAGGGCTGCATGATGGCACAACCAGAATGGTAACTTCCAAAAAGATGGAAAGGATTTTTAGACGTAGCCAAGGAGAGTGGGCTGCCCAATGCATGGTACTAGACAAAAATTCCAACCAAGGGGAAGCCATCCATGTTGATATTAAACCCATTATTAAAAAACATAAAAAAGTGTTTGAGGATATCCCAAAAGGACTGCCACCCAAGAGAGGATTTGAACACACTATTGAACTTGAAGAAGGTGCAAAACCAGTAATCACCACCCCGTATCGCCATCCAAGAGGCTATAAGGAAGAAATTGAGAAAGCTATCAAAGAGCTTCTAGAAATGGGGCACATTCAACCTAGCTCCAGTCCTTTCGCCTCCTCTGTTGTATTGGTGAAAAAGAAGGATGGGACCATGCGGATGTGCATTGATTATAGAGCACTCAATAAGAAGACTATAAAGAACCGATACCCTATCCCTAGGGTGGACGAACTTATAGATGAATTACATGGAGCAGTATACTTTTCAAAAATAGATTTGAGATCGGGATACCATCAGATAAGAGTGAGGAAGGAAGATGTTCCCAAAACAGCTTTTCGATGTCACTATGGCCACTTTGAATTTTTGGTCCTTCCATTTGGGCTTACAAATGCCCCTGCCACCTTCCAGTCATGCATGAATCACATTTTCAGAGGACAGTTGAGAAAGTTCCTGTTAGTATTTTTTGATGATATATTGATTTACAGCAAAACTTGGGAAGCACACTTGAGACACATAGATGAAATATTGGGCCTACTTGAACAACATTCTCTTTTTGCCAAAATGTCAAAATGTGAGTTTGGGATGGAAGAAATTTTGTATCTTGGTCATAGGATCAGCACCCATGGAGTTAAGGTGGATGAAGAAAAAATTGAAGCCATCAAAAATTGGCCAAGGCCCCGAACCCTCACTCATCTCAGAGGTTTCCTAGGTTTATGCAGTTACTATAGAAGATTTGTAAAAGGATTTTCAAAGCTAACTTCTCCTTTAACCAATTTAACCAAGAAAGGGGCATTCTTATGGTCAGATGAAGCCCAATCCGCATTTGAAAAACTTAAAAAGGTTATGAGTACTTGCCCGGTTTTAGCAATTCCGGACTTTTCAGCACCTTTTGAGCTTTATTGTGATGCCTCAGGAGAAGGCATTGGAGCCGTCTTAATGCAAAAGAAACATCCCATAGCCTTTGAAAGCAGAAAACTTAGAGACACAGAAAGAACCTATTCAGTTTATGATAAAGAAATGCTAGCTATTATGCATGCATTAGAGAAGTTCAGACAATACCTGATATGTGGGAGGTTTATAGTTAAAACTGATCATAACAGTTTGAAGTTCTTTCTCAATCAAAAAGATTTGAACGATAGACAACAGAAATGGGTGAGTAAACTTCAGGCATATAATTTCGACATAGAATACATGAAAGGGAAATATAATGTTGTGGCAGATGCTCTTTCAAGGAAACCTTACTTGGGGTCCTTATCAGTCCTGTCTATAGATTGGAAGACAGCTCTAAGTACCGAATATGCCAAAGACAAATTCTCTAGCAACATCCTAGAGGGAAAAGAAATAGATGAAAATTACCGGGTAATTGATGACCTCATTCTCTACAAAAACAGAATCTATGTTCCATCAGGGTCAAATATAAAAAAAGACATTATAAGGACTTATCATGACCTACCCTTAGCAGGTCATCAAGGGTATTATAAAACCTACAAACAGATCAGAGAAAGGTTTTCATGGAAAGGGTTAAAAGAAGATGTACTGAAACACACCCAAGAATGCATGGTGTGTCAAAGAAATAAAGAAGAACACACTTTCCCTTCAGGATTACTCCAACCACTACCAATCCCAAATCAAAAGTGGGAGAGTATATCTATGGACTTCATAACAGGACTTCCAAAGGTTCAGAATAAAGACTGCATTTTCGTAGTAGTAGACAGATTAACAAAATATGCACATTTTATGGCCATTCCTTCAAGTTTTGGAGCATCTCACGTAGCCGACATCTTCTTTAAAGAAATCTTCAAGCTACACGGTTTACCCAAAAATATTGTGAGTGACAGAGATAGACGATTTCTTAGCATATTTTGGCAAGAACTATTTAAACTAGCAGGGACAGAGTTAACTCCAAGTACCAGTTATCACCCACAGACCGATGGGCAAACAGAAATCGTAAACAAATGGATAGAAGGTTATCTAAGGAATTATGTTTCAGGTCAGCAGAGTGCTTGGGTCAAATGGCTGCATCTTGGGGAGTATTGTTACAACACAACCCATCATATGTCAATCCGAATGAGTCCCTTTAAAGCCCTCTACGGGTATGAAGCAACATCCTTTGGAGATTTCATACGATCGGAAAGTCATGTACCAAGTGCAAAAGACTTCCTCCAGCAAAACACAGATATCATGAATGCCCTTAAAGATAATCTTCACCAAGCACAAAATCAACAAAAAATGTATGCAGATAAGAAAAGAATTGAAAGGTCTTTTGAAGTAGGAGACTTGGTATTTTTAAGACTTCAACCTTACAAGCAGTCATCCATTAAAAACAGTGGCGCTGAGAAATTGAAACCACGATTCTATGGTCCGTATAAAATCTTGAAAAGGATAGGTGAAGTAGCCTACGAATTGGAGCTACCAGATCACAGTAAAATACATAATGTGTTTCATGTATCTCGACTAAAAAAGGTGTTGGGTCTACACGTTTCCCCTTGTACCGAGCTACCCCCAATTGATAATGAAGGGAAGTTGATTTTGGAACCTGAGCTCATCCTTGACAAGCGAGAAAGAAACTTAAGAAGGAGAATCATAACAGAGTACTTAGTCAAATGGAAGAACCTTCCTAAGGAAGATGCCACATGGGAGGGAGGTGAGACCATTAATCATCTTAACCCCAGTTTGCTTGAGGACAAGCAAATTTAAGTGGGGAGGGCTGTCATAACCCCATATTTTTGTAAATTATAAATATAAATAAATAAATAAATAAATAAAACAAATATATTTTTTTGAAAAAATGAGTCCTTATTTTATATTAAAATAATAATAATGTTAAAATGTTGACTAATTAATAAATAAATATTAATACATAATTATCAATAAATAAATATAAACTTAATGCATTATAAAACATTTTTTACAACCAAATAAATATAAATTTAATACATTATAAAACGTTAAAAATACATTGTAAAAACAAATCAAATGCAAAGCATCTTTTCGATGCTTAATTTACATAAACCCTAGCGTTAAAATCGTTGTGCGTAAGGAGGAAGCGTCGGGCGAAACGACGCGTGGCTTTAAAACGCCGAACGAATATAGCGGGTAGAACCAGGAGCCACGACCCCTGGTCACCCCCCCCGCAAAAGCTACGACCCATGGTCGGGTCCCCGCAAATGGGTATAAGACTGGACGCTAGCGAGGGCAAGAAAGGGAGGTGAAAAAGGCAGGAGAAAACGAAGGAGAATATAACGCGGAAAGAAAAAAAAACGCAGAAAGGTAAGGAGAAACGAAGGAAATTTACAAAGGGAATATAGAACTAAGAGAAGGTAAAAACGCCGGAAAACAGGGACGGGAAACGCAGGAGCGATAAACAGGTTCTTCCGTTATTTTGTTATTTCTCCTTTTTAATTATTACTTAACTTATAATGTAAGATAGGAATCTTGAAAAATGATAACGTGAGTATAATTAAAATATACGAATATAGTTAAAATATATATATATATATATATATATATATATATATATATATATATATATATATATATATATATATATATATATATATATATATATATAGTTACAGTTTGAATAATTGTGTATGATTTTCATTAAAGACAATGTATATACTTTATAAATGGTAGATAAATAAATAAGGCAATATATATAAATGGTAGATAAATGTTAAGTTGATATAAAATATAAATATGAATAAATTATCAGGAATGAACAATGTAGTAAATAGTTTAATAAATGAACTGATTAATAAACCACAACTCCTGATTAAGGATAGATTATGAATAAAGCAATTACATATTTGAACCCAGTGGGGTAGATGAGGAATTAGGCAACAGGGATAGCAGGAACTAGGCCTCTGCCAGGTAGACCACCCACTGCAGTTGACAAAGGGCTTCTAGCAGGAGGGCCAAGGGGGTGTGTACCGTCCTTGGGCCTGATAAGCGCTACGGGCATCCTAAGGTAGCTTATCCTTTATATCCCACTAGGAATCAAATATGGAATTGACTTATTGATAATAAATAAACTCAAAAGAATTTAGACAAGTTACGTCCATAATGAATTAATTAATCATTAAAATTCATTGTTTACATGTTTTCTTAGATTTGCGAAATCGGGACATTACAAAGACTTAGGAACTTGGGAACCTGGGGGTTTCGGAGTTCCGAGGTTGAGGAATTGGGAACTTGGGAACTTGGGGGTTCCGGAGTTCCGGGGTTGAAGACTTAGGAACTTGGGAAGTTGGGGGTTCCAGTGTTCCGGGGTTGAGGAATTGGGAACTTGGGAACCTGGGGGTTCCGGAGTTTCGGGGTAGAAGAATTAGGAACTTGGGAACCTGGCCGGAGTTCCAGGGTTGAATACTTAGGAACTTGGGAACCTGGGGGTTCCGAAGTTCCGGGGTTGAAGACTTAGGAACTTGGGAACCTGGGGGTTTCGGAGTTCCGGGGTTTGAGGAATTGGGAACTTGGGAACCTAGGGGTTCCGGAGTTCCGGGGTAGAAGAACTAGGAACTTGGGAATCTGGGGGTTTCGGAGTTTCAGGGTTGAGGAATTGGGAACTTGGGAACCTGGGGGTTCCGGAGTTCAAGACTTAGGAACTTCGTAGATCTGGGTCACCGAAGTTGGGCGAACTTTGGAGACCTGGGTCACCGAAGTTGGGAAGACTAGCAACTTGGGAACTTCGGGGTTTCGGGTCAAGAGAACAAGAGACCAAGGAAGGGAACTTCGGAACCTTGGGGTTCGGGAGTTCCAGGAAAGAGAGAGGAAGAGAAGGCTTGGGAAAGGAACTTCCGACAAGACAACACTTCATACTTTATGATTCCATCGTCTTCTCTTGGATCAAACTAGGGCAGCGCTGGTCCATGGAACATATCTCTAATCGGTTCTCATTGATGGACCAAGGGTGTCATAAAATGACAACAGGATGCTTGGTTGATTACATTAATACTTTATGCACAATGACATTATAATTAAAATACAATATAGTTGTACACAAGGTGGTTATTATATTGCAGTATACCTATAGAAATGGATTAGATAATGGATAGTGAAGATCAAGCATACATGGAGCCACACAATCAAAATCTGCAATATTGAGATGTCTCAGATTCCTTACCAAGATAAATGGTGCATTAGAAAACAAGTTGAGAAGAGATTTCCACACTTCGATTCTCAGCTTGACATGGGGCCATTGATTCTTAGAGAGAGGTGATTGGTCTAGATAGAAACACGAGCTTGTTAGTCAAATTAAAATGTCACCATCTGGTGAGTCTGTTTAGTCACCAGCATGTTACATAATATGAACCATTCCAAATTTTATAACAGTTCTAGTTCATCTTTCTTTATGGAACTTGTATAAATATGCATAATAGTGGTCCAAGGGGGTTCAATCTCCATTTCCGTGAGTTGCAAATTCACATATTCACATCTATTTTCATAGATGTGTAGAGGAATGAGAAAAGAGTAAAATTCTGTCATAGTAATTCTAGAGCTTGTCTCTATGTGGACAAAAGTTATTGATTGTTCTCGAATTCAATTTTCATTGTCCATTTTTATGTTAATGCACGCTTATTTCTTTTGAGTGGTATTCATTATAAACTGTGTCAGCCATAACATGTTGGCTTCCTTATATTATGGCATCTTGTCCTCTGGATATTTGTGGAGTCTGGATAAGTTTCAGTTTTTCACATTATTGCAGCACTTCCAGAATTACAGAGTTCATTTCTCAGTTCATATTTTGTGTTGAAGATCCAGGGTTTACTGCTGTAAATTTTTCTTTTCAGAACTTCAATTTTTCCTATTTCCAAATCTAGTTTTTCTTGTTTCTGGCCTAAGGTTTAGAGCAGTTGTAAATAGCTACATGTAGGCTCCTCTTTCCACTGTGAAATAAGTCATTGTTTAGGGCAAAATGTTTAGAATCAGTTCGTTCTATTTATTCCACTTAGTAGGATTCATTGCACCAAACACTGCAATTCAGTGCAATTGTCTACCAGATAGAACACTTGCACCAAGTTGTGCTTGATTGCAAAGTGTTATTTGCAGGGCAGTGCTTTCAAGTAAATAAACAAATAGCCAAAAATATGACCAGCATATGCATTTTATTTTTTAAAGTATCTTTGAAGATGAAGGTCCAAGCATAATAGCAGTAGTGAAATGAAATTTTCTGACTGAAAAGAGTTCAGCTAGCTTGATTTATCTCTCCGACCTGTCCTATATTCAGGTGCAATTTTGCCATTTATTGGTTGCTATATTGGATTCAGGACATGAACTATATGACATGTACCTTTTGTCGGGAATTAAGGGATTTTGGATTGTGTTGACTCAATTTAAGTGTTTGGGAATTTCAACATCAACACAAGAAGTCGTTTCTATTAATTTGCATTGTCAAATTATCTAAGATTCCCCATGAATCTGTGAATATTAGGTTTTTTCCAATTGGAAAGTGCATAATTCTGAATCTCAGCATTTTTCTGCTTAGAATGCTGTGAAAAGTAACAATTTTTACTTTTGTTAACATCTTACTGTTTAGTACAGTATGAAAAACTAAGGCCTTTCTTGCTTTTGTAACATCTCGAATTGTTGTTTCTGATCATGAATGCAATTGAAAGTTGACAGTTAAATCTTATGTATTGAGTTGAAGCCTAGATTTGTCCAATACACCGAGTAAAGAAAAAAATAAAGAGAAAAAGTATCAATAATAAAATATATGTACTAAGAGCTCTTATTCCTGATTATATTCTGTTATGATTCATGCTTGCACACACCTAGGAAAGCTGACTGTATGCACAATAGCCTTCTGAATAACTGTACCATACATGGAAACATAAATTTAATGCACAAGATTTCATGACAATCTATAGATTATTATCAATATATATTGGTAATATCCAGTTACTAATTGTGCTAGAATGTATGCAAGAAAGCTCTTGTACACACTGTATCCTCGTGAATTTGATCAACTACTCCTTCCACATCTTTGGCACCTTTCCCACATAAATAAGCATCTATAAAATCTACCAATTCATCTACAGGAGTAGAAATCCCTGCAATGGAGGAAAATTAAAAGGTCATGTCAATACTAGAACAATACACATTAAAAAACACCATCAAAACACATATTGCAGAAACCCTGGGACATAAATCAAGTTTTCCACGAAAACAATGACTGAAAAAATATGAGCAACTTTAGATTTAGAAGGGAATAAATACTATAAGAAAAATTTCATATTATCTCATGATATAGGTTCTCAAGTGCACAAACCAAAAACTGCAATTATTTAACTTCTTTATAGAATTCAAACATAATGCTATTGGCATATCACTAAATTGTTCACTACTTCATTTATTATGTATCATTTTTGCTTCTGTTAATATTGACCAGATCTAGTGGCATCATGATCTGAAATGAATTCGGAAATTGCATTCATATACAAAAATTTACCAAACATTGCTTCCAGCCTCTATTTTATCTTCTCAAACCAAAAAGTTTTTGTTTGCTTTCCCCCCTCCTCCCCTCCAGCAGTTCCACAATTGTCGCACAGTCCAACAGAGTATTTAGAAAAAGGTGAGTATGTTCCAGAATACAGAAAGAATAAACAACTAGTAATTCAATTAGGTGTATCACTTTGCTCAATGTCTCCTACAAAATCATTGCTAAAGCTCTTGCCTTCAAGCTATGACATATGCTTCGTTTGATTGTTAATTCTGAACAAACTGGTTTCATCAAATCTAGCTACATTCTTGATAATATCATTGTTTTATAGGAAGGAATGAAATGAGCTAGGTATTCTCAACAGCAGACCATCTTCATCAACATTGATTTTACCAAAGCCTATGACCACGTTGAGTGGCCTTTCATCCTTGCATACTCCAAGCTTTGAGATTTGGTCTTTAATTTTCTCCTTTTGTTCAAATGCTCTTTGTTGATGCTTCTACTTGTATTACCATCAATGGACATTATTTTGAGGCTTTTGGATTTTTCATTCAATTAGCTATGGTTGCCCTTTAGCTTCTACTTTCTATGTGCTTGTTGTGAGGGGCTTTGGGAATATATTCTGGCTAATGCTTTTTCATAAAACTTGGTTAAAGGTATTATTTTTCCTAATCCTATAACTTACTGGGTCTATGGACATTTTGTTGATGATTCCTTTCCCACTCTCTTGGAGGATGAAAGTAACATCATTGAAGCTCTCAAGTTCCTAAGTGTTTTTTTCCCAAGCTTTAGTGTCTAGGATACAATGGCATAAAACTCAATGTTATAGGCATTCTTTCTTGACCAAACTCAATCACCTGAATTCTTGTGGCTAGAAGTGGATAGATCATGGGAAATGGTTTAGCTCTCTATGTCAAATGGTTTATTCACGCTCTACAAGGGTACAAAGCTTGGAAAATCTTTATTAGAGTTTACATTTTTATAGGGGTATCTAATGAGATTCAAGCTTGGAAAGGGCTTGGTTTTCATAATCTTCTCATAATTTAGGACATAGTTTCAAGACTCTACAAGTACTTTGTGAGACTCGTAAAACACACAAGTCCCTGAGTTAGCTATGTTGAGTCAACCAAACTCATGTACTGTGTTTGATCAAGTATTGGAGAGTACTCGGGTGAGTCCTACTCCAAGACTCATCTAGTCTCAAGCTTGGATTCCCAAGTACTAAACTCGGACTCTTTTGGTGCATGGACATAACAACTACACTTTTTAAGTGACATTTCAACTTTTTTGGGCCATTTTTTGCTCTTACTTGCCCATTTCACCCAATGAAGCATCAAGGTAGCAAGAAGATGATTTTAGAAGAGTTTTTTAAAGGATTCAACGTTGATCAAATCATCAAACGAGTAAGTAAATGTAATGTCCCCACTTTGAAATAAATTTACTAATAAATAATAATAAAATTAAAATACAAATGAATAAAAAAAAATAAAAAAAAAAATATAAAAATATAATTAAATATAATTAAACTTTAATTAAGTTGATGAATGGTCAAAAGACATAAAATGAAAAGTTTTGACTCCCTCAAACATGAGATATAAAAGGGAGAAGAGAACCTCATTTGAGGGGGGATAATTTGGGAATCAGAAGTGCAGATTTGATTTAAATAAGAAGTGCAAATCTGATTGTGAAAGGTTGTGTCGCTTTCAAAGGGCAGAAATAATGAAGAGTTGCACTCTTTCAAAGGGTGCTAATGTCAAAGGGTGTGTCTCTTGCCAAAGGGAACACATGTTGAAGAGGTGTGACCTCTCCTTCACATTGAGAGATATAAAGGAAATGAATCAAAAGCATCGAGTGACATCACCATGGATCAGACCAGATCAGATCTGTTATTAAGTTACGCTCTTTCAAAGGGTGCTAATGTGAAAGGATGCATCTCTTGCCAAAGGGCACACATGATGAAGAGGTGTGACCTTTCCCTCACACTGAGAGATATAAAGGAAATGAATCAAAAGCATTGAGGGACATGTTGTGACCTAATTCACACATTGCCCCATCGCAGATGGGGACCCCCTGTTTTTGCTTTTTTAAGAGTTTTGTCTTGAGCTCTGCATTTTCATAAGTCCATTTTCTGAGAGAGTTTTAAGCTAGAGTTTTGAGGTCATCCTGAGTCAAATTAAGGATTCTTGCTCATAATTGCATTTGAGTGTTGCCAAAGTGCTCAGAAGGTTCGAAGAACGAGGATCGCAATTGCTTTGGGTCATTTTTGACAACTTGCTATTTTTTAGAAATTTTTTCTTTTTTTCTTTTTTGAAAGTGGCATATGGGTTTTGTTCCTTGAATGATTTCATTACTACCCATTTTGTCAGAATTTGAAAATCTTGTCTCTAAATATAAAAAGCAAGGCTTCAAAATTTTTGCTTTTTTCCGAGATTAGGGTTTTGTTCTTTAGGTCATTTTAGTCCTGCCCATGTCTTCAAATTCGAGAAATTTGCCTCTGAGTATAAAAGCAAGGGTTTGAAATTTTTGCTTTTTTTTTTTTTTTCTGGAATTAGGGTTTTGATCCCCATGCCAAATTATTACTACCCATGTTTTCAGATTTTGAAAATATGATCTCTAAGGGAAAAAAGCAAGATGGAAACCCTAATTAGAGTTTTATTCTCAAAAAACACTCTTTAAGTCAAATGATCAATACCCATGTTCCCGGGATTGAAAAATCACGTCTTCAAGTGCAAAAAGCAAGAACTTAGGGTTTTGTTTCAGAACATTGTTGTGCGAATCGCACACCCATCCCCGTCCTGGACAAGGACCCCCCGGTTTGTGCCTTTCTGTCTTTGCGGAAGAGGAAGGGGATATGAAGGGTCAAGTGCCGCTAAAACCAAATTTGGCCTCTAGGGACTGTTGTGACGTATTCACGCATCGCCCCATAAATGGGACCCCTGCTTTTTGCTTTCTGGGGTTTGTTTTTCTAGTTTTTTTTTTAGGTTTTGTCTGTTAGCCTTTGCATGATGAGTGTTGTCAGGGGACTCGCGGGGATGGTAGGCTCTGCTTGAGCCAGGGTGAGTCAATAGGGCCCCAGAATTAGGGTTTCTTTGAGAGTCTTCCTTAGGGCCTGGTTTTGCTCTTGTTGCTCATTGTGTCTTGCTTGGTGAGTGAATATCATCCTTGAAGGTTTGAGTTAGGTCAAGTTGGTGAGTGATGGAGTCTGGAATGTCATCTTGATCTCCAAATGTCCTGATCCTGAAATTTGGCTAAGTTTGGAATGTCCTAATCCTGAAATTTGACTAAGTCTGGAAAACTGAGGAATCCTCCAAAAACTAGAATTTGCAATATAACTCCTGGAGGTTCAAAACCACTCTCAAACATCCTGAAAGTATATATGGAATATGACTTAAAGATATAAGGAAATGTCACTTATACTTAAATGTTATATTCCATAAAATGATCCTTCGGCGAGATCTTGACAAACTCGCCCAAGTGCCCAAAAGCTCGCACTTCTTGAGGAAAAAGTTTAAATCGCCAAAATGCCCAAAGGGGCGAATTTCGGACCCTGGGTCTAAAATGTGAAAAGGTTCAAAAGTTGCCAAAAGCCCCCAGAGGTCCGAATTTCACTTAAAACATCAATTTCGGACCTTGGGGCCGAAATTCAAAGTTTTGTCTGAATTTGCAAAAGGTGTTCAATGGTCTGAAATTCACTTAAGTCCCCCAATTTCGGACCCTGGAGCTAAAATTCGAAAAACGATAAAATTGCAAAAACATCTAAACACTCCGAAATTTGCAAAAAGGGGCTAAAGGTCCGAAATTTACCTTGAGTTTTCGAAAAGGTGGTTAAGGTCCGAAGTTTTTAAAAGAATTTGCAAAGCATGTTAAAAGTTCGAAATTTGTAGAAATTGTAGAAAGTGCCTTAGGGTTCGAAGTTTTCTTGAGTTGCGAAACATACGCTAGGGTCCGAAATACCTCCAGTTCGCCGAAAACGCCTTGAAACTCCAAATTTGCAAACCCCCCCAAATGGTCCGAAGTTTTCTTTAGAGTTGCAAAAAGTGTTCGATGGTCCGAAAATTACCCTTTGACTTGCAAAACTCCCTAGGCTCCGAAATATCTCCAATCACAAAAGGCGTTAAAATTCATCCAAAAACTCTGAAATCGCCAGGGACGTGAAAAGCGCGAAGGACGTAATAGCTCCGAAGTTCACGCAGGTCGGGCAAATGCGAAGTATAGGTTTTGGAAGGGCCTCCATATTCGCCAAAGGGTCCGAAGTTGGAAGATAAAACGCAGTTGAAATTCCAAAGTCCCCTACTTCTCGGAAATTCACCAGAAAGGGCATGAGTGTTAGGATTTTAAAATTTGTAGGAGCTCTTCAAACCTCCCGAGTCGCACTATAAGAAGTTTTCAGACGCCATAAACCCATTCAAAACGCCCAAGATTCCAAAGGTAAAATCACACAGAAGTAAATCGCCCAAACACTATCAAGACCAAGGATCAGATTTCACATTCGAAAAGAAAGGAGAAGCATTTTCAAGATACATCTCACAAATAGCTTCTCAAGCCAGACGTCGTAATTAAATTTAATGTTTGTTAAATTAAATTAATTAATTTTTCAAATTGATTTATTGAAATAAAATTGATCGTTCGCAGGTCGCAGGACGTCATTAAAGAACCAGGAGAAAGACCTGAAACGCAAATCGAAGAAGGATTGCAATCAAGGCCAGGCGTTGAAGATTGGAAAAGAAAAAGATGTGCGAACACGCTGCAGGAGCGCGAGAGCAACCAAACATTGGGAACTGTGCCGCTGAACAAAGATGAAGTCCACCACCGGGACCAAAGACCAAAGAACACTCTGAATGCTGCAAAGTTTATGCCTTCTCGAGAAAAAGCACACAACTGGATTTAAGTCCAGAAATTCAATTTCTAAAAAACTGAAACTGCTTTATTGTAAACTGCCTATGGGTCCCGCACAAGATATTTTTTGTGGATAACTATTCCCAACCACCAAGAAGATTGGATAGATCTAAATTAAAGCCAAATAGTGGCAGGTAGTTGAGATAGTTGCTGGTTGGATAACTGAGAATTAATTCGGCATGGGTTAAAGCTGCCAGCTTCTGGAAGGCAGATCAAGACCCTTGGATGCAGTCCATCCTAGCCTTCGATTCAAAATTGTAATATCTATAAAAGGCAGAGGCCTTTCTTTTGTAAAGGGTTAGATGGTTAGATAGTTAGAGATTGTTAAATAGTTAGACTTTGTTGAGAGAGTTAAATTTTAGAGTTAGAATAGGTTAGATTTTAAGCAGTAGCATTGAGATGTTGCATAAATTGTTGTAATAGGCAGCTGAAATCAATATATAGACATTGAATTGGTGTTTATTGTCTTGTTTTCATCCTGTTTGCATGGTTTCTCTCAGCATTTTAGATAGATCTTTCTATTTTGGGTGTGCAGGTATTTGATAGATTCAGGCTCATACCATTGAGGATATACTGATTGTAAATCCTTTTGTATGGTTAACCTGAGCCTTTAATTGTGCTTAGTTCAATTGCAGGTGTCCGTCTGAGCTGTGCTAGAATTGGGTGCTTAGTCGTGCGTCTCTAGTCTGAAAATCTTCCAAGTCCCTTTGAAGAATGCACCGTTCCTGCAAGGTTGTGAGCTATTCTGGCCAAGCAGGAATTGGTTATGTTGAATCCGTCTACCTGCATATCCGTGTTGTTAGTTGTTAAGGATGTAGCTTCATTCGGATTGAAGCAAGTAATATATAACAACATTGAATGAAGGGTCATGTCCCCGTAGGGTCATGACTCTTTATGCCACGTAGAGTCATGACCCTACGTGGACATGACTCTTCATCCTTTTATTTATAGGCATCGACACTTGCTGTGAACTGAAACCAACAACTGTGACAGTTTCACGAACCAGCAAGCTGTCGATATTATCATAGAAGATTAATAGTTAGAGTTATATATATATATACACATCGGAGGTAAAACATATTCATTGCAGTGATCTTAAAGTCTATCCTCACTACATATTACCAGACTATTGTATTCTCTATCTCTGATCTAAATTCCTTAACATGGTATCAGAGTCACGTTGGTAGAGAAATAATAAAATAGTGACACCTCTTTTCAAAAAAAAATTCAGACTTGCACTCAGAATCAAAGGAAAATCAATCATGGTGAACAATGTTAGAGTAGAGGATAGACTCGAAGGTGCATCCAACTTCGTCTCATGGAGAATTCAAATAACAACAATTCTTTAAGAACTCGAACTAGATGCATACATAGAAGAAGATACTAAGATGCTCAAAGACGAGCCAGAGAAAACAACTTGGAAAAGACACAACAACAAGGCTAAGAAAATCATAATTGATGCTGTTAAAGATCACATTCTCCCAACCATCTCAAAACTAACTACAACTTATGATATGTTCAAGACCATTCAATCCTCATATGAAATAAATAATGCAAGCAGATTGCTCACTTTAAAACAACAACTAATGCATATCTACATGAACAAAGGAGAAACAATCACATCCTTTTTCATGAGGATTTCAGAATTAAAAGACCAATTGTCAACTATTGGGAATAATATAGATGATATGGAGCTATCTCTAATAGCACTTGAGGGATTAGCATCCAGTTGGGAATCCTTTATTCAAGGCATTAGTGCTCGTCCGACACTACCAAAATTCGATCAACTCAAGAATGATTGTACTCAAGAAGAATCTCGACTAATCACAAGGGAATTGGGTCCAAACAAAGGGGGAGAAATTCAAGCACTACATGCTAACAAAAGCAACAAAGGGAAGAAAAGGAAGTTCAAACGGAACAGAGGAAATCATCACAAAAGAAAAGAATTCTCCAAGATTCAATGCTACAAGTGTGATAAATTTGGACACACTCATAGGTTCTGCCCAGAAAGAAAGAAAGCTCAAGCAACCATAGCTGAAGTCAAGGAAGTAGAGAATCCTATATTTTTCTTAGCCTTATCAAGCGAACTAAACTCAAACAAACATATGTGAATAATCGATAGTGGAGCATCTCGACACATAACCGGTTTTAGAGATCAATTCGAAACCTTTGAAGGCCACTCAACAGTTACAATAGGAGACAATTCTTCCTATCCAGTGAAAGGAATTGGGACCTGCTCAATTCAATTAAGAACATGAGTTACATTACAATTGAAAGATGTTCTCTTTGTACCAGGTATCAAAAGGAATTTGGTCTCTATTTCAGGACTAGCTGATTAAGGATATCGTGTCACCTTCCATGAAGATAAAGTTCTACTCTGGCCTAAAAACTCTTAACATAAAGAATGCTATTCCTATAGGATCTAGAGATGGTAGTTTATACAAATTATGTAATACTAAAAAACAAGCACTAAATCATGAAGTATCAAACTCTAATGAAATTTGGCATAGAAGATTAGGACATCTTCGATTTAGTGCCCTACCTTCTATAGGAAAAATTACCACAGGATTACCCAATCTAAAATCTGATCATGTTGGAACTTGTAAAGGATGTGCTCTAGGGAAGAACTCAAAAGGGTCCTTTCCCTCAAGTGAACACAAATCAAAAGTTGTACTAAAACTTGTCCACACTGATTTGTGTGGTCCAATGTCATTACCATCACTAGGGGGATTCTTGTATTACATGATTACCATCACTCACTAGGGGGATTCTTGTATTACGTGATTTTGTTGATGATTACTCTAGGAAAACTTGGATCTATTTCATAAAACTCAAAGAATCAAATGAAGTGTTATTGAAATTTAAAGAATTTAAGGCCCTAGTGGAAAATCAAACTGGGAAGAAAACAAAGACTCTAAGATCAGATAATGGGGGTGAATATATCTCTGAAAATTTTAAAGAATTCTGCATTTCTATTGGGATTAAGAGGGAGTGTACTGTACCTTATAATCCTCAACAAAATGGAGTTGCAGAAAAAAAAAACAGAACCATCATCGAAGCTGCTAAAGCCATGATGCATGATCAAAATCTACATATCTCATTTTGGGTTGAAGCCTCAAATACAACTGTGTACATTCAAAACAGATGCCCTCATTCAATCCTAGAGAATATAAGACCTCAAGAAGCCTTTACAGGAAATAAACCAGATTTAAGCCATCTAAGAATCTTTGGTTGTCACGTGTATATTCACGTTCCTAAAGAAAAGAGAACCAAATTAGAACCCTCCGGGAAGAAAGGCATATTTGTTGGCTACAGTGAAACCACTAAAGGATACAGAGTCTGTATTCCAGGATGAAGATCCATTGATATCAATAGAGATGTCAAATTTGAAGAAGATGCTGCTTATAAACTATCTCTAAGTGCAGAAGATGATCTAACCGTAGAATCAGATGAAAATCGTACAATTGAAAATCAGAGGGAGAATAGCCTAGAAAATCATGAACTTCAATCACCTAATTTCGAGAATGCTGAAAATCCTAACAACAAGAAAAGACCACTATGGGCAAGAAAGGTGATTGAAGAAAATAATGTGGAACCCGATGAAATCTTCAAAGAGAATAAGAAAACAAGAAGTCAATCATGCTATGTTGCCCTCATGACCGAACTTCCAAAATCTGAACCATCTAATGTTGAAGAGGCTTCAACATGTCAAGCTTGGAAAGATGCAATGATTGAGGAATACCAATCTATCTTAAAAAATGATGTCTGGGACATTGTACCTAGACCAAAAGACAAATCAGTTGTCTCATCAAAGTGGTTATTCAAAATCAAATATGCACTAGATGGTAGTATTGAAAAACACAAAGCCAAATTCGTTGCCAGGGGGTTCTCTCAAAAGGCTGGAATTGATTACGAAGAGACAGTTGCTCCAGTTGCCCGATATACTTCTGTAAGAACCATCATTGCCATTGCAGCTTCTAAAGGGTGGAAGATACACCAAATGGACGTGAAGACCGTATTTTTGAATGGTGTTATTGAGGAAGAAGTATATATAGAACAACCTGAAGGCTTTGCTACACATGATAGAAATCTCTCTGTGTGTAGACTAAAAAAAGCTCTCTACGGCCTTAAGCAAGCTCCCAGGGCATGGTACAGAAGGATAGATAGTTATCTCTCCAAACTAGGATATTCCAAAAATGAAGCAGACTCTAACATATACTTCAAAATATCGGATGGTGTCATGTTAATACTTGTTCTCTATGTTGATGACTTGTTGATAACAGGATAAGATCACCTCATTGCAAAATGCAAACAAGATCTTGTGGCTGAATTCGATATGAAGGATCTAGGTCTACTGCACTATTTTCTGGGCCTAGAAGTATGGCAAAAAGAGAATTATATTTTCCTAAATCAAGGAAAATACACCTCTGATATCCTGACCAGATTTGGTATGATAGATTGTAAGCCTCTATCCATTCCAATGGAAACAAATCTTCATAAGCTCAAAAGTGATGTAGTAGATTTAGAACCTACAGATCCTACATACTATAGACAAATTATTGGATCTCTTATGTACCTGGTAAACACTCGCCTTGGTATTTGTTACGCTACCAATGTGTTAAGTCATTTCATGTGCGAACCTAAGAAGATTCACCTAATGGCTGCTAAGCATATTCTGAGATACTTGTGTGGCACTATTGGACTTGGCCTGAAGTATAAAAATGTTGAGATACAAATCCAAGGGTATTCTGATTCCGACTGGGCAGGAAGTTCCATTGATCGTAAAAGTACAACGGGGTGTTGCTTTAGTCTTGGATCAGCTATGATATCCTAGTTTAGCAGAAAACAGTCAGCAATTGCTCATAGTTCCACTGAAGCCGAATATATGGCTGCCTCCATGGGAGCACGTGAGGCAGTATGGTTAAGGAAATTGCTAGTTGGACTATTTGGGAAGCCCCTAAACCCCACTGTGATTCACTGTGATAATCAAAGCTGCATCAAACTTTTTGTAAATCCAGTTTTTCATAATCGATCCAAGCATATAGAAATCCCATACCATTACATAAGAGATATGGTAGACAGAGATGTCATCAAATTGACCTACATCAGCACTGAAGAGCAAAGTGTCGACATATTCACCAAACCTCTTGCAAAGTTGAAAGTGGAGTACTTTAGAGGTAAACTTGGTATGACTAAATTATAATGGAAATTTCTGATATTAATCTTAATCATATGTAATTGATATATTCATGAATATCTTGAATGCAATATTGCATGTATGTGTTATGTCATGGAAGGTGACGATCTTTCATGTGATGTAAGTGTAAGATCACTATTGTAAGGTTACGACTTTCACAATAGCCTGATCTGTTATCAAGATTGACTACATTAAGTTGCTGTCCTGAAATGTGCCAGAAATCTTGATACTAAATTTGCTATGATGAGTTATTGAATTGTTATCATTAAATGATTGTTCCGAAATATGTCGGAAATTATGATAACAATCATATCATGATTGACTACATTAATTTGCTGTCCCACAATGTGCCGGATATCATGATACTAAAATTATTTCACCTATGATAATGACAATGTTACAATTATCACTAGAATCAAGGTTGTAATCTGATAAGACTTCAAGTAGTTGTTGTCCCAGAGTGCTCGATATCAGATAATTCATATCTCTCTGAGATATGAAGTATTTCACTAGTAAGTGTTACTAAGTGAATGATCATGTCAAATAAATGTGTATATCTAGAATGTTGTTCCTTAAAAGTTAATTATGAAATTCAATCCTCTTTTGCTAAGAGGGAGTGTTAAGGATGTAGCTTCATTTGGATTGAAGCAAGTAATATATAACAACATTGAATGAAGGGTCATGACTCTTTATGCCACGTAGAGTCATGACCCTACGTGGACATGACTCTTCATCCTTTTATTTATAGGCATCGACACTTGCTGTGAACTGAAACCAACAACTGTGGCAGTTTCACGAACCAGCAAGCTGTCGATATTATCATAGAAGATTAATAGTTAGAGTCATATATATATATATATACACATCGGAGGTAAAACATATTCATTGCAGTGATCTTAAAGTCTATCCTCACTACATATTACCAGACTATTGTATTCTCTATCTCTGATCTAAATTCCTTAACATTAGTTTTAGATCTCCTGACCCTTTCCTTTTGCTCTTTATTGCGTAATTCGAGAATCACAGCAGACCAGTTTGTTGCAAATCGTAAGTCCCCTTGTGTTTCCAGCAAAAACACATCAAACCACTGAGTAGTCCCGCAGTCAAGACCTGACAATCAAAACCTTGAGGTTGTCCCCTTTGATCAAACAAAAAATAGCATTAGGGACTTCCTTATCTCAAGAGAGGATAGGATACTCAGCTTGTTATTCTATTCTGCGTTGGCCGTATGGAGTTTGCAGCAATGCGATTTCAGACACGTCAACAAACATCAAATATGAACATGGCTGGTCTAGATGGAAGCATGGCTGATCAAATTGGAAGCAAATTGACATCCAAGAAAAATTTCACCCAAGGAATGGTTAATGGCAAGACATCCTCAAGCCAAGGATGTAAGCATGGAAGATGGCACATAAATAAGAATGTCCAAGCTCCTCTCAAGTTCACCCAAGGCAAGAAGCAAAGTTGTCCTGAACTTGCTAAACTCCTACCTCCAGTTACCTAACTTATGGCGAGGTCAAGCAAACTCCTACCTTTGGTTATGGTCAAGCAAATGAAGTTGGCATTATGTCTTCAAAGTTCGTCCTACATTGGCACATGGAATGAAAAGTCCGCCCTACCAAGTGTGTGGCATAAGCAAGCTAAACTCCACCTAAGGCCTGAGCAAAGATGGAAGGATACCTCCAAAGTCTGCCCTAAGCATATATGTCATAAGAACCTCAAAGCCCGCCTTGGCTAATGCACTCTCAAGTCCGCCCATGATCAAGTGACAAAGGGTTAATAAAGTCTGCCTAGGGAGAAAGCATAAAGTGTGTGCCACAAGCAAGAAGTTTGGCATGTCAAAGGAGCCTCAAAGTCCGCCTTGTCCTAAGGTTGGCAAAGTCTGCCAAGGTCTAAGAAATAATGTCTAAGTGCGTGCCAAGTCCGCCTAGCCAAGGAAGCCTTCCAAGCTGGTAAGTATGGAAGGAAACCATCAAATCCAAGCTCACCTAGGCAAAATTGAAGTTGGCATAACATGAATAAAGTTCGCCTAAGATTGAGAATTGCCAAGTTGGCAATAATATGTTGATGACATGGCACTTTTGATGATTTGGCGTCTGAAGGCAATTAAAACAATAAAACATGTAACACGGCATCTAAACTCCTTTAAAGTTCGCCTTCTAGAAGGAAGTAATTAAAACAAATAAAACCTTCCCAAAATCGCATTCTAGAAGAAAGCAAAGGGATGAGAGAAGAAGGATAAAACTTTCTAAAAATTGCATATGATAGAAGCTTCCAAGGCTCCCTTCTAGAAGGAGGCAAAGAGTTCGAATTTCTTAAGGATGAAATAAAACAATAAAGCTTCTAGAAGTCTCCAAGAAGCTATAAGACAAGGTTTTCAACACCTCTTTTGCTAATCAAAGTTTGATAGCAGCATAAGCCCCTGTCTAAAAATCGCCAAGGATGAGCAAAAGATTGAACAGCTTCCAAGCATAAAAGACAATCAGATTCATAACAAAGCCCGATCAGGTTATCAGACTTTCAGTAGAGATAGCAAAATTCGCCTTGGAGATAAAAGATAAAGCATATTCAAAGGTTTTGAAGAAGCAATTAAGAAGTTCAACATATCCAAAACCCTCCAAGTTGCCATAGACAGCAGATTGAAGGTTCGATTGGCACAAACATAAAACAATATAGCATGCTTATCTTATCGTATTTTGAATTCACCTTGATCAATCCGCCTTGGAAGGGAAAGAGTGTTCAAATCTGATATTAAGAAATACTCATGTGATGATCTTCCAAGCATGATATAAACCTGTCCAAAAGCATATAAACTCCACCAAGAAGAAGGCATTCAAGAATAAAATCGATCTTACAAAGCATGGAACATTTTCATCCAAGACCGCCTAAGGTTGGGTAATAAAGCATCACACAAAGATGAAGTAAACTTTGACAAAAGACATGGCAGAAAGTAAGATAAACTGTTTGGTCATCACTGAAATTCACCATGAACAGCAAGCACAATGATAAGATAACTTCCAAATACACATGCCCATCATGACCAAAAGACATATGACTGTCCAAACCCTACTAAACTCCAATCTGCAGTCAATAAAGATGGCATGAGTTAGCTAAACTCCTACCTAGGGTTTAAAAGGATGACATTGAAATTTGCCTATAAAGTATGAAGATTCACCAAGATGATTGTCAAAGAATGTTCCAAGCCTAAGGAAAGCATGAAATTTTCCAAGATGACATGACAAAGATCAAACATAAATCGATATGAAGACATAGAAGGTGCACATTGAAGTAAATTTGTTCCAAAACTCAAACCCTAAGGCATGAAGAAATTGTCCAAACCCTTGCAAAAATGATCAAACCCTTGACACAAATTGATTCATCTAGGCATAAAGGGAATATGTGAAGATACCTAGCTAGAGACCTAAAATTTGATCCATCAAACATGAAGACAATTAGTTTGCCATACCAAGAGGACAAAATTCTGATCAACAAATTCACATGAAATCAGACCAGCATTTTGGAAAATAAATTTGTCACATGAAATGAATTTTTAATTATTTTCCAAAATTAAAATTATTTTCATAAAAATAATTTTCAACACTCAGAGAATTTTCAAAATCCAAGATTTCTAAAAAGTTCTAGAAGATTCTTTGATGAGAAAGAAATTTTGAGGGGAAAATAAAACTTTCCATTTTGGGAATGTTAGCGGCATTATTGTACACAAACATAAGACTAGTTAATTATGTGTAATTGTTTTGGTTAGTTGGCAACTGAGGGGTGGTCGTTGCGGTGCGACGGTTGGCGCTCGCACCCCCTCGGTATCTTTATATACTTCGGAATGTAACTTGTAACAGACAACTTATTATGAATGGAATAACATCTGATATATTGCATCTGATATCTATGGTATTATTATTTTGCATTACGTGTTGTATGCTTTAAGTTATCACCCGAGAGGGTAAACATTTGGCGCCGTTGCCTAGACGTACTCGGGAACGGAAAACGCGGATGGTGCACAAACACGATGGGCCTACCCATCGGTGAGATTAACCCAGAGGCCGACGACGCGCAAACGGAACAATCGTCGTGGGACGCAAAGCGTGATGGCAAGAGGCGAAGGGGAAATTGAACCCTATAATAATCCCGACACAATGTTGAGATAAATTGTGGCCGAAAGGAAAAATAATAAAAGTTTTTTTTGTGTACATGGCATGTGCTTGCTATGTATGGAAGTGATTTATGCCCAATATATTAAATAAAGATAGAAATAAAAAAGCAGAAACGGACGAGTGGGAGGCCGTGCAGAGGGCCTTGATTCTGGAGCAACAAGTAGAACGTAGACGGAGGCTGAGGCAACTTGCCGAAGGACGACCTACCGAAGGGTGGCCCGAGGGGAACCGAGGAGGTGTCACGGAGGGTGCAGAAGCCAATGGAAATTTCTACGCGTCGCCAGAACACCGTAGGGTGCGGAGCCACGAAGAGTTTCTGGAGGAAACAAGGTTAAGGAGAGATCTAGTCGAAGAGACCCGGGATCAGTTCAGAAACTTATCCCTTACACCACAAAGTGAGGATCGCCAAAGGGAGCCAGGAGTGGGTGCGGGTGACAACGAAGGGGAGGATAACCATACGGTAGGTGCCACACTCGGTAGGCAAAACACTGTACCTCCAGTCACCCACGTAGGACACACCACCGACACCGAAGGGACCGAAGGGAGCGGCGTAGGGGCACAGACACAGCCACAACCACCTCCAGGAAGACGACCCCCATCGATGGGGAGTAAACAAAAACTGTCGAAGTTCAATGGCGACGGGAAGGAAGATCCCGTCTGCCATTGTCGAACGTGCGAAACCATATGGTCAACGAACGGTGTTACCGACCAAGACGAATGGGTAACACAATTCCTAGCAACCTTGAGAGGAGTGGCCATAGACTGGTACTCAGATATGGACAAGGCCAAAGTTGGCACATGGCCCAACTTGAAGGAGTAGTTTGCGATAGAGTTCCGCCTCCTGAGAGATGACAACGAAATAGTCGCCGAGATCTATGGAACGAAGCAGAACAAGAACGAGACTGTCCAAGCCTATAGTCGGCGGCTGAAGGAACTATTGGGAAAAATGGAGAGTCAACCAGTAGATGGGTTGAAAAAGCGATGGTTCGTGGAGGGACTAAAACATTCCCTCCGAAAGAAGATGAAAATCGTTCCACCTACATCGTACGAAGACGCATACAATAGAGCGATGTATCTTGAGAGCGAGACCAAGACATAGAAGAAAAAGAAGGATAGCTCGTTCGAGGAGGATGACTCGTCACAGGAAAGCAGCAGCGACAGTGAGGTTGGCAAACGGATACAAGCGCTCTAGAAAGACATGGAGCGAATGAGGAGGGAATTCAAAACAATGAGAAGCACCAGTCGGACCGAAGGGGACATATGGTGCACTGAGTGCAAAGAGGAGGGGCACACAAAGGGTACTTGCCCGAAGAAGGCATTTTGCGAGATTTGCCAAGTGATGGGACACTCCACCAAGGAGTGCCCATACAACATGAAAACCGGAAGTACGCAAATGAGCCAAGTGTTGTTCACGGAGCAGGCCACAACATCCGCACCAGCGGGTACGGCCCAACAAACCAACACAACGACATCATTTGGAGGTTACCGAGACAACAGACGCGGCGGCGGAAGGAATAACAACAATAACAATAACAGAAGCCGTATCCAGTATGACGCCAAGTGCCAACCAATTATCCAATGTAGGGCCTGTAATCAGTGGGGGCACTTCGCCCGTGATTGCACGAAGGAAGCCACCCCTCAGCACCTCTGCCGATGGTGTGGGCTAGGCGACCATGAGGACGCAAATTGCCCACAGGTAGGGGTTAATCTCCTCAACATTGAGAAGGCTGAGAAGACTGGTGAGAAAGAAGTACTGGCGATCACCCACGCCCAGACGAAAAAAACCACTTATCCCGACCCCCGTACGGAGAAGGAGAGATTATGGGAGGCAAAGGCCAATATTGAACGTGAGATGACGGCTGAACGACGGGACAACGAGGTGGCGAGTACATCATGCCGTACGGAAGCGGAAAATAACATCATTGGGCAAGTACTGCAGATGGAAGTACCTATAAGGGTAAAGGACCTTCTAGAAACAATGCCATAGTTAAGAACCGCCATTTTTAGTTCCATACAAACCACTGCGCAGGCACCTTTGCGTGCCACACAGGCAGAAGTTCCGGTCAACCCCTCGGCTGACCCAATGTTGTTGGCCTTAAATAGTGGTCAGCATCTTGCTGTAGTAGAGATGGGAATACTCGGGGCTATCCTCAAAGACACCATTGTGGACGGAGGTTTGGGGGTGAATGTACTGCCAGAGGATACGTGGAAGAAGCTGGGGAAGCCAAAACTATGGCCACCCACGTTCAACTTGGTAGGTGCAGACCAACACGACATCAAGCCACTCGGCACCCTGATGGCCCTGCCGGTCACCATCGGCACACAACCTTTCATACTAGATTTTGTGGTAATCCCACTCAAGAAGAAGGGGTACGACACCATCTTAGGCAGAGGGTTGCTGGTTACAACAAAGGTGAACTGCTATTGGAAAAAGAACACCCTTTCTATGGAGAAAGGGGGGCGGAAGTACACCATTGATTTGAGGACCCAGGTTGTTGACGAGGAACTGGCATCATCTTCAGAATCGGAGGATGAAGGAAAAGGCGAGCTGAGGGACGAAGGATGGGGCTGTAGGGAGCCCAACGACGAAGGGATTCTCAAACTAGGAGAGTGCTTCGAGGATGAGACAGGGTCATTGAACAGGCTCTTCCATTGGCAAATGGAGGATTACGAAATGTTCCAGAGCTACAGGCTCGAAGTAGAGGAACTAGAGCAAGCAACAGAGGAGGTGAACCTGCCGGAATACAGAGAGTATTGGAAGGGAGACGCCCCAAACCTCGATGACGTAGATAATCCCAAGATTATTGGCAACGATTGGAACCCTGTGTGGAAGGCCGCAGCCTTCAAAATCTTTATTATTCTTCTTCTTATGTACGGGAAGGAGACCGTGGTTGCCGTAGAATTTGTGGTTCCAGGTCTTCGGATGGCCATTGAAAATAGACTTGCCACCAATGGGTCCAAATTGAAACCCTACCACGCGAAGCGCGCAGGGGACCCGGGAGGGCGGTAGGACACCCGAGAGGCCGGAGGGGGACCCGAGAGGATGGAAGGGGACTCGAGAGGCCGGGCAGGTGACTTGAGAGGCACGGGACCAACGCGGGAGACTCTTGGGCGAGGAAAACCGAGAAGGATGAAGGGCGATCCCAGAGACAGGGGACCTGAGCCGACGACTCTCTAGACAACTAAATTGGGAAATTCGAAAAATAAAAACAACACCGTACGGCAGTTGATCGTACGACTGGGAAAAAAAGCAAAAAAAAACCAAAGAACAACTGTATGGTCCGTATGAGAAAGAAAAGGAGGCGCACGATGGTGGGGGCCACCATACGGTGGACCATCGGCGATGGAACCACTGAACAGTGGGACCACCGTGCGGTGGACCCACTGTGCGCTGCCCTAGACTCTGCGGGGGCGTTGCCCCTCGACCCCGCTGGGGCACTGCCCCAGACCCCGCTGGGGGCACTGCCCCCAGACCCTAGTTTATTTTTGAGCTACAGTACACTTGTTGGAGTTGGGCGAAGGGCATTAGAGATGTCACGGTAACTGTTGTGGTTTTCCGTACTGTGAGAAAGAAGCCTGCAGCTAAGCATTGGTGGGGAAGCCATAAGCCGTAGAGGGAGACGAATTTGGAGGTTGGGAACAAACAGGGTTTGAGGGAAGGCATTGTAGGTCCACGCAGTTGTATGACACCAGGGAGTTATTCAGTTCAGTTATTAGCCTTTGGGGAGTGTGATGGAGGATTTGAGGTGTCTCCTAGCCTTTGTGCCAGCGGATTGTGGCCACCTCCAGGCAGGAATGGTACGCTTTGAGGAACTTGGAGTATGTCTCGCTGGACGTGAGGTTGCCTTGGTGGATGCAGAGAGGGCTCGGGAGGAGCTGACCACCAGGTTGGAGGCAGTACTAGCGTGAGACTTAGCTCAGCGTACCCAGGAGTTGGATGCCGAGAGGGCAACGTCGGTGGCTATCGAGGACAAATTGGCTAGGGAGACAATATCATTTGAGTAGCAGTTGGTGGAGGTTGAGACTGAAAAGCATGTTTTGTAGACAAGTTTGGTTTAGGCATAGGAGGATTGTGATGTCAAAGGAAGCACTAATGGTGAAATCCGCACTTGAGCATAGGATGGTAGCAGAAAAGGGTTTTTAAGCGAGGACGCAACAGGTGTATAAGTTCCGGGCTCGACTGGTGTCAGCAATTCTATTTAATGTCATCTCTATTTTGTATTAAGTCATCCGGAGATGACTTCTTTTCTTTTGGGGGGGATGATGTTAGCGGCATTATTGTACACAGACATAAGACTAGTTAATTATGTGTAATTGTTTTGGTTAGTTGGCAACCGAGGGGTGGTCGTTGCGGTGCGACGATTGGCGCTCGCACCCCCTCGGTATCTTTATATACTTCGGAATGTAACTTGTAACAGACAACTTATTATGAATGGAATAACATCTGATATATTGCATCTGATATCAATGGCATTATTATTCTGCATTACGTGTTGTATGCTTTAAGTTATTCACCCGAGAGGGTAAACAGGGAAGACTTGAAAAAAAAAAAAACAATAAAAAAATTATTTAAAAAAAACAATAAAAAAAGTATTAAAAATAATAAAATAATAAAACAAATTAAAACTTAAGTTTAAGAATCCTACACTCCATATATTCTCAACCAGTTCATTCTCACAATTCATTTTTCAGGTTGAGAATTCACAGAGCAACTGAGAAGAAGTTTTCTCTCAAGTTTGTGGATTTTTTATTTTCAAGAGAAATTTTCAAGAAGTGAAAATCTTCTAAGTGTTGGAGGTCAAGAAATTAAATATTTTCTCTGATTTTAAGATAGATTTTCAGAATCAGAGGTAAATTTCAGTCATAAAGAGGATTCAAAAACTCAATCTGACTGAATTTCCTTCTCTCTCTGTCTTATTTTCTTCAATTTTATCAATTTCTTGGCCAAACCCTTCACTTTCAATTTGTTTTTTCAAAAAACTTAACCATTTATCAAAGCTGAAAGTGAAATTTTAGGAAAAAGGATTAAAAATCAGAATTAAAATCTGAAAATAAGTTTTCATGTGTTTTGCAAGAAACACCATTCAAGAAGCATCAATGAAGTTTGCTAGCAAAGTGAAGCAGATGGAATCCAAGATAAAGTCTAAATGGAAGAATTTCACAGATACTAACCTTGGACATGTTGACCTGGAAGAGTTCAAAAAGAGAATGTATGGTCTTGATGGACACCTGCCAACACCCATAGCCTACCGTATGATGAGGAATGGTATCGTCCAAGTAGTCGGATTTCCTCTCGCCAAGCAATGTGCTGAGCTAATGGTTGAATGTGCTAGACGCTACAATGCACAGTCAAGAGAAATCGTTGCACTTGATAAGTTTTAGCCAACCTTTCAGAGCTGTCCATCTAGGAAACATTTGGAATTCCAAAATACAATAAGACAACCTACAAGACAAAAGAGGATACTTGAAGGATTTATGATGCTTAGTTTGAGCTTTGTGTAGCCAATGTAAACAAATCATTGTTGGAGAAGAAGAGACCTCAAGGGAAAGCGCCTAAGGTTCTGCTGCACCCATACTTTAAGGAAGAATGTGGTGTTATCCTGCTGTTGAATAGGCTAATGGGCAGCCCTAAGGCTACACCATTCAAAACATGGATGTATTACTTCATGGACGAGATCACATCAGGGGTCAGGATGTTTAATTGGTCTCGCATAATCAGCAGTAACCTTCATGAGCAGCTGATGAATTTGGAGAAGACAAAATCATTCTACATGAGTTCTTACATAGTTTATCTACTAGTTGCAACCTATAGATATTCTGGACTAATTTGTAGAGGCATAGTTGGCAATGGAGAGAATGAATTTCGGTCCTATGATTGCTACTCGCAGCTGCAGCTTAAGGAGAAAAGCTATCAAGCACATGATGCATTCCTAATGTATATTACAAGGACGTTGCAAGGAGGAACTCACCAGAGATTGTCTCCTGAAGCTAAAAATTTGATCAGCAGGTATGGATCCTAGTTTATCCAGTTTCCAAAATTGAATACATAAGGGTCCAAGGCTTTGAAGGTCGTCCTTATAAACTTCCAATTTACCCAACCAATCGGATGGTTCTCCTTAAGTCCTCAAGCAACTTGAGAGATATCAGAATTTCAAAAGAATAAGGCAAAAGGCAGCAATCACATTTCCATTCTTTATTGGAAATATGGAGGAATATTGTTCGATAGCACAGGCAGCTGAGAGTGCCAGGCTAGAGATGCAGTGGTACCCTTTCACGTTCTATTGACCTAGAGAAAATTATGACCCTCATAACGATATCAGATCAACAAATGAAGGAAGATTCAGACATAGGGTAGACATAGAAGATTTTTGGGCTAATGCTGCAAATGAATTTGATATCAGAAAAAAGGTTGTTTTCCAGATTGTCAGTAAATTTTATTAGAATGACTGAACCTTTTCTCGTGCCAGATTAGTTGGAAGATAACAGAGAACATATTTAGCCTGACTTTGATGAGCATGCACCCCTTCCTCCTATCAAGCGGTCAAAGCTAGAACATGTAGATTTAACCACTTTGATGCAGACAGTTATGCAGTATACTAGGTGGTGGGTTGATCAACAGTGTCACAAGTTGAAGAGGAAAAATATAACTTTGACATATACTCTAATGGGAGCAGCAGAAGGATATTCCTCAAATGAAGAAGCAACTCAAAGTGTTCGTGCTAAAAGAAAGGGGAAAGCAGTTGCAAATGAAGAGATATGGTAGATTTCTTGGCCACACTAGAAAAAATTGTAGTGAAAAAACCAGCCAAGAGATTTTCCACCATCCAGAGAGATGAGGTAGGCAACTGTACAGTGCAAATAGCCGTGCCAAAGGTGAACAAGGTAAAGGGAGACATTGCTCCTCATGAGTATGAGATCACCACTTTTAACTTAGGCCCAAGCACAAAGGCCCAAGTAAAAGAGGACTTAGACAATTTAGTTGCTTCTTTGAAGGCAAAGCTGGATGAAGAAACACAAAAGAAGAGTGAGCATAAGAGAGAAGTTGACCGCTTGAAAGAATATATTCAGCATTTGACTACTAAGCCACTTGATCAAGCCAATCCAGAGGCTCTCCCACTTTTGGATTCACAACGGGTAGACAAAAGTTTTGAGGAAGATGCAGTAACAACTAGAGAAAGTAGAGATTGGATAGCAAGTATAAGAGAAGAAGCAACCAAGTTTATAGAAGGAATCTCATCAACATATGATCAAACTTCTTCTTTGCTTTCCAGGATTGAGAACATGGCAGAAATGTGGGCTAACTTCTAGGATGTCTAGGATAGAATCATTCCATGCCTTAGAGAGCTGAAAGGAATCTCACCCCAAGAGTTGGTTGATCAGAAGATAGTTGAAGCAGGGGCTGCCTATGATTTCAACAGTTGGCACTGGACACTGGTTGCACAAAATAAAGTCTTGGAAAAGGTGAAAGTTGATGTTGATAGAATAGAAGGACAAATAAGGGCAATTTAGGACAAGATATTCCTTGTAGTTACAGAGATGCTTGGGAAGGAGACAATCAAGGAAAGTGATATGCAGTTGGAGAATTTGAAGGTCAAAGTTCAAGACATCTTCTTTGCCATCACATGACCAATCTTGAAAAGTAATTTGGCAAAGGCGTCAAACCTTTTGTCCATCAAAGATGCCTTTCAGATGCAGGAATTAGACTGGGAGATCACTTTTGCTCTAAGTGCAAATGACCTGGAAGGATTAGAGTTTAGGATCAACATGCTGCCACATGTCATAATGGAGGAGGTTGACCAGATTGTGTCCAGGTTCATTGAATATCAGAAGAAGGGGGTGCAATCCTAAAAAATAGCATCTTATGACACTTGGCTCATTTGCAGTTGATCTTGTATCTTGTTTAAGGAAACTTTATCTAGGGTTAGGCTGTCTTAATCTTGACCGTTGATTTTAGATCAATCTCGATGTTTCATTTGTTTTCAGAAACTCTATATAAACCCACTCTCTCATTTCATTATGTGTGGAGAGATTTATGAAATTGTTGCATAGAGCTATTTGAGTAATAAAAAGTTCATTATTAGTATTGTTTTGAAGTCTTTTTTATTGCTTGATGGTTGCATGGTTGCATATTGCCTTAAACACTTAAATTAAATTTGCTTTCAATAATTTGCTTTGAAGTTGTTAGATGAATGAAGGATTGATAGTTTGGATTGGTGAAATTTTGCTCATACTTTTGTTGGATGGATGATTTTCATTTGATGTGTAAAGTTAGCTTGAGCTTTTAAATGTGGATGCTTAACTTTTGCTTTGAGTAATATTGTTCAATTGTTGGTATTATTCATGAGTGTGAAAATCTTAAGCACAACCCTAGAAGATTGTACCCGCTTTGCGTAGTTGTCCGAGTGTGGCGAAACAAAGCGTCGTTACCAATTTCACTCAGTCTTTACCGTCTCTTGAGTTCATAGGAATAGCTTAGAAGTAGTATAGAATCCTTAAACCCTCATCTTTTTTTATCTTTTTTTTGAAGTCCTAAATCAGAAAATCCAAAAAAACAAAGGGCAGTCTTTTGTAAATTCGCCTAAGTCTGGCTTGTGAATGATATCAGTTGTTAAGCGTAAGTCCCCCTTGAGATTTTCAGCATACACTACCCAAGAAGCTATCCCACTATAGACCTTGGAGTCGCCTTGTGATCTTTCTCGCAATCTTGGCACAAGTAGTGATTTTATTCAGTAGAGGATAGAGTATCCTTGTGGTATTTTATTCTAATGTTCAGTATATGATAAAACGTACACCAACAGGACATCACCATGGATCAGACCAGATCAGATCTGTTATTAAGTTATAGACAGTAACATCTTTGTTCTTGGTGGTATGCATGGGGGGATGTGCTTAATATATGAAGCCGGATAATTTTCTTATGCAGAATTTAATAGTAATATTAATATAGTCTGCAATATGTATGACAGTCATACTTAATTACATAATTGGAAGATGTCACAGTAGCCAGCCAAATAATAAGACAGGCCAATCATATTTAAAACAGATTAAGATGCAGCAAACACATCCATATGCAGCGATCTCAGCAATAATGACAAGTCAGCGATCAAGTATCAAAAGATTAACATATCTCTAAGGCAGTGTTGAAAAAGTATTATGGGTGATTAATATCTCTCTAAGAAAACAAACTAGTAATTAATGTCATAAGAGATCATCCTGAAAAGATGTGATGGAAACATTGTAGCAATTCTTCATGTGCAGCGAATCAACAATATAGGGAGTGTAATCTGTGGAAGCAATGATTATGGTTGTTAATGCAGCAATTGAAGAAGCTTAATATCTGATTCACATAAGACAAATGTTCATAAACAAACAGTTAGTTAGTAGCTGTTGGAGAAGGAATGTTAACTAATCATGAATTAGTTATCTTCCATGAGGTGCGATTACCAAAGACATGAGACATGTCTTATCCAATGCAACCCTCATTCAGGCATGCAAATATAAGAAGATCAGCCCTTCATTCATTCAGGACATCAATCAAGGAAGGAGGAAATATTAAAGAAACCGAATCTGCTCTCAGCCTGCACATCGAACTATGGGAAGGAAACAGAAGAATCGTTAGAGAGAGAGAATAGGAAGTTTGCAAACACAACTATTCCCTGGTATGCTGTATCAGACTTTCCTCTCTACTGTTTACAAGTAATAATCTATTGAAATTACTGCTGAATCATATGGAGAATTTGCCGTACTGTTTATCAGACATACATGCATGTTATCCTAGTCCTTATAGTAATCTTAATGAATTGAATGCAATATCTTAGAGATGTTCTGCTATGGAAGATGCATTATTTAGTTGTTGCACTCTATTCTACCCTTATCAGGTCTGCTTAATTGTATGATGTACTTAGAAGAAATTATATTCATCATATTATAATAAGCCATGATTAATTCATCCTAGTTATGCCAAATGCATTATAATAAGAAATATGTTTCTCTAGATAATGTTTATATATGTTTGCATCATAAGTGCACCCTTGTGGAGGAAGGGTATGGATGTGATGAAGGGGTAACGAGGGGCTTGTAAGTAAGCCATCCTTGGATGACCAAAGTGGGCATCGAAGCTTGGATGGCCCTTACATGGAGGAGTCAAGGAATCCCGTTGCATTCTCTACCCATTCCCCCAAAAGACATGATAATATGGGAGAAGGGGACTTGATAGGCAAGCAAGTGCGAGCTGCCAAGTGAAGCAAGAAGGTTGTAGAAGGCAACCTTTCTTGGGCTTGGTGTAGAAATGGCTTCAAGAAAACCTTCATGTCTCTTTCTCTCCAACTTTTATGCATTATAAATTTAGTATTTGATCTATAACCCTAATGATAAGATGAATATGTATTTGTATTTGTTCTTATGCTTTATATGCAGGCTCTACATACAAGAGTGCATTTTGTTTAACCAATTGAGTGATTGGTAAGTTCATTCGTTAAGTGGTATCAACTTCTATTATTATTTCCTTAAGCATTATTTAAGCTCATTGAGGAAAGAAGTCTCTTGCAATTGATTCTTATAAGTTTTGAGGAAAGAAATCTCTTGCAATTGATCAGTGATAGATAATTGTCCCAACTACCTAAGTTTGACCATAAGGGGACATTACAGTAACTATTATTATTATTATTATTACTTTTTATTTGAAAATTAAAAGAAATTGATAAATTAGGGGAAATGCTATCATTTTTTTTTCTTTCTGTTTCCCCTTATCCCTTATTTCCTCACTTTTAGCTTCTATTTGCATTCTATTTTTAAAAAAATAAATGCTTACCATTTTTCTTTTTGCTCATTTTTTGCTGTTATACATTTATTATTTATAATTTTGTTGTATTACAATGTATTGTTCGACTTTGAAACTATGAAATGTCAAATTTTGAGAGTTTGAAGAGCATATGACATGCATAATGTTTGAATTATGAAATGTGATAGTCAAATTATACTTTCATTTTCTCTAAATGCATATGGCAGGCCTTCTTGACAGGGCATTGGCTACCACGTTATTCTTGCCCTTCACATACTCAATGTCAAAATCAAATGCCTGGACTTTGCTCACCCACTTCTGTTGTCGTTCGTTCAGATCCCTCTGCTCCAAGAAATATCGCAGGTTGTTGTGGTCTGTCCGTACGACAAACTTTGCCTTGACGAGGTATTGTCGAAACTTTGTTAGTGCGTGCATGATGGCGAGCATCTCCTTGTCGTAGATGGAGTACAATCGATCAGCTCCCGAGAGCTTCCGACTCTCGAATGCAATGGGGTGATGGTCTTGCATCAACACCGCTCCAATGCCTTCTCCCAAGGCATCGCACTCCAGGATGAAAGGGCGAGTGAAGTCTGGTAGTGCCAAAACTGGACACGTACTCATAACTTCTTTTAATTTGTCAAAGGTGTGTTGCGCCTACGCATTCCAATGGAAGGATCCTTTCTTTGTCAGATCTGTCAGTGGTGCACCAAGCTGTGAAAATCCTTTCACAAACCTTCTATAATAACTGCACAATCCAAAAAATCCACGCAGCTCCGAGAGAGTCTTGGGTGGAGGCCAGTCCAGAATTGCCTGAATCTCTTCCTGGTGAACTTGTACCCCCTGGGCGCTGAATGACGTGACCCAAGTACAGGACCTCGGTCATTCCAAACTCACATTTGGACCTTTTGGCATATAATGATTGCGATTTCATAATCCCCAATACTTCATCCAAATGTCCTAGATGTTCCTCCCAGGTCTTGTTGTAGATGAGTATGTCATCAAAGAATACCAGTAGGAACTTACGCAGTTGCTTGTTGAAGATGTGGTTCATGCAGGATTGAAAAGTGGTCGGAGCATTGGTTAATCCAAACGGCATGACCAAGAACTTAGTGTCCATAATGGCAATGGAAGGTTGTCTTTTCCACATCTTGCTCCCTCATATGGATCTGATGGTAGCCGGAGCAGAGATCAATTTTGGAGAAATAGACTGCGCCATGTAGTTTGTCCAACAGCTCATTGATCCTGGGAATGGGGTATCTATTCTTGATAGTCTTCTTGTTCAATGCACGGTAGTCAACACACATTCTGAGAGTTCCGTCCTTCTTCACCAGTACCACCGAGGACGCAAAGGGGCTAGAGCTAGGCTCGATCCATCCTTTATTGAGGAGTTCTTGGATTGTTTTCTCTATCTCTTCTTTGAACTTCTTCGAGTGGCGATAGGGTGTGGTGATAACGGGTTTTGCTCCTTCCTCCAACTAGATGGTGTGCTCAAACCCTCGGTGTGGGGGTATACCAGGTGGAATAAAAGCCTAGACCAAACTAAGCTTATCCAAAACCGCCTGAAGTTACTCATCCTGCTAATAAGTCGGTTGCTCTTTCAAAGGTTTTGTCGAGATCGAGCAATGTGCTGCCCAGACTACTTCATCATCTCTGAAGATGGCTTCCATCCGTTTGGTGGAAATCTCCCTCGAGCCGCCATTCGACATTCCTCTGAAAACCACCTTCCTGCCATCCACCTCGAATGAGAATTCCATCCTTTTGAAGCTTTGCGTGTACTGGTTGAGGGCCTCCATCCATTGAAGGCCCAATATGACATCCGTGTCATCCAGATCTACTACAAAGAAATTGCCTGTCACCGTGTAATTTCCCATGGTGATGCTCAGTTGCGGAATTAGGTGAGTGCATGATAGGAGATTGCCTCTTGCCACCTTGACATCGAACCCTTCATGCTCCTTTGTACACAAACCCCTTCGGGTGACAAGTGATGAGTTTATGAAGTTAAGCAAGGCCCCATTGTCGAGCATAACAAGGACTCGTTGCCCTTGAAGTGTACCACTTACCCTAAATACACTGCACCTTGTGGTACCCGCCAGTGTGGCAATGACGCCTCCCCTCCGTACCAATGTGGAGATTCTCTCCGCCAGGTTGGTTTCTTCGGCAGATCCTTCCCTTGGTGGTTCACTTTCCTCATGCTCCTCTTCTCCATCAGACATCACCTCAATATAGTGAATCTTCCCTTTGCCTAAACATCGGTGTCCTGGTTCCCATGGCTCCCTGCAGGTGAAACAAAGCTTCTTCCTTATGAGTTCCTTTTTTGTGGCTTCATCGAGCGATGACTTCTTCGGAAAGGGTTTATTATCCTTCTCCTTTAGAACGAAGGGTGGTTTGGTATGTGCAAAATTTCTGGAAGAGGAAGATGTTGCCATGTTACGGGCCTTTTTGATTGCTTCCGTGAGTGTGCTGGGGTTGAACCCTTTCACCCAACCTTTCAATGGTTCCATCAATCCGTCCATGAACAAGAGTACCAATCTCCGCTCTGAGATGTCTGTTACCAATACGGATAGCCTCTAGAACTTTGTGATGTAACTGTCCACAGGTCCCAACTGTTTTAGTTGCGCCAGCTCCTTGAAATTGAGTTCAGGATCCTTCCCATCAAATCTGTCTATTAGCCTCTCCGTGAAGTCGGCATAGGAAGTTAGTTGGTCATGGCCGAGAGTGACCATTCCATGATGCCACCATTCGTGAGCGACTCCTTCCAGGTGAAGTGGTGCAAACTTGATACCTTCATCTTCAGGCATCGGGTTGAGCTGGAAGTGGGTATCTGCTTTTTGAACCCAAGCTCGTGCCAAGGTTGCTCCGGTCGCATCAAAGGATGACAGGTTGATCTTACCAACCTTCCACTTGATGTCATTGTTATAGTGTCCATAATAGCCCTGACTTTTGCCGCCTAAGTATTTCATCCGGAGCTCAGCATAATCCTTGAAGGATATGTCCCCCTCGAGATTTGCATCCCTCCAATCTTGGTTCAACTGTGCTTGCATCTCCCGAAAGGTGGGTTCTTGCTCCCCGCGTGGCGCTTCTGATTTCCGAGGAAAAGTCGGCATTGACGGTCCTGAATGTGAGTGTTGGAAGTTTGACCTTCCAGTGATCGAATCATCGGCTTGCCCATTAAGTTCTCCATTCGTTTTTCCCAAGGCCAATTGTCGTAAGGTTTCCTCCATGATTTGTTGTCGTTGCTCCCCTCTGGTTATGGTGTCGTTGAGATGAGCTTGGCTTTTGGTTAGCTCCCTTAATAGTGCGATGGCTTCTCTTGCAAGATCCTGTGGTTCCCCCATTCGGTCAGCCGAACAGTACCTCCTTCTAGTGTACACTTGCATCCACTACATGATAGGCTGGCAAGATCACCAACTCTGATACCACTGCAATGTTCCGTACGCAGTACGGTCCTCTTGAAACACCACTACACCGTGTACGGTGGAATTAGCATGGCCTCCTTAGAACGTACGGTGGGCGACTGTACGACATACACCCCTCAGCGTGGATCAATGACCCTGACCGTACGGTGAGTATTTGGGCGTACAGTAGTTGCCAAACAGTGAGTGAATATGGTCATACGGTAGTGGCGTACGGTGAGTGAATATCCGCCAAGTTCCGCCCTCGAGCCCTCCAAACGCTTAGTCCGTACAGAGAAATGGAATGAATTATTATTATTCCAGACACAAGAGACTTAGATGAAGATTCACACATGCAAAGAGAAATTATATTGATAATGATCGCACAATAGATTATACAACTCCAAACAGATGCAGAATAGGGTGAGGAGAGACTCCCATCGAAATTGTGGATGCCAATTAGGGAGGATCTCTCACCTCTGAAATGGCAGACAATCTGAACTCCAACAAGAATTCGCACATACAAAGAAAATACCAAATTCACATACCAACACAAATGACAAACTCAACCATAAATATGGGCTCCGGGAAATTTCCCGAAGGGTTACAAATGGGCCGACACGACCAAACTAAGACTTGACCAATCTAATTAAATAAAGGGCCCGAAAGATTTGTTATTAAATTTGGGGCCTTACAATAAAGTGTTTTAATTTTATTATTTAATTATATCGGGGACATCACATCTTTTGTGTGTAATTATGAGGTTTTTTTTGCCAAGTTTGTGCTAAGTTTTTTGTTTAGTCTCAAATCCAAGTCAGAATTTTGGTTTGCCGAGTCTAAGTACTAAAACTATGACTAAGGATACTATCCAAATACTAGGCACAATTGTTATCAGAAGCATATGGAAAGCTTGGGAAGCCATCAAACCATGGGTTTTATGGGATGGTAATGACTTTTGCAAAGGTATTTATATTAGTTAGCATTTTGTTTGGAGGTCTCCTATTATTTCTTGTTAGGATTGACTTGTTTCTAAGATGCATTGGGTGTGTGCCTTCAAATACTACCACAAAGGAATGTAAATTTTAATTTTCTCAAACTAAGTCATCTACCAATATGAATAAAAAACACATAGCATACACATGGAAAACACGAAGCATACAAATGGATATATGCAAATACAGAGCATACACGTGAATACACGTATTGTTAGATTTCTTCTTATTAACTAGAATGGTTCATTGATTCATCTTTACCCTACAGGATGACAATATCATAGCTCTGATACCATTATAATGTTCCTACTAGTTAGAGATCATTGTCCTGCAAAATAGATTGTTAGAACACAACAAAATATATACATAACTAATCTAATTTGCAATTAAAGTTCAATTACTTAACACTAATTTCAATTCTTAAAAAGGATACGAGTGCAGCACTGGGACATGTCCTTAGGCAGTTGTGGAGCTCGCCTTCTTGGAACCCATCTTGGTTCCAAGCCATATCAGGAAATCGAAGGTTAATTCGATTCCTGTCTTGGATGTAATTTCTTACACCCAAGCCATCCAGGAAATCGAAGGTTAATTCGATTCCTGTCTTGGATGTAATTTCTTACACCCAAGCCATACCAAGGAAGACCATCAACTATGATCAATTCCTTGCCTTGGATGATGCATCTCATCATCCAAGTCTACCAGAGAGGACCGGCCAGATCTGTCTCTTCTTGGATGAACTTTGTCAACCAAGCCATACATATATGCATATAGATATTTAGTATATACTGCCTACCAGGGATTATCATAATCCGTCCATTAGGCTAAGGGCATTTCCTCCCTATAGCTTCCATCATATAATCACATTAATATTACATTTTACAATTCATTACTGTTTTTCATTCCATAATTTACATCTTCATTTACATATTCTTTAATCTTTCTAATGATCCTAAATATACATACATATTCTACATAGATACCTATCTTAATTGCTACATTCATATAAGTAATCATTAGAGGTATGTGTATCCATAAAAATGCATTAATATATATGTGTGTGTGTGGCACACACGTCCACACACATATATACCTTAAGACTTCTTTAAAATAAAATGGTTCAAGGATTTGAACCTTGGTGGTCACTTCATCAACAAAGTATTTAAACCGCAACACTACTAGGATTTGGTCTATTTCAACCATAATTAAGAGTCTATTTCAACCATACTTATGACTTAAATAACTTGATTAAGAGCCAAGTATATCTTAACATGAATCAAATCTGTGATAATATATCTTTCTTTAGTCTATCAAGTACTTGCTAATTTATCATACTAGATAATTAATCTTATTTTGATTCATTTATATATCATTTACATATTTATTAAATATTTGCTAATTTATTATACTAGATAATTAATCTTATTCTGATTCATTTATATATCATTTACATATTTATTAAATATTTGCTAATTTATCATACTAGATAATTAATCTTATTCTGATTCATTTATATATCATTTACATATTTATTAAATATTAGATACATGAATTATTATGTATTACTGCAGAGCAGTTTCTAAAAGATATTATATTAATATCTATTATTATATCAATATTTATATTTATAACTCTTATATTATTCCTTATTCTGATTTGAATATATATATACATAAATAAGTAAATGAATTAAACAATATTACCCATAATTTATGTATTAGCTAATAACCTATTATATAAATTATTAATTCTAACACTGTCTAAAAGCACTAACTATATTTAGTGGCTGTAAGAGCAGACAGATCTGACATGTGTTTGATCTGGTCTGCCACTGTATACAACATTAAGAATGACTGTCATACATATTGCAGTCTATATTAGATTAAGTTCTACATAAAAACATTATCAGACTTTATATATTAAGCACATCACCGTACATACCATCAAGAACAAGGATGTTTTCTGCCCTTTTTTCCTTAAATCTGAATCAAAGCCTTCTTATAATCTGCCGTGAACTTTCGTGTGCCCATTCAAGAAGATTTGTATCTTCTCATAACAACCGATTGTGACTTTTCACAATTACATTTTCTTCCTTAATGATAATAATCTCCGTCTTAGTTTATTCGATCTTATTTCTAATCACCCTTGAAAAATGAATCATATCTTTAGTTAATACGTGAAGTTTACCTTGGAAGCCGTTTCTCTTTATGAGTACGTGACTTTCCAAATAGATGTGTTATTCAAACAATTTGTTTTATTATTAACTAAACTTGGCATCTTAAACTGATTAAATTATCACTTAAAGGTGATAATAATATATTGACTAAATTATCAAAGACCAGATTTATCATTTTATCAAATCGTGGCACTAATGATTATTATCTGGTCTTGTGCGACCTGCTCTATTTGACCTGTTCCAAGATTTTTCTTGTTCAATCTGTCTTTTCTCTCACAGTCTTCCTTACTTGCACATAATGTATTCTTCAAGAATTCATTGTGAGGATCGTGAGAATTAGATTATAATAAATTTTGTTTATGAATTAAATTTTAAATATATAAATTATGTTTATAATATAAAACATTGAGATGTAATATTATAAGATAGAAACATACTATAAGGTTCATCACATTAATAATAAATATTAATTGGAAAATAATATTTAATAAATAAATATTTAATATTTTCAAATAATCTTTTGTTGATAATTATCATATTGATTAATAATAATTACTTTTAATTAGGATATATATATAATATTTAAATCATGTTCATAAATAATATTTAATTAATGAATTTTAAATAATCATTCATTGGTAATTATTATATTAGTTAATAACAATAATTTCTTCATTTAGGGTCTCTCTCTTTCTCTCTCTCTCTCTCTTTCTATATATATTGATCCAAGAGGGGACATGACACGTACGGTGAGTGAATATCCGCCAAGTTCCGCCCTCGAGCCCTCCAAACGCTTAGTCCGTACAAAGAAATGGAATAAATTATTATTATTCCAGACACAAGAGACTTAGATAAAGATTCACACATGCAAAGAGAAATTATATTGATAATGATCGCACAACAGATTATACAACTCCGAACAGATGCAGAATAGGGTGAGGAGAGACTCCCATCGAAATTGCGGATGCCAATTAGGGAGGATCTCTCACCTCCGAAATGGCAGACAATTTGAACTCCAACTGAAATTCGCACATACAAAGAAAATACCAAATTCGCATACCAACACAAATGACAAACTTGGCCATAAATATGGGCTCCGGGAAATTTCCCGAAGGGTTACAAACAAGCCGACACGACCAAACTAAGACTTGACTAATCTAATTAAATAAAGGGCCCGAAAGTTTTGTTATTAAATTTGGGGCCTTACAATAAAGTGTTTTAATTTTATTATTTAATTATATCGGGGACATCACATCTTTTGTGTGTAATTATGAGGTTTTTTTTGCTGAGTTTGTGCTAAGTTTTTTGTTTATTCTCAAATCCAAGTCAGAATTTTGGTTTGCCGAGTCTAAGTACTAAAACTATGACTAAGGATACTATCCAAATACTAGGCAATTTTGTTATCAGGAGCATATGGAAAGCTTGGGAAGCCATCAAACCATGGGTTTTATGGGATGGTAATGACTTTTGCAAAGGTATTTATATTAGTTAGCATTTTGTTTGGAGGTCTCCTATTATTTCTTGTTAGGATTGACTTGTTTCTAAGATGCATTGGGTGTGTGCCTTCAAATACTACCACAAAGGAATCAAGACCTTGTTTGATCTTTTTTCTAAGTCTATAGGAGGCCTTTGACTTGATTGGAGGCCAAATTGAAGTATAAACCTTCTAATTAGGATTTTGAGTCATTATAGACTATTCTTGAGTCTATTCCTCCCAAAATGATTCACAAAATTAGGGTGTGATACTTCAAACCTTGGTGCAAAGACTAGAAATGGTATCCAAATAAAAGATTTCACTATTGCAAACATTGCAAGGGATATACTTGATTTTCTCCTCAACTTTATATGGTTTCAAAATTGAATCATTGATGGTGACTGCAATCTTCTATGGGCTCTTGGCACTATAGATTTCAGACTATTTTTTGGTTAGATATCCTTGAGCTGAAATTTGCCCATTTTGTTTGGTGTATTCTCTATGAAGGTTTTTTGTTGGTATTAGGTTAGCTTAGTTGGGCATGGACAACAAGGGACTCTCAAACATTTATTTTTAATTTATCCAAGGGCCCAAGCTTCTTGGAATCAGATTCACAATGTTTTAAGGCCTTTTAGGATTGAATTTTTTTCATGCATTATGAGTCTTTTAGTAAATTGGCCCAAAATTCCAACAAATTTCACCTAGATTTGGCATGCTTTTAGCATTTCAATAGATATTTTTTTTTGTATTTTATGTAGTTGTTTTTCCACTATTCACTTCTATCTAACTGCTAAGGCTATGATTTTTTCCTTTGTTCTCAAGAAAATTTAGGTGCAAGCAAATAAGGTTGCACTTGAAGTGGCTTATTTACAAGCACTTTGGAATCATTGGGGTGACCTCACATTTGGTTTTTAAATTCCACCAACTCCTTCCTCCAATAGGGGTCACTCTTCTCCCTATGGATATGGAGTGGATGTAGTTAGAATTTTATGATGGACATGACTCTCAATTTCATGCTTCCTATACCCCTCCAAGGAGAGCTAAGTATCAGATTGCTTGTGGTTCGTCTCAACCATCTTGCATCCCCCCTCACTCCCCCAAACCTCTTTTGAGCCCCACAACTGTGTGACCTCTAGATGGCCAAACTCTAAAAAAATTCCTCATCTTTCTTTGGCCATATCTCTTGTTTGTGACACTCAACATCCTACTAAAAGGGAAAATGAGAAGGGTGTGGTTGTTGAATAGAAGCTTGTTTTTATCATAATATTCTTATTACTAAAGAAATATTCATTTTCATAAGCAAGTAGCAAGTAGATTTTTTTTTTGTTGATTTTTAAATTCTAAGAGTTTATAGATAAATTTAAGTATTATAGTTATTTGATTCTTGTGGATTTTGAAGGATTATGTATTGAAGGTCCAACCATGTTACAACCTTAGTCACACTCTTCTTTCCTATGACTACTAGTTTGAATCCTAGCATGTAAATCTGATGCTTAGTGTGTTGTACTTTTATTATCAATGATATCATAGTTTAGAGACTCTCTTAGTACTCTGCAAGACTCTGCAAACTCTCGAGTCCTTGAGTTGGCCAAGCCGAGTTTACCAGATTCTCGTGCCAAGTTTGGCCAATTTTTGGTGAGTACTTGTCCAGATCCTACTCCAAGACTCTGTGAGTCTCAGGCTCAAGCTCTCAAGTCTTGAGCTCAAACTCTTCTATCTGATACTTGGACATAACAACTATGCTTTTTTAAGTGAAATTTCAATTTGTTTCGGTCATGTTTTGTTCTTATTTGCCCATTTCACCTAGTAAAGCATCAACACAACAAAAAGATGATATGAGAAGATAATTTTTAAGGATTCAAATTTGATCAAATCATCAAACATAAGCAATAGAATTGGATGCAATGGAGGAAAATGAAGACACTTTTAAAGAAATAATGTATCATCATTTTGGAAAATTAATTTACACTAGTAGGGGAAAGACGAAGGTGTAGATTGTATTTGTTTTTTATTCCATTTAGACATATCATCACATGTAAATAGTTATAATGCTCTTATAAATTCATTATTTATATTTTTGTTGTATTATAGTGTATTGTTCGACTTTGAAACTATGAAATTTCAAATTTTGAGTGTTTGAGGATCATATGTCATGTAATGTTTGAATTATGATAAATTGATAGTCAAATTAGACTTTTATGTTCTCTAAATGCATTAATTTCTTTTTTGTATAATTTTGAGGGTTTTTTTTTGTCGAGACTATGCCAAGTTTTTTGCTGAGTCTGTGTTGAGTCCAGAGTTTGAGTCAAAATTTTGGGCTATTGGCTTGATTCCGAGTCCAAGTCTTCAAACTATGAATGATTTTATGGTTGAAAACTCTTTTGATTGGTAATTTCTATGCTTTGTGGGTTTATAAATGATGGTCACTAACTAGTAGTATATCAAGCTTAATCCTCTAACCTTGGTAGTAGCATACTTCCATTATAATCTTTTAGCTATTGAAACTTTGCAATTGAGCTTTCTAATTTGTGAACTCTATGTTGATAGTTGGTTATTTGTCTCAAGATTTAGTTTTCTACTTAAATTACTTGGTAGCATTTGATTAGATGTAACCCAACTAAATTAAATATGGGTAAATATATCCAATTTAGTAATGTGTTTAGTTAGACGATGATGTTGATAGGATATGCATGAGGTAGTAATATATGTTAGTATTGTATTCTAATCAAAATATGGATTGCGTCAATGTGGTTATCTTTCTTAAGAGTGAATTTTTCTATGGTTATGAAATTACCTAATTAATTTTCAGGGGACTTTACATGATTAGGTTAGTGATGTTTTGATTTTCTATATAATGCATTAGAATTCTCTATCTCATTCTTGAGATTGTCTTGATTGTTAATTGTTTCTAAAGGGATATGCAATGATTCAATAAACTCAAATGAATTTGAGTAGTGATAGTGTTAAACTTGATTAGGTATGATTTTTTGTAAGGAAAATTAAAAATATTAAGGATGCTTGAGGTCTAGATAGTAGTTATATACTCAACAATTGTTTTGAGTTAATGTGAATACTCTTTTTCACTATTGTTATTAAACCTATTTTTTTATATTATTGTTTGAATGAGAATTAAGATGAAATTGTGATTTAAATGTGATATAAATAGATTATGAGTGTGAAAAAGAGATAATTTAAATGCTAGTTGAAATTTGATGTTGATTCATTTAATGTTGAAATCATGTTTTAATGCAAATAATGCATTTTACAGAAAATTGAACTTAACTATTAATATGAATTAAATATATTTAATTTATATGATTTAATCACAAGGAGTCATGATTCCATTGTTATCTATGATTGATTAATGTTCTATTGCATAAGAGTTGAGTTCGTATTATGGATAAATATTGTAATCTCAATAATTATTTTGGTTATATACATATATCTTTTACAATGAATTTTAACCTATGTAATGATTGTGAAGTGTTTATAGGTTGCTAATAATGAATTGAGAGGACCACTAGGAACCTTAGCACACTTCACTCCACATGGTGAATTAATGGGATTGTCTATGTGTTATACATGTTTAGCCATTTGTCTTGACCATTAGTGGTTAGAACCTCATGAATGAACCATGCCATTTTTGAATTATTCATACGTCATTGTTTTTTTTTGGGTAAGTGCTACCAAAGGGGGTAGCTCCCTTTGTTAAATTAAAGAAACAAAATACATATAAGTCTATTACAAGTATTTGTGCAGGATGAAGCAAATCAGCACGCACTTTGTATGCCCTAGCTACTACTTGGATATGAGAAAACAAATCTACATTGTTGTTCATAAAAGATCCAAATTCCTCCATATTTTTATTGTCAATTCCCTTTTTGAAAAAACACCAAGATTTGTTCATTTTCACTTTCTTGCCTCCAGCTTCTAGGTGGAATAGTTCAACCGGTACCCTAGAGATCTCTTTGGGTTGAATATTGTAGATGGCCTCTATTATTGGTAAATAGTTCTCCAAGGCTATTAGGAAGCGGCCAAATCTAATACCCCACAGTGTGTCACCAAGTATCTGAACAACTATAGTAACATAGAGATCATATATCTCCTGTCATGCACATGTCCTTGTGCCAAGGTTGATGCTCCTAGCACTTGGGTGATTGCATTCTTAGTAGCCTCCTCATAATACTTAAAAAACATTGCAATCTGTTGCTTCCTTGTCTCTTCCAAACACTCACACTGAACTCCAAAGTAATTTGCCATTTAGGTAGTCAGCAAAATTTACTTCGTCCTCGAGTAAGAGTTGAGCAAGCAAATGACACCAAAATGCAAATACCCAAACAAAAAAACTAGTCAAACTTTGTTTCTCTTAGGAAACTCCAAGCCCTCAAACACCAAAAAGTTCATTGTGAATGATATTGAAATTGTTGGTTTCTTTATAAAGCCAATAAAATCTAGAAGGTTTTGAGTAAATCTATCCCAAGCAAGACCCGCCCTACCAAGAGATCATTAAAAAGTATTTCTTTCCTTTCTTTAAATGGACACATATGAGAATTAATGATTGAACTCTTCGTCAATGCAAGCCAAGGCATCTAACCCAACGTGCATAACTTTGCTCGAGAAGTATTATTGACAGCTCGAGCAAAGTAGATAAAGGATCATGACAAAGTTAAAAATCTTCCACACATTTCTAGTGTGGTCATTCAAGTTATTGATATTGCAATTTACCTATAACTAATAGTCATATCTAGGCTAGCAAAGCCTACATACATAGGCTATGGACACTCACGCTCATCAAATTTCAATTCTAGGTAAACATGCACATATTCGATCCGCGAGTATAACATCTACTCATATGACAACCTCGAGACAAACCACAAGGTTCTCCATACCCAATAAATCCTTTAGTTTAGACAGATTTGGGGTAGATAGAGAATCATGAAGTTCCTCTCTCCCCACCTACTTGACACCTCGATTAGTCAAAATATTTGGCACTTTATTGGCTTCTTTGAATACATGGGTAATAGATGCCTCCTAATTTTTGTAGGCTATCCCAAATCTTACTTAGCCACGTTTTCAACTTCCAATTTTGAATTCGGTTCTTACATACAATGTTAATACAAATTTGAAAATTTGCCTCGATGTTGATATTTTTCAATCCCTTATCCACACATGATGAAAGGATGGAGTTGCCAATTGCTAAGCAAGATGAACCGGTCAATCAGACCAAGGCAGTAGATGAATTTATTATCCCTGCAACTGATGGGGACAATGTTCAGGAGGACGATCAAGTGAGCTTTGTGGATCAGCCACAGGTTGAAGGGCAGTTTGTGGCAGCCTCACCAATGGACGATGCGATCCAAGGGTCTGTTGGGGGTGTTTTTGAGGATTGAGATATCAAATAGTCCCTGCTATCTGAAGACGTGCTGACAGAGGTGCCTAAGGCTGCATTGTTCACTCAATATGAAGATGTACTAGCGGATGATGCACCCCTCTTTTCTGAGTTCGAGTTCGTTTTTGAGATCAACTGTCAGCCTGGACCACCCGATGAAAAATCTGATGTTGATTTGCACACTCTGAACGTTATTGAGATGCTGCACCACCAATGGCGACCTCCTGATACAACTGCTGAAGCTCTTCCGCCGCACAACACCCCGCATGACTCAGAAACTTGTCAAGTTGTTTCTTTCCCTCCTGTTAATTCTGAAAATTTTCAAATTGATTTTGGATATTCTGGGAAAACAACCTGTAAATGGATTAACCATGGACCTAACGAACTCCCTCAATTGATTATTTTGCCTGAGGTCTTGGTTAAACAAGCCAAACTGAGAACTATTCCCATTGCCCTGTTACTGCTGCATATACTGAAAAATCATCATGGATCGCGAACGCATGCATATAGTCCACCTTTTGTACAATTGATCTCTTCTTGTACATAGTTTAGGTTTTTGTTCGTTTTCTGTTTTAGTTTAGTTTCTTTGTTTTCTGCTTTTCTGTAGTGTAGATGTCCTTTCAGAAGGGGTTGTCTCCCTATCAGTTTTTGAAGGGGTTTGTTTGCTTTTCCTAGCACTGGTGTACGAAGTCGGAAAGTTTTTTCCAGCTCATTTCTTGGATGCCGACTTTGGTAGAGCACCTAATTGACGGTTGCCCCCGTAGTCAGCTCATTTGGTTTAAGGCTTAGTCATTCTAAAAATTTAGTTGCTTACTGCATTTTGTCACCAAAATTGCGATCACTACAATTTTAAACGCTTAAAAACGCTTAAGTTTGTCATTTTATCAAAGGGAGGTCATTGCAAGTGAAAAAATATGAAGCTCTACTTCAGGGACCACTGTAACGCTCAATCCCACGTAGGCTTCACTGCTTACCAGCCAAGGTGAAAAAGTGAAAATAAAAGAGAAAAAATCAAAAGAAAAGAAATTGAAAAGCAAAGAAATATCAAATTGCTTGGCTTTGGGAATGCAGACACCTCTGCCGATTTTCAATAAGAAAATTTATCGGAAACAGAGCAATCTTTGTGAGCTTACAGGCGATAACTCCGTCGGGGCTATAGACGCTTGATGGCAGTAGGGCTCTATCCAGGTTGCTTTTGGAGTTAGAGTCGCTCTACGTAGCTTGCATTAACTAAACAATGATATTTCAACCTTCTTTAAAGCCATAATGAATTTCACTGCACACACTTGATTTCTCAAGGTTGGTGACTTGATTCAGTTGGCAACCTCATTTTTGTTTTGAATTTGTCGTCTGTCATTTGGTTGGTTTGTGGGGTATATACTAGAGATTCTGGGGTTCGATCCAGATAGTCATCCTTCAAATGTTCAGGAACATTTCCCAGCCAAGTCGCCATTTGTTGTGCGTTGTGCACACCTCACCTCGTCTTTTACGGGGACCCCCTTTGTTTTGCCTGTTGCTCTGTGTTGAAGAGAGAAGGTGAATGCCCAGTGTGAAAGCCGAATAGCCTGGGGTCAGTAGAGTCCCGATGAGATCAAACATGGAATCACGTACTTTCTCCTAAATGTCTGAGTCTCCCGAGCCATTTCCAGTGTTAATGTGATCTCGAAGCATAAGTCGCAATTTCCTCTCATTTGCCAAAGTCCCGACTTTGCAAATCGATGGCTCTGAAGTTGAAAATCACGCTGAAATGGAAAGCCCAGAATCCCGAAAATCTTGTAAAAGCTTCACAATGCCGAAAATAAGGAAGAAGTTTCAAATTCACAAAGTCTCCGAATAGCCAAAAAGGAAAAAACACCTTAAACTTTTAAAATCGGCTCTCAGGCCGAAAATTCCAAAAAAGAGCAATGTAACCCGAATTTCGCCAAAAGGGTAAAATGTAGTGTCCCTACTATTTAGAGATCATTAACCTGCAAAACAAATTGTTAGAATACGACATATATATCGGTATAAACCATCTTTTAATTTGCAATCTATCTTTAATGCTAAATTAACATAATCATAATTTTCATCTAATAAAAAGGATACGAATACCATACGAAAGTATGTCCTTAGGCGGTCGTGAAGCTCGCCCTCTTGGAACCCCTTGGTTCCAAGCCCTCTAGGAAATCGAAGATGAGTTCGAATCCTGTCTTGGGTGTAACCTCTTACACCCAAGCCCTCCAAGGAAGACCCTTGCCTTTCTTTGCCTTCATCATCCAAGTCCTTAGAAGGGATCGGCCTGACCTTTGAGTCCTGTCTTGAGTATAACCTCTTATACCCAAGCCAGCCAAGGAAGACCCTTGCCTTTCCTTGTCCTGGACGATGCCTTCATCATCCAAGTCCTCAAAGGGGATTGACTCGATCCTTCTCTTCTTGGTTGGGTTTGAATCAACCAAGCCTTGTATTTGCATAACTTTTTTAGTTCATAAATATTCCTTTATGTTAACATGAACTCCTAATGCATTATTTAATTAACTTGTATATATATATCAACATGACATTTTCATCCTTCAAATTTGCAATATGTTTCTTAATGTATTCTTAATTAACATAGATATATATAATCTTCCATCTTTTACACATGCATTATATTTCTTAACATACCTTGGTATTCCTAATCTTTCTTAATACGCAGACTTATGTATACAACAATTAACAAATTATATCTTTTACCTATGTTTAGTGCCTAGTGAATACTACACATTAATTAATATATATATATTCATTAGACTATGATTAATATCAACATATTAATGAACATTACACATTTACCAATATGTATGAACATTACACATTAATCAATATTAATGAACATTACATTTATTAATTTATATCCCTACTATTCATTGATATGTATATTCGTTAACGTATGTTAGTACAAATGCATTAACTTATGGTTTATACTTATTCCTTAATATCTGAAAACCATTCATTAATATGTTCATTAAGTATTCATTATCATACACATTACATATATATTAATTACATTCATTAACCTTACCTTCTTTCATTACCTATCTATTATAATCAATATCTATATTTATAATCATTATGTTACTCCTTGTTCTGATTGAATATATATATATATATATATATATATACATATCAATGTACTTACCCCTTTGTAACATATGCATTAAGTTTTATTAAATACTTTGTATTACACAATCCATCTCACCTATGAACTGGAGTTCTAAGACATACAAATTGGAGAATATTTATGATGTATTCAATAATGGTGGTATGAGGCATCCATTTCTCAAGCTCTATGTCCCGACACTTGGCAATTGTTGTAATGTCCCCTATTAGGACACTGCCAATTTCTATAACTTAATAAGAGTTCTGATCTGATCTGATCAATTCCCTTTATTCAAATAAGATTGAGAGTGCCGAGATTTATTACTTTATGAATAGAATTTCAATGAATTATAATTAATCTCTATCTATATTCTGATTAATTGTTCCCAGTGTTTAGAGTATGCTCAGTCCCATATCATGTTAAATTTATGTTAATTTTCTATGATTCTGTGAATCTAATTTAGAGTTATTATTATAATGCTGTGAACATACAGTGATACTGTAAACGTGATTTAAGTTATCATTATCATGCTGTGAGCATACAGTAATACTGTGAATTTAATTAAAGTTACTATCTTAATACTCTGACCCCTCAGTGTAATGGTTCATACCTGCTGCCTCCCTTACGGTTAGGGAGTTACCTCTGGTGACCGTGCGAATGCTTTCACGAGGCAGTCGAACTTCCTCTTGTGGTCTCCTCCCTTCCCGACCGTATTCCCCCCTTTTCCTATTCTCCAACCGAGCCTTCCCTTTATTCTCCTCCACGTCCTTGGTGGGGAGTCATGTCCGTTGGAGTGGATTTGGGAATGGCGGTGACTCCTTGAAAAGTCACCGCTTCCCTTTTCCTTTGCCTAATAATTCCTACCGGTTGCCTTGTTACTACTAATTAATGATTAGTTAGATTGGTATATGCTTGATAATTATTATATTGAATATATATATATATATATATATATATATATATATATATATATATATATATATATATATATATATATATATATATATATATATATATATATGTTTTCTTTTACACTTTAGGAATTAATAATTTATGTTTATAATATTAATTTATTTTTATATTACAAAATATTATTAGTAATAAATAATAATATTTAGCAAATAAATTTTAAGTAACCATTTGTTAGTAATTAATATATTAATTAATAATAATTATTTATTCTATTTGGGATATATATAACGATCAAGGAGGGGACATGACATAAAACGCGAAAATAGAAGAGTTCGCAAAATCGCTTTAAGGGCCGAAATTCGGCGGATAAGGATAAAATGTCAAATATCTTTAAAAGTTTGCAAAATATCCTTCTTGGCTGATTTTTGCCAAATCTGAGTAAAATGTCAAAATGTAAAAAGGTTTGCGAAAGGCAATATTTGCCGATTTTGAGGAGACAAAGGAAAACTTTTAAAAATAGAAAGGCGTTAAGTTACCAAGTTTGCAAAACGTGTTTTGAGCCCGAATTTCGGCGAACAGGTAAAACGTCCGAAAATCTAAAAGTTTGCAAAAGCTCCATATTTGTCGATTTTCGGGGGTTAAAGGTAAAATGTCAAAAGTTAAAAGCTTGCAAAGTCGCTAAACCGCCCGAAAATGCAAAACTAAGAAGTAAGGTGTGAACTTAAAGTTTGCAGAAGTGCCATTTAGGCCGAATTTTGAAAACGTCTAAGTATGAACTTTTAAAAACTTTTCAAACGCCCCTCTTGCCTAAAAATTGCTAGAATGAGGTAAAAAGTTAAACTTTAACGTTTGCAAAAAGTTTCTTCACCCCGAAATTGGGCAAGAAGGGTAAAATCGCGCATAACGTCCAAGTTCGCATTTTATGCATTTAGCCCAAAATTGCTAGGAACAACTAAATTTGCGGAAGGAGTAAAAGCGTTAAAACTTGGGAAAATTTTCAAAATAACCCTCTAGGCCGAAATTGGCAAAATCACCATTTAGGCTGAATTTCAATAATTCAAAATGGCCTCTTGCCCGAAAATGCCAATGAAGAAGGGGGCGTTAAAACTTAGATATTTTCAAACCAACTTGTAGGCCGAAATTGAACAATAGGGCAAAATCACGATTTCGCCAGTTAGCCAAGATGCTTTAGTGGATTCAGATCGCCCAAACATCAAGAAGATAGATCGAACTTCATATAAGAAGTGGGAGATTCAAAAGATACATCTCACAAAGAGCTTCTTGAGCCAGGTGTTAAATTTAATGTTTGTTAAATTAAATTGTTTAATTTTTCAAATTGATTTATTAAGATAAAAATTGATTGTTAGGACGTCATCAGAGAACCAGGAGAAAAACCTGAAACGCAAATCGAAGAAGGATCGCAATCCAAGGCCAAGCGCTGAAAGCTGAAGAAGATGCAGGAACGCGCTGCAAGAGAACGAGAACAACCGAGCATTGGGAAGCGTGCGACCAGACCACAAAGCTGAAGTCCACCACCGGGACCAAAGACCGAAGAACACTCCAGATACTAAAAAGTATGCATTCTCAGGAAAGTGCACAGCTGGATTTGATTCCAGAAGTTCAGTTTCTGTAAACTGAAACTGTTTTATTTTACTGCCTATGGGTCCCGCGCAAGATATTTTTGTGGACAACTATTCCCAACCACCAAGAAGATCGGATAGACTCAAATTAATGCCAAAACAGTTGTAGGTGGTTGAAATTATGGTTGGTTGGATAACTGAGAATTGATTGGGCTTAGGTTAAAGCTGCTAGCTTCTGGAAGGCAGATCAGGACCCTTGGATGCAGTCCATCCTAGCCTTCGATTCAATATTGTAAAAACTATAAAAGGCAGAGGCCTTTCTTTTGTAAAGAGTTAGACAGTTAGACTCTACTTAGAATTTTGTAGTTAGATTTTAGAGTTAGAATAGATTAGATTTTAATCATAGCATGGAGATGCTGCAGAAATTGTTGTAATGGCAGTTAAAGCAAATATATGAACATTGAAGTATGGTGTTTTTTGTCTTTGTTTTAGTTTGTTTGCATGGTTTCTTTCAGTTGGTTAAATTTTAGAGTGCAAGGATTTTAATGGTGAAATGTAGAGGGGTATCTAATGCATTTCTGGTTCATACCATTGGTGGCCTGTTGATTGTAGGTCACCGTGCATGGTTAGTCTGAACCCAAACTGTGCTGAGTTCAACTGCAGGTGCTCGTCTTAGGCTGCGCCAGAATTGGGTGCCTAAATGAGTGTCTCCGGTTTGGAAATCCTTCATCCCTTGGAGTTTGCACCGTTTTTGTCTAGTTGTGAGGGTATCTCTGGCGAAAAAAGAACTGGTTTATCAAAATCTGTCTACCCACTACATTAGCTGTTATCATTTTTGTCCTTAGGCTTCCTGAACCCTTCCCTTTTGATTTTATTTCGTAGTCTGAGAATCATAGCAGACCACCTTGTTGCAAAACGTAAGTCCCCTTGTGCTCCCAACAAATCACATCAACCACTGAGTAATCCCGCAGTCAAGACCTGACAACCGAAACATTGAGGTAATCCCCATTGATCAATTAAAAATAGCACTAGGGATTTCCTTATCTCAAGGGAGGATAAGATACTCAGCAAGTACATTCTATTCTGCATCGGCCGGATGAAGTCGTAGCAATGCGATTTCAGACACGTCAACACTACCATTGCGAACTTTCCAAGTAAGGTGTTTCGTTTATGCTCTCCCAAAGGAACCTCCATATTGCAGACCTACCTTGTGAGTTTGCAATAGTTAAAATTCTACTTGAGTTATTATCATCAAGGTACTTCTTTTGCATGATTCTGCACCAAAGTTTCTTGGGCTCTCGATACATTTTCCAGGCTAAATTAGCACCTAATGCTAGATTTTGTATCTCCATTTTTTCATATCCCAGCACCACCGCACTCCTTTGGTAGGCAATCTATTTCCCATTGTATTAAAGGGATCTTTTTGTCATCTTTAGCACCTTCCTATAAATTGTTTTTCAAATAGCTTTCCAATCTAGTTAATGCTTTGCCAGTCGTTTTGAAGCAAGACATAACATAAATAGGAACAGTGGAAAGAACAGATTTGTTCATGAGGATTCTACCTGTGAGGGATAACCACTTGTTCTTCCAAGTCTTTTGACTAATATTAGATTGACACTAAGAAGGCACACATTATATACCCTCATACCTATAAATAATAGACATATTAAAACCTCACATAAATTGGTTATGTTCTTGGCTACTATGGAAGTGATATTCTTATGCTTAATTTACATTTTTTGAGCTAATTTGTGTTGTTACAATAGTTTGTTCTTATAACTAGAATATAATATCAACTCGCTTTAGCAATGTATTTCATATTTTAAAATATATCATGTTAATTTGTAATGCATTCATATCTATCTTGTAGACCCTGGATGGTATTACTGTCAGAGGATTATTATCTTGTATGCATTTCATATTGTAAGATTGGATGGTTTACCCCCAATCACTATAGCATATCATTCAACCTATTTTGGTATTATCAACTATTTTGATTTGAGTCAAGCTTACACATTCTACTAGTAGCTTGCATTGCATTCATAGTCCATCGAAGAGGTGTTGATAAGGTTGGCTCTGTCGCCTACGTGTCATTCTACATAGTTTGTCGAGGAGGTGTCGATTAGACTAACTTAGCATCCTGTGAATTCTAGTGGGCTTGTTGCCATATCATTCTACAATTGCATTTATTTAGAATAGTTGTGTGATTAGAAGCATTGTATTCTCTCACCTTGCCCACTCCGAGATTTTGGTGATTAGAAAGTATTGAAGACATTACATGTACATTTTCTATATTGCAAAAAAAAGAAAAAAAAGTAGGGTGGGTTGCTACAATAAAGATAAAGTGACCTTCTAAGGATAGTTCATAGTATGTTTAAAAGTGAACTTGAGTTGCAAATTAAAAACAAAATTACAATACAAGAAATCTCAACATCCACAAAACAAGGATTTGAATTATTGCATAATTCTAATAATTATTTAGATAAGTGCAGACAAATCTAGCTATCCTAAGTGTGAGTTACAACATTTACTAGGATAGCAAGGTATACATGACACACCTAACTTGACAATAACAATAAGTATCCCAAGACATGGATGAATCACTTCCTTACATTCAACATTCTTACAAAAGGGTTTGCATTCTTCTATTTATAATCAAGGTATACATGACACACCTAACTTGACAATAACAATAAGTGTCCCAAGACATGGATGAATCACTTCCTTACATTCAACATTCTTACAAAGGGGTTTGCATTCTTCTATTTATAATCAAGGTATACATGACACACCTAACTTGACAATAACAATAAGTGTCCCAAGACATGGATGAATCACTTCCTTACATTCAACATTCTTACAAAAGGGTTTACATTCTTCTATTTTTAATCCATGATTGAACTATGTTTGAGATATTTTTCTACTAGTCCACTTGATGTAGCTTTTGATAAGCACGATGAACAAATAGGGAAAGCTAATGAGGTGACTAAAACATCAAAATTTGTTGAGAAATTTGTTGGTTGAAAATTTTGTACACCTAAGGGATGTGCAAAATTGTGGTTTCAGCCACAGTGTGTGAGTATGATACTCTCCTAATTTAGGGAAGGCTCCCCCTATCTACAAACTAAACTAATCTAATATGGGTGAGACAATAGTCTTTCTTCTTCTTTCAAGAAAAACTATATTCTTTTCTCTTCATAGAAAAGTAATAGCAATTGAAAATTGTTAAGAAATTAAATTTATATCAGACTGATGCAATTCACTCAATGTGCAGATTTTCCTTTAAATTCAGAGTATTCGGAATTTAATCCTTCCAAAATATGAATGTCAACAATGATAATGTATCAAGGGCAATGCAGGGGTTTTCTTCAAGTTTGAAATTAGTCGATCAAGGGAGAGAGAACATTTATTGATTTCTATCCTTCTCTCTTGAAATCGGCGAATATATATATATATATATATATATGTTTAGTGGGACATGTTATGAGGGGACATGTCTCCACAATGTGGAGGCATGTCCACTCATAATGTGTCCCTTACATACCAAGGGATGCGAACTTTATTTATGTTAGTTAACTTAACTCTTAACCAATTAAAGTCGTCGATCTATGCAAAACACATTATCAAGTTCGATTTATCAAATACTAACATATAAGTTCGATCTAATGAATACGATCATGTAAACTTTGATCTTGCTATATACAATGATGCCTTACTGATCATTACACGATACAAGGCAAGAGAAGAATAGAATCTGATCACACAGATTAATGTAGAGTTTCGATCAGACATAAGGATGACGGCTTGCAAAGCATTCAAAGTGATTATTCTTATAAACATAAGGAAGGAGTATGTGTGTATGTATGTCAGTCCACATAGTGGACTAACATACATACATACATGCTTATATATGTATAATCAATATTAATGGTCACCCTTATATCTCACCGAAGCTACTATGCATCAACAGAAATAAATAACAGCAGCAACTTATAAAGTAAAATGAAAGAGGAAATGAAGTTTCCTGAAAGCACAAAGACTTCCGTCACCTCCTTTGGGACGGGAAAACAATATCAAGCACAAAGTCTTGAATATCTGAAATCCTATCTACCCTTTTATAACAATAATTTTCAAGAACAAGTGCAAGGTACAACAGCACAAAGTCTGCGAATACAATGCGCTTCTAAGACTAAAATGAAAATTGTCACAAGCACAAAGTCTTGTAATACTTCACAACTTCAAATTGCAAACTAAAACTAGTTTCACCTTTGATATCTGCAACACAAAGTCTGCAATTATTTGGGGTGAAGCTCTTTCCAATAGCCTTCTACAATCTTAAGTAAGCATAAAGATATATCCCTCAATGACACAAGAACACAATGGGAGCTAAGCAAGATTTCAACACAAAGTCTGGAATCTTACACTTCTTTATGTTACTTAGAAAATGACAATTTACAACTATAAAGCTCAAAGTCTTTATGAGTATAAAATCCTACAGAATTTACTTGCTTGCAAAAAGATAAGAAATACAATAGACCCCCTAAAGTATATATATAGGAGAGGGAGTTTGAGAAAAAGGTGGGAGGATCCTAACTAACTCGAGAAATTCTCTCAACCACCATGACTTATTCCAACTACAGTCCTAATCTAACTCAACTTGTAGTTGCTCTACATGTAATTACATTTTACAAAAGTGCAAGTGAAAAGTACACTTGCAATCACAAAAATTGTCTTTACATGTAACTTGTTAGAAGCAAAATACATAAAACAAAAACCAAGCGTCATGGGACACTCTTTATTCCTTCTCATTCGTAGATATGAAATATTGGAAACTACTGATTGACCTTTTGCAATCTATCTGGATCGGGCCCTGAAGTATTCTTGGCAACTGCAATAGTCTTGATAATCACATCATAATACCTCACTATTGCTTCCTTATGTTCTTCAAGAATAATTTGCATCTTATCATAAAATACTTGACAACTCACAAATTTATGGATTGAATCCACAGTAAAATGTTCTGCTTCTAGTTCCTTGCAGAGTCTTGAAACCATCTCTGCAAGTACCTCAACACCTCATCTGCTGCAAGTAACTCTCCATCCGAATTTAGAATCTTACAAGACATTTTATCAAAATTAGAAAGTATGTCTTGTTCAACCTCGCCACTCATCTCAAGTGTTACCTGAACATCTTTGATGAGTTCTTTGACAGCCAACGATTTATTTGTCAAAAGTTCATCAAATTCTATGTGCTATTTTTTGTCAGATATAATCATATTGTTGCATAGTACCTCTAACTTAAACTGATCCATTTGATGCCAGATCTTCAAATCTTCTTCAATTGAGCTAAGACTTTGCTCAAAAACTTCCAGAATCTCATTCAATTTGGTTCTTTCTACTCTAACGCTGCTCAAAACATGCAACGCCTTCTTCACTACTTGAGTACTTTGATCAATCAACTGATCAACCCAGGTATCAACTGCTTTGGCTTTCTGAGCAACCTTTTCCAACTGTTTAACAGATTCTTCAGAAGTAGAGGAGGTCAATGGATCAACTTGTTCTGAAGAATTTGTTATCTTCTGAATTATTGTAATGAGTTGTGAATTCTTCTCTTTAAGCTTATTCTTCTTCACCAGTAATTCGTCATAATTCTGGACCAAGAGGGCTACTGAATCCGTGGCATCATGCATGACACCTGTATGCATCTTCTTACCAAGTTCTATCCTGGTGAGCTTGTAATGTGACAACTACATCTCTTCCTGTGGCTTTTCAACTAGTGGCTCTGCTACTTCTGCATACTTTATCTTATTCTTATCCACCACCAGCCACAAAACTGTCTTCGCGGCTCTGGGCTTAAGTTTTATAACTTGCCGAAAATCAAAGATATCGAGAGAAATCTTCTTCTTCTTCCTCTTTGGTGTGATCGAACTCAGCCAAGGGGGTAGTTCTAATGAGCTCGTATTTGAGATATCAATTGTGGTTTATGAAGGAACGGGCTCTACCTGTACCACAGTTGTGACTCGAGGACAAGTTTTTGTTTGAACAACAACAATTGTTTGCTCATGTGGTAACTCATTACTTGCCTCTGTCATGAACTTCTCAAAGTTCAAAGCAAAAGTATCAACCTCCGGAAGAGAAACATTGGAGATGGCCACATAAGAAGGATTTATCTCAAAAACATTCTCAAGGCTGCAATGAGACGTTTGAACAGATAATCCTGTGTTAATACCAATAGATGTACTTGGTTCCATAGGGTTTACATATACGGTGGAAAATCAATCCACATCTGTGTCAACTGAAGACATAGGAACATCCAATGACAATTGTGGAATAGCTGTATGAGGAGAATATGAGCTAATTGAAGGGGGTGATTCTACAACATTCTCATCATGGGTTTCATCCTCAGCATCAACAACATGGATCTGCACCTGTGGTTTCTCCTTCCCTTTCAATGACACTTCTGGTGGAGGGATAACCAAGGCTCTACTCACTCGTAGCTTGATCCTTGTGCCAGAAGAAGAAGCACCTTCCTTAGATTTGATTCTAACTTCAGATCTTCGCCCAGCAGGCCCAACCAAGTCACTTTCATTTTCCACCTTGATCTTAATAGTCTTGACCTTATTATCCTTCAAACAAGCATTTGTATTTGCAAGGATGGGCTGAAACCTATCAATGATAGAGTCACATTCCTTCTTCGAATATTGTGGAGAAGGAATAGGAGCTTCTGCAACTCTTTGCTCTACATACTCATGATCGAGGATCTTTCCATCATCTACCATGGCCTCTGGAATTCTAGTTAAATCGAGATCCACAATTTGCTCCAGAGTCAACCTACTGTAGTCCATTCTCCTGATTTCTTCTTTAGTGCGGAGATCAACCCAGATGTCTTCTAGACGATGGACATGGGTGAAGGCCCTTTTGATCTTGTCTTTCATGCCTCGGTACTCAAAATCTTTTCTGGCTATAAACTTCCTCAACTTGATTTCTTGGAGTTCTGTCTCCACTGCCTTAGCCCTCGCTGAGGAATTCAAAGAATATTGACCAATCTGCAGTGGATTATGTGAGGAAATGTTTATACCAAGTTTATGATTGGCAAGTTTTACTGCATGAACTGCCATCAACTGTCTTGCCAATTCCATTAGGAGAACTTTATCTGTAGGATATCGAGGTAACATGTATGGCTATCCCTCAAAATATCCAACCCTCATATATGTGAAGGTATGGGAATTCCAAAAACAAACATCCATACTCATTCACCTTCTTTTATGCAGTCTCAGAAACCCTCCTGTTCCTGAGTGTCTTATCAAAGAGACACATGAAATGACCGAAAAATGCGTCCTGCACTCTTCTATAATGAAGCCTATTGGGTCTCAGAGTCAACTGATCATAATATTTCCATATCGGCACTAGATGTGTCACCCTTGGTAGAAAGACTAGGAAACTGTAATGTCCCCAATTTTAGCCGCTAGGCTAATAGGTGATATAAGGAGGAATTAACTAAATTAATTTCTTATAAAGTCATTAAAATAAATTAATTATTAAAAGTGACTTTATATTTAATTAATTTAATTAAAAAGTGACTTAAGTAAAAAAATAAAAAATAATTAAAAGTCAAATAATATTAAATAATAAAGTGTACCTACCCTCTTCTAGAAGGAACCTCGTGAAGGGTGATGAAAAAGGATAAATAGAAGAGGATGTTAGAGGATCAAGCAGAGATATGGATATGATGAAATGACTGATGCAAGGCATTGGTGGAATGTCTGAGGACGAAAACCTTCAGCAGATTGAGAAGAGTTGGACGAAACCCTAGCTACTTCTTGGGAGTGGGAGATACTCAGTTTTCCACATTTGTGCATAACGAGTTGATGACGGTTGGGAAGTACAAATCAGTCCTTTCACTTGAGCTTAAGGAGATTTTATATCGGTTATAACAGCTAGTGTATTGCTTCAGATTTCATTAACCACGATTTTGACATTTGATGGATTGGTAAATGCACATCTTTCTTTTGGAGACCAGCGATATTGCCTAAGAAGGAAGGCGATGCCACTAAGGAGATTTTGAGGTGAGATTGAAGTATATTGCAGACTGATCTCAGTGTTAAGCCGAGCCTCCAAACCCTCGATTTGGTTTGTTACTCATCATTGATGCATCAAATCACAAGTTAGAAGGCAGTGTTCTCACTTAGGGAGCAAGGCGATCCTTTTAAAGCAGTTTGGAATGAACTTTTGGTGTCAATTAAGCCCTTTAACAGTGGTCTGATTAGACAGACCTGTGCACAGCAGAAACCCATCGATTTGGGTGAAATTACTTGGCATGAGCCTTGAGACATCTTCATTGGTAAGGCGCTTTAATTAGGAGGCGAGACCGATCAGCTTGGGTGAAGTTAGAAGCTTATTTGCTACCATTCACATCGACATTTCAGTCTTCCATTTACCCTTCGGCTTGCACTTATCCATTCAATTTGGTCTCCAAATTATATATTGAGGGTGGCGCTATACTTGAGCAACCAAGGTAATCATTCTTGGTGAAAATTCGAGAAGATATCAGCTGTCAAATACCGTGATCTCAGACCTGTGGTATGCAGCAGTAAGGGTGGACTATGAAGGGGGTTCGATTTGGCCTTTGGAGAGATTTTGACATCACTTCTTACTTATTCCTATAAGGTGATTTGGCCAGGTTCTCTCTTCAAACTTTCATTGTAAATTTTCAGTATGGATGTATAAGTTTAGCTGCAGATTTGGAGTCCTCAGAAGTCTGAAATGACAGTCCATGTATTCATTTATCAGCTGCCTATATCTTGTCATTAGGCTGTCATATGAAATGTAATTTGATTTATTATATGAATAAGAATATAGTTTGGGGGTTGCATTATATTCAATTGTCTTTTCTGAGGATACATACCAACTGTTTGACAAAATGCCAGCTAGCTGGTAGATGTCTGATTTGGGTGATAGAACGTCATACTATGGTTATATATGCTTGCTCGGCTGTCATACTTCATTAAGGAATCTGTTGGTGTTGGAAATAAGCCACACCCGGACCGACGATGGACTGGTCCAAGAGGGGCTAGTAGCTCAGTGGTAGAGCACTCCAGCAGCGTATGGAAGGTCCTAGGTTCGAGTCCTAGCTGGTCCATGTCTCAACATGGTATCAGAGCCAGGTCTAGGCTAGGAGCCCCAAGCACACGAGAGGTGTGGCTTAAGGGGGGGTGTTGGTGTTGGAAATAAGCCACACCCGGACCGACGATGGAATGGTCCAAGAGGGGCCAGTAGCTCAGTGGTAGAGCACTCCAGCAGCGTATGGAAGGTCCTAGGTTCGAGTCCTAGCTGCTCCATGTCTCAATATGTAAATGTAAATAGACTGTTATTATTTTCCGAGCAATCAGAATTCTGAGACAACTAGTTTAAAGGTTTTAGCGTAGAATATAAGGAATGTAAAACCAATTTTAATAGTCTTATCGATTTGCCTCTGCAGATGAAAACAAATGATTATGTTTTACTACCGATCACTGTATTGTTTTCTGCTATCGAAATTATCTTATTCAACGGAGAGGGTAGCGTATATATGTCGTTTGCTTCCATTGGATCGTGCCTCCACAGGGGGTCGTGACCCCTGTGTGGAGCCACGATCTTTCTACACTGGCGATCATTTCCTTAAGTAAACTCAACGATTCATTAACATAGCATAGCAATTTTGTTAGTTAATACTAACTAAATTTAATCTTAATTAAATTGCACATGACATACTTAGTTTCTGTGCACTGATAAAAAATAAGGAGATAGATTTATTTTTTCTGAGTGTTACGACTGAGACTATAATTAACACTCCCTCTTAGTCTTAGGAGTATAAACCTAAAATTTAATTGAGCTCACCACTAATCTCATGAGAATTACATCACCTAGGTGTGAAGTATCATCGTGTGATACTCAGGATATACTCACTTTGATATCCAATTTTAAGTATCAGCCTGTGATACTAAGGATATACTCACTTTGATATCCAATTTTAAGTATCAGTCTGTGATACTAGGGATATACTCACTTTGATATCCCTGTTATAGTATGTGCACTGACATTAATCCGCTTACATAATGTCTACTATAACTTATCATATTATTGATATTCAAATTTTCTGATTTCCAGTTTATATGATCTTTCAAACATTTATAAGATCGTCACCTTACAATGTTAAAATACAAGTGTTCATTAACTAAAGAATCGTCATCCTTTAGGAGTGAACACAGGGAAAGGTTACATACTTTATATACTCAAATATATGACCAAGAAGTTTACATAAATTTTAGACATCAATTACATTTTAACCATACCAAGATACCTCCTGAAGTGATCAATTTTCACTCTTGCTAGGGGTTTGGTGAGAATGTCAGTTGTCTGATCTTCTGTATTGACATATTCCAGTCTTATTACCTTTCTCTCTGTCATGTCTCTTACATAGTGATATGGGATCTCAATGTGCTTGGATCTATCATGAAAAATTGGATTCACTGAAAGTTTAATGCAGCTCTGATTGTCACAATGAATGATAGTAGGCTTCAGACTTTCACCAAACAGTCCTACTATCAATTTCCTCAACCATACGGCTTCCTTAGCTGCCATGGATGTAGCTATATATTCAGCCTCTGTGGAGCTCTGAGCTACAGAAGATTGTTTTCTGCAGATCCAAGATACCATAGCTGACCCTAAGCTGAAACAACATCCTGAAGTGCTCTTCCTGTCTATCACGCTTCCAGCCCAGTTTGAATCAGAGTATCCATGTAGGTTCAATGCAGTGTGTTCATAATGCAGTCCATAGTCCAAGGTACCTTGTAGATATCTCAATATATGCTTTATTGCAACCAAATGTATTTCTTTGGGTTCAACCATGTGTTGGTTGAGTGCATTTACTGCATAACATATATCAGGTCTGGTATTGACTAGGTACATTAATGATCCAATAATCTGTCTGTATAATGTTGGATCTGCAAATTTGGAATTTGCTATAGCTTCTTTTAGTTTATGTAGGTTTGTTTCCATAGGAGATGACATTGGCTTACAATTCATCATTCCAAATCTCTTCAGAATGTCAATGGTGTATTTACCTTGATTTAGATAAATACCATCTGGTTTTTGCCATACTTCTAATCCAAGGAAATAATGGAGTAGACCTAAATCCTTCATCTCAAACTCTGAAGCTAGTTCCTGTTTGCATTTTGCAATGAGATGATCTCCGCCTGTAATTAATAAGTCATCTACATATAATATGAGTATCAACATTTCACCTTTGATTATTTTGAAATACAGATTTGGATCAGCAATGTTTTTAGAGAAACCTATCTCTAATAAGTAACTGTCAATTCTTTCATACCATGCTTTGGGAGCTTGTTTTAATCCATACAGTGCTTTCTCTAACTTGCATACATGTGTTTTAGCATTATTTACCTCAAATCCCTCAGGTTGCTCTAGATATACTTCTTCAATTGTTCCATTCAAAAATGCAGTTTTTACATCCATTTGATGAACTTTCCATCCTTTAGATGCTGCTATAGCCAAGATTGTTCTGACATAAGTGTATCGTGCAACAGGTGCAAATGTTTCTTCATAGTCAATTCGTTCCTTCTGTGAGAAGCCTCGAGCAACAAATCTTGCCTTATGTTTTTCTATACTGCCATCAGCAACATGCTTAATTTTAAAGAGCCATTTAGAAGATACAACTGATTTTCCTTTAGGTCTAGGCACAATTTTCCACACATCATTCTTTAAGATAGATTGATATTCTTCTATCATCGCATCCTTCCATACTTGTTGTTTAAGAGCCTCTCCGGCACTTGAAGGTTCAGCATTTATCAGGTCTATCATTAGAGTAACATAGCTAGCAAACTTTGAAGGTCTTTTGCTTTCTCTAACTGTTCCTCTAGGTGCTGCAAAGGATTCTGCTTCCTGTACTGTTTTAGTGGCCCATAGTGGTCTCTTCCTGGGATTCTCTGTTGTAGTGTTCTCAAGTTCCAAGGTGATATCCTCAGGATGCTCCCTCTGAGTTTCAGAAAGAGAATCTTCTTCCAAATTAATGGAATTAGTTGGGATTTCAGGTGTGATGGAACTCCTTGTTCTGTTAATAGCTATATCTTCCTCAAATATGACATCTCTGCTTAATTCTATTTGTCTTTGACCAGGGATGAATATTCGGTAGGCTTTAGATGTTTCACCATATCCTACAAAAATCCCTTTTTGTCCAGTAGGTTCTAATTTAGTTCTTTTCTCCTTAGGTACATGAATATAAACAGGACATCCAAATATTTTGAGATGGCTAATATTAGGTTTAATTCCAGTAAAGACTTCTTCAGGAGTTTTGTCACCAATATGAGAGTGAGGACATCTGTTTTGAATGTATACAGCGGTATTAGTGGCTTCTCCCCAAAGTGCAGTTTCTAGGTTTTGATCTAACAACATAGCCCTTGCCGCTTCTACTATTGTTCTATTTTTTCTTTTAGCAACCCCGTTTTGTTGAGGATTGTAGGGTATAGTGAACTCCCTCTTAATCCCAGCATCTTTGCAAAACTCTTTAAATACTTCTGATGTGTATTCCCTACCATTGTCAGTCCTAAGAGTTTTGATTTTCCTACCAGAGTGATTTTCTGTAATAGATTTGAACTCTTTAAATTTCCTAAGAATATCTTCAGATTCTTTACTTTTAAGGAAATAAATCCAAGTTTTCCTAGAAAAATCGTCTACAAAGATTACATAGTATAATGCGTTTCCTAGTGATGGTTTAGACATAGGCCCACATAAGTCAGAGTGAACTAGTTCTAGTACTCCTTTAGTTTTTATAGAACTGCAGGGAAAAGAGCTTTTAGTGTTTTTCCCTAGTGCACATCCTTTACAAACATCTAAATGAATTGGCTTTAGTCTAGGTAGTCCTGTGATTAAATTCTCCATAGATGGTAGAGCACGAAAATGTAAGTGCCCTAGTCTTCTATGCCAAATTTCCGCTTGATCTATGACTTCATGAAGTAAGGTTTGATTTGGCTCTTTTGAAGGTGGATGTTTTTGGCCATGCCATTACCTTTCCTTCTATGAATGAGACTCTATATCCGTCATCCTCAAGTGCAGAGATAGAGACTAAGTTCCTTTTGATGCCTGGTACAAATAGTACCCCAGTGAGTTGGATCGAGATTCCAAACTTCAGTCTGATTGCACATGTTCCGACACCTTTTACAGGATGTGCAGAGTCATCCCCTATTGTTACCTCTTCATTTGATCCCTCTTCTATTGAGTCTAGTAATTCTCTGAATTCGGTGACATGTCTTGACGATTCACTGTCTATCACCCAAGTGTTAGACTTGTTTGAAGCTTGACTTGATAGTGCTGAATATAATACAAACTTCTCAGATTCAAGTTCTGTGTTCCTCTCTACTTTGGCGAATGATGCTTGCTGTTTTACTTTATCAGGACAATTGAATGACGTGTCCGTACTGATCACATCTATGACATTGGATTTTTTACATGTCTTTCTTATGAAGGCTTTTCCATTGATGAGATTTTCTCTTCTTGAAGTTTCTCTTCTTGCCTTTCTTACGGGAGTCGGTATTCAAAATGTGGAGGTCCTCATCTTTAGTTTTGTGATTTCCCCCTTTCATTTCCCTTGACTCTTCAAGGAGGCAGTCATCCCTTAGTCGATCAAATTCTATAAATTTATCCCTTGCATTTATGCCTTGTTTGAATGATTCTCAGGATTCAGGTAATCCATCTAGAGTAATCATTGATAGTTCTTGCTTCTCGACATGATAGTCAAGTTTTTGCAGTTGATCTCTTAGTGAACCTATCCTCATGAAGTATGAGTTTATTGTTTCACCTTTATTTATACTTATGTGGTTCAACTGTCTTTTTAGAGCTAGGGTTTTGCTCGGATTGTTTATCTCATACATCCTTTCAAGGGTTTTGAACATTTCATAAGCATTGTCATATTTTAATATAAGTGGTATTATGTGATCCCTTACTGCATCTATCACGATTTTTACAGCTTTATCATTTCCTTCATTCCACACGGTTTTCTCAGGTTCGTCTACAGGTTCGGGCTTGTCTTCTTTTATGAATTTGATTACTTTGTTCTCTTTTAATACTATCATAATTCTGACTTTCCAAGCCACAAAATTTGCTGCTCCTTCGAGTCTGTCCTCGAATTTGATTGTGTTTGCCATTTTAGAAATCTTCGATTTGTGTCATGTCCCCTCTTTAGTATGACATGACACTTTACGTGGATTTGCCTATTCCAGACTCTCGTAGGCAGATGGTTGTGATGAGAGAGTCATTTTGGCGTTTATTTGGTGATTGGATGGCTCATTATGCTCTTGGAGACATTATATTTATTATATTTTATTATTACTTTTTATTTGGGGCCAAAATGTTATTAAGGTGCACTTTTTATTTTATGAAGTTACTTTTTATCTAAAAAGTACAATGAGGTTTTAAAAGACTATTATGGATACTTCTAGAAAGCTAAGAGGCTTCTAGAAGATTCTATTATGGATACTTCTAGAAAGTCATGGATACTTCTAGAAAGACTAAGAGGCTTCTAGAAGATTCTATACTTCTAGAGGAAGATTCTAAAAAGTGTATAAATAGACCCCATGGGTCTCTCATTTGGCATCGAAGTCTATTTTCTCTAGTGCATCTACTTGAGCATTTGTGGAGCTTGAAGGTCTGCAAATATCATTGATCTTTGGGAACGATAACTCCCTTAGATTAGCATAATTGAGGAAGTGAAATATCTTCTGAAGGGTTGCGTTATTGGAGATGGTACTTAGCCATTTCATGTTGGATTTCAATTGAAGGTTGATTTGAGGGCTTGTATTTGGTGAATAAGGGTTTTGAATTCATCCCAGCTTAAAATTTGGTACTGCAGCCGCACAGTACGACCCAGGTACGGCCTGCAGCAGGGATAGTACGGTAGTGACAGCAGGGCATTCTTGGGACAGTCCAGTCCTCTTTTCATCAGCATTTCATAATCGGAATTCAAGGAGCGATTTCTAGGTTCCATTGCATGGTTTTGTTGTCAATTTTTATGATAGAAGTGCACAGTTGTAACAGTCATATATGTATTCAAAAAACAGTCCATTGTAATCAGACATTGCTATCTTGTAGTTGGATTGATATAGTAGAGAAGGTGCATTGCAAGGTCATTGTTCATGTGTGATAGTTTATACATTCTCTTGTCATAAATTCAGTGCTCATGTGTAAGAGTTTGTAACAGTCATACATTTTTAGAAAATTAGTCTACTGAACAATGCAATCAGAATTTGGGAAATTCATGATATATTAGCATTGAAGTCCTTGCATGAATATTTAGAGTTTCATTATTGTGTATTGTGTTACATTTCAATATTGGTATTGTTATCTCAATTGTACTTGATGCTCAAAACAACTATCGTATTGAAACACTACATCACAAACAAAACAATTCAGTGCATGCCAAGTGTTTGACAAATTGTCTCAGTTCAGATTTGGGGTTTATTAGTGGCCTTTATAGTAAGGGTCATTACAATTTGATATGTAAACTTCGCTTTTAGTCTATTCGGATCTTAGGTAGTTAGGCTCTGATACCATGTAAATATAAATAGACTGTTATTATTTTCTGAACAATCAGAATTTTAAGACAACTAGTTTAAAGGTTTTAGCGTAGAATATAAGGAATGTAAAACCGATTTTACTAGTCTTATCGATTTGCCTCTGCAGTTGAAAACAAATGATTATGTTTTACTACCGATCACTGTATTGTTTTCTCCTATCGAAATTATCTTATTCAACGGAGAGGGTAGCGTATATATGTCGTTTGCTTCCATTGGATCATGGCTCCACAGGGGGTCGCGATCCTATGTGGAACCACGTGGTTCCACATAGGGTCATGACCCTTGTGTGGAGCCACGATCCTTCTACACCGGCGATCATTTCCTTAAGTAAACTCAACGATGCATTAACATAGCATAGCAATTTTGTTAGTTAATACTAACTAAATTTAATCTTAATTAAATTGCACATGACAGACTTAGTTTCTGTGTGCTGATAAAAAATAAGGAGATAGATTTATTTTTTCTGAGTGTTACGACTGAGACTATAATTAACAGAATCATTTGTAGTTTTTCTTTCATGTCAAATGTATATTTGTTGAGTCCTTTATAAATCTGAAAACTACTGAGACAGCAGCAGTTAACAGCATTACACCCAGTGTATCAGCAAAATCGGATCTCGTGAGGGTGACTGCAAGTGGAATAACTTACACAGTTCGCACTTGTAATCGGGTCTCCAAGACCCGACTGCAAGTGGAAAAGTGAACTGTGGAGGCAAGTGATGATGCATACATGTAAATGGAAGCTTGAGACCCGATTCAAATGGGAAATGCGCGACATGACTTTGTGGAAAGCATTTTGAAATGGAGGAAAATGACTGCAAAAAGTATGAGTTTGCCCAGCCAAGGGAAAGACTATTTTAGGTACTTGCAGTCGGGTCTTGGGGACCCGATTGCAAGTATGTATGAGGGGTAAAACAGTGTGTTTTACTTGTAGTCGGGTCTTCAATACCCGACTGCAAGTAATTGTGAGTTTTCAAACGTATGAAACTTGATTGTTCATCTTTGCATCATGGATTCAAAAAGGGAAAGATATGCATTTGACAAGTATGAAAGATGCATCTTCAAATGTGGCAACCTTTGCTTGAAAATACAGCTTGCAATCTTTGTACTTGTAGCTGCAACAACAAAACCCGATTTTTCCTTGGGAGCTACTTTAATGCAAAATGTCAAGAGTTCACTTGTAATCGGTTTGAGGCCCCCAATTACAAGTGAATGACACATTCATATGTGTAGGACAGACTTGCAAAAACATATTGTAAACCTGATTGCAAAGACAATATATCACTTGTATTTTGGAAGGTAACGTGTCATGAAGGAATATGACTGCAAGTGGAAAAGTGAGCACACCAAACTTAAGGGGAAATGACTATTTTGGCGCTTGCAGTCGGGTTTGAATAACCCGATTGCAAGTATGCATAAAGGGGAAATAATGTGTTTTACTTGAAGTTATAAAACTTGCAACAACACGCTACAGACCCAATTTTGAAAGGCAACAAGTTTCTTACAGTCGGGTCTAGAAACCCCAACTACAAACCATCTTAGCACATGCAAATCATATGATTACAACAGATTGCTTTTGAGGATAAATCTCTGAATATTCTCACATAATCTGCTTGTAGTCGGGTCTATAAGATCTGACTGCAAGTAGATATGTTTCACTTGCATTTCATCAACTTGTAATGACGTGTTAAACCCGATTTTGGAACACCTTGCATTTGATCAGAAAGAATACACGACACGCCATGAATGCATATGAGCACGACTTCAATAAAGGATTGGTGAAAGATGCAAGAACACATGCTTGGATGTAGAGATGAAGACTCACAGCGAAAGCAACACTTGAACACTTAAAACGTTATCAAGATGTGATGGGAAAAGCCGCTGCTTCGAGTCGGGTTTAGACATTTGACTTCAAACATCTAACACTTCGAATACAAAGAAAAACCCTTACCAAAAGTAGAGTATCAACAAAAACATGAAAACCCTACAAACAACAAGGATCATACCTGAAAGATTATAAGTCGCCCAAACACCAAAGAACACATCTTGAAAGACAACGAAAAAGAAAATCCTTGACAAACTTTGAAAGGATGAACTTCAAACTTATAGGCAGAACAAGAAAGAATCATCTTTCAACGCAATCTCCTCCATATTGATTGAACTCCTCAAAAATAGCAAAGGAAGATCATCTAAAGCGGACTCTGAAAAGATGAATCAATTGGAACTTGGAAGAGAGCTCTAAAAACCCGATAACAAAAGGATTTTAAGAAAAAGGCTTGTAGTCGGGTCTATAAGATCCGACTACAAGCATTAAAAGACTTAAAATAAAGACTTGTAATCAGGTATCAAAAACCCGACTACAAGATAAAAACAATATTATTTTAAAAAGAACAACCCAGTGGCTTGTAGTCGGGTCTTTCAGACCCAATTACAAGTCATATTTGCACTTGTAAAGTGGCATGGAAAACCTCCAATATGCAAATAGCCGCTTAAGACCCAACTAAGACAAAAAGAAAGACATAAACCTGAAATCGGGTTTGGAGAGACTTGTAACAAGTAATTGGAAAGTTACTTGTAATAAGTTCAAAAAGTTCCTACAACTTGCATTAAGGCCTATGAAACCCGAAATTGCACTAATGATGAAAAAAGAAAACTTAAAAACATTCGAAAATTAACCAAAGAAGATTGAAAAGAGGCACATACCAAAAATAGGCAATATTTGAAATAAATTTCAACCTTGGGAAGCATGCCAAAAGACTCAAAGGACGAATTTTAACAAAAATTCATGGGGGTTGCCCTCAATTTTGATTTACAAAAATGAGAACTACAAAATTTGTACAAATTCAACTCGAAGTTAAGGAATAGTTGAAAACAATACAACAATTGAACAAAGAAAGGCATGATCAACATAAGGAGAGCAAACTTAAGGTAGGGGAGAGTTTGGCTTTCCTTGGGAAAGGAAAGGCTACAAGGACAAGAACAGAAAATAAATCCTTTGAGGTTGGACCTTTTACGATTTCGGATGTCATAGGTGAAAATACTTTCAAACCCGATCTTCCTCCATTCATGAAGATGCACTCAAGTGCTAATTGTTAGTACTACTACTTGGAGCTTTATGAGCCCTCCATGCTAGATGATGAAGAAGAACATATAGTACCCTCCTTAGAAGATTTGGGTGTGGAAGAGAGAGCCATACTCAAAGAGGATGTGGACCTAGGAAAGTGGACAAGGGAAACCAAAAATAAAATCCAAGAAACGTGGAAAATTTGACTCAAGGATTATAAAATCAATCAAGCAAAGTGGTATTCCAAAGAAAATGTGGGAGAGCTCTATTCTGATCTATTTTCTCATTAAGATTTTGTGGCACCAGAAGCTTCATAAAAAGGGAGGTGTGATCCAAAATGGATCTGCAAATTCTATTTAGGCAAAATATCTTGAACAGTAAAGTGAATTCAGACTTAGGAATAGGAGTAGAATAGAAAAATAGAGCAAACTGAGTTTGGACAAGACTGTAACAAGGTTATAGAGTCTAGACCATAGAAATCGGACTCGCCCAGACTCGGCGAGTCCGAGTACGAGTCAGGCCCGGCGAGTCCCAGGGGCTCGGACTCGGACTCGTCCGAGTTTGGCGAGTAAACTCGCTAGACTCGCCGAGTAAACTCGCCGAGTTGGCGAGTTTGGCCCAAACTTGCCAAACTCGGCGAGTCCCGAGCCCCAGACTTGGCCGGTGTCAAGCCAAACAAAAAACACAAAAAAAAATTATTTTGCAATGTTTTTTAAGTCTGTTTTTTTTTTATAATTATCTTCTATCCCTAAAAGTGACTTTCATTTCATTCACTTGCAAAAAAAGGAGGAGTAAAGTGAGTTGGGAAGAAAAACAAGGGTGCATAGAAGAAAAATCAGCAAGGAGGAAGCTCAAGTTTTCTTCAATTTGTCACATTGGAGCTGCATTGTGTTTTGATTTGGTGCATCAAGAGTTGGATAGGAAGACTTTGCAGCTCGTTTCAAGCTTGTTGTAAGAGGTACGATTGTTTTTTTGAAGATTAGTTTGTTTCTTGTATGTAAAAATTGCATTTTCTATTCATTTTTTTTGAAAGTTTTACATTTTCTTTTAAAATCTTTTGTATGTTTGTATGTAGCATGTAGTATGTAGTTGTAGTGTTGTACTATGTAGGGTTTGTAAATTTCTTTTTTTAAAAGTAAGGTTTGACAAACCCTACTTTAGCTTTTTTGAATGTATGTAATATGTATTAATTTTATTTTGTATTTGTAATGTTTTATTGCAGCAAACTTCACTTTATTATTTGCCTCAACTTCAAGTTTCACAAAACTATCCTAAAATGTCTACTTCAGCTTCTAGACCCCCCATTAGAAAGGATCCTGCTTGGAAATATCATGAGGATTTTCCAGGGCAAAGAAAGGGGCAAACAAAATGTATGTTTTGCAAAACAATATTCCATGGAGGTATATATAGGCTGAAATACCATATTGCTGGTGTGCGTGGACATGATGCCGAACCATGCCTAAAAGCAGTCCCTGAGGCCGTACGTGAATGTTATGTAATGGTTGAGGAGATTGAAAGGAAAAAGAAACAAAAGGAGGATCGAGCGGCCATTGGGAGAGAGACAGTTTTAGGAAGAGGGACACAGTTAGGTTGTGTTGGAGGCCCTTCTTCCTTACCTCCATATCGTCCCACTCAGTTTGCTACTACTGGTGCTTCCGTTTCTGCTTCTGCTTCTATAAGTGGGAGTGCTACCGCCACTTCTCATGCTCCTAGCACTAGTAGTTGTAGTGGGAGTGCTACCATTGGACCTAGGATTCGTAAATCTAGGTTGGATTCTTTCTTTGTGCCTTGCACTACTCCTGGGTCCCAACCGTCGCTTGAGGGCATGGGTTGGAACAAGGAGGTCCATGATGCTTCTAAAATGGCAGTTGGCAGGTTTTGGAGCTACATCTGTATTCCATTCTTTGTAGCCAGGTGAATGTTTTACTAACTTTTATGTTTGATAACTTTGATTGTTTTAATTTTTATACTTAACTTATCTCATTGAATTTTTATACTTAATTTATCTCATTGAGTTTCTTTGTGGAAGGTCTCCTTATTGGCAACAAATGGTTGATGCCATTACCATATGCGGGGTGGGGTTCCAAGCCCCTAGTGAGAGTGATTTGAGGGGACCCATTTTGTCTCAAATGGTGGATGATGTGAAGAAGGATTTAGATGAACAACGCCAGATATGGAGCACTAAAGGTTGCACCATCATGACTGATGGTTGGACGGATAGGAGAAATAGAACTCTCCTTAATTTTTTTGTTTCTTCTGCAGGTGATTGATTAATTTTAGTTTCATATAGTCTTTAATTTTTTATTTTTTATCTAATGGTTTATTGAATGATCATTGACCTAGCTTTATTTTTTTATTTCAGGGGGCACCGTTTTCATCAAGTCCATTGATGCCTTCGCCCATTGCAAGAATGCCACCTACCTATGTGAGTAGATAGAGGAGGTGATTGAAGATGTGGGTGAGGAGAACGTGGTACAGGTGGTGACTGACAATGCAGCAAATTATGTTGCTGCGGGTAAACTTTTGATTACAAACTAATTTTGTTTGCAAATTAATTACTATCTTGTAGTTTGTACCTCCATTAATTACAATTTACAATGCAACAAATTATGTTGCTGCAGGTAGACTATTGATGGAGAGGCACCCATCTATAGTTTGGACTCCATGTGCTGCTCATTGCATTGACCTCATGTTGGAGGATATTGGAAAAATCCCATGGGTCAAGAGATGTGTAGAAAGGGCAAGAAATGTCTGCAAATTTGTATATAATCATTCATGGGTGTTGGCTCTTATGAGACAATACACAGAGCAGAAGGAGTTAGCTCGTCCAGGAATCACAAGATTTGCCACAAACTTCCTCACATTGCAGTCCATGCTTAGGTCTAAGTCTGCCTTGAGACATATGATTGTTGGTGAGGAGTGGTCTTCCTCATCCTATGCTACCACCCCTATAGGGAAAGATATGGCAGACTGCATTTTTGATGAGCAAGGCTTTTGGGTCCCTTGTGATGAGATAGTGAAGGTAATTTTTTTATAAATTCTACAATTTAACTTCATGTTTTATAACTTATTATATGTATTCTCTTATTTGCTCATTTTTCTGAATTACACAATATTTTCAATTTTGCAGTTTCTTAAGCCCTTGGTAGTTTTGTTGCGAGTTGCGGATGGAGATAAGCCCGCAATGGGCTATATATATGAGGGCATGGATAGGGCGAAGGAGGCCATCAGATTCGTCTATGGAGGAGATGAGAGCAAGTATGGTCCCTTTTGGGAGATCATTGATAGGAGATGGCATCATCAGCTTCATAGGCCCATCTATGTGGCAGCCTATTATCTGAATCCGGCATTCCGTTTTATCCCTTCTTTCAAGGCTGATGTGGAGGTCCTTAATGGGCTATATGCAATCATGGAGAAGATGGGACTTGCTGGTACTTCTCAGATAAACCTTTTTCGAGAGCTATAGTTGTTCTCAGATGCACAAGGGGAGACCTTCTCTCCTCCTGTCGCCAAAGACGGTAGGACAACTATGATGTCAGGTAAAAATAAATTGTAAGGCTTAATTTTAGTTTTATTCAATACTATATTGTAACTTGTTAAATGAGTTCATGAGTGAGACTGATTTTATTTATTTTTCTCATTTCAAACTCTGATCATTGGTGGAACTTTTTTGGCCCAGAGACCCCAAATATTCATAAGTTGGCCATTCGCATCTTGAGCCAACCATGCAGCGCATCAGGTTGTGAGCGCAATTGGAGTATGTTTGAGCACATACACTCCAAGAGGCGCAATAGATTATCTGTGGAGAAGATGAATGATCTCGTCTTTGTTCACTACAACCTTCGCCTGAGAATGAGAAAGAATGCAATAGTTGACATGTCTCCTATCATTCTAGATGAGTTTGATCTTGAAGCAGAGTAGGCCAATGAGAATTAGACAGCTCCTGGGACTCCTACAGCTGTATTTAGTGATGATGACATTGATTGGATCGACCAGGTAGATATAGAGGCTGAGGCTGTAGCCATGGCAGAGGAGGAGCAGAGACAGGAAATACTGAGACTCAGAGTGACACAGCTGTTCCTAATGTTGGTGAGCATGACACAGTTGTTCGTGATGTTGGTGAGCATGGCATGGTGTCACGGGGAGCGACTATGGCTGCTGAATCATCCAGGACCTACTTTAAATGCCTTCCCAGGGGGCCAGGGCGAGAGGGTGCACGACCCTCTGAGCCATAGGCTTGTACACTTGTAGTTGTATTTAGTATTTATTATTTACCTTTGGTATTTGTATGAAACATTTGATGATGATCATATGATGACATGGATTTTTTATTCCATGTGTTTTGTAATATTGTATACATTTGACAATATTTATATATCTATGTTTGTTATTTTCTTCAGCTACAATTTGCGTTTATGCTTATGTGATTGATGTATACTTGTGTATGTAATCAAATGATCCGAGTTTAATGATGTTTTTGTGTCTTTAAGGTGTATTCAATAAAGGATGTCTGAAACAAGTTTTAAATCTTTAAAAATCTCTAAATTTCTTGAGTTTTTCACTTTCCCGATTCCAGTCGAGTTTGGAGCCGAGTCTGACGCCAAGTCCCGAGTCCGAGTTTGAGTTGGCCTTGCCGAGTCCGAGCTGAGTCCAAGTCCCGTTTCTTTGGTCTAGACAGTACCAGACCATGTTATAGTCTATCGATATTGAACTCTTCAGATTTAGTAAGTGAATTGTATAGTCATCATTTCAACTTCTTTTGTTTGCATAAATTCTAGAACTTGACAGAACTCTGCTATCATGAGAAATCTATACAATAGCGGATTGAAGTTGGTTGTAAATCATGTTTTTGGAAATTGAAGAAGTAGAAAAATATTGTAGAATTTAGTTGTTGAAAGTGTAGAAGGAGATAAACAGAAGTGGAGAGAAATGGAGTCCCACTTAATGTAATTATCTTCCCAAGACAATAAAGGAGCTAGCAAGGCCATGGCCACTACCATAAAAGTTGATTTTCCTCCACATTGGAAGTTTCAGAATAAAAATCTGATTCGTGTGAGTATGTTGCATAATTTATTTGTTTGTTATCATAATATTATCTTCTCTAAAGAAAAAATTATTTGCATAAGCAAGTAGCAAGCAAATTCTGATGATTCTTAACTTCTCAGTCAAGAGTTTATGGATCACATCAAGTCTCTAAAAACTATACAGAAAAATGTAAGTGTTGATCACTGATAACTTGAGTATGGTTCATGTAAACTATACAATTATTTACTGAAATCTTCTTAAAATTGTTTATAATTTTTTTCTGCAAAATATCTCCCCTTTTGACTATTCTCTACTAAAGGAAGCTACCCCTTAAATGTAAGAAGTGTATACTGTTATCTAGATTCTGAGGATTGTAACGACTGGACATATACATATATGAGCTTCCAGACCTCAAGCAGAAGCCACAATTTGATACTTTAGATGTATTTTGATCTCACTGACTGCATTTTGAAATAATGGGATTTAGAATTGGTAAGTATAGTTTTCTTTGATAGGACAGTTGCTTCGTTTAGGAAGCACCAAATACATAAACAATTCGAGATATCTTTAATGTATTACTAAGGTAGATATTGTTAGCATAATGTGCCGAACTTAAATGAACTAGAGAATGGAACATGTTTTCTATTAAACTACCTGCTTTACAATGATACTAGACATAGTCAATAGATATTTGTAGAGCCAAAAAAATCTAAAAAGTCTTGGAGAATTTTATTCAAATCTGACATCCCATCTTAACAGGTAAATACATTTTGATAGGTCCTAAGCACCAACTTACTTTCTGCTTCTTCAATTTTGATGGTAAAATTGTTTTAGCAAGCAATTCAATTGCATTTACTTGTTTGAAGAAATGAGAGAGCTTTTAGTTCTAATTCTTCAGACTAACATTTTATTGTTTGTGTGGTGCTAATTTAGAAAAAAAAAATTAAAACAATTCAGTTTTAGAATTGCCTTTCAATATGAAGTCGGGTCCTTATTCCCTTCTGTAGTTCTAAAGTGTCAAGTTCTTGAATCGAATAACTTCAATTTATCTGCAACTATGATCTGTGAGCCATCTTTGTTTTTTTATATTGAGTCACAGTTGCCTTATAAAACGGGATCTATATTCTAAAGTCAAAAGAAAAAAATGCATACAATATTCAACATTGTATTCAAGTACAAAATATAAATTTATCTATCATCTCCTTGGAAAAGGGCATACCGTTAATCTCAATTGCTGTAGAGATTGCATTTTCATCATAACCCATTTCCAACAAAGAAGCCATGATATTATCTGCCCGACTATCATTTGATGGTGTCTCCTAATTCAATTTTGAAGAAACAAATATCAAATTTTCGGATATAAAAAATATGTAAAAAGTGAAATAAATGTTGCATGTATTTCCCTCTGACAAATAAGAAACAGATAAAAATAGAAAATTAATTCAGTTTAGCTAATTATGAATCTATCACAAACAAAGACGGCTGATAAAAATGTCTTATCCAGATTCCCAAGTAACTGTAGAAAACGCTCTTGATAAATAAAACTTGAATCTCTAGAATTTTTTTTCAAACAAATTCAAATAAAGGAAAATTTGTATCCGAGAGTAATTGCAATTATATATTAATTCTATTTTACAGTTTCATATGATCAATGTGTCAAACTTTTCATGAACCAGCTAGGAGTTGAACCTGGGATCTCCAATATGCTGCTGGGGTGTTCTACCACTGAGCTACTGGCCCTCTTGGTGACCACTCTATCTTTGGTTCAGGTGTGGCTCATTTTCCAACACCCACCCTTGAGCCACAGTGCAACTGCTCTTAGCTCCTAGCTTGGCTTGGTTCTGTTAACCTAAACTTTGATACTATGTTAAATTTTTCATTGATCAGCTAGGAGTTAAACCTAGTACCTCTCATTTGTTGCTGGGGCATTCTTCCACTGAGCTACAAGCCCTCTTGGTAAGTGACCCATCTTTTGTTCAAATTTGACTCATTTTTCAACACAATTCAACAAGGACACATCTACTTTTAAAATAAACAATTTGATATGAATTTTCTATAAGATGCAATCCATTGAGAAAATTCCAACAAGTTTAAATTCATTCTAACCTAGAACAATACATATTAACCATTTAGAGATTGCCTATTTAGGAAAATATCATTTTGCCTTTTATCTCATTATATCTTGAAGCACAAAAGAGTTATCAAGAAATTTTAAAATGTAAAATTAAGAAAATCAATAAAGGAAACATCTTTCAAGATCGCTGGCACAATTGGGTGTAAACAACTTTGACAGGTTCCCCTCTACAATGGGACATAAAAATTATATCAAAAATTATTTCATGAAGACTAAAGCCGCCACTATCTAGGATGGCCTTGGAATATCAATTAGCTTTTCTCCCATTGATAAATTACCAATAACATCACCGTTGACAAACAGATCATTCACTCCCTAAATATTGAAGAAAATTTGGGGGTGATTTGGAAGCTAGATGTGTCTAAAGCTTTCTACAGGTGTAATAGAATCTTTATAATTTGGGCTCTTAGAGCATTCGGCTTCAACAACCATCTATGCCAATGGGTTAATAGGTATTGCTACTGCCAATTTTCTATGGTCATAAAAAGACATGGGTGTTTACTTCAAATCCTTAAAAAATCTTTGCCAAGGAAACCCACTCCACCCTAACCTATTCATCATAACGATCAAACTATTTCTTCTACTTATCATATAGGAACAACAAGGAGAATGAGCTTCTAGAACTTTTGGCAATTGAGGGAGGGAAAATTTATTCTGGCTTCCAATTTGTAGATGATATAATTCTCCTCTAAATTAGTCAAAAGACCTAAAGCTATTTCTCAAGCTTTATTAATCTTCTATAGGCTAGCTTATCAACCAACACAAAATTGCAATCCTTCATTTCATTAGTATCAAGTTATAAGAGTACGCAAATGAAGTGGAAGAACCTTTCCCTACCATACACCTAGAATTTCAGCTACACATCAAACACGTTGGGGCTATTTAGGAAACCATTAAAAGGAAAGTACTCAACAAGATCAACAATTGGACCAATGCCTAACTCTCAATGGAAGGGTGTCTCCAACTCATTTGCTCCATCTTACAAATAGTTCCTGTCTACCTAATAAGTCTGCTTCCCTTGCAAAGGGAATTTTGAAGGATCTAATTTAGATTTAGTGAATTTTTCTTTGGTAGGGTACAAAAATGAAATTTGAATGCCCCATTGAGCTTGGTCACAAATCATAACCAAAATGCCCCATTGATCTTGTTACATGACTATGGAGTTTGTTATTGCTTGAAAGCCTATTGTAGAGAAAAAAGTGTATATAAGGATTTTTTCTTCTTGAATTGCACTCACTTTAGCCCCATTGATAAATATGTCATCCTTGTGTCTAATTTGAGAGTAACAATGTGCAAGTCGACAAGACTTAGACTTAATCTTGCCCTTTAACCAATTTATTCCTAACTTGGACACAATTGCTATCATAGTTTTGTCTTTTAAATAGAATTGATCATGGAATTTTATCCACCTTGATTATAGCCTATTTTTTTCAATCCTTAAGCCAACCCTAGTCCAAAATATGGTTGTCACTAGTTGGCTTGAGCTTGAAATTTTAAAATTGAAAACTTAGGCTTGGATATTCAGAGACAACACCTAGGGCATTCTAATACATACCCAAGCATACCCACAAATATCCATCAAGCATTCACATTTAAAGCATTACGAGTATTCAAAGAGTATTCTTAGATTAGGAACATCTCTACTTTCAACATCTTTTTATCTTGTTATTGCTTATTGTTAAAAACTTAAAAGAATTGTAACAAGACTTAACCAAGGTGCAAGGGGGAAGTTAGAATACTTCCAAACCCTAACATAGCAAGTTACTTAAAAGTGTTCACAAACATTGCCTTGATCCAACAGAGATTTAGAAATGTAACAAGTGATATTCAAGGCAAGTAATAGATAGACAAAATCACACTTTTTAGATAGTATAGCAATTTTGGAGAGACAAAATTGCATATTATGATTATGTCTAGATGACTTGTAGAGTTTGATATCATATTATTCATAAAGATTCTAAGATTAATCATCTAATTCAACCACATGAACACAACTATAGACATATCACAATTAGATCACAAATCAATCCCTTCAAGGAGTTAAGTGTAATAACTACCCCTCAATTATTACTAATTTATTTTTACAACAACTTCATATAATTTAGAATTTCTAACTTCATAATCTTTCCGACTATAGATGTGGGGACAACTCTACGCTACCACTCAGATACTCACACTAGAATGAGGTAGGCTCCCAAAGTCACGGTCATCCCTAGACCTAGACCTAATCCTTGAGGGTTCATTCATAATGACCTTGCCCATGTATCCCTTTTGGGAGTCAAAGTCTATGTAGTTTGTACACCAACTATCAAGAGACTTCTTCTTCCCCTCTCACATGAAATTTCTATTCTCACTTTTGAACCACAACTATTCATTAATATTTTTATTTAATTTTAATGTTGTTACAATAGAATAATTACAAACCCATTCAGAATTTTTTTTGTGGATGGGTACTAAGGAGTGTAAATGTCTACATCTGGTTTCTTGGGAATGTGTTTGTAAATTGAAAACGTCGGGATGACTCATCTTTAGAAGAATTAGAGAATTTAACTATGCCTTGTTAGCCAAACAATTCTAGAGACTTATCTTTGAAATTAATGAGTGGACTAAGATTATGTTCACTAAATACCTAGGAGATTTTGATAATTTTTAGGAAACGCTTAATGCTAAGATTCTCCCTTTAGGGTTAGTCCTTTGGAATAACATTTTGAAATCTAGATTTTAAATTTTTAAAGGTCTTAGGTGGATTGTTGGGAATGGTCGACTTAATTAATTTTGGGAGGATTGGTGGTATGGTAATGGTCCGCTTAAGGATGAGCCTTGGGCGTTTCCTTACAAAGATATTTGCATCATAAATGTTGGTTGTTGCTTGGTGGATTACATTTAGAATGGGAGATGGAAAGATTTTCTTGTTGTTGATTTGGGGCTTGCTAATCTTTAGAGAGCACTATCTTTGGTGCATATTCTAGTCTATCTGATGTGCGAGATGGTGGTTTGGAATTTTACTGCTAGTGGGAAGTTTTTTAGTTTCTTTTGCTTTCAATTTTCTTTTTGATCATGACTTGCCACCTCCTTTTTGGGTGTCCGTATGGAATTCAATATTGTTCCCTAAGGTGAATATCTTCTTGTGGCTCCTTGCTAAAAAAGAAGTGCTCACCCTTAACAATCTTTGCAAGAGGGGTTTTTCTTTGCCTAACATATGTGCCCTTTGTGAAATGGATTCCAAAAACTATCTACATATGTTGCTTGGTTGTAGCTTTGTAAAGGAAGTTTGGGATCATATTTTGTCTCTTTGGAATATTAATTGGGTGTTTCCTAACTCTTTTAGTGATCTTTGGTCCCAATGGCTTTCTCCTTCAAGCAATCATGTGCTCACTCTTCTTTGGTCCTTGATCATCCCCCATGTGGCATGGGGTGTTTAGAAAGAAAGAAACAACCGAGTTTTTAGAGAAGCCTTTATGAATCATGAAAGAGTCTCTCTTAAAATTTGTAGAGCTATTAAGGAGAAATTTCTTTTTGGGATACCAATTAAGCAAGTGAATGGTTATGAAATTTTGGTATCTGAAAATGATCTTTAGGTGGTAAAAAAATTGGAACTTACCCTTTAATATCATAGGTCCCATTAAAAAAGATAAGAAGTCCAGAGATAATGTCATTTAGAAAACTCCTCCAAGAGGATAGATAAAATCCAACTTTGATGAGGCAGTTAAGGGAAATTCGGGGCCTACTGGTGTTAGAAAATATCATTTATACGTTAAGCTTACATAGAATTACTTGGTATAAGTTAGTTATCATAAAGTTACTTTATGTAACTTGTCATTTAATAATGTTCATAGGATCATGTTAGTTATCCTATGTGTCATTCTAGATAGAGATGAGTCATAGCTCATTATTTAGTATTAGTTTCCTAATGCATCATGCATTTAATTTTGTATCAAGGGTAGTTGTAACTACCTCATCATCTCTTGCCTATATAAGCAAGCTCATTTGTACATTGTAATGTATCAATTGATCATGTATTATTATCTCATATCATATTGATCTTCATTGTTTATTTTTTCTCATGCTCGATTGTGGTTGGCTTGTTTATTGGTCGATCCTGTGGAGTGTCGCTAGCTTTATTATGGATTCTTAATCTTTCCAACATGGTATCAAGGCCATTCGATTTGCATCTCTTTCTAGTTGAGACCCTTCACCAGCTTTGTTGAGATCCCAAGAGTCTTTAGATTGGCGATATATCTTTTTGCCATTTCATTTGGCGCCATCCAATTTGTTCCATATTTCACTCTTGGTTAAATTACATCAATATTTTTGTAGGCTATTTGTGGGCCTGCATCATCAATTCCTTGCGATATTTAAATATTTTAGACTATGTATATTATTAAGCTATTTTGGAGCCGATTCGATCATTGTTGGTGTGGTGATTGCATTTGGATCATTTTCATATCATTATTGGTGGCTCAAATAAAAGTTTTTTTTGGAGGTGGCCATACTATTTGTTAATGTGTTTTTTAGGCACTTCGAACACAAAATAAAATACCAAGATATCTTCTCTTAAACAAAATCTTCCCAAATGCTAAACTATGTGATCAATTGGAAGACTCCAAGAATCTAAAATGTTAGGTCTTGACGTGTGGATAAGCTCAATGGTTTGATGTGATATTGCTAGAATCACAAGGGGACTTACATTGAACGCATGAACGTTGCTGGAACTTGGGAATTTACTCATCTAACAAAGAAAGAACAAAAGGAAAGGGTTTAGGAGGACTAATCTACCCCTAGAATGTAGGATGTTGTGAATGACTTGGTGAGACTCTACTATACTTTGCTTTGACAACAATGAACAACTCCACAAAGCTAGTGCAATCTTCTAAGGTAAATATATGATGTTCAAATTACCACCAACAACATAGACACCATCAAGGCAATGCATATCAATGTGTGAATAGTAATTGAAGTTAAGCTTGAATAAGGATTACAATTGACTATGCAAGGCAAATTTACAATCAGCAAACTGCTAGTAGTGTGGATATGCGAATATCACCATTAATCATTCACAAAATATTTCATTCAATTAACCAACATTAAAACAAATGAGAAGTAGAAACCATGCAACTTATTGGAACAACACATTTCACCATATCTTCAATGAAAAGAGTATATTCATTTACAAGACTTAGCAACAATTTCTTCTTCGCTTATTCTACTCTACTCTAACTTCTAATTCCTAGTTGCCTTAGCAACTATTCTTCTACTCTTCAAACATTCTTCTATTAACCTTTACAAATGAGAGCACTACGCCTTATATAGAGGTCTCCATTACAATGAATGGCTCAAATTGATTCAAGATCAATGGCCAAGATTACAAGATAAAATCCTAATTAGGGTTTGTTACAACCACCATTACATTGGACAATGAGAGATGAGGATAGGTAAGATAAATAATATTTGTTGTAGCACCACATGTCACTTGTTCCATGTTTGGATGAATGTTGACTTGGTACCCTTTGATTGAACGAATGGTGACTGGGAAGCCACCTCAACTTGCATTGTAACCTTAATCAATTTGCCCTAGACATTCTTCATGATGTTTGGAATTTCTTGTGATACTTCGCATTTCATCCATATGTTAGGGAATTCTCCTTGAACTATTTCTTCGTTAATGTTCTTTAACTTTGAGATCCCTTGATGTAGTTCCTACTTCATAATGTGGAATCCCAAATGCTCATGTCTTGGATTTGCCTTTTCCTTCATTTGTTCATCATCGTGGTGAAGCTTTCTTCATGTCTAAGCTAAACCTTCTCTTTGCTTTTGAAAATACTTGTCTTGAAATCCTCTTCCAATCCTTGAAATGTTGATCTTCCTCATTCGCATTGCATTTCACTTGCTTGTCATCTTGTAGCCGAACCTTCATCATTTGCTACTTTGAAGTGTTGAGCCCTTGGTATCCCTACAAGCTGCATCCTCTTTCATCTTAAGCCTTGATCATCATGCTTCCCTTCCTTGTAGCAGATCTGCAAAGCAAACAAATATTGAATCAAACACCTATGGGATAAACTTTGCTTCAACCTTGGTGGGAAATCGATCCTTGTAAGGACTAATTCAGTCCTTGAAATTTATCACTGTCTTCATGATCATTTTCTCATGATGGAAATCTGAAGGTCATAGGGACTCCTTGCTCTTAGCAAATTTCACTCCATTTTGATGCCTTACCCTTGGAGTGGAGATTCGATCCACGTAGGGACTTCTCATTCCTCATGACTTATGCTCTTCCTTTGTAATTCTGCCCTCAAGTGGAAATCTGACCCTCATCGGGACTGATTGCCGTTGAAAATTTGTATTGATTCGATCACCATTTGGAGTGGAAACCCGAACCCCATCAGGACACTTCAATGCTCCTTACTTTGCCCTCATTGTTGATGGGTAAGTTGATTGTTATACCTGAGTGGAAAATTGAACCGCATAGGGACTTTTGCTCCCAACTTTTGTCCCAGATTGTTATAGGCAATTTGAACAATTAATTTTCCACAATTAACTTAGGTTCTGATTTTTAAATGATTTCTAAATTTATTAGCTTAAAATCAGAAAATTGACGCTATGAGACATAATTCTGGAAAATGCAAACGATTGGATCAAAATCTAGAAATTTCACCTTAAGGAGACCTGATTTTCAGACTTAAGAAAGCTTTGATTTTAGTTTGTAAGTCTGAAAATGCCCTCTCAACTTAGAAAATTGAATAATGTTGCAACCCAGATCATTGTCTCAGTCTAATTTCTGAGTATAAAAGTCTGAAAATGTCTCAGAAAGCTGAAATTACTTCCTTAACTCAGAAAGTGAGATGATAAATCTGCAAAGCTCAGTTGTTTGTGTCTGATTTCTGAGTGCAAAAGTCTGAGACAAAGTTTGAAAATCATTTTTTATCAGCTGAAAGTCATTCTTCTCCTTGTGCGATTATCATTGTTGATGCAATATGTATTTGCTTGGCTGGAAATGAGACATTTTCTCTTGAAATGATAGCTGGAAATGGTGTTGGAGATGATACGTTTTCAGCTAGCAATGTCACCATCAGCTGGGCTGCAAAACGTCTTTAATGGTGCCATCCTTATGCTTGACGTCTTAGGCAATTTCACTTTTCTCCTCCTTCCAGCTCACCTGAAGTCAAATCAGCAACTTAATGATATCATATTGCTTGCTGGCCTGTGTTCTTATTCAGCATTTCACCTCTTGTTTTCACCACACAACAAATGTGGGACAAATAAAATGTTAAACCAGGTGGAAAATAGATATGCATAAGGACAAATTTATCCTTGAAACACTTACATTATATTTGTTCACCTGCTTGCATGTTTATTCATTCTTACCTCATTTGTTTCCACTCCACAATGAATGTGGGATAAATATCATAAAATACTAGCCAGGTGGAAAAACGTGGGTCATTAGGACTAATGTGTTTTGACTTGTAAACTTTCTTCCCTGAGAGGAAATTTGAACTTCATCAAGACACTTAAATTTCACCTTAACTTAGTCATTTTACCATCAAATGGAAAAACGTGGGTCATTGAGACTCACTTTCCTTATGCATTTTCAGTTTTGTAAGCCTGGTGGAAAATGACCTCCATCAGGACTCACTTTGTCCTTAGTTTTGTCCTAAGTGGAAATTCTCTAGTCATCGGGACTTTCCACAATATCACTTGTAAACTCAATCCTGGAGTGGAAATTCGACCTCCATCAGGGCTTTTATGATCTTTAGCATTAAATTAACACTTATTGCTTAAGATGGAGTGGAAATTCATGCTCCATCAGGACTTTGTTGGTTTCATCTTTATTGCTCAGTGGAAAAACGCCTCCCATCAGGACTTTTGGTTTTATGACTTAACAACTTGGGGGAAAATATTTTCCATCGGGACTAAGTTGATTTTCACACTTTAAAAGTCCAAACTTATCCATTTTCATCAATTTATGTAGTGGAAATTCTATTTCCATTGGGACTTTTAACATTTTCTCAAAATTGGCGGGGTGGAAAATAGAAGCCCATTGGGACTTTGTGCATTTTTGAGTTTATTTCACCTCCTAGGAGTGGAAAAACAACTCCTATAGGGACTTTTGGCATTTCCACACAAAATTTACATCAATTTGCAACATTTTTATCATTTGGAAAAAAAACTCGGCCGACTGTGCATAAAGAAGAAAAATGACAGAAATGAAGTTTATTTATTATTTTTTGTGTTCTATTTTGTTGAGGGGGGGAAAAAAACTCTTCCAAACACTTGACTATTGATTTCCATCAATTTGAAGCAGATTTGAGGCGGATTTGAGGTGGTTTTTGAAGAAAAATCAGATTCCCGAGTAAGGTTTCTGATTTTTTTTCTATGTTTTTTTAAAACATTTTATTTATTTTTTGTTGCATCTAGATGAATAGAAAATCATTCCTAAGTAGTCAAAAATGTTTTTGAGTCATTGGAACAAGATTTAACACTATTTTTGACAAGTTTTGTTTTAATTTTTCACAATTTTTTTGAAGAATCTCTAATTTTTCAAAAAAAACCCTATAGTTTTTTTTTTCAACTTTGAATGATGTCTAAAATTATTTAAACTAATTTAGATAGTTTGCTAAATTGTTTAACTAAAATATTAACTTTGTCTTTTCACTTTGTATGTGTAGGTTAACAGTTAACCATTAATTCAGTATGACAAATTCTAATTGGCCACTAGAACTATGCCCATCTGGATATGTAGACACCCGTCCTAAAGGTGCTAGAGATAGGGCTTGGAGGTATACTTATGAAGGACCAAAACCTGGGACAGTGATTTGCATAAAATGTGAAAAAATAATTCATGGAGGCATAAACCACCTCAAATACTACCTTGCAGGCATCAAGAAGCATGATGCTAGAGTATGTCGTGCGACCAACGATGAAATAAAAAGAGACATGAATGCCTTACTTTCAGCTTGGGAAGAGAAGAAATTGCAAAGGGGGAGGGCAAAACTAGCCATGAGATAAACCATAGCTGAATCTCAAGGTGTTTCAATTAACATCGAAGAAGAAGAAGAAGCACTTCAGGGCATAGTGGGCTCTCATCGTGGCCCATGTATCCGCAAAACCAACACCACCTCGACCACCGCTACTGCTTCCTCTAGTAGAGTACCTGGCACTGCTGCATCACCATCAAGGACACAGTCCATAGGTAGTTATTTTGTGCCCAAGAACACACCTAGAGAACAACCATCATTAGAGGCCACTGGATGGAATAGGGAGGCACATGAGAAAATAGACATTGCATGTGCTGATTTTTGGTACTTCAACAACATCCCATTCAATGTGGCAGATAGTCCTTATTGGCTGAATTTGGTGACTGACTGCAATGACAATTTCAGGAAAGGGGTACAAGGCCTCTTCTCGCAGGGATTTGAGTGGGAGGTTAGTAAATAGTCCACTTGATTTAATTTTTAATTGTTTTTCAAATTTTCTTGTTTATTAAATCAAAATTGTGTACTAAGACCTAATTTCACTTTGTTCTTGGAAGTTGCTCACAAATGCAGTTGATAGGGCAAAAGAAGTGGTGGAGGACCAAAGAAATGAATGGAGAAAATATGGCTGAACAATTCTTCTGATGGATGGACAGATGGCAAAAACCGCACCATTATTAATTTATTGGTTGCTTGCAAGGACAATGTGGTGTTCTTGAAATCGGTTGATGCCTCCAATATGGTGAAAAATGCAGAAACATTGGTTGGAATGTTGGAGCACATTGTCTTGGAGGTGGGAGTAGAGAATGTGGTGCAAATCATTATAGATAATGCAACGGAATATGTGACAGCATGTAGAATCCTTTTGAATTATCACCTTCATCGATATTTTCATTTGTTGTGGCTTTGTTTTTCTTGGTTGTATCTTTCATAAGAATAACTTCTTTTGCAGGTAGAATCCTCCAAGAGAGTCACCTCACTCTTTTTTGGACACCTTGTGCAACACATATCCTTGACCTTCTTTTGGAGGACATAGGAAAACTTGATTGGGTGACTCCAGTTGTGGAAGATGCAAGGAGGATCACGAAATATACTTTCAATCACCCTTGGGTTCTACATTTGATGAGAGAGCACACCCAAGGGAGAGATTTGGTGAGAGTCAGTGTCACAAGGTTTGCAATGATTTTCTTGACGTTGCAAAGCATTCTTGTTGCATTGACTTCTTTGAAACAAATGTTTGTGAATCAAGCATGGCTAGACTCACCTTATTCAAAGAAGGCTGAAGGAGAGGGTTTCGCATGCATAGTCTTCGACAACCATTTTGCACAAAAGGCTGCAGAAATTATGAAGGTAACTTCAAAACTTGAATTTTTAATTATTCTTGATTTAAGTCTCTCATTACTAATTTGTAACTTCATTAATTAATCTTTTTGTAATTTGTATTTTTCAATTGTAGGTGTCAGATCCCTTGGTTAGTGTTCTCCGCTTGGTAGATGGGGATAAAATCCCATTGGGGTATATTTATGAGGCCATGGATAGGGCCAAGGAGTCTATCAAAAATTTCTACAAGGGGGATAGACTCAAATTTGATTCCATTTGGGAAATTATTGATAATAGGTGGAACAATCAGCTACACCAATCCATTCATGCAGTAGGGTACTTCCCCAACCCTCGTTTTAAGTTCAGGGGTTCTTACTCAGATCCTAATGGAGAGGTCATGGAGGGCCTCACTACATGCATTCAGAGGATGATACCCGAGGTTGAGGTGAGAGACCTCATTGTCGGCGAACTCCAAAATTATGAGGAAGCAAGGGGTAAGCTATTCTCTTCAGAGTTGGCCAAGAGAGGAAGAACCACTCAATCCCCAGGTATAAGTTATAACATGTGCCATTTGGATTTTGAGGTCTTAAGTGATTGATAAATTGATAAATTATGTTTTCGCTTTTCTCTTTGCTTTATAACTTTTCAATATTTTTTTATTTTGCCGATGCTTGGTGGCAAAGTTGGGGTGGAAATACCCCAAATCTCAATTTTTTTTCCCTCAGAATCTTATGTTAGCCTTGTAGTTCATCTAGTTGTGAGCGCAATTGGAACTTGTTTAAAGCCATCTACACGAAGAAGAGGAGCAAGTTAGCACAGAAACGCCTCAATGACCTTGTCTTTCTGCAATATAATCTTTGATTGTACATAAGGAAGGTAGAGGAAGCACCAGTTGGTCCAATTGACTTGGATGATACAGTGATTGGACATCACAGGGGAAACCTCCATTGTTTACCGAGAATGACATCACTGATTTGGAGAGGCAAGCTATGGAGGAGGGGGTGGATTTGGTTTCATGCTGGATGACATTGAGGAGGAGGAGAATGAGGAGTTATTGCCAGTGGCAAGAGCAGGTAGAGACATAGCTTCATCTAGAATGGAGGACGAGCCATAGACAGAGCCAGACATACAGAGCGAGAAGGCACAGTCACGTCCACAACAGACTTCTAGAACTAGACCCTCTAGTTCTACCTCTCCCCTAGTTTTTGCTAGAGCTGGGAAGAGGAAGATGTAATTGTAATGATGTATTTACTTTTAGTTTTACAAAAACTATTTACTATTTTGCTTCCAGCCATCAGCATTCCTCATGAGGATGCAATTTTGTACCCACTTTGCATTTAAATATATCTAGACTCGGCTTGTTTCTTTTGTGTTCTCATTTATTGACTCATTGGATGCATCTTCTCATTGAATTTTGCAAAAAAATGCATTTCTAATTAAATTTTAATTGTGTTTTTACCTTGCCGAGTTTTTTGCCAAGTACTGGCCGAGTTTTTCCCAAGTTTTTTTTCAGGCCTTGGCGAGTTTTTGCTAATGGCTAGTAGTTCAACTATGGGAGCTCAAATTGGTTAGAAGCCTATTCCTAATAGGGAGGAAAATTTGGATACATGGAAACTAGATGATTGTGGCTCGCCTTTTGCTATGATTCTATAACTCTACATAACAATTTTGTTTTTCTCTTTGGATATGTATAAGGCTTATCCCTGCCTAGACTTTGGGGTGCGACTATCTCCACCCAATTTTTCTTATGATATAGTATATTTTGAAAGACCTCTGCAATTAATATAAAGTCTACAATTGTTGGTCCCATCATTTATTTATAAATTAAAATACTATATTCCAGAATCATAAATATTAAAAGAAACTCCTTCAAAAATTTAATCAAAATTCATAAAAATCCTTGTAATAATGTTTTAAAAATTTCCAGCCCCACCATTTCATCCAATTATAACAATTTCTTCCTCAAAACCTGTCACTCATGTGACCGTTTCCTAATTCCTCAAAAATGTACATGTTTTATGGTTCAAAGTTAATAGAAGAAAGTGTTTTCCAAAGTTGTAATACGATGGAACTGCTAATGTGATTCAAACAGGAGATTAAAATATCATATAGATATGAATGACTTTATAGAAAGTAGAAGACAAATGCCTGTTATAACAGCCATCTTATATCTAAATAAGACTCATAGAATTACCTTGGGATCCCCATCAGACATGTCTTCAGTTTTCACTTTTATTTCCTCAAAATTGTGCTGATTATCAAAAATTAGTTTCACTGGATCAATGTTTGAATCCTCATGGATTGAATCTAATGAATAATCAATAGCCTGTAAATAAATAGCAATAATAGTTAGATTCAAAAACCCAATACAAAATTTTCTCCTTTCATGAACAAATCTCCAAGAGGAGTTAAGAAATTGAACATTTACTCACTTTGCAAGTTAAGAGATAATCCAATATTTCATTCCAATTCTCACTTCCTGACCCAATGGAAAAAGTATTAAGAGAATAAAATGATTGATGTTCTTTTGAATAAAAGACTAGCTAATCAATTAGTTAAGGATTGTACCATACCATGTATTCTAATAGCTTTTTCAACCACGGTGGAAGAATATCCCATATCGACAAAGTGACATATAATGGAGGTCCATGAGGTATTAGAGGAGCTTGCCTGCAAGTACAGAATGAATGGACCTAAAGTTAATTTTTCACAATTATGATTAGATTTCAAACTTTGGATGTCCAAATTTTACAAAACTAATATGGTCTGTATGTTGCTTCTGGATTTCAATCACACTCCATGATCCATCGTCAGGATGATAGAGAGCATAAGTAGAAAAAATGGATCACACAAAAACACTCAAATCCATTTTTGATGAAATAAATTTAGTTTGAAGGATTTCAGCATAGATTACTCAGCCCAAAATCCATATATGAGGTACTCAATTCAAATTCATCAGACTTTCAGTTAAAAACAAAAATGGGGTGATGAACAATGGTATAAAGGATATATATTGCTAGCAAACTTATAAAGCTAATAATTTTGATGATATAGAGTCCAAATTGTTTTAAGAAAAAGTATTTATAATTTATTTATTAAATAGAAATGATTATAATTAGAAGTTTTAATAAAATATTATATTAAGAGAAAACAAGCTATAACCGACACAGCCATAATTATAAAATTATATTGAAACTAATCAGCTAAAGAATAAACCTCAAAGTAGGTGGGAAATCTTTATCATGAGGCTTGAATAACCAACTATGAGGGCCATCTTGAAGTAACTCCTAACTAGTATTATCATCCTGTGGAAATTGTGTTCATTAAACGATTAATGAGGAAAAAAATCAATACAAAGAAACATATATCCTAAACCAAAGGAGGAAAGTCAAAACTTCTTATGAAGGCACTCTTTGATATAAATAACTTACATATGAAACAAAGAGAATTCTTGATTAGAGAGGAATTGATAGGAATGGATGGAAGGAAGAATTCCTTTGCTTTCAGATGTTTATGAAAATCTTTTATGATAATATATTTCTGGCTTTGCCGTTTATTGATTGAAAAAAAATAGAGAATTCTTGATTACATTATGTAAGAGATTATATTTGATGAATGACTCTTGGAACCTATTAAGTGGTCAGGGGAATGTCTTCTGATCAAGTAAAAGAAGATTTTTTTGTATTTATTGATATAAATCAAAGATCAAAGATCAAGGCTCCAAGTAGTGTTGATTTTTGTAGCCCCTACAATAAAATGAAATGAATCCACAGTTTAATTTCAATGAACTTTCAAAATATGCTTTAAAACTTGTAATAGACCACTTTTTGAAAATTATTTAGAACCTGCAAACATCTTCATTTGTTCTAAAACTTTTTACAACAGAAGCTCCCACGTTCATCTACATAGGTAGATCATTATTTTTCTACCAATAATGCAATTTTAATTTTCAAGTCAATGTCATATGCTGCCCTATTTTGCCTTTGTATTTTTTTTGTTTGTTTTGTGTTTTGTACTGGTTTTGAGATGATAAAGAAAGCACAGATAATAGAGTAACTAATAGCAAATTAACAACTCAGAAAAAATGACAAAACTCAGAAATATACAACACTGAAAATTCTAGTTTTTATTTATTATTGAAAATACACTTTTTCCCAAAAGTAAGAGCAAATCAAATCATTAAATAGCATTACATATCTAATTCAAATATACCCAGAAAATGTAGTATTGAAATAGCTTGAGTTGTTCATAAAGTTTGCAAACTATCACTCCGAAAATGGATGCCAAGCTCCAGAAAACTCTAGCAAGGATAAAGAAGATTATAACAATATAGTTTCCCACTCTAGACACCCCCAAATTGCTGAAGAAGACACCACTACCCTAACCAACGAGCTCTAGAAAGCTCACATCCCTTCTTAGCAATGTACGACTAGCCTTGAGGAAAAGATATGACCATCAAAAGAAATGAATGAACAACAAACCCTCCTCTTAGTCTTCTTCGATCAGCCTCTAACAATTTGTTTGATATGCAATAAACCCCTGTCAAAAGTCAAAACTGAAATGGAACTCCACAACTATGCTCAACTATAACTTCTGAGATGAAATCACCAAGATATTCTCCACATGGAGAATGTTGCTGCAAGATTTTTCATCCTCACAGATTGGAGAACAACAATCTCCTCAGAAGAGGAAGCAATATCCAAATTATCAAACTCAGCATAAGAGAAATGAACTCCAACTTTCTCTTCTATATTTTTCCCAAAAGGCGTTGTCAGCTTCTCCCTAAAAGTCTTTTAAAAATATTAAAATAAAATCAAAGTGTTCATAGAATGCATTTAAGTCACCAAAAGGCCCCCATTATTAAATATTTTCAATTGCAGTTAAATCGCGACACTTGAATAATCTTTATTTTAAATATATGAAATAATGATAAAGTTAAATATTTAATTACATTTTATAAATATTTTCATGGGAAGGGTAATTTACACCAAATGGAGTCCTATTCAGCTGATGGATCAGATTTTGAAAATTTGAAATTCTAGAACAACGGACTGAAAATTAGGACAACGAGCATGAAGAGGCTCCAGAAGGGCCTGAAAGTGAGCTAGAAGATAGAGGAGTGGTTGCCCGACTCTCGAGCAATCACAAAAATGAGTCTTTTAGAGTTCGGGGAGTGATAGGAGAACATCGTGTCATTGCTCTCATTGACAAAGGAGCGACTCGCAATTTCATTGATGAGAGAATTTTTGTGAAGAGGGGGCTAGTGACTGAGGAAGTAGATGGCTTCAAAATCACGGTAGCTGATGGCTCCACTATATAATGAAACCGAATGATTTCCAACATGTCTCTGAAGTTGGGAAATCATGAAATTAGAGATGACTGCTTTGTGGTTAGCATTGGAAGTACTGATGATGCAGTCCTGGGGATTCAGTGGTTGAGATCTCTTGGTGAGATCACATTAAATTTGCAAACTATGGAGTTGAAATTTATGTCTGATGGGAAGAAGGTGGTATTGAGAGGAATGTCAAATGGTGGTCTTAGAGTTGTTTCATTGAAAAGGATGGAGAGGCTGATCTGCCATAACCAAGTGGAGTGGGCAACAGAGTGTTTGATAATGTCATCAAGTTCACTCGAAGATAAGGGAAGCTACTCTACATACATTCAAGCACTAATAAAAGATAAGAGTAAGGTCTTTGGGAAACCACCTCTTGGTAGATCTCCTGAGTGTATGATCATGCCATCTAATCCACTTGAAGAGAAGAGAAGTTATCCTGATGACATTCAAGCTTTGCTTACAAAAATAAGTAAGGTGTTTGAGAATCCACCTTTTGGTAGACAGCCTGAGCATGGTACTGAACACATCATTGAGTGTGAAGAAGGCACTAAGCCTATTATGAATACTCCTTATTGATACCCCAAGAAGCAGAAGGACGAGATTGAAAAAGCCATTAAGGAGTTGTTGGACATGGGTTACATTAGGCCAAGCAAGTGCCCTTTTGCTTTGGCTGTTGTATTGGTGAAAAAGAAGGATGGGACCATGCATATGTGCGTGGATTACCGAGCACTAAATGAGAAAATCATCAAGAATTGGTACCCTATTCCGAGGATTGATGAGCTCATTGACAAGCTACATGGTGCAGTGTTCTTCTCAAAGATAGATCTTAGATCGGGCTACCATCAAATCAAGACGAGAGCATCAGATGTTGAAAAGACCGCATTTAGATGCCACTTTGGGCATTTCAAATTTCTAGTCATGTCTTTTGGCTTGACTAACGCTCCTGCCACATTCCAGTCTTGCATGAACAAGATCTTCCAGAAGCAGTTGAGGAAGCTTGTGCTCATATTTTTTGATGACATCCTCATTTTTAGCAAGTCTTGGAAGCAGCACTTGCAACACTTTGATGAAGTGCTCAGCATATTGGAGTCTGAATCCCTATTTGCTAAGGAGTCCAAATGTGAACTTGTAATGAGAGAGCTGCTCTATCTTGGTCACATCATCAGTGCGAAAGGCGTGAAGGTGGATCCTGAAAAGATTAGAGCTATCATTGATTGGCCACCACCTAAGAACATAAAACACTTGAAGGAATTCTTGGGTCTATGTGGTTTTTACAGAAGGTTTGTGAAGGGATATTCTCAGTTGGCTGCCCCCCTCATAGATCTCACTAGGAAAGGAGCTTTTGAGTGGTCAAAATAGGCACAAACAGTGTTTGATCGGTTCAAGGAGATTATGAGCTCATGCCCTGTTTTGGCCTTACTAGATTTCACCAAGCCCTTCGAGCTTCAGTGTGATGCATCAGGAGAATGTGTTGGTGCAGACCTTATGCAATACAAACATCCTATTGTCTTTGAAAGTAGGAAGTTGAGAGGGTCTGAAAGATTGTATTCAATATATGATAAAGAGATGCTTGCCATAATGTATGCTCTTGTGAAGTTCAGGTAGTATCTCGTGGGGAGTAAGTTTGTTGTTAAGACTGATCATAACAGTCTTAGGCACTTCATGCATCAGAAAGATCTGAATGAGAGGAAACAAAAGTGGGTTAGTAAGCTTCAGGCTTACGAATTTGACATTGAGTATGTCAAAGGGAAAATAACATAGTGGCAGATGCACTTTCACAGAGACCACATTTGAGCTCTTTATGTGGGCTCACTCCTGACTGGAGAGACTTGTTGCTGGCTAATTATGCCAAAAATTAGTTTGCAACCAGCCTTATTGAACTTTTCATGATGAAAAGTATAGTTTGGTGGATGGTTTGATAATGTATAAGGGTAGAATCTTTCTCCCACCTAAATCTAAGTCGAAGGAGAAGGTATTACAAACTTTTCATGACATACCTCTTGCTGGTCATTAAGGGTTTTCCAAGACATACAGGCAGATCCGAGAGACATTCTCCTAGAAAGGGTTGTAAAAAAATGTCTTGAAGTAAATTAGGGAATGCCATACTTGTCAGAAGAACAACGACGAGCACACTGCACCCGTCAGTTTGTTGCAACCATTGTCGATTCCCAGTCAGAAATGGGAAAGTATATCTATTGACTTCATCACAAGATTGCCTAGAGCTAGTGGGAAGGATTGTATCTATGTTTTGGTAGACAAATTAACAAAATTTGTTCACTTTTTCACTATCACCAGCTCGTTTACAGCAACACAAATTGTTGATGTGTTCTTCCATGAGGTGTTTAGGCTACATGGGCTGCCTAAAAACATTGTAAGTGACAGGGACAACAAGTTCCTAAGCACTTTCTGGCAGGGCAATTTTTGATTGTTTTGTACCATGCTTACCTTGAGCACGAGTTATCACCCTCAGACTGATGGACAAATGAAGATAGTAAACAAATGGCTGGAAGGCTATCTTAGAAACTACATTTCAGAGCAACAGAAAGCATGGGTGAGATAGTTGCACTTGGGTGAATACTGCTATAATTCCACCTATCAGATGTCCATCAGGATGTCACCATCCATGGTGTTGTATGGTTGTGAGGCTCCCAACTTTGCTGATTTGGTTTTCGGTGATAACCAAGCCCCTCAAGCTAAGGACATGGTTCAACAATGTCAAGATATTCTGAAGGCATTGAAGGACAACCTTCAGATTGTGCAAAACCAGCAGAAGTTGTATGCTGACCAATAGAGAGTTGAGCGCTCATTCGAGGTTGGAGACATGGTCTACCTGAGACTACAACCTTTCAGACAGTCTACTCTTAAGAAGAGTGGAACGAAGAAACTCAAGCCATGTTTTTATAGTCCGTTCAAGGTCATTAGGATAGTTGGAGTTGTGGTTTATGAGTTGAAGCTACCGATGAGTAGCCGTATACATAATGTCTTCCATGTGTCATGCCTTTAAAAGGCGTTCTTGGACACAATGTTATGGTCTCCACAGATTTGCCTCCTTTGGATGAAGAGGGAGAATTGGTGCTCATTCCAAAGGAAATCCTTGATGTCAGAGAATGATTTTTGAGGAGGAGAACCATTAGAGAATACTTAATGAAATGGAAGAACTTACCAGTTGACGATGCTACTTGGGAGAATGAGGAGATTCCGCAACATCCAGGCTTGCGATTGCTTGAGGGCAAGCAATCTTGGGGAGGGCAGACTGTAATGTTCCCTTATCTGTGAGGAGTAATCAGTGGTCCATTGGCCTATTTCAGAGACCCGTAGGCTGATTGGAATGGAGAATTAGGGTTTCCTAATTTTGTGGAGTTCTGCACGAGCCATTTGAGGACTGTTTGGTGGGATTCTACAATTCTGTCCATGGATTCCTTATGGGTTTTTCGAGAGTTTCTTAGTGGTATAACATGCATTCAGTTCTGAGGATAATTTTGAACTTACTATTTTTAGTAAGCGGGTGTTGGGCTGATTGGATAGTACAATTTTTTTGGGTTTTCTGAGCTCTCTCTCTCTCTAGGTTTCAATGATCAGGATTTTTGGAGTAGTTTTTCTTGACTTACTATTTTTAGTAAATGCTAGTTCGGGTATTGCTATTTTTGGCAGTCTTGGGCAGAGCTCCAATCCAGTGTAGTTCAGTGTTTTTCTTCACTTCAGTTCACCTTTGGATTTGACTACGATCACTATTGGAGATATATGTGAATTAATTAAATATTATTACTTTACTTTAAATTTTAATATTTATTTATTTATATTATTGATCAATTGTATTGAGAACTGTGCATAATGTTATTTTCCTAAGTCTGGCTAGGCGAAATATGTATTTGATTAAGGGGACGCCAAAAGTGAATGTGAAGATATTATTTTTATTTGCCAAGTTTTATTTACTTGCCAAATTGTGGTTTTCCCTTTTTTGGCGTGAGTTTCGACATATGAGTGTGGTGCCAAGCTTGGGCCCACCTTGGGAAATGAAATGCAAATTTGAAAGGTGAATTTGGCGATATTTGGATTTGAATTCCACACTGAGAAATCTATTTATACAAGTGCTCGGCTCATCATTTGGGCATCTTGAGAATTTACACCCTTACGCTGCCGGAATGGTGAGTGATTGAACTTCGAAGTTGGAAGAGCTTCCTAGTTGCTTTAGTTTCGTACTTGAGACACAGTACCTAGTTGGATAGGCGATTTTGGGTGACATTTTTTGGAGTGTTTGATTCAGTTTCAGTGTGTGTTTTGGATTTTCTATGTTGCTGCTGTGTTTTTGGTGTTAATAGTGCATTTTTGGCTAGAAGTGAGTTTTATTCGTAGCTACCTATGTGTTGAGAGCATTGTTCTAGGTATCAACTCTTTGGAAGCATATTGGGAAGACAATCCTTCTTCTATCTTGGCGTGGCTTTTGGTGGTCATTCTGATTTTGGTTGCAAATTGAATTTTGCAGTTGTAGAGCCATTTTTAGAATTACCTTGGGATGCGTGCATCACATTTGAGGTTTCCAAGTTGTAGGTTTTACGTATTGGACTGGTCGCCTATGTTATATTAGTCATTTGCATTTGATTTGGTGTGATTCCAAATAGTTTTGAGAAAGTTATGAGTGTTTTGGTGTTTCCCATAGTGGCTAGACAATGCGTTTCTAGCTTGCAGAATTAGAATAACAGTAGTGTTTTTATGTTGTGTGATTTTGGAAGTATTTTTCTTGGAATCAACATTAAACATCTTCTCTAATCATTTATCTCTATTTTGTAATATTGTTTAAGTAGTACCGATCAATCATTCTTGCCGCAACTTATCAATATTTCCCACTGCATAAGTGGAAGAGGCTGGCCATGCCGCCTATCTTTGTTTGTAATAATGTCCTCCCGCTGAATAAGCGGTGGAGTTGATAGTAATCTTCATTTTAGTCCTCCCGCTACAAAAGAGGTAGAGTGATTGCTCATTTTAGTTGTTTGTATTGTCCTTGGTTGGTTTACTGCCAAGTGATTTTAGCATTTTCCATTACCCATTGTATAAGAGAAAGGGGCTGGCTTGCCACCCAGTATTGTAATAAACATATCAGATTTGCATCTAAAGATCCCCTGTCACTGTATGCTATCACCCTCCCATTTTGGGCTCTCGGTGATAAGAAAGTGGAAGGGTTACTTTCTGCAGTGTTTTGATTATCATTTTCTGACCCTAACGGGTGCTTGTGGTGCTTGTAATTGTTAAAATTTTAAAAAACAATTGTTTGGGATATTACAGTGGTATCAGAGCTGGTTTTCCTGCTAGCCTATGAATTCAGAGTGATCAAAATTATCCATGATTGATAGAGACATTCGTTACTATAACAGAGAACAAAGACGACGACAGTATCAGATTCCTATAGTGCGAGTTGAAGAGACCTTTTCAGAGGTTCTGAGAAACAGAGATAATGAAGTTGATTCAGTGGATTCAATGGGAGAAAGAATATTTGGTCAAAATGTTGCAATTGTGGCTGTGGAGAAAATGGAGAAAAAAATTGATATTATGATGGACATGATGTCCCAGATGATAGCCACCTTTAGACAGAATGTTGGAGGAGGACATAGTCAAGACCAGAATCAAAATACTAGTGGAAATAATGCCAGCACTTCCAACAACTTTGGTAGTAATGGGAATGGTAGCAACAATAGTAGTAACAATAGTGGAATGCCTGTTGGATCGGTGACCAGACCTTTGCAACTAGTTTTCCTTCCAAGGGAAACACCGCCTCCTGAAGTTGAAGTCCCTATGGATGATGAGATCCGAGCTAGTTTTGTGAAGTATGCATCACTTCCCCAAGAGATCCGAAATGTCTTGTCTCTTGACTAGTACATGATTCAAAAGAAGAGGGAAGGAAGGTATGATAATTGATACTTCGCTCCAAGAGATTATCAAAAAGCTCTTGGGAGGGTTACTCTAGCGCATTTTGATGGAAGTAGTAAGAGTACAACTAGAGCATGGGTGCAGAAGTTGGACAACTATTTGTCCTTGAGGCCTATGCCCGAAGAAGAAGCCATCAAGTTTGTCACCTTGCACTTGGATGGAGTTGCTCACGAATGGTGGTACCATGGGTTGGTCACCCTTGGTCATAGCTTGATAACCACCTATGCTGAATTCACCAACAAGCTGATTGAGAGGTTTGATTCTAACGATCTAGAGGTGAAATTCAGAGAGCTTGCTCAACTCAAATAGCAAGGCTCCTTGGATAATTACATAACTGAATTCCCAAATCTCCCATGTTAATTTTAACACTTTCAGATTAACTAAGACTCAGAAAATCAGAATTTATTTACTAATTAGATTCATTAGATTTAGAGATTTATAGTTTCAGATTTAACACAACAAAGAAAAATAAAGAAATAGAGACAAGACACAATTACCCTGGGAAAACCTCCTAGGAGGAAAAACCCAGCCAGAAAAGATCCTCAAATCTGATTATGGATTATAGTTATGCAAACAATACAACACTTATCTCATGTGCTTTGTAGGTTCAGATTTTGCTGTCACTGGAGGTATGGTAGATCACGGTGGCTGCCTTCAACATTTAGTTGCTATTATGTGAGAGATGGATGCTGATGTTGCCTTAACCTAAATTGCAGACCTTTAAGGAGTACACTGATTCCTTGTGATGGATTTCACACCTCCTTCTAATGGCAGATGTATGTTGTTGTAGCTGTCATGTATTTGGCACCACCTTCAATATGCAGATTTCTTTAAGTGCAGATCTCTTGTGATTCCTTGGAGTTCGCATTAGGCATGTAGGTTTCGCATGAAGAAGCAGATTGAATTGAGATGATAATGATAAGATCTTTCCTTTACTTATATGTGGAGAGAACCCTTTTGTGTAGGTCGGCTTCCTTTAATTAATTAATTGTATTTGTTTTACTTAAATGCCTTGTAAGTAGGGTCGGCCCTATTAGCAACACGTTGAGTATTTTTAGGCTTGTGAGGCGCAATTTAAGGTTGTCGTGGGATAGGGCTCTGCCCTATACTTTTGGGAAAAGGGCCCAACCCTTTAGGGCGGATTCCAATGTTGCCTAAGGCAATTGGAATCTGCCATTCCCTAATTAATATCAATACTCCCTCTTAATTAGGGAGGATCTTCCATCTTTCACACAAGCAGATAATGGAATTACATAATATAATCTTCCAGCTTGCACACAAGCATAGACTGGATCCACCTTACATTGCCCGCAGAGGGTGGAGAGGATCTTTTCTACCATCTTACATTGCCCATAGAGGATGGTCAATAATTACTCTTCTCCCTGAGAATATTACAATACCATCTTACATTGCCCGCAGAGGATGGTTAACAAGTACACTTCTCCCTGAGAAGATTACAACACCATCTTACATTGCCCGTAGAGGATGATTTATACTTTTCCATGAAGAGATTACAATACCATCTTACATTGCCCACAGAGGATGGTTAATATTTACACTTCCCTTTTAGAGGATTACAATACCACCTTACATTGCCCGCAGAGGGTGGTTTGATACAACATAATGAATTACTGAGATTGAGACTCCCTCTCAATTAGGGATTCATTTTCCACAACACCAAGTCTGTTCCTGAAGTACACAAACTTCACTTTGGATAGAGGCTTGGTGAGGATATCTGCAACCTGCTCATCAGTGTTGACGTACTTCAGTTGAATAGCACCTCTTTGCACCATATCCCGAATGAAATGATAATGGGTTTCCACGTGTTTTGACCTGTCATGAAACACTGGATTGACAAACATTTTGATACAACTCTGATTATCACACTGAATAACTGTAGGATCCCAAGGCTGACCAAACAGCCCAGCTAGAAGCTTACGAAGCCACACAGCTTCTCTAGAAGCTACACTTGCTGCAATATACTCAACTTCAATAGTACTCAATGCCACTGAGCATTGTTTTCTGCAAGCCCATGAGATCACTGCGGATCCCAAGCTAAAGAAAATACCAGAGGTGCTTTTCCTATCTTTGACACTTCCAGCCTAGTCTGCATTTGAATAACCTTCCAAGGTTATTGAAGTGTTAAGTGGATACTTCAGCCCAAAACCAACTGTGCCTCGCAGGTACCTTAGGATGTGCTTGGCTGCGACAAGATGAACATATTTGGGCATGCTCATAAACTGGCTGAGAGCATTCACAACAAAACATATGTCTGGTCTAGTGTTAACTAGATACATCAGTGATCCAATCAACTGCCAGTACTCTTATGGATCTGTAAAATCAGAGTTAGCTGCAGAAACACTTAACTTCTTTAAGTTAGATTCCATAGGAGTAGACATAGGTTTACAATCCATCATTCTAAATCTTTTCAAAATGTCAATAGTATACTTTCCTTGACTTAGAAAAATTTCGTTAGATCTTTGCCATACTTCCAGACCTAGAAAATAATGCATTAGACCCAAGTATTTCATTTCAAATTCTGAAGCTAGATCTTCCTTGCATCTAACAATAAGTTCATTTTTACCAGTAAGGAATAACTTATCCACATATAGAACTAGAATTAGCATTTCATCATTGACTAACTTAAGGTAAATGTTAGAGTCAGCATCATTTTTATGAAAACCTAGACTTGACAAGTATTTATCAATTCTTTCATACCAAGCATTAGGAGCTTGTTTAAGGCCATGCAGAGCTTTCTTCAACCTGCACACATGAGTTAATCTATCGTGAATCTCATAACCCTCAGGTTGTTCAATATAGACCTCTTCCTCAATGACACCATTAAGGAAGGCAGTCTTAACATCCATCTGATGTAATTTCCAGCCTCTAGTAGCAACAATAGCTATTATTGTTCTAATAGAAGTATATCTAGCAACATGAGCAAAAGTTTCTTCATAGTCTATGCCTTCCTTTTGAGAAAAACCACGAGCAACAAATCTAGCTTTATATTTTTCAATACTACCATCAGCATTATGTTTGATTTTAAATAACCATTTAGAGGAAACAACAGATTTACCTTTGGGTCTGGGCACAATATCCCAAACATCATTCTTGATGATTGACTGATATTCTTCATCCATAGCAATCTTCGAGGCATGATGATTCAAGGTTTCTTCAACATTGCAAGGTTCAGTTTCGATGAGATTGCACATCAATGTAACATAGTTGGAGAATACTTGTGGTCTCTTAGTTTCACGGAAGGTGCCACTGGGGGCAGCAAATCTTTCGGCTTCTTGAATGGTGTTTCTTACCCAAAGAGGCCTCTTTTTGGTAACGACAATGTCACTAGGAATATCAGTGGGATTCATGGGCTCTGGTGGATCATGATGTTCATCTTGAGGTGGAGGTTCCACCAGCTCCCTCTGAATCTCAGGGTTAGTATCAACATTCCTATCTTGATTTTCATTAGCTTCATCAATAACACAAGAACCTTTTGATTTTTTAAAAGCAATATTTTTTTCAAATGTAACATCCCTACTTACCTCAACATACCTTTGACCAGGGATGTATATCCTGAATGCCTTGGAGGACTCACTGTAGCCGACTAGCATGCCTTTCTTTCTGGAGGGATCCAACTTGGATTGCTTTTCCTTGGGCACATGAATATAAACAAAACTTCCAAAAATTCTGAGGTGACTGATGTCTGGTTTGGATCCTATGAAGGCTTCTTCAGGGGTCATGTTCTTTAGAACACGGTGAGGACATCTATTCTGGATATACATTGCTGTTCTAGAAGCGTCAACCCATAGGAAGGTCTGCAAATCTTGATCGTGAATCATAGCCTTTGTAGCCTCAACAATAGTCCTATTCTTCCTTTCAGCAACACCATTTTGTTGAGGATTGTATGGAACACAAAACTCCCTCTTAATTCCTGACTCAACACAAAAGTCATGAAAGCTACCGGAGGTGTACTCACCTCCATTGTCAGATCTTAAACATTTAATTCTTTTGCCAGAGGAGTTTTCAGTTAATGCTTTAAACTCTTTAAATTTACTTAAGACTTCATCAGATTCTTTAGATTTCAAGAAGTAGATCCAAGTTTTCCTAGAGAAATCATCTATGAAGATTACATAATAAAGAAATCTACTAGGAGATGCTATAGACATAGGACCACATAAATAAGAGTGAACAAGTTCTAGTTTGTCTTTAGCTCTATTTTCACTTTTATGAAATGGACTTTTAACATTTTTACCTATAGCACAACCTTTACAAGTGTTATCATGGATTTGACTGAGTTTAGGCATACCTTTGACAATCCTTTCAAGGGATGGAAGAGCTTGATAATGCAAGTGTCCAAGTCTTCTATGCCATAACTCATAGGATTCAAGAACCTCATTAATAAGGGCTTGAATAGGGTTAGTAGAGAGCTTATAAAGATTATCATATCTATGACCAATTATACGAGCAGATTTAAAACTAGATTTCTTAAGCCAAGCAAGAACTTTTCCCTCAGAAAATGCAATTTGATAACCTTTATCTTCTAGAGCAGAAATGGAAATTAGGTTTCTTTTAATTCCAGGGACAAACAAGATATCACTGAGGTGCAAGGAAATACCAGAGTCTAAATTTAGAGAAGTAGACCCAGAACCTCTTACTGAATAACGAGCGTCATCACCAATTACCACGTGAAGGCTGGTATCCTTTTCTACTAAGTCTAAAAGGTGATTATAGTAGCCTGTGATGTGTCTGGAGGCACCACTGTCAATCAACCATGTATTACTATCTGAAGGAACACTGCTAGATAGAGTGGAGATGAATAAGAAGTCATTATTTTGATCTGAGACTTCATTTAGGTTGGCTTCACTTTGGCTAGGGTTATTCTGACATTCTTTAGCATAGTGACCAAATTTGTCACATCTAAAACATCAGACACGCGAGGTATCTCTTGGTTTCTTCCAAGGGTGTTGGGAACTAAAAGGTCTGAATTCCCTATTTCTTTTGGGATAAGGTTTCTTCCAATTTCCCCCTCTCTTGCATTGAGCTGCAAGCATGAGATGATCATCTACATGGGAACTTTTTGTTTGCCCTCTTGTGATGAGGTGAGACTCTTCTTGGATGCAATCATTCTTAAGGCGATCAAGGGTAGGTAACTCAGTCCTGCCACTTATGGTTTGGATAAATGACTCCCACGAGTGAGGTAGACCATTTAGGACAATCATGACAAGGTCTTTGTCTTCCATGTTATGACCAATTAAACCTAGTTAATTCTTTAGTTTTGAAATTCTCATAAAATAGGAAATAACAAAATCTTCTTTTTCCATTTTGATATTAAGTAGTTGTTGTTTTAAAGTAATTTCCCTACTGAGATTGTTAACTTCATATGCACATTGTAGATGGCCGAACATTTCCCTTGCAGTAGTAAATGAGGCAATATAGGTGACTACGTGGTCTTTGACTGAATCAATGAGAATCTTCCTGGCCTTGACAACATCCTTTTTGAATTGTTTTAGCTCAGCTGCATCCGTAGGTTCAGTTAGCTCTTTCGCTTCTATGAATTGGAGAAGATCTTCTTCCTCTAGAGCCAAATTGATTCAAACCTTCCATGCAGTAAAATTGAGATTCCCATAAAGCCTATCTTCAACTTTCAGCCCCATTGACCTGACTTGTGAATGCGACAACAATTTGGAAATAAAGGAGTACTAAAATTCTAGAATCTGAAAATTGGTCTAGCCTATAGCTCTGATACCATGTTAATTTTAACACTTTCAGATTAACTAAGACTCAGAAAATCAGAATTTATTTACTAATTAGATTCATTAGATTTAGAGATTTATAGTTTCAGATTTAACACAACAAAGAAAAATAAAGAAATAGAGACAAGACACAATTACCCTGGGAAAACCTCCTAGGAGGAAAAACCCAGCCAGAAAAGATCCTCAAATCTGATTATGGATTATAGTTATGCAAACAATACAACACTTATCTCACGTGCTTTGTAGGTTCAGATTTTGCTGTCACTAGAGGTATGGTAGATCAAGGTGGCTGCCTTCAACATTTACTTGATATTATATGAGAGATGGATGCTGATGTTGCCTTAACCTAAATTGCAGACCTTTAAGGAGTTCATTGATTCCTTGTGATGAATTTCGCACCTCCTTCTAATGGCAGATGTATGTTGCTGTAGCTGTCATGTATTTGGCACCACCTTCAATATGCAGATTGCTTTAAGTGCAGATCTCTTGTGATTCCTTGGAGTTTGCATTAGGCATGTAGGTTTCACATGAAGAAGCAGATTGAATTGAGATGATAATGATAAGATCTTTCCTTTACTTATATGTGGAGAGAACCCTTTTGTGTAGGTTGGCTTCCTTTAATTAATTAATTGTATTTGTTTTACTTAAATGCTTTGTAAGTAGGGTCGGCCCTATTAGCAACACGTTGAGTATTTTTAGGCTTGTGAGGTGCAGTTTAAGGTTGCCGTGGGATAGGGCTCTGCCCTATACGTTTGGGAAAAGGGCCCAACCCTTTAGGGCGGATTCCAATGTTGCCTAAGGCAATTAGAATCCGCCATTCCCTAATTAATATCAACATCCCAGTTATGGTCAACAACATTTTAGAGAAGAGGCTAGTTGCTCTTTTCACAGGTGGTCTTGAAGAGCCCTTGAAAGGATGGGTCAAAGCATTTGATCTGCCTACTTTAGCTGAAGCCGTCAATAAATCTAAGAGTATGGAGATGGATGCCCCAAAGAGTAAATTTCAGTCCAAGCCTTTTCCTTTCTGGAAGGATAAGAAGAAGTTCCCTTCTCAGATGGATGATGAGCTTCGTCAAGAGCTCTAGAGGAAGAATCTTTTCTACTCTTGTAGAGAACCTTGGGCCCCAGGACATAAATGTCATGGGAAGGGCAATTTACACCAAATGGAGTCCTATTTAGCTGATGGATCAGATTCTGAAATTTCAGAACAACACACTGAAAATTAGGATGACGAGTATGAAGAGGCTCTAGAAGGGCTTGAAAGTGAGCCAAAAGATAGAGGAGTGGTTGCTCAACTCAAGCATTCACAAAAATGAATCTTTTAGAGTTCGGGGAGTGATAGGAGAACATCTTGTCATTGCTCTCATTGACACAAAAGTGACTCACAATTTCATTGATGAGAGAACTATTCCGAAGATGGGGCTAATGGCCGAGGAAGTAGAAGGCTCGAAAGTCATGGTAGCTGATGGCTCCACTATATCATGCAACCAAATGATTTCCAAAATTTCTCTGAAGTTGGGAAATCATGAAATTAGTGATGACTTCTTTGTGGTTAGCATTGGAGGTACTGATGATGCAATCCTGGGGATTCAGTGGCTGAGATCTCTTGGTGAGACCACATTAAATTTGCAAACCATGGAGCTGAACTTTATGTCTGATGGGAAGAAGCTGGTATTGAGAGGAATGTCAAATGGTGGTCTTAGAGTTGTTTCATTGAAGAGGATGGAGAGGCTGATCCGCCATAACCAAGTGGAGTGGGTAGCAGAGTGTTTGATAATGTCATCAAGTTCACTCAAAGACAAGGGAAGCTACTCTACAGAAGTTCAAGCACTAATCACATATAAGAGTAAGGTCTTTGGGAAACCACCTCTTGGTAGATATCTTGCAGGTATGATCATACCAACTAATTCACCTGAACATAAGAGAAGTTATCCTGATGAAATTCAAGCTTTGCTTCCAAAAAGGAGTAATGTATTTGAGAGTCCACCTCCTGGTAGACCGCTCGAGCATGGTATTGAACACATCATTGAGTTGGAAGAAGGCACTAAGCCTATTATGACTAATCCTTATTGATACCCCACGAAGCAGAAGGACAAGATTGAGAAAGCCATTAAGGAGCTGTTGGACATGGGTTACATTAGGCCAAGCAAGAGCCCTTTTGCTTTGGTTGTTGTATTGGTGAAAAACAAGGATGGGACGTGCGTATGTGCATGCATTACCAAGCACTAAATAAGAAAACCATCGAGAATCGGTACCCTATTCTGAGGATTGATGAGCTCATTGACGAGCTACATGGTGTAGTATTATTCTCAAAGATAGATCTCAAATCAGGCTACCATCAAATCAAGATGAGAGCATCAGATGTTGAGAAGACCGCATTCAGATGCCAGTTTGGGCATTTCGAATTTCTAGTCATGTCTTTTGGCTTGACTAATGCTCCCGCCACATTCCAGCCTTGCATGAACAAGATCTTCCAGAAGCAGTTGAGGAAGTTTGTGCTCATATTTTTTGATGACATCCTCATTTTTAGCAAGTCTTGGAAGGAGCACTTGCAACACTTGGATGAAGTGCTCAACATACTGCAGTCTGAATCCCTATTTGCTAAGGAGTCCAAATGTGAATTTGGAATGAGAGAGCTTCTCTATCTTGGTCACATCATCAGTGCGAAAGGTGTGAAGGTGGATCCTGAAAAGATTAGAGCTATCATTGATTGGCCACCACCTAAGAACATAACACACTTGAAGGGATTCTTGGGTCTATGTGGTTTTTATAGAAGGTTTGTGAAGGGATATTCTTAGTTGGCTACCCCCCTCATAGATCTCACTAGGAAAAGAACTTTTGAGTGGTCAGAAAAGGCACAAACAATGTTTGATTGATTCAAGGAGATCATGAGTTCATGCCTTGTTTTGGCCTTACTAGATTTTAGCAAGCCCTTTGAGCTTCAGTGTGATGCATCAGGAGAAGGTGTTGGTGTAGTCCTTATGCAAGACAAGCATCCTGTTGTCTTTGAAAGTAGGAAGTTGAGAGGGTCCGAAAGATTGTATTCAATATATGATAAAGAGATGCTTGTCATAGTGCATGCTCTTGCGAAGTTCAAGTAGTATCTCGTGGGGAGTAAATTTGTTGTTAAGATTGATCATAACAGTCTTAGGCACTTCATGCACCAGTAAGATTTGAATGAGAGGCAACAGAAGTGGGTTAGTAAGCTTCAGGCTTACAACTTTGACATTGAGTATGTTAAAGGGAAAAATAACATAGTGACAGATGCACTTTCACGGAGACCACATATGAGCTCTTTATGTGAGCTCACTGCTAATTGGAGAGACTTGTTGTTGGCTGATTATACCAAAAATAAGTTTGCAACTAGCCTTATTGAGGGTACTTTTCGTGATGAAAAGTACAGTTTGGTGGATGGTTTGATATTGTATAAGAGTATAATCGTTCTTCCACCTGAATCTATGTTGAAGGAGAAGGTATTACAAACTTTTCATGACATACCCCTTGCTGGTCATCAAGGGTTTTTCAAGACATACAGGCAGATCTGAGAGAGATTATCCTGGAAAGGGTTGAAAAAAGTTGTCTTGAAGTACATTGAGGAATGCCATACTTGTTAAGAAGAACAAGGATAAGCACACTGCACTCGTCAGTTTGTTGCAACCATTTCCAATTCCTAGTCAGAAATGGGAAAGTATCTCTATGGACTTCATCACTGGATTGCTTGGAGCTAGTGGGAAGGTTTGTATCTATGTGGTGGTAGACAGATTAACAAAATTTGCTCATTTTTTCACTATCACCAGCTCGTTTACAGCAACACAGGTTGCTGATGTGTTCTTCCATGAGGTGTCTAAAAACATTGTAAGTGATAGGGACAACAAGCTCCTAAGCACTTTCTGGCTGGAGATTTTCTGATTGTGTGGTACCGTGCTTACCTCGAGCACGAGTTATCACCCTCAGACTGATGCACAAATGAAGATAGTAAACAAATGGATGGAAGGCTATCTCAAAAACTACGTTTCAAAGCAACAGAAAGCATGGGTGATATGGTTGCACTTGGGTGAATACTGCTATCATTCCACCTATCACATGTCCATCAGCATGTCACCATTCATGGTGTTGTATGGTTATGAGGCTCCCAGCTTTGCTAATTTGGTTTTTGGTGATAGCCAAGTGCCTTAGGCTAAGAACATGGTTCAACAATGTCAAGATATTCTGAAGGCATTGAAGGACAACCTTCGAATTTTGCAAAACTAGCACTAGTTGTACGCTGACCAGCAGAGAGTTGAGCACTCATTCGAGGTTGGAGACATGGTCTACCTGAGACTACAACCTTTCAGACAGTCTACTCTTAAGAAGAGTGGAGTGGACAAACTCAAGCCACGTTTTTATGGTCCGTTCAAGGTAATTAGGATAGTTGGAGTTGTGGCTTATGAGTTGGAGCTATCAGTGAGTAGCTGTATACATAATGTCTTCCATGTGTCACGCCTCAAAAAGGCACTTGGAAAAAATGTTATGGTCTCCATAGATTTGCCTCCTTTGGATGAAGAGGGAGAATTGGTTCTCATTCTAGAGGAAATCCTTGATGTCAGAGAACGATTTTTGAGGAGGAGAACCATCCGAGAATACTTAAGGAAATGGAAGAACTTACCAGTTGATAATGCTACTTGGGAGAATGAGGAGATTTTTGCAACATCCAGGCTTGCGATTGCTTGAGGGCAAGCAATCTTGGGGAGGGCAGACTGTAATGTCCCCTTCTCAGTGAGGAGTAATCAATGGTCCATTGGGCTATTTCAGAGACCCGTAAGCCGATTGGAATGGAGAATTAGGGTTTCATATTTTTGTGGAGTTCTGCACGAGCCATTTGAGGACTGTCCGGTGGGAATTCTACATTTCTGTTCATGGATTCCTTCTAGATTAACATGCATTTAGTTCTAAGGAGAATTTTGAACTTACTATTTTTAATAAGTGGGTGTTGGGCTGATTGGATAGTACTATTTTTCTAGGTTTTGTGAGCTCTCTCCGGGTTCGATGATTAGGATTTTCAGAGTAGTTTTTCTTGACTTACTTTGTTTAGTAAGTGTTAGTTCGGGTATTGCTATTTTTGGCAATCTCGGGTAGAGCTCTGATCCAGTGCAGTTCAGTGTTTTTCTTCACTTCAGTTCACCTGTGGATTTGACTGCGATTAGTATTGGAGATATAAGTGAATTAATTAAATATTATTACTTTACTTTAAAGTTTAATATTTAATTATTTATATTATTGATCAATTGTATTGAGAATTGTGCATAATGTTATTTTCTTAAGTCTGGCTTGGCGAAATATGTATTTGATTAAGGGGACGCCAAAAGTAAATGTGAAGATATTACTTTTATTTGCCAAGTTTTATTTACTTGCCAAATCGTGGTTTTCGCTTTTTTGGTGTGAGTTTTGGCATATGAGTGTGGCGCCAAGCTTAGGCCCACCTTGGGAAATGAAATGCAAATTTAAAAGGTGAATTTGGTGGTATTTGGATTTGAATTCTAGACTGAGAAATCTATTTATACAATGCTTGGCTCCTCATTTGGGCATCTTAAGAATTTACACCGTTATGCTGCCAGAATGGTGAGTGACTGAACTTCGAAGTTGGAAGAGCTTCCTAGTTGCTTCAGTTTCGTACTTCAGTCATAGTACCTAGTTGGATAGTTGATTTTGGGTGACGTTTTTTGGAGTGTTTGATTAAGTTTCAGTGTGTGTTTTGGAGTTTCTATGTTTTTGGTGTTGCTGGTGCGTTTTTGGTTGGAAGTGAGTTTTATTCGTAGGTGCTTGTGTGTTGAGAGCATCGTTTTGGGTATCGGCTCTTTGGAAGCGTATTGGGAAGACAATCCTTCTTCTATCTTGGCGTGGCTTTTGGTGGTCATTCTATTTTTTGGTTGCAAATCAAATTCTGCAGTTGTAGCACCATTTTTATAATTACCTTGGGATGAGTGCATCATATTTGAGGCTTCCATGTTGCAGGTTTGAGGTATTGGATTGGTCGCCTATGTTATATTAGTCATTTGCATTTGATTCTGTGTGATTCTAGATAGTTTTGAGAAAGTTATGAGTGTTTTGGTGTTTCCGGTAGTGGCTGGACAGTGTGTTTCTAGCTTGCAGAATTAGAACAATAGTAGTGTTTTTATGTTGTGTGGTTTTGGAAGTATTTTGCTTGGGATCAGCATTAAACATCTTCTCTAATCATTTATCTCTATTTTATAAGATTGTTTTAGTGGTACTGATCAATCATTCTTGCTGCAACTTATCTATATTTCCCATTGCATAAATGGAAGAGGCTGGCCATGCCGCCTATATTTGTTTGTAATAATATCCTTTCGTTGAATAAGTAGTGGAGTTGATAGTAATCTTCATTTTAGTCCTCCCACTGCATAAGCAGTAGAGTGATTTCTCATTTCAGTTGTTTGTATTGTCCTTGGCTGGTTTACCGCCAAGTGATTTTAGGATTTTCCATTACCAGTTGTATAAGCGGAAAGGGCTAGCTTGATGCCAAGTATTGTAATCAGCATCTCAAATTTGCATCTAGCGATCCCCTGTCATTGTATGCTGTCACCCTCCCTGTTTGGGCTCTCGGTGATCAGAAAGTGGAAGGGTTACTTTCTGCAGTGTTTTGGTTATCATTTTCTAACCCTGATGGGTGCTTGTGGTGCTTGTAATTGTTAAAATTTCAAAAAAAAATTGTTAGGGATATTACACTCCTACAATAAATTCTTTGCCTTGGGCACTCTACATCCCCAAAAAGTAAATCCACGAAGTTAGGTGCCTTGTATCCATACAAAGCCAGGAATGACATCATCCTGACAAACATATGATAGTAGTATTATAGCAATACTCACTAAGATGATGCTATTTGATTCAAGTTGTCTTTTGTCTAGAACATAGTTTCAGAGATACCCTTCCACCCATTTGTTTACAATCTCCATTTGTCCATCTTCTTGGGGTGGTAGCTAGTATTAGGAGTGAGCTCAATCCCACTCAATTTGGAGAGATCTTGCCAAAAGATGCTTAGGAACTTGCTATCCCTATCACTCATTATGTTCTTGGGCATCCCATGGAGTCTAAAGATTCCTTGGAGAATAAATCAGCTACCTATGCAGCTATATATGTCGCTCAAATATCAAACAAGTTTGCAAATTTGGTCAACCTATCAACCAACACATAAATGCAATGTTTGCCATGTACCTTAGGTAGACCTATAATGATATCCATGGAGATACCTTCCCATTTTCTATTAGGAATGGGCAAGGGCTAAAGTAGACCAACTAGATAAGTGCTTGTTGATATTCTATTGGCAAGTGGGACACTCTTTGACATACTTAAGGACTTCTTTTTTAAGTCCTTTCCAAGAAAATATCTTCCATATTTGCTTCTAGGTTTTGAAGAAATCCACGTGGCCAACCATAGGTGCATCATGAAAAGTCCTCAATATCTTCACCTTAAGTTGTGAAGAAGACACCAAATAAATTCTATCCTTATAGATGATCAACTCATTACTCACTGTGTACCTATCTCATGAATTTTGCCCTCTATCTCCTATTGTCCATGAATCTTTTGCATACTCTGCTACAATCAACTCTCTCTAATCAGTAGAAATATCTACTAGAGAACATATATGAGGCCTCCTAGAAAGTGAATCAACAACTATATTCTTTTTTCCTTTGACATATACAATGTCAAAATCATATGTGTACAATCTATTGACCCATTTTTATGCTGCCTAACATTGAGATCCTTCTGGTTCATGAAGTAGTTGATGTTGTTGTGGTTTGTTTTGATAGTAAACTTTCCCCAAACTAGGTATGGTCTAAATTTGGCCAAGACATACATAATAGCCAACATCTCTCTATCATAAACATAATAGGTCCTCTCTACACCTTTTTATTTTCTACTCTCAAATGTGATAGGATGCTTCTCCTGCATAAAAAATGTGCCTTTCCTTTCTCCTAAAGCATCACACTCCAACTCAATTTTTTTGGAAAAGTATGGTATTGCCAACATAGGGCATGTGGGCATCACTTGCTTGAAGTGCTCAAAACTCTTTTCATTGAATTAAACTACTCAAAAGCTCCCTTCTTAGTCAAATATGTAAGTGGAGTTGCAATCTATGAAAATACCCTAACAAACCTCTCGTAGGACCAAAGGATCCCTTAAGTTGGGTTAGATTCATAGGAGTAGACCATTCAACAATAACCTTGATCTTTTCAAGACCAACTTTCACTCCCTCTACATTGATGATGTGACTAAGATAAAGATGCTCTATAATCCTAAAGTCACATTTAAACTCCTTAACATATAGAGACTCGCTCTTTAAAATGTTCAAGAACTCCTCAAGATCCTGCATATGCTCCTCTCAAGTCTCACTAAAATAAGGATGTCATCCAAAAATATCAAAACAAATTTCTTCAATGATTTCTTGAACACCTAATTCATGTAACTCTGGAAAGTGGCTAGAGCATTTGTTGATCCAAAAAGCATAACCAAAAACTCGAAATGTCCAAAATGGCACCTGAAATTTGTCTTCTCAAAATTCTCTTTCCTCATCTATATCTGATGGTAGCTTGACCTCAAGTCTATCTTGGAAAAGTATCGAGCTCCATGCAACTCATCAATCAACTCATCAATCTTGGGAATTGGATACTTGTTCTTTAATTTCTTTTTGTTTAGTGCATTGTAATCAATACACATATGCATTGTTCCATCCTTCTTCACCAAAACTTCTATTGATGCATATGGACTCTTGTTGGCCCTTATGTGCCCTATCTCTAGTAACTCCTTATTTGCCTTTTCTATTTCATCCTTATGCCTCTTAGGAAGTCAATAAGGAACTTAGTGATTACTAGTTTGGCTCCCTCATCCAACTCATTAACTTGCTATATTCCCCTCTTAGGTGGGACTCCATAAGGAATACTCTCGAACACCTTGATATGCTTGGATAGCAATCTTTGAAATTGTAGGAACCACTGGCATGATGAGACACTTTCTTGTTCACTCTACCTAGTCATGCCTAATTGGCCACTCCATCCTTTTAAGTGATACCATCATGGGCTCTCCATTTGAAAGCCCTCTAATTACTAAATTTTTTCCTTGATGTTCAAACCTCATTTCCAACTTCTATAAGTCAAAAGAGAACTCTAAAAGTGATAACATGTCATGCCAAGAATAACATCATTGTCTCCCACATCAACCACGAAATTCATCTTTCGGCTCATAGTCTCCTAGCTGTATGCTCAAGTTAGAGATCTTGTGAGTACAAGGAAGCTTATACCTGTTACCTATCATCACCTTAAATCCTTCACGGTCTTAGTTACAAATATTTCATCAATGAAATTGTGTAGCTTCTATATCAATTAAAGAAGAATTTGAAAATTCAAACTCGGTGCAGACTCGACAACCCAAAATAAAACTTAGACTTGGGACTCAGCGAAAAAATCAGCTAGTGTTGGATTTTGCCAAGATCAAGAGCTCAATGAAATGTACAAAATAGAGACACAATATAGGACAAGAATAAACTGTATTCTCATCAATAGAAATGACCAATAACATAGCTACATACAATGTAGAAGAGCCTGCTTATATAGGCAAGGCTAGGGATATGTGAGCACGCAAACATGACATGTGGCTCAATAAGAAACAAGGGTAGGTAAGAAATAGGTGTGGGTAGGTAGGAGAAATAATATAATATTCCACATGAGGTGGATCACCCACCGAAGGTGGAATTATCACTCCACTATAAGTGGATATGATAGTGTAATAACAAGATCAACACCATAAAAGGTGGAATTTCTCCTACACACACTATCCCAATGTGGCACAAACACCCAAGTGTCTCATATCCAAACTACTATGAAATGCATTATCCTAAGTAAACTTAAGTAAGTGTAATAATATCCGAGATGAATAATTATTTACACCAACACCCCCCCTCAAGTGCAACTTAGGGGAATGCACTTAAGTCTACAATGCAACTAAGCAATGCAAGATGGGCCCCGGCTATGAGGCCATGTTAGGTACCCATGTACAAATGCAAATGCATGCAAACCAATGCAATGAAACCTCTCACAAAGTGGGGAAAGAGAGAAAAACCCAATGGGAAAAAAAAACCCTCCCCCAAAAAAGAGATGAAAGCTATACAAGAGAACTCTCATAGAAGAATGTGAGGAACAAAACCCCATGTGAGGAAAAAGTCCCCCCCATATGAGAGAAGAAGAGAAGTCAAACTGTGATCCTCCCTCAATGAAGAATCTGCACCAATGATAGAAGCTCGATGTATGAAGAAATTGCTCCACGAACGTCGAACAACATTCCTCCCCTTAGGAAGAAAGAAAACCAAAGGTGTATCCATGAAGTCTCCCCAATCATGAAGGGAAGATGTATGGAGAAAACTCATGATGAATGGAATCTCTGAAAACTGCTCAAGTGTCCCCATGTCGATGCTGAAAGATACCCCCTCCAAAGGTGGTAAACTGTGCCACACTGCTGAAAAAGGCACTCCAAGATCTAGTGGAGATGGATGTAGAACATGTCCCAAAGACTCATATGTCTCCTCAAAACATAAAGAGACCTCCTCCAACTGTTGTACATAAGTATCCACAATCATGTCAACCTCGAAAGAATGATCATGTAGAGAATGAACAAGAGGGTCAGAGTGTGCCCTCGCAACAATCGAAGAAGGATCATCTTCATTAAAGAGAAGATGTATGTCATCAATGATGTCTCCCAAATCTGCAATGTAGGATTCCACAAACAAACCTGCAATGTCTGTCAAGTAATCATCCCATGAATCTGAAGCTGGAAGACAATGAATATCCCGCTGCACTGAATCAGATGAAGGCAAAACTGTCGCACTATCTGCATCATCAGGTGCAATAGGTGATGTGATATCAATATGAGGAGATGAAATGCAAGACTCAAGAACGGGGTCACATGTGAGAATCACCATGTTCAAGTGTCCAAAGTTCTCCTCAAAATCTGAACCATCACAAGAAGTGTGATCATCATGTATAGAATCATCAAATGTGAAATCATCATCATCAACAAAATCTGAAAAGGAGTATAACCGAGATGCATGATCAACCACCCCAGTTGCAATGATAGCTCTAGTCTCCATGTCTCTAATGAAAACTGAGTCAGGTGTGAACTCCACAACTCTCTTAGTTGCGCCATGTGTGATTTGATAGATAGAAAGGAGATTGTTTGTCAAGTGGGGTACACACAACACATCATTGAAGGAGTTATCCCCAATGTCAATAGATCCTTTCCCAATCACATCCATGTATGTATGATTGCCCATCAAAATCTGTGGCATGGTGCAAGGCTCAAATGTAGAGAACATAGACTACGAAGATGCCATATGATGAGAAGCCCCTGAATCTAGAAGCCATCTCTCTGAATCATGACTGATAGTAGCACATAGAGCTTTTCCTTTTCTTGTTCCAGAAGAGTGAGTTTTTCCACTTGTAGAAGCCATGAATGCTTGCCCTTTTCCTTTTGAATGTGAGGAAGTGGAAGTTGATGAATCATCCTTCTTGTAGACTTTAGGCAAATCAATATTATGCTTTTTGATGATATGTGTGAGCTCATCAATCTTCTTAGAATAGCAACGATGCTCCTCATGACCAATCTTTTTACAATAAGCACAAGTAGTTCTCTCTCTCTTTGGTGAATTATCTCTCTTGGAAGAGGATGAATCTCCTTGTTGTGGAGAAGATGGTGCTTTGTCCTTAGGCTTTGATTGCCATTTCTTCTTGTTTGAGTTGTCCTTTCCTTGATTTCCTTTGTTCCCTTGATTTGCCACTAATGCTTGAGACTTAGAAGCCTTAAGAATGCCCATGCTTATCAACTTAGTTTGTTCCATCATCAACATTTCATTGAAAGCATCAAATGTAGGCATTGTGTAGCTTGAACCCATTGTCATCCTATGAGTTTGGAAACTAGAAACAAATGCTGCATATTCTTGTGGAAGCTTGCCTATCAAGTTGAATATCAATTGAGTATCCTTTTTATCAATGCCACAATCTTTGAGTTGTGCCCTCAACTCATTTGCCTTAGTGACATAATCTTGTATAGTATCAAAGTTCTTGGGATCTAACATGGTGAGATCACTATCAATTTGATATCCCCTAATCTCATCAACTTGACCATACAAGTCTTGAAACTTTTGCCAAGCATCCTTGATTAGAGTACATTTCTCAATATGAAAAATGAGATCCTTTGATACATACTTTCTGAAGGTACCAATTGCCATGATATTTTTAGTGAGCCAATCTAAGTGACCAACTGGATCAGCCTTAGGATCAGTTGAAGCAACAATAGTTCCATCAATGTAATGAGTGAGTCCTTTTTCCATAAGTTTACTCCATGCATCAGTTTTCCAAGTAGCATAGTTATGTGGAGTTAAGAGAGGAAACTTAGAAGAACCCATAGCAGCAAAAAGGAAGGAACACAAGAGCACAAAAGCACAAGAGACACCCCCCCCAAATTCAATCAATCAAAGTACCCCCCCTAAAGTGATGATTTTGGCACTTTATACTTAGTACGATTACAATGAGCCACTTGCAAAACAAGGCAAAGTGGACTTATGATGCAAATTTTACAACTTCTCAAATGAGATACAAGAGACTTCAATCAATAGTGCAATGAATCTAACTGAGATTCAAGCAAATATACAAGTACCAAGAGAGCCAAAAATGGCCAAGATCTGAAAGTACAAATTCTACTTACAATGGCATCAATCTGATAGCATCATGTGAAAGTAGATGAAAAAATACGCACTTTAAAAAAAATGGCACCTAAAAAGGAGGTCGGATGACCCCAAACGAAGCCTCTGAAGTTGAAAAAACTGGGATTACTCAGGTACAGTCACCAAAAACTGTATTTTCTGAAAAGTCCATGCATCAAAATCAAAAAATTTCTTCACCACTGTGGAGAGCACGAAATTCTAGCCCATTTCAAAAAACATTGCACCCAAAAAGGAGCCAAAATGAGCAAGTTATGGCCATTTGAAGTTGAACTGCAAAATCAAAAATGCAAATGAGAGGGAGTCCAAAAATTTTCAAACCCTGCTGATGTGGCGCTGACGTCAGCAATTTACGGGGTTAAATTTGACGGCCGTATGACCATCGCAAAAACGTCACCCCTGCTGACTGAGCGTCCATACTGTACGAACAGATTACGTGGCAGGCTGACTGTGTATTCCGTACCGTACGGAAAGATGACTGGGCAGGCTGATTTGGCTGCTGATGTGGCAATGTACGGAATCTGAGTGGCAAGGTTTTTACCGCGGCCCAGTGGCGCCTGCCACGTGGCGGGCGCGGATTCGCCGATTTGGTGTCTGCGTGGCGGAGTATTCACGGCTGGAGAGCAGAAGTGGCGGGAGGAGCCGCTGGTGGCGTGGGGCGGAGGACCGCGGCGACGGCGGTAACAGAGGCCGAAGCGGAGGGAGTCGAGGCCACACGGGAGGAAGCTCGAGAGGCGCCGCTGGGCGGAGACCTGCGGTTGGCGACGGTAGCTGACGCGTCGGCGGCAGAGGTCGGCACCGGCGCAGGCACGGTGGGTGCTGCGAACAGTCTGCGGCGGAGCGGAGAGATGTGGCAGCGGCTGGCGTCGGGGTCCCTGCTGGTACGGGTTCTGCGGCGAGGACGGGACACTGCGCGTGACGGCGAAACTCGGCGGCGTACTGTGCAGTACGAGCGGCGCAGACTTGCAACCTGTGGGTCACGGGGGGGGGGGGGGGGGGGTCTGCGGACCCCCCAAAAAATCCTTTCTCTTTTTTTGATATTTTTTTTATTCTTTTTCAATTTTTTTGCTTTCGGATTTTTTTATTTTAATTTTTTCGAATTTTTTTTTTAATTTTTTCAATTTTTCGAAAAAATATTTTCAGAAATTTTTTTTTTTTTTGAAAAATATATTAAAAAATCGAAAATCCGTACGATTATGACAAAATTGGAGAAAAAAATTTTCTCACCAAAATAGGCCGAATTTATAACCAAAATTCATGGAAACGGCCTTCTGGACGCAATGGCGAGGTCGGAACTGGTCTAGGACGCCTCCAAAAGATGCTGCTCCTCAGATCTGTCTCTTGACATCGCAATAATGCCTCTTCAAGACGAATCAATGAAGCCCCAATGGCTCTGATACCATGTTGGATTTTGCCAAGATCAAGAGCTCAATGAAATGTATAAAATAGAGACACAATATAGGACAAGAATAAACTGTATTCTCATCAATAGAAATGATCAATAACATAGCTACATACAATGTAGAAGAGCCTGCTTATATAGGCAAGGCTAGGGATATGTGAGCACACAAACATGACATGTGGCTCAATAAGAAACAAGGGTAGGTAAGAAATAGGTGTGGGTAGGTAGGAGAAATAATATAATATTCCACATGAGGTGGCTCACCCACCGAAGGTGGAATTATCACTCCACTATAAGTGGATATGATAGTGTAATAACAAGATCAACACCATAAAAGGTGGAATTTCTCCTACACACACTATCCCAATGTGGCACAAACACCCAAGTGTCTCATATCCAAACTACTATGAAGTGCATTATCCTAAGTAAACTTAAGTAAGTGTAATAATATCCAAGATGAATAATTATTTACACCAACAGCTAGGAATCGGCAAAAAATAAACACTGTATTTTTACAAAAAAAACAAACAATGCACTTAGAGAACATAAAAGCCTAATTTGACTATCAATTTTTCATAATTCCAACAATACATGTCATATGATCTTCAAAAACTCAATACTTGAGATTTTATAATTCATAGTCATAGCTTCAAGCTTTCAAATGTATAATATCATCATAAGTTTATAAATGTTTACATATAATTATACGTCAATGAAAAAAACACCCAAATAAAATCTACATCTTCCTCTTTCCCCTCCTAATGTAACTCAAATTTTCAAGCCTTGAACTATTAGGTGCTATGGTATCAAAATTATGATGAATTGTTTCTTCAAAAGTTTCTTTGTTCTCCTCCATTGCATCCAGTTTTGTTGCTTCTTCTTCTTCTACTTTTCCTCTCTCCAAATCTGCAAGATCTTCTTCAATAAGGAGGACGTCATCATCATTTTGTTCATTGACAATCCATTCACCATAAGACCAATATCATCCAAGTTGATGGATTCATGTGAAATGCTCTCAGCCTTTCTAGTTCAAAGGCAAAGTTTGTACCAAATGAAGACAAGATCATTAAGGCATTGTTGGGTCAACCTATTTCTCTTCGTACATCTTCCTCTTTCGCCTCCTAATGTAACTCAATTTTTAAGCCTCAAACTAGAAGGTTCTATGGTATCAAAATGACAATGAATTGTTTCTTCAAAATTTTCTTCGTTCTCCTCCATTGCATCCAATTTTGCAGGTTCAACCTTTTCTATTTTTCCTCTCTCCAAATCTACAAGATCTTCTTCAGTAAGGAGGACATTAGTCATCATTTTTTGTTCATTGACAATCCATTCACCATAAGGATCAATATAATCCAAGTTGACTGACTAATGTGAAATGCTCTCCATCTTTCTAGTTCAAAGGCAAAGTTTGTACCAAACGAAGACAAGATCATTGAGGCACTGCCAGGTCAACCTATTTCTCTTCTTTGTGTGAATGTTCTCAAATAAGCTCCAATTTTGTTCACACCTAAAAGCACTAAATGGATAGGGACAAAATAGATGGCTATCTTTTGAATATTTGGCATGCTAACACCATAATTTCCCACCATAAAACTACAAAAAAACATTTAAACATATAAGAATTATGTGAAAAATATAAAAATAAAGTTTCTATTTTTTTCTTGTTGTATGGAACTATATTTTGTACCTAGTTATTTTTCTCTCCTATCAATTGCTTGAGTTGAAGAAAAGAGTCTCCCCTATACACCCTTGTAGATCTTGAATAGATAAATCAAATATGGAAAATTAGTTATTATGTATGAAAATGGGATGGTTCTAGGGAGTCAAAATTGCTAAATTCATAAATATGATATAGCAAATCTCACCAACAACTCATCAAGGACTTTGTCTCTCAAGTCACGATTTGGCACCATCTTATGAATGCATGTAACAACACTTGCCATGACCTCCTTATCATCCTTGAATGTATTAGAGAAGTAGAATTTTGGCAATTGGTGGAGTTGGTTCGTCCATCTACGATCAATGATTTGCCAAATATTTTCATATTTTCTCTTGTTTCCACCATAGAAATGCAAAATGGCCTCTTTGGCCCTATCCATGGTCACATAAAGGAAATCCATTCGCATGCCCTCTTCATCCATCACACGAAGAACCCAAACCAAAGGTTGCCACCTAAAAAATTGAAAATAAAATTTAAATTATTGCAGAATTAACACCACCAAAAAAAACACAACAAATATATCATCTTGTATAAAGTTTATGTTTGTGTTTGTTACTTACCATTATTAAACTCCTCTCCATTTTTGTTGAATGTGTCATAAAAAATTGTACTTACAACCTTCTCTCCTCTAGATTTTTTGGAAAATGGAGAGTCCAACCAAGCATCAAACACAAACATTTTCTTGAGATGAGGAATGATGCCAAGAATGCTTTGCCATGTGAGGAAGTGGCTAGCAAATCATGTCACTCTCGATAGCACAAGGTCCTTGCCATTTGTATATTTTTTCATCAATGAAGAGACCGAAGAATGGTTATAGATAAGTTTGGTAACATTTTTAGCATCTTCAACCACAATTTTCACAAATCCAATATTCTCAATGTCCTCTAGCAACAAATCCAAGCAATGTGCAACTATCCATGAAATTGTAGGATGCCTCTCCATAAGTAGTCTATTTTTAGCTACATATGCAGTTGTGTTGTTTGTGATAACTTGTACAACATTCTCAACACCAACCTATTGGATCACCCTATCTAATAGATTGCACAAAGTCTCAACATTTTTTAGTTCATGTGAGTCATCTATAGAGTTCAGGAACACCAATGCACAATTAGAAGAAACTAAAATGTTCAAGAGAGTCCTATGCCATCCATCCGATAAGATGTTGCAACCTTTTCTTCAGGAAACTATCTTTTGATCATCAACCACAATGTATGCATTTTTTATGACTTCCTTTAGCAACGACCCACTCAAGTTTTTAGCTATCAGAGTCTTAAATCCCTTACTTATAATTGTCAATGCATTCACAAAACCTTCCCAATATGGGCTATTTGCCACATTGAATGGCAAATTATTATATTACTAAAAATTTGTTGCCACCATCCAAGCCTCATGGTGTTTTTCTTCATTCTGATTGGTAGCTTTAAGTGAAGGTTGTGCTTGTGGAACATTGCATGAACCAGAGAAATTTGGTGATGAAGCCTCAAGACTCTCAACAATAGATGAAGGTGGATGATGAATGCTTGGATCAAGGCCACCGAAGGAATCCAATGGTGTAGAACTAGATACATTTTGAATCATCACTACTGCTAGTGCTTCCTTTGACTTTTTCTTTTCTATTTTTTCAACTCATATTGACCAATAAGGGTTTCATCTCTCTAACAATCTCTAGGGTTTATGGCATATCTTCACATTTTGGGTAGGTATTTTAGCAAGGTGTTATTTTAGTCTACTAATTCCACCTATCATCAGATCATTACATTCAATATGAGTGACTTGGCCCTTTTCTTCTCTCGGTATTCCATACTTCCATACATGGTCTTCTCTACTTGGTCTTTGTGCTAAATTTGAACTTGACATTGTCGTTTTAACATGAAAAAATAAAAAAGATCAGTAGAGTTTTGCAAAATATTAGTAAGAAAAATGATAAGCATTCATTTGAAAAAAAAATCCAAAAAAAAGCTAAAAATGCTAGGAAATAGGTTGTGAAGGAAAATGATAAAAAAATGCCAACATTTTTGCTAGTTTTTGAAGTTTTTCCTGATTATCAAAACAAGAAAAAAAAAAGAGAGTGAAATTTACTTGTGTCTTCTTTGATCTCAAATTCTCCTCTTCTCCTCTCCTTTCCTTCCTATTTCCCTCTTCAAGCTTGTATTGAACAAATTAGAGCAAAAAATGTGAAAAAAGGTTGGGTTTTTTATGTTTAACCTCCTTGCCATGGCCTTGGTAGACCCGAGAGTCTTGCTCGAAAACTTGGGAGTTTCGACCCAAACCTTGGATGGTTTCACCCAAAAATATGTTGAGTACACGACAAAACTCGGTAGGACTCGATGCTTGAATTTGTGGCAAGTTGACTCGTGAGGATTTAGGACTTGTGAGTTTGCCAAGTTTTGGTGAGTATTCATAGAGTTTTCAAACTATGAATTAAAGCAATGGTTTGATGCCTCTGTATCAAACCTCTTACCTTAAATGTGATTTCCTTTTGGGAACTAGTGAGTTGTGCAATGGTTCCATCATATTTGGACTCTTCTTTTGATGTGTTTTCCTCTTCATTACTTTTCAAATTAGACTATTGATCTGGTTTTTCTGATGGTATATTCCTTAGCAAAAAAATACTCCAATTGCTTTGGTTTGGCTTTCATGCTACACTTATGAGATGGTTCCCAAGATTCTCTACAATGGAAGCACAATTTATTCCTTTTGAGGTCATTCAACTGCTCACTATCCAGCCTATTAGAATCATTTCATGGGTGATGTGATTCCCTTTGAAGTTTTTCTTGTTGTTGTCCTTATGTGAAAATCCTTTGGACTGAAATTTCCTTCTAGAAGTAGAAACTTCCATATCTCTTTCTTTTTTGATGGCCTCCTATAAAGTAGATGAATTGATATCCTTAATACACCCTCTCAATGGATTGTCAACCTACCCATGAAAAGAACCATGAGTCTCCTCTTTGAAATATCTTAGGCCAACACTACAAGTCTCTGAAAATTAGCAAAATATGTATCTATTGAACCCCATTGCTTCAATTGTGCCAACTCTTTGAAACGTATCTTTGGATCTTTCTTATCAAATCTCTCAATCAACTTCTCTATAAAATCTACATAAGAAGTAATCATATTACATAAGAAGTAATCATATCATGTCCCATGGTGATCATCCCATAATGCCACCACTTGTGTGCAATGCCATCAAGATGTATCATTGCATACTTAATAACCTCTTCCTTTGTCATAGGGTTGAACTATAAAAAGGTATCTACCTTCTAAATCCAAGCTCAAGTTGAAGTCTTTCTTGAACCATCATAATAAGGAAGAGTGAATTTTCCTACTTTCGTTCAGAAATCATAGTTTAGTGCTCTATCACTAGTGCGGGGTCTATGCTTCATCATGACATCAATATAGTCCCTCAATGATATAGGAACCTTAGGACTTCCACTCTCCCAATCATGACTAAATTGATCCTGCAAATTTTTTCTTTGAGGCTCATTATTAACTTGTGTCGCTACCCTAGGTGGAGAGGTAAGCATAAGAGGACTTGATTTTATGGTTCTTATATGCTGATTTACATTCCCACCATGAACCAAGTTCTCTTTTTGGCCATTGTTGCCTCCATTATGTTATCCTTAATTTTGGCTTGCTCAAAATTGTGGGATAACCCCTACAAATTTTGTCCAATTTGTAGCCCATGTGTTAAGCACGTTGGTTGAGGTAAAATTCCATTATCTCCGTTCGTGACTTGGCCCTCAAGAAATCATCTCGATTTGAAGTCTCCAGTTGTCAATTTGAAAGATTGAGCAAAATGCCTTTTAGGAGTTACTTTTACTTCATCTTTGTTGATTTTGGTGTCAAATCGGGTCCTAAACCCGATATTACACTCGTATAGGGGTTTTTGGTGTCAAATCAAGTCCTAAACACGATTTTACACTTATATAGGGGTTTTTGGTGTCAAATTGAGTCTTAAACCTAATTCCACACTTGTATAGTTAGTCTTGGTGTAGTTTGGACCCATACACTTGAACTACACTTGACTTGGTGTAGTTCAAATCCGTAGACCTGAACTGCACCTGACTTGGTGTAGTTCGGATCCATAGACCCGAATTGCACTAACTTGCACTTCCACTCTTTCTTGGTGTTGGTCGGGTCGACCTACACCATGATCTTACTTTTTGGTGTAGTTCGGATCTATAGACTCGACCTACACCTGTTCCATGAAATGCGCTATTCATGTGTAGTTCGGACCTACAGATCCGATCTACACTGATGATATGTTTTACCCAAGTATAGTTTGAGTTTGTAGGTCTGAACTACACCTAGTTTCACTCTTCCCATTTCTAAGGTGCAATTCAAGGCTATGAACCCGAACTAAACCTATGATCCACACTTGCTTTAGGTGTAAATTGGGTCTATGAACCCAAATTACACCAAATGCACAAACATGTAAATAGGGTTCATAGACCCGATTTACACTTGATCTATTATGATACAATGGTGGTTTTGGAAACCCTAATGATACCAAATTTGGCATATGTAATGCATGATCCTCTTCAGTACAAATAATCAAGATGGTTGATGAATTGCTCCTTACAAGTGTTGATGTTTTCCCAATGCTACAATGCTATTCTCATACAAATGTCAGAACCATCTTTAAAGAAAAAGATGAAGTTTAAGAAGCAATATTCCTATCTGGTTTTCCCACCATCCTCAGTGGCATCAAACATTGTGAACACTGGATGATTCTAAAATACAGGCTACCTGGTAACAATATGAAGATTTTTTGAAGAAGGATAATCATAATAAAGTTGTGTCTCTAAACAATTAGTCATTTTTATGCATTTCTAGTGTAGTGGCATTTTATAATTTCAATAGACACTTCAAGTGTCATTTTGTAATAAGCTATTGACACCTTAGGTGTAATTCTATCTATGCACTAGTACACATGTAGGATTGCACATGTCCTAAGTCAAATAGGTCTCTACTTTTGACACAATCACAATTAGTTGTAACTTTTCCTATTTTTGTGCATCATTCCTCTTCTATATATATGAGGCATCTCATTGTAATAAAGATCTTTTTCCATCTTTTGACAATGCAACAAAACTCTGTCGGTTTGGGAAGCACTCTAAAACTTTGTTTCTAGATGTTGCTTCCCAAACCTTATTTCTAGATGTAAATCAAATTGCAATCAATAAAAGAGACAAGTTGCTTTCAATCTTTGTGTTGGAACAAGTTGTAATGTGACAACATTATTTGGAGTTGATTGAGAGTATTGTGGTGTTATTTGAAAGATATTTAAACCCAATATTGTAGTCTTTGAGCTGCTTATTGTGTTTAGAATTAATGTTATGTTGTCAAACTTGATTTTGTAGTCTTTGAGCTACTTATCACGTTTGAAGCTAATGTTTCATGCTCAAGCAAAGAGATAACATGCGGTCTTTATGTTGTTTTTACCTTCTACGTTTGTGCATTTAAGGTGAAGTGTATGTTGAAGTCTTTGAGCTACACGTATTTCATCTTTGTTCCTGAAGCTTTATAGGAAGTCATGTAAAGTCTTTGAGCTTTCATGAGCTTCTTGGTTACTTCGGCTTGGTTGTACTTGAAAGTTTATTGTAACAAAGGATCTTCTATTCTGAAAGAAGAGGATATGATGAGGGAAGAACACTTATTATGAAAAAAGAGAATATGGTAAAAGTAACACCTTATTGATTAGCTTAGTGTACATAATTTTAGCTCCTAGATTAGCTTAGTTTACATAATTTTAGCTTATGGATACCAAGAGATGAGAATGTGAAAACTGAAATCTGCGAAAGGAAAATGCTCTAGCATAACTAACTTGAAAAAGAAAGGAGGAGAAGATTATTTTACATACATGAAAAATAAATTAGAAAAAGATCAAAGTTTACCTAGTTTTTTTCATTTCCCTTGTAGCTATGTTTCTTCAATCTAGAACACTATTCTATTGTTGCATGTTAGGTTCATTAGTTGGGTGCAAGATAACCTCTGAAGGAGATTCCATTATTAAGGTCTCATCATTTTCATTGCAGCATAAACATCTTTGTTGAAAAATGAGTCACATCTGAGTCGAAGATGGATTAGTTTAGTGGTAGAGCACATCAACAAGAAATGGAAGATTATAGATTTATTTGACTTCGTTATTGATCCCACTTATTTTATCTTCCTTCTACTTTGAAACTATTGCTTCCCATCCACTCATTATATTCCTCCCACCTTGACGATGGGATAAAGTTGATTCCCTCTCCTTTTGCCATACATAAGACAATCTTACACCGAAATCCTAATATTTTATATGCTGCACTAGATAGGTAACTAACAATTTTTATGTTGAGAATGTGAAGTCTAACGGTCATTTGATCATTTCTTTCTTCTATTTTTTCATTTCTTTGTTGTCTTTTCATAATTAACGAGTTAAACATTTGTATATAAAGATGAAAACAAAATTATGTATATAGTAAAAAAATCAGTAAATAAAAAAGATATTACTCCCATTGATGTAGGATGAGGTAATTCACTGTGTTGTATCTATTTCTGAAATTTAAACTCTTACCCATGTCCCCATGCTGCTGCTTATGAGCAGTTGGAGTGTTCCCATGTAAAAATTTTAATTAAGGGAAAAGGATAAATTGGAATCTTTCCCTATTTTAGTGGAGCAGTAGCTGCTAAAAAATTGAAAATAAGGGCAGGTCCCCATACAACTGCTAAGCTTTTTTTTGCTAGGAGCCACTGCTCAATATTTTTAGGACCAATTTATATAGCTGGTGGCCCCATGGATATTTAATTTTACTGCTTATCTTTGAACAATCTTTGAACAATGAAAAAATGTATTTAGTTTTAGATGAAAAAATGTATGTAGTAATAATTCTGGAGTAAATTTATGAGAAAATATTGGAGGCAAATAAAAAAGAGGGAAAGAAATTTGTGGAACCACATATGATTTTTCTCAATAAGCAGTTGCTGCTTATTTTCAGCCCCCACTTTTTATCAAAGCTTATTTTTAATTTCTAAGGAGTAGCTACTCCACTAAAATAGGGAGAGACTCCACTAAAATAGGGAGAGATTCCAATTTATCCAATTCCTTTAAATAAAAATTTGCATGGGGACACATCAACTGCTTAAGCAACTTAAGCAGCCACATGGGGACAGGGGGTAAGCTTTGGAAAAAAAAGGGGGCTAGAAATAAACAGTGGCTGCTTATAAATTTTTAAGCTGAATTAGGGCATGTTCCCATGCAAACAAAATAGAAATATTGTTAATAAGCAGTCACTGCTTATTTTTAATTCCTGAACAATAGCTGCTCCACCAAAGTAGGGAAAGATTCTAAATTATCCTTTTTTTTTCACAATTTTAAAGTTGTGTGGGAACACTTAACTCAAATTTAAGCAGAAAATAGAGTTAAGCAGCCCCATGGGAACATAAGGTTACACTATAAAATTCATGGGAAACTTTAAAAATTTTCTTTAAAATTTTTATAAAAAATCTCAGCAGCTCCAACTCTAATTTTCAGTTCCAGCTCTATTTTTTGAAAAGCCCCGCTCCATGAAATCCCAGTCTTAACACTTTCACCTAGATGATTAAGCCAACATCTATTCATTTCCATAATAATTTTGCTTCTTCTTTCTACAACTACTTTCTATTGTGGCATATCTGTTTTATTAAATGGGAAGAGTCTAAACTGTAGACACATTCCGATTCCATTGGTTATAATAGAATAATGAACTAGTGATAACAGTTTTCCACAATATGTTTCTGGATTAAAAACATGCACATATGTGAGTTGTTTCCTGTCATGTCTGCAATAGTTATATTTCTTATTTGATTCTCTTACAATGTTCACTCGATTCTATTGCGATGTATATAGTGCACCAGATATGTCAAATTCTCGTTTTAGTGAGATTTTGAAGCCTATATTCTATCTATAGACAGAAAAGCTTAATTTGTGATCTTTCATGGAGTTCTTGAAGCCTACATCTCGTAATTTCTAGATCAGTCATGTTTCTTTCCGCAATACCAATCTATTCTGGTGCATATGGTGCACTGAATAAGTGAAACACAACCTTTTACTGAAATCTCGAGTTTTTATTTTATAGGTTTTGTGATTCATGTTTTAATTTTTGAATTTGATTGTGTTTGTAATTTTTACATAACATTTCGATTTATCATTTTGCAGTCTTTGTGATGTTAGACTATTTTGTTAATCTTGTAAACACTACACTTGTTTATATATAATGTCTTAAGACAGGTCTCATGCAATTGCTTAGCTTATTTAGTTATTTTAGCTAATGGCTACTACTTTAATTTTTTAGCAGCAAGGAACAATTTGTGGAGTGGGTGATCCCATTAGTAATTATTGTAAATTTGGAGAAAAAATTGGAAGTAAATAAAAAAAACAATTTGTTGAATCTATATTTTTATTTATTTTTAAATATATTTTGGTGCTTTTTTTTTCAAGTTTAAGGCAGGTCCCATGCAGCTGCTTAACTTATTTTGACTAGCAATTTGTGGAACTTTACACAATAAAAAAAGATTTGTGGAGTCGTGTGTCACTTTTTTCAATATGCAGCTGAATAACACTTTCTTACTGAATGCACATCATATGAAGATATTCTGCTCAGTATGAGATCATTTTGAAGGCCGACAACATGCATCAGTTATTGAAAAATATATTAGGGGAATCAGTGTGTCTGTTTTTCTTGGTCCCATAAACTGTTCAGTCTGGTGGATGTCAATAAAATCATTCATTCATTCAACATCCCTTTTTTTTCAAAGCTTTCAATTTCCATGCAGTTTGCTTAACTTATTTTGGTTAGCCATTGCTACTTTTGAACAGCAATTTGTGGAGCTTATGGCCATGGATAGTAAAAACTTAATAAAAAAAGGTAAAACCATGTGTCAGTTTAGTTGTTGCTTATTTCCAGCTCTTTTTTTCCAAAAGTTAATTTTCAATTTTTAAGCAACAACTATTCCACTAAAAAAGGAAAAGATTCTAATTTATCCTTTTCTTCTAATTAAAAGCAGTCATGGGAATATGGGATTATTTTCAATTCTTAAGTAATAACTGTTCCACTTATACAAATTTAAGATGTTTTGCTTAAAAATAAGCAGCAAAGATAAATATTCATGGGGTCAGCTGCTTTATAAATAATCCCTAAAAATATTGAGTAGCTGCTGCTAGCCAAAATAAGCGCATAGGAACATGCCCTAAGCTTTGAAAAAAAGGAGGGGCTGAAAATAAACAACAACTGCTTATATAAAAATATTGAGTAGCTGCTGCTAGCCAAAATAAGCGCATAGGAACATGCCCTAAGCTTTGAAAAAAAGGAGGGGCTGAAAATAAACAACAACTGCTTATTAAGAAGATTGACATGTAGCTCTCCAAATTTTTTTCCCTCTTTTTTTATTTGTTTCTAATTTTTTTCCAGAATTTATGTGACTAATTAGCATTAAAGATTTTCTTTTAATAATATAATTTAAGATGACTGCTTATTTATATGCAGCAAAATTTGAAAAATGGAGCAGCCACTGCTAGTCAAACTAAACTAAACAGTGACATAAGGACCTACCCTAAAACTACCAACTTAAAAATATTCCTAAAAAAATTTAGCAACACCCATTGAAACTTTTTAAGAAGCTACCTACATGAAATTTTACCTTCCTCACAAAATTTAGAAACTTTTGTTAAAAGAACAATAAGAAACTTCTAAAATAAACAGTAGTTTCTCACAAAATTTAGAAGCTTATAAAAATAAACAATACTTTCCTCGGAATTTCGCGGAAGAAGGGAATGAAAACAATTGCAACGGCCAAAAACATATGTAGACTGGAATACGGTGATTTAAATGGAAGCTGTTTTGCCCGGACAACAGTCATACTGTTGCGACAAATAAATAAGAGATATTCTAAAAATATATTTCAGTTGTCTGTTTTTTATTTATGTTTTCATTTTGATGATAATTTATGCAGTATAATCTGAAACCAATTTAAACCAAAAAAAAGAAATCTTAATAAATGACCTTCGATCCTTCATTTTTAATGGATAATAATTTTATAAATTTGATATAAAAACCAATTTACACAGAGTTTAAACGAGAAGAAAAGAAATCTGAATGACCGACCTTCAATCCTTCATTCTTAATGCATGAAATTTCTATGTACATTTGATATAAAAACCCTCCTAAGAAAATTATTAACGACATGTCAATAAAAAAAATAGCGATATAGCTGCTTATATATAATGCATTGTTATTCATAAACCATAATATACCTTCAACATATTCTTAAATAGGTGCAAGAAAACCTTTGGTTGAATCATAATATGCATCTTTTGAAAAACCATCTATTCTCAATATTATTTAATTTTTTTTTCATTGAATTAACACAGTTTAACATGCATAGTCTGAGTTGGTCTAGTGGTGGAGAATTTGTGTTCTTGAAAGAGGTCACAAGTTCAAATCCCATAAGAAGTACGGTATGTATATCTTATCCTCTTCGACCTATTACGAATTAAAAAAAAAAAAAATGATGAAAACTTTCAGATTGTAATAAAAAGAAAAAAACAAAGTAAATTTATATTACCTGATTATTTGAGATGTCCCTCCACGATTTATCATTAGAAACACTATTCTTTTGAACTATTTGTACCGTTGCCGCTGGTACTTCATTCAAAATTTCAATTTCAGAATCGCTATCATCATACTCCACAAGGTTCCTCTTTCAAACACAAAACAACAAACAATGTAAAACAAATCTGTAACAAAAACCCAAAAAATAAACCATCCCCATTAAAGATCATAGAGAAATGCATACCATTTTTGTTACAGATTTTGAAGAAACAAGTTTCAGAGCTGCTAAGTAAACTCCATGGAAGCCGGTTTTCCCTATAAAATCGTCATTAAATATAAAAACTTGTATTAAGAGAAAATAGCAGTTGAATGAGGAGGCTTGTTTTGAAATTTTCTCGTGCTCCTTGGTCAAATAAAAGAGATCAAATTCAACGGAAAACCAGGAAGATTAATGATTACGAGGAAGCATAAAAAGTTCAAAGCAACCTTTATAAATATATATTATTGTTTTATTATTATTTTCACTGTATTTTATGCTTCAAATTTTGCTAATATAAATTATTAAAATTATTTATTTATTTATTTACTCTCATTTGATGTTTTTGATAGTCCCCACCTTATATTATTTTCCAAGGTGGTGAGATAGTCTCTTCATTTAATGTAACATATGAAAATGTGAAAGCTTAGCTAATGGATATTTTATTAGAGATGGAACCTTGGGAAATAATATAAGGTACCCTATAAATACAAATCTCAAAAAAAAAAAGAAAAGAAAAGGCTTATAGGAAAAGGGTTTGCCCATTATTTAAATGTTGTTTGGATGGTTTTCCTTGGTTATAATGTAAGGGGTAGATCACACCAGATGAAATAATAAACCAGTCATTTGAATAGAATTGGAAATATTGTCATGGTTAGCTTTATGAAGCTTTGTCTATGTAATAAGATAAGAAGTAATATTATCATGGTTACTTTTATGAATTGGAAATTAGCTTTGTCTATGTAATAAGATAAGTAGTAGTCAATGAAAATGATGATTACAATAAATTTCAATGGTATTTGGATACAATTAATACATAGGGAATTGTTCTTTATTTATTTTTGGAACTTGTAATTTCTTTTTAGAGTATTAAATTATAAGTAACTTAATAAAATAATGAATGATTGTACATAAAATTCAAGCCCCCACATATTGATATAAAAAGTGGATATATTGATTTTTAGATAGATGTGTAAAGTTCAATTCAATTTTTTTTGATTGTAAGAAGAATATTGAAATGATATGCATCATTCTTTTCTTAAAAGCAAAAGTATTGCATATATAATTTAAGGAATGAATTTGGTCATATTATTTTATATAGAATCCCAAAATCTCAATTTCGAAGTTAAGAATTTAATATATAATTTAGAATGTCCAATATATTTCAAATAATTAAAAATTAAAGTTTTTTCTATTTTACTTACATAAAATTTATAGTAAAATTTTTAAAATTAAAATATTACATAAAATAATTTTAAAAAATAATTATAACAATGATTTTTTAGTTAAACACATTTTAAAACAATAATAAATTTTTTAATTTAATTAAAGAGTAAGTAAAAATAAATTATTTGATCTACACAATTATTTTAATATAGAAGAATATAATTTTATTTTTATGAGATATTATTGTTGGCATTATGTGAACCGGTATGAGGACATAATGACATTGTATGTTGTCATTGATGTCAATATGCTAAAGAGGTGAGAACCGGCATATGAGAGAAGCGACATAACACTGTGAACCGACATTTGTGCCAAAGTGAAGCAGTGTGCTTGTTCAAGGTGAACCGGCATATGGTTATGGGAACCGACACATGGAAGCGTTGTATGACTACCGGTTGGTAGTCTCAACTTTAGGGTTTCCAATTGAAGTGCTTCAAGCCTATGTGGCTCAACTGGTGACATTGTGTGATGAGTTAGCATTGTAACGAAGAACAGATCATGTTGCCATGTCAGCCTTGTGCGCGTGAAGGAGATTGTTCCTATCTACCTCGGGAATGTGCGAAGTCTGTAAAACGGTGATAATGTGTGATGGGTTATCAGTCGCCATGAAATCGGTGAAAATGGATGATGGAGAATGTCTTGAGATTGGATCAAGACTGTTGCAATTAATGGAGTGTTCTCAACGGTCAAGATTGAACCGTTTGAATTCCTTAACCTAACAGGTTTAGGGTTTAGGGTTTATGCTACTGACCTATCTGTTTTCCTATAAGGTTGATGTTGTGTCTCTTTCTGAGGTTGTTGGCAAAAGTTGTGTGTGTGTATCCAAGAGAAGGGATACGTGATTCTTGCCAGACAAAAAGAAGAGAAGTGATACCTGCAGACTGTAAGTGCAGAAGGTGAAGAGGAGCTTAAGCGGATCTGCATTGGCATTGAGTGTTGTTACCAGATCATTGTAATACCTATTGATCTCTAACCACCTCAATAGTTGGAAAATCCCTTAACAGGGTAGCCTTAACCGGCTTGTTGTAAATCCTTAACAGTGTAATTCAAAGCTATTGAGTTCGAAATCCTTTAGCTATTGAGTTCTTGAAATCCTCTAACAAGGTAACCTTTAACAGGGTTTAACCCTTAACTAGGTATTCTAGCCATCCCTTAACCGGGTGATCCCTAACAGGATCGGTTCCTAGCAGAACCTATTGTAATGTCTCTAACCGGACAAGGCTCCTAACAGAGCGGACTTCTAAAGAGTTCAAAAATAGCTTGTGGGTATTCATCCCCACCGTGGTTTTTCCCAATTGGGTTTCCACGTGAAAAATATGTGTGTCATGTGTGATGCTTTCCTATTGTCTGACAAGCATATGATGGTTCTGTGTTTTATCCCTGTCAATAAAACATGTTGAACTAGCTGTTATTATGATCTGATGATAGATTATCTATTTATGCATAAGGGTGAAATGGTAGTGTAGTCTTGAGTTGAGTGAAAAGCTAAGTGAGTAACCGGTTAATGCTTGTCTCGGTCATTCTTAGCTTTACCGGTTGCACTCTGTTTCAAATCGGTGTCATTATTTGCCAGTCATTTGAAGTGTCTACTGTCAAACCGGTTTAGGATTGTATATTTGTCTGTACTGATTCACCCCCCCCTCTCAGTACCGGGTTAGTACTATTCGTTTATCATTGAGTTATCAATTATAAGATATGATTTAACTTTACTTTCTGTTTCAAAAATTATTTTCATTGTTTGGATTGGTTTTATAGGTAATTCCATGGTAGAGTGATCATGATTCAATTTACATTTCTATTGTAGGTCCAAAAATAAGTATGATACATGACATCAAAATGTAAATATTGTTGCATATTTGGATTCATTTAAGAAAAGAATGCAATTTTTTTATTTTTTTTAAAAAGCACCTTTTTTTAGTTATATGTAAAATTATGTCTCTTGAAACATGCACAAAAAGATTATGTATAAATTTATAAAAACATTTATCCACCTAGGGAAAGTGGAAAATTTGCCTACATCGATAGGTAAAAATGTATTCTCATCGTAAAGGAAGTGGAAAATTGATTATGACTTCATAACAAAGATTGCACATGTTTCAAATGCTTCTAATTCATCCTTTCAACTTCTAGTGAATTTTTGTGTTCCTTATGGGTCTATATGGATGTGTTACTCTATAATTGAAGATTAGGAAAATGAGATTTTATAGATTGGAGGAGGACAATAGACATCAAAGAGCATTAGAGGAAGGTTGTTTGATATCTAAGGTCCATTGAAGGTCTGTAGAAGATCCAATGCTCATGGAGGTGTTGGAAGGTCCTATGAGATCCCAAGAGTAGCTTGGGAAGATCTTAAAAGCCCATATCTATTGAAAGAAGAATTAGAGTCTAATTGTTGTTTAGTGACTATTTTAGTAGATTGCTTATTTGTAATCATTTGAAAATATTCTTCTATTAATGTACAAACTATTATGAGTAGCTAGCAGATACTTATAAAGGGTTATGCATATCCTAAGGATTGAGCTACTATTGCATGTGCTAGCGAAAGATTATATTTGGCAACATACTAGGAGTTTAGTGTGATTGAGGAGATTTCAAACTATATTTATTTATATTTAAAGAAAAAAATTAGACATAAATAGAATAAATACAAATAAAACTAACGTATTCTACTACGCCACATTTTATGACTTTCAGATACTTTTAACTCTCATGTTAATGTGTGTGCAATAATGCTTGTCAAAATAATTTTGTAAGATACCTATATTTTGATATCAATATAATATGACTAGAATGCTCTCTTTTATAATTTGAGAAATATGATTGTAATTAATTTGTTTAAATGTTTATAATATTGTTTATATGTAATGGGCTAACAATTGTCATGATCACTAAGTTGGATGCATGACCCATCTTTATGTCCACACTAGAGGGGGAGGGTGTCGCGCGAGAGAGGATTATATACTTTGTAAATGAAAAATTAATGTCATCTAAGTTCCATCTTACTCCATCCCATAAGTTTCATGTTACGAATGGTATGTGGTCAAGTCTATACTTTTTAGAGTATCTTGTTGTAAAGTGGAAAATCGAACCCTAGGTGTCCCCCCCACTCCAAGGAGAGAGAAAGGAGGTCACTAGGGTTGACAGTTTTCACTTAGGAGAGACTTTACATTCAAAAGAGGGGTTGAAACTCGCAAGATCCAATCCCACACAATGCAAGACTGAATTCTAAATGAGTTTCAAGGGTTGAGACATCAAGGATACCCTCTTTTGTAAAGAATGTAGATAGAAGGATTGAACTAGGAGTACATGTGAAGTAGGAAAGATTCGCTTATAAATGGAGATAGGGACACAGGATGAAGCTACGGACCTGAAATTAGCAGTAAAATATCGAGATGATGTTGTCCTGCAAATTTGAGCGAAAGTTGACGGGACGATGGTGCCCGGAGTGCACACGGTCCTCCGAAAAATCCGCGAAACGAAGGGGGATCTGTTCGTCTCTGCACAAGGATTCCAGATCTTTAATTACAACCGTGTACCTGCAACCTACACACAGAAAAGAGAGGATGATTGGGGGGTTAGGGATTAGGGGTTTGCCTTTAGGTCAAACCCCAGTTTTGGAATTAACCAAGAAATGAGAATGCTATAAATGTAAATGTTTGTAATGTAAACAAGTACTGATACCTTGTTGTAAGAATGTTTGTATTCTTACATGCGAAGGTGTAATGATGTTGTATGTTGTAGGTGATCTCCTCTTCAATGGTTGAATCCTTGTCTTGAATGCAACACCTAGCCTTGAATGGAGACCTAGAATGCTCAATTGCTTGAAGGAATGCTTGAATGCTTGAATGTTTGAATGTTTGAATATCGCTTCCGCCTCTTGCACACATATGTTTTTCCTCCTCTTTTCCGGGAGGGGAAATGTAGTTTATATACTTGTCAATTAGGGTTAGGAGACTGATTTTTCCGACCTTAGGCCGACATAGGAACATTATTTTCCAAATTGCAAACTTAAAGACTCGATGCCCAACAAGAGACCGGGCCCAAAATAGGGCCAGGGACCAAGGCGTTGGGCGCCATGGTCCCACCTCCCGGGACAGCAGGGTGCAAGGAGGATCAGGCCAAGGTGTAGAAAGATGCAGTTTTTGATGTCGTAAACAGGTTTCGGGGTCTCCATTCAGGTTCAATGTTGCGCCGCCATCATGAAGACCCAAATGCAGTCGAAATTGCAAGTGTCGCAATTTTAGGACGCTACATTTAGCCCCCACTTTAGCGGGAGTATAAGCGTACGCCCATACTTATGGTAAAGTACAAGGAAACAACATTGAAAGACTTTCACCACGTCAAGGAGGCAAGATACACCAAGCCCCCAGTGGCCTAAGGATCTTACGACTTCGATTGACAAAGTAAAAGGGAAGATCATGAGGGAGAACCATGACTGTTAGTAGTAAGGTTCCCTCACTATGAGTCATGCAAGAAAAATATCAAAAATTTTCAAGGCAAAGCTAAATTTGCCAAGAAATTTTCAAGTATCTTGAAGAGATATGAACGGGGTGTATGCCCCCCTACGTTAAAGCGATCGCACACGCCTCATCGGGGGTGATTGCTTTAAGGTAGTGATACACATAAGAAATGAGAAGGGAAAGGAGCATGTTATCACAAAGATTTAGCCCCCAAGTGTGAGATAAACCCAAGGATAATAGACACAAAACACAAAGCATGAGGTGACTTCGCTTTATTTGGGGTCAGTATGCTGTATGATAATTCATGTATACCATATGTATGTATGCATAATTGTTCTTCATTCCCCAATCAAGGAAGGTCACCTAGAAGAAGGGAACACATGTGTCTTTTGAGTCAACATGAGAGAGACCAAGAGAGATCTCAATGCTTTGCATCGTCCTCAAGTAGACAACACTAAAGACAACAAATAGAAGAATGGGAATAACACATAGAAGAAGTAACAAAAGAGATCAAGAGAGGAGGAGAGAGTCTGCTATGCTAATGAACTAGTCTAGCATGTCATCTACCCCCCGATCTTGCTGATCAATATTTCGGGAAGGCAGGAAACACGCTAGAGGAGGAACATCCAACACAGCAGATGGAGCTATCACAAGATCCAAACAAGGGCTATGTTCATGTTCCAAGCCACGTTGTTCTTGTCTAGGAGCTAGGATAAGTGCTTTAGAAAATTTGTTAGATAAATGGTTATCAACATCAACATATTCATATTCACTATCAGAAGAAAGAGAAGTAACATTTTCATCATGAATAACATTTTCGTCTATATCATCATCAAGGTTTATAAAAATAGGATCTTTAACTCGCACAGGATCAAGACCATCATGCATCTTATGTTTAGGATATTTTGGCTCAATTTTCGACTGAGGAGAAAATGGAATAATACTAGCTGGAGGTGTTTTTGGGGATTGCAAAGTTTGAGAAGCAGCTGCATGAGCTCTAAGATGACGCTTTCGTTGGCGTTCACGCGCAGAACGATTTCGTCTACTCTTAGTAGGAAGTTGAGAAGATTGAGGAGGAGAAATGTTCTCATCCTTATCACTTGGGTGTTTAGGTTGTGGTCTCTTAGGTTGGACAATAGGAGAAGAAGAAGGTCTCTTCTCTCTATAAGAGGAAGGAGGAGGAACTGTTCCATATAAGGGAGGAATATCTGGTTTAGGAAGGAGACCAAGTCCATCATGACGAGGAGGTATAGGTCTACCTTTAGAAAGTTTATTAGACATAGACATAGTCACATCCATAGGGATGGGTTGGGAATCTTCTTGAGGAAAGACATTAGTTTTATCTTTCAAAGGAAGAACTTCCTTCTCAAGAATGATAGGAATATCAAGTTTGGGTGTTCTAGGTTCACTTAGAGATAGGATCATATCTTTTTTCCACTTTTGATAAGATTTGAAAAGATGATCACTTCGCGGTGGAAGAGATTGGAATTGTTTAGGCCAAAAATAATCAATAGGAACGCTAGAAGTTCTTTCAGCTGGTTTAAAGAGACTATGATTGACAGTAACAACTTCACCATTATGGGGAAATTTCAAACACTTGTGAATAGGAGAAGCAATAGCTTTCATGGAAGATAGCCAAGGATAGCCTAGCTTCACACGAAATTGTTCGGATGATGGAATAATAGCAAAGCTCACATCAAGGGATTTGTTATGGACCTCAATAGGTAATGTAATAGAACCAATTGCAGGAGAAGAAAAAGCATCAAATAATTTCACAACCACATTTGTTTTGTCATAGATCACTTGATTCAATTGCAAAGTAAAAAGAAATTCTTCAGTAATGATATTAACCATGCAAGAAGGATCAATAAGCACTCCACGGCAAGGTGTATTCTTGACTTTTGCAACTATATATAGAGGACCATCAGGTGCCCTGATAGTTTCACTGGAATCAAATGTGATGGAAGGCTCTTTAGGGATTTTTTGCTGCTCTACAAAGTTAATCACATTCGGAGTCATAGACACAAGACTATCAGGTGAGAAAGAGGAATCATTAGTCTCAATCACATTAGAGGTATGAGAAGTTAATGGATCAGTAAAAATCTTAAGATTTTGGTTAGGAAGAGCTACAAATGTGTTGCCTTTATCATTCACACTTGAAACAGAGATAGTATTATTATCAATCAAATCTTTAATTTTACCCTTTAAAGCAAAACATTTTTCAGTATCATGCCCAGGTTGACGATGAAATTGACAAAAAGATTTATTATCAAAATAGGGTGAAATAATCTTTGCAGGATCTATTTGCTTTATAGGAGGGAGAGTAAGCACATTTTGTTCCAATAACTTATTCATAATACTATGCAATGATTCATTCAAAGGAGTAAACTTTCTTTCTTTCTTGAAAAACTTAGAAATAGGAGGCACACCTGATGCTGCATTCACATTGTTGTTGATGATGTTTTCATTGAACTTAATGAACTCTCTGTTCGGTTTAAACTTCCCAAATGGTTGTTGACTACTATCACCCGTATCACTCAGAGCCATAGGATTTGCTTGTTCCATTTGACTCATAGTCAGTTGATAATTGTGAAGAGTTGCGCACAACTGTTGGAAAGAAGTAAACTCAGAAAACAAAAGTTTTTCTCTAATATCTTTTTGTAAATTAGAAATAAAGATTCTTTGAATATCATTGTCAGGTACTAGAAAAGAAATTTGAGCACACAAATGCTTATATCTACCAATGAAATCAGTCACTTTTTCTTTAACACCTTGTTTACAATGCATTAAATCAATCAAAGTAACTTTAGGACCTATATTGTTTTGAAATTGTTGAATAAAAGCATTTGCAAGTTGTTGGAAAGAAGTAATAGAATAGGAAGGCAACAAGAAATACCATTGTAGAGCCTTATCTCTTAATGTTCTAGTAAACAGTTTTGCAAGCAACCTTTGGTCACGAGCAAAATCAGTACATATTGTTTGAAAGATCTTAACATGTGTTAGAGGATCACCTTTACCATTATAAAGCTCCAATTGCAAGATTTCAACATGCTTAGGGGGGATAGCTCGAACAATGTCAAGAGAAAGTGGGCTCGCAACATCAAATGTGGGCACACTAAACTTAGATTGAGTCATAGAGGCAATTTGTTGTTGTAAAGAAGAGACAGTTTGTGCAAGATTGTTAATGGTCGCTTCAGTCGAAGAGTTCATATTAGACATGTTAGACTGCGATGGAGGTATTATGTTATTGAAAGAAGGTATTGATTGAGAGTAAGGTGGCGGGACACTATGATAGTTAGTCATAGGAGATGATTGGAAAGAAGGAACACTACAAGGAGGAATGGAATGGTTAAATGAATTGCCCCCTTGCGTCATGTTCATTTGTGGAGATGAAATAGGGACACTCATTGAAGGAATTAATGAAGAAGTCGGATTGAATGAAGGAAGAGGGTTAATTGAAGAAGAAGGATTGCCCCCATGACTGGTGATCATAGGCAGAATGTTTTGTATTGAAGTAGTCATTATGTTTGATGTAAAAGTAGGTATACTAGCAATAGAAGTTGTCAAAGGAATAGAATGATTGACTTGAGTAGGAAGCTGTGTATAACCTAAAGTTTCGGCACAACTCTTCATAGGCATCACATTCGAATCCACGATGTGTGCAATACTACACAAAATATCAATTCCATTCTTATCACTTTGAACCATACGTTTTAGACCCTCAATTAAGGAAAGAGCTTGACTATCGGGGTATTCTTGAGACATCCATTGTCGAAAATCATCAAATTGGTTATCCAATTTCGAAAGCTGTTCTATAGAAACCTCATGGAGAGCTTCTTCATCATTAAGAGGATTAGAGGAATTACCCATGTCCTCGTTAAAAAGGACATTCAAATTAGGTTCCATCTCCTCAGTAATTAAACCTTGGAAAGACTTAATTCTAAGGCTTCGTCTAACAGGAATAGTGTAAGTAGGGCTTATTGTTGTAAAACTCATGCACTAAAGAGAGTGAGAAGATTTTGAATTTAGAGGTAGCAAATTTCAACGAAATTAGCCAATCTCCTAGATTTAAGCTGTTAAATACAATCAGGACAATCTCCCGAAATTTCAGAAAAAATGTCAAGGACCGTGGCGAACGGAGTGCACACGGTTCTCGTAACTTTTTTCGAAATTTTCAGGGATGAGAGATATGATGATTTTAAAGCTAATCTGAAAAAAATTGAGTGATTTTACGATCTGTAGATAGGCCAAATTAAAGTTGCAATCTCAAAATTGAACCCTACCAAGATTGTTGAAAAATGCAAAATTTGAATTTTGAAAAAGACAGGGAAACTGAAATTTTGAATTTTATGATTTTAGAGGGAATACTAAAAGCAATGCAGGCTTTGAAATTTAAAAGTTGACTCAATTTCATGCAAAATTCAATTTTGAAAGCGGAAATCAAAATTGTTGCAATTAAACATTTAATTTCAAAAGTCACAAATTGCAAAAATTTGAATAAAGCACTGAAATTTCGAATGAATGCCAACACACTTTTCAGATTTAGGACAGTAAGAAACACAAATTTAACACAAATTTCAATTTCAACAATTTTTGAATGATTAGAAGCCTCAATCCAAGCAATCACTAGACCAACTTTGACTTTAATTTTGAAAGTGTTAGAATTGATGAAATCAGCCAAGATTCTGGATTCCAGCAGAAAAATGCAGTAAGATCTAGCTCCCGAAATTTCGGAAAAAATGTCGGGGACAATGGCGCTCGGGGTGCACACGGTCCTTGCAACTTTTTTCAAAATTTTCAGGGATGAGAGATTTTATGATTTTGTTGCCGAATCCAAAGTTACAGCCGATTTGGAGGTGTTTTGATCAGTGAAATCATCGGTCAAAGGTTGAATCAAGAGGGTTTTAAAAATTAGGGTTTTGCCACTTAACCACTTAATTTTTAGAATTAAAGCACAAATATGAATTGACAATTTGCAATAGAAGGGTAGATCTGAAACAAGCATTAACAATTAAACATTTCACAAGCTCAATTACTAAAAAGAAAATTTAGGGTTTTTATGCAATTAACCTCTAAAATTTGCAAAAGATCAAACATGGAAATGTAATTAAGGAAGCAAAATTTTTTAGATCTAACCATGAATAATCAGAATTAGGATGTTCACGTTGGGTTCACCAAAATGTAAAGTGGAAAATCGAACCCTAGGTGTCCCCCCCACTCCAAGGAGAGAGAAAGGAGGTCACTAGGGTTGACGGTTTTCACTTAGGAGAGACTTTACATTCAAAAGAGGGGTTGAAACTCGGAAGATCCAATCCCACACAATGCAAGACTGAATTCTAAATGAGTTTCAAGGGTTGAGACATCAAGGATACCCTCTTTTGTAAAGAATGTAGATAGAAGGATTGAACTAGGAGTACATGTGAAGTAGGAAATATTCGCTTATAAACGGAGATAGGGACACAAGATGAAGCTACGGACCTAAAATTAGCAGTAAAATGTCGAGACGATGCTGTCCTGGAAATTTGAGCGAAAGTTGATGGGACGATGGCGCCCAGAGTGCACACGGTCCTCCAAAAAATCCGCGAAACGAAGGGGGATCTGTTCGTCTCTGCACAAGGATTCTAGATCTTTAATTACAGCCGCGTACCTGCAACCTACACACAGAAAAGAGAGGACGATTGGGGGGTTAGGGATTAGGGGTTTGCCTTTAGGTCAAACCCCGGTTTTGGAATTAACCAAGAAATGAGAATGTTGTAAATGTAAATGTTTGTAATGTAAACAAGTACTGATACCTTGTTGTAAGAATGTTTGTATTCTTACATGCGAAGGTGTAATGATGTTGTATGTTGTATGTGATCTCCTCTTCAATGGTTGAATCCTTGTCTTGAATGCAACACCTAGCCTTGAATGGAGACCTAGAATGCTCAATTGCTTGAAGGAATGCTTGAATGCTTGAATGTTTGAATGTTTGAATATCGCTTCCGCCTCTTGCACACATATGTTTTTCCTCCTCTTTTTCGGGAGGGGAAATGTAGTTTATATACTTGTCAATTAGGGTTAGGAGACTGATTTTTCCGACCTTAGGCCGACATAGGAACATTATTTTCCGAATTGCAAACTTAAAGACCTGATGCCCAACAAGAGACCGGGCCCAAAAAAAGGCCAGGGACTAGGGCGCTGGGCGCCATGGTCCCACCTCCCGGGACAGCAGGGTGCAAGGAGGATCAGGCCAAGGTGCAGAAAGATGTAGTTTTTGATGTCGTAAACAGGTTTCGGGGTCTCCATTCAGGTTCAACGTTGCACCGCCATTGTGAAGACCCAAATGCAGTCGAAATTGCAAGTGTCACAATTTTAGGACGCTACACTTGTATCACCTTGAGTATAGTGTCATCTTGACCCTATGCCAATCTAAGTTGTCTGGGTCTTGTACCATGCTTTGGTTGAAAATTGAACCCATGTCTAGATCAACATTCTTAAAGTTCTCTTTGTATTTAGCTAATGTTTATATTACTACATTGATTCCATCAATACTGTGTATGTATGCATATATATAAATACACATACATACATACATACATACATACATATGTGTGTGTACATATATGTAATATGCTGCCATATTTTCCCATCTTTTTTGTGTTTTGACTGTGTTTGTAATGATTTTGAGATGATAAACAAATTACAGATAATTTTAGATTTTATTTCTGATATGAAAATACATTTTTTTCCCAAAATTAAGAGCAACCTAGATAATTAAATAGTATTACAAATGTAATTCAAACATACCCAGAAAATGTAGCATTGAAATAACTTGACCTGTTCATAAACTTTGTAAACTATTAGTCCTAGAATGGATGCCAAACTCTACAAAACTCCAACAATGTTAAAGGTAATGGGTAAGTGCACAAAGATAGTGGTCAAAAAGGGGGGTATAAGTGGACATTTTTTTTTCTGAAATTAGGTGAACCTGAACTTGGAGGGAAAATTTTAAAGTCATCCACTCAAGATATGAAGATAATCAAAGAACAAATATTGTAGTACTTTGAATCTAGTTTCCAAAATTACTAAAAATTTTCAAAGTTGGATTAGATTAAGGGGGTCAAATCCTTCACGCACGAAGACTCTGATTTTTTCTGAAAAACATAACATAGTGTCTGACGTGCGTATCAAAAAAGTCATAGTTAGATTTAGTATTTTGATAAATACTTTGGCAGAAAGATAGTTAAGAGTGAGCACTAGAAGTTGTGTATTTTTTTATAATATTTGTTGAGTATTTTATTTTTTTTAATGATTTTTCCAATTGAGAACATCCTAAAAATTAGGTACCTGTTTGGGCGCGAAGCATAACTTGCACTAAAAAAATAAAAAATAAAACTTTTTTTTAAAATTGTAAAGAATCAAATGCACTACAATAATATATAAAAAAAATTTAATTTGTATAAGTAGATCAAAAGTTATTAAAAAAATTGTACATGTATGTCTGTGAGAACTATGGAGACACTGGTAAAAGAAATTCAATAATAATATGTTATTGTTGTTCAAATTTTAAAAAACTTATATGGTTAAAAAGCTCATAAGATGGGTGAAAATATGGTGGCAATTTTAGAGATACCCACTTGATGAAGTGTAAACCTGATGATGAAAAAATCGAGAAACCAAGTTGATAAAATAAAACACGTGAAAAGGGAGGAAAACAGAGGGAAATCAAACTTTTAACCCATAGCTTTGTCATCCAAGCCTATTTCCAAGCCTAAACTGATGAATACTAAGAGGGGGGGGGGGTGAATTAGTATTCCAAAAAATACTGAACTTAAACACTTAAACAATTTAGCAGTAAACCGGTATAACAGTTTTACTAACAAACCAGTTAACACAAATGCAAACCAAATAGCAAATAAGGCATTCACCCACAGAAGCACAATCACCATAACACAAGAGATTTTGACGTGGAAACCCAAATGGGAAAAACCACAGTGAGATGAAACTCACAAGTAACTATCTGCAGAATAGTAACCAGACTCGTTAAGGTCATACAATGTTCTTTACCAGAACAGAGCCTGTTAGGAATCTCAATCTCTGTTAGGAGATAAGTTCGATTAAAGACTACCTTGTGAGAGGATTTCAGATCCACAGTTGTGAACCACCTTGTTAGAGGATTTACAAAGGCTTTGCCAGGCCTACTCGGTTAAGGGTTATAGACTTGTTGAAGATGTGAGTAATCAACAAGTGAGTGATCTAAATACTAGCACAGTATGCTTGGTCAGATCCTTGATGGCTCATTGTTAATGCATTTCAGCATTACTTCAATCTTCAGAATCTTCACACTTTGTTTCTTCTCACATACCTAATCTTCTTCTGTGATTGCACATGCAAAAACCTCATCAACCACACAAAACCCTAACAACATCTAAAACCCTAGACATGATGTCCTTATAAAGGAATCTGATTTCATGTCGGTCCAATAGGATTACATTGCAAGTTCCTAGGTTCAATGCATCTGGACACATTTGGTAACATGGCACAAAATCACTTCAAAAGCATCGGTGGATGATAACTCATCACAAAAATAATACCGGTTGGTAACTCATCACAGAGTAATACCGGTTCATACATTTACCTATTACCGGTTCACATATTTTACCGATTACCGGTTCAAACATTTTACCAATTATTGGTTTGCCAAAATGAAGACTAGGAAAAATGATAACAACCGCTTTGTATCTTCGTACCGCTTTGGGATCCTCGAACCACTTAAGGTCTTCATACCTCTTGGGTCTTCATACCGCTTGGGACTGGTAAACACTTTCTGCAAAACACCAATAGTCTAAAGACTATAATACATAATACTGGCTGGAACAAATACCGGTTGAGCATAACTCATACATACAAAAAGTGATCTCAAAGCAAGTGTATGTCCATCAATGACAATCACAACAACATCATAAAAAATGCCAACAATCTCCCCCTTTAGCATTGATGGCAACACTGAGGAAATTTTTTGACATTTAAGTGTTTTACAACAAAAATATGCCATAATCAAAATTACTCCCCCTAAGTATATACACTACCCCTTTTGCAGAAAATACAATGTATACCCCTTATAGAGATAAACATGAAAGTATACATAACATGCATCAAAATTTTAAATATAGAATACTACTTCCCCTTTGCCAACAATGACAAAGTATTGCAGAATAACCCCTGTTTCTTATTATCATTAATATAATAAATGTTTATGACAATAATGAGTGAAACTTATCAAAAACCGATTTAAAAACCTGCATAAATGTCTTCATGGATAAGGACCATGACTCAAGCAATGAGGTAGCAACCTCACTTTCCGTTTGCATCTGGGATACATGTTCCTTCGTGGCGTCCAAGGTACTCATCTCTTGAGTGACCGTTAAGGCATCCAGATTGAGATAGCACTTCTGAAGTATTTGCAGTCGTGGTAGTAGAACTAGTTGAAGTTCCTACAAATCTTTGGTTTGGTTGGTGATCTCCAACTCTATTCTGGCAGTTTGGAGTTGATACCGGTGAACGGTTTGCCCAAATGTGGTGAAGGAATCATAGGGCGTCTTGAAGGTGCTTATATAAGCCTGCAAATCAGATTGCAGTTTATCTTTCTGATCAAGCACATCATCACAGAATAGATGGGGTTGGCTTATCTTACTGAGCAATAATTTCCCCTCATCCATAGCATCTCTTATGTCTTTATGCACTTTCTGAAGTTCTGACCGGAGCTCATTTAATTTCTTCACTAAGGTAGTGTTTAGTGCCTTTTGATGCTTCTTTTGTGCATTGGCTTTAGCAACATCTTCCCGGCATTGCACTTGGTCCTCTACAACTATGCATAAAAGTTCCAGTTGGGCCAGAGAGGAATCGGTATTGAGGAGGTTGGTACCGAGTATCAAACTGGTAAGATTTTCTACTGCAGTTTGAATAACATCTTGTTCCTTCTTCCTCCTTAGCGCTTCCAGTCATTCTTGGGCAAACTTAATGCTTTGCAGCAACTCCATTTCATTTTCAGATTCGAGGTCAATGGGACTGGTAATGTCAACTGGTTTGGCTTGACTATCGGTTGCCTTAAGGGTCTCCACTTGTGTGCTCTTTTCCGCTTCCTCCTTCTCTTTGGCTCTTTGCTTTTCCTCTTCAGCCTTCTTTTGCTCCTCTGCTTCTTTCTTTCTCTTTTCTTCTTCCTTCTTTCTATCTTCTTCTTTCCCCTTGTCTTCTTCTTTCTTCTTCTCCTCTTCCTGTTTCCTCTTCCCCTCTTCCTTTTTCTTCTCCTCCTCTTCCTGTTTCTTTTTATCCTCTTCCTTTTTCTTCTTCTCCTCTTCCTTTTGCTTGTTCTCCTCTTCCTCTTTATTATTTTTCTCTTTCTCCGCTTCCACTTTATCAGTCGTATCTTTGTCCTATTTTTCTTTGTCCTCTCTCTCTTTGTCAGCCTTGTCTTTTGCTGCATCTAGAGTGACATTTTCACCATCTAAAGCATCAATGTCAATAGGGTCCATTTGTTTAGTGACTGATTCTCCTTCACTGTCATACACCTCATTCAGTTTTCTAGTTTCCAGTTCTTGCTCAGCCTTCTTGTTGGCTTCGGACACTTGGTGCAACCTCAGATTGGCTTTGGCATGCAAGTGGGTATCTTTTACCACTTCAAGGACTTCCCCTTCCAATACCAGGAGTCTTCTTCTTCTCATGAACAAGAGGCCTTTGTACTTTTCCATAACTTCATAAAGTTCTGAATTTGACACATCAGGAAATATATTATGCAAAAATTTCTTCTCTTATTTCCTATTCCTTTTCTATGGCAATGCGCCATTTGTTATCTAAAGAATTATATAAAGAATCTGGTGTCACAGATCTAATTTTTTATGGCGATCGGTCATTAATACATAAATATTGAATAACTTCCTGTTCAACTTCCTCCTTTTCATTGTAATTAAAATCATCAAAATGATCTATTAAATCACTTATCACCTTTCTCCTAATATTCTTTATAGTTCTTTGACAACGTGTCAAAGGTTTGTAAGAGGAAATGTCTATATTTACCGATGTTGATGATGTCGGTTCATTGCTGGTTGTCTTTGTCTTCTTCCTCGTTTGCCTAGTATTTTTAGGTTGTACCTCAGGTTCTGTATCCTCTGAGTCTGGTGAGGTGTTCTTAGTTTTCCGCTTCCTTTCAAAGACCTTGACAGGTGCAACTTCTGGTTTCTTCTTTGCCGGTGACCGCCTAGTCACTTTAGGACTTGCTGAAGTAACAGGTGCCGATACAAATGGCACTGCCTTTCCTTTCTTCACTGAAGGTTCTTCAACCAGTGTTACCCTTTCCAGATAGGTGTCGGTTCTCTTCTTCTTAGGATCAAGAGGTGAGGTAAGTAGGGTAGAGGCATACCCGTCTAGCATGTCATACATTACCTCATATCCCATGGGCTCCACTTCTTCTTTTCTAGGCTCAACCACCTCCATTATGCACTCATCTACTTTGATGGTAAAGCAGATGTCCTCTTCATACTTCTTGACAATATCACCAGATATTCTCACCCTCTAGCTCATCTTGCATCTGAACTCATCAAAGTATTTGTTCAAGACTTCAGGATAACCGGTTCCTACTGCTTGTAGGCTCTCTCTGATTTTCTTGGTAACCGGTTGGTCAGCAAACCATTGTATATCACCGCCTCTTGGGAAATATCCTTGAAAATAGAAAAAGAATCCTACCAGCAGTTGTCCAAATTTAAATCTTAAAGCATTGTCTTGTTTAATTGACTTCAAGTTCACCAGAAGTTGCCTTTGCATACAGGTGCATAAATCAAATGAGGCATCTTCCATGATCATCCTGTAGGCAACATTTACCGCTACAATAGAGACAAAGTTAATTCTGCTAGCATAAAACGTCTGGTAACCTATCACCATACAAGCATATTTGACTAGATCATCCTTGATGCTATTGACGGTCATTCCTCGTTGGTCACTCACAGAACTGGTGAGCTTGGTCATTTTTGTCTTAATAACTTTCCTTAAGGTTGGCACATCTCCAACGTCACAGAAACCGATGATGACATGAATAGCTTCTGGTGTGATGTCATGTGTGCGCTCAAGATACATTTTGTCACTGTGCACTCTGCTTAGAATGATTTGAATGTGATCTTCTGTGAACTCTTCAATAAAATACACCGCGTTGTGAAGCTTCTTCTTTTCCAGGATGCTATATTCTGGTTTGATCTTCTTGTCCTTCCCGTAGAATAAACTTAACTAAGAATGGATTACTAGAGATCCTAGGTCTTCTATTTTGCAATCAATATAATCTGAAATACCTTCCTCAACTATAACACCAGCAGGTATCTGGGATAGGGCATTGTATTTTGCCTTCCATTGGATGAAATCTATTGAATCATTTGGTGCACTAGGACTAGAGTGCAATGCAGAAGTCATGATAAAAGGATAAACAAGAATTTTCCATAAATACCTTCAAAAATCCATAATTTAGGGTTTGCAACTTCAGCTTCGCCACACACTACTTCAGTTGCCGGATTACCGCTTTGTGTTCTTCACCTAACTGATTGATATTATCTCCAGATTCTTCTTTCAAAGTTTTGAAATCTCTTTGAATCGCAAGACAAATCGTCTTTTGTTGTTCTACACTTGAAAATTTCTTTGCTCGCAAATGATAAGTGAAAATGACTTGAAAATCTCTTTTAAACGAATTCTTCACCTACCATAATAAATGCTCCACCATTAGGGCATAAACCCTAATTTTTCTTTTACCATTTCCGATCTTCTGCCAATTAACAGGTATCACATACTGGTTAAGGTCTTTTACCGGTGTAAACCGGGGGTTCAAAAAATTTCACCGTTTTGCTCCCCCTAAGCTTTTCCGAAGCTTAGTTTGTTGGTTCAACGACTTCCACAATAGGTGTAGAAACCGGTTCTTCTTGTGACACTTCTTTAGGTTTCTTCTTCCATGTTGTCTCCATATTTGTTTTAAAAGTTTCAACATCAATCTTTCCTTCTGGAGTGACCGGTATATCATCGGATATGTTCTTTCTCATTCTTTAGGTTCTGGCAGGGTGTCCCGGTTTGTTGCAATGATAGCAAACCATTCCAAGTGTTCTCCATGGTCCATTATTCATTCTACGATTCTTCCTCCTGCATGTTACAGCAGTGTGACTGCTACCATGACAAATCAAACAGGTTGCTCTCCAACCGGTTGCCGCTTGATAGCCACCACCACCTGACTGATGGTCATAGGCATTATATTGGTTTGGATTCTAGTTCATAGAGGATTCAGGAAAAACTCCTTTGAGGATATGTTCCAGTGTTGTGTATAAGAGACCTGCACTCAAATGCTCTATGCCCAAACTTGTTGCATGTATAACAGTTACCATTGTATCTATTGGATCTAGGCTTATTGTTTGGAAAGTAGGGAAAATTATTGTAAGCCTTACTTCTACATACATTGGCAGTGTGTCCTTCCTTGAGACAATTAAAGCAAACATGTTTGAACTTTTGCATACCTTTATCCTTTGGTGTCAGTTGCTTCTTTGATGCTCCATCTTTTGTTCCAGAGGTCTCACCTTCCTCATAACCATAAAAACCAAGTCCAGTGGTATTCTTCACCAGTTTTGCTGATTCAAGCTTTTGTTCTAGCTTAACAGTGCTCTTATTGAATTTGGCAAGTATTTCCTTTGACTCAGTGAGTTCTTTGGAAATAGCAGCATTAAATTCCTTCAAGATTGCATTATCAAAAATAGCCATGTTTAGTTCACCTTGCATTTCTTCTTTTTCCACTTTACTCTCTTGGAGATGAGCGGTAAGTGCACTGATTTCTTGTTTCAGCTTGGAGATCTCATGATCTTTGTCTTTTACTAGATCTTCAACTTTCCTTCGGTTCTCAAGCTCTTGACACATTCTAATAGTCAGTAGTAACCAGATTGGTTAAGGTCATACAATGTTCTTTACCAGAACAGAGCTTGTTAGGAATCTCAATCTCTGTTAGGAGATAAGTTCGATTAAAGACTACCTTGTGAGAGGATTTCAGATCCACAATTGTGAACCACCTTGTTAGAGGATTTACAAAGGCTTTGCCAGGCCTACCCGGTTAAGGGTTACAGACTTGTTGAAGATGTGAGTAATCAACAAGTGAGTGATCTAAATACTAGCACAATATGCTTGCTTAGATCCTTGATAGCTCATTTTTAATGCATTTCAGCATTACTTCAGTCTTCAAAATCTTCACACTCTATTTCTTCTCACAGACCTAATCTTCTTCTGTGATCGCACATGCAAAAACCTCATCAACCACACAAAACCCTAACAACATCTAAAACCCTAGACATGATATCCTTATAAAGGAATCTGATTTCATGTCAGTCCAATAGGATTACATTGCAAGTTCCTAGGTTCAGTGCATCTGGACACATTTGGTAACATGGCACATAATCACCGCCAAAATGTCGGTGGATGATAACTCATCACAAAAATAATACCGGTTGGTAACTCATCACAGAGTAATACCGTTCATAGATTTACCTATTACCGGTTCACATATTTTACCGATTACCGGTTCACACATTTTACCAATTACCAGTTTGCCAAAATGAAGACTGGGAAAAATGATAACAACCGCTTTGTTTCTTCGTACCGCTTTGGGATCCTTGAACCGCTTGAGGTCTTCATACTGCTTGGGTCTTCATACCGATTGGGATCGGTAAACACTTTCTGCAAAACACCGATAGTCTAAAGACTATAATACATAATACTGATTGGAACAAATACTAGTTGAGCATAACTCATACATACAAAAAGTGATCTCAAAGCAAGTGTGTGTCTATTAATGACAATCATAACAACATCATAAAAAATGCCAACATAAACAATCAAAAGCACAGACGGGGTACCTATGGTATAAGAAGCGCGTGCTCGTTGTCTTTACTATAAACAGTGCGTACGCGATAATAAAGCTAGAATAGAGCGTACGCAAGTTACTTTTGTTTAAAATTTGGGAGTGTGTATAATATGTATAATATGATATTGTATATATAATATATAATATATATATATGTAAATTAATATATATAATATATTAAGTATGTATATACACACATATGTGTGTATGTATGTGTATTGTCTCCCTCTCTCCCCCTCTCAAGTACGTACAGGATGCCTCTCTCTCTCTCTCTCTCTCTCTCTCCATACCTCATCCCTCTCTCTATTAGTTCTATCATGTAGTGGTCACCATTTGGATTAACAATAGACCTAATAATCCCAAGGTCCATAGTTTGAGCTCGAGAGGCTATGCTTTCCTTGATAGACTTAGCATTTGACTCAGTGTACAAAACCCATTGTGCATCATCTCTCTCTCTCTTTCTCATCCTCTCCCCTCTCTCTCTCTCTCTCTCTCTCTCTCTCTCTCTCTCTCTCTCTCTCTCTCTCTCCCCCTTTGTCTCCCTTCATCTCCCTCTCTCCCCTCTCTCACCCTCTCTCTCTCCATCTCTCTCTCCCTCTCTCCCCCTGTCTCTCTCCCTGCCCCTCTCCCTCTCCCTCCCTCCCTCCCTTTTCCTTCACATTTTCTTTACTATAAATAGCATGTACGGGGTACCGAGCCTATTAGTTCGCTACCCTGCCATAACATTTTTAAGGCCTAGGAGCGCATACAGGGTGCAAAAAAAAACTGCTGGGATTGCAAACATTTTAGGGACTAACAACACATACACAATTATAAATAGATTGTGTATGCAGTACTTAGACATAGTTTTAGTTTCCCAAGAGCCTCAACAACCTCAAAATAAGTTTTTGAGGTCGTTGAAGGACCCACTGCAACTGTGTCTGCACTTTTTTATACATAGAAGTAAGTGATTTTTTTGTTTTTGCATAATTGAATTGTTGTTCTTATTAGTTTTGTCAATAAATTAATGATAAGATGCATATTTATGGTTATTTGATTGTTTATGAACTTTTGTTTACATATATATATATAATATGATTCTATTTAGGACAACTGATATCAACCATGGGAAAGAACAAGCGAGGAACGATGGAACAATGAGAGGCTGAAAAAAAAAGACAAAGGTAGCGTATGAAGAAATTCTGTTACATAATAATAATGGGACAAGAAAGTATGTCATCCTCAACATCTCAATTCGATTTACCAAACGAACATAATGCACCTAATGCAATTAAAAAAGAGTCATTTGATTTACTGTATGAACCTAATGCAATTGAAGAAGAGACCACATTGAATAATCAATTAAATGATGAACATACACATGCTCTATTTGATGAATTAAATGTACACAATGCACGTAATGCGCCGATGTTAACACCTCCTAGAATCATTCATAGGAAACCAAAGTATCTAATTAACATTGATGAGAATATATCGAAGTCAATGCCCGATAAAATGAATGAACGAACTTTTAGGAGAATGGTTAAAAGAATATGGCGAAACTATTTTGAAAACTTAAATCAAACCGCAAGATGTGAATTAATTGTTCAAATGATTAAAAATTTGAATTTTAGAGAGACAATGAAAATTCTAGGCCTAAGATCATCCGAAAGTAACAACAAAAGAACTATTGTGAGAAATCTATTTGATGCATATCAAGCTATTGGTTCAAAATCATGTACTAAAGATTCTAATGTTACTTGATGTGTCATTACATCAACCATAATGAGCAAGAAAATAAAAAAAGATTGTTTGATAAGTAAAACAAGTAAGTCATTAAACGTTAGTAGAACAACATTAAGTAAAGCATTACAAAGGCGGGAAAAATAGAGGAACCTAGCAATAATTCTCTTTGGGCATTCTTGGGTAGACTACCACGCAAAGACAAGGTTGTTGTTGATGCACTAAAAACATTAATTAAAATTTTTTGGCATGGCAATACAAGAGTTTCACCCAACCAAAGAGATGTTGTTAGAAGGTGAATTGGGTCTACAAATCGTGAGCTACATGCCAAACACTATTTGGATATGACTCAAACAAAATTTTATGAAAGATTCCTTGAAAAGTTTCCTCAAATAAGAATTTCTCAAAGATTTTTTGAAATGACAAAACCTTTTTATATTAAGATTAATCATGTAGGCACCACGTGTTGTTGTAGGATGCATATTGAATTTTTCATGCACTATGATATTTTTCGTCATATTTGTTCTACTTTACACACTAACGATGTTTTGCAGGAATGCAATATATAAGCAACTCCTAAGTCGGTAAGAGAATTTATTTCAAATGTGCTATGAAATAGACATGATGGTTGCATTTATTATAAGATGCTTTGTTTGGAAGGTTCTTGTGCTATATGTGATGGTTTGCAACGTTTACCAAGATGTGTACATTTGGAGAGCACACATGAAATTGGTAGGAAACAAGTTTCTTTTGGAAAATACAAGACAGTCACATATGGAGTTATAGATGGAAAAGATTTGAAAAGATGTGAGTTAGTGAAAAATGATATATGTGTAGCTGAATTTATGAAAATGTTTCAAGAGAAACTAGTTTATGAGTACATAATGCATACACATAGATCTCGATGGTTAGATGAGCAATTCAAGTTATGTAAGGACACATTTCCTCTTGGCATCATTGTCTCTATTGTTGATTTTGCTGAAAATTATACACTACAACCTGAAAATGAATTGCAATCTATGTATTATCATTCTACACAAGTTTCTATTTTTTTAAACATAGCATTCATGCATGCAGATGATAGCACATAGGAGGATAGAAAGATTGTAAGAGAGTATCACTTCTACATAAGTGATGATCGTACTCATTCATCAAAGTTTGTACAAGGACTCTTTAGAGTTTTCTATGACAATTTAAAGGAAATAAACATACAATACAACTGACACTTAATATGGTCAGCTATTTGCGCCACACAATTCAAGAATGCAAGGATATTTTATTGGTTGACAAGGATGCATATGTTCAAATGCAAGTTCACTAGTTATTTATACCAGATAGATGGTATGTTTTTGTTCTTCAGGCATGCATTATTTGTGGGAAGAATGTGGATCACAAGAGTGGGTTGAAAAATGGTCTTGTAGACCGTTGGTTCCCATTGATACATATCAAATTCCCAAAGCACTAAAATTGAGCTAGATGGAGACATCAGTGGATTTTGACCATGTATCCGACCTAGTGGATTCAGGTGATTTTTTGAGTTAATTTGTTTGCAAGTATTATTTTTGTTTCATTTTTTTGTACATCACACTTTATTTTTGGTATTAATTATCACTTTATAAAATGCAGGTCATGTGTATGCAGTTGTTACAGAAGAGAACAATGAAGAAGGAACATATTACTATTTGTCTCATTGTGTTGAGCCTAAAAGAAAATTGACAACCACAATCATTGATGGAGAGGGTATTGAATACCCAATAGGGTCTGTTGTCATGACATGAACATGGCTTAGGAGATACCCTATCAATAATTTTGATGTTTGGTTGTTCGAGGACATTGAAACACACAAACATATTCTTCATTTCTCTAACCTTGTTGTTGCAACAAATATTCATTTGATGAAGTATCATGGTAGGCCTCATAACAAGATTTTATGGAAAGTCCGTCAATCTAACCATGAAGCAATACATGACACAATATAGGTTAGAGCCAATCCTGAAGGCTTACTTGATTGATTCTACAGTTCATAGTAGAATGATTTTGAGAATTTTGTATATATCATCGATGAATTGTTCTATATTCATTTTTTGTATATATAAATGCCCATGAGATGATTTGTACATGTTTAGGGCCATAATTTTATATATTTAAATGGAAATGAGCTGATTTGTACATATTTAGATGCAAAATTTTGTATATTAAAATGGCGATGAGCTGAATCACATATATTGTAATGCCAAATTTTGTATAAAAGCCCATGAGATGATTTGTAAGATATTTTTTGTATATTCAAATAGCCAAGAGCTTATTTGACCATATTTAGAGATAAATTTTTGAATAATATGTGACAATGTTTTGTGACTATTTTTTGTGTCTATGTTTTGTGACTATGTTTTGAGTTTATGTGATGTGATAAGGTCAATCATGAGCATTCTTGATTTTTATATAATGATGGAGTTTTATTTGAGTCATTATTGGGTCATAGGAGTCATAGATTGAGTTTAGATACAATTTGAGCAAAAATTATCATTATTATAAAAAAAGGTGTCAAAAAAGTTGTCAAGCAACTTCTACATCGTGTCAATAGGGTATGGCTCTTGACGTTTCGACGCTTTGGGATGCATGAGATGAGCATGCCTAGTGTAAACCTGCCCACCCGGATGCATTTGTGACATCGGTTTATGCACATGACAAATTGAATCAATTCTAGCCTATCTTGCAACTTTGCATTGCATGCAACAGACGGTTTTTGCAACAAGCGAAAAAATGCTACCAATTAAAAATGGCTCTGAGTCGTTAGAAACCGAGATAGGCCATTGTAGAGGAGCCTCACGCGACCCCACTAGCTCAAATGGATCGATCATATGTATCCTGGATTGGAAGAAACAATTTGTCAAAGTTTGATAATTTTTTGGACTTAAAGGCACTTGAGAGATCATGCCGGTATGGTATGACTCTCAACGTTTCAGCATTTTGGGATGCACGAGAGGAACATTCCTAGTGTGAACCTGCCCATCCGGACGTGATCGTGATGTTGGTTTGTGAAAACAATGAGTCGAATCAATTCTAGCCCATCTTGCAACTTTGACAACTTTGACAACTTTGACAACAAGTGAGCAACTTTGACAACAACTGAGCAACATTTACATCTTTTATCCAAATGAAGCCAAACTTTGACAACTTTGACAACTTTGACAACTTTGACAACTTTGATAACTTTGACGACAATTGAGCAACTTTTACATCTTTGATCCAAATGACTCCAAACATGAGAACCAAAATTTGACCATTGTGAGCATGAGGGTGCTCTAGCACCACACACACATTGTTGTTTATATTCGTATTGTCAATTTTTGTTGTTTATATTCATATTGTTGATTACATAGGCAAATATTCATTTAAATTTATAAAAGGGTAGCCACCAAATACAACGGATACACAATAATGGATTGAATACAAGGAGTTTTGTAGGGTTAGTTCAACATTTTAGAAATTTTATCAAATCATATTCCATGATTGCAATGTTTTATATCAATTAACTTTATAAAAGGACAGCCACAAAATACAACAAATACACAATAATGAACTCAGTACATATTTATTCGATCAAATCAGTGAATATCAACATACAATATATATATCAAAAAAAGGCATGTCTACCAAGTCAATACAAGTATTATAAAAATGTGGCATATGCCACATCCAAATCGATATACAATAAAAATGTAGAATATATCTACATTTATTGGTCATTCTATGACCACAACTAACACTATATAATCCTAAACTTGTGGTGGATCATCAAAATCGAGCCTCTTCGATGCAGTACGCGACTCTGTAGATGGCTGCAAAACCACAATTTAAAAGCCAAGTTAGAATTCTTTTGTAGAAAATAGTTCACAATTTACAACATAAATATGCTTTTAACTATAATTTCTTTACAATTGAAATGTAGATTACCTCATCGGCTAATCTCAGATCTAATCTCTTCGCTCTCCTCTCCTTGTCAGTCTTAGGAGTTTTCTTGAAGACAAACTTAAATGGATCCACGTTATGGCCGAACCGCGAAAGGGGATATTATAGATTAAATATACAATTAATACAATGTACTAACATAAATACATCAAAACCACTTAAAAGATATAATATAGAGAACAATGACGTACCAATGCATGAGATGCTTCTCCAATGGATTGACGATGGCTCACCATCGATGGAGAAACTGTCGCTATTATCTATACAAAAAATGATCAAAGATTAAATACAATTAATATAATGATAAGTATTGTATGTTAAAAACAATTAATGTAATATATCAAACAAACGTATACCATATCCTCAGATGCTTCTCCAGTGCATGGAGGAGGGATTGCCATTGATGAAGCAACTATGGATATTTCCTATATGAAAAAATTATAAGATTACAATCTATCACAAGTTTACATGTAAATGTACATATGATCATGAAATAGAGAAAATAAAGTAGAGATACATACCTCCACCCTCTCTCGATCCACAGGTGAATCAAGTACATTCAACAAATCCACATAGCTCAATAGCTGTTGTACATGTAAAATAGACAAAAAACACTAACCAATCTACAAATCCCAACTAAGACAATTTCAACATTTTCAAATAATTGAACAACTAAAAATGTGTTCAATTACCTTCTTCCCACGTTTTGGCGTCTTCGAGGAATTCTTTTCCCTAGTACGAGGCCTAGACGTGGAGGGGGTACCCTAAAAAAACAAAATTAACATGAGATATTAGTACAAATAATATATTAAACATAATTTTAAAAATCTAAAATGAAATGACTTGCATATTCCATCAAAACAATACATAAAAAAGAGTGTACAAAATATGATACCGCATAGCCTTGTAGGCCAAAATCGATCGCTGAGAGCGTGATGTTATGAATTTGGGATATTTGGTCCCCTATAAACACCTTCAAACCAAAAATTAGACCAATCATTAAAGATAGTTAGTATATCTTATAATTTTTTTGAATTCAAAGTGTACTATTCTATTTTAACATGTTACAAAATTTATACCCCAGGCATCGAAATTACAGCTGTAGTAACTGCGGGAGGAGTATGGGATACCATTGCTGCATCCTGAAATCCATATTATTTGTATCAATTTAAATCGATGTATAAATGAAAATTCATTTATGTAATTACAAATTTAAAGTGACTGGTAAATAAAATGCTATGAATTCAAATCAACACACCTGTGTCTGTGGTTGATGGCCAAACAACATGTCCATCAACTCGTCTATCAGCGCTACATCCTCAGCCATGTAAGTCTGACATCTACTCCCGCAAATCATGCACGAATGAGATGTGGATCCATCTGCAGCAGTTTCATCATCTGTCCTTGTGCATATCCCTGAGAAACTGACACACATATGTTGAATGGGCTCTCTGTCACCACCTGGATCATCATCCAGTATAGGAGGGTGTGCTAACTGTGTCCCATGTTGGATGATGGCACCAGTCAATGTTTTGGCCACCGGAAGAGTTTGTAGCTCCATCAACTCTTTCAGATCTACTAGGACAGCCTAACACACCTTGGGTTTGGGTGCTAGGGGGCGGTGACTCTCCAGGGCTAATCGCCTATGGGCTCTAGGTCTATCTTGGGCAGAGCCACCACCTCTACCATGGAACTCTCTCATGTCAAAATAGTTTGGCCGCACATTGAGGACAAACTCACAGTATACTTTTCTCAAAAAATACAATGGCACCTCATAATTATTACAAGGTGGATCATCAAAGACCATTCACCACCTCTGTCAAAATTTTTTCTTCATCTACACATTGGTACACCAATGTATGGGAAACCTCTTTGCATTAAGAGGTAACGATTGACCAGTTTTAGGATCAACAAAAAGGGCACATATTTGTTGTTTACTAATATTTTTTTTTCACTCCCTCGTATGATAACCCACTAGCATAGTATTGACGACACATATCCCTAAAGATTTTCCATTTTGTAATTTGTGTGGAAACAGTTGCAGCACCACTAGCTAATGTTTGTAGGCTAGTGGCAAGGGATTTATGATGCTCAAGCTCAGATGTTTTCAATTTATTAATCAGTCTATTTATTTTAGACGTGTTTTGCCCTAACTAATTAATCAATTGCTCCTGTGTATCAGGTGTACGGTCAAAAGGAGGAGTTGGAGGTGTATCTTGTGGGTTTTGTTCGGGGTTTTCAGGAGGTGCATCTTGTTATTGTTGTTGTGGATTATCAGAATCTATTTTTTGAAACAAAAAATAAAAAAACCTAATCAAAATAAATGAAATTAAATTCAAAACGTAAAAAAATTGAATAAACGAGAAAGAAAAACAAAAATTAAGAAAAACTAACCTTGATCAATAGCATTTGGTGGAGAAATGTGGTAGCCCATTCGAGGTTTCATGGGGAAAATAAAGGACAAAACGTTGCAATTGTGGGGAAAATAAGACCCAGTCATTTAAAAAAAAACTTTTTTGATAGGTACTGCGTACGCGGATTTTTAGGACTAAAAAATGCGTACGTGATCACTTTCCTAAAAACATCATGTACATGGTATCTTTTCTTTAGGCTCGGGGACAACGGACCTAAGCACGTACGTGGTGATTTCAAATTTTAATACCGTGTACGCGCTGCTTGTTTTTTCATGTTTTTTTAGGTGGTGTCCACTTTTCTGACCACCATCTTTGTGCACATACCCTAATAATACAATGTTTTTTTCCACTCTAAATACCTCCAAACTGTTGAAGAAGACACCAAAACCCTAGCCGACCAACTCTAGAAAGCTCGTGTCCCTCCTTAGCAATTCATAGCCAACAAAAGGAAAAGAATGAACATCAAACCCTCTTATTATTCTTCTTCAATCAACCTTTAACAAACTCAAATAAACTTCACACGTATACCCAATTATGGCCTCTAAGATTAAATCACTGAGTAATCCTCCAGATTGGATCTTTCACCAATGTAGAAGATGTTCCTCGCACATGTTTTTGTCCTCACAAAGCTTGAGTTGAATTGAATCCAATTCAAGAAACCACACAAGGTTTTCTCAAAGAGAAATATTAGAAATAATAAACTAACTTACCAAATGAACTCTCAATTCTCCTTTTTATAACCCTTTTAGAGGACTTTCCACAAATTCCGTTTTAAAATTACTTTATAAATTTTTAAGCCTTTTAACTCCAAAAAGTTATTTAATTTACTTTTAAACATTTCTGGCACTTAAAGTCACTTTTAAGCATCACAACATTTAAAAATTTCCATACTCTTTCCAATGAGCAATAACACTGAGGTTCTCGATAAATAAATTTAATTAAGAAGGCAAACTTAGTGAAAATAATTAAATATAGCTCAATAATGCACCGAATTAGTGATAATGGTCGAAATGCATTGGAATTAAAATCTAACTATGTAGGAAAGATCCTAATGATGATATATGATAAATATAACTAATTGTGTGACTTACTAAAAATAGACGCTCCCTCCAAGAATCTTGGAGCACAAATCAGAAGTCAAAAATAACATATGAAAGCATGATATAACTCCTTCAAACCATTTGAGCTCATAGGTAATATCAAATTACCCCTCTGAACAAGATGACACAAACCTAGAAAGTCAGTGACAATTGCACCATGAGAGGACCCAAAAATTGGGACACTATAGTTTACCATTCCCAAAGATTACTTGTCCAAAATCAATGCCAACACAATCCCATGATCATCAAACTGATTCAAATTGAAACCAAGAATGATCCTTAGGTTCGACATCAACCTAGGATATCTGTGACACCATTCACACAAGACATTGTCCTGCAAGGAACCAACACAAGAAACCTCCTAGAAGAAAAGCAATTGGATATTACATAAACTCAATCAACTTTTTAAAAAAATTGTCTTTGATAGGGCGAAATTGATGCACCATAGGAGTAAACCCAAGAATTCATCACTACAAGCCAAAGTGATCTTGTGGTTTCAAGTCAACCTAGGAAAGGAACCACCATGATGATGTTGTGCCACTCTAATCATAACTATCAAATCATCATGTCCAAACTATTGTTTGCATCACCAATACGAACAATAATTAGAGCTAAAATCTCAACCCAAAGATTGGTCATTCATTCTAAGTAGCTATTATCTCCATGACCGAAGCTCATTTACTTGTCAACCCAAGGACGCATTACTTGAAATGGGTCTGCATTGTATATGCACTAAGTTCCGGTTATAGTCATTTTGCACTATTGCAACAACTAAACCTATTCGAAATAAACAAGTGAAAACATAACAACTGAATGGCTACAGGAAATCTTAACATTAACAAAAGATTCTAATTAAATAACCTTTAACTAAGTTCAGAGTTGACAAACAAAAACTGCTATGTATGCTTTGGTTGCCGGAACAGTCACAAGATTTGGTTCTAGTGGTTACAGGAACAATCAGTCGCTAGAACATCTATTGCGGCAAAGGGAAAACTTAATCTAACAAGCACACAAGAATAATCACCAAGTGGGCCTCCTTGGATGAGTGTATCCAGACTTCAAAGATGATTCTATTTACTCAGAATAACATAGCTTTTATTCATTGTTTTCAAAAGTTGATAAACACATAAAATGAAAGAAATGCTTCAAATTATGGAAAACGTTGTCTAACCTCTTAGAAGAGGTGGAGGTCTTTATTTATAAGAAAACTATAACAAACTTCCTACAATCTAGATCACACCCATGAAATATGGCGGAAAACATTTATGACTGCTAACAAAAGAAGTTAATCCACAGAAAACGTGGAACTCAGCTAAACCGCAGCCAAGAATATAGCATGGTGGTGTTATTAGATTGATGTTTGTTGAAGACAAACATAATTGAATTTGGTATCGCCTTTATATTCCTTTGCCAATTCTTACACACACCATCTTCACTATTGTTTTGGATGTTTAACCACCCTTCAATGTCTCCATCTGGCTTGAAATAACCACTTTTGCAACAACTCATTTATTCTGTATTTAAAAGATAGAACATACAAGCATACATATATATCTATTTTCATTAATCATAAAACTTATACATCCACACATGATATTACCTATAATAATCTGCATGGCAACAGGAATATAGGTCAAACAATATAGGGTTTAATGGGTCTAGTTATCATGAAGAATGCACATAGTCAAACTTTAATACATCACATAACTCAAACATTATCCCAATATGCAACTTAAAACATAGCAAAAACTTATGAGTTATAGGAATAAAAGAGCTATTATTTCAGCTCATCATGCCCCCCAACTTAATGTCTCGGTGATCCTCCAGCAAGAGGAAAATTTCTTATTTGGGCACTGACTCGTAAATCGCCTATGGTTCCTTGTCCTATACCTCATGTAGCCAAGTTCCAATAAAACCCTCTCATTGTTTCCAGCCTAGTCCACGTGACTTCCTCTATGACCTCTTCATATGGTTTGTTTGTAGCCCTACATCCCATCAATGGCCACATAAGGATAGGTGGCTGAAATATCAAGGGTAGCCAATTTTTGTCCTACCCAAGTGGATATACTTGGGAGCTCTTTGTGTGGTTGCATGATAATTAGATAGTGAATGGGGTTTACCCTTCTTTACGTCTTCTAGAAGATTGTTCCAATGCTGAACCAAACATTCAACTGCAGCTTGATTTTTATTTCCAACCAAATGCTCATATTCCTGAAATGCTTCCTCTCTCAATGGTAAAACCTGGCTTTTGACATCAGGTCTAGTTAACAACTTTTGCCAGTCATAGTACACATGTCGTGGGTTTTTTGCTTCAGCTCTGAGTGGCAGTGGGCAATCAAACTCCAAATTACTGTGTGTTCTAGCTTGTGTTCCCATACTGATTTCATTTTATATCCATGACATTAATGCTTTTAACTGAATGTCACCAATATATAGTAAGGGATTCCATACGTTGTCAAAAGAGATAGCATAATTATGCAAATAAAATTCACATAACAAATTCTTAACAGTTGTAGGAGAGTTTTGATAAACATTATAAAATTCCTGCAAAGTATCTAAAGAAGGACTAAGATCTCTAACAATGCAATTTAGCTTTAAACATAAATATTGTACCTTCAAATATAAAGCATAAACTCTCAGCGGAGCCCTGCACTGCATTAACTAAGGAACCATGTTTGCTATGGTGTCTACTTTGGTTTGCAATTCAACAATCTGATTATCCCTCTTTTCAATCTCTTTATATTGCTTATCAATTATTCCCTATAGCCTATCCCTTTCTATCTCCCACTGTCTATAAAATGTAAGTGCAATGGATAAACTAGTGAGACATGAAGGGAGCCTGTGAGTTGTTACCTGAGGGCTTGATATCTTATCAACCGGTTCTTCAAACTTCTCTGCTACATGTGCCAAATTTGATAGTCTTTCAACTCCATGTCCTTCCTACAGTTGAACCTTTGTCTGACTTCCGTGCCCTAATTCCAACATTTCCACAGAAATGACTTCACTCACATCCCCTGTTGCTTGAGTTCTTGTTTACCCTGTCGACTCCTTAATTGCATTTTCTGAGTGGCTGTAGGAGACATTTTCGTAGGAGGTGTTGCTGCAGGAGAATTTCCCTTTACCTTGCACTTTTTAGATGCAGGAGAAACTTGTGCTGCTTGAGGCCATTTTACGGTCTCTTCCTCTACATCACATCTTTCTTTTTCTTTTCCTTTCCTTCTAGAAGATGTCATTCCACTTTGAGATTCAGTGGAGGGTTGCTCAATATTTGGTTCAATTACCATTTCTTCTGCATCAAGCAAGGCCTCTTCGGAAACAGGAGGTTCATTCACTGCAAAAACCCTAGGAGATGAGGGTTCTCTGATATCTTCCTCTTGAGTTGCAATTTCTTTTGTAGCAGGAACATTTTCCTCCCCAAATTGCAGAATATCCTTGAACTCTCCCCATGACATTTGAGAGACCATTCTACCAATAATTTGATCAAGCCATGATGACTAACAGAACAATTACTACCCTTCTATGTTTCCTTTGCACTTATGGAGATAAGATGATACAAGGAATTTAGAACATTCATCCTTCGGCCATGTCGTAGATGACTCAATAATTTAAAATGAACCGAATGCAAATTGGAGTACCTACCATCACATGTAATATATTTCATCACAGAAAATGCAACCTAGGGCCATTCTACTGGAAGAGATGTTTGTTTGGTTCCCTGCTTGTCCACACTCAGAGGTCTGTCAGCTTGGTGAGTAAACTCTGTTCTAGCACTTCTTGCATCTTTCACCTCAGGAAATAGTTCTCCCTCTTGCGGCAACCTAGTGACTTCAGCAATTCATTGCTATGTGGCAATGACCCTTAACCCTTTGGCAAAGGCCTCTCCTTCACTATATGTGTGCATGAATTTGAGCAATTTCCTCATTAAAATCCGTCAATTTTAAAATATAGTAAATCCACCCATAAATTTGGAAATAATGTTCACACTGGTTGTCCTATAGCAAAGCGTCATGAACTACAGGCTCATGATGGGTAGGGGCTCCTCCCATGCGTAACTTGGATTTCAAAAGCAATTACCACAACAAAATGAAAGATTGAAATATCCTGCAAAAATGAAAATTCATGCTTCGAAATCCTTTACTTCTTTTTCAGTACCTTTCATCAACTATGGCGGCAGGATGAACTACTCACTCATGCCACAGGATTTCTCATTCAAAAATGATATCAAGCAAATTAAAACATATTATTGACAAGGACACATAATTCCGCAACCCGTAAATTGGACTATAAAACACCCCGCCCCCAACTTAAGATGACACATGTCCACACATGTGAAAAAGGACAGAGGGAAGGGTAGGCGGATTATGCAAATCAAAACAGGTAATAATCTTAATGAAATAATAAATGCATAATTAAAAGAAAAATAAATAATACACATACCTGTAGTCATACTAATTAATGTTGCAATTAAACGATTAGCTATTCATAATATGATATGAGATGACGTGAAGTGAATGATGTGAAAGACATAGAAATGAAATGGGATGAGGTGGATGAGAAAATTATTAGCAGAGAACGATATTTCCGTAAAGTATGGAAATGTTTATTATGAAGGCACACATGAAGAATTTTAAGATTGAGGACCAAGAAGGTCCCCTACAGAAGTTGCAGGAACTGCATCCATAATATCCTCTGGAGATGATGCAGGAACTATGGCAAGAGGGCTTTCTTCAGATGTTGCATGAACTATGGCAAGAGGGTTTTCTTCAGACGTTGCAAGAACTATGGGTTGTACTTAGCTGGCAAATTGTTGCAGGAACTGTTCTTTTGTGGTAGGCTTATGATAAAGGTGTAGTCGATGACCATTGACCAAAAGTTTTAATCTGACTGGGTCTATTGTTGTCAACTAAACTGCTCCATTTGGAAAAACTTCATCTATTTCATATGGGCCCAACCATCATGTCTGCAGCTTCCCCATAGTATCCTTATATCTGGAATCATACAGCAGTGCCCAATCTCTAGATTTAAATTTTCTCTCCTTGATATACTTATCATGCCATTTAGCTGGTTGATGTTGAATAATCTTCAATTGCATGATGCAGTCTTTTTGTTCTTCTGAGAGAGTCATATTCAACTGCAGAGTTGTCCTAAGAGTTTTATTCTCAAACTCAATGGGCATCATTGTTGTTTTTCCATACACCATTTCAAAAGGTGTAAAACCAGTTGTTGTCTTCCATGTTGTTCTGTATGCCCAAATGGCTTCAGGAAGTCTATTTGACCAATCTTTCTTATGAAGAGCTACTGTCTTGGTAAGAATAGCTTCTAAATCCCTATTTATAACCTCTATCTAACCATTTGCTTGAGGATGGTATGGAGTAGACTTCTTGTGTCTGATATTATATCCATTAACCAATATTGCAATTAATGTGGAAGTAAATTGTGGTCCTTGATTTGGAACAATATCTCTCAGTACTCCATATCTAGTAAATATTTCCTCATAGAGAAATTCAGCTATCTTATTATCTCTTGCATGTGTCATGGCCCTTGCTTCCACCCATTTTGTAACATAATCAGTGCATACTAGAATATAATATTTCCCATTGGAAGGAGGATCAATTGGTCCAACAAAATCCAATCCCCATTTTTCAAATGGTGCAACCAATATTTAAGGATATAATGGCATTTCATCATATCTAGTAGGCCTACCCATTCATCTATAACATTTGCTAGTATATTGGGTTGCATCTTTATATAAAGTTGGCCAATAATATCATGTACTAAGGATTTTAAGTGATGTTCTTTTAGCAGCAAAATGTCTTCCACATGGCTCATCATGACATGCATGAAGGATATCATATGTTTCATCCTCTTCAACATACCTTCTTATGACTTGGTTAGGTCCAGTATAAAATAAACAATCAACAATCCATGAGAAATTAAAGCTTTTCTCACCTAGCAACCTTCTTTCTTTAGGAGAAAAATGAGAAGGCGTCTTATTAGAAGCTAAATAATTTGCAATATCAACATACCAGGGAGTGTGAACTTTTATCAAGAACAAATGTTCATCTGGGAAAGCATCATCTATGGCTACAGGACCATCTTGCAATTGAAGCCTATAAATATAATCTGCAACTACATTAGCTTTACTTGGTTTATCAACAACTGTAATATCAAATTCCTAAATCAATAGTAACCATCGAGCTAATCTTCCTGTAATTGAAGGTTTGTTCATGAGATATCTGATTGTTGTATGATCAGTGTACACATATATCTGATATCCTGTGATATAATGCCTTAATTATTTAAGTGCATAAATGACTACCAACATCTCCTTTTCGGTGACAGTATAATTAAGCTCAGGTCCCTGCATGTTTTTACTAATGAAATAAATTGCATTCTCCAAATTGTCCATCTTCTTCCCCAAAACTACTGCTATTGCATAGTCGGATGCATCTATATGAATATGAAAAGGAAATGACCAGTTCAGACCCTTGAGCACTGGTGCTTGAGTCAAGGCATGTTTGAGCTTCAAGAAAGCTTCATGGCATGCAAAGGTCCAATCAAACTCCTTATCCTTAGTCAAAAGACAATATAAAGGTCCTGCAATTTTACTAAAATCCTTAATAAACCTTCTATAATATCTAGCATGACCAAGGAAACTTCAGACATCCTTTTGCTTTGTAGGTGCAGGGAGGTTTTGAGTGACATCATCATAAAGCACTTTTCACTATTCAATGATAAATTGTAGTCTTCAAACCTCTGCAAAACTTTCTTCAAATTCATCAATGCCTCTTCAAATTTTGAACCATAAGTGGTAAAATCATCCATATAGATCTCCATGTTGTCCTGGGAAATATCTGAAAATATGCTTATTACTGCTCTTTGAAAAGTAGCTAGAGCATTACACAACCCAAAAGGAAGAATAGAATATGCATATGTTCCCTAAGGGCAAGTAAATTTAGTCTTTTCCTAATCCTCGAGAGCAATTTGAATCTGGTTGTAGCCACTAAATCCATCCAAGAATGAAAAGTATTGCTTCCCTGCCAAGGTATCTAATACATGATCCACAAATGGTAATGGAAAATGATCCTTCCTAGTTGCTGAGTTCAAAGCTCTGTAATCTGCACATACCCGCCATTTACCTCCTTTCTTTGGAACTATGACTAGAGGTGACACCCACTGACTATTTAATATAGGATAGATAAATCTAGCATTTAATAATTTATGTAGTTCCTCTTTAACTATCTGCCTTAATGTAGGATTAATTCTTCTTTGTGGTTCTCTAAGCGGTCTATAGTCCTCTTTGATATAAATACGATGGGTACAAATTGTAGGAACAATTCCTTGCATATCTTTGTAATCCCACGCAAAAGCGTGTTGATGATATTTGAGCAATTCATCTAGTGTTAACCTTTGAGTTTATGTGAGTTGATTGTTGATATTCAAATATTTATTTGGATCAACTTCCACTTTGACAGTAAGATCAATCTGAGACACCTCAGAAAGATGAGAAGTGCAGACTTCTTGCGGTAACAGGGCATGCAATATATCAGTGGTTGCAGGAAAATCTGATGCTGCAATATTTGATGTTAACTCCTGCGACTGCTACTCTAGATTAAACCTATTTGCCAGAATTTTAGAGAGGATCAAATTGTCATCTTGGAGTCGTATGAATGATTCTCTGTTAATCATCATAAGATGATTGACAAAGTTGACTTCCTCCTCAAATTCTTCTCCCACATTAGGCTAAACAACGTGTTCTTGATCGGGTTGGGGATGAGCATGTGAATACAGAGCCAGAGTTTTAGTAGTATTTCCATCAGAAATAGTCATGTCCTCTGACTGTCATCCAATATATGCATCGGTTGTAGCAAGCCAAGGTATCCCTAAAATAACCAAATATCCCCCTAATGTAGCTTTAAGAGATAGGATCATAAAATCTATCTGATATTCCCAAGAGTCTAAAGTAATGACAATATATTCAATCATACCATCAGGCCGAACCATGGATCTGTCAACAAGCTGCAGAACTATAGGAGTAGGTTTGAGACTAGTTATGTTAAGTTTTTGCATAATATCTCTTGTCATTACATTGATGGTTGCTCCCAAATCTATTAAGGCATTCTTTATCTGAGTGCCATTGATGACTATTTTCACAAGAGGACTACCAGGGTCAGAATATTTAGGAATTGAAACTTTTCCCAACATAATATCAACCAGTTGACCCATTACATGCATTGTTTGCGGATCCTTTTTCTTTCTGCTAGGTTTCTTTAAACATGCCTCTTTAATTTCTTTACCATAGATAGGGACATCCTTAATAGCTTGAAATAATGGAATTTTAACACATATGTGTTTCAATTGATCTATGATATCAAAATTTATATCCTCTTGCTGAAGAATCTCTTCAGCTTGTAACCTTTGAGGAAATGGGGGTATTTGTTGATTCTGAAGTATTTGGGTTGTTGGGCTAGATATTTCCTTTTCTTTTTGTATCTTAGTTATAACTTGAGGGGACGAATTAGGTAAAGTTGTCCCAGATCTAAGGTGAATATCACTTATAGAAAGAGAATAAGTTGGGTACTGATTAGGATCAGTTGAATAAACTTGGTGTTGTTGCTTAGGCTTGCTTTTAGGATTTGGCATGGGTTGAGTGGGCAGCTATGTAGGTTTAGGTGGAATGGTATTGGCAGCAGGAGGAGGCATTATAGCAGGCTGTTGTGGCTGTTGCTGAGGTTGTTGATAACTAGAAGACTGATTTGTCCATTGCTAACCTCCTCTCCATTGAGGGGTAGGCTGCCAATTCCCTTGGAATAGTTTCCATGGTCCTTGAGACTAAGACCAATTTCCTTGTGGTTGCTGCCACTGTGGAGTTTGATTGGCAAAATTTTGCCCTTGGCCTTGAGGATTATACCAATTTTGATAATTTCCAAAATTTTGAGCATATGGAGATTGCCATTGATTATTTTGTGCATAGGAATTTCCACTATAACTAGAAAAAGAAAGTGGATCAGGAGGCATACCTTGTCTTGGAAAATTTGGCCTTCTTTGAGCAACATAGAAAACTTGTTCATCATCTCCTTGTACTATCTTGAAATCAGGAACTTGAAGATTTGCAACCATCTTACATCTACAGTCTCTTTTCTTTTGTCTACAATGTGGGTAGAATTCTGCAAGGATTGCATCAGCTTCCTCATGCTTCTTCTTAGCTTGAAGTATGTCTAACTGATTAGCCATATTGTTTATAATATCCTCCTTAAAATCCTTCAAAAGGTGGCTAAGCTCCATTCGAGAAACTCCATTACTGGATGTTGATGAAGAAATTCTCGGCTTGAAACGCCTATTCTTCTTAGAAGAAGATCTGGAATACTTTCGACGGATTTGACCAATGTCATTCCATGTTGCTTGTATTATATCACCACCTCCCATAAGGTCCAAAGTACAGATGCATTCGTCGTTGATTCCCCTTAAAAATATTAACTTAAGAGAATCTTCATTTAGAGTACTATATTGCTTGGACTTCTTGACACTGAATAGAAATCTCTCCAGATAATCTTCTAGACTCTCATCTTTCTTCTGTGTCATTCTAAAAATATCATCCCCATGGTGGTTAGTCCCTCTACAATAATATTTATATTTCACAAGAAACAACTGTTTCATCTCATCCCATGTAGTGATTTTACTACTCCCTAGACTCATAAACCGTTTCAGAGTTGATTCATTTAAAGTGGCAGGAAATATTTTTAGTCTATGGGCATCTGTAGTATAATCATAACTCCTATAGAGGACATCAAATTCAAACAAGAAAGTGTCAGGATCCTTTGTCACTAGTCCATAGAATTTAGGAAGAGAAGAAGCTGGAATGTTCTTGAGATTAGCATTATCATGCAAATCAGAAATGAGGAACTCAAATGTTGGGTTCACAGGTGGAGGTGGGTTATTCCCACCGGGGGGTGGATTTCCTTGCATTGGTCTTTGAGGAGGAGTTACTAGACAAGGTTCCTCTTTAGGAGGTCCAAAGAGGAAATGAAGTTTGTTCTTAGAAAGTTCAAATTCAAGTAGGTTCAAATTATCTGGGGCTTGGTAAAGTGCAACAAAAGGATTTACATCTGGTGCTTCATATGGATTGAGTCTTGTATGATTAGGATGGTTAGAAAGGAATCTACCTTGAGAATCTCTTCTTCATCTATGCATGCGAATTCATGAGAATTACTTAAAACAAACTGAGTTATCAAAAACAACTATACTGAAAACTTAAAAATTCATAATTGTAACAGGTTCTTAGATTGACACCATCCCTAACAATGTCGCCAAAAATATTTGCCTCGCCAATAGGAACAATAACTAGAGCTAAAATCTCAACCCAAAGATTGTTCATTCATTTTGAGTAGCTATTATCTCCATGACTGAAGTTCATTTACTTGTCAACCCAAGGACGTATTACTTGAAATGGGTCTGTATTGTATATGCGCTAAGTTCCGGTTATAGTCATTTTGTACTACTACAACAACTAAATCTATTTGAAATAAACAAGTGAAAACATAATAACTGATTGGCTACAGGAAATCTTAATATTAATAGGATATTTTAATTAAATAACTGTTAACTAAGTTCAGAGCTGACAAACAGGAACTACTCTATCTGCTTTGGTTGTAGGAACAGTCACAAGATCTGGTTCTAGTGGTTGCAGGAACAGTCAGTCGCTATAACATCTACTGTAGAAAAGGGAAAACTTAATCTAACAAACGCACAGGAATACTCACCAAGTGGGCCCCCTTGGATGAGTGTATCTAGACTTCAAAGATGATTCTATATACTCAGAATAACATAGATTTTATTTATTGTTTTCAAAAGTTGATACAACACATGAAATGAAAGAAATGCTTCAAGTTCTGGAAAACGATGTCTAACCTCTTAGAAGAGGTGCAAGTATTTATTTATAAGAGAACTATAACAAACTTCCTACAATATAGATCACGGCCATGAAATACGGAAAACATTTATGACTGCTAACAGAAGAAGTTAATCCACAGAAAATGTGGAACTCCGCTAAACTGCAACCAAGAATATAGCATGGCGGTGTTATTAGATTGATGTTTGCTAAAGACAAACATAAATGAATCTGGTATCTCCTTGCTATTCCTTTGCCAATTCTTACGCACACCATCTTCTCTATTGTTTTGAATGTTTAACCGCCCTTGAATGTCTCCAACTGCTTTTATGATGTGATTCTCCATCTGGTTTGAAATAACCGCTTCTGTAGCAACTCATTTATTCTGCATTTAAAAGATAGAACATACAAGTATACATATATATCTATTTTCATTAATCGTAACACTTATACATCCACACATGATATTACCTATAATAATCCGAATGGCAACAAGAATAATAGGTCAAAACAATACAGGCTTTAATGGGTTTAGTTATCATCAAGAATGGACATAGTCAAACTTTAATACATCACATGACTCAAACACTATCCCAATGTGCAACTTAAAACATAGAAAAAACTTATGAGTTATACGAATTAAAGAGCTATTATTTCAGCTCATCAATTACAATCTCCTTTCTTGGAACTCAAAAATGTAACCATCATCGAAACCCAAACTAAAATACCTAAAAGGGTTGTAGTCTAAATTATGAAATATATCATGCCAAGGAAGCTTACTAAAATCCAACACAACAATCCAATTGACAAAGTCAATCCTTTGAATCGAAAAAAGAAAATTTGCTCAACCATTAAGAATTAAACTCAGCATACCTCCTTATGACATCCCAAAAATGAAGCAAACCAATCATTGTCACTAGTCTACAATCTACCAACCAGGGAATGCCTCTACTACCATCAACCAAAATCATATCACCAACACTAAATTTCCAAGTGTGAAAAGAAACATTTCGAACACACCCAAACCACTTGATGCAGAGCATCCACACCCACACACACAAGCCCTACACCTTTTAGGAATCTACTTCATATTGTTGAGGTTTCAAAATGATTAAACACTTCCCCTTATGAAGGGTTTCCATGATCTTTTATAAAACTCCACACATATTCCTCTTGCCTATGAACACAATCATACCTACTAGACCAACTAAGATAGGTTTCTTGGCATTGAGGACAGTCATAAACCAAAGGGAGTTTAAGTTTGTTTGAAGGCTACCATAAATTTCTATAGAGCCTTGATACTTCCACACACCCTCTCAACACTCCTACCAACCCTTAATTATAAAACACCATGTACTCTGATCCAACTCTCAACATGTACAAAAGGTTACTATTAAACAAGAACTTACTGGCCTCTTTGACACACGTTCACTCAAAGATAAATAACTTTTTCAATTGGAACTATTTTGTAGATCCCTCTGGTGGAACTCTATAAAACTAGGGTATGAAGAACATATCAAAAAATAAGAAAGATCCAATGGTTAAGCTTTGAGATATTGACCCCGTATCAGGACTGTATTTTTCTTGTGACAGTCAAACCTTCCTGAGGCAAGTTTTCAATCACCTTCCTTCCTCAAACCACGTGCAAAACCTATCATGGAACCCTGAAAAAATAATGGAATAATAATTTACATAATATTACATATTTCCACCAATTTGTGTGGCTTGATCAACCAGGAACAAAATGATATAGCATTTTCTTTGTCTCAGTTTGCCCTAGTTCTGGGTTTTGACAATTTTGAGAGAACTTATTGTATCTTTGCCAAAACAACACCAAATGACATGAAACCTGAAGGAAATGAAAGGTAACTTACTATGATTAAACCCTCAAACCATGTTAATGAACCTTCAATGCATATCATGTTGGCATTTTGATGATGTTGTGAATGTCATTGATGGACACACACTTGTTTTGAGATCACTTTCTTTATGTATGAGTTATGCTCAACCGGTATTTGTTCCAACCGGTATTATGTATTATAGTCTTTAGACTATTGGTGTTTTGCAGAAGATGTTTACCGGTCACAAACTGACTGAAGACCCAAAGTGATATGAAGACCTCAAGCAGTTCAAGGATCTCAAGTGATACAAAGGAACAAAGCGGTAGTTAACATTTTTCCAGTCTTCATTTTTGACAACCGGCAATTGGTAAAATGTATGAACCGGTATTACTCTGTGATGAGTTACCAACCGATATTTTGTGATAAGTTATCATCCACCGACACTTTGGTGGTGATTTTGTGTCATGTTACCAAATGTGTCTAGATGCATTGTACCTAGGAACTTGTAATGTAATCCTGTTGGACCGACATGAAATCAGACTCCTTTTATAAGGATATCATGTCTAGGGTTTTAGGAGATGAGGTTTTGTATGTGCGATCATAGAAGAAAAGATTAGGTTTGTGTGAAAAGTAGGAGTGTGTAGATATTGAAGACTAAAGTAATGCTGAAATGCATTAACAATGAGCTATCATGGATCTAACCAGGCATATTGTGCTAGTATCTAGATCACTCACTTGTTAATTACTCACATCTTCGACAAGTCTGAAACCCTTAACCGGGTAAGCCCTAGCAAAGCCTTTGTAAATCCTCTAACAAGGTGGTTCACAACTGTGAATCTGAAATTCTCTCACAAGGTAGTCTTTAACAGGACTTATCTCCTAACAAAGATCTAGATTCCTAACAGGATCTATTCTGGTGAAGAACATTGTATGACCTTAACCGGTCTAACCTTAAACGGTTTGGTTTCTATTTTGTAGATATTTACTTGTGAGTTTCTTCTCACCATGATTTTTCCCAGTTGAGTTTCCACGTCAAAACTTCTAGTGTTATGGTGATTGTGGTCTTGTGGGTGAATGCTTTGTTTTCTATTTGGTTTGCATTTATCTTAACCGGTTTATTTGTAAATCTGTCATACCGGTCATTTGCTAAACTATTTAAGTGTTTGATTTCTGTGTTTTTTGGTATACTAATTCACCCCCCCTCTTAGTATTCATTATAGCAATGGTGAAAACTAACAAATTGCAGACTGAATGTGAGGAAAGTTCAGGAGAAACACAAAATGTGCAAGGAAACCACTTACTATTATTGCCAAAAACTTCAATTCCGAGAATTACATTCTTTTGAGGAGTGTTTTAACCATATTTATAGCATTATAAGGATTCCCAACTGACCAACCACCAAAAACCAACCTTTTTGCAAATTTTGTCAAGCAACTTTGAAAAGTTGCATTGACATCATTTCTTGCTTTTTGACAACTTTTGGTTTATTGTACTTCTTGATCATCCAATACCCCAAATAGGTTAAATAAAATGTTCTGACATTAAAAATGACACAAAATACTCCCCACAACCTTGTTATTTCCATTTTGACTTGTTTTGACCACTAGGCCCTATGTGAGCAATTTGACAATTTTCAGGACATATGACTCAACTGACTCAACCTTTACATTTTATTGGCACTATTGGCCTTATTACATCATGTTGGGTCTAAATAGACCTTATTTGAACAAAACAAAAACAAACTAAGTCATGCCCCACATATGGGCCCTTAAAGGGATGAGGTGCTCTTCCACCACCACTACAAGCAATAATCCATCTGAAAATATGCATACCATCTCCATGTAGTATTTGTAGTTGTTGTCACTTACCAAAGTCAAAGCAATAAATAAACATGAATTACATTCAAGATAACACTCACAATTAGCTGCTCTGAAGCCTTTAAAGGCTCAAAATCAATCTGCTCATAGAAATATGTCACCATAATCAACATGGCAGTGTAAGTACAACAGTAACCAATATGAAATCCTCTTGAAAACATAGGAGAGATTTGTATGGAAGTAGTTGTGCAAAGTTATCTCTTATGATCAAATCACCTCTACTAACCAACCACAATTATAAAGTACTCAATTGGTAGTCTGAAGAAGTCATTAGAGTCATCTACAACCCAAGTATTCAATTCGTGTATATGATCGTAAATTGGACACTGGGTTTTTCCCATGATCTCAATCCTCAGTATATCTCCTCAAGATGTCACACAAATTCATAACTAAAAAAGAAAACTCCTCCAATCTACTTGCTAAAAGGAAAGAAATCATTTGCAAGAATCCAACATAACACCACGGGGATCTAACATGTCTCCTTAGTGCTAATCTTATACAATCATGAAGATTTGTGAAAAAACTCACTTTTCCAACTCTAGGGGTCTTTGAAGAATGAACCATAACACGTGGAGGTTTGTTGTCCCAAATATACTCCAAGAGTAATCTATCATAGTTTACTTCATGACCCTTCATAAGATGAACTCTTTGAGTTTGGAAGGTATAAAGCAAATAATAATCACTACTATTCAAAGCAAAAATAAAATGAAGTACAACCTGATTTGAGTGCTCTATTCAAGGGACAACAATAGTACTTGTAGCATTGTAAATTGTACACCTTTAATTAAGGTGTCCAGTATCACACTTTGCTAGCACTCATTTTACTATATTTCATTCCTCTATGCATTATAGGACCTTTTATTAATTAAAATTAAAATTTTAATTTTTTTCATTTATCAGTAATCACTTTTGACTGGAGTTATGAACCAATGGGAGACACAATGGGGGACCCCCTCCCCATGGTATTACATTGTGAGGTATTAACACCTTCATGATCTGCCACACCAATCTATGCCATTGATTCTCTCCTTATCACTCTGTTCTCCTTATCACTCCACTCTCACCTTATCTCTTCATGTCTCCTCCACCTTATCACTCCATTATTTTCCTCACTCCTTATCTCTCCATAAATGGGAACCTTATCACTCCAAACCAATCTCTATAGCATAATGAATAGAAAGAGACATTAACACCTCACCAATGAGAGCACCAATCACAAGTCTCGGGAGAAACATGGACACCAATCACAAGTCGCAGGAGCAGCATGGACACCAATCACATGAGTGGACTAGGTCAGTCATCAACAATACTTCTAGAGGATGAAATTTGTGGTATGAACAACACCAAGAGCCAGTGCATTCATGCAAGATGAAGGCATTCAAACTCGGGATTGACCTATCAACAAGGCTCATGACAACCGTCACGCTATGGGGTTGTCTCCAAATTAATATCTTAATTAATATTATGGATCCTCTCTTAATTAAATCTCACCAAAATCTTACATGGGACCTTATATCATATGCATGCCCTTTAACTCTTTCATCTCCTCATTCCTCACCTATCTAGGCCCTATTTTGACATGTGTGGCCTTTCATATTTCATCTTGACACCACAACTCAATTTACATTTAATCCTAGCTTCTCCTTGATATTCCAGATCTGAAGTCCTAATTTGTGCACGAGTTGGAGGGATCAAGACTCCTCAGGCGCCCTACTCTCAAGAGCATGGTGCCTTGGGCACCTCACTCCCGCTAATTCAGCCCTAAATTCAAACCACTCAATGGTTAGCATGGTTAAGTTGCAATTCTATTCCCGTGTCAACTTGCTCCAAGTTTTATACCACAAAATGCTAGGGAGGGGTATAAAGGAAATTTATCCTCCCTCATCTATCTTATCTATCTAATTCAGGAGACATCCTACATCAAGCATTAAAGAATTCAAGAATTCAAGCATCCAAGGCATTCTTCTAGCATTATGGAAAGCTACAAAAATTTTCATGCAAGCATGTGCTCATGATTTTCCTTTTACGTCTTGTGAAGTCATGTTATTGCATCAACATTTGTGATCACATTTAAAGAGCATAGTATCAACAAGGTATAAGACATTTCAATTCTCAGATCTAGCCTTTTCTATATATGAACATACTTTGAACCTTTTTAATTCAATTTCATGGTTAATTCCAAAATTTGGGTTTGACTTAGGCAAACCCCTTTCTACCCAACATTTTCCTCTTTTTTGTGGTGTAGGAATAGGTGATGAAGCTACATGAAGAGGTGCAAAATCATGAGATAGAGATCTACAGTCTGTAATTTGCCAAAGTAGAAACTAAGGGGAGCAAGCTGAGTTTGTGACCGAGTCCCTGAGAGCGAGAAAAGTTGGGTGACTAAGTTTATGCACTTTTTCATCAAATTTGGACTATGGGTTAGTTACAGTCTGTGCTACCATATTGATGCAGGAGCATCCTTAGTTCTTGGCAATCTTGCATCAACCGAAAACATTTTCTTTCAGTTTGTTTCTTGTTTTTCATTTTTTGCATTTCTTCCGCTTTTCTTTGCATTTTCTCACCAGACCTTGTGGAGGTGGATTTTTCTTGTGGACATGTTCATCTACCTTATCCTAAGTCTGTGAGATGTTTGGATCTTTTTCTGGCAAGTTATCACTTCCAGAATCTGGTATAGTTTTTTGACTTGGAGCACTTAAACCACTTGGACCTATTTGCTATTGACAAATCTTGCAGATTATTTATGTAGCTTGTGGATCTTCAATAAATTATTCCCAACGTTCCTTGTCTTGTGGTCAACCTTCCCTTATGTACACACATCATTCTATGGATTTTCCAGAAGGATTCCTTTGGCAGAAGTTGACCTTGTGTTTTACAAGTTACATCTTGTTCTTTGGCTTTTGTTGCATCTTGGACCAACGCGGATCATCCTTGACCATATAAATCAATGTAATTGAGCATGTAGGAAGGGGGGGGGGGAGAATTAGAACATATAAGATAAGTCTAAAGGTTAGGAGGTCCAGAGTTGGCTCGCATTCTTGCTTGAGCCCAGATATTGTATTTGTGCATGTATGTAATCAGGCCAGTGTGTTGAATCTTGTAATCCCGCATGTTGCCAATAGTTTGAAATTGATTTTCATGATATAATTCAGTCTTTTTCTACATTGCCTCCATCACATTGAGTTCTTTCTATTGTGTAACTCTTGTTGCATGATCCGAACTATTATCCTTGAGGACACTCCTATCGTGACTACACCAAGTGGTATCAAAGCGAGTTTTCATTCTGGAGATTGCGTTGTCCTATAGGATTTTGTTGTAGGGTGATGGATTGAGGATCCAACTTACAGCTCTAGATGACTATCATAAAGATGGTGCGAAGAGGAAATGTTAGAAGTGGTGGAGCGTGTGGAAATGTAAACCCTGTTGTGATGGAAATGTTCAAAGGAATTATAGCCCGGTTAGAAGTTGTCAAAATGACCCAAAGAAGAGGTCGACATATTAAGGATGTGAGTGAAGATGAAGAAGAAGTGGGAGAGGGAGAAGTAGGAGCAAATCCATCAGCGACGATACAGATGAAGAGAGGTGTATAACAGCATTGTCAAGAGCGATTACTAGACCACATTTTACCCCACCAGATTATGATGGCATTTTGGATTTAGATGAATTCCTAGATTGGATTGTGGAGATGAATGTTTTATTTTTATTTTGAAGGCACCATTGAAGATAAGAAGGTGAGATATGCTTGCACTAAGTTGAAAGGTCATTCATCTCTTTGGTGGGAACATTTGCAGGTTGATAGATGAAGAGGAGGTAAAGAGAAGATCAAATCTTGGGAGAGGATGGTTAACAAGTTGAAATCAAAGTTTATGCTAGCTGATTATCAAATGAATCTATTCTGAAAGTTGCAAAACCTGAAGCAGAATGAATCTACAGTGAAGGAGTATACCTAAGCATTCTACAAGTTGAATGTCAGATCTAGACATACTGATGATGAGATTGAACAAGTTGTTAGGTATTTGAATGGGTTGCGGATGTCTATACAAGATTGAATTAACCTATCAATATGTCCTGAAAGCAGAGGAGAAGTTGAACAAAAGACATGAGTAGAGGCAAAGAGGTAGAGGTGGAAGATTTCAAGGAGGAAAAAGCTATACTGAAGGAAGAGGACCCGGTGTGGATCAAAACAAAGACAAGGAATTTAGTAGAGATGGTAGTTCATATCGGAAGGATGACATAATTTTTTACTAGAGAAGAGAGCCTTAGGGTTACCAGAATGAGGGTTATCAAAAGGAAGACAAAAGACAGGATAAGAGAGTGTTTAAAGGAACCTGCTTTAAGTGCGGAGGTGAAGGACACCATACTTTTGAATGTAAGAAGGAAAAGAACAGCTGAGGAGAAGAATTGGTGGAAGAAGAACCTACCAGATCAGCTAACAAACTGGAAGATGGAGAATTTTTGGTGATGAGGAGAGCTTTGTGCCACATCGGAGATGATCAAGAGCCTTTGCAGAGGAGGAATTTGTTCAAGACAAGATGTAAAGTAGCCAGTAAGTGTTGCTAAGTTATTATTGATAGTGGTAGTTCAGATAACCTTGTTTCAGAGGAGATGGTGAATAAGATGAAGTTGTAAATATTGAAACACCCTAAGACTTATCAAATAGCATGGATTCAGGATGATCATAAGATAATGGTAAGTGAACAATGTTTGGTAAAATTGAAGATTGGGTCTTATCATGACGAAGCTTTATGTGATATTATGCCTATGGATATGTCTTATCTTGTTGGGTAGACCTTTATAGTATGATAGACAAGCAATACATGATGGGAGGAATAATATATATACTATTGTTGCAAATGGAATGAAACAGACCTTTTTGCCCTTGGAGGAGCCTCTTAAGATTGAAGTTTGTACCATTGCTAGGATTTGTTTGGTGGATGAAAGGAAATTCTTGGATGTGATGAGACATGAGAATGTGTATTTTTCTTTAGTTCCTAAGAAGATTGAGAATTTGCAGCATGAAGAAGATCAACTAGAGGAGACCAAAGAGTTGCTAACAGAATATGGAGACATCATTTTAGATAATGTACTTGATGGATTATCGCCTATGAGAAGTATTAGTCATTGCATGGACTTGATTCTTGGAGCTAATTTGCCTAATAAGATAGCACACCAGATGACACCAACAGAGAATGAGGAGTTGAATAGACAAGTGTAGGAGTTGTTGCACAAAGGTTTGATCAAAGAAAGCTTGAGCCCTTATGCAGTTCTAGTAGTATTAGCACCTAAGAAGAATGGAGAATGGAGGATTTGCATCGACTCTAGAGTAATAAACAAAATCACAGTAAAGTACAGATTTCCCTTACCTAGGATGGATGACATAATGGACTGTTTGAGTGGAGCTAGATACTACATAGACATAAATTTGAAGAGTGGATACCATCAGATCAGAATCAAAGAAGGAGATGAGTGGAAGACAACATTCAAGACAAATGAAGGACTGTACGAATGGTTGGTGATGCCTTTTGGACTGACTAATGCACCTAGTACTTTCTATTGGGAAAATGGTGTCTCAACCTTGCATTTAGATGAGGTTACTATTTATAGTAAGTTTTCATTTGAGCATGAAACAGTTCAAAATTCTCCCCGAAGCTTTTGGTTGACTATATAAGCATTCCAGTAAAGTTACATCACAAGATCACAACTAGTTTTGAAGATATTAAATTTTACGTTTTGAAGGGTCCAATGAAAGGTTTAAATTTGTTTTTGAGGACTTTAGAGGCCCCAAAATGCCTTGAAAATTGGGAGTAAATGGTGTAGCATTTTATGAGGCAATAGAGCACTTCGTGATCTTTTCAGCGCTTCAAACAGTTTGTCAATAGGACACACGGTTCTCAAGTTATGGCGTTTGGAAATTTGTACTCTTGAAAGAGGAAATATAAAATACATCGGACACATAAATGAGCTATAAAAAGGGAGGGATATGTCATAGGGCATCTAGAAGGGAGATAGGGTCGGGTACACCTTATTGGGTGGTTTTAGCCCATGGTTCTGTAATACCGTTTGATGGTTTCTTGTATTGTATCTCCTATATATGAGGTGTGCGAGATAGAGTTTGTGTGTAAGAGTCTTATGGCTATTAAGTTACCTCTGAATATTTGATTAGTGGTACTCCTATGAAGAGCTTGCTCTGCAAGTATATTGTAATCTATTTTGATTGTTGAATAATATATTGGACAGATTTTGGAGTGTGGGGTTTTTCTCCTGAAAGGGTTTTCCCCACATAAATCATTGTGTTATGGTTTGAATGTTATTATATCTATTTATTTTTTTGTAACTGTTGTGACAATCTGTAAAAAAAATTGTATTACCCTCCTCTCAAGGTTAGTGTAGGAAGTTGTTCTGCTACTTAACTTCCTTACACTTTCATGAGGTTAATGAATAAGGCATTGAAGAGATTCTTGGGTAAGTTTGTTATTGTGTACTTAGATGAAATATTGATTTTCAGTAAGACAAAGGAAGAACATATGTTGCATTTGAGGCAAGTTTTGCAGAGGTTGAGAGAAGATAAGTCACTAATAAACATTAAGAAGTGCAATTTCATGAAGGAAGAGTTAGTCTATTTGGGATTTGTAATATTGGTGGATCGATTGAAGATGGATCCTAAAAAGGTAAGAGCAATTGTTGATTGGCCCACATTAGAAAGCATTGGGGAGGTAAGATCATTTCATGGATTGGCTAGTTTCTACTAGAAGTTCATTAGAAATTTAAGCTCAATTTGTAGCCCTATGATAGAAGCAATGAGGGGAGATAGGAAGGATTTTAGGTGGACATCTGGAGCAAATAGGAGTTTTGAATTGTTGAAGAAGAAGTTGACAGAACAACATGTGTTGGCTTTACTAGATTTTAGCAAAGTATTTCAAGTGGACTATGATGCAAGTGGGAATGCAATTGGAGTAGTGTTAATTTAGGAAGGAAGACCAGTAGCTTATTTTAGTGAGAAGTTTTCTGAAGAAAGAAGGAGATATTATGTGTATGATCAGGATTTTTATGTCATAATTCAAGCATTGAATAAATGGAGACATTATTTGTTGCCTAAGGAGTTTGATTTGTATACTGATCATCAAGCTTTGTAGTATTTGAATAGTTAAACTAAGTTGAATCGAAGACATATGAGATGGGTAAAGTTCTTGTAGAGTTATACCTTTATTTTAAAGCATAGAAGTGGAAAGTCAAATAAAGTTGTCGATTCATTGAGTAGAAGGAGGAATTTGCTGACAGAGATGAGAGTGGGGGTATTGGGTTTTGCAGATTAAGGAACTTGTATGAGGATGAACCGGATTTTGTAGAACCTTGGAAAGCTTGTAAGGAACCGGTTATGATGAATAGGAGTAAGTGGCTAGACTATTTCATTCAAGATGAGATGTTTTTCAGAGGATTTTAGTTGTGTGTACCTCAAAGCTCTATGAGGGAAAACCTGATAAAAGAGAAGCATAGTGGAGGATTAGAAGGACACTTTGGAGTTGATAAGATAGTAGCATTGGTAAGTGAGAATTACTTTTGGCATTAGATTCATAAGGATGTCAAGAAATTTTTTCAGAGTTGTAGAATTTGTAAACTTGCAAAAGGTATCAGTTAGAATATTAGATTATATAAGCCTTTGATAGTTTCAAAGACACCAGGGGAGGATATAAGCATGGATTTTATACTTGGGTTGCCTAAGACATAGAGAGGAAATAATTCTATATTTGTGGTGGTGGATAGATTCTCAAAAATAACACATTTCATACCTTGTAAGAAGACAACAGATGCAGTGTGCATAGTTGATCTATTATTCAAAGAGGTGGTGAGATTACATGGATTACCTAAGAGCATAGTTTATGATAGAGAGACTAAGTTTGTTGGATATTTTTGGAGGACACTTTAGAAGAAGATGAAGACATATTTGAAGTTTAGTTATAATTTTCACCCATAGATTGATGGACAGACAGAGGTAGGGAATAGGAGTTTGGGAAATTTATTGAGATGCTTAGTTGGAGAGAAAACCAGAAGTTGGGACCTGATCAGTAATAAAGACAAGAGGAGTGTAGAAGCAGACACATTTGTGGAACATATGAAGACGATAATACTCAGGTCAAATAGCATTCAGAGGACATGAATAGTAAGTATAAGGAGAAAGCATATGAGAATAGGAGACCTAAGGAATTTGAAGTTGGAGATTAAGTGATGGTGTATCTGAGAAAAGAAATATTTCTAGTTGGAACCTATACTAAGTTGCAGATGAAAAAATTTGGACCTTGTAAGATCTTGATGAAATTTGGTTTCAGAAATGCATATGAAGTGGAGTTACTGGATAATTTGGGTATTTCACCTATATTCAACATTGCAAACCTACATCAATACCTTGAGACAAACTTTAGTGAGGATAGTGTTGCAGAATTGGATAAGCAGATACCCCGAAGGGAACCAGATCAAATTAAGGACATTTTGGACAACGGGATTGGGCGTAGCACTCAGAGAAACCAATACAAAGAGTATCTTGTGAAGTGGAAGGGTAGACCAATTGAAGATTCATCATGGATTTCTCAGGCAGAGGTGAACAATCTTAGTTTTCCTTTTACTCTAACAAAATGAGGGACTCACTTTTCAATAAACCCCATATGTCTAATGCAAGAACATCCTTGGTTCTTAGCAATCTTGCATCAACCAAAAATATTTTCTTTTAGTTTGTTTCTTGTTTTTTATTTCATCATTTCTTATGTATTTCGTTGCATTTTCTCACTGGACCTTGCGAGCCTGGATTTTTCTTGTGGACATGTTCATCTACCTTATCCTAAGTCTGTGGGACGTTTGGATATTTTTTGACAAGTTATCACTTCTGGAATTTGAGATAGTTTTCTGACTTGGAGCACTAGAACTTCTTGGGCCTATTTTCTATTGGCGAATCTTGCGAATCATTTTTGGTAGCTTACGGATCTTCAATTCGTTTGTTTCCAACATTCCTTGGATTGTGGTTGACCTTCCCTTAGGTTCGCACATCATTCTATGGATTTTCCAGAAGGATTCCTTTGGTGGAAGCCAACCTTGTGTTTTACATGTTACATTTTGATCTTTGGCTTTTCTTGCATCTTGTGCTGACGCGGATCATCCTTGACCATTTAAATCAATGTAATTGAGCATGTAGAAAGGGAGGGGAGAATTATAACATAGAAAATAAGTCTGAATTTTAAGAGGTCCAGAGTTGGCTCGCATTCTTGCTTGAGCTTGGATATTGTATTTGAGCATGCATGTAATCAGGCTAGTGTGTTGAATCTTGTTAGCCCGCATGTTGCTGACAGTTTGTAATTAATTTTCATGATATAATTTAGTCTTTCTCTGCATTGCCTCCATCACATTGAGTTGTTTCTGATGTGTAACTCTTGTTGCATGGTCTAGACTGTTCTCCTTAAGGACACTCATGTCATGACTGGACCATGCATACTTTTCCAGAATCAGGTTTTGAGTATGTTGTCTTCTTGTACATGCATAAAACTATCATTTTAGTTGACTTGCTCCTAATTTGTTCATTCTTCCTTACAATTACATTTTACATTTCAACTCAATAGCGAAGGACCACTACATCCACTTTGTTCTTGAGCCATCTTGAGCCTAGTGGATTATTCTCCTTCTGAATGTAATCAAAGTGGAAATAGGCCCAGTTTCCTAGTTTGCATGCATTAAGCTAGTGAACCCTATACTCCCCAAAATTACATTTTGGTGAACCCAACTCCTTACATCTTAATTCTGATTTGGATTTCTAGATCTCATTTGTATGCATCTCATTAACATATATTTTCATCATACCATAGTTACATTTCATGCATTTAGAGATCTAGTTCATTCTTATATTACATTTTCTAATTTGCATGTTTAAAAACAATTTAAAAAATACAACAAAAAATATTTTATGCATTGTTATGTGTGTTTAAATTAGTCCCTTTATGTTTTGTTTAATTTCAAGTTTCTTTTTTCTTAAATTATAAAAAATGTCAAATTACTTTTTACAAGATTTTCGTGCCTTTGATAACCCATTCGAGTATGATGACTATACCTTGGATGAGAAATTTACTAGTGATGAACTTGATGAAGCCCTTGATGATCCTATTAACCATCCTTTTTCCAAAGGTTAATCAACATAATACAAATTCTATTTAGTAGTGATGATCTTGAGATGTTGGATTAAACTCTTGATGACTTCAATCCTACCTCTAAATCATCCTCTAAATCCCTTAAAACTCATAAGGAAATTGTGATGGTTAACAATTATCTATATGAAGATTTACAAGAGATACATATGATTGAAAATCCTCTTCATGAAGGTTCACCTTCCATTTAATCCAAAATAAATCCTATTCATGAAAAAGTAAATGGCAATCAAGTTATGAACCTTTTAATGATTCCCCTCCCAAAGTTTCCCTTCCTAATGAGGACATATTGATTCAAGAAGATATTTTTAACACTTATCTCAATGATCTTTGTCTTTGGGATGAACCATTGGAGAATGATGTTGATGATTCTCTTAATATTTACCTCCCCCATGAGAGTACCTTGGTGAAAGAGGATGATATCATGATAGAATAGGGTGATATGATAGTCATTTCCCTTATTGGCACTTTACCTTCTATTCCTTTCAATGACCTTCCCTCTAGAGATGAAGTATTAATGAGTTATATTTTTCCCTCTCCTAAAGTTTTTCCTACTCATGAAGATACTTTGGAGAAATAAGATGATATCCCTAATGCTCTTCCTTCCAAAAAAGAAACCTTTGATAACAAAGAACCCAACCAAGTCAATAACATCATAAGCCTAATATTATTATCCACCTTTGTCAAGATACCCCTCAACTCCAAAATAAACCAGTGATTGTTGTAAAAGGTGCTCAGCAACACAATTATCATATACTATCATACATATATGACAATAGTCCCTTATCCTCTCATCCTTGACAACATGTTGGTAAGTAGTATGATCTTGTTGGTAAAATTCATGATGCCTTAGCTAAGATCTCCCTTTGGACTTAATTAAAACTTCACCTACATACCATGTGATGACTGAAGAGGCCTTACAAAAAATTATTACACCACATCCTACTAAGTCAAACAAGGTAGCAATCGTTCTTGAAGCAAAGGCAAAAATTGAGTTCCACCAAAATGAGTTACCCTCTTTAGAAGTTCAAAACCAATGTGATCCCCTCATGATTGTTGTCCTTATCAATTATAATTATATAAGATGTACTCTAGTTGATAATGATTCAACCCATAATGTTTATAGTATTGACTTATTGCATAAACTAAATGTGGATACTTCTCTTATTGTTAGTGAACAAATTTGTCCCTTTTTAAAATGATCAATTTTAAACTCTGTCGCCTTCTTTTAAGGACAAATGTTTCACTAAACAGTTGGGTAAGTGTTGTATAAACCACTTCCCTCTGAATTTTTTTTAGGTATAGCTCCCTATCTCAGTTATTCAAGGAATGATTTTAATTAATTTAATTTGAGTAGTAGCTTTTAACCCGAAAGCATGTAAGGCTGCCTACTTCATTCTTGGATGAGAGGCCGATATTTCACACATGTTTCTAAAAAGAAGAAAACAATCTTATCTATCTTTTCAATACAAGAGATGAAAGTAACTGAATCAAAGTTCAGTACACCATTTCCACAGGTTTAATAAAGAATGAACAGGTTAAAGAAACCAAATCTGTTCTCAAACATGAATCTTTTCTAAAAGAAAACAAACACTCAAAGGAATGAATACCAGAAGAATAATAATTTTCTACAATGGAAAGATCGTTACTGTTATTTGATTAGATAAGCATATGCAAAGATATGTGTCTACACAGATTCAAAACCCATAGATTTTACTTCTCCCAAGAACAATATGATCTTTGTATATATATATTCTTATGCAACAAAGGCACGATAATACATGTATAAATATTTTTTCATTCTAGATTTAGCAGTCTGATTCTTCCTTCTACAAAATAGAAAATTCACAAAATAGAGGGAAAAACAAAAACTAACCAAAAATTGGTCACCAAAACTAACCCCTATTCTATCTGTCTTTCCTTCCTTTATAGTTTTTAGAATAGGGGAGGTCTCCTTGAAAACTCGACCTCCCCCAAAACAGTTATGAAATCGACAAGATGTATTCTGGGACAGATGTCCCAAAGTCTTTGCATAAACATGAGAAATTAAAAAAATAAAGGAAACCGGGCCTGAATCAATGCATTATGTCACTTTTCCATCATCATCATCCTCTCCGCTTTCGCAGGCATCATGGGCAGCTGTGAGTTCTTGAATAATAGATTGGTTCAGTACTTTCATTGCATTGAGCTTTGCCTTCGCCACCTCCTTATTCCACCGGTGCTTCACCATCTTTTCGGCATGTTTCAACAACTGATCATTTCCAATAAAAGTCATGGACTCAATCCTAGCCACCCTTGTTATATCTTCCAGGGTGAAATTACCCTTGGCCTTGATTTTCTCCATGTTTATCCGGAAAGCCTTGATTGCATCCTATGTGTTCAACCCGCAAATTCCCAACTGCCAATCATGGTTAGGGTTAACCACCTTGTTATCATTAACTATACTGCACTGGAGATCCTGGAGCTCATAAACAGAGGTCTTAATATCGGAGATCACAGACTTGAAGGTAAGCACTCACCACATTATGGTTTTCTTCAGCACAAAGAGCTGACATTCATCCGCTACCAGTTTGATTGAGTGTTCCATCAAAAATCTGGTAACTCCATATTCTTTTATTTTGGCAAACAAGGGCAAGATATTCTGCCATTTGTGTTCCTCCTTCTCCCATGGCACAAGCTGATTTTGAACTTTGGTGATAAGACTCTGTATCTCATCGCATAGCCTTTGGGAGTTGGTGATGTACTTCTCCCCGTCCTTGATTATTCCCTCAATCCATTTCTCCACAGCTTCTGCAATACTCTTGGCCCGTTGAACTTGGCTCATTAACTTTTTATTTTCTGGAAAAGTTGGGTCGAAGTTCTCTGTAGCATGAGATATTGGGAGTGCCCCAAAGCAACCAATACTGTCAATGAACTAGGCAAGAACATTTATGTGTTGCTTTATCTCTCTCTTTTCTCGCCCATATTTCTCTGATCTGGTGAGCATTTCTTTGCCGATACTTGGAAGAAATGATTGTCTGCGTCTCTACTCATGTTTCCCAGTTCCACCTTCATGATCTCGAAATCATCAGGGCTAGCCTCCTTGTTTTCGTCCTTGGGTTTGTACAAGGCAATTTCAGCAACCCATTTTCCAGTTCCCTCATCATTGTCCAGGTGAGCGACAGTCTTGAACCTTTTCAGCTTAGGACTCTTCTCTATGTACTTAATGACCATTTCCTAAATTGGAATAGTCACGGGAAGAAAACTCCGCTTTTTGTTCACCAAAGTGGTCAACCACTTAGGAGTTGCATTGGAGCTGGTTGTTCCTTCGATCGCTTTGGAAGGTGGCATCATAGCCATAGTCACCGTATGAGAATCCAGGGCATTACCAACATCGTCATCCAAGTCTTCAACTTCAAATATCTGGGCATCGAGAATCGTATCTTTCACCCTTGTATCCTTTACTTGATCTATCTTTCTTTGAGCGGCACTTCAAGACCAGGTATGCTGAGGAGTACAAAAATCCAAAGCTGAATTAGACCTATGTCTAAGCTTGGGTGGCTTGTTATCCTTACCTGCATGAAAAGGCATAGAAGCATTGTTAGACAAACGTTTTGGTGAAAGTAGAGGGTCCTCATTACTTCTTGTAGAATTAGACTTAATGCCTAATTTAACTGCTTTCTTATTGGCAACCCACGTCGCGGTCCTTTCCAAAACTCCTTTGGTCCTTAACTATATATCATCTTTCTCTTCCTCATCCCAGTCAATTGGAGGTATTTCAACTTCTGCACGGGCTAAGTATCCTAGTTTGAATAGCTCTAGATAGTCCTCTTCGAGCCCCTTAGTATCCAACTTTATCTACAATGAAATGACTTGTTGTAACACCAACCTCATATTTCCCCTTTTGACCACCTCGAGTTCATCAGTACAATCTTCCCATACATCCTCTAGTTGAGGCATTGGGAGGTATGGCATTAGACCAAGACTTTGGGAAAAACCCTTATTATCGAAACCTTTCCTTTCAGGATACAAGGAAAAATTGAAATTCCTGAGATCTGCTCCAATACTCAAAGTGTCGGACATCGAACTACAAGACAACACGCCCAATTGGATGGGAAAATGACCCTCCCATTTATCCCTAGGTTTTGCCTTTTTTATTACAGAGGTCAGTTGTCTACATATCTCCGCCAGAACAAAGCAATATAAACAAAAGTGAGGGAGCTTGAAGGGCTTCTTTTCAAAGCCACCTACCCTTATGTAACAGAAGCATGGAAACTAGATATAAAAACTACCAAACCTCTTTATCAATGTCTGTGCATCCTCGAAGATTCTTTTGGCTTTCATATTCTTCAATTCATGACACAAGTCACCAAGAAAAGCATTGTGCACCCTTCTGAAATCCTGTAAGGCCTTATCCTTTTGCAGCATGGGATAGAACTCATATACAGAAACATTCTCCTTAGTGAGTTTTTTATGTATTCCAACCAACTCCTTAACACACGCCAAACAATACAAGAGATACGAAGACATAAAGAAGTTATGTTTGAACTGTTTAGCCATACTCAGTTGTTCTCTCATTGAATCAACAATCAATTCAGCCTAATCCAAATACTGCTTCCCTTCCAAAACCAGCTGCACGTAGCAATAAATCTAGTCATCAAAGCTATAAGCTTCAGCAGATTCTCTGGCTCGGTGCAACAAAAGCATAATGTCATGAATGTGAGGTAACATGTGATTCTTATTAGGATTATTGGGTAACCTGGAACCACCTCTTTGAGGAACCTTCAACCAAAATTTTGCTACATTGTTACGGTGTCCAGTTCTGTCCACGTTGAACTCGGTGATTGACTGAGCAGGGGAAAAGTTGGAGAACTGGTAATCAGGTATCTTGAAGATTGTGGAAATTACTTCACGATTTATGGCAAGAAGGGTTTCGCCATTGTCTCTCCTAATGGTCTCAGACACTAGGTCGTATCTAGCGATACATTCCCGAATCAATTCTGGGCAAGGAATGGCTAGGGGAAAAGGTGTCGCTTCTATGAGAGCGCTACTCAAAATCTCCACACCAAAAGATTTGTCAATTCCCTTGAACACCCTCTCTTTCAGCACCTCAATATTTTCCCCTTTTAGGTCGGTATCGCTAACTATGGGTTCAGTGGATGCCAGGCTAAAAACATTCCCAAACAAATGTAGTGTGGACTTCATAATTCAAAGCAATAAGCCTAAACCGGTTGCAGCAAAACTTTCTATGAGAGAGAAAATGCAAGCAAAAACTACTAGAGAGAACAAGAAAAGGACTCACCTTCATAGTTGAACAACCAGATGACGACTAGCAGCAAACAAGACTCTTATCCAGGAAAAACAAAAATGCAGCAGCGAGGAACAAATGCAGAGCACTAATAATCCTTCATACCTTATTAGTGAGGGCAATGATACAGAAACATTAAATGCAATAATTCCAATTTTCAGTCTGAGTGTGTTAAGTTTGTGGATTGGACATCACACACATGCATTGAATGCATGGCAACCTTTTTGAAGTAACCGCCAGTTTTCGAAATGATTACTTACTTCGAAAAGCCAGGAATCGACGTCACTTAAAACATGGTTTAGCTTCCACATATTTGGTAATGAATGCACCATCAAATCATTAAAACCCGTGGGACCCACCAACTTCGTACACATATGAACATCCTGAATAGACTTCATGGGCGTTCAAGTAGTTCAAGATGTATGTCGTGCTCAAGGAAAATCTTGCCGAGAAAATTAATTATACCAAGCTGCTGACCATTTGTGCTATATTGAACATGTTGAACATGTTTGAACCTCTTGAACTTGGTTCAATGAGTTCAAAACCTAGAGAGAAATAAAGTAACATATTGCTGATCAAGAAACTTTAAGAGAGCCGCTGCAAGATACTTAAAGAAAATATTAGTATGAAAACCTCCCTGAACACCTAGGAACCTATGGAACCTAAATGAACCTATTGAACTCGGTTCAAGATGGTTCAACTTGTTCACAGATTTCAACTGATTACTAAAACTTGACCTTTGTGACTGAAAGAGGATTTACAAATGTACTAAGGACTTGAATTGAGGTGTCACAAGAAAGATAAGGACTCTGAATGGAAATTTTATAGGATGACTCACTCTTGTCATGAGGAATAAATGACGCAGTAACATTGGCTCTGACTGGGGATTGTATTTTACAAAGGAAAATGCAAAGAACTCCCAAACTCTGGTTTCACATGACCAAAAACAAAAAGGGGAAAGGAGAAGGTGACTCACAACTAACGAACACCTAAGCTACTATATACAAAAACTCTCGACCACAGGACTTACAGTTTGTAGAGTTTGAGATCTTTCCCATTGTAGGTATAGGGCATAACCGCTCCATCGGCGTAGCTGAGTCTGAAAGCATTTTGTCCCACCGCTTCGCAGATCTTGAAAGGGCCTTTCCATAATTAATCAAACTTGCCATGAGCACCCTTTGGCTCTTTCCTTTTATCCCATAATAGCACTTCATCTCCTATTAGGAAACCTCTTGGCCGAGCCCTCATGTCAAAAATCCTCTTCACTCGGCTCTGATGCACCATGATTCTATCCACCAGCAACTCCCTCTCTTCCTCCAACTTTGTTAGGTACATAACTCTTTTCTCTAAAGCATTCTGAAAGAAAGAATCTTCCACTACTACCTACAGCTTGGCTGCTGATAACTCCAGAGGTAAACAAAGTTTTGCGTCAACCTCATACACAAGTTCAAAAGGTGCCATTCCAATGGCCCTCTTGGGCGTGGTTCTATCTACCCAGAAAGCTTCATGTACCTTCTTATTCCAATTTCGAGCATTTTTCGTCAACCAACTTTTTCATGATGGCTATCAAGTTCTTGTTGCTTGACTCTGCCAGTCCATTACCCTGTGGAAAGTAATCAGAGGAATGTGAGAGAGTAATTTGATGCTCATAGAAAAACATAGTTAACTCCTCAGAAGAAAAATATGATGCATTATCTGCAACAATCTTTTGGGGAACCCCAAAACGAACTAGGATGTAATCCTTGACAAAACTACACACAACTTCTGAGTTTACTTTTTTGGTGGGAATGGCTTCCACCCACTTGGTAAAGTAGTCAGTTGTTGTCAAAATGTACATATGACCAGCACTGGAATGAGGGTTTATTGGCCCTATGAAATCAATGCCCCACTGTTTGAAAGGTTCATCTACTACCACAGGCCTTAAAGGCAGGGCCGCTAAATGTGGCTTCCCAGAAAAGAGTTGGCACTTCTCACACTCCTTAACATAAATATATGCATCCTTAAACATGCATGGCCAATAAAAATAATTCCTCAAAATTTTGAAAGCAGTAATGGACGATGAGAAGTGTCCCCCACAGGCTTCACCATGATAAATCTCCAGAAGTTTTTGTTGTTGAGGTTTATCTACACACCTTAAGTATGTTCCATCTAAACCTTTTTTGTACAAAACATCCCGCCAAATTACATACTTAGCAGCCTTTAACTTAAGATTCCTTTTCTCTTTTGTTGACAAATGACTTGGGTAGCTACCATAAGTCAAGTAATAAGCCACATCAGAGAACCAGGTATCCTGTAATCCAACAAAAAGAGTTAATGGTAATTCTACTTCTGTTTCCATCTCATTTTCTGCTATTAACCTGCATAAGCCTTTTCCTTTGACTATCTTTGTAGGGCGAATATCTAAATCATATTCTTGAATTTTTGTTACCCAAGTTGCTCTTTTATTTAGTCCAACCTCTTGCTGAGTTAAAATGCTTTTCACTGTAGAGTCCGGAACAAAAACCAAAGAGTGAGAGTGTAGAATATAATACCGAAACTGTTTCACAACCTTGACTACAACAAAGGCATGTTTCTCCAAGTGTAAGTACTTAAGCTCATGCTTCTTGAGCAGAATACTCATGAACGCTATAGGTGCTTCGGCTCCAGATTCATCCAACTGTAACAGTATTCCGAACATCATATGCTCTAATGCATAGCAATACAAAATGAAGTCCTTTGTGAAATCCGGGTTAATGAGAGTAGGCATATTTGCAACTGAACCCTTGATTCTTTTGAAAGCTTCTTTGGCCTCTTCAGTCCATTTGAAAGGATGTTGTTCACTCAACAAGCTGATGAAGTGTTTTATAGTTTCTGCAAACTCCAGAATGAATCTCCTTAAGAAATTCACTTGACCAAAGAATGACCTTACTCTAGTCCGGTTGGAAGGTAAACTAAGACGTTGAATTGTATTAACTCTCTTAGGATCAATCTTGACTCCTTCCTTTGAGACAATATGTCTTAGCAATTTGCCCTCTGTGATAGAGAAAACTGATTTCTTTGGGTTTAGGGAGATTCCGTGCTCTCGACAACACTGCAGAACTGGCCTCAGATCCTTGAGATGGTCCTTCCTCTCTTTAGAAAATACCGTCAGGTCATCCAGGTAAACAACAATAATTCTATCTCGAAAATCCTTAAAAGAGGAAACCATAGCTCTTTGAAAGGTGGCTTCGGTGTTTATTAAACCAAAAGGCATACGGTTATATGCAAATGTTCCCCACGGATTGATGAATGTCGTCTTGTGTTGTTCATACTCTACAACACTAATTTGATTGTAACCAGAAAAACCATCTAACATCGACATCATCTCTGACCCGGATACTATTTGCAGAATGTGGTCCATATTGGGTAAAGTGTAGTTGTCCTTCATTCTCGCCTGATTCAAATTATGAAAATCAACACAAATACGAATCTCTCCATTCTTCTTCCTTACGAACACACTGTTGGCTACCCAGATAGAGTGATGAATTGGATATATGATTCTAGCCTTAAGCATTTTATCAACCTCTTTAAAAATTGCATCCGCCATTATGGGGTTGAAATTCCTCAATTTTTGTCTGAAAGGAGAGACGTCTAGCTTCAACAGAATCTGATGTTGAAAATTCCCATCTTTGAACTCCTTCAGGTCATCATAGGACCAAGCGAAAACATCAATGTATTGTTTCAACAGTGTGCCAAGTATTCGCTTTTCCTCCATAGAACAACACTTGCCAATTGTTATCTCTTTTGGGTTAGACTCATCGCCCAAATTTATTTTCTTGCAACTTCCTTTCCCATCATCCTTGGGAACTTTCTTGCCTATGAATGCATCATCTCTGGTGAAAAACCTCTCCAGAGTCACTATCCCTTTCAGAATTTTGTTGCCTTTGAGCTGAATAAAACTATTTATAGGATCAACATCTAGGTCTGGACTAAACTCCTTGCAGTTATTTTCAGAACCTTCAAAATATGATTGGGAGAATGACTGAACACGTTCTAGAAAGTCTTTGATCTAAGCATCCACATCAAATACTTGCCAATGATTTACATTATTAGGGACACTAGGCCTATAAATCATTTCAATCCTATATGAATTATCCTTAAAGTCTGGATGCAGTAACAAAAGTGAAGCTGAAACGACCAACGAATCTGCCCTACTGTTTTGTTCCCTCGGAATGGCTTCAATCGAGAAAGTATCAAAGAATTCTAACTCATCCCAAACCCTATTTCTATAATGTCTCAATCTGTCATTCTTAACTGTATAAACATTTCTCACCTATCTAACGATCAACTCTACATCACCTTTAACTTTGAGCAACTTGATACCTTTACATCTGGCCTCATTTAATCCTAATAATAATGCCTCATACTCTATAGTATTATTAGTATTCTTAAAATCCAACTTGAAAGAAAATGGAAAAATATTACCAGTGGGTGATAGCAAAACTACCCCTGCTCCAGAATTGGAGTTGGTGCAACTTCCATCAAATTCCATTTGCCACAACCCGCCAAGTTCGTCAACAGCTTCTTCCGGTTCCGTTTCGCCAGGTGCAAGGATGAGATATTTTCCAAACTCGCATTCTTGAAACAAAATTTGGGCTTTGGGGTTATCCGAAGGAAAAATAGTGTACTTATTTTTCGGCTCGGGTTCAAGCTTGATTTTCTATTTTCCAAGAGGGATAATAGCTTCAAACCAATCCATCTTGATTTCGCCTCCAAGGTCTTTAAAAAAAGTTCTACTCAAGAGCATCCCATAACTTGCGGGAATGTCAGCAACCAAGATAGTTAATTTTACTCTTTTATTAGGGCATGTTGCTAGCACTTCCTGGACATCTTTTACCTGTCCAATAAGAAGAACCTGTTTCCCATCCATCGAAAAGCATCTCCCAAATGTTTTCGTGAGAGTCAAAGCTAGAGACCTAGCCATAGGTGAAGGCATTATGTTGTCTGATGCCCCTAAATCTATTATGCAATTGCTAAGCTTCTGACCATTCAGGAGAAGGGATATATAGAAAGGTTTAGGTTTCGGAATCTCAACCTCAAGCCCATTTTTAGCATCATGAAAAGCACAGGGATTGACCAAGTTAGCTAATGGGCATGGGACAGATGAAGATTTTTCAGCAGCAATCAAATCACTTTTCTCCACACATCCGGGCACCAAGGACTCTGAAGAAGAGTCTCCCTTAACATATTTGACCAGCTTATCTAATTCTTTTGGATTTAGTTTCAAATACTTAGTAGTGGGAAGTTGAACAGTAGAAGCTTTACAAAACTCAATGATGTCAAAGGAGGAGGAAGAGGAAGAGCTATTGTTATCTTCATGATTCTTTTTCAAAATCCTAACCTTAGGGGTCTTTGGAAAGCTATTATTTGGGAGATCTTTACCTTTGAAATTGCCTCTAGAAGGGTTCACAAAAGAAGAAGACTGGGAAGTTCATTGATTCCTTGTTAGAATCGCACATGCAGGACCTTCAAGGGTCGCCAAAATGTTACTACCTCTTTCCGAATCCAACTCATATTCGAGGTAGAATGATCTAGAGTCGCCATGTACCTCTTGAATTTTTTCTGCTTTAGTGAACTCACCTAATTCATCTTTTGTATTTTGCATCTGAACATGTCTTATCATATTGGGACAAGAACCCACATTGTGATTTGTGGTAAGATGGAATGAACACATGACACCCTTGTCAGGAGGTGCCTCTATTTGTAATCTTTATGGAGCAGCAGGTAATTGCAACGGTCGTAGATAGTTATACTGCTTATATCCTGATAAGGCTGCGGATAGGAACTTCCAGGTTTTGGCATCTGCCTCTTCAAAGCAATCATATCATTGACAAGCTGCTGAACAATTGGGTCAGTGGAAAACGTAGACGCCTGAGGTTGACCCTGGGGGGTTTGTACATCTTTCCTCCATTTTCTGATTGTTATCAAATCATCTTCAAGCTGTATAGCTTCATTTTGTGTAGTCTCAAGATCAGTCGGCCTACTTCTTCTAAGGTGAAAACCCATGTCCGGAGGCATGGAATTTATGAAGAAACATTGTTGATTATCAACGGTTGGCCTTTTGGCTTGAGGAATTTTATGGATAATCTTATTATACCTAGCTACATAGTCCCTCATTGGCTCATGAATTTCCTTTTTCATTTGTGTGAGCTGAGCTAGTAACAAATGTTCATCATCAACAATTTTGAACATTTTCTCAAAAGCAGTTTTCATTGTTTGCCAGTAAGTTATGGATCTTGCTCGCAGATGACTGAACCAATCTGCTACCCCCTAAGTAAGAGTTTGGGCAAAAAGCCTAATGGCCACATCTTCATATTAGACTGCTAGAATCCCAGTGGCTACATTAAAAGAATTCAAGTGCTCTTCAACTGAGACTTTTTCGTCTCCATTATATTTATGCAGGACATCCCTTGCCCCTTTTGGAAGTGGATTATGAGCTGTGAGAGCAAGAGGTCCAACAACAACACCCCATGGTTGGGCCATAATGAACACATGATAAATGGTTAATAAGGGAGGAGCTTGAACTCCAGTAAGTGTTAGTGCTTGCCAAGGGTTTGAAGAAGAAGGTATAGGAGTAACTCTGACAGGAGAGGAAGGTCTACTGTTAGTGTTTCTTTTGGGAGTAAAGTTTGTGGCAAATGACAACCCTTGTAATTCTTCAAAACAATTATCAATTATTCCTTCTCTCCTTTGCCATCTGGTATATGGATGAGAATCCAGTGTTATCACCCTTAGGAAACCTAAGCCCCTTTAAGAAAATTTCAATCTCAACATTTTTCTTGACTTATAGAACTGTGTCTTTGACAAAACAAACTCTGTGAATTTTGTTGATTATAGGTTCAATTTTGTCATGTCCATGGTATGCTGGTCTACTGAATGTTCGGTTTTCCTCTACTTCTCCCCACTAGAGCTGCCAAAAATCTGTTAGTGAACAGATTTGTCCCTTTTTAAAATGATCAATTTTGAACTCTATCGCCTTCTTTTAAGGACAAGTGTTTCACTAAACAGTTGGGTAAGTGTTGTGTAAACCACTTCCCTCCGAATTTTCCATAGGTACAGCTCCCTATCTCAGTTATTCAAGGAATGATTTTAATTAATTTAATTTGAGTAGTAGCTTTTAACTCAAAAGCATGTAAGGCTACCTACGTCATTCTTGGATGAGAGGCCGATATTTCACACATGTTTCTAAAAAGAAGAAAACATTCTTTCCTATCTTTTCAATACAAGAGATGAAAGTAACTGAATCAAAGTTCAGTACACCATTTCCACAGGTTTAATAAAGAATGAACAAATTAAAGAAACCAAATCTATTCTCAAACATGAATCTTTTCTAAACGAAAACAAACACTCAAAGGAAGGAATACCAGAAGAATAATAATTTTCTGCAATGGAAAGATCATTACTGTTATTTGATTAGATAAGCATATGCAAAGATATGTGTCTACACAGATTCAAAACCCACATATTTTCCTTCTCCCAAGAACAGTATGATCTTTGTATATATATATTCTTATGTGACAAAGGCACAATAATACATGTATAAATCTTTTTCCATTCCAGATTTAAACAGTCTGATTCTTTCTTCTACAAAATAGAAAATTCACAAAACAGAGGGAAAAACAAAAACTAACCAAAAATTGGTCACCAAAACTAACCCCTATTCTACTTGTCTATCCTTCCTTTATAGTTTTTAGAATAGGGGAGGTCTCCTTGAAAACTCGACCTCCCCCAAAATAGTTATGAAACCGACAAGATGTATTCTGGGACAGATGTCCCAAAGTCTTTGCATAAACATGAGAAACTAAAAAAATAAAGGAAACCGGGCCTGAATCAATGCATTATGTCGCTTTTCCATCATCATCATCCTCTCCGCTTTCATAGGCGTCATGGGCAGTTGTGAGTTCTTGAATAATAGATTGGTTCAGTACTTTCATTGCATTGAGCTTTGCCTTCGCCGCCTCCTTATTCCACCGGTGCTTCACCATCTTTTTGGCATGTTTCAACAACTGATCATTTCCAATAAAAGTCATGGACTCAATCCTAGCCACCCTTGTTATATCTTCCAGGGTGAAATTACCCTTGGCCTTGATTTTCTCCATGTTTATCCGGAAAGCCTTGATTGCATCTTATGTGTTCAACCCGCAAATTCCCAATTGCCAATCATGGTTAGGGTTAACCACCTTGTTATCATTAACTATACTGCACTGGAGATCTTGGAGCTCCTAAACAGAGGTCTTAATGTCGGAGATCATAGACTTGAAGGTAAGCACTCGCCACATTATGGTTTTCTTCAGCACAAAGAGTTGACATTCATCCGCTACCAGTTTGATTGAGTGTTCCATCAAAAATCTGGTAACTCCATATTCTTTTATTTTGGCAAACAAGGGCAAGATATTCTGCCATTTGTGTTCCTCCTTCTCCCATGGCACAAGCTGATTTTGAACTTCGGTAATAAGACTCTGTATCTCATCGCATACCCTTCGGGAGTCGGTGATGTACTTCTCCTCATCCTTGATTATTCCCTCAATCCATTTCTCCACGGCTTCTGCAATACTCTTGGCCCGTTGAACTTGGCTCATTAACTTTTTATTTTCTGACAAAGTTGGGTCAAATTTCTCTGTAGCATGAGATATTGGGAGTGCCCCAAAGCAACCAATACTGTCAATGAACTGGGCAAGAACATTTATGTGTCTCTTTATCTCTCTCTTTTCTCGCCCATCTTTCTCCGATCTGGTGAGCATTTTCTTTACTGATACCTGGAAGAAATGATTGTCTGTGTCTCTACTCATGTTTCCCAGTTCCACCTTCATGATCTAGAAATAATCAAGGCTAGCCTCCTTGTTTTCATCCTTGGGTTTGTACGAGTCAATTTCAGCAACCCATTTTCCAGTTCCCTCATCATTGTCCAGGCGGGCGGCAGTCTTGAACCTTTTCGGCTTAGGACTCTTCTTTGTGTACTTAATGACCATTTCCTGAATCGGAATAGTCACGGGAAGAAAACTCCGCTTTTTGTTCACCGAAGTGGTCAACCACTTAGGAGTTGCACTGGAGCTGGTTGTTCCTTCGATCGCTTTGGAAGGTGGTGTCATAGCCACAGTCACCGTATGAGAATCTAGGGCATTAGCAACATCCTCATCCAAGTCTTCAACTTCAAATATCTGGGCATCGAGAATCATATCTTTCACCCTTGTATCCTTTAATTGATCCATCTTTCTTTGAGCAGCACTTCGGGACCGGGTATGCTGAGGAGTATAGAAATCCAAAGCTGAATTAGACCTATGTCTAATCTAGGGTGGCTTGTTATCCTTACCTGCACGAACAGGCATAGAAGCATTGTTAGAAAGACACTTTGGTGAATGTAGAAGGTCCTCATTACTTCTCGTAGAATTAGACTTAACGCCTAATTTCACTACTTTCTTATTGGCAACCAACGCTGCGGTCCTTTCCAAAACTCCTTTGGTCCTTAACTTCATATCATCTTTCTCTTCCTCATCCCAATAAATTGGAGGCATTTCAACTTCTGCATGGGCTAAGTATCCTAGCTCGAATAGCTCTAGATAGTCCTCTTTGAGCCCCTTAGTATCCAACTTTATCTACAATAAAATGACTTGTTCTAACACCAACCTCATGTTTCCCCTTTTGAACACCTTGAGTTCATCAGTACAATCTTCCCAGAAATCCTCTAGTTGAGGCATTGGCAGGTATGGCATTAGACCAAGACTTTGGGAAAAACCCTTATTATTGAAACCTTTCCTTTCAGGATACAGGGAAAAATTGAAATTCCTGAGATCTGCTCCAATACTCAAAGCATCGGACATCGAACTGCAGGACAACATGCCCAATTGGATGGGAAAATGACCCTCCCATTTATCCCTGGGTTGTGCCTTTTTGATTACAGAGGTCAGTTGTCTGCATATCTCTACTAGAACAAAGCAATCTGAACAAAAGTGAGGGAGCTCGAAGGGCTCCTCTTCAAAGCCGCCTACCCTTATGTAACAGAAGCATGGAAATTGGATATAAAAACTACCAAACCTCTTTATCAATGTTTGTGCATCCTCAAAGATTCTTTTGGCTTTCATATTCTTCAATTCATGACACAAGTCACCCAGAAAAGCATTGTGCACCCTTCTAAAATCCTATAAGGCCTTATCCTTTTGCAGCATGGGATAGAACTCATATACGGAAACATCCTCCTTAGTGAGTTGTTTCGATATTCCAACCAACTCCTTAACACACACCAAACAATACAAGAGATATGAAGACATAAAGAAGTTTTGTTTGAACTGTATAGCCATACTCAGTTGTTCTCTCATTGAATCAGCAATCAATTCAGCCCAATCCAAATACTGCTTCCCTTCCAAAACCAGCTGTATGTAGCAATAAATCCAGTCATCGAAGCTATAAGCTTCAGCGGATCCTCTAGCCCGGTGCAACAAAATCATCACATCATGAATGTGAGGCAACATGTGATTCTTATTAGGATTCTTGGGTAACCTGGAACCACCTCTTTGAGGAACCTTCAACCATAATTTTGCTACATTGTTATGATGTCTGGTTTTGTCCACATTGAACTCAGTGATTGACTGAGCAGGGGAAAAGTTGGAGAAATGGTAATCAGGTATCTTGAAGACTAAGGAAATTACTTCACGATTTATGGCAAGAAGGATTTCACCATTGTCTCTCCTAATGGTCTCAGACACTAGGTCGTATCTAGCGATACATTCCCGTATCAATTTTGGGCAAGGAATGGTTGGGGGAAAAGGTGTCGCTTCTATGAGACCGCTACTCAAAATCTCCACACCAAAAGAGTTGTCAATTCCCTTGAACACTCTCTCTTTCAACACCTCAATATTTTCCCCTTTTAGGTCGGTATCGCTAACTATGGGTTCAGTGGATGCTAGGCTAAAAACATTCCCAAATAAATGTAGTGTGGACTTCATAATTCAAAGCAATAAGCCTAAACCGGTTGCAGCAAAACTTTCTATGAGAGAGAAAATGCAAGCAAAAACTACTGGAGAGAACAAGAAAAGGACTCACCTTCACAGTTTAGCAACCAGACGACAACTAGCAGCAAACAAGACTCTTATCCAAGAAAAACAAAAACGCAGTAGCGAGGAACAAATGCAGAGCACTAATAATCCTTCATACCTTATTAGTGAGGGCAATGATACAGAAACATTAAATGCAATAATTCCAATTTTCAGTCTGAGTGTGTTAAATTTGTGGATTGGACATCGCACGCATGCATTGAATGCATGGCAACCTTTTTGAAGTAACCGCCAGTTCCCAAAATGATTACTTACTTCAAAAAGTCAGGAATCAACTTCACTTAAAACATGGTTTAGCTTCCACATATTTGGTAATGAATGCACCATCAAATCATTAAAACCCGTAGGACCCACCAACTTCGTACACATATGAACATCCTGAATAGACTTCATGGGCATTCAAGTAGTTCAAGATATATGTCATGCTCAAGGAAAATCTTGTCGAGAAAATTAATTATACCAAGTTGTTGACCATTTGTGCTATATTGAACATGTTGAACACGTTTGAACCTCTTGAACTTGGTTCAATGAGTTCAAAACCTAGAGAGAAATAAAGTAACATATTGCCAAACAAGAAACTTTAAGAGAGCCGTTGCAAGATACTTAAAGAAAATATTAGTATGAAAAACCTCCCTGAACACCTAGGAACCTATGGAACCTAAATGAACCAATTGAACTCAGTTCAAGATGGTTTAAATTATTCATAGATTTCAACTAATTACTAAAACTCGACATTTGTGAATGAAAGAGGATTTACAGACGTACTAAGGACTTGAACCGAGGTGTCACAAGAAAGATAAGGACTCTGAATGGAAATTTTATAGGATGACTCGCTCTTGTCATGAGGAATAAATGACACAGTAACACTTATTCAACCTAATTCCATTCCTATTTGTGGCTTTGATAATATTGATAAAATGTCATTAGGTACAATCACATTGCCTATTAAAATAGGAGATGAAATTATAACCACACTTATCCATGTCATTCCCAATACTCTCACATACAATCTTCTTCTATGTAGACCTTGGCTTCATGCTATTCAAGTTTTCCCTTGTACTCTTCATCACAAAGTAAATTTATCTATGACAATGTATTGTATATTGTAGAAGGCAATGATAAACTAAAAATAAAATCTCAATCTCCTTAAATTTCTTCAATCATTTCTCTAATACAAATAATTACACCATCTCCTCCTAAAAGAGGACAATTAAAGATCATTAGACTTCACACCCTCCTTTCATAGCAGAAACAAAGTCCCTGAATTGAAAACTCAAACTTATTCAAACACATGCATGGATGTTGATTGGGCCTCTTATAATTTTAATCCCATACAATCTATGAATGAGCCTTACCCTCCTAATATTTCAATTCCTAAACTTGATCTAGACAAACAATAGACATGGTCTAGGATGTGTACAACAAAGCATTAAGACTTATGAGAAATCTACATCACACTTTCCTATCGAAGGTTTAGGTTTCCAACATTCTCCCATATTTTCTAGAACATATATGTCATTCATGCCTCACTTTAAATAAGATATCATATTGTTTGACCTTCTTCATGCCAATTTGATTACCCAACCCAAATGAAAGAAGCATAGAAAAGATCTTCATAATCTTCCTTTTTGTATGCATCATCAATCTCATGACCACTTCAAGCTTTGCTTTATAAATTTCAACAACTCATTTATTATGATAACATTTACATAACATGTAGCAATGATTGGTATCTAAATCTTGACTTTTTAAAATAACATCTAAGTCCCTATTATATTTCTCTACACTATATGACATTGCTAGCCTATCCCTTGGGGGTTCATTATCATTCATGGTGGTACAATTTTAGGCACAATCATAGTTTGTGAGAAACATAATATTTTTTCTTATCCTTGTCTCCATTCCTAGGGGGTAAGGGTAGTTTTCCAATCTCCTATGATCATTCCTAAGGACCCACTTTCCATTGGTTGAGTGGTATATATTTATCATGTGATGTCCTTTCTTGCAAAGAATTGTTTTTATTGCTCAAGGATTCTCTCTTTTTTCTAAGAGGTTTGTATCCTTGATTAAAATCTCTTCCTTGTTTGAAAGTGTATGTCTATTATAAATAAATCCCTCACTTTGGATCCAAAAGTGTGTTATCATTCATCAAGAATCCCTTTACCTAGAAATGGGGAAATTATGAATTCTTGTTCTCCTTCCCCTCTTTTCATCAATGATGTTATTTTTGTTCAAGATATCCTCTTGGGGTGGATGCCTTTGAACCAATATCTCTTCCTCTTTTGCATCCTTCAAAAGGATCCTTTTACACTTGTTGTGAGATATCATTTTTCAACTATCCCTTCCTTTCCTCACAAGGGTTGTGTCTTGTTTGGCTTGGATTGTATGTACATTGTTTTTGAAAGGACATCTCCTTGGTTTTGAAGGTGTTTATCCTTGCATTTATTTTTTCCTTAAGATGTCAACATAGTTTTATCTTTCCATCTTAATGGGGGGGCATATATGGCCTCCTTATTCTAAATATTGTGGGATTTCCTAATGAACATCGTGCTTTGTTTGGTTATCCTTATTCAAAATCTTTAGGTTGAGTCTACAAGCATAACACAATTTTTTGGGGCCAGATGACTCTCCTTGTTGACTAGCATAACACAACTTGATAGAATATTTAGCCTCTTCTTTGTGTAGATTTTCAAGATGAATTTACTAGCATAACACAACTTACTACCCCATCGACTCTTTTCATACCAAACCCTCTCTTGCGATGAGTTGACTAGCATAATGCAACTTTCTTTTTGACTCATCTTCCTCTATTCACATGAATCATCTAGCATAATGGATCTTGCTAACACATTAAAACCATGGTTTCCTTTCTCTCTCCTCCATGATCCCATAGCATAAAACATCTTTCTAGTTGGTTGGATCATGGTGTCTTGTCTCATCTTTGATGTATTCTCTTTCTCTTTCTATGTGACCACTTTTGCTCTTGCAATAACATTTTGAGAATGATATTAGTGGTTGAGATATTTTGATTATCGAGGTCTCTTCAACTAGTTGACTTGGAACCTTAATTTTTGTTTTGTTTTATTTTTTCCTTGCACGTGGTTGTATGAGTTCAAATCCTAGGATTTGGGGGCTCATTCCCTTGAATTTGGTGATGTTTTATCTCTTTGTAGTTCTTCCCATGCCTCTCTCTCTTTCTCTTTCTTCTACTTTACCATGAGTATGATTGTAAGATTATACTCCACTAAAGTGGGGGCTAAAATTAGCATCGTAAATTTTACACAGTATTAAATTTCACACTCTCCTAGTGCTCATTTTAGTATCTCTCATTCCTCTATGTATTATAGGACCTTTTATTAATTTAAATTAATATTTTAATTAATATTATGGGATCTCTCCTAATTAAATCTCACTAAATTCTTACACGGGTTGTTATATCATAGGTGTGCCATTAATTCTTTCATCTCCTCATTCCTCGCCTATCTAGGCCCTATTTTAACATGTATGGCCTTTCATATTTCACCTCAACACCATAACTCAATTTAAATTTAATCCTAGCCACTCCTTGACAATCCATACCCCGAGTCCTAATTTGGGCCTAAGTTGGAGGAAGCAAGGTGCCTTGGGCATCTCACTCTCGGTAGCATGGTGCCTTAGGTGTTCTGCTCCTACTAATTCAGCCCCAAATTTAAACCACTCAATAATTATCTTGGTTAAGTGGGAATTATCTTCCCATGTCGATGTGCTCCAAGTTTTACACCCTAAAATGTTAAGGAGAGGTATAAAAGCAAGTCATCCTCCCTAATCTATCTAATCTTTCTAATTTAAGAGACATCCTACATCAAACATTCAATAATTCAAGCATCCAAGGAATTCTTCTAGCATTATGGAGAGATACAACAAACTTAATGCAAGAATGCATTCAATATTTTCTTTTTAGATCATGTGAGGTCATGTTATTGTATCAAAATCTGTGATCACATTCAAATAGCATATCATCAACAAGGTATAAGACATTTCAATTCTTAGATCTAGCCTTTACTACATATCAACATGCTTTCCTTTTCAATTTAATTTGATGGTTCATTCCAAAATTGGGGTTTGACTTAGGCAAACCCCTTTCTACCCAACATTTTCCTCTTTTTTGTTGTGTAGGAACATATGATGAATCTATGGGAAGAGGTGCATAATCATCAGATAGAGATCTATAGCCTTCAATTCGTCAGAGCCAAAACTGACGAGAGCAGGTTGAGCTGGGCAACTGAGTCCCTACACATTGCCTCAAATTTGGATTGTAGGTTACTTACAATCTGTACTTACACATACTTTTCTGAAATTGAGTTTTTTGTATGTTGTCTTCTCGTACATACAGAAAACTATCATTTTATCTTACTTCATCCTAAATTGTTCATTCTTCCTTACGATTATATTTCACATTTCAACTTAGTAGCAAAGGAATGTTGCATCCACGTTAAGCTTCAACCATCTTGAGCCTAGTGAATCACTCTCCTTTTGAGTGTAATCAAAGTGGAACTAGGCTTAGTTTGTTAGCTTGCATGCATTAAGCTAGTGAACCCTATTTTCCTGAACATTACAGTACCCAAGGAATTCCCAAGTATAATCATGTATTTTTAGAGTTGTGTTGCATGAAATCAACTCAAGAGTGGCTATAAAATACTACCACATGATCTCCAACTTAAAAAATCACTTCCTTGACAAAGAATAATGAGCCAACTCCCTTGAATAAGAGCAAACCAAAAATCAAGCTCAAAACTCAAATTCGAATCCATTCTTTGCCAAGTAACACTCTCAAGAGTGACCATTCACTCAATTCTCTATTCCTTACATAAAATCTCTCTTCAATCCATTTGTAGATGAACAAATGGAATCACAAGGCGGCTGGTAAGGACAAGAAGACACCTTTTTCTAGCCTTATAATTCCAATTTAGATTTGGGGTTGCTTAAAAGAGTCCACAACTTAGGGATAATAATCCAAACTAAGAAATATTTCATGGTTTAGAGATTGGATTTACTTGTGTGAACTTGAAATGGGACAATAGAATATGTACATTATAAACTTATCTTAGGCTATTATCCTATATTAACTGTGAAAAATGTAGTAAAGGAAAGTGCATGTAAATAACTGCTAAAGACTACTACAACTGATAATTAAATATCAAAGAAGGACAAGTGTAGTAAAATAAAAACATGATAATAAAGTAATTATAATCAAGAAAAACATAACAAGAAAATCTACAAACTATCACTTACACTATCTAACGAATAAGAATGATAACCACTATAGGAAACCAATAAAGACTAAAACACTATAAAATTGCTATACAAATTATAATGGTCAGTTGAACTAGAAAGATATAAAAAAACTATATGTGTGAATAAAATGAACTAAGAGTAGCATTACCTCAAGTGGGCCCCCTTGGATAAGTACTTGTTTAGAAGATTACAAAATCAAGAACTAATTCAAAAATTGCATTATCATTCATATTCTATAGGCATACATGCCTTTTTTTATAGAGTAATATTAAAAAAAAGAGACATTGCGGTAGTCACAACATCACTAACCTTTTTAGATTACAAGTGGGCTCATTTATACTTCTCAAATCCATGACTGAATCCTTAGAAAACTAACACTCGATCCCTACATATATAGAGAGCTTTATTGAACGAATAATGAAAGCATAAATTGACTGAGAGTTATATTATGAGTGAAACTCATAATCGGTCCAAGACATAAATATCCACTCAAAACATTATAATAGACTACTAAATAAGATAGGTAGTTAAAAATGTTATGGAAGAATTCTATGTATGCACGATACTCTTTAATAGCTCAAAACACCCAGAACCAACTTTAATTTGATCAAAGCCAATTCTACCTTTGGCTACTAGAACTTTGTGCAATAGCGACTGCAAGAGCAATTGCCTTTGTTTTTTGTAGAATACTACATATCAAGTTAGCATACGCAACATTGTAAACCATGGCAATTATTCGTACACATTGATCTGTGTTTGTGTATTATATTCATATCCATTAAATAAACATATTGAGTGTGCTCATATGAAGACTTAATATCATAATAAGTCAAGTTATAACTAAAGTCTATAGCATATATGCCATAAAATCTTAACTAAAGTCTATTGTGCAACTATGAAAAGTAGACAAAACATGATCTTATCAACCTTTAAGTTTGAAAATTTGATCCTTATCACTCCAAAGATCGCTCCTATGACTCCCAATAATCTCTGTTAATTCTTGTTGAGAATCTCAAGCATGTATACCCAACCAAGAAGAATCTCTTGCATACCTAGAAATATACAAATTACAATTGCAAGTGTCATCTATAACATTATGCACATCAAGTAATTTTGTGACCCTTTGGTAATCTCTTGTTACCCATCCATGAAAGCATCAACAATTAAGGTGCAACGACCAATTGTTATCTTCAAAACCATCGCCAAAGAAATATTTGTATAAGATAAAACATCACTCAATCCAAAGGATGGATTGGCAATCATGTGGATGTTGTGTTAATTCTTGTTGAGAATCTCAAGCATGTATACCCAACCAAGAAGAATCTCTTGCATACCTATAAATATACAAATTACAATTGCAAGTGTCATCCATAACATTATGCACATCAAGTAATTTTGTGACCCTTTGGTAATCTCTTGTTACCCATCCATGAAAGAATCAACAATTAAGGTGCAACGACCAATTGTTATCTTCAAAACCATCGCCAAAGAAATATTTGTATAAGATAAAACATCACTCAATCCAAAGGATGGATTGGCAATCATGTGGATGTTGTGTTTAGGTCTTGTAGACTTCACCTACATGGATCAGCTTCACCACTTCCTTTGCCCCACTTCGAACACATCAACATTCGCAGGCTTCTTGCAAAACACGCTCACTTCAAATAATGCAACCCCAATGAGAGAACACATGTCAGCCAGTCGTATTTTCTAGCTTCATGTGCATGGTTTTCCCTCACAAAGGCCCAACAACATGACACATGTCCTGTGTCAGTTGTACTCTCATCGAAATCGCTTGTGCACATTCTCAGGAATATGCTTGATCACGTGTTTCTCATAGTTAATAGCAAGTTTGATAGGTGTTAAGGAGCATATTTCCAGTTAGCCCATGTAATCATAAGAAATATCGCATGAGATCACCATGAGCGACCATTTCATCCATAGCTAGCGCACATTCTGTGAATAGCTAGTAAGGAAGGCACATTTGTCAGTGGCATGAGGAATAAAGGAATCCATGCCTAATGCTTTTGCACATCATTTGATTATAATAAAGGACAATCATTGCAGAGGAGGGGGAAGCCAGAGTTTTCTATAAAAATCTGAGGGTTCATATTGTAGAAGAGGATGGTTAGAAAAAAAGACAAGGGTTTTTTAGAGGAAACAATTCTAAATTCATAGTTAGGGAACTCCATGGCTTTTCTGCCAGAGGTGTATGTTATGATATCTATTTTCTGGAACTTATTCTCCATCCTTGGTATATTTCTCTTAATTAATTATGGAGATTGTGCCCATGTGGCCTTTTTTCTTTTGTTAACCAAAGTGTCATGTACTAATTTCTTTTGAATCTGATCCAGTTTACTTATGTGGGTGTGATTATTTTCTGTTTAAATAGATGTGTTTATGATCATGAAGGTCTTTTTCTCTTTGTAAGGCACTTAAAACAAAAGAAGAATTGTACCCTTTGTAGCCTTCTCCTCAAGAAGTTTTACTTTGGAGGTTGAGACCTCTTTGTTGAACCCTTATATGAAATATTCCAGTCCAGAAGAAAGAACCCATTCTTGGGGTCTCTTCATCAAAATAGTCTTCTTGTATTGTATTCCTAAGAATAAATGGATTAATGCTCCTTAGATATTTTTGTGTCTTTATTCAGACCCTTGCAAGTGCTTCCCATGGTCAAGATGTGAATATTATACCCTATGCCCTGTGAGTTTTGTGTGTTTTTTTCTCTTGACTAACAATGAAGGGTTTGATCAAATGGCTTGATAACCAAAAAACAACTGGGGGGATGAATCAGTTGTCTCACAAACTTGCACAAATAAAACTTATTCTCATATCTGATTATTAAGTTGTTAGACAGTTCAAATAACCAGAAGAAAACTAAGAGGGGGGGTGAAATAGTTATCACTAGATTACCAGAACCTTAAGCATTTAAAACTTTAATACCATAACCCAAAAGATTAATACCAGAATGGATAAACCAAATACCAAAATAGCAGATAAACCAATTAAGCATAAATAATAATCAGAGAATAAATACCATCCACATGACACCAAGATTTATACATGGAAAACCCGGCAAAGGGAAAATCCACAATGGAAAGCCTACCCACAGTCAGATAATACTTCTGCAGTAAGTATGTGAATTACAATTGAGGGGCTTGCACTTGCAGGAAGGCCAATAGCCTAGAGTGCACTGCTCATCACAAAAGGAGTCTCACTGACTACATAGAAATCCAAACTACAATATGGAGAAATGAATGATCTTCAAAGATAGCATCTCCTATGTCTGAATATAGTTTCGATTAAGCTCAATACTAGAGGAATAAATCATCTTATATAAACCCAACTCAATCACCAATGATCGACCAAATCCTCCACCTGAATGATTATTACATTATTTGCTCCTTACATATCCATTTCCCATACCCATATGATCTACAATGAGATCTTACATCATATATATACCAACCCTCAACCATAAACAATAAGGTTGGCCACCAGATAATAAAACAATTACATAATTACACAACATGTCAGCAAGAGAACAAACAAATAATATCCAGCCCATAAGACATCTCATAAATACATTGAGAAGTCCAATCCACACATTACATTAAGCCGGTCCATAACCTAGACAATACTGGGACCCAATTTAGGTCCACACACGCCAAAGAAATAGTCCCAATCAACTAAGTCTCGAACATGATCACCATCAGCATCCTGAATCTTCACTAGAAGTTGCACCAACACCACTTATGCATATCATCAAAGATCTTCAACAAAGCTCTGCCAATGAAACCCTCACTTGAACAACAAACCAAGCTTGCCAGTATATAGGATAGCATCCATTCACCAGATCAAAACCAATTGACTGAACATGAATATAAGTAGCATGAGTAAGCCAATTCCATAACCCAAACATACCGAAGCATACTATATCTAAACCAGCCAAAAACCAAAGAATCTACCGAGAGCAGAAGGATACCGGTAAACAACCAAAACAACTAGTGTTGACATCAATGACAAAAAATCAATGCAACACATAATCAATTCCTCGAAATGGCCAACAATCTCCCCCTTTAGCATTGATGACAACATTAGATGTGAAAAACATCCAAGTGCCAAGAAATGCCAAATAATTCTCCCCCAATGGAAGACAACCAACAATCTCCTACTCAAAGATATATCATTAAAGTTATGAAAGAAAGACCAAACTCCCCTGTGAATGATATCTCTATAAAGCTCTTTTTTCACATATAACTCTCCCTCTTTGACATCAATGCCATAAATCTGACATAAATATCAAATCAAAAACATAAAACACTAAAACACAAGGCTAACTACTCCCCCTGAGCAGTAGAATCCCCACATCAATGTCAAAATGAATAATATCTCTGATAATGCATACCAGACTAATACCAAATAACATTAATTAGTTCTCTATCAAAGGGACAAAAACCCCTAATTTGTCTCTCAAGTACTCAAATGATTCTTTAGGCAAAGGTTTAGTGAAAATATCTGCAATCTACTGTTTAGTGTTCACATAATCCAGTCTAACTTCATTTTCTTCCACCTTCTCCTTCAAAAAGTTATACTTGATAGACATGTGCTTTGTCTTAGAGTGAAATACCAAATTCTTTGATATGTCAATAGAAATAGAGTTATCACAGTGAATAACTATCGGTCCAATGCAATGCACTTTAATGTCCTTCAACATTTACTTCATTCATAAGACATGTGTACAGTTAGTAGCAGGAGCAAAAACTCAGCTTCAACAGTAGATAAAGAAGTACATGATTGTTTCTTGTTGATCCATGAAACCAACTTCTTTCCAAGAAAGAAAGCTCCACCAGAAGTACTTTTCTAATCATCAACATCACCAGCCCGATCTGCATTTGTATATGCACGTAAAGTAAAGTCATCATCCTTAGGGTACCATAAACCATATTTAGATGTACCTTGCAAGTATCTAAAAATTCTTTTCACTGCACTCTCATGATTTTCTCTAGGATCACTCTGAAATCTAGATGCAATACAAACAACATTCATTATGTTAGGCCTAGTCTGAGTCAAATATAGAACACCTCCAATCATAGACTTGTATCTTGTAGGATTTACCAGTGTAGATTCATCTTTTCTTGTCAATTTATCACTTGTAACCATAGGAGTACTTACCGGTTTAGAATCTACCATACCAAATTTCTTCAACAATTCCCTAGCATACTTAGTTTGACAGATGAAAATACCTTTATTAGTCTGAGTAATCTGCAAACCTAATAAAAATTTCATTTAACATGGCATAGAAATGGGCATTGAGTAGGCAGCTAGGTTACTTTGATCCTCCCGAGAGCATCTGGCCCAGTCGATATGGTTGTTTTACATATTGAAAAGGAAGAGAGGCAGTAGGGCATCGATCACACAGGAAATAGGGCAGATCAATCATGCATCATGTAGGGCCCATAGGGAGAGAATTCACTCGGCTTAATCACTTATTTTATCTCTAATAGGCGAAACTCCAACTAGTTATGGATCAACAGGTTAAACAATAAAATCAATTGGCTATGGGTCAACTGATTCTGATTCAATACTAAGTTGAAAAATATTTGTAACTCAATTTGGTACCATAGTTGCTGGAAGTAGGTGCAAAGCCCAGTGGTACTCTTGCCGCAGGTGCCTCTAGCTCTCCCTATGCTTTTGCAGGGTATGGATCTTGTTCAGGCTTTGGATCTTGCTTACAATCATCAACTAGTTCTTCTCAGGCAACTGGATCAAAGTAAACCATCCCCGCTACTAGTGCTTCTTTCACTTGGTCAACTACTTATTCGACTGGTCAATATACTAAAAAAACCAAATCACCCGAATCCACTTTGGCTAAAATGATTGGCATTGGCACTCGAACTAGATATGGAAGGGAAGCCGTTGGAACAAGCTAGGATGTGTCAAAAGTTGAAACACTATGCCTAGGCTATGTCCCAAAGGCTATTAATGTACCAAAAGTTTTGTTCTTTTATGCATACAGAATTCGCCCTACCATTCTATAGGGATTCTATTAGCGGTAGAATATCTTCTATAATATAAGCTTTGATTCCATACATCTTTTGTCCCATAATCCCATACCTTTCTATGGCTGGTGCCATACATCTCCAATTTCAGTCTCTAGTCCCATACGTAATCATGCTCTAGTTATAGTAGGGCCCAAAATTAATTCATTGGTGGACAAGAACCAGTTCGGAGACAAGCCAGAGACATAGGAGCTGCAACCAATAGATGGAAACTAGGTTCACTCATTAGGGACGTGGGAAGATCATGCATCAAAGTCAGTTGTTAGTACCCCTTAGCAATCAATAGGGACAAATAGGGAAACAAAAAGTAGTGAATAAAAGAGAGTTTATTTCCCTCAATCCCCTATCAAGCCCATTAGAATAGTAGGGGCACATAATCTTTTAGAAGTTTATTTATTAGTTGTTAGGTTTTCTTTATCAGTTGTTGGTTTTGGATTAATCTATAACAAATATTATTTACTGTCAATCTTTAATAGTAGTAGGGCTCACTATAGTACATGTAGCATACCAAGAACGAATGCAACAAGTCTAGTAATGGGAGAGAGACCTATTCTGAATACCCAATCAGTCGTGACCAACTTCCTAACTTTTGGTGTCGTGGCTCGTAGGGGATAGCAACATCAGTCTTATTGGAGTCAAATCCATCTCACTTCCCTAGTACCACAGGGGCACTCCATTTCATCACTCCTGCTTGAATCAATCTGGTGCCCCCATACGGGACCCAACTCCCTAGATAGCAACACCAGCCACTAGGATTTAATGTGATCACTAACACCTATGACCTAAATGCATACATATGGGAAATATTGGACACTAGTAATGAGAGGATGATCACCTGTAAGTTTCGGCACCGATGGACTCAAAACTCAGTAGACTTGGATTCGAAAACACATAACTTATGAATTTCAGTCGACGATTCTAGCAACTATAATTGCAACTATTGAGTGCCCCCCCCTTTCTATAGTTTTCTATGGGGAGCCCCTACAATTCTATAGGCACGTTTAGAAAATTCCATGCACAACTTATCTTCACCTCCAAAAATGACTTCATCAACAAAAACTTCAATAATCAGTATATCATCATTAGTGACTTTATAATATAGATTACTGTCAGCATTACCTTTAGTGAAATCAAGCTTCAAAAGATATTTATCTAACCTTGTATACCAAGCTCTAGGTGCTTGTTTCAATCCATATAAAGCTTTCCTTAATTTGCAAACCATGTTTGTATCATCTGAAAGTGAAAAACCATCAGGTTGCTCAATATAAACTTCCTCATCAAGATCCCAATTCAAGAATGCACACTTGACATCCATCTGATAAACCTTGTAGTTTTTATGTGCAGTATAGGCAAGAAATAATCTTACAACTTCAATCCTAGCTACAGGTGCAAAAGTTTCACCATAATCAATTTTTTCCTTATGAGAATATCATTTACAAACCAATCTAGATTTATTCCTTACAACTTGTCCATCTTCATTCAATTTATTCCTAAAAAACTCATTTAGTTCCAATAACATTCTTATTTTTAGGCCAGGGAACTAAAGTCCATGTCTTATTTTTCTCAATCTGATCTAATTCTTCTTCCATAGCTTTCAACCAACATTCATCTTTACATGCTTCAATTACTGATACCAGTTCAACTTGAGAAATTAAACATACTTCATTAGATGTCAATCTCCTTCTTGTCATCACTCCATTGTTCATATCCCCAATGATCTAATCTTCTGAATGATTCAATCTCACATACATAGGAGTCTTCTGACTCTCTGTTCCTCTTCTCAGTTCTTCCGTTACTGTTGAATTTTTTGATACTATTGGAGTAACTGGTTCAACATTATGTTCCAGTAAAGGTGTTGCTGGTTCAGTTATGATCATTTCCATTGTTGATTCTTGCTCATAAACTTCGATTTGACTTCTATTCAGCTCATCCACCTTGACATTAGCACTCTCCACAATTCTCTGCAATCTCTTGTTATAACATCTATATGCCTTGCTCTCATTAGAATAACCAAGAAAAATTCCTTCATCACGTCTAGGGACAAATTTTCCAATGATATCATCTCTCCTGATATAAAATTTACTACCAAAGATTCTGAAATACTTAACTGTAGGTGTATTGCCAAACCACAATTCATAAGGTGTCTTACCAATTTCTCCTTTGATATGTACTTTGTTGAATGTATAAAGCGTTGTGCTCATTGCTTCTCTCTAGTAGATATCAGGTAGAATAGCTTCCATCATCATTGTTCTAGCAGCATCCAAGATAGTTATGTTATTCCTTTCCACAACTCCATTTTGTTGAGGTGTCTGGGGAGCATTGTCTCCTTATACCATAATTCTCACAAAAGTTAGTAAAATCACTGGATGTGAATTCTCCACCATGATCTGACCTTAAACATTTAATCTTCAATCTTGTCTCTATCTCAACTTTATCTTTAAAGATTTTAAATTTTTGAAAAGCTTCAGATTTTTCCCTTAGAAAAGTAACCCACATCTGTTGGCATATGTGCAGAGTTTGATGACATGATGGGATTGTATGTTGTCATTGATGTCAATATGCTAAAGTATGAACCAGTATATTGAAGTAAGAAAACTGGCAAGTGAATCGGTAGATGGTATGAACTGATATATGCAAAGTTTGTATTGGGGTTTCATTTGATATGACTACCAAATGGTAGTCTTAGCTTCAGGGTTTCCGGTTGATGCATTCCAAGTCTGTGTGATTTGACCAATGACATCTTGTGATGAGTTAGCATTGAAATGAAGATTAGATCATGTTGCCATGCCAACCTTGTGCGCGTGAAGGATCTCCTTGAGGATCTCGCATGAAGAATATTGATTCTATCTACCTTGAGAATGTGCAAAATCTTAGTAAACGATGGAGAGTGCGTGATGGGTTATCAGCTTCCAGAAGCGGTGAAGAACGGATGATGGAGAACATCTTGAGATTTGTTCAAGATTGTTTTACCCCATGTAATGTGTTTAAATGGTCAGGATTGGACTGAGTGTATTGTTAACCTAGATGCTTAGGGTTTTAGGTTTTGGCCACTGACCTAATTGTTGTCTGTAAGGTCGATGATGATTTTCATTTAAAGTTGTTGGCAAATGAATGTATGAGAAGTCATTCTTACCAGAATAGAGAAGTGAGTAGAGATCTGTAGAGTGTGATTGCAGATGTAAAGGAACTGAAGTGGATCTGCCTTGGCATTAAGTGTTGTTATCAAATCAGTGTATTACCTGTTGACTTCTAACCATTTCAGTAGATGGAAAATCCCTTTACCAGGTAGCTTTAATAGGCTTTTTTAAAATCCTTTAACAGGTTGACTCAAAATCATTGAGTTCTTCAAATCCTCTTACAAGGTAACCTTTAACAGGGTTTTAACCTCTAATCGGGTATTTAGCCATCCCTTAACCGGGTGATCCCTAGCAGGATCGGTTCCTAGCAGAACCTGTTGTAAAGTCTTTAACCAGACTAGGCTCCTAAAAGAGCGGACTTCAAAAAAGTTCAAGAACAACTTGTGGGTATTCATCCCCACCGTGGTTTTTCCCAGTTGGGTTTCCACGTGAAAAAAAACCAGTGTGTTATGTGTGATGTTTTAGTGTTTTCTGTTAAGCGGTAATGCAAGCTGATCCAATGGTCATTATATTTCTGATGTATTACTTACTTAAGCATATGGGTGAAGTTGAGATGAGATATTAGGTTATGAGAAGATCTAGATGTTACTGGTTTATGTCCTTTACAGTCATACTATGTTTTACCGGTACTGCCTTGATTTAGATTGGTGATATTGTTTACCAGTTAGTGCAGTCTTTGTAGTTTAAGTTGTTGAAGAAGTTTTTGTCCATACTGATTCTCCCCCCCTCTTAGTATATGTTGGGTATTTACTATTCATCATTATTCATCAATTGGTATCAGAGCATCCTCCAGATCCTCTGTGTTATAAGCTTACCCGCTTGTGGAAAAGATCCTATTCTAATGATGAAGAGGGAAGGTCCTAAGTTCAACAAAGATAACTTTAAGATATGAAAGGATAGAATGAAGATCTAAATTAAAATCATGGGTGCTCAACACTGGAACTATGTTGAGAATACTTATGTTGTCCCTACCGGTACTCTCACTAATGATCAAAGAAGAGAAATTCAGGAGAATGGGAAAATCATGGAAGCTCTTATCAGCAATCTATTTGATATTGAGTTTATAGATGTTCAGGATAAAAACAATCCCAAAGATGTATGGGATACTTTGGAGACTATCTATGGCGGTGATGAGCATGTGAAGCAAGCTAAGGAAGAGAGCCTTAGGGGAAAATTTGAAGACATGCAGATGGTTGAAGGAGAGATCATTCAACAATATGGAATAAGGATTAAAACTGTTGTTGGAGACATCAAGAGTGAAGGAGGCAAAATAGATGATCCCACCGTTGTTAGCAAAGTTTTGAGATCCTTATTACTGGTCTATGCAATAAGGGTTGCTGCTATTCAAGAGTTGAGATCTATTGACAAGACAAAGGTATCCCTTGACTCCATCATTGCTAAGCTGACTGCATATGAGCTAAACAGTTATGATGGCAGTGTTCAGAAGACTGAATCAACCTTTAGAGCATATCTAGAAAGGGAAAAGAGGTTGGTACCAGCTATGAACCTAGACAAAATAGAGATATGGATGATGAGGAGATCCTGATGGAGTTTGAAGCTCTTCTTGCCAAGAGACTTCCTAAGGGAACTAGAAAATATAGAGGTAAGCTCCATTTAAAATGTTTTTTTCTTGCAATAGGATAGGACACATTGTTGTCAATTGTCCCAATAGTGATAATAAGGACAAAGCAGAGAAGTTTAAAAAGTTCAAAGGAGGAAATAGGAGAAACTGTCTTGTTGCAGTCGATGAAGGTGTCACTGATGATGAACCAAAAGATGAAGAAAGCAAAGACATAGTGTTTGTAGTCATTAAGGAAGATGTGTTAGACAAGAAGGATCTTGTCTCCCGCTTTGATAATTCTAATGAGTGGATTATTGATAGTGGATGTTCTCACCACATGACTGGTGACCACAAAAAGTTTATGTCTCTAGAAGAGTACGTTGGAGGTGTAGTTCGATTTGGTAATGATGCACCATATATGGTAAAAGGAAAAGGGTCCATCTCTCTAAATGGAAAAAGTAGTTCTGATAATGTGTATTGGGTAGAAGGTCTCAGACATAACCTTTTGAGTGTTGCCCATTTGAATGATAAAGGACTCGCTCTGGAATTCAAAGATGGAGTGTGCAAAATAAAAGGAAAGAGTGGTGAACTGATGAGCACTGGTATGCAGACCAAAGGTAACTTATTTTAGTTAAATAAAAATATCAGTCAATGTCTAATGGCTAAGTTTGATGACAGTTGGATATGGCATAGGAGACTCTGCCATGTAAATTTTGATAATATTGTGAAGGCCAGTAAGATCAAGGCAGTTAGAGGATTGCTTGTGCTAAACAAACTGGAGAATCCTTTGTGTAGAGAACGTCAACTAGGGAAAATGTCTTCCTCAACCTTCAAAGGTAAATCTTTCACAGCAGATAATTTACTTGATCTTGTGCATACTGATTTGTGTGGTCCTATGAAAACTAGGAGTGTTCAGGGAGATAGGTACTTTATGATTCTTACTGATGATTGCTCAAAAATGATGTGGGTCACATTCTTGAAAGATAAGTCTAAAGCTTTTGGAAATTTTAAAGCCTTCAGAGCACTAGTTGAAAAGGAAAGCGGTAAGAGGATTAAATGCCTTAGAACTGAGCAAGGAGGTGAGTTCACTTTTGGTGAATTCAATAAGTACTATGAAGAGAATGGAATCAAGAGGCAACTGTTTTCCCCCTTAACTCCATAGTAGAATGGCCTAGCAGAAAGGAACAACCGAACTATAGTTGAAGTAGCCAGAATGATGTTGATTCAAGGGAAGGTTGCTCACACTTTTTGGAGAGAAGCGGTGAGCACTGCAGTCTACGCTATGAATAGGGTACTCATCAAGAAAGGTAAGGATAAAACTCCTTATGAGTATTAGACCAGTAAGACTCCAGTAGTAAACTACTTTAGAGTGTTTGGTAGCAAGTGTTATATCAAGAGAAGTGAAGACCAAAGCAAGTTTGATGCAAAATGTGATGAGGGAATATTCCTAGGGTATTCCACCAAGAGCAAAGCTCTCAAGTGTTTTAACAATAGGACTCAGAGAATTGTTGAAAGTATCAATGTTAGAGTTGATGAAACCTCTGAGAAACCTAAGAAACTAGCAGCGAGTGAGTGGTAGATGAACTGGGTGTAACCTTCTAAGAACCGGTTGCAAAACAACCAAGTACAAGTAACAGTGCTCCTATACCAATAGATGCTGATGAAGATGAGGATGAAGAGGAAAAGCAAGAGAAATCAGTTAAGATCATTCCTAGGTATGTAAAGTTGCATCATGATCCAAAGCAGATCATAGGGGATAAGGATGCAAAAATACTTACAAGAAGAAAGGTCAGAGAGAATTATTGCATGATTTCTGAATTTGAGCCCAAAACATTTAAAGAGGCACACAAAGATGAAGACTGGATTAAGGCTATGGAAGAGGAACTTGACTAGATAGAAAAGAATGGTACATGGTCTTTGGTACCCAGACCTAAGCACAAAAATGTTATTGGCACCAAATGGGTTTTTAGAAACAAATTGAATGAAGATGGCATAGTGGTAAGAAACAAAGCAAGATTGGTATGTAAGGAATATGCTCAAGAAGAAGGAGAAGACTATGTAGAAACCTTTGCTCCAGTAGCTAGATTGGAAGGAGTTCGAATGCTACTTGCATATGCAACCTTCTAGGGATTCAAAGTGTATCAGATGGATGTGAAATCTGCATTCCTGAATGGAATACTTGAAGAGGAAGTGTATATAGAGCAACCAGATGGGTTTGCCCTATCAGAAGACATTGATAAGGTGTGTAGGCTACATAAAGCCTTGTATGGATTGAAGCAAGCACCTAGAGCATGGTATGAATGTTTACACTCTCATCTTGTGAAGATTGGATTTGAAAGAACAACTGAAGATAGAAATATCTATCTGAAGACAAAAGGAGATCAGATTCTGATCTGTGAAGTGTTTGTTGATGACATAATTTTTGGTGGAGATGACAAGATGAGCCATGCGTTTGCAGATTAAATGAAGAAGGAATTCGAGATGTCACTAATCAGAGAGATTAAGTTCTTCATTGGACTACAGATTCAACAAATGAAAGATGGTATCTTTATCACTCAGTCCAAGTATGTCAAAGAGGTGTTGAAGACCTTTGGCATGGAAAACAACAAACCGGTTGGTACACCGATGATGGCCGGATATAACTGTCAAAAGAAGATGACTCAGCATTGGTGAATGAGAAGGAATACCGGTCAATGATTGGTAAGTTGCACTATGTAGTACACAGCAGACCAGACATTACACATGCAGTGGGCATTGTTGCACATTTTCAGAAAAGTTGAAGAGAATCCCACTTGGTATCAGTCAAGCGGATTCTTAGATATCTGAAGGGAACTATAGATTATGGATTGTGGTATCCATATAGTAATGATTTCAATCTCAAAGTGTTTACTAATTTCAATTGGGCTGGTAATGTGGATGACCAAAAGAGCACAACCGGTGGTGCATTCTTTCTCGATCGTAGACTAGTCTCATGGATGAGCAAGAAGCGAAGTTGTATCTCTCAGTCTACAGTAGAAGTAGAATATGTAGCAGCATTTAGGAACTATACTCAGACAATTTGGATGAAGCATGTATTAAGTGGTTTCAAAGTCCCTATATCTGAACCGGTGAGTATATTTTGTGATAACACAAGTGCAATTAATATTTCCAAGAATCCAATATTGCATGCTAGAACCAAGCACTTTGAGATCAAGTATCATTTCTTGAGGGAGAAAGTTCAGAACAAAGAGGTTGTATTGGAACATGTTTCCAGTAAAGAGCAGTTAGTAGATATATTCAACAAGCCTCTACTGAAGGCTACATTTACCTATTTAAGAGGTAAATTAGGGGTGTTGCCACTTCAAGAGGTGATCTAAAGGTATGTGCTCCACATTAGTCAATTATTGCATTTGTCAAATCTTTTCAGGATTGATGTGTTGAAGGATGCTACTCCTCAGGGGGAGCAGCATAGTAGATCATGGATGTTTGTGCCTCCACTTTGGCATTGTTGTCAAAGGGGGAGAAGATGTGAAGTAGAGAAGATATCTACACTATTAAAGACATATAATATGGAAGAAGATGTGGAGATATCTTTGTGTATTGTCATCAATGCCAAAGGGAGAGATCGTTGGCATATGTGCAGATTTTGATAACATGATGGGATTGTATGTTGTCATTGATGTCAATATGCTGAAGTATGAACCAGTATATTGAAGTAAGAAAACTGGCAAGTGAACCGATATGATGGTATGAACCGGTATATGCAAAAAGTAAACCAGTATGTTGGAGTGTGAACCGGTATATGCAAAGTTTGTATCGGGGTTTCATTTTATATGACTATCGGTTGGTAGTCTCAGCTTCAGGGTTTTTAGTTGATGCATTCCAAGTCTATGTGATTCCACCGGCGACATCTTGTGATGAGTTAGCATTAAAATGAAGATTAGATCATGTTTCTACGTCAGCCTTATGTGTGTGAAGGATCTCCTTGAGGATCTTGCATGAAGAAGATTGATTCTATCTACCTCGAGAATGTGCAAAATCTTAGTAAACGGTGGAGAGTGTGTGATGGGTTATCAAATTCCAAAAGCGGTGAAGAACGGACGATGGAGAATGTCTTGAGATTTGTTCAAGATTGTTTTACCCCATGTAATGTGTTTAAACGGTCAGGATTTGACCAACTGTATTGTTAACCTAGACGCTTAGGGTTTTAGGTTTTGGCCACCAACCTAATTTGTGTCTATAAGGATGATGATGATTTTCATTTAAATTTGTTGGCAAATGAATGTATGAGAAGTGATTCTTGCCAGACCAGAGAAGTGAGTAGAGATCTATAGAGTGTGATTGCAGATGTAAAGGAACTGAAGTGGATCTACCTTGGCATTAAGTGTTGTTATTATATCAGTGTATTACCTGTTGACTTCTAACCATTTCAGCAGATGGAAAATCCCTTTACCAGGTAGCTTCAACAGGCTTTTTGTAAATCCTTTAACAGGGTGACTCAAAATCATTGAGTTCTTCAAATCCTCTTACAAGGTAACCTTTAACAGGTTTTTAATCTCTAATCGGGTATTTAGCCATCCCTTAACCGGGCGATCCCTAGCAGGATCGGTTCCTAGCATAACCTATTGTAAAGTCTTTAACCGGACTAGGCTCCTAACAGAGCAGACTTCAGAAGAGTTCAAGAATAACTTGTGGGTATTCATCCCCACCGTGGTTTTTCCCAGTTCGGTTTCCATGTGAAAAAATCAGTGTGTTATGTGTGATGCTTTTTCATGTAATTTTTTAGTGTTTTCTGTTAAGCGGTAATGCAAACTGATCCAATGGTCATTGTATTTCTGATGTATTACTTGCTTAAGCATATGGGTGAAGTTGAGATGAGATATTAGGTTCTGAGGAGATCTAGATGTTACTGGTTTATGTCCTTTATAGTCATACTGTGTTTTACCGGTAGTGCCTTGATTTAGAATGGTGATATTGTTTACCAGTTAGTGCAGTCTTTGTAGTTTAAGTTGTTGAAGAAGTTTTTGTCCATATTGATTCACCCCCACCCTCTCAATATCTATTGTGAATTTACTATTCATAATTATTCATCAACATCATTCTAGAATAATCATCAATGATTAGCATAAAATATCTATTGCCTTGAAAACTTTTAACTCTAGTAGGGCCAAACAAATCAGTGTGAATAATATCAAGAACATCATTAGATTTGTCTTGTATACTCTTAAACGAGGTTCTAACCTATTTACCCATTTGTCATTCTTTACATACCAGATTATAGGGCTTTACAATCTTAGATATATCTCTAACTGCCTTAGTTGAACTGATCTTTACAATGAAATCAAAATTCACATGACATAGCCTTTTATTCCATAGCCAACTCTCATTAATTTGTGCAATCAAACATGTCTTCTCACCTGAATTCAAATAAAATATATTACCTTTTGTCTGTGTACCGGTTGCAATCTCCAAACCAGATCCGTTAATGATTTTTTATTTTCCATCCTTGAACTGTAATTGAAATCCCTTATCCACCAATTGTCCTACACTCAAAAGATTATTCCTTAAACCTTCAACATAATAAACATTGTCAGTATTGTGCTTACCATCCAATGATATAGTTCCTTTTCCCTTGATCATACATGCTTAGATGTCTCCAAATCTAACCAAACCGCCATCAAATTCTTAAAAAGATAGAAAATTCCTTTTATCTCCAGTCATATGATGTGAACATCCACTGTCAATTACCCATTCATCCTTATCTTCAATTTTAGTAGCAAGTGCCTTCTCTTTAGGTACATTCTCTTCTAGTGTTGAAACATCTTCCTTGATAGCCAAGAATACCCATTCCTTTCCATTGCCGGAACCACTAGCAGAGTTTTGTGTCGGTTCATCATCAGAATCAGCCACACCTTCCTCATCCGCTATGTAGCATGATTTATCTCTATTTTTCCTATACTTATACTTGTTCTAATATCCAGGGTTAGGCTTAAAAGATCTTCTAGCTCTCTCTTCAATACTTGAATTCCTTTCAGGATATCTAAATGCAAAATGACCAATCTTAGTACATGCAAAACATTTAAAAGGTGCTTTTCCTTCATATGTACTTCCTACCGGTTCTTTAGGTACTCTTCTAGCAAATAGGCCTTCAAGTTGTTCAAATTCTTCATCTTCTCTCTTCATATCATCCAATTCCCTTGCATATAAAGCTTTCCAATCTTTCTTGCTAGTTGATGATGTAGATGCATGAAAAGAAGGTTCAGACTTCACAGCTCCAGAGGATCCAAATTCTTCAAGCTCAAAAGTAGATGATTTCCCAACCAAGGTATCTCTATTGATAGAAGTATTCGCCATTGTTCTCAATTCATTAATTGTAGTAGCCTTCATCTTGTAAGTCGGTGGTAAAGCTCTCAAAACTTTGGAAACAATTTCATCTTCACTCAGAGTTCCACCACAACATTGAATTCTCATAACAATCTCATTTACCCTTTCCATGAATGCAGTAATCCTTTCATCTTCTTCCATCTTCAAGTTTTCATATCTCACTTGGTAACCATCAAGTTTAGCAATCTTCACAGTAGGGTCACCTTCATTAAGAGTCTCCAACATGTCCCATTTAGCATTTTCAGATGATTTGTCAGTTAATCCCATTATTTGTTGATTGAAAAGTGCACACAAGAGGGCTTCTCTTGCTCTACAATCATTCTCAAGCTCCTTATCCAAGTTTGTTGGAGGAGGGTTGCCAGATGCTAGATTATGAGGTGTAACACCATTCTCTGTGATCTCCCAAATCTCCTTACCGAGACATCTAAGATGAGTATCCATCTGAATCTTCCATAATCTGTAATTTGTTCCATCAAGCCTAGGAATATCTCTCTGAAAGGTAGCTCCAGATGAACTAGATGAACTTGAATTGTTAGTCACCATAGGATCTTCCTCAAGCAGTTAAGCTTTTATAGAGAGGATTAGAGCTCTAATACCAATTTTTAGATAGTTCAAATAACTGGAAGACAACTAAGAGGGGGGGGGGGCGGGGTAAATTAGTTGTCACCAGATTACCAGAACCTTAAGCATTTAAGACTTTAATACCAGAACCCAAAACATTAATACCAGAATGCATAAACCAAATATTGAAATATAAGATAAACAAATTAAGCATAAACAATAATCAAAGAATAAATACCATCCACATGACACCAAGATTTCTACGTGGAAAACCCGACAAAGGGAAAAACCATGGTGGGAAGCCTACCCACAGTCAGATAATACTTCTACAGTAAGTATGTGAATTACAATTGAGGGGCTTGCACTTGTAGGAAGGCCAACAACCTAGAGTGCACTTCTCATCACAAAAGGAGTCTTGCTGACTACATAGAAATCCAAACTACAATCCTGAGAAATGAATGAACTGCAAAGATAGCATCTCCTATGTCTGAATACAGTTTCAGTTAAGCTCAATAGTTTCAGTTAAGCTCAATACTGAAGGACTAAATCCTCTTACATAAGCCCAACTCAATCACCAATGATCGACCAAATCCTCTGCCTGAATGATTATTACATTATTCTCTCCTTACATATCCATTTCCCATACCCATATGATCTACAATGAGATCTTACATCATATATATACAAACCCTCGACCATAAACAATAAGGTCAGCCACCGGATAATAAACTAATTACATAATTACCAAACAAGTCGGCCAGAGACCAAACAAATAATATCCAACCCATAAGACATCTTGAAAATACATCGAGAAGTCCAATCCACACGTTACATTAAGTCGATCCATAACCTAGACAATACCAGGACCCAATTTAGGTCCACACATGCCAAAGCAATAATCCCAATCAACTAGTCTCAAACATGATCACCATCAGCATCTTGAATCTCCACTATAATCTGCACCAACACCACTTATGCATATCATCAAATATCTTCAACAAAGCTTTGTCGGTGAAACCCTCGCCCGGACAACAAACCAAGCTTGCCAGCATACAGGATAGCATCTAATCACTAGATCAAAACCAACTGATTGAACATGAATCTCAGTAGCATGAGTAAGCCAATTCCATAACCCAAACATATCAGATCATACCATATCTAAACCAACTAGAAACCAAACAACCTACCGGGAGCAGAAGGATAACGGTAAACAACCAAAACAGCTAGTGTTGACATCAATGACAAAACATCAATGCAACACATAATCAATTCCTCCAAATGGCCAACATAAGCATGAAAGCATAAATCAATAACACATCAAGAATACACATAACACCAAGATTTTTGACGTGGAAAACCCAGTCAAGGGAAAAACCATAGTGGGAAACTACCCACAATATGATGATACTTTGTTAGAAGTATATAAAATATTACAATGGGGAATGCACTTGCATTCAGTCACACTACCTAGAGCTCACTGCTCAAAAACAACAACAACAACAAACAACAACAAGGACTACAGCCCTGGGGAAGACTCATTGTCTTACAAACAGATTCGGATTACATCTGAAAGATCATGAACTGAAGAAATGGCATCTCCTAATGCCTGATTATAGTTCTGGTTAAACACATAAAAACTATCTCCTCTCACTTGTTCTCTGCCTCTAAAAGATGTATACATTCAATGCACATACATTTTGATTCCTATCTATTCACTTAGTAGCACACTCAATTACAAATATATTACACTTCTTTATACATGACATCAACCTTAACAAGGTCGACTCAACACACATCACCTAATTACAAAAATATAACCACAGATTTTACAACATTAAATGTGGACCAACCAATGTCGGCAAAGACATAGCACAAACCCATATCACACACCTCGAATATGAAACACCTCCAAGAAGTATGTATCGAACATTTGCAACACGCTACAACCATCTAGTCAGCCAAAACATTGAAGAACATTATCACGTAGGAGAAAATCATCAATTACGTGCACAATGATCAATGCATACCATTAACACAAAAAGGCACATGATCCAGAAACATCCACAAGCATCATGAATTACCATCACAACATCCGCAACAACTCAAATTACTAGAATCGCATCACCATTATATCAAACTTCAAGAACACTAACTAGAATGACTAAGAACCTGGAAAAACAACTTATGGAGCTCCAAACCACGAACCAACTGAATTGAAGATACACAACAATGTCCCAAACACTCCTCCAAATCCACAAAACAAGATATTACAATGTGGATAAATACAGATCAAAATACTAAACACTTTGGCATCACTGAATAACAGGAAAACCAACCACAACACAGATAACCATAGCTCACTCAAATCTTCATGTGGACCTCTGAAAATTATACGGAATCATCTACACACAATCCTCAAATGTTGATCATCAACATGTTGAACAAACTAACATACTGAACTTACTGCAACATTGTGACATACATAGAAATATGTTGACATCAATGATAATTGTAGAGACCTAAAATTGTCATGTCTAATTAAATAAATATCTTTATTTATTTAATTATTTTATCCTAATCCTTCTACTAATTAAATAAATCTTTATTTATTTAATTAATTCATTTATCCTCTTCTAGCCTTATTTCTCATTTAAATAAATACTTTTATTTATTTAAATAATCTTTTTCCTAAATTAAATAAATATCTTATTTATTTAATTGATCCCACTTCCTCTATTAATTAAATGAATCTTTGTTTATTTAATTAATTCATTAGCCTTTTCTACCTATGACACATGTCATTCATCTCTTAATTCATACACTACCTACCCTCTCATTATTTTCTTATTTTCTCTACCTACCCTTCAATCATAGCCGACCATTTATCTTTTACACCTCTCAATATGACCCCTCCATTTCTTATAGTGTCTTCTATATAAGGAGATGCTTCCTTCATTATCAGACCCCCCGCTGACTACCCGACTACTCTATGCTTTCGAACTTTCATATACGATCAAGCCTACTTGCGACCACATTTTCGTTCTTTGTTGAGCTCTTGTGCACACATAAAATCTGAGAGCAAATATATCTAGCAAGATCAATGGAGATAGGAAGAATGGATATTCAAACCCTATTGGACATGTGATGGTATAATCTTTGTGATTTCATTTGACGTACATTGTCTTAGGTAATCTTCATATGTTATGGCGAATCTTTGTTATTTTTAGGCTAGGGTTTTGTGGTTGAATTCATTTAGTCTTTCAATATTGTTTTATCCATTTTCACCATAAACAATAACACATCTCTCAAATATCATCAAAGCACATATTTATAGCAATCTCACAAACATCCAACAATCTCCCCCTTTGGCACTGACGGTAACACATGATGTGAAAAATTGTCAATGACAAAGAAAAGGAAAATATCTACAATATGTTCCTTTGTAGGCACATACTCCAATCTGACTTCCTTCTCATTTACCTTCTCTCAAAAAGTGAAACTTGATTGATATATGCTTAGTCTTAAAATGCAACACCGTATTCTTAGAAATGTTAATTGCACTTGAATTGTCACAATAGATAGAAATAGGCTCATCATACATTACTCTGATATCTTTCAACATGTGATTCATCCAAATTTCCTGAGTACAATTGTTAGCAGTAGAAATATACTCTACCTCTACAGTAGATAAGGAAATAGAATTCTACTTTTTACTCAACCAAGAAACCAATCTCTTACCCAAGAAAAATGCACCACTACTAGTACTCTTTCGGTCATCAAAATATCCTGCCCAATTGTACTCAAAGTAAAATCATCATCTTTAGGATACCAAAAACCAAAATCAACAGTTCCTTTCAAATATATGAAAATTCTTTTGACCACTACAACATGAGATTCCTTAGGATCAGCTTGAAATCTAGTAACGAGAGAAACAACATTCATGATATTAGGCCTAGTCTAAGTCAAATATAGCAATCCACCAATCATAGATTTGTATCTAGTCTGATTTGCTTTAGGGGAATCATCATCCTTAGTCAATTTACATCCGATCACCATAGGGGTTCCAACTGGCTTTGTATCATCCAAACCAAACTTCTTCAACAATTATTTCACATACATGGACTAAGATATAAAGATTCCTTTTTCTAACTGAGTAATTTGCAATCCCAAAAAGAATTTCATCTCCCCAATCATAGACATCTCAAATTAGTTTTGCATCTCATTAGCAAACTTTGTGCACAAACTATCATTTCCTCCAAAAATGATATCATCAATAAAAACTTCAACAATCAGAATATTATCATGATCAATCTTGAAATACATATTATTATCAGCAATACGTTTGTTAAATCCAAGCTTCAATAGATATTTATCCAATCTGGCATACCAAGCTCTAGGCGCTTGCTTCAATCCATATAATGTTTTCTTCAACCGACACAAAATATTGCTCTGATCAGTCAACTGAAATCCACTTGGTTCTCTATGTATACCTCTTCTTCCAATTCGTTATTTAGGAATGTTGACTTGACATCCATCTAATAAACTTTAAAATCTTTGTAAACAGCATAAGAAAGAAATAATCTAATAGCTTCAATTCTTGCCATCGGAGCAAAATTCTCCTCAAAATCAATTCCTTGCATTTGATAATATCCTTTAAGACTTTCTTTGTTTCTAACAACTTCACCTTGCTCATTCAGTTTGTTCCGGAAGACCCATTTGGTTACAATTACATTTTTTTTTTAGGTCTGGGAACAAGAATCCATGTATTGTTCTTTTCAATCTAATTCAATTCTTCTTCCATAACCTTTACCCAATGATCTTATTTTTTGAATGATTCAATCTTACATACCTAGAAGTCTAAGGATTTTCTTGAATTCTTTATTCTATGCTTACACTAGTTCCTTCACCTTGATCATCTGGATTCATCGGAACAATTTGAACTTGTTTTTGGGTTTGTGGTTGCTTTCCTTTATTTGCATTGTCACTCTAATCATCTGAATCATATCCACAAGTTCTATATTGACTCTCATTGTCTTCATCAACCCTAACATTAGCACTCTCAACTATCTTTTTCAATCTCTTGTTATAACACCGGTAGGCCTTTCTTTGATTAGAATAACCAAGAAATATTCCTTCATCACATCTAGCATCAAAATTTCCTAAATCTTCATCTCTTCTGATATAACATTTACTTCCCAAAATTCTGAAATATTTAACAGTAGGAACGTGACCAAACCATAATTCATAAGGGTTCTTATCGGTATCACCTTTGATATGCACCCAGTTAAGAGTGTAAACAACAATACTCATAGCTTCTCTCCAATAAACATTCAGAATATTTCGTTCAATCATCATTGTCCTAGCATCTTCTTGAATAGTTATGTTCTTTCTTTCCACTACATTTTTTTGAGGGGTTCTTAGAGCAAACAACTATCTTCTTATCCCATTCTCTTCACAAAATGCATTACACTCACCGGAAATAAATTATCCACCTCTGCCAAATCTCAGACACTTCAGCTTCTATCTTTTCTCAATCTCAACCATAGCTTTGAAAATCTTGAACTTCTATAAAGCTTCAAACTTCTCCCTCAAGAAGGTAACTCACACCGTCCTTGAATAGTCATCAATCAGCAACATGAAATATTTGTCTCCTTGCAAACTTCTAACTCTAGAAGGTCCACACAAATCAATATGCACAAGATCTAACAATCCATTTGAAAAATGCTTCTTACTCTTGAAATATATTCTGGTTTGTTTCCCTAACTAAAATTCCTTGTATATAGGGTTAGCAGGTTTCATCAAATTAGGAAGATCTCTCACAACCTGAATAGAACTTATCTTAATAATATTATCAAAATTCACATGACACATCCTTCTATGCCATAACCCATGCAACTTTCATCAGCTTGAGCAATCAAACATCTTTTACCGGCACTATTCAAGTGAACGATATTACCTTTAGTCTTTATACCTGATGCAATCTCTATTCTGGAGCTACCCAATATTCTACACTTTCTATTCTTGAACTGAAGATCATAACCCTTGCCAACCATCTTGTAATGGTGGGAAAATGGTGAATGATAAATCATGAAGGAAACTACCCTTTCCCTCAAAGAGAGATGATAGTTTCACTATCGATTACCATTCAAGCACTTTTCACCATTACATTAGAAAGAGGAGAGGATAATTCACTAGATTCAATCTCTCCACACAAAGATGGTAGATTGAATTCTGAATGAATTGGGAATGCTAAGTTGATCCCCTCTTTCTTGTTTGATTTGGAAAGGAAATCGATTGAATTATGTAGAGCAAAAGTGACAAAGAATCAATTATAACTTGAGATCGGAATATGGGATGAAGTTGTGCACTTGGATCTGACAGTAAAATGTCAAGATGAATTCACCCTATGAATTTGAAGAAAAGTTTCCCGGACTGTGGCAGGAATAAACACGGTCCTCCGAAAACTCCGCGAAATGAAAAGGGTTTTTTGGCCTCTGCAAATGGAGCTTGAATCTGAAAGTATAGTTGAACACTTGTAACCTACACACATATTAGAGAGGAAAATGGGTTGGGATTGGGGGTTTGCCTTTAGGTCAAACCCCAGTTTCGGAATTAACCAAGTAATGAAAGAAAGTAATTGTAAGTAGATGTAAATGAAAGATTGAATTGTAAATCGCGTCAAGGGAGGTTGTAGTAGCAATGTTGATAGAAATTCTTGTGTGGAATAGAATGTTGGAATCAATCTCCTCTTCAACGGTTGAATCCTTGACTTGAATGCAACACCTAGCCTTGAAGGGAGATTTGAGAATGCTCAATGCTAGAAAAGAATGCTTGAATTCTCTTTAATGCTTGATCTCTTATGAATTTACCACTCATCCATCTTATGAAAATGAGAGGTTGAATTCCCCCTTAAATATATGTTGGTAGATTTTAATTTCATCACTATCCAACATCGGGGGAGTTTCCTGCCCGAGGCACAACCAACAATGCAACCCTAGGAAGGGTCCTGCCCCAAAATAGGGCAGGGATAGGAGGGCCATGCCTCTGTCCTGGGAGAAAAATGATGCCACGCCCTTGTCCAAGGAGGAACAAAGGTGCCATTTCCCTCTCCTACCCCTTTCTCCAGGGTAGAGTGTGGACGGGGTGATGCAGAGGCCAATGAAGAAGCTACTTCTGCAAGCTGAGCAATCTTCGATCTCCGATCAAGCTAGAGGATTTGAACTTGCATGTGTAAGGACCCTAATGTAGTCAAAAATTGCTAGGGTCATAATTTTACAACACTACACATCTATCCAACACTCAAAAGATTAAGCTTTAGGCCTTCTACAAACAAGACATCATCAATATTGTGCTTACCATCAAGATAAATATAACCTCTCCCACATATTATACCAGCTTTATCATCTCCAAACTTTACCAATCCACCTTCATACTTTTCCAAGCATACAAACTTTCTCTTATCACCTGTCATATGATGAGAGCATCTGGTGTCTATCACCCATTCATCTTTCTCTTCAACTTGTGCAACCAAAGCTCTTTCCACATTCATGCAACTAGTAGAATCAATAGGTATTGGATCATCTTTCTTGATAGCAATAAACACTCATTCATTATCACTTGTATTTCTTTTATCTGATTCATCATTTGAAACACCTTCATCAACAGCATAATAACGTCTCTTCTAGAATTTAGGCTTGAAATTATTTCTAGGAACTCTTTCAGGACACCTAGAGGCAAAATGTCCTATCTTATTAACATTTAAGGGGCAACTTTACTTCATACCTACAAGCTCCTTTAGGTAATCTCTTGGCAATCAATGCTTCAATCTCCTCAATCTCTCACTCTTCTTCTTCCATTTCCTTCTTCTCTTTCTCATATCTTGATATCCTCCTTGAATAAATTTCACCTGGATCATATCTATGCTTATCCTTTCCAGAAATAGTGGGATTATGTCTTAGGAAGGGAGTCACCAAACTCACTTAATTCAAAGGTTGATAGCTTACCAATCAACATGTCTCTAGTAACAACAATCATGCTCTGGATCTCCTCAAAAGAAGCAACTTTATGTTTGTATGATGCAGGAAAGGATCTTAGCACTTTAGCAACAATCTCTGATTCTTCCAACTTTCCACCGGCACATCTAATATTGCACACCAGTTCATTCACCTTCTATATAAAAGAAGTAATATTATCACCTTCACCCATCTTCAGCATCTCATACTTTCCTTTCAAGCACTATGACTTAGCAATCTTCACATAGTTGTCTCCTTCATATAGGATTTCCAACTTCTTCCAAATCTCATGAGTAGTGTGCAATTCCATAACATTTGTCATCTTAGAATCAGTCAAGGTACTCAACAATGCTTCCTTAGCTCTAATATTACATTCAACTTCCTTTATCTCATCTGGAGTTGTAGGTCCATTAGTAGGAAAAGTATACTTATTCAGTAAGTTTTGACAATGCATCTCAAAAGGAACTCCATGCAGATCTTCCAAAGAGAGTAATTAGTTCCATCAAATCTCGGACCAACCTTCTTGTAAGTCGTCATCCTAGATCACCTCAAGCGATTAAGCTTCTCCAGAGGAACCTTCTCTGATACCAATTGATGAAATGGATTGATAACTGATGGACAACTAAGAGGGGGGTGAATTAGTTGTCTCAAAAACTTGCACAAATTAAACGTATTCTTAGATCTAATGATTAAGCATGAAAGCATAAATCAACAACACATCAAGAACACACATAACATCAAGATTTTTGACATGGAAAACCCAGTCAAGGGAAAAACCATGGTGGAAACCTACCCACAATATGATGATACTCTATTAGAAGTATATGAAATATTAGAATGGAGAATGCACTTGCATTCAAACACACTGCCTAGAGCTCACTGCACAAAAACAACAACAATAACAACAACAACAATAACAACCATCTAGTCGACCAAAACAATGAAGAACACTATCACACCAAAGAAAATCATCAATTACGCGCACGAAGATCAATATGGACCAGCAACACAAAAGGAACATGACCCACAAACATCCACAAACATCATGAATTACCAGCACAAACATCATGAATTACCAGCACAACATCTGTAACAACTCAAATTACTAGAATCACATCACCATTATACCAAACTTCAAGAACACTAGCTAGAATGATCGACAAACTAGAAAAATAACTTGTGGAGCTCCAAACCATGAACCAACTGAATTGAAGATACACATCAACGTCCCAAAAATTCCTCCAAATCCACAAAAAAAGATATTACAATGTGGAGCAATACGGATCAAACTATTGAACACTCTAGCATCACTAAATAACAGGAAAACCAACCACAACACATATAACCATAACTCACTCAAATCTTCATGCGGACCTCTAAAAATCATACTAAATAATCTACACACAATCCTCAAACATTGATCATCAACATGTTGAACAAACCAACATACTGAACTTACTGCAACATTATCACAAATAGAGAAATATGTTGACATTAATAACAAACCATCTCTCAGATATCATCAAAGAACATATTTGTAGAAATCTCACCAAACATCCAACAGGGTCTTTGGTGCATCATGTCTTTTTGATAAGGATATGAATCTATGACCAGTAATGAACAAATCACTATGAACACTATCTCATACATTCCCAGTTGAACCATCATAAGACATTTTATAACCAGAAGCTTTATCATGGCAAATCACCTCTCATTAGCTTAGTTTGTCTGTGAAGGGTTTTCTTTTCTTTTTCTCTCAGGTCTTTCATGAAGAGCCAACTTTTAAAATCCTAGAGGTTTTTTCACAGAATGCAACTTGCCCCACATCTGTGAAGCTTCCCGACTGCCCTTTTTAGGTGTGAGCCTTTTGGGATCAATAGGTCCTCCTTCCTCTAGAGATACACAAGTAAAAAGCTTGAAAAATCCTTTCCTTTCAGTTGTTCTTAAAATTATAGTAAGCTCAATAACATTGTTTGGAAACTTTTCAAATTTTAAAATGTAGAAATCTCCATGAATCAACTCATCCCATGAAGAGGATACATCACTAACTACAATTGAAGAGAATTCATTACAAATCATCAACTCAAATAACTTGTAAAAAGTAACACTTGTTGGTCCACTTCAATACTCAAGGCCAAACTTCATATAAGAACAATGCAACTTGAAGAAAAAACCAACAAAGAAAGAATCTTCAATTGAAATCATCAAATTGTATACCCAATTTACCTTCCAATTCCCTAAGTAGTAAGGAATTATGATGCCTCCTATTGTCAAATCACTCCTAATGTAATCTTCATCTAGCTCCTCATTTTCATATTTCGTATTCATTGGTCAAACAAAAGAGTAACCAATCACCTCATTAAGTGAACTCAAATCATTAACAAGCTGAAAACTATAATCCAACTTAGAATATAAATCTTCTCTTGGATCCCATACCTTACTATTTTTACTAAGTGTGGCACTGCAACCAAGATTTTTTCCATCATCCAAATGAAAAAGGGGATTTTAATATGTCATATCATCACCCATCTCAAAGAATGGGTTATTAGAAACCACCACAAATTAATTCTTCCAATTATGTTCATGCAAAAAAGGTGAATTGTTGCTATGATGAATAATATAATCAAAACTTTCATACTTGTTAGTAGTAACTCTATAGCTGTCCTAAATCACATGTGCATCTCTATTACAAAGATGCTCAATAGGATATAGATTAACAATCTCACAAATCATTTTCTCATAATCAGCTTCAAGTAATGATAAATCAGATTTTGTTTCAATATCATCATTAAATTAATCAATGACATCCTCCATGCATGCATTGTGCTAAAAAAGTAGAACATTATCCTAATCAAAAGAAAATTTATCTTGTGTAGGATCTTCCTCATATTTAGATTCCAACACACGTGGATCCCATGTGTCAAAGGGATGATTACTGTGTTCAAAAATAAAGTTCTTGTTGTCCTCCTCATGAATGATTGCCTCTATGAGAGAGTCGCTCCCAAACTCACTAGCATTGATATCTTCATAAACACTCCTTTCAAAATATTATTTATGATCATTCAACCGATATCTATTGGACCATTGTCACAAGAAATATCCGAACTGAAGTGAAAGGCTTCTGATTTGCCTTTCCCTTCATGCACAAAATCATCAATAATAACTACATGCATGTCCAAAGAGTCTTTTTGAAACTTTGTCGCAGTCTTTATGTATCAAGGCACTATCTCCATCTAAATGATCTATTATAAATCTATTTTCATTTTTTGTTTCTCATTGTTTCTTGCACTAGAAGAAAATTTTTCATTTACTTCTTCTTTCTTGTTAAAGATGGATCTTAACCACCTAGCATGCTCACATAAGTAATCTAAATTTCTATAACTCTCTCTACAATTTTGACAACTCTCAGTTTGTCTTTGATAACTTGGTTTCAATTCTATTAACCCATTATCATCAATTTTGGCTTGCTCAAAATTGTGGTATAACCCCTACAAATTTTGTCCAATTTGTGGCCCATGTGTTCCAAGCATGTTGATCAAGGTAAAATTTTGTTGTCTCCATTCATGACTTGGCCCTCAAGAAATCATCTCAATTTGAAATCTCAAGTTGTTAATTTGAAAGATTGAGAAAAATGCTTTTTAGGAGTTAGTTTTATTTTCATCTTTGTTGATTTTGGTGTCAAATCAGGTCCTAAACCCAATTTTACACTTATCTAGGAGTTTATGGTGTCAAATCGGGTCTTAAACACAATTCTGCACTTGTGTAGTTAGTTTTGGTGTAATTTGGATCCGTAGACCCTAACCCCACCTTTCCTTAGTGCTTACATCCCTTGGTGTATAACGTGATAGTTTTGATACTTAATGTAAGTACAGATCCAATAGCCAACAAGATGAGAGGGGGGGTGAATCATACAAACTTAATCTTCCATAAAAACATCAGATTCAACCTCGGTAACATATACTTCAGTAATATAACCAAAACTGCTAAACATGCAAACTCAAAAGCATATAAACATCATAAACCTCATAACACTAGATTTAACATGGAAACCCAAATAGGGAAAAACCACTGTGGGATTTCGGACCCACTAAGAAATATACTCTTCTAGAGTATGCTTGGTTAAAAGAAAATCATGTTAAAGATTACAAACACATTGCTAGATGTGACCCGGTTAAGGGATTTCCCTTAGATCTGTTAGGATCTTCATCTTGTTAGAAGTGACCTTGTTAAAGGATTTCAAACACTCAATCAGAATGTCACCTTGCTAGAGGTTTTACAAATAAGACTTTTAAGTCCACTCAGTTAAGAGATTTTCTGTCACTTTCACAAAATAACAGTAATAAAAATCTATCTACAACTTCACATCTAAAATGCTAAAGAAGATTCTTATTTGCTCAATACAATCTAGACATAGAACTAATCTTGTCCATCTGTTGGGCTTCTATACTTTGTTATTCAAATAGGTCTTCAAGCTTCTGTGCTCAGTAATCACTATGTAGCATCCCTGTGCATACATTGCTTATCAATAGTTCCCTATTTATAAACAATTCGCCAACCGCTTAATCTTCTTGATCACATTTCCCATGATCAATCATAGCCATTAGATCTTCAAACTTTGACTAGGTTCAATGTATCCTTCGATCTGAAAACGTTTTACCCTGCCTTGGAACTTGCATACATTTTTTGGAATTTGTGCTAGGGTAATGCGGTTCAATCTAAGCTATAGATCTTCATGCCAATTTTCCTTTGCCATAGATTCATTAACAAACTTCATACATGGCATACCAATCATTTAATCAGTTCTAGCTCATCAGCTTCCTTCATTAAATAATGCATGTAACCATTTAATGTATTCTGTTACAACTCGGTTACAACTCGATAAATACTAAACTTCACTTGGTAGACATTCTGCCTTCATTAACCAATAGCAATAACCTTAGGGTTTACCGACTAGGTTCCTTAGGGTTTACCGACTAGGTTCTTTGCTCGGTAACATAGTATAGTATTAACCTTACAATTTACAACATATGTATGATGTTAAAACAATCTAAATATCATGATCTCATCATTGTCTGACTCAGTAATAGTTTCCCATTGAATACCTTATTCATCCCCTTATTCATCATATTCTTTCTGTGTCTTTTACCGACATCTTTATACTCTTCAAATCATACTTCTCAAGATATGGCAACATCATACTGAATTAGAAAATCAATTTCTTGACATCAATGACAAAATAATAATACCAAGATAGTAAACATCCTTAATCAGTTATATCCATAATCATCAACAACCTTCTCAATATCCTTATTGAAATGCCAACAATCTCCCATTGTCTGTTATAATGCCAAATGCCAACAATCTCCCCCTTTGGCATTGATGGCAAAACCAATTGATTTGACCTTAAATAGATTCAAATTGCTGTGATTCTGAAATGCTGAAATGCTCTCTTGCTGTCATCAAAATTCTCCCCCATACATTAGACTTCTCCTCTTTTCTCCAGTCTTCTCCCTCTTTTATCAATCTTCAGTTTCAGTCTTTTCAATCAGTCTTCTACCCCTTTGACAACAATGCCAAAAAGTAAAGAACTAAAACATAATTTCTTCCAGTATGAAGTGAATTCCTACTGTAATGTGTCAAATTAGTCTTGGTCAGAGCATTTTGTCTTCAATTCATGTTCCCTGTATTGTATCCTACATTATTTCTTGTACACCTTTAGAAAACATCCTAAAGTGTGTAAATCAGCATCAACTCTTTAAAAGATATTTGATAGAGTCATTGAATTGATGCTTTCACCAAACTCGGTCAATGAGTAGAAGATAGGGGTAGGATCCCTAACTTACTTCTGAGATATTCAAAAGTGTCCCTTGGTAGTGGCTTGGTGAAGATATCTGCTATTTGTTCCTTTGTGCTAACACACTCCAACACCACTTTCTTCTCTTGAGCTTCTTCTCTAAGATAATGATATTTGATAGAGATGTGCTTTGTCTTAGAGCGCATAACAGGATTCTTCAAAATGTTAATGGCACTAGTATTGTCACAGAATATAGTTACTGGCTTGGTAACTTTCTTATTTATTCCTTCCAATAGTTTTTTGATCCATGCAATGTTGGTACAATTCAATGCTGCAGCAATGTATTCAGCTTCTGATGTTGACTGTGAAACACATCCTTGTTTATTGCTAAGCCAACTCACTAGTCTTTTTCCTAAAAAGAAAGCTCCTCCACTTGTGCTTTTCATGTCATCAATGTTGCCTGCCCAATCAGCATCAGTATAAACTTTTAAATCAAAATCATTTCCTTTCTGATATACTAAGCCATAATCCTCTGTGCCTTTCAAGTATCTAAAAATTCTTTTCATTGTTGTCATGTGTGTTTCCTTAGGATCTGCAAAGAATCTTGTAACTATACCTACTACATGTGCTATGTCTGGTCTATTGTGAACAACATATTGTAGCTTTCCAATCATGGATTGGTAAAGTGTCTCATCAATAGATGCATATTCATCATTCTTTGATAGTTTACAGTTGGTAGTCATAGGAGTACTTACTGGTTTTGAATCCTCCATTCCAAATTTCTTCAAGATTTCCTTTATGTACTTGGATTGAGTAATGAAAATCTCATTTTTCATTTGCAGTATCTGTAAACCTATAAAATACTTTATCTCACCGATTAATGACATCTCAAATTCTTTGCTCATTTCATTTCCAAAGTTCTTGCATAAAGAGTCATTTCCACAAAATATAATATCATCAATAAATATGGTTGAGATCAGTATTCCATTTTCATCATTCTTCATGTACATATTGTTGTTCTCACTTGTCCTTGTAAAACCAATTTTAATCAAATAAGAGTGCATTCTTTCATACCATGCTCTAGGTGCTTATTTCAGACCATATAATGCTTTGTTAAATTTACATGCCTGATATTTATTATTGTCTTCAATAAATCCTTCAAGTTGTTCAATAAAAACTTCTTCTAATATTCCATTCAGAAATACAGATTTGACATCCATTTGATATACCTTGAAGTTTTTGAAAGCAGCATATGCCAACAATGTTCTTACTCCTTCAAGTCTAGCCATAGGTGCAAAAGTTTCACCATAATCAATTCCTTCTTCTTGAGCATAACCTTTGCAAACTAGTCTTGCTTTATTTCGAATGACCTCACCTTTTTTATTTAGCTTGTTTCTGAAAATCCACTTTGTACCGATTACATTTTTGTCCTTTGGTCTTGGGATTAGTATCCATGTGTCATTCTTCTTGATTTGATCAATCTCTTCTGTCATAGCATTTATCCAATCTTCACTGTTAAATGCCTCTTTCACTATTCTCTGTTCAAAGTTAGATATCAGACATGTGTTTTATCTCAGTTTGTTCCTTGTCATCACTGGATCATCCTTATCTCCTATAATCTGACTTGGTGCATGATGTCTTCTGACATACTTGGCTAATACAGGCTTGGTAGGCTCTGTATGATCTTCTTCACCACTCAGTAACTGGATATTCTCTTCATTTTCTTCAATAGTTTTCTCAGTAGGACTTGTCGGTTGAACATAGACAAATTCATCATAATCTTCTGGTTCTTTGGAACTTCCTTCATCATTTCTTTATGCAAATTCATCAATTTTCACATTTGCACTTTCTACTATTTTGTTAGATGATTTGATCAGACATTTAAATGCTTTGCTTCTAGAAGAATAACCTAGAAATGTTCCTTCTTCACTTTTCTGATCAAACTTGCCATTTCTATCATCTTTGTGTATATAGCATCTACTTCCAAAGATTTTAAAATAACTTACATTAGGTTTCTTGTCATACCAGATTTCATATGGTGTCTTCAAAGTACCTTTCTTCAGTTGTACTCGGTTCAGGGTGTAAATTGTTGTGCTTATTGCTTCTCTCCAAAATGTTTGTGGCACTTTCTTTTCAATCATCAGGGTTTTGGCACAATCCACAATAGATCTGTTTCTTCTCTCAGCTATTCCATTTTGTTGTGGAGTTCTCGGTGTAGAGACTTGTCTTTTAATACCATGATCATTGCAGAATAAGTTGAACTCATCAGATGTGAACTCTCCTCCTCTATCTGATCTAAGACATTTCAGTTGTCTTACTATTTCATTTTCAACTCTTGCCTTGTACCATTTAAACATTTCAAAAGATTCTAATTTTTCTTTTAAAAACATTACTGACATCATCCTTGAGTAATCATCCACAAATAATATGAAATATTTATCACCATAATAACTTTGAACTTTCATAGGACCACAAAGATCAGTGTGCACAAGATCTAAAATTCCCTTAGAAGTGTAAGACTTACTTGTAAAGCTTGATCTTTTCATCTTACCCATCTGGCATCCTCGTCACATAGCATTCTCAGACTTTTCAAGACTCGGTAGACCTCTTACTCGGTGCTTCTTACTTATTTTGATCAGATTATCAAAATTTACATGACAAAACCTTTTATGCCATAACCAGGTATCATCTATCTTTGCATACAGACACTTGTTCCTAGTTGAGTCAAGGTGAAATGTATTACCTTTTGTTTGTGTCTCGGTAGCAGCTAACTTTCCATTCTTGTCATGAATTTTGACAATTCCTTTCTGAAATTCTATTTGGTAACCTGTATTGTTTAGCTATGCTACACTCAACAAATTGTATTTCAAACCTTCAACCCAATAAACATCATTGCATCTTGCATTGTCAAGAAGTGTTATAGATACTTTACCTTTCACCGAACATGGTGCATCATTACCAAATCTTACATAGCCTCCATCATAATCTTCTAACATAACAAACTTGTGTTTATCTCCTGTCATATGATGTGAGCATCCACTATCTATGATCCAAGAATCATTAGTATTTACATGAGATATTAGGGATTTTTCTTCATACTTTCTTTATCTGATCCATCTTTGATAGCCACATAAACTACTTCCTCTGTATCAGTTTCATCTGATTTATCATCATTGGATTCCTCATCAGCTATTAAGCATGTCTTTCTATCTCTTCTTCTGAAGTCTCGATGTCCTCTTTAATGATTGTCTTTCTGTCTGTCATCTCGTTAATCTCTCTTTTCAGTAGATTCTTTGTTAGGACAGTTAGAAGCCATATGTCCTATTTTATCACAATTGAAACATTTCAAAGGTAGTTTTCCTTTATACTTACCTTTGCCTCTTGGTAACCTTCTGGCTAATAGTACTTCAAACTCTTCCTGCTTTCTGATTTCCTCATACAGTTTGTGTACTTCTTCCATGTTCTTATGAAATCTTTCACTTGCTCCATTGTGATCTCCTTCAGAGTACTTATACTTTCTTTCATTGTAATCATTAGATTCATCAAGATGAAAAGAACTAAATGCAGATTCAACTTTATTTACCGAAGATCCACTGTTATCAAAGTTACTTAACTCAAATGCATGTAGCTTACCAATATTAGCATCTAAAGAAACTGGCATATTAGGTACAGACCTCAATTCATTGATTGCAGAGACTCTGATTGCATAAGCCTATAGAAGGGTTCTTAACAACTTACTTGTTATATCCTTTTCTTCAATAGTTCCACCTGCTCCTTTGATTTGATTGACAATCTCCTTTAGTCTTGTACTGTACTGAGTTATGTTCTCACCTTCATTCATCCTCATAGATTCAAGTTGTCCTCTTAGACTGTCTACTTTTTCTCTTTGAACATGTTCATCTCCTCCATATACTAATATGAGCTTATCCCACATAGCCTTTGCATCATTGCAACCTTCTAGATCATTAAACTCTGAGTCGGTCAATGCAGATGTTATTTCAATCATTGTGTGGATATGTTCTTGTTTTTCCTTCATCTCTTCCATTGTCAATGGATGGGTGCTCGGTGTGATGAAATCATTCTCCAGATAATATACAACATATTCTCCAACTCCTGATAGGTGCAGCTTCATCCTTTTCTGCCATGTAGAGAAACTTGACTTGTTCAGCTTCGGTGCATCCCTCTTATACATCTTTGGATCTTTGCCTCAAGTACCTTTAAACTTTTCTTCCGGAGTCCAAAGCTCTGATACCAATTGATAGTTCTGATACTTAATGTAAGTACAGATCTAATAGCCAACAAGATGAGAGGGGGGGTGAATCATACAAACTTAATCTTCTATAAAAACATCAGATTCAACCTCGGTAACATATACTTCAGTAATATAACCAAAACTACTAAACATGCAAACTCAAAAGCATATAAACATCATAAACCTCATAACACCAGATTTAATGTGGAAACCCAAATAGGGAAAAACCACTATGGGATTTTGGACCCACTAAGAAATATACTCTTCTAGAGTATGCTCGGTTAAAAGCAAATCCTGTTAAAGATTACAAACACATTGCTAGATGTGACCCGGTTAAGGGATTTCCCTCAAATCTGTTAGGATCTTCACCTTGTTAGAAGTGACCTTGTTAAAGGATTTCAAACACTCAATTAGAATGTAACCTTGCTAGAGGGTTTTACAAATAAGACTTTTAAGTCCACTCGGTTAAGAGATTTTCTGTCACTTTCACAAAATAACAGTAATAAAAATCTATCTGCAACTTCACATCTAAAATGCTAAAGCAGATTCTTATTTGCTCAATACAATCTAGACATAGAACTAATCTTGTCCATCTGTTGGGCTTCTATACTCTGTTATTCAAACAGGTCTTCAAGCTTATGTGCTTGGTAATCACTATATAGTATCCCTATGCATACATTTGCCCGCATACATTGTTTATCAATAGTTCCCTATTTATAAACAATTCACCAACTGCTTAATCTCCTTGATCACATTTCCCATGATCAATCATAGCCATCAGATCTTCAAACATTGACCAGGTTCAATGTATCCTTCAATCTAAAAATGTTTTACCCTGCCTTGGAACTTGCATACATTTCTTGGAACTTGTGTTAGGGTATTGTGGTTCAATCTGAGCTGCAGATCTTCATGCCGATTTTCCTTTGCCATAGATTCATTAACAAACTTCATGCACGACATACCAATCATTTAATCAGTTCCAGCTCATCAGCTTCCTTCATTAAATAACACATGTAACCATTTAATGTATTCTATTACAACTCAGTTACAACTCGCTAAATACTAAACTTCACTCGGTAGACATTCTTCCTTCATTAGCCGATAGTGATAACCTTAGGGTTTACCGACTAGGTTCTTTGCTTGGTAACGTAGTATAGTATTAACCTTACAATTTACAACATATGTATGATGTTAAAACAATCTAAACATCATGATCTCATCATTGTCTGACTCGGTAATAGTTGCCCATTGAATACCTTATTCATCCCCTTATTCATCATATTCTTTCTGTGTCTTTTACCAACATCTTTATACTCTTCAAATCATACTTCTCAAGATATGGCAACATCATACTGAATTAGAAAATCAATTTCTTGACATCAATGACAAAATAATAATATCAAGACAGTAAACATCCTTAATCAGTTATATCCATAATCATCAACAACCTTCTCAATATCCTTATTGAAATGCCAACAATCTCCCATTGTCTGTTATAATGCCAAATGCCAACATAACGGGCATGTAGGTCCGACCTACACCATTTTATCTTTTCCTCAAGTGTGGTTCAAACCTATAGGTCTGCCCTACACTTATTCTAGCCATTCACTATTTTGGTGTATGTTGAACCTGTAAGTCCAACTTACACTTCTTTTACCCTATGCACTTTTCAGGTGTAGTTTGGACCTACGAGTCCGACCTACACCAATGACATGTTTTTACTAGGTACAATTTGGGTTTGTAGGCCCGAACTACAACTTTCCTTTGTCTCAATTTTTAATTTTAGTTCAGCTCTACTAACTCGAACTAAATTTGTGATCCACACTTAGCCTTAAGTGTAATTCAGGCCTATGAACTCAAATTACACCAAATACAGACAAATGTAAATAGGGTTTGTAGGCCCGATTTACACTTGTTCTACCATGATACAATGAGGGTTTTTGTAATCCTAATGGCACTAAATTCAGTACATGCATTATCCTATTTAGTTCAAATGATCAAGATGGTTGATGAATTTCTCCTTACAAGTGTTGATGTTTTCCCAATACTACAATTCTATTCTCATACAAATGTCAGAACCATATCCAAAGAAAAAGATGAAATTTAAGAAGCAAGATTCCTATCCAATCTTCCCACCATCCTCAGTGGCATCATACATTGCAAACACTAGATGATTTTGATATATAGGATACTTGGCAACAATACAAATATTTTCTAAAGAAGGATGATAATAATAAAGATGTGTCTCTGAACACTTAGTCATTTTAATGCATCTCTATGAAGTGGCATTTTGTAATTTCAATCAACACCTCAGGTGTCATTCTATGTATGCACTAGTACACATGTAAGACTGCATGTGTCCTAAGTCAAATAGGTCTCTACTTTTGACTTAGCCACAATTAATTGTAACTTTTCCTATTTTTGTGTATCATCCCTCTTCAGTATATATGAGGGATCTCATTGTAAGGGATTAATCATTTAGCAATGCAACAAAACTCCGTCTGTTTGGGAAGCACTCTAAAACTTTGTTTTTATCTATGTAAATCAAATTGCAATCAATAAAAGAGACAAGCTGCTTTCAATATTTGTGTTGGAACAAGTTGTAATGTGAGGACATTATTCAGAGTTGATTGTGAGTATTGTAGTGTTATCTGAAAGAGATTTAAACCCAATCTTGTAGTCTTTAAGCTTCTTATTATGTTTATAATTAATATTATGTTGTCAAACTTGATCTTGTAGTCTTTGAGCTACTTATCACATTTGAACCTAATATTTCATGCTCAAAAGCAAAGAGATAACTTGCAATCTTTGTGCTACTTTTACCTTCTATGTTTGTGCATTTAAGGTGAAGTGTATGTTGAATTTTTTGAGCTACACATATTTCATCTTTGTTCTTGAAACTTTATAGGAAGTCATGGAAATTCTTTGAGCTTTCATGAGCTTCTTGGTTAATTTTGCTTGGTTGTACTTGAAATTTTATTGTAAGAAAGGATCATCTATTATGAAAGAAGAGGATATGATGAAGGAAGAATGCCTGTTTGAAAAAAGAGAACACAGTGAAATTAACGCTTTATTGTTTAGCTTAGTGTACATAATTTTAGCTCCTAGTTAAGTGTTAGTGATTTTTAGAAGCAATAAACATGGGGAGCCTTCCTTTATAAATAGGAGATATTATACCTTGCCTTCTGAGAGGTAATTTCTCATGTACTGTGGTGAAAATCCATATTTTGTAAGCTCTATCAAGTTTACAAAATTTTCACCCAACAATTTTTGGTGACTTGGGGATACAGTACGCATCTAAAGGCTTCATGCTTTTGGTTGAACTATACTAGTATCCTATTCATTGTAATTTTATTTCTTGTAATTTATCAAGATTTCACCAAGGACATGTGAAATGGTTGTTCAAGGTCTTCAGGGGAATGCTTTTGGTCCATTGAATCTGACTCTACCTCTACATGATCTTCCTAATGGCTCATGAAAGAACTTCCCCAAGCTCTATGAGGATGGAAAACAACATCCATAATGAACATCTTTATATTGTTTACATTGCATGTAGTGTTCTCAGGGTTGAACATGAAGATGTTTTAGTGAGGTTATTCATTGAGACATTACAAGGTGTTGTTGTTGATTGGTTCTACCATCTTTCACCACAAACCATCACCAATTGGAAAACACTTAAAATAATTTTTTAAGAGAGGTTCCAGCCTACTAAAGATTCTCATGCATTGTTATCACATCTTACTCAAATGAAAAAAGAGTCACAGGAACCCATGTGTGAGTTTGTGGTTAAATTTAACAAGTTGTCTAACAAAATTCCAATGGTGGCTTAACCCATTACTGAAAATTTGAAGTGCTTCTTCATCAATTCTCAGTTGCCTGAGGTGATTTTCTTGTTGAGAAGGGTAGTTATAAGAGATCTTGCAATTACACAAACCTTAGCAATTGACATTGAAGATGATCTTATCTTTGCGAGCAAGAAAAAGATAGATCTATTAGATTTTGCGAGAAGCAAGAACCAAGACAAGATCTGATGTTGGTCATAGATCACATGCAACTCCAAGGAACAGATGATCGAAGATCAAAATAGCTAAATGAAGATCAATCTGATATGAGTGAAAAATAGAGACAAAGAAGAGAATTTGGAGAAGACTCTCATCGAGCTATCACTGAACTAGTGAAGGTGAGAGTGTACTGCTTATTATATAGAAAAATAATAACATATACATCTAAGAGGTGCATTAACTCCCACCTCCATAAAAAGTGGGAGGTTTTACCTACTAGCCCATAAAAGGTGGGAGGTTTGTATCTACTTGGTAAATGCCAAAACATGTGGCATAACCTCCTTACAAGAAAACAACAAAAGGATTTATATGAGGTGGCACATAAAGCCAAAAGAGGGTGAGAAACCCAACTACCCCACAACCCACTTGGGAAGTGACAAAATAGTGGTTATGAGAGGTGGCACAACAAGCCAAAAGAAGGTGTGTAACTCAACTACCCATGTGAGGTGGAGAGTTACACATGTAGCTGAATTATTTCACCACATGTCGTCATATTAGCCACTCCTAATAACCTAAGAAAGCTTAAATAATATGTGTAACACCCCCCTAACATAAGAAAAATAAAAAACCTACACTAACACCCCCCTTAACCATAGCTTAGGTGGGTGAAAATATGGGTCCTCACAAATGAGGCCATGTTAGGTACCCATGTACATAGAGATCCCCCAAAGAAAAAGCCCCCCATAAGAGGAATACCCCCCCGTTAAATAGAGAGAGAAATAATGAAGGACTAAGTAGCCCCTCTTGGAAGTAGACACTTGTTGCATCTAAAGAAAAGCTCACAAATGAAGGAACTTTCTTTTTGTGAAGGGTTTGGTGAAGATGTCTGCAGTCTGCTCTAATTTTGATAGAAACTTAAGATCAATGATGCCTTCTTGAATCAACTCCCTTATGTAGTTTATATGAATCTCAATGTGTTTCATCCTCTGGTGATGAACTGGATTTCTTGATATCTATATAGCACTTTGATTATCACAAAATTGGAATACCAAAATCAATGAGAATATTCTGAAGCCAAATAGCCTCAGTGGTGGCATTAATTGTCTCTCGATACTCAGCCTCTGTTGATGAAAGAGCAATTGTAGATTGCTTCTTGCTTGACCAACAAACTAGACTGAAATCAAGTGAGAAGCAATATCCTGAAGTAGACTTACAATCCTGAGAATCACCTGCCCAATTTGAACCTATATATCCCACCAAGTCAATATCCACTCCTGCTGCATACTGAATTCCATAATTGTGAGTACCCTGAATGTAGTGCAGGATCCACTTAGTTGCTTTCCAATGCAACTCATGTGGCTCCTGCATGAATCTAGAGACCATGCCCACAACATATGAAATGTTGGGTCTTGTATGAGTCAAGTAGATGAGACTCCCAACAAGTTGTCGGCTTACAATCAGCCATGCAAAATCTAGAGAGCATATAAATTGCATACTTGGGCTCTCCAATGAAGATACCTAAAGATGACTGAGTGATCTCAATCCACAAGAAGTAATGCAAAAGACTGAAGTCTGACATCAAATTTCTATCATGTAGAGCAATTTTCACTGCCTTGATGGTGGATGAGTGAGTCCCTATAATCAACAAACCATCAACATAGAGAACTAGAAATGTGAGAGTTTCATCTTGTTGTAGAATGTATACATTCAGATCATAATGGCACTGAGTGAAACCAACTATCAGAAGAAATGAGTCCATCTTGGCATACAAAGCTCAAGGAGCCTATTTGAGGCCATAAAGAGACTTCCAAATTTGACACACAAGTGAAGGATCTTGGACTCTATATCCCATTGGATGATAAAGACACTTAGAGTTTTGGATTATTCCACCTTCAATCTTTCCAACAATCAAAGGAAGTTCCCCCGTTAGAGCCAACCATTATCCTCAATTTTAGCTTGCTCAAAATTGTGGGATAACCCCTACAAATTTTGTCTAATTTGTATCCCATGTGTTTTAAGCACGTTGATCGAGGTAAAATTTTGTTGTCTTTGTTCATGACTTGGCCCTCAAGAAATCATCTCAATTTGAAGTCTCAAGTTATCAATTTGAAATATTGAGCGAAATGCCTTTTAGGAGTTAGTTTTATTTTCATCTTTGTTGATTTTGGTATAAAATCAGGTCCTAAACCCAATTTTACACTTTTCTAGGGGTTTCTTGTGTTAAATCAGGTCTAAAACCTGATTATGTACTTGTGTAGTTAGTTTTGGTGTAGTTTGGATCCGTAGACCTGAACTACACCTGACTTGGTGTAGTTTGGATCTGTAAACCCAAACCCCACCTTTCGTTAGCGCTTCCATCCTTTCATGAATAGAGAGCTTATAGGTCCAACCTACACCATTTTATCTTTTCCTCAAGTGTAATTTGGACCTATACGTATGTTGGATACTTGTTTTAGCCATTCAATATTTTGGTGTATGTCAGACAGGTTCGACCTACACTAGTTTTACCCTATGCACTTTTTAGGTGTAGTTCGGACCTATGGGTCCGACCTACACTGATGACATGTTTTTCCCAAGTGCAGTTCGGGCCTATAGGCCCGAACTACACCTTGCCTTTGTTTTGAATTTTTAAGTGTAGTTCATCTCTATGAACCTTAACTGCATATGTGATCCACACATAGCCTTAAGTGTAATTTAAGTTTATGAACCCAAATTACACCAAATGCACACACATGTAAATAGGGTTCATAGGCCCAATTTACACTTGTTCTACCATGATACAATGAGGTTTTTTGTAATCCTAATGGCACTAAATTTAGCACATGCATGATCTTATTGATTTCAAATGATCAAGATGGTTGATGAATTGCTCCTTACAAGTGTTGATGTTTTCCCAATGCTATAGTGCTATTCTCATACAAATGTCAGAACCATCTCCAAAAAAAAAGATGAAATTTAAGAAGTGAGATTCATATCCTATCTCCCCACCATCCTCAATGGCGTCAAACATTGCAGAAACTAGATGATTCTGAAAAATACAGGCTACTTGGCAACAATACAAAGATTTTCTGAAGAAGGATGATCATAATAAAGATGTGTCTCTAGACATTTATTCATTTTTATGCATCCCTAATGTAGTGGCATTTTGTAATTTCAATCGACACCTCAAGTATCATTCTATGTATGCACTAGTACACGTGTAGGACTGCACGTGTCCTAAGTATAATAGGTCTCTACTTTTGACTTAGTCACAATTAGTTGTAACTTTTCCTATTGTTGTGCATCATCCCTCTTCTATATATATGAGGGATCTCATTGTAAGGGATTAATATTTTTGTAATGCAACAAAATTGTCTGTTTGGGAAGCACTCTAAAGCTTTGTTTTTAGATGTAAATCAAATTGCAATCAATAAAAGAGACAAGTTGCTTTCAATCTTTGTGTTGAAATAAGTTGTAATGTGATGACATTATTTAGAGTTGATTGTGAGTATTATAGTGTAATCTAAAAGAGATTTAAACCCAATCTTGCAGTCTTTGAGTTGCTTATTATGTTTATAATTAATGTTATGTTGACAAACTTGATCTTGTAGTCTTTGAGCTACTTATCACGTTTGAAGCTAATGTTTCATGCTCAAGCAAAGAGATAACTTGCAGTCTTTGTGTTTCTTTTACCTTCTACATTTGTGGATTTAAGGTGAAGTGTATGTTGAAGTCTTTGAGCTACACGTATTTCATATTTGTTCTTGAAGCTTTATAGGAAGTCATGGAAAGTCTTTGAGCTTTCATGAGATTCTTGGTTAATTATTCTTGGTTGTACTTAAAATTTTATTGTAAGAAAGGATCATATATTCTGAAAGAAGAGGATATGATGAAGGACGAACACCTATTCTGAAAAAGGAGAATATTGTGAAAGTAACACTTTATTGATTAGGCTAGTGTACATAATTTTATCTCCTACTTAAGTATTAGTGATTGTTAGCAGTAATAAATAGAGGGAGCTCTCTCTTAAAAATAGGAGAGATTATACCTTACCTTCTGAGAGGTATTGTCTCATGTACTGTGGTGGAAATCCACATTTTGTAAGCTCTCTCAAATTTACAAAATTTTCATCCAACACAACCCTTCTAGTTGTTTCTCTTTAAAAGTCTTCATCATCTTATTGGATCCTTCAAGATGGTAGACTTGGCTCTAATACCATTGTAATATGCAGCCATGTTTTCCTTTATTTTTTTTATGTTTTGAGTGTGTCTACAATGGTTTTGAGATGATAAATAAAGTGAAGATAATAAAGTAGCTTGTAGCAATTTAAAAACTCAAAAAAATTGACAAAACTTGAAATATATGAAGCTAAAAATTTTAGATTTTATTTAAGATATGAAAATACACTTTTTCCCAAAAGTAAGAGAAACCTAGTTCATTAAATAGCATTAAATATCTGATTCAAACATACCCAAAAAAATCAGCATTGAAATAGCTTGACCTATTCATGAAATTTGCAAACTCACACTCTCAAAATGGATGCCAAGCTCCATAAAACTTTAACAATGATAAAGGAGATAATAACAATGTAGTTTTCCACTCTAGATGCCCCTAAATTATTGAAGAAGACACCAAAACCCTAGCCACCTAGCTCTAGAAATCTCATGTCCCTCCTTAACAATGCATGGCCAACTAAAAGAAAATAATTAACATCAAATCCTTCTTTTATTCTTCTTCAATCAAGCTTTAACAAATAAACTCCACAAGTATGCCCAGCGGTGATCTCTAAGATGAAATCGCTAAGTAATCATCCAAATTGGATCTTTCACCAATGTAGAATATGTTCATTGCAAGGATTTTTATCCTCACAAAACATAAGTTGAACCAAATCCAACTTAAGAAACCATGCAAGGTTTTCTTAGAGAGAAATATAAGAAATAATAAAAATGTAAATGATCTCTCAATTCCTCTTTTTATAATCCTTTTAGATAACTTTCTAGAAACGCCCTTTTAAAATCACTTTACTGATTTATTAAGCCTTTTACCTCAAAAAAGTGATTTAATTTACTTTTAAAACTTTTTTGGCACTTAAAGTCATTTTTAAGCATCTCATCATTTAAAACTTTCCATTCTCTTTCCAATGAGCTATAACACTAAGGTGTCTGATAAATAAATTTAATTAAAAAGGTAACCTTAAAGAAAATAATTAAATGTAGCTCAATAATGAACCCAATTGCGATGATAGCCGAAATACATTGGAATTAAAATCTAAATGCTTAGGAGTGATCTTGATGATGAAAGATGATTAACAAACCTGACTGGGTGACTTACTAAAACTAGATGCTCCCTTCAGGAATCTTGGAGCCCAAATCGGAAGTAACAAATAACATCTGAAAGTGTCATATGACTCCTCTAAATCATTTGAGCTCATAGGTAATATCAAATGACCCCTTTGGACAAGTTTACACAAACCCAAAAAGTCAGCATAATTGTAGGGTGCAATATTCTATAACATAATCATAGAAATTTGATCCCACATAATGTGAAAACAAGAGAGAATACAATTACCTAAAGTTAGTTAGCATAATTCTTGAAATTCAAGAACATCCTTATTTGAATATTTACTTTTTTCTGATCACGGAAAATATTTTATCTTGTCATTTTGATTTTTCCTCCAAGTGTCTTTTCTCTTTGAGAAACCAACTAATCAAGCATGCGTATCTTTAGGTGATTTTTTTCTTGTGATGAATCCAAACAAGTCAAATATGTTAAAAGAAGAGATTTTATGTAGGCGGTAATTATATGTATAGTTGTTTCCTTTGTAAAATCTCTTATTTCCACATATTCAACCTACCTAGAATCATTGTAAGCAAGAAATAAATATGCATTCCAATAAATCAACATACTTAATTGCTTGGTTTTCGAAAGAAAGGTTCATTCCATTACCATACTTCAAATAAATTTTTAACAACTTTAGCTACAATTATATACATTCTAATTCTAATTAGAATTGTATAAATCCTTCAAACTGTTTAGTGCTTACCATGGTGTTGCACTCTTGAATGTGATGGTGTACTTCTCCATCAACTAAGGTCCCTATCAAGGTCAGTGCCTTAAAATTATTGTATTTTCACACTTAATTTTTTTTATAATTAATGTTGGTTCTATTGGTTGCGAGTCTTTATCACATATGTTGAGCCATACTATTATGATAATGTGATATTTAATTGCAATCCTATGTATATTATAATTGGGTCTGAAGGACCACTAACTCCTCAACCCTTTAATTGGAGCTAAAGGCTATTATTAGTGCAATTGAATTTCTTTCATACTTTTTGGGCAATTTTGGTGTCCATGGTATTATAAAACTAATTATTTTTATGTTCTTAGATTAAAATTCACAAATGCTTGAGGGGGTGTGAATAGTGAGTTCTATAGAGATTTCACATGTACACATGGGCTTCAATAATGCTAAATTAGATTAAAGGGAGAAAGTATGGTGAATATGTAGTCTTGTATTGAAGATGAATACATATTCATGCATGTCATTAATGTTGGAGTTTTTTTTATTGGAAGGGTTTTATCCATGTAGATCTAGTGTCATGTGTTTATTTATCATGGTTTGTTGATTTATATTTTCTTCCATATAATCTCTTAATAGGTAATCTAATGTTGCATTAATAAAAGGTATATTTACATACTCTTCAAAGAGTCAAAATTTAATATTTTTGAAGATGAAAACATCTGTATCTTGTCGCCACCATTCTAACTAGGTGTTAAACTTATAGTTATTTTTCTAGCAATTTTTGATGTTATAGAATGTATTTATTGTCAATAGAAGATGGATTAGTTCCTTCACCCCAAAAGGTTTGATTTTCTATATATTGCTAGTCTAATATACCAAACCTTCCAATATGCTTACCTTTTCAATATACTTATTGATATGTTAAAGAGATGTTAAAGTGCATGAAAATGATTCATTCTATGAGCAACACTTGCTCAAAACTTATTCCTTGTACACAAGTGTAACTTCCCTACATGCTCATAGTTTCTTTTTGTTCTAGGATATATGTCTTAAGACAATAACAAATGAATAATGGAGGGAAATGAAAAATGAAAATTTCTTTATTTCTTTCCAATGATTTATAAGGTAGAATTCATAAATATTATTTCTACAACTAGGTTAAGTGTTAAATGCAGTAGTTCAATCATTATGACTTGAATTATAAACATGAACCAAATTGATCTCATACATACTTGTAATGTCACAAATTTCATACCTGTAATTTTACATCACATAAAAATCCTCTTAACTTAACAAAAGATAATTTTTCAATAAAATAATAATCTCATCAAATATAAGTCTTTCTAGCAAAATAAAATTGATTCTTGGCTTTTGAGTCCAATTTCCCCTGGATGAATGTGATATGTGTGGATCTTTGCATGATGCACTAGCATCCCAAAAGAATGCATGACTTGACTAATTGTTGGAGCATTTTGCTTCCTACATTTTGCCAATGTAACACCCCTTGTTAGCCAATTAGGACATTGTAAGTGAATCTAGACATACTAAAAGGATATTCGAACTTTTATTTTCAACACAAGAAGCATACTAAGATTCCTTTGGCATTCTCTCTTAGATTCTTCCATTCACATTCACATGCATAGCTAACCATTACTCTCTTGAATCTCTTAACACCATTTTTGCAACAACTTTGAATCTTTGAAGGAAATCATTCTCTCTTGTCGAATCAATATGAAGACAACTCTATCCTTTGCTAGATTGTCTTTCTCTATTGTGGAAGATTATTGGTAAACTATGTCCTTGAAGCAATCTTCATATTTGTATTGTGTTGTCTTTAGTAGATGCATATATATCTCTCTTTTGTGTCTTTTCATTTCTATTCGTCTTCGCTATCCATGGAGGTGGAAACATCAAAATGGGGGTTGACTAAGGCAAGCCAGTACAACCTTTTATTTGGTATTCTATGTGCAGAAGATTTAATAAATCTCCTCTATGAACCTTTTATGGATGTTTGGATGTTTGGATTCTTGGATGATCTCTTCCTCCTCTTTTCCATTTTTTATTTAGTTCATTTCAATATATAATTATCATTATACTTTATTCTATCATACTTTAGTACTTCTATTCGTCAATATTCATATATGATTCTTTTTTCTATCCATAAGGGATGACAACATGTCATGTTAATGTCTGTGGTAGAAAGTTACTTCAACTATCCATAAAACCTTTGTTTTTTGTGTGTTCTTTTTGTGAAGTTGTTCTAATTTATTTTGTTATGTTTTCATTTTATAATAACAAAAGTTATAAAAACATCTTTGTTAAATTATAACTATATGTTAAAAAAAAGTAATAAACTAGAAGGTAGTGTTGCCTTTGATTTATCTAAGTGTATAATTGGAGATCAAGCTCTTGAGATATTTGTGTCCTCTCATAGTAGTTCACTTTTTCTACTCTACTTTTTGTTGAACCCAACGTGAGCACTCCTTTTAACAAATTTGCATAAATTACTATTATTTTTTTGATAAATCTTTAGCAAAATTTACTTCTCTTTTCCATAAGGGTTGTGGTACTTAGAGTCATGTCTACTTCTTATGATCTTTACGACCTACTCCACTACTTCAAAGAATATATTCAAAAGGAGTTTGCATAACCTAAACATGTCAGAATCTAAATGCACTCACTCCTCCTAAATGAGGACCCATGTTCACACACAATACCACTTGTTCAAATTACACTCTAACATTGTCATATTCTATGCATGCTTCTCCTTCACCACCTAGATATCCTCTTCTTGTTGATCATGAGGCTTCTCTCCCCCTTTGATAAAGTTTGATCCTTTGACAATAATCTCAAGAAATTTTAGTATTTCTTGTCATAAGAATGTTTCTATACTCGAGCAACCCCTATTGTTAGGAATCCGAGATATTTTCTTATCACATGTCATAAGCACTATCTCACATAGTTGAAAGCCATGTGCCTTTGTATACATATATCATAACTAAACCTAATGGTGCTTAGCTAGACATCACTAGCTCATAATTGAATTTTTTGATGATAGAAGTCTCCATTCACATAGTAAGTGCTAATCTAACAACAACTCATGTTTCTTCTAGTGATCCTTCCGCTACTGTTTCTTCTCCTATTTTCAGTACTCATATTGGTGTCTCTTAGTATCTCTTGGCATAACAAATACCTAAATCACCCACATCCACCATTGTAACAATAATAGCTTATACTTGTACTGCCATGGCTAATACCCCTCTACTTAATCTAGTTCTTAACACCCTATTGTAGAATATGGGTCAAATGCAATGGCAATTAGCCAATATTAAAATCTCTACATCTCAACCAACCATGTAACCTTACTATCATAGTAACCTTTTGTACTGACTATTCTCAACACACCCATACCCCAAGGCTTTGAGATACCAAAATTTGACAAGTATGGTGGGAAAGGAGATCTGCAGACATATATCTCAACTTTCACTGCCCTTTGCAATGACTTCCTCTTGTCTTGTTAGCTAAAATTTTCCCACAAACTCTCAAGGACACCATGATGGATTGGTTTTTCTAGCTTCCTGATAATTCTATCCTTTCATTTGATCAATTAATAAATCAATTTCTCTAACACTTTGAGGCAAATGTTGGACCTCAAGTCACCTTCAATGCCATGGTCCATTTTAAGCAGAGACTTGATAAAATAAAACTTCAATAATTTTATCTTTCTAGACATCACTCTTTTTTCAAGACATTCCATATGCACAGCTAAATTTAGATGTCCAAAGATTATTTATTGGTAATTTGTAACTAATATTATGGGAGAAAATTGTCTTAATGAAAATACCCCATTTTCTCATCTATGTACTATGATTCATGACTATCAACAAAATTTGACTTAGTATGGGAGCTCATCCTCATCCTCTCATCCTGATAGTCATGGAGTTGTCTTCTTGTAGAGAATCAAAGAAGAATTTTAAAGCTATTTCAAATGTCATAACTATACCTCAGGCTTTTGAGAGAGACACATAGAGATCTCAAAAAAATTATTTGATACTAATTTGTTGCAAAAATTATTAAAAGATAAATTAATCACCCTTATAGAGATAAGACTACTCTTTGTTAACAAACCATACCCTAGTTGGTATGATGTGTGGAAGTTTTTTTGATATTATCGTGTGCCTAGTCATGATACCAAATGTTGTGTGTATCTTAGACATGTTCATCCAAGACCACATAGATAATGATACCATCCTTCTAGATGATAAAAAATAAAACATAGAAAACAAAGTAGCTAAGTTGAATCGGTAATCGTAGATCTACACATATCCCTTCTCCTCTCATTCTTCTAATTGCATAACTGAATCAACTTCTTCAGCATCTAAGAGTTATGAGTATGTAATATGGTAAGCATTAATCCTATTTATTTCCCAAAACATAATGTTAATATTCCCAATAGATCGTGTACAACTAATGGTATGTCTTATAATGGAGAATATTCTCCACTTTGCATATCTTCTTGGTTTAATCATTTGAAACATAGTCATTGGCATTATGGTTGATCTTGTCAGTAGGGTTAATGTTATAACATACGAAACATTGTTCATCAAAAGTATCCATAGGGAGAAATACAAGGAGCTTAAGGCTACCATCCATAGTCATGATTGTCTTTCTTCACAATCTTTTGTTTGTATCACGTTGTCGGTCCATGTATGACCTAGGGTTATGAACATAGCATTTATCATAATTCTCAAGTCTGACTTGTTCAAAATAAAACTAGGCATTCCTTGGCTAGTTTACAAGAATATTGTTGTCTCGGTTGTCTATAAATGTCTCAAGTTTCCTTATGATAGCAATATGCATACTGTCTAGAACACTTGATATAAACCATTGGCATCACATAGGGACTTTTTGCTTCGTCATTTTTAGCTTGCCTCAATAGGGCCCATGCTACCTCATGGCAATCAAGGCATATTATAATTCTAAGGCATGTTAACTAAACCACTTCCAAACTCCATTAACCTTATAGGCCTAGGATTTTAAATTACACAAAGGATTGTTTATCTCAACAAACCTAGTGCCTATTTTTGTTGTCAAAAGGAAGGACATTTTATTAGAGAGTGTCCTCACCACAAATCTCATCAACCTCAAGGTTCTATTGTTGGTACCATCCTTTCCAACCTTCCATCTATTGGTTTTGTTAGTAATCCTTCAACTTCCCAACCTCATCATTAACCCCCTTCTCATCATGTGCCCTTGCTTAACCTTGATGCCCCTTGTCTGCCCTTCTCACCATCTAGTAGTACTTCTTTCAAACAATCCCTACATATATAAATTTTTATATCCATAAAAAAAAAGATTCAACCCCCTCCTCCCCTTCTAACTCTCAACCTCCAAATCTATACCCTCAACCATCCCACTTCTCAAATTCCCCTCATGTTAACCTTGTTCCTTTGTCCTCCCACTCTGGCAGCCCCCAAAGATCCCCCCTTCTAGTCAGTTGAGGGTGCATTCAAGATCTTCCTCTAGAGAAAGACCATCTCTTAATGGTTTTTTGACCTAGATGTACTATTGCCATTAAATTAGTTTAACACTCTCCTCATGGATGAGGAAATCCTTTACTCTCAATGAATTGTTGAATACAATCATGGATTGTGAGGGGATTGACAATCCCATTGCGTAAGTATCAGGTCAAATAGTCTATTTTAGACAACCATACAGATGTCCTCATGTTGCAAGAAGTTAAAGTTATTCATTCTTGTCTTGATGCGTATTTACTAATTATTTGGAAAGAGGCCAAGTTTTTCCACACCAACCACCAAGAGGGTAGTGAGTGGTGGGGGGGGGGGGGGGGGGGGGATTGTCCTGGGTTTACCACCTTGGCTTGCAAATTCTATTGTTGCTTCTGGAATGGATCCTTATAAATGTGTTGTGTTTGGGTTATCACCCTATTTCAAGATACTCTAATTAGATTTTGTTCAATTTATACCCCCAACTCTTTGCCCTAAAGAGCTACCTTGTGGGAATGGTTACTTCCTAATTTACCAAATGTTGAATGGGTTCTTTGGGGTGAATTTAATATGGTAGAACACCCAATTTATCACAGCTGGGAATTTTACCCTCACCTTTCACAACTCAATTTTTTAGTGTGGACACTTTCCCACAACTCCATGGGACTGTATAATCCTATTATGAAAAAAATGGACTCCCATAGACCACATTGGTACACTTGGAGCAATTTTGGGGAAGGTTTTTTATGAAAGATGGGTCACTTGGATAGATTTTATTTCTCTCCTAATTTGTGTGTCCTGGCTTTCCCTTTAGGACACCTTATACAGCTTGATTTAGTTTCTACTCTTTCAACCATTTGCCCATTTTCATTACCATATCTCTCACTAGAAGCTCGACCTTGCCTAATGATTTACCATACAAATTTAATGTTTCTCATCTTCAAAATCAAGACTGCATTATGGGCTTTTAGCATTTGAAAAGTTGAACCTAAACCTTATAGTGATAGATGGATTATCTAGTGGGAAACAACTATTTTTTGTTGTACCCTCTTTCTTCATGAATTTAGGAGGAATGTTGCAACTAATCATAGAAGACTAGAAAAATCTCTTAAAGATCAACTTATTCAAAGAAGAAAAATAATTGACAAGAATCCACTAGTTACTACAATGTATGAAAATGGAGCCAAGTAGGACTAAGACCAAGACACACTTTCATCCAAGCATTGGCAAATGAAATCACATTTAAAGGAGTGATCGTATTTGACTAACTCTTATAGAAGAGACTCAAATGACACTTGGACTAGGGTTTCTATTCCTTTTACTACTTGGGAAGTGAATAGACTATAAAAATATGTTGAAGCAATGTCAAACTATGACTAATGTATGAAGTAAATGAGAATTTAGAATGCTACAATTGACTAATAAACAAACAAATATTCTGCAGTAGACACAGAAATGGATAGAAAATTTGGCTATGATCCTATAAAAATGATCTGAAGTTGAATTTATAGGACCGAGATTCCCAGAACACCCTTGTCTTTTGCCTTGTATCTAGTTTCTATAAATATGCTTTCAAAGAGTGAGATAGAGCTACCTAGTGTTGGCATTGTGTTGTCATTGATGCCAACCGATATAAGATGACCACTGGTAGATGAGATGTATGTGCAACTCTGATATGAAGGAGTAGAGGATGTAATATCTTGGATATCACCTTGTGTTGTAGAACATTGGTAAAGGTAAAGAAAATGACCTCAGGAGTCACCAATACACAAGTTAGTGTTTGACTTGTGTGATGAGATAGAAAGGTGTTTGAGCGGTTGTTTATGATGAAGAGGCAGAATATTACATGAATCACATCAACACTGGAAGAGAAGAATGAACCGGTATGTTGTGAGGTTGCCGAACAATAGGACTCCCACCAGATGAAGATGCATTCATCATGGGAAGCAATGACTAACAATGAATGTGCTCACATCAGTTCACATGTGCCTATTTGAAGAGATGTTGCACAAACAGGGAAATAACATGAACATATGGTAGAAAGTAGATGGTGTTACTCCACCAAGTAAGTGGAGCTTATCTCCTATTATGCATTAAGTACATTAAAGTTTGGAGAGATAAGAGTGAAGAGATAAAGGCAAGCACTTGAAGGATCACACTAGATCCACCGATGAATTGAGGGAATGTCTTAAGTGCATGAGATCAGGGTTTGCACTGGACTGACAGAGAAGGCATGTTGAAGAAGAGTGATATGTTTTTCATTCAGACAAACTGGTTGTGCAGATACAGTCAAAGGAGAATGGTCTGACCGATAAAGGAGTCTAGAAAAGGTTGATGACTGGTGTCATCAAGAGTGATAACTGATATGTAAGCCCACCGGTAATATGAGCAAGGTGCAGATGCAGATGACTCTCTACCTTGGAGAAATAAACAAATGAGCTTGCTCAAAGAAAGACATGTCTGACGACCAGTTGAGGAGTTCCACCCATAGTCTAGCAAGACGCAGACATGATGAGGTTACCAATATAGTGTGTGATACCAGCAGGGTTAGCAAATTGATAGGAAAGAGAAACCGGTTGGTTGGCTGGTCAGTGATCCCATTTGGACCAACATGAAGTGCCAAGCTGGCAGTTAGTTGATATGGATGCCACATGGATTCAACGTGGCAAACGTGTATTTGGATAAAGATGGAATGTACATCGATAGGGTTATTGTAGGGTTGGTCGATTTTAATGAAAGGTCACACAAATCATGGGACATGCTGTAGAGTGACCGCAGGGGGTTTGAGGCTCAAGGTTTGGAAGACAACTACGAGTCAGCCAAGAGTGATTAAGAAGATCGAGGTGACAGAGGAAATAGCACAACAGGTCTTTCATGATTGACCAAGGTATCAGCTATTAGGGTAAAAAGCAAGTTGCCAAAGATGGAAGGCGTGATCTAGGAGATGCGAATATAGCAGAGTTGTGCAAATGGATGTCAAAAATATCAGATCGTGCAAGATCTGATTAGATTTGGTTTGCCTCAAGGATAGTGAGGAAACCCTAACTGCCTAGATTTTGAATTGGTTTTTGGAGGGAAAACCAAACTATAAGTGTGTGGCTAAAGAGAATGTTTGTTGTTGTTGCATAGAAGAATATTGTGCGATTGCAAAGTGAAAGACTTCTGCAAGTAAGAGAAAATAATCCAAGTTCTTAATGAGCATCTGAGAAGAGAGTGGGAGTGAGAGAGAACTAGGTTGAAGCATTCAACCAATTGAAGAAAAGAACTAGTAGTGTTCATACTGGCAGAGCAGAAGTGAAGGAGGGTACAGAGAAGATAAACAGACAACTGAAAGAGAGTAGAATCGGTGAAGAAAAGAGTAGTGAGGAGGAGATTTAGTGAGAGCAGGATAGAAGAGAGATAAACTGGTAGGACTTACCAGCAGTGAAGCAGCAAGTGAAGAGTAGTAGAGAAGTAAGTCGGTGAAGAAGAGAAGGTATCTCATCGACAGAGTAAGATATATATATAATGGTTGCAAGATTCACTTGTAACAAGATAACTACCTATGTATTTGATGCTTACATTGTGAAAACTGAGTTTTATCTTGGTGCAGGGGTTGGTGCTCCTTGGGTTGGTGCTTGTTGGGTTGGTGCCCTAAACTTTGTAATTGTGTTTTATTGTGAGGTCGGATTGGAGCAGTAGACTCTAGCAACATTGCTCATTGAGGTTTTTCCCATCTTGGGTTTTCCTCGTATATGTTGGTGTTATGTGATGTCTCCTTGTGAGTGTGTTTGCAATTAAGTTAGTCTCCCTCTTAACCGGTAAGTCTACATTGAGTTAAATCCATCAACCGATATGCTCACATAGGATTGCAAAAGAGAAAATGATTTGAGGACCATTGATTCACCCCCTCCCCCTCTCAGTGGTGCATTGTGTCTAACACCTAGAAAATCTAGAGGGAAACCTTGTGGATAGGGGCGAACCCAAGGGCCCTAGTCCTAGAAAACCAAGTCCAATTTTTTAGAATGGGTCTCTATCAGTCGGTTCAAGGTCTCTTGAACTCCATATCTTTGTTGACAACCAATACTTGCACACAAGTGAAAAGAAAGGGTGTTGTGGATAGGACTTTGCTGAGGTCAAACCCCAGGTTTGAAATTAACCATAATTGAAATATAAATTGATCTTGAATTGAATTGGAAATATTACCTTTTCAGGAAAAGGCTAGATATGAAATTTAAATGCTTAAATGTAGATGATTATACCTACAATAGGTGATTCAATGCTCTTAGGATAAGTCCTCCATGTGTTGATTCAATAACATAATAAATCACATAAAATTCATCATGAAATTATAATTAAAACTTAACATAAAGGTGTCTAGATGTAGTTTGTTTCTCCTTGAATCAGATCTTCTCTTGAAGAAGAAGAATTGCTCTTGAATTGGATGATAAGACTAACATAAGATGAAATATTGAAAATGAATTTAGGATGATACCTAATATAGGGATTTCATAATTAAAATCACCTTTATGCCAACTAATATTTAGTGTAATTTCGCATGAAGCTATATTTGAATAGGGTAGGACCACCCTACTATCCTCTTAAAATTTAGGGAAAAAAGCATGCGACAAGGAGGTGTGGAGTGACCTGATACCAACAACTTTTTCTTGACTTTTAAGGGATGTAAGATAACAGGGTTTTAGTGCTAATTCCAACTTAGTGGCTCAAAACATGATGTATAGATATGCAAACTATGTTTTGGAAGTTGAAATTAGGGTAGGATAAGGATAAGTCATGACAATTAAAGATAAAAGGCCCAAATAATAGTTTGATGGTGTAATATCGTGGAATAAGACTCATAATATTGAATTAAATATTAATTTAAATTAATTTAAGGTCCTATAATACTTAGATGAATAGGAAGTACTAAAATGAGTGCTAGGAGAGTGTGAAATTGGACACATTAATAAAAGTGTACAATTTATGATGCTACATTTAGCCCCCACTTTAGTGGGGTGTGATCTTACGATCATACTCTTGATAAACTAGAAATGAAAAAGGTAAAGCATCTGAGAGAAAGACAAACTAAGGATAGGGTAATATTGAGGAATGGACAATCCCCAAAGCATATGATCTTATCAATCCATGAAAGTAGCCTTCAAGTATACACAAAGCAGACAACGTTAGTATTAAAACACAAATTTTCAAGTCATCTAGTTGAAAAGACCTTGATAATCAAAATGTCTCAACCGGTAATATTATTCTTGTCATGTTATTGCAAGAGTACAAGTGGAATATAGAAAGAACAAGTGCATAAACCAACTGAAAGGAGAAGAGACCATGATCCAAGATTAGCGAAGTGTGTTACGCTATGAGTTCATGGGAGATGGAGAAAGAAGTAAAATTGATTTCATAAGATAGAAAGTTGTATTATCCTAGGTGATACATGGAAGCACATATTCTCATGGACAAAAAATTGTGTTATGTTGTGTGATCCATGTAAGAAGGAAGAGTCGAGTACCAAGTTGTGTTATGCTAGATCCACTCATCCTAAAAAAGAGTGAAAGAGGGGTTGAAAGGTCTAGCAAGTTGTTTTATGCTAGTGAACTCGACCCAATAAATTGAAAAATGAATAGTTGAGAGGTCTAGCAAGTTGTATTATGCTAGTAAATCCATCCTTATAATGTTGTCTAGTTTTAAAAATGAAGCAACTTGTCTAAGACTTTGGTTTGATTTTGAGCATGCACCAACCTATATAAGATATATGATAGAAAATGCCTAGTTTTGGGGATGCAAAATGAGGATGCAACAACTCCTATAAGATAAATGGTGCATAAAATGAAGATAAAGCATGAGGATGCAACAATCCAGTAAATGATAGTTGATAATTCAAAATACAACTACGAGGCCACATATATGCCTCTTCCTTAAGATGTCAACATATTTTGATGTTGATATCTTAAGGTAGATAGAAACAAGGATAAGTCTCATCAACACGTCCAAGGAGATATCCTTTAGGAAACAATGTACATGCAATCCAAGCCAAATAGGGCATAACTCTTTTGAGGCAAGGAGGAGATAGTTGTAAAAGAGATATATTGCAACAAGTGTAAAGGAATCCTTTTAAGTGATTCATGATTGACAAAGGAGGAAGATATCTTTGCATAAATATATCTGCATCTAAGAGTAGAGGATATCTTTAATAACTATGACATCTTTGAAAGGAGAAGGAGACTAAGAATGCATACCTTCTCTATTGCTTAAGAAAAAGTGGATTCTTAGTGAAGGAATGCATACTTTCACTAAGGATAGATTATTCATAAAAGAAAAATCATATCAAGGAAGAATAAGTACTAAAAAAGGAACACATATGTTCTCACATGAAGGATAATTCTACACAATAAATTGAATCAAATTATGAAATATGCAACTCAACAAAGTAAAAGTGGATCTTTAGAAAGAAGGAATGATTGAAAGGATATTCTTTCCCCCTAAGCATGGAGACAAGAATATAAATTCTAATATGTTTCTACCTAAGTATGATTGCACCAGAAATTGCACCACCATGTATGACAATGAGCCCTTAGTAAGTAAGCTAGCAATGTCACATAGTGACTCAGAGCAACATCATAGGAACTTAAATGCTACATTAAGGAGTAGGATGAGAGTTTGAATCATTGCAATCTAGTATTTGAATTATATTAATTATAATAAGTTATTGAATTTTATCTTCAACTCATAACATTCATTGTGAAATGGCTATGGATTTGATGATACTTGCAAAAAGAAGGATTTTGTTGATTTTTCTTACGATTCTTTCTTTCATTCTTCAAAAGGAGAGTAATCAAGATGTCTGTAAGAAGCTCATATAAACTACTATCTTGTTATGATGAGAAGTAGTAAGAAGATGCATTAAACAATGGGGGAGGGGATGCCAACAAAGTAGGAGGTTGGAAATGAGAAGCTTATTTTGAAAAGTTTGATGTAGATTTCTCAAGACCATCAAAACTTTGTTGCACACATCCTAAATCATGCCATGCTGAAATTTAGAAAGGACAGGATTCATTCTTAGTGTAAATTCTAAAGAGCTCCCATCATCATCAAGACATGTGTTGGAAGAAGAGGTGAGAATTTATTTTGAAGAAGCTTGGATAAATTATACACAAGGCTCCTTCAAGGCTTCATTCTTAGATAGAGGGATCTTATAACCATTAAAGGAAGGTGTAAAGTATAATGTACCCCAATTCCTTTCTAAATAACTATTATTGATAGGAAATTGTGTTGATGAAGGAATCATAGCATGAACAATATCATAGGGATTAGGATTAGCCTTGATCGTGTGAAGTTCAATGTTATATATCAGTTTGATAGTGTGATGAAAAGTAGAAGGGACTTATTTTATATCATGAATCCATGGTCTACCTAGAAGAAGGTTATAATTGAGATCATTGGGCATAACATAAATAAGAGTGGGTAAAGTCATAGATCCTAGTTTGATAGGTATTATGACTATACTAGTGAATCTCTAGGAACATTATCAAAGACATTGTTGGTTCCCAAAACCACCTATTGGAAATCCTAGAGCTTTGCCAAATCTCTTATTTATTTCTCAATCAGCCTTGGCCAACAAACAGGAATGATCGAAGACCAAATTCCTCTTCACTTTAGGTTCCACTAGACCTAGGTGGGTATACCTTAATCTCCAAACCACAAAGAGACTTCTTTATAGTGAATTTAAACTTGTCAAATTAGTTGTTTACAGGGATGGCAAGATGTTTCCTGCAACTATGCTTTATTATGTGCTTTTAACTGGCTTTAATCTAAAAACTTGAGTATAATTGATAATAAATAAAAGCTTATAAAAGAATGTTGTTGGAACCTTGAGTGGTTATGAAAAAAAAATGCTAGTAGAAACTAATAATATGTTTCTCTAGTGAGGACTTTCTGCACACCAAATTTACTCACAGAAAAATAATAACAGACCAGTGCCTTATCTGACAATTTACATGTTAATGGAAAAATGTTTGTGATCCTTGGAGACAGTTTGAGAAAACTCACAAGTATGCAAAACTATCACTGCAATGACTTCAATGTATGTTATAAGAACAACAAAAATATTTTTGTTATCTATATAACAACAAATGATAAAACACTGCAACAAACCTTGTTCAAATTTATCCAAAGGATTTTAACTCATCAACATCACATAACATGAAACAATCTGAAGATAAAGACAACAAATATTATATCTTAATTTTTGGAACAATAGGTATACAAAAACTGCAGAATCAAAGTACACTTGCTTGCATAAAATGGATTTTCATTTCCACATACCTGTTTAACATAATACTGCTAGTTCCAACAGACAATTTGGAAAATAATTAGTCTTACTTTGTTCTGTCCCTTCTAGAATACAAAATAACTCTCTCTATATATACATGACTCAAAAGATATGAATGAAAGGACACACCCTTTCATTAGTATAGACTAAAACTATTAGAATCCTAACTACCCTTCTTAACTGCTATAACTAAAACACATTACAATGACATAAACTAACTCTTTCCATCTAGTCACTAACCATATTTTTGGATATGTCAAAGATATTTTTCCTCTTTATATGTGCGAGCATTGAAGATAATATCTTTGACCTCTATCTCTATTGTAACAAAACTTTCCACTTGTTCCCCTATTTCATTAATATCTAATGCATCCGCATGGGCAATGCTAAGGGCTAAACTAAGTAGAGATCTACATTCGGTAATCCACTGGTGTTTATCCTTCATAACCTCTGTATCGTCTACCATGCCTGGAAATCCATGATTAACAATCCCTTTACATTCCTCATATTCAATATTCAACTCTGTTGTGAATCCTTGATAAGTGCCAATAAGTTTTTTGACCTTATTGATCCTTTTGTCACTCAGTGTTTGATCCTGCAATAGCATGTTTAACCTATCAAGTATCCTCTGGTGCAACACTATGTTATCCATGTTTTTCTGGTAAACAGTCCAGAATTCCTCCAATATCTTCTATAGATCTTCAAATCATTTCAACAATAAGATGTGTTGTCTCTGTCCTTATGCTCTGCATTCTTTCCTTCAATTTTTTGTTTTTCTTGTACAAATCTTCACACTTCTTTTACAGTTTGGATTCATCTGCTATTTGGGGTACAGGTTGGCCCCTACTTCTCAAAATTTATTCATACAATGCTTTATACTTTCCTACTTCTTTCATCAACATCTTCATTTGTTCTTTGTTCTGTTTTTAAATAACAACTCCCATATCTGTCGTGACCATGAGATAAACTTCTCCAACCTTCAACTTCATCATGTGTCCAAAAGCCTTGTCCACATCTATGATCTTCAGCCTCTTATTTAGGGAATAAAGGGCCCACAAATGCATAGCCTCATCATCTAGATCATATCTTGATCCAATGAAGATGTCATTCATACCCTGAATGTCCAACTTGAAGTCCTTCTTCTCTGAATGCAATAGGCTATCAGAAATAAAGGATGCACTAAGATCCCAACCTAGAAAAAGGATAATTCCCGCCTCTACTAGAAGTTGCCTTCCCCTTTGAGGGGTCATGCCTTCTACTTCTGCATCGATATCAGACTTCAGTTTCCTAAGCATCTCTACCTCAATTTCTGGTGTTATATTAGGCATTTCTTCTCTTACCCTTTTTCCTTTGAAGTGATATGGGAAGGACCTAAATTCCGTTGATTTTATGAACTCGTGATCAGACAAAAAAGTGTTATGCTCATCTAGCCTAACATCTATTCCTGCATTCATCCTCACAATAGTTATGTCCTATGCTTCAGGCTCCTCCTCCCTTTCAAGCCTCCTGAATCTTGAAACAGCCTCATTCTCATTTGACTCACTCTTAGCTCTTCTTCTTCTCCCATCTCTTGCAGTCTTTGTCTTTTTTCTTCCAGTTTCTGGTTTAGATCTTGAATGATCTGCATAGCCTCCTCGAATTCCATGTTCCTGAAGATATCCCAGGCTTCAATGTGTTCATGAAAATAATCACCTAGATTCTGCCCTTTTATGCTCTGGTGGATATAACCCTCCGGTTCATTATTATTTCAACCTGTGTGCTCATAGAGGATATAATCTTCTATTAACCTCTTATCAATTATTTCATATGCCTTTGTAGATACAATACTAAAATCACCAAAATGTAAAGTTCTAAGCAAGAAAACCTATTTGTGGGCACCCCCAAAATGCATTGCATTTGAGACACTCATTTGCCTTACAATCTCTAGGTAGGCAAATCTATCAGGTGCAAGCTTCGGTAGCACAAAAGGAGCTCCTTTGAATCCAAAAACCCTAACATATGTAAAGTCCTGGAATACATACCAGTCACCCGAATTGTGATTCACCCTGGTATCCCCATGTTCATGGGGTCTAAGAAATCTTTTGATTTCTTCTAAAAATGACCCATCAAAAGAAACTAGAAAAGCTCTATATAATGGTTGCACAAATAATTCTTTAAATTTGATATAGTGAGACCTCATGAACTGAGAATCCCATAGTGATACCCATAGTTGTACTGGCTGCTCCTATTCATCCTTAACATGGATGTTTAATTTCAAATCCTCAGGCCACAACCCCTTGAGTCATCCATAAAACAAGACAATATGCATCAATAATGAATAAAACCTAAAATATTTGTCGGGGTTATTCTAAAGGCTTAAGAAACCCTCATGCATCTTCTCAACAATATAAGTAGCATAGTCGAATTGTGCTCATGCATCTATGTGTCAGCGGCAAGTACCAAAGGTCCTACCTGAGCTACATCTGAAACTTCCACTCCTCCCACTTGTCTGCATGCCATATATGTATACTGTAAATATTGCCTGAAAATATTGATGTCAAATGGGGACCCATCTTCATCTGTCAACTTTCCTTTCTCAGCCTTATGTATGGCCAAATTCCACCCCTTGTACAAAGTGTCCATCTTTGTGTACTCTTCTTCTAGTTTTTTAAAAGATAGAGGCATGTTAGATTCAAGACTTAAACCAAAAACTCTTGAATGGTGGCCACTGAAAGGCGGATGAATGCTTCGCCATTCGGCAATTGAATACATCTTTTTGTGGCATTGTAAGTCCTAGCCAATGGTTTCATCAACTAGACATTCACAAAGACGTTAGGAACCACAAGCTTACCCAATCCAGTTAGCCATGGGTTTGAGATTATGGTCGGCTTACTCCTCCTTGAATAATGATACAAGAACAACTCGTGACCTCTAATCCTGGTCCAGACATCACCAACTTATTTGAAATCATCTTATAACTGGTCATGGATGAGCAAGTTAGCCTTAGATCTTCGGGATTTGGCTCCTGGTGAGCCCATTTGATCAATCATGTCTTTATTTAATTTTTGCCTCTGTGCATGCTCTCCACCTTTATTTTTCTTCGAGGCACTCTCAGAAACCTCGGTGACCTTTCTTTTGCCTTTTGAACTAGAGCCCTCCATATTTGAATACCTCAAGCTTAACTGAAATTCAAAATTTTGTATCTTAATTTCGCTCCAATCTCTCTGGGTGCTTCAGTTTTCTATGCCAATTCCTTACACTAGCTTCTATATATAGATTTAATGCTTCAGGGGCATTTACTCAATTGAAATGATGTTGTAATTCACCTCGTGTAAGCATAGACCTATCTGTTGTCTGTATTTAATAATGTTGGGTGGATTCATTAAGATCATATTTTGAAACGGCTAGTCGTCATAACTCTCCTGATAATTCAATCACTTGGCGCCACCTGTCCTTTTCATTGGCATAGGTCTTACCGATCACTCCATCGAGTATCAGCATAGCTCATTTATTATAATTCTGATGGTTAAACTTTCCTGATGGCTCCGCCTTCTATCTAAGCTTTGTCTTTACCTTTATATCTCATCGACATAGGTCATCCCGATGTACCCTCCTATTCCTTTGTGGCATTCTTCCCATTGGGTATCAACATAACTTTAAATATACTACTCTGATGGTTTAAGATATCCCGATGAGTCCTCCTTCGAATGTAAATCTAGCTTGCTACATCGGGTCACCTTATCGGGCATTGGGACAACTTACTTTATGTTTTTCCAATGACCTGATCCATCGCCTTCGTACTTATATGTCATTTTATTCCTTCGGTCTATCAGCATATATTTCCCTGATGAGATCTCCTCATTCACACCTATCTTGGTTTTTTCATCGGGTATCGGCATAGCAAAAATTGTCCCCTTCCGATGAGGTGATGATATCTCGATGACTTGGTCTTCGATCGGTGTAACTCATCTTGATGAAGTCTCCTTCTTCATGCTCAGCTTGTCCTTCTCATTGGGTATTAGTGTAACCTAAAACACCTTTCACTGATGGTTTGAGTTATCTGGATGACTTAGTATTTTCTACCTTTTGGAATTGCCTCATTGGAGTAAGTCATGCCAATGACACCGCCTTTGCCATCTAACCCATCGGGTATCGGGGTAGCATGAAATGACATTTTCTAATCACCTGATGACACTGTCGACCTCTACTTCGCATTTTCCTTCATCGGTGTAAGTTATACTGATAACCTCATTGGCTATCGGCACAACATTTTTCTCATACCCCCGATAGTGAATGTTACATCAATTATAACCTCCTTCTGAACTTTTTTTTTTTGCCTTCGGAATGGTCAGTCTAGGTCATGTCGATTATCTCTTTCATTGTTTTTGCTAGTCGGTCTTGTCGAGGTAACTTACACTGATAGCTCAAATTTGATAATTATGCTAATCAAGCTCCTCTTCATATATCATTTGCACTGCAACCTTTCATGGAAACTTCATATGTGCTATTAAATGACAAAGTCTATCACATAGGGCCAGAGAATTCCTTATAAGGATCCCACTACTGTCATGATGAAATTTCCTTATGTAGTCCCTATTCAGTGCCAACCCTTAGCATGTGGTACTTGTCCAATTCTGAAAAACAGGTCACAATAAGATTTTCCTGGTACTGCAGCATACCTCCTGCACATACAATCTAGCAATAAATGCTCTTGTGATGAAAATGTATATATAAAACATCAAAAAAATAGCACAAAATAATTTGCAAAAATATGTGCTAATAGTGGCTCTTTCTAAGGATGTATGTTCTTTTTAGGGACATAGCAAGATCTCAGCTATCTCTAGAAAGCAGACCAAACAATAAACAGAAATAAACAACAAAGGAAAACTACACTACTATAGTACAAGAAATACTCCCTACTCCTTAAGAGAAAAAATGCTTGAGATATTGAGCATATACTAGAAATTCTTGAATTTCACCCTCAGTGTTCTATAAGAAATATGAGTTTTCTCCTCTTTTATCCATGATGATGTATGGTCCTAGCCAAAGTGCTTCGAATTTTCCATGCTTGCCCCTATCCTGGTCTTTTGCATTCCATTTGAGCACCCACTCTCCTTCTTCAAAAGTTCTGTCGGAAGCCTTCCTGTCATGTAATGTTTTTACCATCTTCTTCTTCCGTATATTTTGCTCCTGAGCCTCTCTTCTGTACTCATCCAATTCAACCAACTATACCATCCTGTCTTCCATGAAATCAAAATCTTCTAAATACTCCTCTGAGAGAAATTTATACACCGAGAGCAAGTTGTTCAAGGGCAACCTGGCTTCTTTACCATAAACAAGCTGATAAGGAGCAAACCCTTTGGATTTCTTGATTGTTACTCTATCTGCCCATACTACCAAATTCAACTTTGAATCCCATGCCCTTTTATTGTCACCTAACATCCTTTTGATGATCTTTAATAAGTTTTTGTTACTAGATTTCTCTTGTCCATTCCCCTAGGGATGATAAGGTGATGAATATGACAAAGTGATTCCATAACTTTCACAAAAATCAGCAAATTTCTTGGATCTAAAAAAACTTTGTTAACACCTTACTTGTAGCCTGCCTTGTAGGAATTTCCTCTACCCACTTGGTAAAGTAATCAGTGGCTACCAAAATCTATTTGTGTCATCCACTAGATTTGTTTGCAGTTTCTCCTATGAAATCAACACCCCACATCTGAAAAGGTTCTTTAGTTTGCATGGGTCTAAGTGGAAGAGCTCCATCATATTTAAGCTTTCCTAAAAATTTCTAGCAAGCCTCACATTTTCTAATATAAGTATGACAGTCCTTAAAGATTTGTGGCCATTAGTAACCGGCATTGAGTATTTTATGGGCAGTAGTTTTTTTCTGAAAAATGCCCCCCACATACACCTTCATGTAATTCTTTTAAAATAGATTGAGCTTGATAAACATCCAAACAAAATAAGAGGATACCATCCTTGTTTTTCCAATATAAATCACCTTTAAGCAATACATACCTAGATGCCTGAAGCTTAAGTGTTCTTTTCTGACTGTCATTCAAATCCTCTGGACATTTCATGTGTTTTAAATAATAGGCAATATTCTTATACCAAGGACACATCTCAATTCTTATTTGAGCCTCCTCTAACTCTATCTGATTTATCTATGTTGCTTCCAAATTTGATTCTGTCATTAGTTTAGCCAATCCTTGACCTCTTACCAATTTAGTAATTTAGATATCAATGTTAAACTCATGAATTTGATTGATCCATCTGCATCTTCTCCCAGTAGTTTCAGTCTGTCTAAAAATATCTTTGACTACTTCATTAGGAACATATGCAATGACATTAGCTCCCACTAAATATGGTCTAAAAGATTTCATAGCTTTTACTAGGGCTTATGCTTGTTTCTCATTTATATCATATTTTAACTCAGAATCTTGTAGTGTCTTGCTAAAAAATGCCACTAGTTGTTCATGACCTTCATCATTCTTTTGTAACATAACTACAGCAATAGTATGAAATGAAGCAAAAGAAAATGAAAAGGTTTAGAGAAATTGGGAGACTTAAGTATAGGTGCTTCCTTGATGGCCCTTTTAATGTTTACAAAAGACTCAATTGCTTTATTAGTCCATTTTATCTCTGCACCCTTTTTTAACATCTTTTCAATAGGTTTGACAATTTTAGAAAAATGTGATACAAATCTCCTAACAAAATTAATTTGTCCAAAAAAAGATTGAATAGCTTTGACTGTTTTAGGGATCTGAATTTTGTCAATAGCTACAATTCTCTCAGGGTCAATCCTTACTCCGTCTTTAGATACAATATGACCTAGCAATTTACCTTCAGTGTCTCCAAACTGACACTTTTTTGGATTTAGAGAAATGTCATATTCTAGTGCTTTGATGAAAATTTTCTCTAGGTCATTACAATGGTTTTCTGCTTTCTTGGAGTATGCAGTCAAATCATCCTGGTATACAACCAAAATGTAATCAATGAGGCCTTCAAAAGCTACATCCATGGCCCTTTGAATAGTAGCTCCAGTATTGGTAAGTCCAAATAGCATCCTAGCGTACACATGTGCCCCATGGTGTACTGAAAGTTGTTTTGTATTTTTTTTATTCCTTAACCTTCACCTGGTTGTAACCATAGAACCCATCCATCATATAAAGTAATTCATTCCTTGTTACTTTCTACAACAAATCTTCCATATTTGGTAGGGCATAATTATCTTTCAAGGATGATATATTTAAATTTCTAAAATCCACACACAATCTGGTATCACCATTTTTCTTTCTAACAAGCACCAAGTTTGACACCCATCTGGAATGCTTTATAGGCTCTATAATCCCTGCATTCCTCATCTTCATCAATTCTTCCTTCATTTTGGGAGCCAATGTGGGATTTATAGGCCTTTTTTTTTGCCTAAATGGTTTTGCATCTGGTTTCAGTGGGATTTCATGCTGGAACAAATCCTCTTTGTATGCCTTGAGATCATCATATGACCAAGCAAAAACATGTTTGTATTTTCTTAACAAATTGACCAATGCAGTCCTAATTTTCGGTGTAAGCTTCTTCCCAATGTAAACCTCTCTAGGATTGTTTTCACTTCCCAAGTTTTTTTTTTCTACTTCTTCACAACTTCTAGTGTTGGGTTTGAAATTTGTCATATCCTTATTGTCAAACATTCTCTCTAGTTCCACCAACCCTTTGGGAATCTTGTTTGTTTTAAGTTGTAGAATATTTTTTCAAAATAGAGATTCCTTACCACTCTCCTCTTCCACATATGCATTCCAATCCATATGTTTGCCTTCATACTGATCTTCACAAAACAAAAACTTCAGAAGATCCCTATCATCATCAAATATCTGCCAATTTTTTACGTTATCTGGTACTGCAGGTCTAGTTTTTATTTCAACTTGGGTGATGTCATCAAAAGGAATATCATTATGTTTAATTGCTAAGTTAGCCATAAAATCAGCCAAAATATTGTTAGACCTTTCAATCCATGTTATAGAAAATGCATCAAAAAATTCAGTCGAATCCCACACCTCATTTCTGTAATTTTGAAACCTTACATTTTTAGTGGCAAATATTTCCCTCACTTGAGATATGACTAACTCTGAATCACCATAAATTGTTAGTAATTTAATGCCATATTTACTTTCCATTCTAAGACCTAACAAGAGTGCTTCATATTCAGCAACATTGTTTGTACATTCAAAGGCTAACAAGAAAGAATATTTGAATGATTTTCCATTAGGAGAAATAAAAACCACACCAACTCCATTTCCTTCCTTACTGCAAGCACCATCAAAGTACATTTTCCAAATCTTATCCTCATGTGATTCAATAATATTTTCAAACTTGTTAGTTTTGCATTGAATGGGTTTAGAAATACTTACCTGAAAGTTATCTATATCTATTTGGAGAAAACATGTTGTCTTGTTTGGATAAACTTCCTCTATCAGGTGGAATGATCTCGGCTCCCTATCGATCCTTACATTCACCCCTTTTACTAGGATGGTTGCATATGAAAGATCTAGCTAGACATGTCACTTCACCAGATTTGACCATTGCCTTGATAATAACATGCCATAATTTGGCGAAACTTGCACAATGGTGATGTATGTTTTATATGATGTATCAGGGCATGCTGGAAATCAAAACTCCACATCCTTCATAATTCCAACAACTGGGACTGATCGGTTATCCATAACATAGCATTTCCCATATGGAGTGTCCACATGCATCCCAAGTTCTTTCATGACATCTTATGGTGTTATGTTCACGGCTGCACCTGAATCTATCATACAATTATTAACCATTTTATTGTTAATCATCAAAGTTAGATAAAAAGGATCAACCTGGGTAAGATTCTTAGTGATAGAAGTTCCCAAATAGACAATAGGTGGATCTTCATCTTTTGGCTTATGATCCTCTATATTTACTTCACCAACGTTAGAAAAAATCTTAATTGTTTCATGTTTGTAATCAGGAAATTTCATTACTTCAAGAAAGGGCACAAATATTTTCACCTGTGATAAATCCTGAGACATAAATGATCCACAATTTGAGAGTGGCTTACTAATTTGTTTCTTTTAAATTGGCTTTGTTAATTTAAGAGGTTCTATTTGTTTGACCTTTTCTACTGCACCTTCCTTTTCCTTGTTAGTGATGGTGTCTTTGTTTCCAGTAGCTTTAGGAACCTTTGCAAATATCCTGGATGGCTTACCTTTCTCTGGGTTCACTATTTTGTTTCTTAACTGATAATTACTTTTCACCTGAGCTACTTTTGCCACAGTATAGGATTTAATTTTCTTCATTTGTTAAATTCCTCAAGGAATGCATTGCCTCTCCATTATGGAATAATCTCCTCAAGGATGGGATGTCTACCTCATCATCAGTAAAAACTTGTTGTACACTATGTTGTTGGTTCTCTCTTCTCCATTGTACATCTGATGATTGCTCATCCTCAAATGAATCCTCATCCCTACCCCAAAATGAATTTGATTGAAAGTACATTTATTGTGGGCTCATATTCATTCTCATGGTCCTTCTCTTCTGCAAAACCCTGAGCAATCATACATTATTCTGCAACATGGGGTAAATTGCAGACTTCACACCATGGATATTCTTCCACAAAATTATTTACCTTCTTCAATGGATCAGGAGTTTCTTTACTTAGATTTGCATTCACCGGTTTACCATCTTTCCAGATTATATTATATGGCATGTCATGCAATCTTGGTCTATTGTAACTTATAGGCTTGTTACTTCTATATGGGGGCAGCTTCTCATTGTGATTTTGTTTACCCTTCATGTCCTTTAGTAGGTCCATGATTTGGCCAAACTCATCCTTTTTTGTTTCTCTAGGATTATATAATTTTGGATCATCTCTCTTGCAAAGTCTCCCAGCAGCCTTTTTGTTATTTTTAATGGTAGTATTTGTTTTAAAAGCTTGTTGCAAGGTAGTAGGTTTATGAGATAAGATCTCATAATGAGTCTTGTTGTCAAAAGCACTTAAATAAAAATCAATCAAAAATAAATCAACAGGTCTAATATCTCTTAGTATCCTATTAAGTACTTTATTAAACCTCTTATTAAATTCATAGATTGATTCATTCTGATTCTTCTTTATGTTAGTCAATTCATGAGATGCAAATGAAGTATCATTATGTTCTCCAAATTCCTCCAAGAATATTGTCACAAATTCCTGCCAACTACCAATGCATCTATCAAGAAGATTCCTATACCATTCTCTTGCATCCTCTGTTAGAGATTGAACAAAAATAGTTTCATATAAAAACATCTTCATAAGGAATTCCAAATTCTTCAATGGTATTTTTTACATTTATTACACGTTGTTCTGTAGAATTTGTTCTATTTCCTGGGAATTTAGGAATAGCTGACCTTAAATCATTTGCAATCTGATTCGGATATCCAACTATCCCACTGAAATCCAACTGTTTATACCTTTCAATGGTCATAAGTGGTCTGTAACCATAGTTGTCAATCTAATAGTTTCCATTTCCTCCATTATTACCATTGTTTCCATTGTTACCTCCACTATTATTGTTATTTCCATTTCAGTTGTTCCCATTACCATTGTTGCCATAGTTTCCATTATTACCATGATTTCCTCCATTATTGCTTACGTTGTTGGTCTTATCTCTATTATTCCAGTTACCAGTAATTTCCCCATTGTTAGTTCTTCTTTCACCATTATGATTATTGCATTGTCTATAATTATACTGGTTTTTATTTTCATGGTAGGGTGTATTTTTCCATCTATCCCCTTTTTCATAATTATTATCCAAAACATCAGACAATGGATTATTATAGACCTTAAATGGTTCCAAGTTTCTCATGTGAGGGGGACTATACCTAGGGGTTGTTAGTCTACTTGCTTCACCTTTTCCCTTCTCTTCTTCAGCCCTGTTTGACTTAGGGATTTGAATGGCATCTCTTTCTAATCCGAGTTTTGGCAATACCCAATCTGGTTGTCTCTTAATAGCCTTTGCCATTTTAGATTTATCTCCATTCAAGTCAGCCATTCTAAGAGTAATTTCATCCAACTGCCTGTCCTCTTGTTCCTTAGCAGTCAGGGTTTCATCATGACCACCTTTATTATCTTTTGTATTTAAGTTATAAAAATGATTTTCCTTGAGATTTTCAAATTTACACCAAATGTTGAACCATCCTCTCTACGAGGAAACTTCTTATAACCCCAAATTCCATATTTGATATTGATTTCATTTCTTTGTTTCTTCTCTTTGGACTCAACTGAACAAGATTATCTTGTCCCTTGTGCAATGACCTTCTCCCCTGCATAAATCTTATTGACAAATTCCTAGGGGTTTCTCTTACTATAAAAATACCAATGATTAGTCATATGTTAAATGTAGAGTCACCACCTCCTAACAGGAATAATTCTTTTATTAATCTGCTAGGATCCTTCCTCCAGCAGAGTCTGAAACAAAACCACCAAAAATTTTGAATACTTCTTATTACAACTCCCCAGCAGAGTCGCCAATCTGTTGGTTCCCAAAACCACATATTGGAAATCCTAGAGCTTTGCCAAATCTCTTACTGATTTATTAATCAGCCTTGGCCACCAAAGAATGGTCGAATACCAAATTCCTCTTCACTTTAGGCTCCACTAGACCTAGGTGGGTATACCTTAATCTCCAAACCACAAAGAGACTTATTTATAGTGAATTTAAACTTGTCAAATTAGTTGTTTATAGGGATGGCAAGATGTTTCTTGCAACTATGCTTTATTATGTGCTTTTAACTTGCTTTAATCTGAAAACTTGAGTATAATTGATAATAAATAAAAGCTTATAAAAGAATGTTGTTGGAACCTTGAATGGTTATGAAAAAACAATGCTAGTAGAAACTAATAATATGTTTCTCTAGTGAGAACTTTCTACACACCAAATTTACTCACAGAAAACTAATAACAGACCAGTGTCTTATCTAACAATTTACATGTTACTTAATGGACAAATGTTTGTGATCCTTGGAGACAGTTTGAGAAAACTCACAAGTATGCAAGACTATCACTGCAATGACTTCAATGTATGTTATAAGAACAACAAAAACAATTATGTTGTCTATATAACAACAAATGATAAAACACTACAAAAAACCTTGTTCAGATTTATCCAAAGGATTTTAACTCATCAACATCACATAACATGAAATGATTTGAAGATAAAGATAGCAAATATTGTATATTAATTTTTGGAACAATGGGTATACAAAAATAGTAGACTCATAGATACTTTATGGTACACTTGCTTGCACAAAATGGATTTTCATTTCCACACTCCTGTTTTACATAATAATGCTAGTTCCAACAAACAATATGGAAAAATAGTAGTCTTACTTCATTTTGTCCCTTCTAGAATATAAAATGACTCTCTATATATACATGACTCAAAAGATATGAATGAAGGGACACACCCTTTCATTAGTACAAACTAAAACTAACATAATCCTAACTATCCTTCTTAACTGCTATAACTAAAACACATTACAATGACATAGACTAACTCTTTCCATCCAGTCGTTGACCATATTTTTGGATATGCCGAAGATATTTTTCCTCTTTATATGTGCAAGCATTAAAGATAATATCTCTGACGGCTATCTCTGCTGTAAAAAAAATTTCCACCTGTTCCCCTGTTTCATTCATATCCAATGCATATGCACGGGCAACGCTAAGGGTTGAACTGAGTAGAGATCTGCAATTGGTAATCCATTGGTGTTTATCCTTCATAACCCCTATATCATCTACCATGCCTGGAAATCCATGATTAACAATCCCTTTACATTCCTCATATTCAATATTCAACTCTGTTGTGAATCCTTGATAAGTGCCAATTAGTTTTTTTACCTTATTGATCCTTTTGTCACTCAGTGTCTGATCCTGCAATAACATGTTTAACCTATCAAGTATCCTCTAGTGTGACACTATGTTATCCATGTTTTTCTGGTAAACAGTCCAGAATTCCTCCAATATCTTCTATAGATCTTCTAATCATTTTAACAATAAGACACGTGTTGTGTCTGTCCTTATGCTATGCATTCTTTTCTTCAATTTTCTGTTTTCCTTGTAAAAATCTTCGCACTTCTTTTACAGTTTGGATTCGTCTGCTATCAAGGGTACAGGTTGGCCCCTACTTCTCAAAAGTTATTCATACAATGCTTTATACTTTACTACTTCTTTCATCAACATCTTCATTTGTTCTTTGTTTTGTTTTGAAATAACAACTCCCATATCTGTCATGACCATGAGAAAAACTTCTCCAACCTTCCACTTCATCATGTGTCCAAAAGCCTTGTCCACATTTATGATCTTCGGCCTCTTATTTGGGGGATAAAGGGCCCACAAATGCATAGCCTCATCATCTGGATCATATCTTGATCCAATGAAGATGTCATTCACACCCTGAATGTCCAACTTGAAGTCCTTCTTCTCTAAATGCAATAGGCTATCAAAAATAAAGGATGCACTAAGATCCCAGCCTGGAAAAAGGATAATTCCTACCTCTACTAGAAGTGGCCTTCCCCTTTGAGGATTCATGCCTTCTACTTCTGCATGGATATCAGCCTTTAGTTTCCTAAGAATCTCTGCCTCATTTTCTGGTGTTATATCAGGCATTGCTTCCCTTAGCCTTTTTCCTTTGAAGTGATACAGGAAGGACCTAAATTCCTTTGATTTGATGAACTCATCATCAGACACAAAAGAGTTATGCTCCTCTAGCCTAACATCTACATCTGCATTCATCCTCGCAATAGTTATATCATGTGCTTCAGGCTTCTCCTCCCTTTCAGGCCTTCTAAATCTTGAAATAGCCTCATTCTCACCTCACTCGCTCTCAACTTCTTCTTCTTCTCCCATCTCCTGCAGTCTTTGTCTTTTTTCTTCTAGTTTCTGGTTCAGATCCTGAATGATCTGCATAGCCACCTCGGATTCCTTGATCCTGAAGATATCTCAGGCTTCAATTTGCTCATGAAAATAATCGCCCAGATTCTGCCCTTTTCTGTTGTGGTGGATATAACCCTCCGAGTCATAATTCTTTCGGTTTGTGTGCTCATAGAGGTTATAATCTTCTATTAACCTCTTATCAATGATTTCATATGCCTTTGCAGATACAATAGTGAAATTACCAAAATGTAAAGTTTTGGGCAAGAAAACCTATTTGTGGGCACCCCCAAAATGCATTGCATTTGAGACACTCATTTGCCTTACAATCTCTAGGTAGGCAAATTTGTCAAGTGCAGGCTTCGGTAGCACATAAGGAGCTCCTTCAAATCCAAAAAATCTAACATATGTGAAGTCCTGGCATACATACCAGTCACCCCAATTGTGATTCACCCTGGTATCCCCATGTTCATGGGGTCTAAGAAATCTTTTGATTTCTTCTGAAAATGACTCATCAAAAGAAACTCCAAAAGCTCTTTATAATGTTTGCACAAAGAATTCTTCAAATTTGATATAGTGAGACCTCATGAACCAAGAATCCCATAGTGATACCCATAGCTCTACTGGTTGCTCCTGTCCATCCTTACCATGAATGCTTAGTTTCAAATCCTCAGGCCACAACCCCCTGAGTCATCCATTAAACAAGACAATATGCATCAATAATGAATAAAACCTAAAATATTTGTCAGGGTTATTCTGAAGGCTTAAGAAACCCTCGTGCATCTTCTCAACAATATAAGTAGCATAGTCAAATTGTCTCAGCTCATGAATCTGTGTGTCAGCGGAAAGTACCAAAGGTCCTACCCGAGCTACACCTGGAACTTCCACTCCTCCCACTTGTCTGCATGTCATATATGTATACAGTAAATATTGCCTGAAAATATTGATGTCAAATGGGGGCCCATCTTCATCTGTCAACTTTCCTTTCTCGGCCTTATGTATGGCCAAATTCCACCCATTGTACATAGTGTCCATCTTTGTGTACTCTTCTTCTAGTTTTTCAAAAGGCAGAGGCGCGTTAGATTTGAGACTAAGACCAAAAACCTCCTGAATGGTGGCTACTAAAAGGCAGATAAATGCTTTGCCATTTGGTAATTGAATACATCTTTTTGTGGCATTGTAAGCCCTAGCCAATGTTTTCATCAACTGGACATTCACAAAGACGTTAGGAACCATAAGCTTACCCAATCCAATTATCCATGGGTTTGAGATTGGGGTCAGCTAACTCTTCCTTGAATAATGATACAAGAACAACTCATGACCTATAATCCTGGTCCATACATCACCAATTTCCTTGAAATCATCTTCTAAATAGTCACACGCGGGCAGGTTAGCCTTAGATCTCCAGGATTTAGCTCCTGGTGAGCCCAATTCGATCAATCATGTCTTGATTTAATTTCTACCTCTATGCACCCTCTCCACCTTTAGATTTCTTTGAGGCACTCTTAGAAACCTCGATGACCTTTCTTTTTTCCATTTGAACTAGAGCCCTCCATATCTGAATACCTCAAGCTTAACTGAAATTCAAAATTTTGTAGCTTAATTTCGCTCCAATCTCTCTGTCTGCTTCAATTTTCTATGCCAATTTCTTTCACCGGATTCTATATATAGATTTAATGCTTCAGGGGCATTTACTCAATTGAAATGATGTTGTAATTCACCTCATGTAAGCACAGACCTATGTATTGTCTGTATTTAATAATGGCGGGTGGATTCGTTAAGATCAATTTTTGAAACGGCTAGTCATCATAACTCCTCCCGATAATTCAATCACTTGGTGCCACCCATCCTTTACATCGGCATAGGTCTTACCGATCACTCCATCGAGTATCGGCGTAGCTCATTTATTATAATTTTGATGGTTATACTTCCTCGATGGCTTCGCCTTCTATCTAAGCTTTGTCTTTACCTTTATATCTCATCGGCATAGGTCATCCTGATGTACCCTCCTTCTATTCCTCTATGGAATTCTACCCATCGGGTATCGGCATAACTCCAAAGATGCTACTCTGATGGTTTAAGATATCCCGATGAGTCCTCCTTCGGATCCAGATCTATCTTTCTACATTGGATCACCTTATCAGGCATCGGGACAACTTACTTTATGTTTCTCCAATGACTCGATGACATCGCCTTTGTACTTATATTTCATTTAATTCCTCCGGTCTATTAGCATATATTTCCCCGATGAGATCTCCTCATTCACACCTATCTTGGTTTTTTCATCAGGTATTAGCATAGCAAAAATTGTCCCCTTCCGATGAGGTGATGATATCCTGATGACTTGGTCTTCGATTGGTGTAACTCATCTCGATGAAGTCTCCTTCTTCATGCCCAGCTTGTCCTTCTCATCGGGTATTGGCATAAGCTAAAACACCTTTCAGCAATGGTTTGAGTTATCCCTATGACTTGTATTTTCTACCTTTTAGAATTGCCTTTTGGAATTGCCTCATTGGAGTAAGTCATGTTGATGACACCGCCTTTGCCACCTAACCCATCGGGTATAGGGGTAGCATGAAATGACATTTTTCGATGACCCAATGACATTGTTGACCTCTACTTTGCATTTTCCTTCATCGATGTAAGTTATACTGATAACCTCATCAGCTATTGGCACAACATTTTTCTCATACCCCCGATAGTGAATGTTACGTTGATGATACCCTCCTTCTGAACTTTTATTTTTTTTGCCTTCGGAATGGTCAATCTAGGTCATGTTGATTAGTTCTTTCATTGTTTTTGCTAGTCGGTCTTGTCGGGGTAACTTACACCGATAGCTCAAATTTGATATTTATGCTAATCAAGCTCCTCTTCATATATCATTTGCACTGCAACCTTTCATGGAAACTTCATATGTGCTATTAAATGACAAAGTCTATCACATAGGGCCAGAGAATGCCTTATAAGGATCCCACTACTGTCATGATGAAATTTCCTTATGTAGTCCCTATTCAGTGCCAACCCTTAGCATGCCCTAGCGGTACTTGTCCAATTCTGAAAAATAGGTCACAGTAGGATTTTTCTAGTACTGCAGCATACCTCCTGCACATACAATCCAACAATAAATGCTCTTGTGATGAAAATGTATATACAAAACATCAAAGAAATAGCACAAAATATTTTATAAAAATATGTGCTAACAGACACAAACACAAAGAGGATCAGGTTCAATAGAAGATTAATCCTAATTACCTTTTCTAATAAGTTAATGTGACAACTGTTAAGTGTTTCCCATTATCAATTAAAGTACCTCTTATGTCTTTTTCATAAATTCTATGAGTAATCATAAGGGGGTCATTTCTATTTTTAACCTCTATAGAAGGAAATTTATCTTGTGAGAATGTAATATCATTTGGGTTAGAAGAAGGATAAAAAACCACCTTTTGTAAGGCTTCTTGGATTAACCCATGGTATGATGGTGAATTTTGAATCAAGTCCCAAAGGGGGATCGTAGCTAAGATATTATGAAGTTGTTCAATTAGATTAGGTTCCTACCAACATTTTTCTTAGGATGAAGGGGGGGAGGAAGGGAAGTTAGAATAACATTGGGATCTTTCTTGTTGTTTTTATTGTTATGTATGTGAGGCACTTCGATATCATATTTTTGTGATAGTTATTTTTCCATATCATTTCTTCCACGTATGTATCTTGCAACTCTTAAGATATAGCCAGAATGTCACTTTGGTTTCCTAGCATCAATCATAGATTGGTTTTGAGTTTGAGTGGCATGTTGAACAAATCTAGGCCTCACATGACTAGAAAAATAAATAGTATTGACTTGATTAAGATTTATGTTCTCCAAGGACTCATCTTTAGGAGAGAGAATCAAGGAAAGTGTTAATGATTTCATTCTCTTTCTCCAAGGTATCTTTATGGGAAAGACAAACTTTAAGAGAAGGACAAACATAACTCATTATTGCTTCATCTCTAGTGGGGAAGTCATTGAAATGAAAAGAGGGTATGGTATCACTATAAAAGGTAGCTACAATATCATCCCCTTGCACCAAATGATCCTCATGGGGGAGTACATTTTAGGAGAAAGATGGACATCATTTTCTAAACCTTCATCCTTAGGAGGGATATCTTTGAAAGAAGTGTTCATAATCTCTTCCTACACCAATGTGCCCTAATTGATGGGAAAAAAATTGGGAGAGGCTAAATCATAGCTATGAATCAAAGGAAGAGATAAGTTATCATCATATGCATGAAAGGGAACATTATGAAAATTTTGAATATGACTTGAAATTGAACTAGCAAAATAAGATAACAACTCCATATGCACTTATGATCAAATAAGAAACTCATATGTTATATGAAAGATGTAATCAAACCAATTTGCACTCAATATATGCAATAATATTATACGATATTATAATCACAAGATCTACTTGTTGTCACAAAATTCAGCACCCTTGTTGAACTCTTGAGCTCATCAACCCTGTGACACATTGAAACAAATTCCAAGAGTGGGACCTTGCTAAATGTGAGGTCAATTCTTCGGAGAAGGCCAACTTCCTTATCAATTTGATGCAAGTGTTGGTCTAACCCAACACATATAAATCTTAATCTATTGATCTAAGGGGGAAAAGGGGAAGAAGGGATGCTTGAAAGGGAAAAGGTTTGCACCAGGATTGAAATTGTGATCTTCTCTACCTATAACTGCACAAAACACCAATAAGAACTACCCAACGGATGCACAAAATTCTACCTAAATCAGCTCCCTATGGCATGAGTGAAGGTTGGAAATCTTGTAAGATGGCAAGAGGAACTAAAACTAGTTCACAAATGACATCCAAAGAGGGATCAACACAGTCACCTATGCTAAGGAAACAAATGAAGATGTATTCAGACAAGAAGGTAAAGATATTACGCAATTTGTAAGAACTAAAATAAGGCAAGACAAGTGATTGTATTTGTATATGGTGAAAATGGACAACAATGATAACAATATTGAAAGGCTAAATGAATTCAACCACAAAACCCTAGCCTAACAACAACAAAGATCCACCATAACATATGAAGATTACCTAAGACAATGCAAATCAAATGAAATCACAAAGATTATACCATCACATGTCCAATAGGGTTTGGATCTCCATTCTTCCTATCTCCATTGATCTTGCTTGATATATTTGCTCTCAGATTTTATGTGCACAAGAGCTCAACAAAGAACGGAATGTGGTTGCTAGTAGGATCGTAGTGTAGTCAACTTGCATAAATTGATTAGAATGCATAGAACAATTAGGGTCATTAGGGTTTGATAATGAAGGAAGCATCTCCTTATATAGAAGACACAATATGAAATGGAGGGATAAGATTGAGAGGTGTAAAAGGAGGTCGGCTATGATTAGAGGGTAGGTAAAAGAAATAATAAAATAATGAAAGGGGTAGGTAGTGTATGAATTAAGAGATGAATGACATGTGTCATGGGTAGAAAAGGTTAATGAATTAATTAAATAAATAAAGATTTATTTAATTAATAGAAGAAGTGGGATCAATTAAATAAATAAAATATTTGTTTAATTTAGGAAAAAGGATAATTTAAATAAATAAATGTATTTATTTAAATGAGAAATAAGGCTAGAAGAGGATAAATGAATTAATTAAATAAATAAAATATTTATTTAATTAATAGAAGAATTAAGCTTAGATAATTAAATAAATAAAATATTTATTTAATTAGACATGACAATTTTGGGTGTCTACATTTTGCCCCTCTTTGAGACAATGCGGTTTGTCGCGTTGTTTCAAAGAAGATAAGATGAACTAATACAGAGTTGCCCTAGGATGGGAATGATATGCCCCCTCGAGAGATTGGATGAAAATGTCTGAAAAGGTTGCAGACAATCTCTTGATAAGAAAGACGGGATAGAATAGACTGACTGGATAAAGTGACAAAGTCACGGGACAAAGAAGACTAACTCGGGAAACGAAGGCGAGGGCTAGGGTAGGCTATAAGATAGACCACGGGGGAAAATACATCCTCATTGTCATCTACACATCCACGAGACCATATTGCAGAGTGAAAATTTAGCAGGAGCAGTCAACAGCGATGGCTTTCATTCATAGATTCGACCGCGTTCGCCGATTTCAGAGGCTAGCAGAGGCAAGAGAGCCGGTAAGTACCACCAAACCTCCTCGTACTTTGACGCATTTAATTTTGTCATTAATGCATGTCGAATAGGGTAATAAATGCGCTTAGACTAGGGTCCAAAAAGTGTCAAAAAATGTTCAGGTGCATCTGCGTTGGTGCCAGGCATGTCTGTGCTCGCTAGGCGCGTCTGTGTTTGTGCCAGGCGCATCTATGTCTGGACCCGCGTCTGTGTCAAATGCGGTCGCGTCTATGCTGTGCAGGCACATTTGTGCCAAGAAGGCACGTCTGTGTCGTTCAGGCACGTCTATGCAGAGCATAGGCACGTCTATGTCAAGCAGGCACGTCTGTGTTTTTCAAGCGCGTCTATGTAGTCTTTGAGCACATTTATGTAATGTAAGCGCGTTTGCGTTTGAAAAGTATGAATTTGCATCTTCTAGGTCAGATCGACAGTTCTGTGATGAACATACACTGTCGATTGGATAAGCTGCTGAGAGGATACACTCAAGCAGGTCCTCTAGGAAGACTAGGATAGATCAAGGCACTTTGTGATGAACAGTGAGTACCAGGATAGAGTACTTTGTGATGAACAGGGAGTACTGAAATATGAGCAGCACTTTGTGATGAACAGGGAGTGCAAATGTGAGCAACACTTTGTGATGAATAGTGAGTGTCACACACGTAGTACTTTGTGATGAACAGGGAGTACCACTAGGATAAATAGCAACACTTTGTGATGAACAGTGAGTGTCACTAGGATAGATAGGCATATGCATTTAGATAGCGAGTAGCATTTTGTGATAAACAATGAATGCCACTATGACTGACATGATTTGATTTGTTTGACTGCAGGAGTACTTGTTGATGCTGGAGTCACGGGAGAGATTCCCATCGACACAGAGGTTGCGACCTGAGTTGTCGTTTGAGGACAGAGCTACCATCGAGGAGATGGGATTGAGACATGTACTATATGTGCCTGATTTTTGGGCAAACATGGGTTTGCTGACTGCGCTAGCTGAGAGATGGCACTCTGAGACGTGCACATTCCATTTACTGATGGGTGAGATGACAGTCACCTTGGAGGATGTATACAGGATTCTGCAGGTGTCAATCAATGGAGAGCTGATCCCATATGATCGAGATGGAGACAGGGAGGCATTGAGACAGGTATTTCAGGACCCTGGATTGGAGATGAGGGCAGGACACGTGGCATGGGACACCATGATAGCCACAGGGTTAGCATTGCCAGCAGTGGTCGGAGGAGCTATCAGTGGGTTCCTATGTCCAGACAAGGCGACACGGGGGTTGGTTGTGGGCTGGGGGGAGCACTGGAGACACTGGTGATGCAGCACACCAGATATCCTGGGGACCATGTGTGTTGGCTTATTTGTATTACGAGCTTCATCAGTTTGTTTATCATGGATCAGTGGGATTGGGCTGTGGAGTGATGCTGCTGCAAGTATGGGCCTACGAGCATCTGTCGGTTACCCGACCGATACACTTCAGGGGCAGGGGTCATGGACGTAGCTTTGTACATTTGTATGACATGATCACATCACGGCCGCGGATTGGCAGGTTAGAGCATTGGCGGCGGGTGATTGACGACATTGATGTGGTCATATGGAGACCATATCTGGGCTGTGAGGAGTGGGAGGATGACGCAGTTGAGCTGCCTTACACCTTCCAAAGCAGGTACCTGATTGGGCAGATGCCCTATGTGTTAGAGAGACTGGTAGACAGGGTTGGCCGACAGTTTGGCCAGATTTAGAGGATGCCCCGGGGATCAGGCACAGTTTGGGCCATTACTGTCATATGATCAGGCAGTGACTCAGCTTGTAGAGATGATGCCCCTACCCTGGGACATGTGGCCTGAGATCGAGGATGCCGGGATGGATGCTGAGTATACAACATATTGGGCAGAGCATCCATTCCCCTGATTGACAGATCCAGGAGAGGCACTAGACGGAGATGGTGGTGGTGACGAGGATGATGGTGGAGGCAATGGGGGCAGAGGCTGATGGAGGAGGAGAGGAGTAGTTGGAGAGAGGCGAGTTGCACCTCGGAGGGAGGGTGGAGAGGAGAGGTAGGCTCAGGTGGTGAGGGGTCGCGGTGGATTGCCTTTATAGGTGCCAGCAGCACAGGGTCCCAGGCAGGTGCAGATACAGGGACAGGGACAGAGACAGGTACCAGTACAGGCATAGGGGCAGGCACCCGCAGAGGAGGAGCCACAGGCAGAGGTAGAGGCAGAGGGGGTTAACCCAGTGGAGGCTGAGCTATTGGATCTGAGGGAGATCTGCCAGGGCCATGTAGATGAGATCCAGGAGCTGGAGAGGGAGAGGGATCGGCTGAGGACTAGGCTCAGGGATACTGAGTGAGAGCGGGATCAGGCTATCCAGCGCTACACAGAGGCTGAGACGGCACTGAGGGCTGGGAGGCAGGCAGCAAAGGACATAGGGGCCAGATATGCTTATGTCCTATAGGCAGGAGAGGAGATAGCCTACTAGAGGGACCTCTACTATGGTGCAGTGCCAGCAGATCAGCGGGCGAGGAGCTTCCATAGACCGTCGCGTACAGTGACAGCTACGGGAGGGAGCCAGAGGAGACAGGCATTGAGTGGTGGGGTTATGGGCCCTCCACCACCACCAGACAGAGGAGACAGGCAGGATGATCTTGGGACGGGTCCTTCAGGGGCTCAGATTCCACTGAGGCTAGGCAGCTCCGAGGGAGGGAGTTCATCATAGCCGTAGAGGGCTCCCTTTGTATTAGTTTTGTACCATTTTTGTATTGTAGACACTTGTGGGTGCTTTTGAAGCCATATGATTTTGACATCATTGTATCATGACACTTTATTTATAGATATGAGATGATTCATTTTTGCAGCAGCTATATGCATGCGTACCTATGTGATGAGATGTTCTTATGTGATGTATGTTTCTATGTGATGGATGCAAATATGTATATGATGCAATGCAATATATTTTTTTTCTTTTATATTTTATATGTGTATGCATGATGCAAATGTGAATGTATGGAATGCAAATGAATATAATAATGCAAATTTAAATTGTGCTAACAGGTGTTGTGTGTAGGATGTGATGCAGTTATGATATCTATATGTATGTATGAAATGCTTATATGTGGTAATGCAGGTGCAACTATATGACATGCAAATATTTTTGGTGTGTCATTATACTCAGTCATGTGATAGCAGGCTATGCGGACTCGAGAAGGACGATGGAATTCAATCAAGAAAGGGGGATGGAAGACAGAAGATATGAAAGTGAAAGAACTTCTTGTGCGTTATCATCATTGAGCTTTATTATGGCAAGTAGGTTATGACAATCGAGGCATATGTTCGACCCAGAAAGTCATTGTACCCATTTGCATGCAGATAAGATAGTCACAAACAAGGAATGCCCCAGTTCAAACTAGACTCACAGTGTCCTCATATCCGTGGACAAGTCATAGCATTACTAAGAAACAATCCATAGACAGCAAAGAAAAATAGGTGACGATACCCCATCCTCACCTTTCTAGTCAAAGACATCCTGGAGATAGAATCTCTAGTCAGAGACATCCCGGAAAAGCTAAAAGACATGTCACCAAAAAAAAGATGAAATCAAAAGAAAACCAAGACTCAACACCAACATCCATTGTAGTCCTCAAATTTAGTGTCTCTTGTCACTTGTATAAGTCTTATTTGATTGTGGTCACAATGTTTACTTTCACAGAAAGGATAGATAGCACTGAACCATATGTTGTCTGAGTCTGTTGAAAGATTTGATTTTGTTGAAGCTCATTATTGCTGCTGTCTCATCTGAAACTGACTGAATCCATGAAACTGATACTTTATTGCGGAGAAGATGAAACTTTATTGCAGATCTGTGATGCAAATGTTTCTTTATTGCGAATTGTGTGCGGATAGACTGAAGGAAGCTGGAAGAAACTATACTCCTCAAAACATGTGATGTTCTCAGCTCCACACCCATCACTAGACGTAGGGATTGCCTTAGCCACAGATAGGATCTGATTTATTATGGATGGAAAAAGAGGTTTATTATGGATGAATTGGTCATGAGTGTGTGCAAAGTGAAGTGATGAAAGAGGATCTTGAAGGAGGGAGGAGCAATGTCTCTACGCATGGCGCTGGTGACCCAGTTTTCACCATGGTACTTGCCCAGAGCACCACCAAAGTGGTTTTCACCGTTGGACGAAATTATTTCTCTTTAATTTTTTGATTTTTTTGATTTTTTTTTGTGTCACAAGGCGCCTGTTTGCCAGGTTTTCACCAAGTAATGATTTTTTTTGTTTTATAATTTTTTTTGTATTTTTGAAATTTTTTGATTTTTTTGGTATTTTTGAAATTAGGATACTCTGAAGAGCTATGTGTAGAACCTGCGAAGGTGCATGTTGTTGATAGGATCCTCCAAAGGTTCACCTTCTGTAGTTGAGAGCTGATACGCACCAGATCCATATGCTACTATAACAATGTAGGGACCAAGCCAGTTTGGTTCGAACTTGCCCTTCTTCTCTCTGTCTTGTTGATTTTTAGGATTTTCTCTGAGAACCAAGTCACCTACCTCAAATGTGCGAGGCTTGACCTTGTGATTTTAGTTGTGACTCATTCATTGTTGGTAAGCCTTGAGATGATTAAAAGCAGTTTGTCTTCGTTCATCCAGTAGTTCCAGTTCTTGTAAGCGAGAGACCCTATAATCTTCATCACCGATGATGTTTTGCAAAGAAACCCGTAAAGAGGGTAGCTCAACCTTAATAGGCAAGATAGCTTCGGCGCCATAGACAAGTGAATAGGGTGTAGCTCCTATAGGTGTGCGGACACTTGTGCGGTAGGCCCAAAGTGCAGGATTGAGTTGGATATGCCAATTACGGCCAGCATCGTCGACTGTCTTCTTTAGGATTTTAAGAATTTTTTTATTAGACGCCTCAGCTTGGCCATTACCTTGGGGGTAATATGGTGTGGAGAAATGATGGGAAATATGGAAGTGGTCATAGAGTTCATGAACATCCTAATTTTTGAAGGGACGCCCGTTATCAGTGATAATGGAAACAGGAATACCGTATCGGCAAATGATATAGTTAAGGATGAATGTAGCAATCTGTTTTCCCGTAACTTGTGTGAGAGGCATGACTTCTATCCATTTTGTAAAATACTTTGTGGCAGTGATAATGAATTTATGACCATTGGAAGAAGGAGGGTGAATCTTGCCTATGAGATCGAGTCCCCACTGACAAAAGGGCCAAGGAGACGCAAGCGGTTGAAATTCTTGTGCTGGCGCATGTATGAGGTCTCCATGAATTTGACATTGCTTACATTTCTTAACAAACTGGTATGAGTCTTTTTCCATATTGGGCCAGTAATATCCAGTCCTGATGAGTTTCTTGGCCAAGGTAGGACCACTAGCATGCGGACCACATATCCCCTCATGCACTTCTCGTAACGCAATCTGAGCTTCGTCGCTTTCTAAACATCTAAGAAGAGTGCCATCTAGACCTCGTCGGTATAGGATATCAGCTAAAATGACATATCAAGAGGATTCGTGAATGAAAGTGCGACGTTGGTTATTTGATAGATCAGGAGGTAAAGTATTGTCACGAAGGTATGTGAAAATGGAACCATATAACTGGGACTCAGGACCGACAATGCATATAATCTCAGTAGGCATGATCTCATATGAAGGGACCAAAAGTTATCCACCAAGAACTCATAGCGGGTCTTGTTCAGAGGTAAATCAATCAGTGAAGCAATAGTAGCCATGGCATCTGCGGCGCGATTCTACTCTCTTGGTATCTGCTCAAAGTATATCTTAGTGAAGTGTTGTTTCAGGTCATCCACCATTTGTTTGTAAGGCATTAACTTTTCATCTTTTGTTTGGTAATCATCAGTTGCTTGACGGATGACAAGTTGAGAGTCCCCAAAAACACAAAGTTCTTGGATCTTCCATTGAACTGCAATTCGTAATCCGGTTGTTAATGCCTCATATTCCGCTATTTTGTTGGTCCAAGGAAATGATAAGCGGTATGATTTTGGTATAGAATCTCCTTGAGGAGTTATAAAGAGGATGCCAGCTCCTGCTCCATGCTGTGTGTAAGAGCCATCAAAGTATAGTTGCCATGGTTTTGCATGTGACATTGTCAAAATGGATTCATCTGGAAATTCTGAACTTAGAGGAACATCATCTATCATGGGAGCATCTGCTAATTGATCTGCGATGGCTTGTCCTTTTATTGCTTTTCTGTCCACATACTCGATGTTGAATTCACTTAGGATCATCACCCATTTGGCCAGTCACCCAGTAAGTGTCACTTTATTGAGAAGGTATTTCAATGGGTCTATCCTTACAACTAACTTAGTCTTATGAGCAAGCATGTAATGTCATAATTTCTGGGAAGAAAAGACCACAGCGAGACATGCACGCTCAATTGGTGTGTAGTTTAGCTCGTATCCCACCAATGTGCGACTGATATAGTATACTTCTTTTTCCTTGCCTTCAGTGCCTTGTTGTGCTAAGAGTGCCCCTAGTGTTGTTGGAGTAACTGATATGTATAGTAACAGAGGTTGATCTGGAACTGGTGGCATCAGAACTGGCGGATTTAGAAGATAATCTTTGAGTGTCTGGAAAGCTTGTTAACAGTTATCATCCCATTTGAATTTGATGTTTTTATGTAGCAGGTGCTGAAACAGATTATACTTATCTGCCAGTTGTGCTATAAATCTTCGGATGGACTGGAGTCTGCCTTGTAAGGATCGAAGTTGACTGATATTTCTTGGTGGTTGCATTTCTAAGATGGCCTTGACTTTTGCTGGATCAGCTTCAATTCCTCTTTTGGATACAACAAATCCTAGGAGCTTCCCGGAGGTTACTCCAAAGACACATTTCTTGGGGTTTAATCTTACTTTGTATTTTTCCAACCAATCAAAGACGACTGAAAGTATGTCCAAATGTGTATTCCTGTCTATGGATTTGCCCAAGAGGTCATCAACATAATCTTCCATGGTTACGTGCATGAGATCATGAAAGATAGTATTCATGGCTCTTTGATATGTAGCACCTGCATTCTTTAGCCCAAAAGGCATGACATTCCAGCAGAAAGTTCTCCACAGACAAGTAAATGATGTTTTGTGTTGATCTTCGGGTGCAATCCTTAGTTGATTATAACCAGAGAATCCATCCATCAATGATAACATTTCATGGCTTGCTGTGAGATCAACAATCAAGTCAATATTTGGTAATGGGAAGTCATCCTTTGGACAAGCTTTGTTGATGTCTCTGAAATCTGTACATATTCTGATGCTGCGATCTGGTTTGCTAATAGGTACCAAGTTGGAGATCCATTCGGGATAATCAATTGGGCGTATGAATCTGACATCCAATAACTTCTCAAGTTCTGCTTTGACTAGTAATGCCACTTGTGGATGCATTTTTCTTAATTTCTGTTTCATTGGCTTTGCCCCTGGTTTGACTGTAAAATGATGCATTACCAAATTTGGATCCAATCCAGGCATATCAGTGTATGACCAGGCAAAATTGATTTGTCATTTTTTGAAGAAACTTATGAATTTTGACTTTTCGGACTCTGTCAATGATTGAGCTAGGAATATGTTGTGTGGAACCTCTTCTGTACCAATGTTTGTTTTAATAGTTTCCTCTACCAACATGGATGACTTTTCCTCATATGATGCTGGGAGAATGTTGAGCCTTCCATCTTCGGGTGCCTCAGAGAGGTTTTCGCCCTCAGATACGTCCTTTCTTTTTACTTTTTTGGGGTCAGACAGCGCCACAATGTGGTTTTCGCCATAAGACCCTTGATTTGTTCTTATTTTCACATTTTTGCGTCTGGAAGGTCCGACTCCCTCGCCAAAATATGCCACGCTATTGAGTTCTATAGTGTATCCCGCTTTATGGTCTCCAGGGGGAAGATCATCTCGTATGCCCAGATAGTCAATAAAAGATTCATCGTTTTGGAATGTATCAAATTGTGCAGGTCCTTCATGATCCCAGTCAATGAGTTGGTGGTGAACAAGGGGAAGGCCATTAATGTCTTCGAAGTTAGGGGAGCTAAGAGTGAAGATGTGGTTATATTCGGGTATGTCAAGGAAATTATCGAGGTCATCAATGGCACTCTCCTCATCAGTCTCAATCACGAACGAATCCAAATTATCATCACTAGTAGCGCATTCCAGGACAGGTGTTCTCATCCTATGTGATTTCAACCTAGAACCTTGAGACAAGGACTGTGTAGAATCATTAAGGGTTGTTTCCTGACCAACTCTGAACTTGTTATAAAATTTGTCTTCTTTTGTAGGTTCATCTGGTTCTCTGAATATCTTGGTGAGCTCATAGTCACTGGAAGATTTGTTTGAACCCCATTCCCATTCATTAGAATCTGTGGAATAGCGATCCTCTTGTTGCATTTTGGTAGCTTTGATTCGTAAAGCTTCTTCTGTCCTTTGGGTGTGGACCTTGGAAATTGAGAAACCAAGTCCTTTCGAGCGTTCCTTTTTGAGGGTCAATTCCGGTTGTAACGGTTCCATGATGCCTTCCTTTCGTAATCCCAGAGGGCTTTTTCCATCATACCCAAATTTTTGTAAAATTTTGAAGCCTTTGCCATATTTCTCACATGGTAGGTTGATGTGGTCTTGTGTTTCCTTTTCATTGTCCCTGAAAAGCATTTTGTATAAATCTTCCTCTTCTAGTTCACCCCATCTTTGAAAGGTAGTAGGGTCCCATTTGAGCATCATGATGGATATTTGCTTGTTAGGATGTGGCCTTCCATATTCTTTTGGGGAACTCATGACTTGTCGTAAGTACATGGTCTGATTGAAAGTATATTTCCCCATGCCTTTGTCCTAAAACTTGCCTTTAAGCTCACCTTGTTTTGATGTCGAAGGTTTTAATGACTCAGGATCAATATATGTCGACGAAGGAACAGCCTCATGATTACTGGGAATGATGGTCTCAGTCTTTGATTTCAAGTTATTATAGTATATGAATGGATTAGGATCACCGTTAACTATTACTTCTACTCCATTATGAGGAAACTTAATGCATTGGTGATATGTGGATGGGACTGCCCTCATTTCATGAATTCAAGGACGTCCTAGCAATATGTTATAAGTGAGATTTAAATCCAAGACTTGACAAACCACATCCTTTGTAACCGGCCCAGCTCTGAAAGGTAAGGTGATTGTGCCCTTGGATGAACGCTCTTCGTCATCATAAGCCTTAGTCGTGATTTGATTTGTAGAATTCACAGCTTTATCAGAATATCCCAATTGTGTAATAGTGCTTAATGTGCAAATGTTTAGACCTGCTCCTCCATCTATCAGGACTCTTTTTATTCGATGTTTGTGTATGACAGCTTCAATGTGCAATGGTGCATTATGTGGCTGACTTACGGATGCGTCATCGGCTTCTATGAATGTAAGGGAGTGTGGAATGGAAAGGTATCCCACCATGGCTTGAAACTGGTCCACGTTCAGATCAATAGGAACAGGGGTGTCTCTCAAGATTTTGTCAAGAATGGCTTTATGTGCGGGAGATATGCATAATAGCTCAAGGATTGAAATGAGCGCGGGTGTCTTCCCTAACTATTCTACAAGGTCATACTCAGGTTTGGTTGATGAAGAAGTGGTGTTTTTAGTTGGAGCACCTTGCAAAGTGAATTTACTTCGGCGAGTTGTAACATGACATTCAGAGGTAGGCTCTGAAGAAGATCCAACACCTTTTAAGACAATCTTGGGTCTCTGAGTAGAATTCTCAGACGCTTTGTCCTTGATGATAATGGTATAGATGTAATTGTCCATCGAGATGTGATTGATGGTTGAGTCATAGTTATAAGATGCTCTGGTATAGTTAGTTTGGTCCTCTGTGGCTTTAGCTTTTCCCTTGTCATGCTTTGGGAATGGTTCCTTAAACATCTCATGTTCTTGATTAGACGAATGTCCCTCAATCTCAATGTCACCTCTATCAATGAGATCTTGTATGATGTTCTTTAGTCGATGACAATTTCCTGTCTTGTGACCCTTGCTCTTATGAAATTCACAATACTCATCATCGTTCCACCAATTTGGTTTAACCTTTGGTTCATATGGAGGAAAATCTAGAACTATGATTACTTTGTTTGCCACTAGCTTCTTGAAAACTGACTCAAGTGGTTCTCCCAATGGAGTATACTTCCTTCGTGATCTGGAAGTTGTTTGAGTATTTACTTGATTGTTTGTAGAACTTGATCCCGAAAAGATGAATTTGGGTCGCACTGTGTTGGCATCAACAACACCATCATTGATTGTGTTCTTGTTTTTATTCCAAAATCTTTGCTTGTCTTTTCCTTTAAAGTCATCTTTGCTTTCCTTGAATATCTTAATAACTCCTTGTTCAATTAGGACCTTTTCTGTCGCTAAGCCTTTTTCAATGACGTCCTTGAAAGTGGACAAACAAACTTTTCTTAGATCATAGCCAATGTCTTTATTAACATTTTGTGTGAACATCTCTACCATTTGTTTTTGTGAAATTTCACAAGAGCTTTTGTTGGCTAGATTTCTCCATCTTTGTAAGAATGATGCAAAAGACTCTCCCTCTTTTTGCTTGGTGTTGCACAAAGTAGTGACTGATATGTCTGTCTCTATGTTGTAGGAGAAGTGTTGGATAAATTCCTCTGCTAGATCACCCCATGACTTAATTCCAGGTGGAAGTTGGGAGAACCATTCCATAGCTTGATCGCCTAGGCTCTGTGGGAATAATCTCATCAAATATGTCTCTTCTGCTGCTACCTCAATGCAAGCTGTGAAAAACTGTCTTATGTGTGCCTTAGGATCCCCTTTTCCTCTATATTTATCAAATTTAGGCGTCACAAAGTGTGTAGGAAATGGAGGCATTGGAATGCTCTTGTCAAATGGATAAGGACATATGTCTCTCATTGTGTATGTTGGCTTTGGTGTATTTATGTCCTCCATTTTCTTTTGTAAGTCCCTGATTTGTTGTTCCAAATTGCTCTTAGGTGGGGATCGACTTCTTGGACCATACCCCATGCTTGAGGCACCAATTGGAGGAGGAGCATGTTGCATATATGGATGATATTGATCATACACATGTTCATATGGAGGAGGTCTATAGTGATGCTATGTATATGGACCATTTGGTATAGATTCATGTTGAGGAACACCATATCTATTTTGTGCATGTATACCATACTCTACAGACATATCATGTTCTAATGTGTTGCCCCCAAATTTGACATGAGGTTTCCTTGTGTCCAAATTTTGAGCATGCCTTTGAATATCCAATTGCTTTGGTGGTTGATCCTTAGCATTAGTATGTGATTGAGCATATCTGTCTACATGAGACTTCCATAATGGTCTACGAAGGTGAGTATCATATGCTTGACCATGTGTATGTGGGACCTCTGGTTTTTGAAGCAAAGCTGATGGTGATTCAGGTACCATATGTGGTCCTCTATTTCCTCCACTATTAGGTCTTCTTTGATCCATGTTGGAGTGAGTTTGTTGCAAAGGTCGATTTTCCATTATTTGAGACATGTCAAAATCATGAGGTATCTTGGCTCCACTTTGTGCCATCATTTGTAAGAAGTATTGTCTATCCCTCCTCATTATTTCCTCAACCAATCGATTGAAATGGGGATTCATAATGGATTCTTCCACATCTGCTGAATGTACTAAAAAGTTGTCCACATTGTCATTGTGTGTAGCATTCTTGTTTGTAGTGTCCATGTTCTCAACATTTGGAATGTTTCTATAGGCATCCATGTCAGGTAATGTAGTATGATCAGAATTGAAAAAGATATCATTGTCATACTCATAAGAACTCATGTTTGCAGACTCTTGAGCCTCTTTAGTTTCTCTCCTAGATTTTTGAAGACGGGTTTCAACCATGAACTAAGTATTGACCAAGATGTGTGAGACTAGATGAAAACTTGGAAAGAGTATGGAAGACCAAGAGTTGGATGGAATGTAAATGAATCTGAAGTGTACTTGCAATGTCCAAAGTGTAAGACCAAGTATGTATGTAGTAGAGTAGGTGTGGCTTCCAAAGAGAGGATAGTTTCTCTTGATGAGGTATGTTAACCTTGACTCTAAGTAAGACCAAATGAGACCCAAAGGTAAGAAACTTTGATGAGGGACCACTTAGCAAAGTGTTGTTGTATGTAGTGTGTTGACAAAGTATGATGAGGACAAGCAAGTGACCTTTTGACTCAAGTTTAGACAATTGTGAATGTAATGAGAGATGTGAAGCAATGATGGACTTTGTGAGACCCAAGGACAGGCTGAATGCTAAATGAAACCCTGGAGAAATGACCTAGGAAGCTCAAGAGTTTCGAAACTGATTGTGTTTGTTTGCTGGACTGTAACAATTTTTTCAATTCTGGACACAGACGCGCCTGTATACTTCACAGACGCGGTTTCCCGACACCGACGCGGCTCTGTTTAACACAGACGCATTTCTGAGACTTTTTTTTGCCAAATTTGATTTTTTACTGTTGGGACACAGACGCGATTCTACCCTTCATAGACACGGCTAGACAACACAGACGCTATTATACCCGACACAGACGCATTTCTGCAAATTTTGTGCAATTTTTCCAATCTGTGAAGTTGTTTTGTTGTGACCAAATCTGACTGTTTGACTATTTTTTTTCATGACAAGAGGACACAGTGTTGATGAGGACTCAATGTTTGCAAGTGTCTAGACTCCAAAATGACTCCAAGAAAGTGTGTTGTTTGATGTAAAAATGTTTTGCATACACTTGAAGACACAAAAGACACAATGTTTTTGTTGTTTGGTCTTGAATGTTTTGAATGTTTAACATAAGTCAAGCACAATTCTTATGGCTAGCCAAGACAACAGTTGTTGATTCCACATGGGGTTTTACCCCCGAGGCTACACTATTCAGAGCGGATACTTAGATGCTTGACCTCACTGGCTCCACCCTCGACACTCACTTCTCGGGTCAGCCAAGCATCAGTCCCCATGAAAACTCTCTGTGGCAAACTTTGTATCTCTACTAAGAACCGTATGTGTGTGGGCCGCTACCAGAGGTCCGACCTCCTACCCCAACAACTAGAAGGATTTAGGCTTTTAAAACAAAAAGGTGCTAGTAAGGGCATCCGCTCGTGTGGCCATACATGCGGCACTTTCAGCTCTGTAAATACAGAAGGCTCCCAGCCGGTAGGGGTTATGCCCTACAACTGATCAAATAAATTTGATCAAACGAGTTTATGGGGAGACATAGTGTCGGTATGAACTAATCAGCACATGTTATCCATAGTTTTCACCATGAATACATTTGTTTATAGTGGTTCGGAAGAGGTGGGTTTTCCTCGCTACCACTTGGGTCATTCTCTTCTCACTAGTAGTCCTAATGACCACATGGGAAGACAGGCCCTCTAAAGATTAAACAAAAAGAGCCTATTGCTCAAGACACAAAAGACAATGATTCAATTTTAGTGCACCAAATGAAGTGTTTGCTAGTATATGAAAACAAGGCACACAATAAAAATCTAAAAACCCTTGCCAAGGACCTGCAACAAAGAGTTGTTAGTAGTTTGGATTGTTTGAAATAATCACCCCTTCTTGCAAGCACACAAGTTAGGTAAATTTTAAACCCAAAAGACTTTGTGAAAATAGGGGCCTTCAACCAAATGATTTAGCCTTCAAGACAAGCTGCACCAATTTTTGTAGCTAGATCTGAAAATGTTAGCTCAAAATAAACCAGATGTGAAACCCTAAATGCAAAATCCGAAAAACTGAATCAATGAAAAATCTGAAATTCAAAACTGGTGAACACAGACGCGGTTACCCTCTACACAGATGCGCCTTTATGACACAGACGCGGTTCTATGATTCACAGACGCAACTAAAGAACTCAGACGCGCTTCCTGGGCATAGACGCGGTTAAAAACATCACAGACATGCCTTTAAAACACAGACGCGCTTTCCTGGAACCTGCAAAAATTTAAAAATGTCAATAACACAGACGCGATCCCAGATGTCGCAGACGCGCCAGAAAATCAAAAACGCGATCCGAAAGTGTGCAGACGCGGAAATGTCAAAAATATTGTCGAAAATGTCAAATCTGCAACTTCAAAATACAAAATCTGCAACAAGATGTTAAATGCAAAAAAAAAAGGGACAAGAGTCCCACCGGGCGTGCCAAAATGTATATGGTGAAAATGGACAACAATGATAACAATATTGAAAGGCTAAATGAATTCAACCACAAAACCCTAGCCTAACAACAACAAAGATCCACCATAACATATGAAGATTACCTAAGACAATGCAAATCAAATGAAATCACAAAGATTATACCATCACATGTCCAATAGGGTTTGGATCTCCATTCTTCCTATCTCCATTGATATTGCTTGATATATTTGCTCTCAGATTTTATGTGCACAAGAGCTCAACAAAGAACGGAATGTGGTTGCTAGTAGGATCGTAGTGTAGTCAACTTGCATAAATTGATTAGAATGCATAGAACGATTAGGGTCATTAGGGTTTGATAATGAAGGAAGCATCTCCTTATATAGAAGACACAATATGAAATGGAGGGATGAGATTGAGAGGTGTAAAAGGAGGTCGGCTATGATTAGAGGGTAGGTAAAAGAAATAATAAAATAATGAAAGGGGTAGGTAGTGTATGAATTAAGAGATGAATGACATGTGTCATGGGTAGAAAAGGTTAATGAATTAATTAAATAAATAAAAATTTATTTAATTAATAGAAGAAGTGGGATCAATTAAATAAATAAAATATTTATTTAATTTAGGAAAAAGGATAATTTAAATAAATAAATGTATTTATTTAAATGAGAAATAAGGCTAGAAGAGGATAAATGAATTAATTAAATAAATAAAATATTTATTTAATTAATAGAAGAATTAAGCTTAGATAATTAAATAAATAAAATATTTATTTAATTAGACATGACAATTTTGGGTGTCTACAGTATTCATGCAAAATCAAGACAAATTTACAAATACAAAGAAGCATAAGTTTTGTGCAAGAGAAAGAAAGAAGATGCTTCAAAACAGGCTAAAAAATTTGCCTTTATAGTTCAAGCATAACTGAGATGAATTGCAGTTAAGAAACCCTAACCCTACTTAGGGTTAGTTTACAAAATATCAGAAGAAGAAGATCAGATCAACTGATTGAATGCATACAATGTCTGAAAATATCCTCCATCTGGGAAGAAGAAAAATATCACTGTGAATAAAGAGAATCCTTTTGCATGATGTGTCTAAGATCAACTTGTAGGGCACAAAAGTCTTCAATCTGCATTAAAGAGCCACAGGTGGCATCTCAAATCATCCTCGAGGTCACTTCTGGAGTAATGGCAAAAATCCCGATGGTTGGATCAAAAATCCGATCAAATATCGACCACCGACTAGGTCTGCAACCAATTGTCAAATAAAGCATTCAAAATTACCCTGCACCTAAATATTTGTATTATGGTCGTTGGATCATACATGTCACATGTAGATGAACACACGAGACCATGCCATAAAGCCCTCCAAAGGGCTCAAAAAGAGTTTAAAACATGGTCATCCAATGTGATTTTTTATGAAGATCTAATGGTTTTCGATGTCCGACGTGGCGGGTCGGGTCCACATTTCTCTTTCACTGCTTCGCAGGGGTTGAAAAGTTAACACCTATGTTCTTCAAAAAATGGAGAAAGCTATCACCATTTCCCAACTTTGAAAACCCTTCATTCAACCATTGCTGCAAAACAGTGATGCCAAACCCCCTTGACCACTAGAATTTTCTCCAAATCACGGGTCAAGCGGTGGTCAAACTTGATTGTTGTGACCCCACAAAAAGACATATCCCTTTATAACTATGGGCCAGTCACCAATTCATGGTTTTGTATGTGTCCTTTCCTTGACCACGAGTAAAACAGGGAAACCAAAAATGGTAATCGTCATTTTGCGAAGGAAACCAAAAAGAAAGTCTTGATCACCACGAAATAGAAAAAGAAAAACCAATATAAAACTCTTGTCAGTCGGTAGCGGGTGAAAGGAAGCCAGTCCCACCATGAAGAAAGGACCCTCCAGACAATTCTCTTTAAGTGATTTGGCCACCCTAGCCGGTCAACATAAAAATAGAATTTTAGAGCCCCAAAAAGATAGAAGGCAAAAAATACCATACGGTTTAGGGTTTTAGGGCTCATTTAGGAGGTTTCAGTGTTTTAGCCAGTGAATATTGATCTTGAATCGATAATCAATTTGGATAAGATTGACAAGAATTTAGTCAACAGTGCCAATGTAAGAAGCATTGGGTTCACCAAAATGTAATGTGGTTAACTAGACCTAAAAATGTACGTAATTGTAAGTGCATAAGCTATATGTTTCACAAATAATTGCAAATATGAATCAATTAGGTACATAAGAATCATATATAAAAAGGAAAATCAAAAGTAATGCAAATGCATAAATAGTTGGGTTCACCACAATGTAATGTATGAAAATGGAACCAGGTAGGACTATGACCAAGATCCACTTTCATACAAATATTGGATAATAAAATGACCTAAAAGAGGGATCATATTTGACTAAAACTTGGAGAAGAGAGTCAAATGACACTTCTAGAGTTTCTATTCCTTTTGTTGCTTTGGAAATTGAATGAATTATGGAGATATTCCGAAGCAATGTGAAACTATGACTAAAGTATGAGGTAAATGAGAGCTTAGAATGTTGCAATTGATTGGTAAACAAACAAATATTCTACAACAGACACAAAAATGGAGAGAAAATCTAATTGTGCACTTGTAACAATGATCTACAACTGAATCTGTGGGATTGGTATACCTAGATTACCCTGGTCTTCTACCCTATACCTGGTTTATAGAAACTTTCTTTTCGAGAGAGAGACAAAGTTGCCTACAAAATCTTATGGGAACTCCTATGGACAAGGGCACCCCAAGGGTCAAGGTCCTAGAAAACTAGGTCCAATTTTTTAGAATGGGTCTATATCAGTCTGTTGAAGGTCTCCTGAACTTTGTATCTTCGTCAACGACCAATACCTGCACACAAGATTAGAGAAAGGGTTTTGTTAATATGGGTTTGCATAGGTCAAACCGCAAGTTTGGAATTAACCTTGATTGAAACAAAAATTGATCTTGAATTGAATTGGAAAGCTTGGCTTTTGAGGGCAAGGCTAGATTTGAAATTGAAATGTTTGAATGTAGATGATTATACCTTCAATAGGTAATGCTATGCTTTTAAAATAAGTCCTCCATGTTTTGATGCAATAACATGATAAATCACATAAAATTCATCATGAAATCATAATCAAAACATAACATAAAAATGTATTGATGTAGTTTGTTGCTCCTTGAGTCAGATATTGGACAATAATGCTAGCATGGGATGAGATGTTGATAATGAATTGAGGTGAATGCCTTATATAGGAATTTAATAATTAAAATCAACTTTAGGCTAACTTAGATTTAGTGTATTTTTTCATGAAGCTAGTTTCCAATTATCCTCCCCATATTTGGGGCAAAAATTGTAGGACCAAGAGATGTGGAGCAACCTGGTCTCGATAACGTTTTCCTGACTTTTTAGGAATGCAAGATAATGAGGTTTTAATGCTAATTCCATATTGAAGGCTCAAAATATGATGTATAGATATGCAGAATATGTTTTATAAGTTGAAATTATGGTAGGATAAGGATAAATTATGATAATAAAAGATAACTTAGGACACACCTAGATTTAAGAGACCAAATAATATCGCGATGTTGTAATAAAGTGGAATAAGACTCATAATATTGAATTAAATATAATTTAAATCAATAAAATTTATAATTCATAGAGGAATTGGAAGTACTAAAATGAGTGCTAGGAGAGTGTGAAATTGGACAAATTAATAAAGGTGTACAATTTATGATGCTATATTTAGCCGTCACTTTACTGGAGTATGATTGTATGGTCATACTCTTGGTAAAAATGAAATGAAAAACATAGAGCATCTAAGAGAAAGACAAACTAAGGATAGGGTAATACTGACAAATGGAAAAGATCCCAAGCATAGGATCCTATCAATCCACGTAAGTAATCTTCAAGTATACACAAAGAAAACAACGTTAATATTAAAACACAAAGTTCCAAGTCAACTAGTTGAAGAGACATTGATAATAATAATGTCCCAGTTGCTAATATCATTCTCAACATATTGTTGTGATAGCAAGTGGACTTGTAGAAATAGAAAGGACGTACACCAATTAAAAGGAGAAGAGACCGTGATCCAATGTTAGCAAAGTGTGTTATGCTATGGGTTCATGGGAGATAAAGAAAGAGGGAACAAGAAAGCACAAATTATCATGGGAAAACAAGTTGTGTTATGTTGTGTGTTCCATGTAAGAAGTAAGAGTCAAGCAGCAAGTTGTGTTCTGCTAGAACCACCCATTCTAAAAATAGAGAGAAAGAAAAGTTCAAATATCTAGCAAGTTATGTTATCCTAGTCAACTCACCCCAAGAAATTGAAAAAGGGAAGCTTGAAAGGTCTAGCAAGTTGTGCTATTCTAGTCAGCCTATCCCAAAGGAAGAGTTGAAAGTTCTAGCAAGTTGTGGTAGCTAGTTAACTCATCCTGCTATAATGTTATCTAGTTTCAGGAATGAAGCACCTCGTCTAAGACTTTGGTCTAGTTTCAAGCATGCAACAACCTATAAGACGCATGATAGAAAATATTAGGTTTTAGGAATGCAACATGAAGATGCAACAACCCATCTAAGACAAATGGTGCATAAAATGAGGATGGAGCATGAGGATGCAACAACCTCGTAAATGATAGTTGATAATTGAAAATGCAACTAGGAGGCTGCATATATGTCTCTCCCTTAAAATTTCAACATAGTATCATGTTGATAACTTAAGGTATATAGAAACAAGGATAAGCCCTTTCAACACCAAGGAGATATGCCTTAGGCAACAATGTACATACAATACAAGCCAAATAGGGAATAGCTCTTTTAGGCAAGGAGGGTCCTTTTGAGAGATACATGACTGACAAAGGAGGGAGAGAGATTTGTATAAAGATATCCAGCTACAAGAGTAGATGAAATATTTAATAAAGATGACATCTTTGAAAGGAGAAGGAGACTAGAAATGCATATCTTCTCCACTGCTTACGAAAAAGAGGATTCTTAGTGAAGGATTGCACACTTTTACTAAGGAGAGATTATTCATAAAAGACAAATAATTTCAAGGAAGAATAGGTCTTAAATAAGAAATGCAAATATACTCACATGAAGGATAATACTATTCAAGAAATGACATCAAATTATGAAAATATGCAACTCAACAAAGGAAAAGTGGATCTTTAGAAAGAAATAAGTATTGAAAGGGTATTATTGCCCCTCAAGCATGGAGACAATAATAACAATTCTATTATGTTCCTACCTAAGTATGATTGTGTAATGTCCCTACTTTGAAATATAATATAATAATAAATAATGATAATAAAAATTAAAATACAAAAGAATAAACATAAAAATTAAATTAAATTAAATATCAATACACTTATTTTGTACTGAATAACCATCCATTAATTTCTATAATAATCTATTATGAATAACCATTTACCTTTATAATAAATTATTAAATACCATTTATCTTTATAATAATAAGTTATTAAATAAAATATTGATTTGCAGTCAATATTAATTACTAATAAATAACTATTAATAAACACCTAGTGGCAGACCAAATCTGACACATATCAGATTTGTCTGCCTTAACATACATGTATAAGAGAAACAAGGCACCATAGAATGTAGTCTTCAATACACTGGAAGATTGTGAATTATCTTACACCCATTCAAACACTTCATGTGCCCACCATTCGTAGTGAAATTGCGATGATTGCAGACGGGAGTATATTGCAGAACTCTTATACTCGATACTTGTATTATCATGGATGATGAAGATGGAGAGTATGGAAGTAATCTTGTTAAGACAGTAGTTAACAGCGATTAAGATAATAAACAAATATTCATGAAGAGATTCGTCTAAGGGAAAGGTATGTCCATTCCTTGGAAGAGACAACTATTCAGTCCATAAGGTATTTAGAAGGATGAATGTTCATTGCAAGAGGGGGAGGAGGATAGACGGAGAGTAGACCAAATCAGAGTTGTCATTAAATTAGGTGGTATCATCCTTATTCTTGGGGGTATACATAGGATCGTGCTTAATATGTATGCTTAATATTTGAAGCCTACTAACATTCCTATGCAGAAATTAATAGTAATATAAATCTAGATAATAATAATAATAACATAATTATAATAATAATAATAATAATATAATTATAATTATTATAATGTTTTATAAGTTCTGCATCTATAGTAGTATAAGGATAATATCTAAGAATAAATAATGTATATAAATATATATAAAACTATATGTATTTTAATAATAAATATTAGTATATATATCAGATAGAATGTTTAAAGATTATATCAGGAAGAAGCCTATGTTCTTTGTTATCCTTGATTGGATTCATGTAAAAGATAGTAATGTCTCCTAATCAATTTAGTTTAAGCCAAAGTATGTCTAGATGGATTAATTATGATTAAGACAAGCCAAGACTTAGTAGGGGACATTACAGACTGCGACAGGTAAGTGATGTCTGCGGTTCACAGAGGATATATATGTGTGTGGACGTGTGTGCCACACACACACATATATAGTAATGAATATTTTAATACATGTTAATGAATAGTTCTAGATATATGTTAATGCATATTTGTGAATATATGGTAATGAATAGTTCTGAATATATGTTTATGAATATTTCTTTATATGTTAATGAACCTTCCTGAGGATATGTTAATAAATATTTATTAATATAGGAATATATAAAGGTGGATTATGGAATGTAAATGATAATGAATTATAGAATGTAATTTGAATGATGTGGATATATGATGGAGGCTATTGGGAATGAATTCCCTTAGTCTAATGCAGGGGTTATGATAATCCCTGGTAGGCATTATATACTGAGAATCTATATGCATATATATGGATTGGTTGACAGAGTTCATCCAAGAAGAGATGGATCCGGCCGGTCCTCTCTGGTCGACTTGGTTGATGAGATGCATCATCTAAGGCAAGGAATTAATCATATATGATGGTTTTCCTTGGTATGGCTTGGGTGTAAGAAATTACATCCAAGACAGGAATCGAATTAACCTTCGATTTCTTGGATGGCTTGGGTGTAAGCAATTACATCCAAGACAGGAATCGAATTAACCTTCGATTTCTTGGATGGCTTGGGTGTAAGCAATTACATCCAAGACAGGAATTGAATTAACCTTCGATCTCCTGGATGGCTTGGGTGTAAGAAATTACATCCAAGATAGGAACTGAATTAACCTTCGATTTCCTGGTATGGCTTGGAACCAAGATGGGTTCCAAGAAGGCGAGCTTCACAGCCGCCTAAAGGACATGTCCTGATGATGCACTCATATCCTTTTTAAGAATTGAGATTAGTGTTAACTAAGTAATTCAACTTTAATTGCAAACTAGATTAGTTATGTATATTTTTTTGTGTTCTAACAATCTGTTTTGAAGGATAATGATCCCTAACTAGTAGGGACAATATAGATTGCACTAGATATTGCACCACCATGAAAGACAATGAGCCTCTAGTAAGCAAGCTAGCAATATCATATAGTTGGAAGCAACACAATAGGAACTTAAATGCTATGTGTAAGGACTAGGATGATAGACTAACTCATTGTCATCTAGTATTTGAATGGTACCAGTTATAATAAGTTGTTGAATTTTACCTTTCAAACCATAACATTCATTGGTGGAATAGCCATGGATTTGTTGATACTTGCAAAAAGAAGGATTGTGTTGATTTTTCTTACAATTTTTTCTTTGGTTTTTCAAAGGGAAAGTTATCAAGTTGGCTTTAAGTAGCTCATACAAAATACTCTCTTGTTGTGATGAGAAGTTGTAAGAAGATGCATTAGACAATGGGTGAGGAGATGTCAATAAAGAAGGATGTTGGAAATGAAAACCTTCTTTGGAAAAGTGTGATGTATATTTATCATGATTGTTAGAACTTTGTTGCGCAAATCCTAAATAATGTCCATTGAATCCATGTTTAGAATCAAATATAGGTGTTGAATTGTCTAGAGGAGAGGGTTCATTACTAATGTCAAAGTCTAAAGAGCTCTCATCATCATCAAGACATGTGTTGGAAGGAGAGTTGGGAATTGATTTAGAAGAAGCTGGATAAATGACACACAAGTCTCCTTCAAGGTTTCAACCTTATATTGAGGGATCTTATACCCATTAAAGGAAGGTGTAAAGTCTAATGTATCCAAATTATTTCCTAAAGAAGGTTTATTGATAGGAGATTGTGGTGTTGGAGGAATCATAGTATTAAAGGGAGAAATGCATCCTACTTCATCATGAACAAAATCATAAGGATTAGGATCAACCTTGATTGTATAAATTTTATTGTTATTGTAGACACCCAAAATTGTCTAGTCTAATTAAATAAATATTTATTTATTTAATTATCTAAGCTTAATTCTTCTATTAATTAAATAAATCTTTATTTATTTAATTAATTCATTTATCCTCTTCTAGCCTTATTTCTCATTTAAATAAATACATTTATTTATTTAAATTATCCTTTTCCTAAATTAAATAAATATTTTATTTATTTAATTTGATCCCACTTCTTCTATTAATTAAATAAATCTTTATTTATTTAATTAATTCATTAACCTTTTCTACCCATGACACATGTCATTCATCTCTTAATTCATACACTACCTACCCCTTTCATTATTTTATTATTTCTTTTACCTACCCTCTAATCATAGCCGACCTCCTTTTACACCTCTCAATCTTATCCCTCCATTTCATATAGTGTCTTCTATATAAGGAGATGCTTCCTTCATTATCAAACTCTAATCAATCATTCTAATGATGCATCCTAACTACTTGATCAATTGACTACACTACGATCCTACTTGCAACCACATTCCGTTCTTTGTTGAGCTCTTGTGCATATAAAATCTGAGAGCAAATATATCAAGCAAGATCAATGGAGATAGGAAGAATGGAGATCAAAACCCTATTGGACATGTGACGGTATAATCTTTGTGATTTCGTTTGATTTGCATTGTCTTAGGTAATCTTCATATGTTATGGTGGATCTTTGTTATTGTTAGGCTAGGGTTTTGTGGTTGAATTCATTTAGCCTTTCAATATTGTTATTATTGTTATCCATTTTCACCATATACATTTTGGCACGCCCGGTGGGACCCTTGTCCCTTTTTGCATTTAACATCTTTGTTGCAAATTTTGCATTTTGAAGTTGTAGATCCGATGTTTTCGGCAGCATTTTTGATATTTCCGCGTCTACATACTTTCGAATCGCGTTTTTGATTTTCTGGCGTGTCTGCAACATCTAGAATCATGTCTGTGTTATTGGCAATATCTTATTTTGCAGGTTCCAGGAAAGCACATTTGTGTTCTAAAATCACGTCTGTGATGTTTTTGGCGGCGTCTGTGTCCAGAAGGCACGTCTGTCTTCTTTAGTCACGTCTGTGCTTCACAGAACCACATCTGTGTCACCCAGGCGCATTTGTGTTGAGGGTAACCGCATCTGTGTTCACCTATTTCAACTTTTGGATTTTTATTGATTCAGTTTTTGGATTTTTGCATTTAGGGTTTCAGATCTGGTTTATTTTGAGCTAACATTTTCAGATCTAGCTAACAAAATTGGTGCATCTTGTCTTCAAGGCTAAATCGTTTGGTTGAAGGCCCCTATTTTCACAAAGTCTTTTGGGTTTAAAATTTACCTAACTTGTGTGCTTGCAGGAAGGGGTGATTATTTCAAACAATCCAAACTACTAACAACTCTTTGTTGTAGGACCTTGGCAAGGGTTTTTGGATTTTTATTGTGTGCCTTGTTTTCATAGACTAGCAAACACTTCAATTGGTGCACTAAAATTGAATCATTGTCTTTTGTGTCTGGAGCAATAGGCTCTTTTTGTTTAATCTTTAGAGGGTCTGTCTTCCCGTGTGGTCATTAGGACTACTAGTGAGAAGAGAACGACCCAAGTGGTAGCAAAAGAAAAGCCATCTTCTTCCAAACCACTATAAATAACTATATTCATGGTGAAAACTATGAATAACGTGTGCTGATTAGTTCATACCGACACTATGTCTCCCCATAAACCCATTTGATCAAATTTATTTGATCAGTTGTAGGGCGTAACCCCTACCGGTTGGGAGCCTTCTGTATTTACAGAGCTGAAAGTGTCGCATGTATGGCCACATGAGCAGATGCCCTTACTAGCACCTTTTTGTTTTAGAAGCCAAAATCCTTCTAGTTGTTGGGGCAGGAGGTCGGACCTCTGGTAGTGGCCCACACACATACGGTTCTTAGTAGAGATACAAAGTTCACCACGAGGAGTTTTCATGGGGACTAATGCTTTGCTGACTCGAGAAGTGAGTGTCGAGGGTGGAGCCAGTGAGGTCAAGCATCTAAGTATCTGCTCTGAATAGCGTAGCCTTGGGAGTAAAACCCCATGTGGGATCAACAACTATTGTCTTGGCCAGCCATAAGAATTGTGCTTGACTTATGTTAAACATTCAAAACATTTAAGACCAAACAACAAAACATTGTGTCTTTTGTGTCTTCAAGTGTATGCAAAACATTTTTACATCAAACAACACACTTTTATTGGAGTCATTTTGAGTCTAGACACTTGCAAACATTGAGTCCTCATCAATATTGTGTCCTCTTGGCACAAATAGTCAAACAGTCATATTTGGTCACAACAAAACAACTTCACAGATTGGAAAAATTGCACAAAATTTGCAGAAACACGTCTATGTCTAGCATAACAGCGTCTGCATTGTTTAGCCGCATCTGTGAAGGGCAGAATCGCGTCTGTGTCCCAGGAGTAAAAATTACACTTTGCAAAAATTCTCAGAGCAGCGTCTGTGTTGTGAAACCACGTCTGTGAGGTATACAAGCACGTCTGTGTCCAGAATTGAAAAAAACTGTTACAGTCCAGCAAACAAACATAGTCAGTTTCAGAATTTTTGAGCTTCCTAGGTCATTTCTCCAGGGTTTCATTTAGCATTCAACCTGTCCTTGGGTCTCACAAAGTCCATCATTGCTTTACATCTCTCATTACATTCACAATTGTCTAAACTTGAGTCAAAAGGTCACTTGCTTGTCCTCATCATACTTTGTCAACACACTACATACAACAACACTTTGCTAAGTGGTCCCTCATCAAAGTTTCTTACCTTTGGGTCTCATTTGGTCTTACTTAGAGTCAAGGTCAACTTACCTCATCAAGAGAAAATATCCTCTCTTTGGAAGTCACACCTACTCTACTACATACATACTTGGTCTTATACTTTGGACATTGCAAGTACACTTCAGATTCATTTACATTCTATCCAACTCTTGGTCTTCCATACTCTTTCCATTTTTCATCTAGTCTCACACATCTTGGTCAATACCTAGTTCATGGTTGAAACCCGTCTTCAAAAATCTAGGAGAGAAACTAAAGAGGCTCAAGAGTCCGCAAACATGAGTTCTTATGAGTATGACAATGATATATTTTTCAATTCTGATCATACTACATTACCTGACATGGATGCCTATAGAAACATTCCAAATGTTGAGAACATGGACACTACAAACAAGAATGCTACACACAATGACAATGTGGACAACTTTTTAGTACATTCAGCAGATGTGGAAGAATCCATTATGAATCCCCATTTCAATCGATTGGTTGAGGAAATAATGAGGAGGGATAGACAATACTTCTTACAAATGATGGCACAAAGTGGAGCCAAGATACCTCATGATTTTGACATGTCTCAAATAATGGAAAATCGACCTTTGCAACAAACTCACTCCAACATGGATCAAAGAAGACCTAATAGTGGAGGAAATAGAGGACCACATATGGTACCTGAATCACCATCAGCTTTGCTTCAAAAACCAGAGGTCCCACATACACATGGTCAAGCATATGATACTCACCTTCGTAGACCATTATGGAAGTCTCATGTAGACAGATATGCTCAATCACATACTAATGCTAAGGATCAACCACCAAAGCAATTGGATATTCAAAGGCATGCTCAAAATTTGGACACAAGGAAACCTCATGTCAAATTTGGGGGCAACACATTAGAACATGATATGCCTGTAGAGTATGGTATACATGCACAAAATAGATATGGTGTTCCTCAACATGAATCTATACCAAATGGTCCATATACATAGCATCACTATAGACCTCCTCCATATGAACATGTGTATGATCAATATCATCCATATATGCAACATGCTCCTCCTCCAATTGGTGCCTCAAGCATGGGGTATGGTCCAAGAAGTCGATCCCCACCTAAGAGCAATTTGGAACAACAAATCAGGGACTTACAAAAGAAAATGGAGGACATAAATACACCAAAGCCAACATACACAATGAGAGACATATGTCCTTATCCATTTGACAAGAGCATTCCAATGCCTCCATTTCCTACACACTTTGTGATGCCTAAATTTGATAAATATAGAGGAAAAGGGGATCCTAAGGCACACATAAGACAGTTTTTCACAGCTTGCATTGAGGTAGCAGCAGAAGAGACATATTTGATGAGATTATTCCCACAGAGCCTAGGCGATCAAGCTATGGAATGGTTCTCCCAACTTCCACCTGGAATTAAGTCATGGGGTGATCTAGCAGAGGCATTTATCCAACACTTCTCCTACAACATAGAGACAGACATATCAGTCACTACTTTATGCAACACCAAGCAAAAAGAGGGAGAGTCTTTTGCATCATTCTTACAAAGATGGAGAAATCTAGCCAGCAGATGCTCTTGTGAAATTCCACAAAAACAAATGGTAGAAATGTTCACACAAAATGTTAACAAAGACATTGGCTATGATCTAAGGAAAGCTTGTTTGTCCACCTTCAAGGACGTTATTGAAAAAGGCTTAGCGACAGAAAAGGTCCTAATTGAACAAGGAGTCATCAAGATATTCAAGGAAAACAAAGATGACTTTAAAGGAAAAGACAAGCCAAGATTTTGGAATAAAAACAAGAACACAGTCAATGATGGTGTTGTTGATGCCAACACAGTGCAACCCAAATTCATCTTTTCAGGATCAAGTTCTACAAACAATCAAGTGAATACTCAAACAACTTCTAGATCACGAAGGAAGTACACTCCATTGGGAGAACCACTTGAATCAGTTTTCAAGAAGCTAGTGGCAAACAAAGTAATCACAGTTCCACATTTCCCGCCATATGAACCAAAGGTTAAACCAAATTGGTGGAATGATGATGAGTATTGTGAATTTCATAAGAGCAAGGGTCATAAGATAGGAAATTGTCATTGACTGAAGAACATCATACAAGATCTCATTGATATAGGTGACATTGAGATTGAGGGACATTCGTCTAATCAAGAACATGAGATGTTTAAGGAACCATTCCCAAAACATGACAAAGGAAAAGCTAAAGCCACAGAAGATCAAACCAACTATACCAGAGCATCCTATAACTATGATTCAACTATCAATCACATCTCGATGGACAATTACGTCTCTACTATTATCATCAAGGACAAAGCGTCTAAGAATTCTACCCAGAGACCCAAGATTGTCCTAAAAGGTGTTGGATCTTCTTCTAAACCTACCTCTGAATGTCATGTTACAACCTGCCGAGGTAAAATCACTTTGCAAGGTGCTCCAACTAAAAACACTACTTCTTCATCAACCAAACCTAATTATGACCTTGTAGAATAGTTAGGGAAGACACCCGCGCTCATTTCAATCCTTGAGCTATTATGCATATCTCCCGCACATAAAGCCATTCTTGACAAAATCTTGAGAGACACTGTCATTCCTACTGATCTGAACGTGGACCAGTTTCAAGCCATAGTGGGATACCTTTCCTCATAATGGAGTGGAAGTAACATTTAACGGTGATCCTAATCCATTCATATACTGCAATAACCTAAAATCAAAGACAGAGACCATCATTCCCAGTAATCGTGAGGTTGTTCCTTCGTCGGCATACATTGATCTTGAGTCATTAAAACCTTCGACATCAAAACAAGGTGAGCTTAAAGGCAAGTTTCAGGACAAAGGCATGGGGGAATATACTTTCAATCAAACCATGTACTTATGAAAAGTCATGAGTTCCCCAAAAGAATATGGAAGACCACATCCTAACAAGCAAGTATCCATCATGATGCTCAAATGGAACCCTACTACCTTTCAAAGATGGGGTGAACTAGAAGAGGAAGATTTATACAAAATGCTTTTCAAAGAAAATGAAGAGGAAACACAAGACCACATCAACCTACCATGTGAAAAATATGGCAAAGGCTTCAAAATTCTACAAAAATTCAAGTATGATGGAAAAAGCCCTCTGGGGTTACGAAAGGAAGGCATCATGGAACCTTTACAACCCGAATTGACCTTCAAAAAGGAACGCTCGAAAGGACTTGGTTTCTTAACTTCCAAGGTCCACACCCAAAGGACAGAAGAAGCTTTACAAATCAAAGCTGCCAAAATGCAACAAGAGGATCGCTATTCCACAGATTCTAACGAATGGGAATGGGGTTCAGACAAGTCTTCCAGTGACTATGAGCTCACCGAGATATTCAGAGAACTAGATGAACCCATAGAAGAAGAGAAATTTTATAACAAGTTCAGAGTTGGTCAAGAAACAACCCAGGAGGATTCTACACAGTCCTTGTCTCAAGGTTCTAGGTTGAAATCACATAGGATGAGAACACCTGTCCCAGAATGCGCTACTAGTGATGATAATTTGGATTCGCTCGTGATCGAGACTGATGAGGAGAGTGCCATCGATGACCTCGATAATTACCTTGACATACCCGAATATAACTCCATCTTCACTCTTAGCTCCCCTAACTTTGAAGACATTAACAGCCTTCCCCTTGTTCACCACCAACTCATTGACTGGGATCATGAAGGACCTGCACAGTTTGATACATTCCAAAACGATGAAGCTTTTATTGACTATTTGGGCATACGAGATGATCTTCCCCCTGGAGACCATAAAGCGGGATACACTATAGAACTCAATAACATGGCATATTTTGGTGAGGGTGTCGAACCTTCGAGTCGCAAAAATGTGAAAATAAGAACAAATCGAGGGTCTTATGGCGAAAACCACACTGTGGCGTTGTCTGACCCCAAAAAAGTAAAAAGAAAGGACGTATCTGAGGGAGAAAACCTCTCTGAGGCACCCGAAGATGGAAGGCTCAACATTCTCCCAGCATCATATGAGGAAAAGTCATCCATGTTGGCAGAGGAGACTATAAAAACAAACATTGGTACAGAAGAGGTTCCACACAATATATTCCTAGCTCAATCATTGACAGAGTCTGAAAGGTCAAAATTCATAGGTTTGTTCAAAAAATGACAAATCAACTTTGCCTGGTCATACGCTGATATGCCTGGATTGGATCCGGATTTGGTAATGCATCATTTGACAGTTAAACCGGGGGCAAAACCAGTGAAACAGAAATTGAGAAAAATGCATCCACAAGTGGCATTACTAGTCAAAGAAGAACTTGAGAAGTTATTGGATGTCGGATTCATACGCCCAATCGATTATCCTAAATGGATCTCCAACTTGGTACCTGTTAGCAAACCAGATCGCAGCATCAGAATTTGCACAGATTTCAGAGACATCAACAAAGCTTGTCCAAAGGATGACTTCTCATTGCCAAACATTGACTTGATCGTTGATCTCACAGCAGGTCATGAAATGTTATCATTAATGGATGGATTCTCTGGTTATAATCAAATAAGGATCGCACCCGAGGATCAACACAAAACATCATTTACTTGTCCGTGGGGAACTTTCTGCTGGAATGTCATGCCTTTTGGGCTAAAGAATGCAGGTGCTACATATCAAAGAGCCATGACTACTATCTTTCATGATCTCATGCACGTAACCGTGGAAGATTATGTTGACGACCTCTTGGGAAAATCCATAGACAGAAATACACATTTGAACATACTTTCAGTCATCTTTGATCGGTTAGAAAAATACAAAGTAAGATTAAACCCCAAGAAATGTGTCTTTGGAGTAACCTCCAGGAAGCTCCTAGGATTCATTGTATCCAAAAGAGGAATTGAAGCTGATCTATAAAAAGTCAAGCCCATCTTGGAAATGCAACCACCAAGAAATATTAGTCAACTTCGATCCTTACAGGGCAGACTCCAGTCCATCCGAAGATTCATAGCACAACTGGCAGATAAGTGTAAATCTTTTCAGCACCTGCTACATAAAAACATCAAATTCAAATGGGATGATAACTGTCAACAAGCTTTCCAGACGCTCAAAGATTATCTTCTAAATCCACCAGTTCTGATGCCACCAGTTCCAGATCAGCCTCTGTTACTATACATATCAGCTACTCCAACAGCACTGGGGGCACTCTTAGCACAACAAATCGTTGAGGGCAAAGAAAAAGCAGTATACTACATCAGTCACACATTGGTGGGATACAAGATAAACTACACACCAATTGAGTGTGCATGTCTCGCCGTGGTCTTTGCTTTGTAGAAATTACGACATTACATGCTCACTCATAAGACTAAGTTAGTTGCAAGGATAGACCCATTGAAATACCTCCTCAATAAAGCAACACTTACTGGGCGACTGGCCAAATGGGTAATGATCCTGAGTGAATTCGACATCGAGTATGTGGACAGAAAAGCAATAAAAGGACAAGCCATCATAGATCAATTAGCAGATGCTCCCATGATAGATGATATTCCTCTAAGTTCTGAATTTTCAGATGAATCCATTTTGACAATGTCACATGCAAAGCCATGGCAACTGTACTTTGACGACTCATACACACAGCATGGCGTAGGAGCTGGCATCCTCTTTATAACTCCTCAAGGAGATTCTATACCAAAATCATACCACTTATCATTTCCTTGCACTAACAATATAGCGGAATATGAGGCATTAACAACAGGATTACGAATTGTAGTTCAATGGAAGATCCAGGAACTTCGTGTTTTTGGGGACTCCCAACTTGTCATCCGTCAAACAACTGATGATTACCAAACAAAAGATGAAAAATTAATGTCGTATAAACAAATGGTGGATGACCTGAAACAACACTTCACAAAGATAGACTTTGAGCAGATACCAAGAGAACAGAATCGCGTCGCAGATGCCATGGCTACAATTGCTTCCCTGATTGATTTACCTCCAAACGAGACCCGCTATGAGTTCTTGGTGGATAACCTTTTGGTCCCTTCATATGAGATCATGCTTACTGAGACGATATGTGTTGTCGGTCTTGAGTCCCAGTTATACGGTTCCATTTTCACATACCTACGTGACAATACTTTACCTCATGATCTATTAAATAACCAACGTCGCACTTTCATTCGCCAATCCTCTCAATATGTCATTTTAGCTGATATCCTATACCGGTGAGGTCTAGATGGCACTCTTCTTAGATGTTTAGAAAGTGACGAAGCTCAGATTGCATTACGGGAAGTGCATGAAGGGATATGTGGTCCACATGCTAGTGGTCCTACCTTAGCCAAGAAACTCATTAGGACTGGATATTACTGGCCCAATATGGAGAAAGATTCATATCAGTTTGTCAAGAAATGTAAGCAATGCCAAATTCATGGAGACCTCATACATGCGCCAGCATAAGAACTTCAACCACTTGTGTCTCCTTGGCCCTTTTGTCAGTGGGGACTCGATCTCATAGGCAAGATTCACCCTCCTTCTTCCAATGGTCATAAATTCATTATCACTGCCACAGAGTATTTCACAAAATGGATTGAAGTCGTGCCTCTCACACAAGTTATTGGAAAACAGATTGCTACATTCATCCTTAACTATATCATCTGCCGATACAGTATTCCTATTTCCATTATCACTGATAACGGGTGTCCCTTCAAAAATCAGGATGTTCGTGAACTCTATGACCGCTTCCATATTTCCCATCGTTTCTCCACACCATATTACCCCCAAGGTAATGGCCAAGTTGAGGCGTCTAACAAAACAATCCTTAAAATCCTAAAGAAGACAGTCGACGATGCTGGTCGTAATTGGCATATCCAACTTAATCCTGCACTTTGGGCCTACCGCACAAGTGTCCGCACACCTACAGGAGCTACACCCTATTCACTTGTCTATGGCTTTGAAGCTATCTTGCCTATTGAGGTTGAGCTACCTTCTTTACGGGTTTCTTTGCAGAACATCATCAGTGATGAAGACTATAGGGTCTCTCGCTTACAAGAACTGGAACTACTGGATGAAAGAAGACAAACTGCTTTTAATCATCTCAAGGCTTATCAACAACGAATGAGTCACAGCTACAATCACAAGGTCAAGCCTCGCACATTTGAGGTAGGGGACTTAGTTCTCAGAAAAAATCCTAAAATCCAGCAAGACAGAGGGAAGAAGGGCAAGTTCGAACCAAACTAGCTTGGTCCCTACATTATTACAGCAGCATATGGATCTGGTGCATATCAGCTCTCAACTACAGAAGGTGAACCTTTGGAGGATCCTATCAACAGCATGCACCTTCGCAGGTTCTACACATAGCTCTTCAGAGTATCCTAATTCAAAAATACAAAAAAATCAAAAATTTCAAAAATACAAAAAAAAATCAAAAAATTTCAAAAATACAAAAAAAAATTATAAAACAAAAAAAATCGTTACTTGGTGAAAACCTGGCAAACAGGCGCCTTGTGACATAAAAAAAAAAACATTGAAAAATCGAAAAAAGTAAAGAGAAATAATTTTGTCCAATGATGAAAACCACTTCGGTGGCGCCCTGGGCAAGTACCATGGTGAAAACTGGGTCACCAGCGCCATGTGTAGAGACATTGCTCCTCCCTCCTTCAGGATTCCATTTCATCCTTTCACTTTGCACACACTCACGACCAATTCATCCATAATAAACTTACCCATTCCCATAATGGCTTGTTATTGATCTACCCAAGATTGGTTAGCCATTCATAATAAACCTCCCTTTTCACCTCCCTTTCCATCCATAATAAATCAAACCCTATATGTGGCTAAGGCAAATCCTACGTCTAGTGATGGGTGTGGAACTGAGAACATCACATGTGTTGAGGAGTACAGTTTCTTCCAGCTTCCTTCAGTCTATCCGCACACAATCCGCAATAAAGCAACATTTGCATCACAGATCCGCAATAAAGTTTCATCTTCTCCGTAATAAAGTATCAGTTTCATGGATTCAGTCAGTTTCAGATGAGACACGGCAGCAACAATGGGCTTCACCAAATCAAATCTTTCAACAGACTCAGACAACATTATGGTTCAGTGCTATCTATCATTTCTGTGAAAGTAAACATTGTGACCACAATCAAATAAGACTTATACAAGTGACAAGAGACACTAAACTTGAGGACTACAGTGGATGTTGGTGTTGAGTCTTGGTTTTCTTTTGATTTCATCTTTTTTTTGGTGACATGTCTTTTAGCTTTTCTGGGATGTCTCTGACTAGAGATTTTATCTTCAGGATGTTTTTGACTAGAAAAGCGAGGATGGGGTATCGTCACCTATTTGTATTTGTTGTCTGTGGATTGTCTCTTAGTAATGCTATGACTTGTCCAAGGATATGAGGACACTGTGAGTCTAGTGTGAACTGGGGCATTCCTTGTTTGCGACTGTCTTATCTCCATGCAAACAGGTACAATGACTTTATGGGTCGAACATATGCCTCGATTGTCATAACCTACTTGCCATAATAAAGCTCAATGATGATAACGCACAAGAAGCTCTTTCACTTTCATATCTTATGTCTTTCATCCCCCTTTCTTGATTGACTTCCATCATCCTTCTCGAGTCCGTGTAGCCTGCTATCACATGACTGAGTATAATGACACACCAAAAACATTTGCATTTCATAGAGTCGCACCTGCATTACCACATATAAGCATTTCATACATACATATAGATATCACAACTGCATCACATCCTGCACACAACACCTGTTAGCACAATTTACATTTGCATTATCATATTCATTTGCATTTTATACATTCACATTTGCATCATGCATACACATTAAAAACATAAAAGAACAAAAATATGGCATTGCATCATATACATATTTGCATCCATAGCATAAAACATACATCACATAAGAACATCTCATCACATAAGTACGCATGCATATAGCTGCTACAAAAATGAATCATCTCATATATATAATCATAAAGTGTCATGATACAATGATGTCAAAATCATATGGCTACAAAAGCACCCGCAGGTGTCTACAATACAAAAATGGTACAATACTGATACATAGGGAGCCCTCTATGGCTATGATGAACTCCCTCCCTCGGAGCCACCTGGCCTCAACGGAATCTGAGCCCCTGAAGGACCCGCCCCAGGATCATCCCTCCTGTCTCCTCTATCTGGTGGTGGTGGAGGGCCCATAACCCCACCACTCGATGCCTGTCTCCTCCGGCTCCCTCCTGTAGCTGTCGCTGTACGCGACGGTCTATGAAAGCTCCTCGCCCGCTGATCTGCTGGCACTGCACCATAGTAGAGGTCTCATTAGTAGGCTATCTCCTCCCCTACCCGCAGGATATAAGCATATCATGTCCCTGTATCCTCCGCTACCTGTCTCCCGGCCTTCAGTGTTGTCTCAGCCTCTATATAGCGCTGGATAGCCTGATCTCGCTCCCGCTCAGTATCTCTGAGCCTCATTCTTAGCCGATCCCTCTCCCTCTCCAGCTCCTGGATCTCATCTGCCTGGCCCTGACAGATCTCCCTCAGCTCAAGCAGCTCATCCTCCACTGGGTCAGCCCCCTCTACCTCTGCCTGTGGCTCCCCCTTTACAAGTGCCTGCCCCTGTGCCTATACCTGTACCTGTACTGGTGCCTGTACTGGTACCTGTCTCTATCCCTGTCCCTGTCCCTATCCCTGTCCCTGTACCTGTCTAGGACCCTGTGCTGCTGGCACCTGTAGCGGCAATCCACCGTGACCCCTCACTACCCGAGCCTGCCTCTCCTCACCACCCTCCCTCCGAGGTGCAACCCTCCTCTCTCCAACTACTCCCCTCCTCCTTCGTCAGCCTCTGCCCCCATCACCTCCACCATCATCATCATCACCACCCCCATCTCCATCCAATGCCTCTCCCGGATTTGTCAAACGTGGGAAGGGATGCTCTACCCAGTAAGCTGTGTACTCGACATCCATGCCGACGTCCTCGATCTCAAGCCACATGTCCCAGGGTAGGGGCATCATCTCTACCAGCTGTGTCACTGCCTGATCATATGACAGCAAAGGCCCAAACTGTGCCTGATCTCTAACTGTACGGGCATACATGCCTGAGCCCCAGGGCATCCTCTGAATCCTACTAAACTGTCGCCCAACCCTATCCACAAGCTGTCTCTCTAGCACATAGGGCGTCCGCCCAATCAGGTACCTACTCCGGAAGGTGTAGGGAAGCTCAACTATGTCATCCTCCCACTGCTCGCAGCCTAGATATGGTCTCCATATGACCACATCAATGTCGTCTATCACTCGCCGCCAATGCTGTAGCCTGCCAATCCGTGGCTGCGATGTGATCATATCATACAAATGAACAAAGTTGCATCCATGACCCCTGCCCCTGAAGTGTATCGGTCGGGTAACCGGCAGATGCTCATAGGCCCATACCTGCAGCAATGTCACTCCGCAGCCCAATCCTACGGATCCATGATACACAAACTGATGTAACTCATAGTACAAGTGTGCTAGCACACACTGTCCCCAGGCATATCTGGTGTGTTGTGTCACCAGTGTCTCTAGTGCTCCTCCCCAACCCACAGCCAACCCCAGTGTCGCCCTATCTGGACACAGGAACCCACTAATCGCTCCACCTATCACTGCTGGCAGTGCTAATCCTGTGGTTGTCATGGTATCCCATGCCATGTGTCCTGCCCTCATCTCCAGTCTAGGGTCTGGAATACTCGTCTCAAGGCCTCTTTGTCTCCATCTCGATCGTATGGGATCAGCTCCCCATCGATCAGTATTCGTAGAATCTTATAAACATCCTCTAGGGTGACTGTCATCTCACCCATCGGCAAATGGAACGTGCACGTCTCAGAGTGCCATCTCTCAACTAATGCAGTCAGCAAACCCATGTTTGCCCGAAACTCAGGCACATACAACACATGTCTCAATCCCATCTCCTCGATGGCAGCTCTGTCCTCGAATGACAACTCAGGTCGCAACCTCTGAGTAGATGGGAATCTCTCTTGTGACTCTAGCATCGGTAAATACTCCTACAGTCAAGCAAATCACTCATGTCAGTCATAGTGGCATTCACTGTTCATCACAAAATGCTACTTTTTATCCAAATGCATATGGCTATCTATCCTAGTGACACTCATTGTTCATCACAAAGTGTTGCTTCTACCCTAGTGACACTCACTGTTCATCACAAAGTGTTACTATTTATCCTAGTAGTACTCCTTGTTCATCACAAAGTACTACGTGTGGGGCACTCCCTGTTCATCACAAAGTGTTACTCACAATTGCACTCCCTGTTCATCACAAAGTGCTGCTCATATTCTAGTACTCCCTGTTCATCACAAAGTACTCTATCTTGGTACTCATTGTTCATCACAAAGTGCCTTGATCTATCTTAGTCTTCCTAAGAGGACCTGCTTGAGTGTATCCTCTTAGCAGCTTATCCAATCGATAGTGTATGTTCATCACAGAACTGTCGATTTGACCTAGAAGATGCAAATTCACACTTTTTCAAACGCAAACGCGCTTACATGACATAAACGCGCTTACAGACTGCACAAACGCGCCTGAAAAACACAGACGCGCCTATGCTCTGTACAGACGTGCCTGGGAGACACAGACGTGCCTTCTTGGCACAAACGCGCCTGCACAACACAGACGTGGCCGCAATTGACACAAACGCGGGTTCAGACGTAGACGCGCCTGGCACAAACACAGACGCGCCTGGCACCAACGCAGACGCGCTTGGGCATTTTTTGACACTTTTTGGACCCTAGTCTAAGCGCATTTATTACCCTACCTACTATGCATTAATGACAAAATTAAATGCGTCAAAGTACGAGGAGGTTTGGTGGTACTTACCGGCTCTCCTACCTCTACTGGCCTCTGAAATCGGCGAACGCGGTCGAATTTGTGAGTGAAGGCCATCGCTGCTGACTGCTGCTACTCAATTTTCGCTCTGCAATATGCTCTCGTGGATGTGTAGATGACAATGAGGATGTATTTTCCCCCCGTGGTCTATCTTATAGCCTACCCTAGCCCTAGCCCTCGCCTTCATTTCCTGAGTCAATCTTCATTATCCCGTGACTCTATCACTTTATCCGATTAGTCCATTCTATCCTGTCTTTCTTATCGAGCGATTGTCTGCAATCTTTTCAAACATTTTCATCCAATCTCTCGAGGGTGCATATCATTCCCATCCTGGGGCAACTCTGTATCAGTTCATCTTATCTTCTTTGAAACAACGCGACAAACCGCATTGTAACAAAGAGGGGCAAAATGTAGACACCCAAAATTGTCCAGTCTAATTAAATAATAATTTTTATTTATTTAATTATCTAAGCTTAATTCTTCTATTAATTAAATAAATCTTTATTTATTTAATTAATTCATTTATCCTCTTCTAGCCTTATTTCTCATTTAAATAAATACATTTATTTATTTAAATTATCCTTTTCCTAAATTAAATAAATATTTTATTTATTTAATTTGATCCCACTTCTTCTATTAATTAAATAAATCTTTATTTATTTAATTAATTAATTAACCTTTTCTACCCATGACACGTGTCATTCATCTCTTAATTCATACACTACCTACCCCTTTCATTATTTTATTATTTCTTTTACCTACCCTCTAATCATAGCCGACCTCCTTTTACACCTCTCAATCTTATCCCTCCATTTCATATAGTGTCTTCTATATAAGGAGATGCTTCCTTCATTATCAAACCCTAATCAAGGATTCTAATCAATCATTCTAATGATGCATCCTAACTACTTGATCAATTGACTACACTACAATCCTACTTGCAACCACATTCCGTTCTTTGTTGAGCTCCTGTGCATATAAAATCTGAGAGCAAATATATCAAGCAAGATCAATGGAGATAGGAAGAATGGAGATCAAAACCCTATTGGACATGTGATGGTATAATCTTTGTGATTTCGTTTGATTTGCATTGTCTTAGATAATCTTCATATGTTATGGTGGATCTTTGTGATTTCGTTTGATTTGCATTGTCTTAGGTAATCTTCATATGTTATGGTGGATCTTTGTTATTGTTAGGCTAGGGTTTTGTGGTTGAATTCATTTAGCCTTTCAATATTGTTATCATTGTTATCCATTTTCACCACATACAATTATATATGAATATTATTGTGAGATAAAGAGTAGAAGGGACCACTTTCGTAGCATGAATCCACTATCTCCCTAGAAGAAGGTTATAATTAAGATTCCTAAAGAGTCACTTGGTATAGTCACATGCCAAGGTTATAATTAAGATCTTAATTATAACCTTATCAAAGTCACATGTCCTACTTTGATAAGTAATATGAGTATACAAAGTGATTCTTTAGGAAAATTATCAAATCCATGAACATAAAGAGGTTAAGGTTGAATAGAAGAATAATTCCAATTTATCGTTTATAATAAATCAACACAACAAATGTTAAGTATTGACCCATTATCAATTAAATTACCTCTTATATTTTGTTCATAAATGTGAGGAGTAATCATAAGGGGATCGTCTCTATTTTAACTTCTATAGAAGTAAATTTATCTTGTGAAAATGTAATATCATTTGGTTTAGAAGAAGGATGAGGGACCACCTTTTGTAAGGCTTCCTAGATTAACCCATGGTATGATGGTGAAGTTTGAATCATCCCAAAGGGATATTTTAGCTAAGATATTGTGAATTTTATCAACAAGATTAGGTTCCCTACCAACATTTTTCTTAGGATGAGGGGGGGAAGGAAGGGAAGTGACAAGAACATTGGGATCTTGCTTGTTGTTTTTATTGTTATATATGTGATGCACTTAAATACTATATTTTTTGGGCTAGTTGCCTTTCCATATCATTTCTTTCACATATGTATATTGCAACTCTTAAGATATATCCAAGAGGCCTCTTTGGTTTTATAGCATCAATCATAGATTGGTTTGAGGTTGAATGACATTTTTAACAAATTTGGGCCTCACATAACTAGAAAAATGGATAGTATTGACTTGATTAGGCTTTTTGTACTCCAAGGACTCATATTTAGGAAAGATAACATAAAAGAAAGTGCTAATGATTTCATCATCTTGCTCCAAGGTATCATTATGGGAAAGACAACATTTAAGAGAAGGAAAAACATAACTCATTAATGCTCCATCTCTAGTGGGGAAGTCAATAAAATGAAAAGAGGGTATGGTATCGCTAGGAAAGGTGGCTACAATATCATCCCCTTGCAATGGGGGAGATACATTTCAGGAGAAAGATGAACATCATTCTCCAAAGCTCCATCCTTAGGAGGGAGATATTTGAAAGAAGTGTTCATAATCTCTTCTTGCACCAATGTGCCCTCATTGGTGGGACCAAATTTGGTAGAGGGTAAACTATAGATATGAATGAAAGAAAGAGATAATTTATCATCATATGTATGAAAGGAAACATTGTGAACATCTTGAATATGACTTTAAATTGAACAAGAAAAATAAGATAACAACTTAATATGCACTTATGATCAAACAAGAAACTCATATGCCATATTAAAGATGTAATCAAAGCAATGTTCACTCAATATATGCAATGACTTTATACAATATTAAATTAGGGCAAAGTAAGAAGTGTTGGGTTCACCAAAATGTAATGTGGTGAACTATACCTCAAAATGTATATAACTACAAGTGCACAAGTTATATGTTTCAAAAATTCTTGCAAATATGAATCAATCATGTGCATAAAAATCAGATCTGAAAATGAAAATTAGAAGTAATGCAAATGGAAAAGTAGTTGGGCTCACCAAAATGTAATGTTTGAGAGTGGAACTGGGTAGGACTAAGACCAAGATCCACTTTCATACAAACATTGGAATACAAAATAACCTAAAGGAGTAATCCTATTTGATTAACTCTTGTAGGAGAGATTCAAATGACACTTCTAGGTTTTGTATTCCTTTTGTTTCTTTAGAAAGTGTGTTGCAGCCATAACCACTAAAACCCTCAAAGAGAATCAACCGACTTATGCAGCAAGAGAAACACAATGAAAGCAACAAGAAAACATAACCAGATCACCCAAACAGATCATATTAATGCCTTAAAACTTTCGACAATCATCCGGCAATCATCATATTATCATCAAAGAACATTCGGCAATTGATTGGTTACATGCAGGCTATCAGCCAGATACAATCCAATTTGGGACTCTAAGAATCAACCATATCACAAAATGCGAATCTCAATCCTTATTAGCAATTCTACTTCATCTGCCCCTACAAATGATTACATAATAGCATATTTATACCCACCGGAACATATCCGGGTCAGCCTCATAAGATTACATTTACCATTGCAGGAAATGAAATGTGTAATTAGGTCAGCCCTAAGAATTAAATAAATCTTTCCGAAAAATAACAACCAAGCGATGTGGTTTAGCAGGAAGCTCTGCCACATGCCAAAGAACATCAAACAAGACCCAAGAAATATCCATACACCAAGAATCGCGTCGATAAAGAAGGAAAACCAACTGGTAAGCACAATAATTGTCCGCGAACCCAGAAACAGTCAATCGAAAGCGATAAATGACTGAAAAAGAACCCAAATGAACTGAAAAATCTAGGATAAAGCACACGAACCAGCCTAGAAACCAAAAATAGATCTGCCACAAAGAACAAGCAACTACCGGTACCAACCAGTAAGAACACAAAAAACTGCACAAAGAACTAAACAAGAACAAAACTGAAAGGAAATATTTTGGATGATGCAAAATTGCTCATTGACCGTGGATACTCCTACATTAGACAACCCAGGTAGAAAATAATGTTCCATGAGAGGCAACTCATGAACATCTAGAAAGATTCAGAATAAACACCCCATGCTCATTTCTGATCCAAACATCTTCTTTATATGCCAACCTATGCTTTAACTCTTCTGGTGCTTCAATTGGTTTCTCTAACCTCTAACCTTATTTGTTTCTCTTCCTTTGCTTCAAATCTGCACATTGTCTCTATTTACTATTCTCTTTCTTCTGCAATTCTGACTTGGTTTTTCCACAAGACTTCATCCAATTTGTCACCATAAGCTTTATGTCATTCAACTCCATATGTCCATCAGGCTCAATTGTCAGATCCTTCTGCAAACTCATGTCACCCTCTGGTATAACATCTACAATTGTTTCTATCAAATCTTTCTTCAAACCCTCTGGTATAACCTCAGCAACCGGTTCTATCAAACCTTCTGATATAACCCCTGCCACCGGTTTCTTAGTACTGCAACTTTTCTCAGGACTCATATTCTTCACCTCATTTTGTTTCTCCTTCAAAGAAATCAATGTGAACTTTTTCCCATCCCTCTCAATAGTGACTAGGTTTCTTCTACAATCATAAATAGCTCCTCTATCATACTGCCAAGGTTTTCCCAACAAGACATGATAAGCACTCATAGATACAACATCACACAAAACCTCATCTCTGAAAGGCCCAATATTGAAGTTCACCAAACACTACTTTGTTATCTCTATCTTCTAATCATCTTGTAACCAACTCAACTCATAAGGTCAAGGATGCTTAAGCCTCTTCAATCCAAGCTTCACAACCATCTCCTCAGATACCAAATTGTTAGTACTTCCACTATCTACAATAACCTTGCAACACTTACCACCTGATTTACACACAGTCTGGAAAAGACTCTTCCTTTGAGTAGATTTGGTATCCTTTCTTCTGAACATAAGGGATTCTCCTTTCTCCGGTGCATAGTCAGGTCTGGTACCATCACCTTCTGGTTCCTCATTTGCAACACAACTTCTTGCCATTCCCCACTTACATTCATAGAATCTATGTCCGGTTTCTCCACACTTGAAACATTTGCCAGGAAATTTTGTACCGGTACTGTTGCTACCTTTCCTTGGTGTCTATTGCTCTAGTTCTTTACTCCAATTAGGTTTTGACTCATCTTCTTCAACCGGTTTCTTCATACTGTCACTCATCTTGAATTTCTCCTTCCCCCTATTCAGTTGTCTTCTTCTCATCTTCTCCTCAGCATTCAAATCATATCGATAAGCTTCTTCAACTGTGGAAACCTTCAACATACTCATCTCATCTTGAATGTTAAAAGCAAGTCCATTAATGTACCTTTCCACCTTTTCTCTATCCATCTCTCTATGTCTAGATCTAATCACCACCTTGTAGAATTCCTCAGTATATTCCTTCACAGTTGTGTTCCTCTGCTTTAGGTTCTACAACTTTTTGAACAACTCCAATTCATAGTCTCCTGGTATGAACTTGGCCTTCAATCTTGCAACCATTTGTCTCCACCAGGTGATCTTCAATTCACCATTCTCCACTATGTCTTTTTGCAATTCTTTCCACCACAAGGCAACATGCCCTTTCAACTTAGTCTGTGCCAACCAGACTCTCTGCGGGTCCTTGACATCTTCAAACTCAAAGTAGTCCTCCAACTCTCTGATCCAATCGATCAGATCCTTCGGGTTCAGCGTTCCAAAAAAGTTGCAAACCTCAACTTTATGAACTTTACTCGCTTGCGTCGCTGCTCTCAGGAATCTTTCCTCTCTTTCATCTTCAGGTCCTTTAGCTTCCTCAAGCTCTTCATCGACTTCCTCATATTCATCCTCAAAATTAGGGTATCTCCACAAACCAGCCAAAGCATTTTGGATTGCATTCCTCACTTCATTCTTGAAGTCTTCCATCATCTTCTCTACCCTCTGGGGGTATTTCCTTCTCGACAGCATCTCCTCTTCCACTCTGGTGAACTGCCTCAACTCAACAATCTGACTATCAGTTTCAATTGCCTCCCCTCGGCGATCTATTGAACACACGCACAACCTACCTCCAATCGGCGATATGTCCACCCAAAGGAATGCCTCAATGTTCATAAAAAATTCTTCCACCATCCAGTCCATAACCAGCTCTGATACCACTTGATGTAGCCATAACCGATAAAACCCTCAAAGAGAATCAACCGGCTTATGCAGCAAGAGCAACACAATGAAAGTAGCAAGAAAACATAACCAGATCACCTAAACAGATCATATTAATGCCTTAAAACTTTCGGCAATCATCCAGCAATCATCATTTTATCATCAAAGAACATATGGTAATTGATCGGTTACATGCAGGCTATCAGCCAAATACAATCCAATCTGGGACTCTACAAATCAACCAAATCACAAAATGTGAATCTCAATCCTTATTCTCAATTCTACTTCCTTTGCCCCTACAAATGATTACATAATAATATATTTATACCCACCAGAACATATCTGGGTCGGCCTCATAAGATTACATTTACCCATGCACGAAATGAAACATGTAATTAGGTCGGCCCTAAGAATTAAATAAATCTTTCTGAAAAATAACAACCAAGCGATGCAATTCAGCAGGAAGGTCGGCCACACACCAAAGAACATCAAACAAGACCCAAGATAGATCCATACACCAAGAATCACATCGGTAAAGAAGTAAAACCAACCAGTAAGCACAAGAACTGTCTAGAAACCCAGAAATAGTCAACCAGAAGCGGTAACTGACCGAAAAAGAACCCAAATGAACTGAAAATATAGGATAAAGCACATGAACCAGCCTAGAAACCGAAAATAAGATCTTTTATGAAGAACAAGCAACTACCGGTACCAACCGGTAAGAACACAGAAAACTGCACAAAGAACTAAACAAGAACAAAACTGAAAGGAAATATTTTTGGATGATGCAAGATTGCTCATAGATCGGGGACACTCCTGCATCAAAGTGAATGAACTATGGAGATGCGTTGAAGCAATGTGAAACTATCACTAAAGTATGAAGTAAATGAGAACTTAGAATGTTGCAATTGAATTATAAACAAAGAAATATTATCTAACAGATAAAGAAATGGATAGAAAATATGATTGTGCACCTATAACAGTGATCCAAAGCTGAATCTGCGGGATTGAGATGCCCAAAATGCCCTAGTCATTTTCCATGTAGTTGATTTATGGAATCTACTTTATAAGAGTGAGACAAAGTTGCCTACAAAATCTGGAGGGAAACCCTATGGAGAAGGGTGCCCCAAGCGCCTTAGTCCCAAAAAACTAAGTTCAAATTTTTAGAATGGATTTGTATCAGTCTATTGAAGGTCTCTTGAACTCTATGTCTTTGTCAACAATTGGTACTTGCACACAAGAGTAGAGAAAGGTTGTTGTGGATAGGGGTTTGTCTAGGTCGAATCTCGAGTTTAGAATTAACCCTAATTGAAATAGAATTTGATCTTGAATTTATTGAAAAGCGTTCCTTTTGAGGGCAAGGCTAGATCTGAAAGTGAAATGCTTGAATGTAGATGATTATACCTTTAATACGTGATGCAATTCTCTTAGGATAATTCCTCTATGTGTTAATGGAATAACATGGTAAATCACATAAAATTCATCATTAAATCATAATTCAAACGTAACATAAAGATGTCTTTATGTAGTTTATTCCTTCTTGAATTAGATTTGCTCTCGAAGAAAAATAATTGCTCTTGATTTGGATGATAATGCTAACATGAGATCAGGTGTTGAAAAGGAATTTAGGAGGATGCCTTATATAGGTATTTCATAATTAAAATCACCTTTAGGCCAACTTAGATAAAGTGTATTTTGCACGAAGCTAGATTTGAATAGGGTATGACCACCAAATTATCCTCATGAAAATCAGGGCAAAAAGCGCGGGACTAGGAGGTGGGGCGACCTGGTCCCAACAACTTTTTATCAACTTTTTAGGAATAGAAGATAATGATGGTCTAATGCTAATTCTAGCTCAGTGGCTCAAAACATGATGTATAAATATATATGTGGACTATGTTTTGGAAGTTGAAATTTGGGTAGGATAAGGATAAATTGGGATAATAAAAGATAAAGGGCACACTTAGATTTAAGAGCCCAAATAATAGTGTGATGATGTAATAAAGTGAAATAAGACTCATAATATGGAATTAAATATTAATTTAAATCAATAAAGGTCCTCTAATGCATAGAGGAATGGAAAGTACTAAAATGAGTGCTAGGAGAGTGTGAAATTAGATACACTAATAAAGGTGTATAATTTATGATACTACATATACTTCTCTACAACACAATGTTGCACATACTAAAAAATTAGCTTTGCAAAATGGTTGCTTACAAGGCCAATGGAGCTCAATTGAGGGCTCGTTTGCAATTGCTAAAAGAAAGGGATAAGAGCACCAAGTTCTTCTTCCACTTTCTCCAATATAAACATATTAAGGAACAAATTTCAGTTATTATCTATGTTAATGGCTCACTAAAGACTAGCCAAGACATGATTATGAAAACCTTCTATGATCGTTATAGACAAATATTTACTGATGAATAAACTAATGACTCCATAATTCCTATTTTGGAGGACAGCTTGGCTAATCATATTACATGCAAAATTCAACATGATTACAGCTAATTTCTTAACCATTACTCTCCTTGGATGAGATTGAGGATGTTATGGATAATTTGCCTTTAGAGAAGAGTCTTGGGTTGGATGGCTTGCCTGTTGAGTTCTACTGTAAGCTTTGGCCCCATATCAAGGAGGACTTCTATAATGTTTACCTAGAGGAAATTGATATGGGGTTGCTAGGATCTATTACTAATTAAGGTCTTATCAAACTTATTCCCAAAGGAGAGCATGAAGAAAATGTGAATTAATGGCACCCCATATCCTTAGTAAACATTGCATACAAGATTATAACAAAAGTGATAGCTAAAAGAATCAAATCCATTGCATAAGAGATTGCTTTGCTAGAGAAAATTGGTTTTCTTGGGGGCATTTTTTTTGGACAACTTGGTGCTAACTTGGGAATCTTTGAAATGGGCACAACAAATAGATCAAGGTGTCTTGATTCTCAAACTTGACTTTGATAAGACTTAAGATTGAATAAGATGGCCATTCATCTTTAAAATGCTTCAGTTGTTGGGATTTGGACCCAATTTTTGTGTCTGTTTGAATGTTTTTCATGGATGCTAATGCAAAAGTAGCCATCAATGTAATTCTCTCCCCACAATTCCCTCTCCAAAATTCTATCCATCAAGGTTGCCCTTTAGCACCATTCCTTTATTTTCTTGCAGTTGATGCTCTTGGATACCCCTTGTATCATGCCCAATCAAATAATAGCATCCATGGTATTTCTCTTCTAGGTAATATGAATACCCTTAACTCCCACTTTGCAGATGATATTACATCTGCATTCAAAATATTTCCAATGATGTTAACAAATTATTGGATATCCTTGATCTCTTTTGTGATGTTTCGGACTCCTAACTTGCTATGCACAAAATTGAATTTTGGATGACACGTCCCATCCCTTACTCACCTTGGATTTGAAAGAATGGCGAGAAATCAAATATGGAACCATAACTAGATACCTTGGCATTTTTTTGGAATTGGAGTTCCATTGAAAGATATGTGGACATGGGTTTTAAGAAAGTTTAAATCTAGCCAATAGAATTCTCTTGGTTAGTCAGGTTTATATTTCTTCTTGTTGGTTGCCCTCCAAAACTTGTTACAATCAGCTTACATAATTCATCCAAGGATTTATCTGGTCCAAATGGGGAAATAAAAAGGCATGCCAACCACTTTGTGGTCTCATTGTATTCTCCCAAAGGAGAAGGGCAGACTAGGCATCATTTATCCTTACACACAAGGAGTTTGTCTTTTAGCCAAATGGATTGGAAGAGCTTTGGAAGGAAACACACCTAATAAACTCTTAGTTTGGTTCTATATTCAAATAGCTACAACTGGTAAATCTTGGAAATCTGTTCAATTGAGTGATAAGATCCTTTTAGCCCCATACTTTAAACTCCATGGATGAGCCCCTCTCAACTGCATATGGAAATCTTGGCAAGTGTTTTCCCACAAGATGTGTTGGTTTGATCAATCATTTAGCCATGGTCTCAGCTTTGCAACCTCTTCAATTTGGTGGAATCATCTAATCCAAGAAAATAACGGCCTTCTTGCTATGAGTCCAACATTCAATGCTAAAAGTCTATTTAAGAAAGGCATTCAAACATTCAGAGATCTATGGGACCCCAATGTGTTTTCGTGGAAATCATGACATTATATCAAATCGTGCTTCAATTTAAACTATAGGCATAATGTTGCAGTGATGGAAGTTCAAAAAATTGTGCATCCCAATCTATCTATTCTTATCTCTTCTATTTGTCACTCTTACTTTCTCAAAGATTGGATGTGGTCAAATGGTTGTAGCTTTAGATCCTCCCCTCTTAGAATTCTCTATAAGCAACTTATTCCTGACATGCCTATATCTCATAGACTTAACTCTATTTGGAGATGCAAATTTAAATGAACCAGCTAGAACAAACTCAACCTCCTAATCTAGAAATCAAAAGATGACTCCCAATCCCAACTTACTACTTGGAAATTTATTCATGTGAAACTCCCTATTGGACCCCTCCTTGAATTCCTCAACCCACTCCCTTCTTGTCCTTTTTGTGGTATGAATCATGTAAACATCGCTTTTGGTTAAATTGTCATGCTAAACCTATTTGGAATGAGCTTTTTGCTTCCTTACCTTCCCTTTTCCATTTTCTTTGGTCTTGGAAAGATACTCTTCTCGGATCCTCATGTGCTCACAATGTGATATCCAACTCTTGTTGTCTTACCATAATTAATCATATTTAAAAATTTAGATGCTTGGCACCCTTATCACACTCCTTTTCTCCATTAGAGATCAAAATTCAAACCATTTGTTTTAGCCTCGTAACTCAAATGATGCTTATAGCTAACTCTTAAAAAAATCAAGTAAATATGATGCTATCATGGTGCAAGCAAAAGATCTTCTAATTTAGCTCAAGCACAAGGTTGCACTTAGGCAAAAATTTGAGATTATGTGTAGCCAAATCCATCCAATATTGATGGAAACTTGATGTCTCGAAGAGGGATGGTGTTTGGCTCATCTTGTTGCTTTCAGTGACTCGGCACGATCTGTTACCAACTCCAACATATTTAATTTGGTGGTGTTTAACTTCCTACAGTTTCATAGAGCAGATATTATGTTTCTTGCTGAGATTTAGTTTGTTATGGCTCCTTTGTGGGCTGCTACAACTACTTTTTATTTATTTTCTATGTAATTGCTATTGTTGGTTGCTATAGTTGTTTCTATGTTTTACTACAACTATCTTTATGTATTTGCTATAGTTTTGCTACAACTTAATTTCTATAGCTGATTATGTACTTCTGAACTAATTCTTTAATTTGTATCTTCTTCCAAAAAAAAACTATTGAAGTTTCACCATTACACATTGCTTATTTGAGATTTTAGTTGCTACTCATAACAAAGGTCTTATAAATAGCATCTAATACTTCTTTTTTGGAAGATATACAAATGGTCAAATTTTAAGTGGACTATTCCAATAACTTAGTGGATATGAATTATTGAGTATTCAAATTGGTAAATCCTATTTAGTCTTTTCCTTGACTACTTTTATATTTATTTACTTAATTTTTTTTGTCTTTAGATATATTATTCTTATATTTATTTAATTCGACTTATTTTTTAATGTAAATTGATTAAATTTGACAAACTCTTCAACCTTAAGATCAATTTAATACTATACACTGGTTCCAATTTATATATGTTTTCTTATCCTATACTAGATTGTAGATAAAACTTGATTTCTTATCCTACACTAGATTGTAGGTACAATTTGATTGATTAAACAAAAAATACTCTTAATCTAAATTCAATTTTAATCCATCAAGAACATCTCTTTCACTAAATTAAAACATTAAATATCATTTACACACCAAAATATATATTTATTCCCTAAAATATCATATATTTTTTTTAAAAACCCTAAAATATTACCGAATATATATATATTTTTACACGGAATTCATTAAATCGTGCCCACCTACTTTACGGTCAAGTCAAGCCAGCCATAAAAACGCGTCCGTGTTTTCCAAGACGCGTTTATAACGTTGTGGTATATGTATTTTTACACGGGATTGCAGAGCAGATTTAAATGTGAGGTTTTTAAATATTGTGGATCAGATTGGAGTTTACGATGTGCTCTGCTTACATATATCGTTAACACAGCCATTCATCATTTTAGTGATTGAAGGTTCGATTCGTCTAAAGAGTATTCAGATTTCAGTCACATATCATTTAGCCATGGAAATTGTTTTCTTTACTGTGCATTTGCTTCTCTTTTATCTTCAACTTTGCTCCTCTGCACATGCCAGTGACAATGGTTCCTTTAACGATGAGCAGGCTCTCCTTGCCTTAAAGAATTCCATCACTTACGATCCATACAATGTGTTATCATCTTGGGATTCCAACACAAACGTCTGCAATTGGACAGGCATTTCATGTAATAGGTTGATGAGGGTGTCTACAATTGATCTTGAGAGTGAGGGTTTAGAGGGTCATATTTCTCCCTTCTTGGGAAATCTTTCCTATTTAAAGTCCTTGAATGTCTCTTATAACAATTTCCATGGCGTTATTCCAGAGATAGGTCACAAGCTCAGCAATCTGCAAGAACTGCGTCTGGCGGGGAATCAGCTTAGTGGGCGAATACCAACATCTCTAGGTAATTGTTCCAAACTGATACTTCTTGACCTCAGTCTCAACAGTCTCACTGGCACAGTGCCTCTCCAATTGGGTAAGTTGAGCTCTCTCCAACGTCTTTTACTGTCTGATAACTTACTCACCAGCTCTAGGAATTTGCCCTTTCTTAGAGCTCTTGCTAATTGCTCTGCCCTGCAAACATTATACTTGGGTAATAACTCTCTCGTTGGGGAATTGTCCCCTTACGTTGGCAAGCTGTCTACCAAACTCTCTGTATTGTCCTTGGAACAAAACTTCATAGGAGGGAGCATACCTCAAGAAATTGGCAATCTCACTAGCTTGACACTGATAAACTTCACCGTTAATGCATTCACAGGCTTCATTCCATCTACGCTAGGACAAATTCAAATGTTAGAGCGTTTGTATCTGGGCCAAAACAAATTGCAGGGGCCCATTCCCAGCGAGATTGTTGCACTTAAGCATCTAGGGCTGCTTTCTCTGTCATTTAATCTACTTTCTGGACAAATTCCTGAAACTATTGGCAATCTTTCTCAGCTACGGCGCCTTCAACTTGATAACAACCAATTTGAAGGAGGAATACCTGTCAATCTTGGCAAATGTCTGAAATTAGAACTAGTTGACCTATCTCATAATAATCTCAACGGAAAAATACCACCAGAAATTGCAGGTCTACAAAATTTACAATTTTACTTCAGTCTGTCTGGGAATTCGCTACAAGGAAGCCTGCCGGCTGAAATCGGTAAAATGGCGTCGGTTCAAGGAATAGATCTATCTGGAAATCAATTGTCCGGTGCAATTCCTAGAGCTATTGGAAGTTGTGTTGCACTAGAATATCTCAACCTCTCTCATAACATGTTTGAAGGCCCAATTATAGATTCAGTTTTCAACCTGAAAAATCTCGAAGCATTGGATCTTTCCTACAACAACTTGTCTGGTATGATACCAGATTCTCTACAGAATCTAACAATGCTGAGCTTTCTTAATGTTTCATTCAATTTGCTGAGAGGAGAAGTTCCTAAAACAGGACTGTTTGCGAATCTCACGGCGTCATCATTCAGAGGAAACCCTGGGCTTTGTGGGCAATGGATATTTTCATTATCGGCATGTCAAAATGCAGGCTCATCTGGTGAAGTGTTGTTTAAATACATAGCTTCTGCCATCTCTTCTTTAGTGGCATATTGCTTATATGTTTTATTTCTGTACAAATATTTCTTTGGGAAAGAGGATGTGGAATTGCCAATGGAGTTTCCACATCCTAGAATCTCATATAAGGAGCTTAGTACTGCAACTAATGGATTTGGCAAGGGCAACTTGCTAGGAGTTGGTAGTGTTGGATCTGTATATAAAGGAGTCCTGGATAATGGAACATTGATAGCTGTTAAGGCTCTCAATCTGGAGAATGAAGCAGCTCATAAAAGTTTCAACATTGAATGCCAAGTGCTCGGTAAAACCAGACACCGAAATATAATAAAAATCACAACCTCATGCTCTAATCTTGACTTCAAAGGTTTGGTTTTTGAGTTCATGTCTAATGGAAACCTGGAAAAGTATTTGCATTGTGATGCTGGCAAGTGTAATATTGGAGGTGTATGCAAAATGAATTTACAGACACGGTTGCAAATAGCCATGGATGTTGCCCGTGGCTTGGCCTATCTCCATCATGATTGTTCAATTCAAGTTGTTCACTGTGATTTGAAACCTGACAATGTACTTCTGGACTTCTATATGACAGCACATGTAGCTGACTTTGGAAATGCCTATATTCTATCTGAAAATTCCATGCATTCATCTTCATCATCAACACTGAAAGGTGCTCCAGGCTACATTGCCCCTGGTAAAAGACTTATTTTTCTGTGAGTTGCCCTGTTCCTTCAATTTCACTATTACTGTTTTAATTGGTGAAAACTAACTCGGGTTTAGTGCAACTGCAGAGTATGGAATTGGTGCAAGGATTTCAACTAAGGGAGATGTTTACAGCTATGGAATTCTGTTATTGGAGATGTTAACAAGAAAGAGACCAACCGACCAGATGTTTGTTGATGGACTCAGCTTGCGGACCTGGGTTAGCATGGCTTTCCCCGAAAGGATTTCAGAGGTGGTAGATAATAGCCTGCTGTTGTGCAATGGAGCTGTTACAGATGCTACATGTAATTGTCTTATTCAACTTATTCGAGTAGCTTTGCTGTGCTCAAAAGATTCACCTAAAGACCGACCAAGTATGGCAGAAGTGGTTGAGTTGTTGGAATGCATTGAGGAAATGTTTGAAGGATGTAGATTGGATTCCAAGTATCAGTCTGATCTATACCAAATGATAAGTAGCAAAAGATGGGCTGGAGATTTTGTTAAGGTAGTTAAGGGTCAGAGTACTTCCACATTGCAGTCAACTTCCTAAATTATTATTAGTCTAGAATGCTTGTGGAGTAAATGGAAAGCTGCAGCTGTGAACCATTAAACAAGCACAAGCCTCCTTTTGAAAATTGTTCATATTGTATATCATAAAAAATTCTCAAGCAAGCACTAATACTAGCTAAATGTGCAAATGCACTGTTTGTTGACAACAACCTTTAGCAAGAAACAAGACTGATCTTATATGGATTATATGTGATGCAGTCAAGAAACAAGATTGACAGTATATGGATTGTATGTGAAATAAGGGATTCGAACTGAACCACCTAATCCTTGCAGCCTAAGTAAATTCTCCCAAGAAAAATAAGACTGACATTACATGGATTGTATGTGTATGTAAGCAAGGAAACAATCCCAATTATACATGCTTAATCCTTGCCGCCTATCTCATGCATAGGCAATTCTAAACAATTTTAGTTGGTGCTGTTGAGATTTTGTCAAAACGATTTAAAGTGGATGATCTTATAAAAAAATTTATGCAGTCTTAAATTTATGAAAGCTAGTGGTCTCATGAATTTTATTATTTTGCATATTCAATTCAATAGCATAAATAAATATAAAATAATAAAAAAAAAAGTTGATGAGAATTTTAAAACTTGGAGTCTAGATGATTGACAAGTTCTAATTAATTCTTAATCATATTGTTTTTTTGCTTCATGGACTCTGCTCCTTTAAACTAGATCTTGAGGCTCCCCACATGAAACCTCTGCCTAAACTATAAGATTAATTAGAATCATTTTATGAATGATAGCAGACCCTACTTTTTCATTTGAAGTTTTAAGCGGTTGCATTAGATGTGGGGCTAGATATTGTCCCACTAGCTTAAGATTTTTTTTTTGTCATTTGTCAATCATATGAAGTTTCTAAATTCCTACCAATTAATTTTTTTATTATTTTATATTTATTTACTCTATTCAATTGAAAATGCAAAATAATAAAATTCATGAGACCACCAGCCTTTATAAATTTCAGAGATTAGATTACACTACAAAATTCACCAAACTATCCCTAAAAAATCTTAGCAGCACCCATTATTTTTAAGGAAGCCTCCATCTGTGGGACCCCACCCAAAGTAATTTCTCCGAAGAAAAACTTAAATAACACATCAAGCTGTCAGCATAATCACAAACAAACAGTTAGAAGGTTCAATGAAGCCGTTTCAGTAACTATTTTTGTGAAGTAGGGGTTACACGATAATTTAGAATCTTCAAAAAATAGGAGTTCCCAATTTCTTACTAATAATCTTTTAGATTTAGCTATATAATTATAGATTTAAATAATAACTTAGCCTTCTTTTTAACTAAAAATAATCATAAGAATTTGCTTGTCCATTATTACAAAATCTATGAGACCCCTTTCTTATAAAAGCTCCACCTCTATAGAATGACAGTCTAAAACAATTTATTTAGGTCTTATTCCATGATCGTTAACTGACCATAGTTTCAATTGTAACTAGGAATTTGGGGGAAAAGTTCATAACACTAAATTAGTCAACCACGAAGACTAAAATGCTACAAAATAACCACTAATACAATCAATAAAAGCATAGAAACAAAGCACTAAAATGAAACGCAAACCAAACAAGAGTGCTCCTTCCATGTTATTCCATTGTTCCTCTTTCTCCTTCAAATGGTTGTATATCTCACCTACAAGTGCAAATGCAAGTGAAAAGCAAGTGGATTGAGAGATGAAAATCGCAGCATAAGGATACTAGAAGCGTGGTTAGAAATTGATGAAGAAAATGACTCAATTTATAGGACAAAAGTCTCCAAATTTGAAAAAGGGCAATTGATTCACAAATTGGCATGATTATGACAAATTAAATGACAAATTGCTATGTCAAGAGGATGACAAATTGAAAGCAATTTGTGCCTCAATTATGACAAATCGGGGAGGAAAAAGTGCCATTTGATTTATGACAAATTGGGAGCAAAAAGAGCTCATTAACTTATGACAAATTGGAGAGGGAAAATAACTTTTCAATTATGATAAATTGAGCATAAAAAGGGGAGCTAATTAATGGAGAAATTAGGGGGTGGGAGGTGAGGAATTAGTGGAAATTTGAATTTCAAATAGTAAATTAGGTGTCATGAATTGGGTGGAATTTAATTAATAAATTCACATTTATTAATTTACTCATACAAGAGGAAAAAGGGAAATTAGCTAACTAAATAATTAATTTAATTGTGGCATAGGATAAATAAATAAATTTATTTAACCTAAGAGGAAGTGTTAATAGGATTAAATGATTAAATCACAAAACCCTAGGAGATGGATTAGAAATGAGATAGATGAGAATTAGGTCTTGACATGATTAAAACCAATAAATGGCAAGGGTCGCAATAAAAAGGACAATTGACAAGGACTTGATCATTGATTGACAAAGACCAATGACGAATTGGTCACAAATGACAAAGAATTCAATTGATAAAGGATCAATGACTAATTGATCCAAAATTGACTAAGACTGATGATTGGTTGAAATCAATGACAAATCGATCAAAGATTAATAAAAAGCCAATTTGATGAAGGTTGAAGAGATTGACAAGGACCGATGGTGAATAGATCACGAATCGATAAAGGATTGACGATGATGAAAAATTGAAGATTGAAAGGGATCCAAAATGGTCCAAATTGACTGATAATTGATCAAGGATGATTGATAATTGATTGAAAATGATAAAATTCTAGGACAAAACCCTAATTTGACACCAAGTAGGGTTATAAGTTGTAGGTTTTCTGGAATTAGATTGTGTTTTCTTTTTTGCATCAACGTTTCAGATCTGTGATCCATCATCAGGATAGTAGAGAGAGTTAGGAGTTAGGGTTAACGATGTCCAATTGACATGATAGGTTGATCACGACCAATGAATCGAAATCGAATAAAAAGGAATGCAGAAGAAGGACACAATGTTGACAAATGATAAAGAACGAATGTACGACATAAAAACAATGTTAATAAGATGTGAAAACCCTAAAATAAGATCACGAAGACATGTTAAAATATGACACCATAGGCATTGACCATTTTGAGATGCCTACACCAATAAAATGCATTGTTTTACAGGCCAACATAAGTATATAGAAACCTCTATGAAACCAAATCATGAAGCTACTATATCGATATCTATTATCTTCCAGAATAATGTGCACGCTGGCAGGAGGAATCTTGTTGGAAAGGGCATGGCAGGCTAAGGAAATTTTACCATGACTATAGACATACATCCATTCTCTTGTACTCCACTATGCATGAAAGCTATAGCCTATGGAATGCTACTCATGGCCTCTGATTCTTAGGAAAAAAAATATTATATACAGTCTCTTCCCTCTCCAGGAAACTTAAATAATGCAGAAATTCCTTTTGTTTCTGTTGTGCTAGTTCTGATCTCCAACCAGATAACTCAGAACATAACTTAAAACAAACACAGCAGACAAGAAAAGTTATAAGCAAGGAATCATGGAGCACAGATGATAAAACTTAAAACCAGAAGGAAAATACAGGAGACACGTTTCTGTTAGCAAAGAAAATATTTACAGATCTCAAAGTCCTTCCTCTTTTCCAAATTTCCAATCTAAACCAATGCATTCCTAAATACAGCAGGCAATCAATGAGTCAAAACTCCAATACAACATTATAAATGACATTAAGAAAACAGTTGTTTCTTTTTCCCACAAAAGCAGACCAGTTAAAAATAAATAAATAAACAAATACTATTATTGTTAATAAATACAAATTTTAAATTTCCCAAAAATTTTAACTTTTCACTGTCACGTCCCCAGTTTGCATGGCAGGTGTTTGACGAAGATTAATGAAACTCATATGATTTCTCTAAAACTTCTGTTGAAGTTTCGAAGAATAATGACAAACAGTTCTTCCAACAGTGAATGTCCATGGAAGCGTCAAATGTTGACAGCAAATTGTTTGACAAAATGCCAAGGACTAAAACAATATAACAAACACAAAATTGATTAGAATTTGAAAAAAAAATATTCATTTCCCCAATTTTTCTTAAATGCAGATCACATTTAATCAAAGATGCTCCTGCATCATGCTTTAAAGGAAGAAATTAACATAGGATCAATGTTCATAAGAGTTCATATGTTGTAGACTAGCAAGTTGTGTTATGTTAGGTGGCTCATGAATAAGTGAAGACCTCATGTGCTAGTAAAAATCATTGGATATACTAGGTGAGCTTCACACCAATATTAGGGATTACTAGTAAGTAAAGCACTTTATTTGCTACGTAATTCTAATAAAGAATTGCCAAGGATAAACAAAAGGATGCTGCAGTAGCACAAAAATCTTCATGATGTGTGATCAAAGTGAACAACCAGTCTCATAGCATGTGCACAAAGTGAAATGAATAGAGGAATGTATGCCCCTACCTTAAAGTAATTGTGTACGCCAATTTAGAGGAATTGCCTTTAAGGTAGTATATATTTGAAGATAAGGTTGTTACAACAAAGGAAAATTGAGGCAATGCAATGTACAAATAAGCTCATACAAGAGCACATAAGGGATCCAAACATTTGAGGTCAATAAGAAATAAATAATATATATCAATATGATTGTTTTGAATTGACCTCATCCCCCAAATACAATGGAACTATGAGTACAAAGGAGAAGTGCATATAAGAAGAAAAAAAGGCTTTTGGGCCAACATTGAAGATACATAAATGCCTCAATGCTATGCATCATCCCCAAAAGACAAAGCAAAAGCACATTTAAACCGAATAGAAGAATACAGATACATGTAGAATAATGTCACAATAGGGTTAGTCCCTTTGTATCTTTATGCCAACAGAGCATCAAGGGTCATCCAAAAACTTAACAAACAAAAAATAAGCCAAACATCACATCATGAGGAAAAACATTACATGCAAGCAAACACAAAAAGACAAATAGAGTGTCACTCATACGAGCCAGTTTATTGTAAATCATTTGCCTCTCAATATTTACTCATCACAAAGAGATGGTTGGAAAGATGCTAAAGGAGTTATAACAAGTGCAATGTAAGGTGCTATATCTAGCTCAATACATGGATTATTTTGTAAGGAAGGGTCACTACATGTGTCACTAGGAGCTAGAGTAAATGCTATAGAAAATATTAAGGATAACTCGAAATGGTTCTCCACAATTTTGGCCATGACATCTAAATTCATCCAAGTTCATCATAATAGGTTACATAATAGTACTATCAATGTTACTACAAGCACTATCGTCTATAGTAAAAGAAGAAGCTTTAAGAAGAAGAATAAAAGAAGCCATTTGAATCCACAATTTAAGCTTTCATCTAGATTGGATAAAATAAGAATGAGCCTTATAAGTAGGTGGAAGTAAGGATGGTCAAGGAGGTGGGGCCAAATCAACATCTGATTTCTTAGGGTAAGATTCACTTCTCGTAGAAAGCTCATGAGCCCTAGCACAAGGTCATTTGCGATGTTCTCTCGCACTACAATTTTTTCAGTTACATTTTAGAGCTTTTGTAGAAGGAGTTGGGGCATGAATCAACATCGATTCCTTTTCTTCATTTTCTCTAGGAATAGGAGGAGGAAGATAAGGAAACTTGAAAGGTTGATAGATAAGAATAGGGGAAGATCAATTCATAATGGACTACTTTCCTCCATATTTTGAAGAGACAAAGGAACAAAAACAATCTTCAAAGTACAAGGAGGTCCAAATGGTGCAAAGTGTTTTCCTTGGTGTCCTTTATAGGGTGGAGTATTTGGAATTGTATCATACACACTAGACTCTTGAGGAAGGGGAAGGATACATGATTCAACATGTGGTTCACTCGCTTCCTATGCGGGAAGAGGAGCTACTATCGTCTCCATAGACATCGAAGAACCCTTAGGGGCAGGAGTTACAGTGAAACCTAAGGAACTACCTAAGGACAACTCAATTATTCTCTTGGATTTAAACTTCTAATAAGAGAGGAATAAATTTTCCTCGCAAGATCAAATAGGTTCAGGTGGTTGTAGCCAAAAGTAGTCAAATGAAAAGTTTCCATGTCCAAACAAGGGTTGAAGCCTACTATGATTTGCAGTATGCACTTGTCATTCAAACAAAAAAATTAGATACTTATGGACTACTTAAGGGACTACTTTCATGAACATGAGCCAAGAATGACCCAACTACACATGAAATTGATCTAAGGTAGGGATTAAGATAAAGGGCACATCTAGGATTTTGGGTCCAACCTTGACATGAAGGGTTATGCAACCAGCAATGGGACAAGTGAAACCATCATGTGCCTTAATCAAGACTTCAATTTCTCGAAAGTGTCTTGATATAATTCATATGTATAAAGGAATTCTTTTGTAACAACATTTATCATGCATACCAGATCTATGAGCACCCCACATGTGGGTTCATCATTAATGCTAGCAACGATTTACAATGGTCCCTCAAGTGCATACATTGAGTTATCACTTTTAGTGAAGGTAATGTTGGATTAAAGTTTAGGGTTTAGGTTTCTCATGGTTAGGGAAAGATTCTTGCACATTAACTAAGCTCTCAAGTTGATTGGTTTGGGAATCAAGGTCTATTGAATTGGAATTTGGTTCTACAAAATTAGTTGAATGTGAAGGTAATAGTTTGGTGAAATTTTGTTTTAAGTTTTATTTAGGAGGCACTACATGATCATTCCATTTATCATTCCCACAAGAAACTTCTATGGTATTAGAGTTAAAATGAGGACTTCGACTTCATCTCTTAGATGCATGCATTGCTCATTATCATGTCCAGGAGTATGATGAAATTGAAAGAAAAAAAAGCCTTCAGCTCAAACAAATGAGATAGGGGTTTGGAAGTGTCTACGGGATAGATGGGATGAAGCCTAATTAAGTTCTTGTTTAGTGATTGAAGCATGATGGACTATACGGATTCTAAAAGCTAGGAAAATAATTGATTCTTTGGTTTAGAGGAAAAGTGGGTGGCAATAGGAGGAGTTGTAGCCACAACTTTTGTTTAGATATTATTAGAAGAATGAGCATTAACTTTAATAAAAAAATTACTTTTTTTCTTAAATTATTGATAAGTTGAAGGAGTGGCCTTGGATTGATCAATTGGAGTCATCGAGGAAGAACCCTCATACTAACTAACTAATAGTTGATAATCACAAAGGGTAGTGCACAAATATGTAAATGAAAAAAAAATCATGAACAATATTCTATCTCAAATTTGTGGTTGTAGGTTTCCAATAAAAACCCTTTTCACATCAACATCCAAAAGAGAGTGAAATTTGTGAATAAGGAGTTTGATATCTACCTATAAATCAATCACTTTTAATTTCATTGCTTGTTTACAATGTATCAAATCAGTGTTACTTGAGGTCTAATATTGTTTTGAAAATGTTGTAAAAATTGATTAGAAAGTTATGAAAAGGAGTGAATTAAATTGTTAGGTAATGAATAAAACCAATCTAAGGTTGTATCTTTCAATGACCTAGGAAAGAGATTTGCAATAAGATCATCCTTGAGAATGAAATTGTTGAACAAAGTGCTATAAGCCGACACATGAGTTTTAAGGTCTCCTTACCCATTATATTTCTCAAAATGTCGTGTCTCAATATTTTTTGGAATGAGATTCTTTATAATATTTTATGACAATAAACTATAGGTACAATATGATGAAAAGGTTGGTTAAGATTGAGTTTGGTTTATGTTGGCTACATTTTTGTTGTAATAAAGACATATTTTACAATAATTGGTTTATGACAAAATCAGAAGGTGAATTGATTTGTGAAAAGAGAGATTGCAAAGGTGGAATGGAATTAATGGTAGGTGGTGGAACATTATGGTAAGTAATAGGTGGAGGGAATAGGTTAATGACAAGGTATTCTAGTGAAGGTTAAAAAATTTACAAACAAAAGGGAAAGAGAAGAGGAAGGTGGGACATAAGTATATTTATTAATAAGATTCCCACACATAATGGGCTAGGACTAATATGAGTGTCATTACCATTTTGTGCAAAAATAGACATGACAAAAGAAGTGAATGTAGGAATATAAGGTATTTGGGTATCGATACCAGCATCCTCATTTGGTTTTGAGGAGATGCATATCCAAGCACTTGTGTGCAACTAGATATCATCATAATATTTTCATTAGCTATGTGAGCTATGCTAAATAGAATATTCACACCATGCAAGTAACCATGTATAAACCTCCTTAGACTCTCAATAAAAGGGAAAACCTCTCCAACGAAGTGTTATGTACTCATCAATTGTTGGAAACCCTTCAATTTGTTATCTAGCTTCTAATTATTGTTTATCAAACACTTGAATTGTAGGATTATCCATATCATGAGAATAATGAGGGGAGTTATTTTCAGATATTGTAGACAAGGTGGCAATAGGATTAAAAGACAATTGCTCTTCTAAGTTTCTTGATGAGAACAAGTGAACATGCAACTAGGCTCAACACTAGGACTAGCCAAAGCATGGGAAGCCATAAGTTGGTAACTTCATCTTACAAGAACCTCAGATTCACAACATTGGGTTATGAAACTCGTAAACAAGTATAAGCTTCAAAAACAAACACATGCTCATAGAATTCAATGAAAAGAAGAAAGATAGAAGACAAAGGAAATGTTTTTGTTTTTAGTTTTAGTTTTTTATGTTATCTCACAAGAGTTATTGAAATTGTAATATGTAATAACAATTATGCAATTAATGAACCACCTCATTAAGTGCAACTACAATAGCATAAAAATTAAAAAATGATTGCATCTAAATCAAAAATATATGCAGTAATAAGACATGTTAGGTTCACCAAAATGAAATTATGGGGAAATAGATGTCTAGGCAAATCCATGAAATCCAAATATCTCAGTTCCTCTCATAACATTAGGCACAAGAATAGAGCCAATTGTTGTCCCCAAGGAAGAGATAGGTAGTTTGGATTCCTATTCCTTTGTTGCAAATGATTGAGATAGTTAAGTGAGTGTGAATGATATACACTAGGAAAGGTAAAATAACTAGATCTAATAGAATGCAAGATACAAAATGAGAAATAGAAACAATAAGGTAAATCTAAAATAGAGCCATGGAGAGGAACTTAGCACTAAAATCTATAACTGATTATATTGGACCAAAAAACTTGACACTCTAATATGAAGGTGACAAAGACTTTGAAAGATGACCAAAAATGGAATCAGAAATCTCTACATTTTTGTTTCCTAAAAATTTAGGTCAAAATAGTAGGACATGGACAATTAGTACCCTAGCCCAAGATTTTTCATCCATTCAAAGTATGGCAATGTTTGTCACTATTTGACTTACTTGTTTGTAACTTTCCAACTTTCATATTTGCACTTGCACACACAAAAAATGGGGGAAAAGGGTTTTTCTATATAGGTGCTTGTCTAAGTGAAACCTCATGTTGGTATTTCCACTTCTGCAATGACTAATCATGTGATAAGATGTGTAACCTTACAAGGATAAAGGTTTAAAAAATGATGAAATGTTGAAATGACAAGATATTACTTTTAGTATCAAACCCCTTTATGAAATCTCATACAAGGTTTGATGTGATGCTCATGAAGTCCTACAAAATGTTAGTGCATTCTTACACCATGAAATGACATAATGTACTTGATCAGGGTTGTTGTATAAAACTTGAATGCTTGAACTTTTTCCTTAAATATGCTTAATTTATTGTGATTACTTGTTTGATTATGCTTGAGAATGTAAATTGATTGCCAGAATTTTGAAATGAGAAAGGGGGTTTTGCCTGTATGCATCTTATATCTTTTTAAAATTACTTTGTGGAATAGGCCAACAAGGCGATATTATTGACACAAATTGTAAGGGCATTTCATCCTTCAAGCGTTGAGCCCATTTTGTTGGGATAGGGGCATTGGACACCATAGTCCTAGAAAAATGTGCTAGAAAAAAGGATAGGAAAAGGGGAATAAATCAAGTTTGCAAAAATGGTCTCAAAATCAACCACATTCATTCATAAATCAAGGGCACAAGCTAAAATGGGTTCTAAACCTAGTGTGAAATTATAAAGGTCAACAATTTATGATACTCTAGTAGTACACTAGCTATATAGCTCCATTGGCATCTTTCCTACCATCTCTTTATGATGAGAAAGATTGAGAAGTGGATTATTTGTTATAGACAAACTCGTAATTGTGGTACCCAAGTTATATTTTTTATGTTTACTTACATGTACTATTTTTCCTTATGATGTGTTGGTGGGCATGTCTTTTGTTTGTTATGCTCTCTTTGGATGACCTTCGATTATTCATTGGCACAAATATACAAACGAACCAACTGTTTTGTGACATTCTTTTATCTGTGCCTTCATTCTTCTAGTTGTTGTAAATGTACACTTGTGTCATAAATGTGTTTCTATTATTAATTAAATTTTACTTTGTTTTTAAGACTATACAAAGTATTGAGGCATTTAGGTCTTCTATTTTGACCGAAAATCCTTTTGTTTCTTCTTATCTGTTCTTCCTCTTTTGTACTTGCAATTCCACTATATTTCGTGAATGAGGCCAATTCAAAACAATCATTGCAATGTCCCCTATTGGGATAATACCTAATTTATGCCTAAAAGTAACAATTCCAACAATATAACTTGCTTACAAATAGTATTCTATAATTAATTCATATAATATCTATTGAACACTTTAAAAGTAAACAAACAATTAACATCCATGAGATGATAGACAACATCACCTATTTGGATCCATTATATATATTTTACTTCCAATAGTCAATCATACTAGGAATTGGAGGGGAACGCATGATTAAGCGCCTAAAAAATTGCTTGCCACAACTGAGCCCAAGGGCATGGAACATCCAAACAAGACAATTGGTGGGACCTTCATCCCATCCAACGAGGTGTGGTATGCCTACATTGCGAGAATTGGTCTGTTACCTCTCCCTAACATGTTTCCTTACTAATCCATATATGATTTCTTGTAGGGAATTAAATAGATAATTTACTAACTATAAAAATATAGCTAGATTGGTAATTACAATTAATAGCTAGATCAAAGATACATAAGAGATTGCATATTAAACAATATACTTAATCATTTTCCATGCCAATTACTTTCTAAATCAAATGGTTGTTGTTTTCTGAATGCAGATTATATATTAGAATTTATGATATGATTTGATTGAATAAATTCATTTGATTGCATGGTTTGAGTTATTATTGAGTGATGATTAAGAGATTGACATGATCAGATGATTGATGAGAAATGATAAAATGGACATTGGTTTGATATATTGGTGAATGACAATTAAATGAATGTTGATTTGATACAATGATTTGTTGACTAATTGTTTGCTTTATTTGATAATTGATAATTTATTTTTGTGGATTCATGAGTGAAAATTGATAAGTTATCCTTGAATGATTGGAATGATCTCTTTTATATTTCATTGGTGAAAGGGTCACCACCCTCCATTGTTGCCTTTTGAGAATAATAACTTATTTTCCAAATGTATCTCACTTGGATGTCCTTCTCAAATGAAACCTTCTCCCATTTATATCTTCCAATGTGAAGGAGAAGTCACACCTCTTCATCATGTTTTCCCTTTGCAAGTAAAATCCTTTCACAATTATTACCCTTTGAAAGAGACATCTCTTCCCATTTTTGCCCTTTGAAAGAGTCACGACCTTGCACAAATTTTACCTTTTGAAAGAGTACAACTCTTCATCATTTTTTCCCTTTAAAAGGGTCACAACCTTTCACAATTGATATCCTTTGAAAGAGCGCAACCCCTCATAAATTTTGCCTTTTGAAGGAGTCGCGTCCTTATTTTCCTCCCCTTTCTTTTTTCTTCTATAAACTCTTTCTTGATTTGTATGCTCCCTTCTTTCTTCCTTCCTCCTTATCCCCTTTCTAATGAAATCTTCTCCCTTTTACATCTCATGTTTGAGGAAGTCAAAACTCTTTGTTTCATGCCTTTTGACCATTCATTAAACTTAATTAAATTTTAATAATATTATATTATATTTTTTAATTATTTCGTATTTTATTATTAAATCCTAATTCAAAAGGAGGACATTACAATTACATTGATATACATTATTCATCTCATATTTATATCGACCCCGGATCTTTGGATTCCTTATATGTTCTTGTCTAATATTGTTTGATTATATGTGGTATTTTCTTGACTTGTGTATGTTGCAGGCAATTTGTTGGTGATAATATTGTACACATAAATAAAACTAGTTAATTAAGTTGTAATTGTGTTGGTTAGTTGGCAACCGAGGGGTGGCAGTTGCGGTGCGACAGTTGGCACTCGCACCCCCTCGGCATCTTTATATACTTCTAAATGTAACTTGTGTAGAACAATTAGGAATGGAATAACATCTCTTATATTACATCTGATATCTATGGCATTATTATTCGCCATTATGTGTTTTATCTGTGTGCTTTAAGTTATTCACCCAAGAGGGCAAACATTTGGCGTCGTTGCCTAGACGTACTCGAGAATGGAAGACACAGATGGCACATGGACACGATGGGCCTACCCATTGGTGAGATAAACCCAAAGGCCGACGACACGCAAACTGAGCTCTTGGGCTTCTATAAATCTTGTTTTCTAGAGGGCTTGGACTTCTATCTTCCCTGTTTCTTCTCTTGTATGGAGGAGGAGATGGATCCTGATTTCTTCTTGGACTACTATAGCCCCTGTTTCTTACAGGGCTTGGGCTTCTATAAATCCTGTTTTCTAAAGGGCTTGGACTTCTGTCTTCCCTGTTTCTTCTCTTGTATGGAGGAGGAGATGGATCCTGATTTCTTCTTGGACTGTTATAACCCCTGTTTCTTACAAGGTTTGGGCTTCTATAAATCCTATTTTCTAGAGGGCTTGGACTTCTGTCTTCCCTGTTTCTTCTCTTGTATGGAGGAGGAGATGGATCCTGATTTCTTCTTCTTCTGGCATAAATCTAAGGAGATTGAGACCTTGAGTGGTAGCCATTTTTAGGAGCTACTGAATGATACCTTGCAGCATTGGAGCATTGGCTTCTGATGTGACCAGTCTGCCCACATGCATAACACTTATTTCTCCAATCACCTTCTTTGCATACCCTTGCAAAGTGTCCCTCTCTTCCACAATTATAACACACTTCTCTCCTATTATAATCATGCACAAGGAATCAACCTTTACGAAATGATGGTGAAGAACTAGAGTGCGCATAAGTGGAGTGACCACCATAGCCCATTTCTCTATTGATAAAGAAACTTTGTGGATCAGGGTTATTTAAAGCACCTCTTATTCTTTTAAGCCCTCTTCGTACATCCTGACATGTACCATCCCTTTCATAATAATGATCATTCCGTTCATAATAATGATCTCTATGAACACCACCTTCTACATGCCTCATTTCTTCATGTAACTCACCTCTTCTAATTGCTCTTCTTAATTCCTTTTTGGCAAACTCTACACTTAAATTACTCCCATGTAGAAGAAACCCATTCATTCTCCTCCTGGCTAACTCAACATCACCATGATTATAATATTCAACAAAAGCAAAGCCACGTTTAACATCCACGTCTCGAACCCTTCCAAATCGTTGAAATTTTATTTGAAGATCAGTATCTCTCGTGTCTGCTGAAAGGTACCCAATATATAATATGGTCTAACAATCATTTTCCCTGCTTCCATACATCTTGGAGAGAGAGAAAAATGATTGAAAACTATAATAAACAGTGAGAACAAATTCTTCAAGAAATTTATTGAAAAGACTGATTAATTTGAGTGCCTTTGCCTTTCTATCTCCTCCTCCTCCTCCTCCTAGTACTGTGTGAGAAACAGAAAGAGCAGGCGAGGAGATATAGAGAGCCTGAGAGAGAGATTGTATGCCTTAAGCAAGTTGGACGAAAAAAGAAGAAGGATAGCTCGTCTGAGGAGGATGACTCTTCATAGGAAAGCAGCAGCGACGATGAGGCTGGCAAGCAGGTGCAAGCGCTCCAGAAAGACATGGAGCGAATGAGGAGGGAGTTCAAAACCATAATTAAGATCATAATTAGCTATAGATTCTTGTTACCCCACATGGTTGTCATGATGGATTAGTTTAAGAAAGATAAGTATTACATGAAAGTATCCTCGAAGACTTGTTACTGAAGACCCCTATTTCTGTCCACCTAATTATATGAATTTTATATTTATTTAATTATCCTCCATCTAGCTATTATTTAAATTTACATTTAATTAATCTATCATCCATTTTACAATTATTAATTAAATTAATATTTAATTAATTCACCCCTTTCTTCTATTAATTAAATAATTTATTTAATTTAATACATCTAGCCAAAATCAGACTACTAATTAAATAAATCATATTTATTTGATTAAATTCACTTTCCACGTTTAATTAAATCCCTCTCACATTTAAATATCTATCCAAAAGGCAAGTTGTACCATTCTTTTAAATAAATGAATTATTTATTTAAATTCCTAAAACCCCTCCCCCACTTGCACTTTCTAGAAAATACAAGTTGCAAGTTAACTCTTAAAGTCTTCAAACCTTTAATGGCTTCATTCTAGAGTCTTCTTAAGCCTTTATTGGTTTCCCTTAAAGTCTTTAAGCCTTTAAAGGCTTCCCTTAAAGACTTTAAGCCTTTAATGGCTTCCTTCTAGGGTCTTCTTAAGCCTTTAATGGTTTCCCTCAAAGTTTTCAAGCATTTAATGCTTTATCCTCCTTTTTCTCATTTAAATAAATTAAGATTTATTTCAATAAAATTCAAAATTCACATTCACATTTAAATAAATTAATATTTATTTAAATATCTATTCAAATACAAGTTTCACAATAAATTGAAATAAATTAATTTTATTTCAATTAAATCCTAAAAATCCTCCCACTTGCATTCTCCTACAAAATCCACTTGCATGCATAAACCTCTTCTAGATTCTTCTAGTCACTTTCAATTTAGTCTAATCCCCCTCATAAACATTTGCACATTCCTTAAGAAAAAGGTCACTTCTCAAAAACACCCAAAGTCTTCAATAACCATTAAAGGCTTTATGTCTTCAAATGGTTAACCTATAAAGTCTTCCAAACCATTAAAGGCTCTTACATAACCATTTATGGTTAACTCAAACTCAACCCTTGGTTAGAGACTTTCTCTCTAACTTAACCATCATTTAACTCATGAGTCTCTTCAAGCACTCATTGATTTGACCATAGTTATCCCTTTAACCCTTGCACAAGAGTTTATCCTTTGGATAAAAGCTTTATCCACTAACTCAACCCTAACTAAACCCTCGTAGGGTGACCCTCATGTCTTCTTAGGCATTCAATACCTCTTCTCTCTCCTCTTAAGCCATCTCTTGTTGACAATTGTCACCATTCCATTGGTGAAAATTCTAAACACGGATTGAGTATCCTTCAATCCTAATCCTTGTTAAGATTACTCAGTCTTAACCATCCAATCGCCCGTTTCTTCTATAAATAGACCTTATTTCTCTCATTATCATCATCCAAGTTTTTATGCCTTCAAGTCTTAGTCTTAGAATCTAGATTTTGGCTCTCTTTGTCTCAATCATAAGCTTAAGCATTTAGAAGCATTTTTATTATTATCATAGCATATATCATGTTAGCATAGCATAATATCAACATCGTAACATGTTTAGTTTCTTTATCATAGCATAATCTTCATCATAGCTAGCTTTGTTATAATCTTATAGATCTTCAAATCATACAACAATATTGTGCATCCAAATTATAGTCAATTTGTAGGTTAAGGAGCTCATCTTGCCATCTTCAAGCATCCAAGTCATCTTCAAGCATCCAAGCATTAGCAACAAGCATCCATCTCATAGCATTTAGATTCATTTTAGCTCATCTTTTAGCTTAATTCCACATCTTTTCTAGCATTGCATACTCACATAGCTTAATTAACTCATCTAGCGTCATCTTAACTTTCAATTTGGAACTCATCTAGCATCTTAATCATCTAGTTTTGCATTCCATCTTCATCATCTCATCTTAGCATTTCACTAGGATCTTAGTTGCATCCATGTTTATCCTAGAATCATTCTCATAAATCTCCTTCTCTAGGTTGTCATCCAAGAGATCAAGTGCTCTTCCAAGTGAGGGACACCTTGAATCTTAAGGATCTTTAGAGATAGAGGAACATGGGACGTGCTTAGAGTTTAGTCTTTCAAGCTAACTTCTTGGTTTTGAATTTTGATTTCTAACCTCTAACATAATGTTTCATGTGTATGTTTGAGATGTTTTCCCCTCTTGTAGGTTGATACCACATTTTTGGCCTACAACAGTTACTACCAAATATGATTTTAAGAAAGAGATAAGGCCCTTTTAAAATAAAAAATAAATTGTATAAGTGGTTAGTAATTCTATTCGGTTTGACAAATTCCCCAAGTACCTTCATGAGGTTGATATGAATGAGGTACTAAAAACCTTTTCTTGGTAAATTTGTGATAGTGTATATTGATGATATTTTAATTTTTAGTAGGACAAGAGAACATTGGTTGCACACAAGGAAAATTTTATAAAGACTAAATGAAGAGAAGTTAATGATAAATTTTTTTAAGTGTATTTAGGAATAGCCCTACTATCTTAAGAGGCAAAAATTGGGAGGAGATGCCAAGGGACTTACTCACCCTGGGATGGTGGGAGGAGGAAACACCTAGCTCTAGTTATAGTCAACACTCCTCGATGGAAGAGAGCCTTGTTGCCCTCTAAAGTTGGGGGGTTGGGGGTTGGGTTGGAAACTAGAGCTAGTCATTTATTGACTCAAGGAAAGGAACCTTTCAAATCAACTATAACTACATAAATTTATAGTATTATTGTAGACTAAGGTTAGTGATTTTCACAATCACAATCACATCATTCAATGAGTGGCTCTATATATCAAGAATTTGACTCTGGATTCGATGATTGGTTCGGTCATTTCACCCATGCCACCAATGTGTGGCATCCAACCTTCCCTAGACTACCATAATCAATAATTAACAACCTATTTATTTAGACGATCACACATTACAATTTCACAATTAAGTGCAAAAAACTAATCACATCACCTAGAGGTCAAAAATGGTAGGAAGGAACAAGTTTGGACAGATTCATGGAACGATGTTTCAAGGAAGGAATGACATTGAAGATATTTAAATGAAAAATGTAAGATAATGGGGTACCAATGTCAAATATTTAAGTTTGAATAGAGAACAAGAAAGATATAAAAATTTATAGATAGAATTCTCAACCATGTCCCCAAAGAGTGAATTGAGAGCCTTAAAGGTATACTTCAAGATTGGATAGTTTTCATAAGAAATGCTAAGGATGAAATCTAATGTACATGCTCCAAAAGAATTTTTTATGAAATCAAAGTAGGATAATTATTCATGATGGAACCACCTAGATCCAATGAGTGATTGGTTGTCAAGTTTTGGTACAAGTATTGTCTTCCTAAGGCAAGCATGTTTTCCTAGGCTATCATCCAAATTAAAGTCCTTAATAATTACATATTAATGAAGGTGGGTTTTGTAAGACCTTTTAGCTACATTCTATGGGAACATGCTAAGGAAACCAAGGAGTATCTCTTTATTCACTACCCTTTTGCAACAATATATTGGAACAAACTCAATGTTTTCCTGTGTTGCCTAAAAAACACACTTAGATATGCTTATCCAACTCTTAAAATACTAGTGACTCTCAAAACCAAAGGCTATTGTGCCAAGTCTCTAACCTGAAATGCCTCAATCATATTATGAAAAATATGGAAGAAAAATTAGAAATCATCATCTCAAAAGTAGTTATAAGTAGAACCAAGGAAAATTCTAGGAGAAAGTTCACAACATGGGACAAAAACATTCCTAAAATTAGAGAAAAAAAAATGCTCTCATGGATGGGTTAACAAGGTTAAGATAGGTTCTCATTCATAAAAATTTCATTGAATAGCTACTCCCTTGCTCTAGGAGAAAAAAGCAAAAATTTCAATGGAACCTCAATGAGGAACCTTGGCCTCTCAAGAGGGAGATCTATAATCGATGATAATGATGGAAAAATAATAAAAGAAACTTCGAAGGAACTCCTTCATGCAAAAAACAATGAAGCAAAATCTTCTACCTTTCTACTTTGAGTTCAATTAGTGCAATCTTGCAAAATTTATTTAGTAGACATTGAAGAATAATCAATTGCTATCACTCTCAACATGTAGAACAAAAAATTGGCAAATTGAAAGAAAATAACATTTTATTGAAAACTTGGACATCCAAGTCTCAATAAAAAAATTCTATAAAAATTGTGATCAAGAAGGTAACTAGGTAGTGGAATACTTATCTAACACATTAAACTATTGATGTGATGTCATCAATATTGAATATTTTTCATACAATTCATGGCAAGGAACTAGATGACACTTTTACTTCACCTTCTCAAAAATAGCATTATCACTTCTACAATCCTAATCTTGCATTCTAACCTTGAAATTCCCAGCAGAACAAAGATGAACATAATAAATAGCTTGTTTGCAAGCAATAAAAAATGGCTTTCTTGGGGAGCATTGTCAATTTAATGACAAAGAAAGTATTTTGTTTTGTGTAACAACATTATATATATTGAAAAGGTAATTCTTGGAAAGGATTATGTGGAGGAAGCTACATGCCACCGTTTCAACTCAAAATTTTCCTCTATCTTTCTCTCAACACTTGGTACAAGGAAATGAGGAGGGCTCTTGATAAACGATACATCTAGGAGAAGCGCCATAAGAAGATTAATGCCATAGTAGGCACTGTTATTTGGGCCCCTTATGAACCTCTACCACAATGAGTTTCACAAACTTTCTTCCATGGGAACAATGAGGGAATTTCAATTCGTTTAGTGTATATATTCAAAGAGAGGTCATAGTGGTTCAAGAGTTCCTTACAAGCAAAGGTGGATTTCACAAGCTATAAATTGGCATTGTGGCATTGCTAGTGTTTTTCAAAGAAACACAAAATAAGAAAGTTAAAACAATGCTAAAGAAAATAAACAATCAAATTGCTTCTCCACCATGTTAAATTGGTCAAATATTTGAAAAATACCTATAGAAAAAGCTTCATCATACTAAAGAAAGAAGTAAAGAATGATGGATCTAGAAATCATGTGTCCACTTCTAGAAGAATTTGTCCAACTCAAGGCCAAGGATATCCCATTCTTGAGGATGAACAAATGTGCTCATCAAAAAAGAGTGATAAATAAATAGGCAATTTTTTAGAGTGGATAGACTCTCATTCATTTTAGCCTTTGTTAGACCTAGGAGAGTGTTCCTAGATGTAATCTTTAACAAGATTTAACAATAACTAAAGATATTACAATAGTGTCCAAATACTTTGACCAAATTCTATTCACTAAATCAAAGGTTAACCAAGTACTATAACCTTCATTAAACTAATTTGGACACACAAAACATAATTCACCAGAATACAAACTCCTAAGGCTTTCTATAGATGTTTCCTTGAATATAACACTAGGTCATTAAATGCACCTTTTTACTCCTATACTACTAGTGAAATATTTTGTTAATTTTAAGGGCCAATGTTTCATGACATGTGTCTTATTTGGGTAACAAACAAATTCAGCTATCAAAAAAACCCAAACAAGAATGACAATAAGATATGATATTCAACAACCAAATCTTATTGATTATTCTCCAAATTTATGAACATTCATATCTAACAAGAAATTGATTGTTTCAAATACAATTTGTACTAACTAAAATGTCGCAACATTTATTATATTCATATTACAATTACACTTACAAATTTTTTGCATGAGAACTTCAAATAAGAAGAACCTTTCACACCTCTTTGCTCAAAATCCTTCAAAATGCCTACAAATAGCTAAGTAGACAACATTACAAATAGCTACCTCTGTTGCATTTGGTATGTGTTGTCTAGATGGTGAATGAACTAAAAAAATTGAAACCCTAAAACATGCTACACTTTTATTATGTGAAAATTGTTAGAGTGAATATAATGTCCTAATTAGGCATTGTACCTTGATTTCAAATTTCGTTTGAGGACATACACATTTGAGGGATTATCTCTCTTATTTGTTGATATTCATTGCTTTCCTGATGTCACATCATATTTATCTTTGAAGCTTGTTCTACATCAATTTCTACATAGTTCCTGTGTGTCACCTATACATGATTGGATTGTGGCATCATTAACATTCTTGGATAAGGAGACACATGAGCAATTTTTCAAAGACACCATCATCATTTATTGAATGGGAAGCATTCTTGCATTTGTATTTGGTTTTGTTTCTTCTAATGGGAGATAAGTTGTTTGTAAGCATTGGATCATTTTTTCAAACACTTGCCATTGTTTCAAGTAATTCTTCATTATGGGGGGCTACATGGTATCTCTATTTCCCTCTTATTGGGGGGTTTATCATTATATCTTTATTACATGGATGTAGCTCTTAAGGGTATTGATATTAAAACCATACATCACTTAGCTTATCACTTGTACATGATTTTCATTTCTCTCTTTTGGAGGTGAGTTTTGTTCATTGGGCTTTCTCCTTTTCTCCTTTCATGAGAAATTAGTTTTGCATGGCTTAGTTGTCGAGACCCATTTCATCTTGTTTATTGCATCATCATTTAGTGTCTTGCATCATTTGCATAATATTTTTTCTCCCTAAGTTGCAATTAAGGGGGGGTGTTAGATTGAATATAATGTCCTAATAAGGTTTTGTATCTTGATTCCTAGTGAATGGGGCATATTCACATGTTTACTTAGTCATACTAGATAATTAGTTGTCATAAGTTGGATGTTGTAAAGTTACATAAAGTAACTTGTTATTAATATTGTTCCTAGGTGCCATTATCTAGAAGTTAGCTTTTAATGGGGTCATATCTTATTATTCACTTTTAGTCACTTAGATCATTTAATATTTTCTTTAAGCATTTATTATTTTGCATTGAGTATTTAATATTTGTATTAGAGGTAGTTGTCATACCTCATCATACCTTGTCTTTATAAGCAAGGTCATTGTACATTATCTCATATCTCATTTTCATATCATGCAAGGGGGCATGAAATCTACATAAATTTGCAAATCCTCCAAACAGTATGCAACAAGGAATGCACATGCTCATCAAATGTAATTTCTCCTTGGATCACACCTAAAATGCAACCTAAGATATCTAGTTGTACATGAAACACATGGATGAATGTTATTTTGAGATCTACTTGAGTGTTCTCTACATTAATGTGGACTTAGATGTGAAGTAACATAACATGAAAGAATGCCTTAGAAAATTGTAAGAACCCTAACAATTCAAGTGTCATACTTTAATTAGGCAAGATTCTATCTCAGAGAGATTGGATAGGTTTTAGCATCTAGCTATTGGGTTGGTAACAATTGGAATACCAACAGTGAGATTCTAGAATGGAGTGTTGATATGTGGTGAATGATCATGCAAGTATTGTGCACACTCGTTATGTATCTTCATCGGGGTTTGGGGTCAGGTCGGGCCCCGAATGAGGGTTTGGGGGCGACAAACCTCGAGAGCAGAGGTTCAAGGGCGCAACCCCCAAGAAAGTGAGGGTTTGGGGGTGTAGCCCTCAAGGAAAAAAAAAATACCATTTTTTGTTGAAAAAAAAAAAAACATTGAAATACCCTAAAAATAGCCAACTTTGTATGTTGTCCTAAAAATTGCATGTTATAAGTGGTTGGAATGTAAAAGGCATGGTAATGGTGTTGTACTGTTTTACTAGATAATAAAAAGATTGGACAATTGTGTTTTGTGGATGTAGCTCATCTTGGGTGAACTACGTTAACTCTCTGTGTTATCTATTTTATGTATTTTTCTTCATCTTTTGTGTTTGTATCTATATATAATTTTTAATTTGTATTTGCTCCAAATCTATCTAACCCTAACATGGAGGGGTTTTGATCACTAGTCGATCAAGTTGTCAACTTCTCTATTTTGTAATTCTAAGAATCCTTCGTATAAGTTTTAACACATGTGATTGAGAGAGTCTTTGTTGCAAGAATGTAGTTGAGTGGTGGAGAAAGGGGAAACCTAAATGGCATTGCCAGTTTGTTAAATATTGACTCAAAAAGTGAAATCGATTTTGTTTTGGTAATATCTTTGTGGCTAAGTGAGAAACTCATAACAAGTTGGATTCAATTACTAGGTAGAATAGAGATTTTGCTCCTACTAAGGTTTCCCTTAGAGAGGAATATATAGCTTTGAAAGAGTTGGGTGAATGGGAGCTGGGAGAAGAATTTTTTGCAAGTAGAAATTTTGGGTTGATTGCCTTCAAGTGGGAGACAAAAACATTGCTTCCTTCATTAATTTTGTTAAGACCAAAAAGCATGGAAATATGATCTCTTCCCTTTAGTCTTCCCTTGGGGATCATTCATCTTCTCTTCGCAATATTTCAAAGGAGGCTATTTGTTACTTCTCTTTTTTATTCAAGGAGAACTCTCCCCTTGTTGTGGATGATAAAAATTCAAATTTTGGAGTGTATTGCTCATGTTGTCTCTACTGAAATGAACAAGACGCTTATCAATCCTATCTCTTTATATGAATTAGAAAGAATTATGTTTTAGGTGAAGAAAGGGAAAGAACCTAGGCCCAATGTTTCCCAGTTGAGTTATTTCAAGAATTTGGGGAGATTATAAAATTGGTTTGTTGCAAGTAGTGCTTGAATCTCAAAATAGCAAGAAGATGTTAAAGGCAATTAAATCTATATTTCTTCTTCTCATTCCAAAACAATGAGGGGGCTAACTCACTGGACTTGTCAAGGTTGATAGCTCTTTGCAATTTTGTTTATAAGAATATTTCAAAGAAAATTGCAAAGAGACTTAAGTCATCGCTTAATATGGTTATTTCTAAAGAGTGAGAGGTTTTGTGGCTAGTTGGAAAATTTTCCAAATGGGGTGGTCATTGCTTCTAAGGTTATTTATTCAATGGAGACTTCTAAGGAAACATCTATGTCCAAAAAATTGGACATGGCCAAAGGGTAAAGATCGCATAAAATTGTTTTTTATCCAAGAGTGTTCTTGGCCTTTGGATTTGGATTGCAATGGGTGAATTGGGTGATGAGTTGTGTCATGATTGTCTCCTACTCTATTATAATTAATAGTGAGCCTTCTAATTTGTTTAATGCTTCAAAAGGCGTGCAATAGGGGGATGCTCTATCCCCCTATCTTTTCATTATTATGGCAGAAGATTTGGGAAGGCTTTTAAAATCCCATGTGAGACAGGGCACATTCATGGATGGAGCTAGGATAGCAACTTACCTCCACATTCTCATCTATGGTTTGTAGATGGTAATGTGTTGATGGGAGTTGTCAAAATTAAAGAAGCAACAAATTTCAAACTAGCTTTGGATATCTATCTTGCAGCCTCAAGTCAAAAGATTAATGAGGAAAATTCATCCATTTATTTCTTCAACAGTCATCTTATTCAAGCTAGGAATGGCCGCATCCTTCCTTTTATCTATTTGGGTATTCCTAGTTATGTAGGCCCCTTGTTTGAGAGACTTGGCAAAATGTCTTGGATAAGTTTCATGGGAAAGTGAATCATTGGACTCTCAGGTGGCTCTCATTTGCATGTAGAGTATTGCTCCTGTAAGTTTCATTAGAGCTTTAGATGCTTTTTCTAGGCAATTTATGTGGGTTGGTTCTTTAGGGTCATCAAATAAGAGTTTGGTTAAATGGGATATTATCTATAGACCAAAGCAAGATGGTGGTCTTGGTCTTATATAGGCTTCCCTCATGGGTCAAGCCTTGGTTGCTAAGCTTCATTGGTGATGGTGTACTTTTTCAGTGTTAAGCTTGGGCCAAGATCCTATCTTCTAAATACTTGAAAGGTGTCGATAATGTTGATATTTCTAGAGCGCCCTTGGAGGGTATAGGATCATGATTTGGGAAACCCTTAGAAAGGAGGCCATCCTAGTTAAGTAGCACTTGTTTTGGGTCTGCAATAGGGGCTCTGAAGCTCTTTTCTAGTTAAACTCATGGGAAGGGCCTCCCCTCTATCATATATGGGTAATCATGCTTGTAGGATTTCAATCACAAATTCAGGAAGGCAAGGGTAGTCTGGAGTGGAGGATTTTAATGCACTCTAAAGAGGGGTAGTTGGAGGTGATGCAATGGAAGGAGCCCTGTGAGTGGCCACAGGGGGTTCAGTGGAGTGAAGAGCTAGCATGAATCTTGGTTGGGAGAATCTATAGCTCTTTAAGAGGTAGGGACTCCTTAGCCTAGAGCCCCAATCAAAGTATGTGTGGTAGGGAAGATGGCCCATGGGGAAAATTGTGTGGAACAAATTCATTTAGCCTAAATGTAATTTCTTTCTCTGGCCAGCTACATGCAATAGGTGCCTCACTTGGGTCAATTTGTGTAAGAACGAGTTTCAAGGACCATCAAGATGTGTCCTTTGCAATAATAGTAAAGAATGTTGTTCCCATTTATTTTTCCATCTCTCTTCTTCAAGAGAAATTTGGCACATTTAGTGGCATGTTTGGAAGAAGACTTGTTTCCAAGCTTTGTTTCCAAGTGAGTGCTCAAGATTAATGCTCTAAAGTAAATTTTGGACATGTTGGCATTAGAGGAGTTGGCAGAGATAGTTCTAGGGCGATACTTTTTTTCTTTTTCATCTATAAGGGGAAGCAACCCAATAATCTTATGAAGGCCCTTGCTCTCCTTTATAGCTAGGAAAAGGAGCATTCACTTGGTTGACACAAAGTAATTTGTGAGTCAAATTCTCATAATTTTATTGATTTATTGATCAAGCAAAATTTTGATAGTGTTAATTAGCAATTGGCTTCAACAGCCCAACTTTGGATTGTGTTTCTTTCATCCACATCTTGAGGAGTGGAATGGTGTGGCAGAATATTTACCCCTTTGATTGAAAATAGTATCATACTTGAAGTAATTGAACCTTAAGCTTCTTATATTTTATTTTTCTTTGCTTGTCAAAGATTTGCCCTCTACACAAACAATGTCACATGTTTAATAAGTTTGTGTATCCACAAAGTTGCCGACATCATAAACTTTGCATGTTTCTTGTTCAATCTTTCACTTTTTTGCTGAAATGGCAAATCATATCATATTTATGCACTTATTGCAAACTTCGCATTGAAAAGTAAAACCTCTTTACTTTTTTCATTTTTTCCCTTTTTCTATCTTTTGTCTTTTCAAAAACTTTATCAACTTTCCACAAAGGTTGCAAGCTTGTGAATTTTATACCATCATAGACCTAAGGACTTTTATGTGTTTATTTCTAAGGTTTTTTACCACTTGACAACAAAAAGGAAACCTTAGTCAAATTTTAGAATTTGACAATTTGAGTGAATGACCTAAGTATTAGAAGGAAAGCAGCACAATACAAATATGCATTTCAACATGAAGAGCCCACTAATAATCTCTCTAATTGAGTATGAGTGATCACTCCAAACAAAGCAATGGCAAGAAAGGGACACAAAAATACAGCCACTTGTCCAAATTTAGGAGGCCTGCAAATCTCCACACTAACAAGGTGAACATGCATCGTATACATATCAATACCTACTACTACTTTAGAACATGCATTGTATACATATCAATACCTGCTACTACTTTAGTTTACACTCTCTAGCTGTTGTAATGGCTTGCAAGTTTTGTGAATTTTGTAATAAACTATCATGCTATATTTCTTTCTTTAAATATATAAAAAGGAAGAAGGGCCTAGTCCTCATTAATTTGAATGAGAGGGGAAACAAACGACAAGTCATAGATTTAAAATTCAAAAAATTCAAAAAAATCAAAATAATTAGTAAAAGGAAAAGAAAATATTTGTAAAGATATTTATTAAGATGTATAGAACAAGCTACAAATCAAATCACCATCGACCTAGGACGATTAATACTTTAATTATCTCCTACGCTTTTAAATGATAGGTTGCAAACTTTCCATATAAAAAGTTCCAAATTCCGTTGATAATAACTTGAGAGCTCCTGAAAATACATTTGTACTTATAAGCTCTTCTGTATCATATAACATGTACTATTCTACCACATTGTCAGCCTACATTGTTTTGTAGTTTTACAAAGGGAATTGCGAAAAAGTTAAAAAGTTCATTTGGAGTTCTCTTGCATGCCTATGCTACTCTTGACAGCGGTACATTAAACGAAAACATTAGCTTCAGTTACCACCAAGTAAATACCAATGGTACAAAAGGACTGATGCCACCCTTGGCATAAGCATTTCTAGCCAGCAGAAAAGTACACCATTATAATTTATGTGCATATAATTCTCTTAATATGAAAGGTCAATTTAAGTTTTAAAAAATTATTATGACATCTCAATGATCAAACTGCTCTTTTAAAAAAAGAAATAGGGGAGAGGGCCCATAGTTGTAAATATTCCAATAGCAGTGATAGCATTTGTTGATTTAATGCCCAATATTTACATTGCACCAAGAGTTGAGACTTCAAAGTTGTTATTGTTATGATGACTAACCATAATTGAATGAAATGCATTCCTAAGCACTAAAAATCAAGGACACGCCTATTCTGGCTCCAAAATGGCAGTACGTGTGCATATGGCTGCGGTTGACTTGCATGTTAATGACACGGTGTACAATTTGGCATTTTGGGAGCTAAAATAGCTGCGCCCATGCTACATCGGCACACAAGTATCACACTTTTTATTTGGCTATTTTGGACACCTTCACAAAAAGCATGCTAATGCGGCAACATAGATGATGTGGCCTGAAACCTTAGTTATAAGCAGGGTACTTGCAAAGCAAACTGCTGTAAAAAATTGGGAGTGTGATTTGAAATTTCCATGTAGGAATTTGAGAAGTGCAGAGTTAAGATGTTCAACTACTGGGAGTCCCCTTCCCTACTTCAATGTTACTTGTGAGCTCTGAGCAGTTTAGTTGTGAACACTAATATGGTCTTCTAAATGTATACGGCAAAGGAAATGAGATTTTTTACTAAATATATCACCAAAACCAAAAATCCCCTTCCAAAAAATGTCAAAATGTCAATTTTGAAAAATGGCATTTCACAATGTACGCTCAGTGGACCAAATTCTAGTAGATTTAGGTATCAGCCCTGATCTTGAAACTGCCCAAGTCATTTTGTTTGAACCCCTTTAAGTTCTAAATGATTTATTTTTTTTTCCTTAGTCCTACAGATATTCATCAACATTCAGAAAGTCTATTAAAAAGTATCACATAAATGGTTTGAACCTTTCAATTGGTATTCAAAATCAGAACAATTGAGCCCATTGATGTTGAACATTAGCATGATATTGCAGTTGAAAGATTGAATCAGTTTCAGTTTACAAAGATATGTTTTTCCTGCTACAAAGGAGTTATGACAACTTATATACCATTATGACCTCCCTATGATTTAAACTGCTGTCTTGAGAAATAAAGAGATTGAAGTGTGAAAAATGTTTAATAGTGTCGCCTTCTCAGTTTGTGTTTACTGTGACCACCTTAGTTTGTGCAGCTAGGGGAGGTGTCAGATTTTTTTCCTGGATCTAATGATGAGTAAGCTGGAAACAGTCTAGGTATGATCACTGTTATGGTCTTCACAGTTTGAGCAAAAAGCTAAGGGGATTAACCAAGTTTGAATGTATCACTAGTATATTCTTAGCATATGCAGACAGGGTAGCAAATTTCCTTCCTGTGAATGATTCCCCAAAACCATGGTTGCACTAACAAGACAAATAACACGCAAGAAAAAATGAAAAACATTAACCGTTGCTACTCAGCAGACTTAACTCCTCGATCTAACAAATTACATATAAGCCCTGTTCTCCAAACAACATTTGATCATATTATTATTGAACCTCACGACCTAGTATTTAAAATACACTTTATAGGTGGGTATTAACTAAATTCAGAATAACGGTATTCAAAAGTTTTGCATATATTTTTCTGAATCTCTAAATTTATTTATCTTGATAAGATGATATTCAAAACTCAGAATAATAGAACCTATTGCCACTAACTGTATGTCAGTGCACTCAATGGTTCATTCCAGGGAGAATGCCAAAAAAATCACAAATTTTGAACTAATAGCTCAGCATTGCCATCTCAATGAACTTGTTGGACATGTAAAATGAATATCAAATGCAAGTAAAACTTAAAAATGGAGTGATCACAACCAATGTGATCTACGTACTAGGAACATATTCATAATTGAGCATGAAATGGCAAAACTGAAAATAATATCTGAAACAAATCCCACCACCAAAGCAACCCCAGCCCAACCATTTCTCAATAAATGCTTGAAATGTATGTTTAATCTACTCACCATATTAGAACACATCTGGTTTTCCACATTTGATAGTACAATTCAGGTATTTTGAACCATTAACACAGCATGCCATTCACAATATGTCAAAAAATTTAAATAAACAGATTGACCTTTCAAATATTATGTTTGTGCCTAATTTGCAAACATCTGATATGAGCACCACGAGATCATATGAGCCAAAGTAAAGCCTGTCTTTTTTAAAATGCAGGACACTTCAACCTACGATGTCTGTCAAAATCTAAACAACACACACTTTGAACCTGAAGCTTCATTCCCCAGGCAGCCTTGCAGACACTTCCACATGGTATGCATGGAAAATAATTTTTATGCTGTTATTTGACAAAAAACATCCTACAAACAATACTATAACCTATCCCAGTGTCTTAAATATTGCAGAGTAAAACAATTACATCTTACTGCAACTAGCTGTTTGAAACCACCAAGTGGCCATTAAATTTTTAAAAAACACTGCAATAACTGAAGATTAACATAATTTAACATGTTGTCTGCCTCAAATAAATTCCGTGGAGAAAATAGTTCATGCAAGATAACCTGCAAAAAAATTCAAGTCTCAAAATCACATGCTTCCAAAAACTGTCGTAGTGAAGTGCTGCATCAAAACTGCTCTGGCACCTTATGATGAGGTGCCACTACGAAGAGGGCCTCTCTTTTGTCTAGTTGGGGCGGCAATCTGAGATTCAGCCTGCTTGTAAACAATAAAGATTTTAGTTAAAATCTGTATCACAACAATAAAGCATGTAAATAAAATGTGTTGACGAATATTTAAAACAATGCTTTTACCAAATACTGCTTTTTGTAGAGTTACCACAGAAAAGTTTTGTTAGTCTAAAATGCAATAATAATCTAACAATATGCAAAGATGGGAGTTATTTATAGATTACAAAGCTTCACATCAAACATCATGTTCATTATTGACAGTACCACTCATTTGATATGAAACGAGAATCCAATACTTAAGAGAGTCGCTTACGAGTACAGCAATAGAAAACAATGAGCATACCTCTTTTTTAACAGGTGCCTCTTTTTCAGAGAGTATTAACTCAATGTGGCATGGATGTGACATGTAAGCTGCAAAGCCAAATAACCCAGAGGTAATTTAAATCCAATAAATGGCTACAACAATGAAAAAATGAGCAAATGAAAGTATACCAGAATTGTTCACCACAAAATAAAATACAACATATTAGAGGGAACTGAAAGCATACGATTGATTCTTCCATGAGCACGATAGGTTCTTCTCCGTTGCTTTTGTGCTTGGTTCACTTGGATGTGAGATATATATAATGCATCAACATCAAGCCCTTTAACCTGTAAAAGGAATGAAAAAATGATTTTATATAGCATATGTATGCCAGCTAACTGCGAAGTACATCCTAAGAGTAATTCTGGGAGTAATGAAAAACCTCTGCATTGCTTTCTGCATTCTTCAGCAATCCCAACAAAAACTCAGCAGACTTTACAGGCCAACGTCCTTGGCCATTTGAATGTCGAGACTTTGCTTGTGCAGTACGGCCCACACCTCCACAAAATCGACGGAAGGGTATTGCTTGCTTGTGGGCAATTACATCCTCCAGATATCTCTTGGCCTTTGACAGGTGTAATTTCTTGATGGCCTGGGCTGTTTCTCGGGTATTCTGCATATAACACACGAAGAAGAAATAAAGTTATTTGTAGAATCAATTTATATGCCAAGATACATGACAAAGGAAGCCAAAATGAATGAAAGATTTATCCTAAATAAAATTGAATCTTTATCAGCATGCTACCTTATTTACACAGTGAAGAAATGTGTTTATATGTAGTATCAGTTTATATGGCATGATTTGCAATAAAGAAGAAGCCAAAGAATGGAAGGTTAATGCCAAATACAATTGAATCTTTACCAGCATACCTTAAATTACACAACAAAGAAATATGCTTATTTACAGTACAGTTTATATGTCATGATTTGCTACAAAGAAGGCAAAAAGAATGTGAGGTTGATACCAAATACAATTGAATCTTTACCAGCATACCTTAAAATGTACCCGCAGATCTGAGCCCCGAGCCTTGCATGCTGCAATAAATGAACAACAAATTTAAGCACAAAATAAAGAGCACATAAACTGAGATGATAAGTCTGTTGGCAATTGTTTTCAATGAGAACTAAAACCTGATGCTAGCAAATGCGAAAATAACAAGTTGCATGGACAAGGATACGGATTCAAATACGGATATCGTATCTGATACGAATACGGCCATTTTTTAAGACTCCTAATATGGATACAGCTGGATACAACATTCATAGAAAACACATACACATTTAACACAATATTCTAAGTTATTAGAAGAGATTTTCATTACTTTGGAAGCAACATAGACACATAATTGCTACATAAATAATTATAACTTATAAGTTGATTTAACAATTTACAATATTGAATATACAAATAATATACAAACCAAGATCTATAATTAAATTAACAATAACGTCATTTAAATCTAAATTAAAATAAAATGAAGTAAAATTTAAATATTAATTAAATAGGAAAAAATATCTAGATTGAATAAAAATTAAAATTTAAATATTAAAAGCTAAATAAACAATACTAGTCTGAACTCAAAGAATTAAATTTCACAAAAAAAAACAGAAAAATAAAATAAAATTTGCACAAATGAGTTTTTTAAATTTAGGAAGGTTCATGTTGAACTTTCTAAATATCAAATCACAAGGTAGCCGACATGACTCAAAGATTAATGTTTTTAGGGCACATGTGGATACAGAATCCAACAGGTATCCAAGTCATTTCTGTATCTGACACGACGGTTCACGCGACCAAGCATTTTCATACAAAGGTCAACAACAAAAAATCTCAACCAGTTGAGAACAATATTTTGTAAAAACCTGACTAAAATCCACCAACCACTGGAACCCAATCATGAAGAGTAAAAACTGCAAAGAAATATTACACACAAAATGCATAGGCCTGCAAGCTCCAGATTTAATCGGCTTGATAATGTTACAAGTGTGATTGCCGTTGCACCAAAAGATCGACTTGTTAATGCCCAATACAACCACTATACTTTTAGAATCCACAGGAGGAGGTGATTAAGGCATGTCACAAACCCGAGCGCTGCGCTACACAGCATAAGGAGACCAAGGGCGCACACCTTGCAACAATCCCCCCCCCCCAAGCGCAAGCAAGGGGTTTGAACCTGTGACCAAGTTCTGATACCACTTGTTTCAAGTGCGGTTGTCGTTGCACCAAAAGATCGACCTGTTAATGCCCGATACAACCACTAGACTTATAGAATCCACAGGAAGCGGTTAAGCCATGTCACAAACCGAGCGCTGCACTGCACAGCACAAGGAGACCAAGGGCGCACACCTTGCAACAAATAAGGCATTGCTTGAGAAGTGAGAACATTTCCAAAACAAGCAAATAGGAATGCAAGAAAGAAATTCAATCTGTAAGTGGGTATTTTAACCATCAAACTTAAAAAGTTTTTTAACATGGCAATTTTTTAAAGAAAACAGGAAATTATGCTGTAATCTCCCTCCGTACAAGAGCAATAATGTTTTAATTTATTAACAGTATAATATTAATAATTAAGATAAATTAATAAATATTATAAAATAAATTAGCTCAGTCCGCCACCATTATAAATAAACAAGTTTAAATTTTTTAGGGTCGGCCAGCAATTTTCTTTTGTAGCCAACTTGCAGACTTTGGTGCTAAAGGACAAACAGATATAAAAGAGGGAATGTTTTGACATTTATGACCATCCAGTTTTGATTTCGGCCTTTGCAATTTTGCATAATACCTATAATACCTGTGCTTGGGACAAAACCCTCAAGCCAGTTGGATAGGTGGGAAGCAAACTTCATTTGTCCTTGGTGCAATTTCCATTCAGGAAATTGAGTTGAGCTTATTTTAATTTGTTAATTCCAATCTGCGGTGGCAAAGGAAAACAAGGAAACTTGTCTGCTGCCAACAAACTTGGTTATTCCAGCTAATTCTGCATTTTGGACGAAACCCTCAATTGCCCTTTCAAGGAGTAGAGGTGTTGAGGAAAATTGGAACTACAATGAAGCGCTGCCTGTACAGTAGTCCATTATTCTGAAAGAATCATACTGCCAGGGAATTTCTGCAGGGAGTTGAATGAACAAGACCAAGTTCCAGTTCATCACTGTTTTCATAGTGGCAGGTCTGAAGGAGAGCAATTTCAAATCTGATTTCGGGTCAAGGTTTGCAGTCACACATATTCAGATCTCGGCACTCCTTGTTCCTCCCAAAAGGCAGAAGGCTGTTTGCAAGTAAGATCAAGTTTCATGAATGCAAGGTTTAGTTCTGATCTGAATACAGTTTGCTGATAAACGTAAGGATGAGAGCATTTTAGTGCACATGACAATTTTAGAAGGCAAATTTTAGAGGCCAAACATGTCAATTCTTCTTAAAAGAAAAATTAAGTGCAAGTCAAACATAATATGAACAAAGGTCAAAGAGTTAATGTAAAATAAACCTTAGGCGATGGTGAACTTCAGTTGAAAACCTCAAAAGGTTTTGTGAAGGAGTGACCTAGAAAGAGACATTGTTGGTAAGTAGCGGTCACCTTACACAGTGAGAGTCCAAATATCAGGCCCTACAAGCTACTAGATACTTGAATTGAGAAGGTGGATGACTGTGACGAGAGAGTTTCATTTAGTTCCTGTCTTATTACCCTAGGATTGTTATTATTGTCCTCTAAACTATCACCCATAACTCTGCAACTTTTAGTATTGCATATTTTGCCATTCATATTGCTGTTTTGAAAAATTAGTGGCAGCAAGCCTGCTAGGTGAGCCTATTCATCTCTCTTATAATCATTATATTAGCTATGCATCCGGACAAGAGATAGGAATCATGCAAGTTATGACATTTCATGAAGGACTATGTTAGACGTTCTCACAGAATCAGATGAAGATTGCAGACCTCTTAACAGAGGTCATTATCACAGAAAATAAAACAGTTCGGGTGCTTATAAAGGACTGTTTAATAAGTGACCATGATAGTGATGCAAGGTTTGAGGAAACTTAGAAGATTGTGACAGTCATATCAAACAGCAAAGAGAGACCTTCAAAATGCAAAGAATATCAAAATACGATCCTTTTAAGGGCAGAATTTACGATGGGAAGAATTTTTTCTAAGATCAAAGGGGCAGCCCTACCACACAATAACAAGTAAAGAGAAAAGGACTTGTCATCAATCAAAGAAGCAAAGATCAGACTTCGTAAAATAGGCCTTCTATGATGACAGTGATGACAAAATCAATGTAAAAATATGAGAATCTAGATCAGTAGAGGTCTATCACAATGTACTTGAGTCATCATAGTCTTGAGCCAAGAGAGTGAAAAAATTAATAAGATGCTAATGCCTGAAAATAGATTCTCATATGTAATTTGATATAGTTAAGCAAAGAGAATTACTACACTATCTAGATTCTCAAATTATTGTTTTAATTTATGTAATCCTTGTCCTCAAAAGCAATCATACATAGAATGGAAGTGTTGACGTGCGTTTTGGGACCACGTCAACAGTCACTTTATCCTCTCTTGATCAAAATCAGATGTATGCTAAGATTGCAGGAAGATCATACATTGACTCCAGGGTTCCAACTGTGTACTAGCGACTTTACTGTCAATATAGACTTGTTTGGCTTTGATGTTTGCTGGTAATCCAAGGGGACTTACGTTTAATCATTCTTTCACTTCTTTGCTGTGGCTGGAACTTCATCATCGGATATAGCAATTTTGCGATGCTTCTGCTTTGAATGAACCCAATTGGAATGGACTACAATTAAAGGGGAAAGGGAATGATCTCTAATTAAAGGGGAAAGGGTTTAGAAAGACTAAGCTAAATCTAAGAACTCAATAGATAACAATGCTTCAGATGAGATCAACCACGCTTTACTTCGCCACTAGTAGACAACTACATAAAATGGGTGCAATCTTCAGAGGATATGTTTGAAAGATTCTAAACTGATGATGAACACCATCAGAGAACAATGTTCATCCAATAATTCAGGTTACGCATACACACAAAAATAGCTCAGTCCAACCTTCCACTATTGATAGAAATCATCTACCAACAAAAGGTATGAGCATTCGATCTTCACCTTAAAATATCACAATCAACTTTGTTCATCTAACTGCTTGGAAAATAAAATTCTACTTTAAGTGAGGAAGGTGAAACCATGCAAGTTTTGAAAAATAACTTAAGTGAACACCATCAGAGAACAATGTTTCACTATTATTATCTCAATAACTCATCGCAACAATTTCATACAAATCTCCCTACTTTACAAATTAAGGGATGAACCCCTTTTATAGGCCTCCGGGAGGAAAATGGATGGCCTAGATTACAAACCAATCAGTGGCCAAGATTGAACATGCAAATCCTAATTAGAGTTTGACCAATAAATTCCTAAATACAAGGCGCCAAGCAGTGGGGAGAGTTATAAATGAGGAATCTCGCCCAATTTACATTAATTTTCCTTTGCTCGAAATGGCACTCATAATGCACTAAATGCACCACTACATCCAAAATCGCCTAACATGCAATAAATGAGCCATCACTTCCTGTAATATGGTACAGTGCATAAGTATGCCACTACTTAGTCAAGATGTCAAATAAGGAAGCAGCCTTTCCAATGCCAAGATGGAGTCAAATCACGCAGCACAAAACAAGGAAAAGCAATCAATTGCTTTTAATACAAGTCCTATTTTCTCTCCCATGTGAGAGAATGTAATATAGGGGAACTCAAGGCTGCGTTAAAGGGGGTTCTTAACTTTCTGCTAAAATCTGAAGCTCTTCTTGGCTCTTTTCTCAGCAGGGTTTTGTTTTGTAACACACAAACCAGTCATTTTTTACTGCAAACAGCTTGTATTTTCAGATTTTCAAAGCAATAAGATAAGTTATTTTCGAACTTAAAATACTGTAAGACTCCTTTAAGCAATAGAATTTCAGTAACTTTTGCCTTTTCAGCACCTACAGGCAGAAAACATATACTAGATGCAGGTTGTAAGCTGTGTAATGATTTGCAAACAGTTATTTAGTTGTGAAAATAATATCTTCTCCTTCAATAACTGTTGAAAACCCTCCTTGCAAAATACTGATGTATTAGTGTATGGAAACACTTGAGTTGTGTGAAACTCAGTTGATTATTGATACATTGTAAGTCCAAAACAGCAGTACATGTCACAAAAACTATTTGGTGCATCACCCTTTAGATCTTAGTCCTTGTTTTAGTCATTTCTCTCCTTTTTTCTCAGCAAAGTTAGTAGGTAAGTTAGGTGAGTGCCAAGAGGAACCAGCCTTCTCTGGAGATTCACTCCAACCTATGGGCAAACCACAGGCCCAGGAATGTTTTCATGTTTCAACAGGTAGCTGAGTTAATAGCTTAGCTAGGGTGCGTACTTTATTAATAACAATTAGAATCTTGGACAATGTGCCAATAAATGAACCTCCCCATATGTTTCCTTGTTTTATCAATGCTGGCAGTCACAAACATTTTCAATTGATTGCAATCATCATAAATTAAGGTCTGCTTGCTGTGGCTGATTGCACGGATATGTTTTCCCTGTCAAGTCAAATAGAAACACTGCTAGAGTCTTCGTGTCACAGAATTTCAGAAAATGCACTTAGAAAAGATAGAGAGGAGCATTGGAAAACTTGGTATAGCAGTCATGGGTCAGGCTATGTTCTATGTGATGCAGCTACTGCAGCATGTGTTCTAACTTCTAAGTGAGATGGTTTATGGTGCATCAGGGAGGGCTTCATACACATACATAAATTTGTTCAAGTTTATCAATGAATTACAAGAAAAAAGCAAAGCAAGCTTCCAGTCCATTGCTAAAGGGTCATCAGCTAGTACAGGGCAGTTTTCAGTCTTTACCTTCTTGAAATTGAATTAAGGAACTCAGTTTAGCAGCCAGGTTATAGTGTTCCAATCGATCTTTTTGCAAAGCTCACGTTTTGGATCAATGATATCATTCATGAGCAGTTCCAGATCTGCAGGTAAGAGTTAAGTTTATTTGTTGTGTGGCCCAGGATCAATAAGCAGTTCTACAAGAGTTACCATTGCTTGTAGACAAACAATATTTGGAACAGGAGGACTGTCATGTCCCCTCTGCATAGGAGCAATAATATTTTAATTTAGCAACAGTATATAATAGTACAATAATATTAATATTAATAATAAAGAAAAAATAAATATTTCAAACTAAATTAGCTGGGTCGACCAGCATTATAAAATAAAAGTTTAAAATTTTTAAGTTTTGAGGGTCAGCTAGCATATTTGAATTTTCTTTTGGAGCCAACTTGGAGACTTTGGTGCTAAAGGACAAACAGATATAAAAGAGAGAATTTTCTAACATTGTTACATTTATAATCATCCAGTTTCGATTTTGGCCTTTGCAGTTTTGCATGATACTGGTGCTTGGGACGAAACCATTAAGCCAGTTAGATAGGTGGGACGCAAACCTCACTGGTCCTTGGTGCAATTTCCATTCAGGGAATTGAGTTGAGCTTATTTGAATTTGTTAATTCCAGATCTGTGGTGATGAACGAAAACGAGAAAACTTGTCTGCTACCAACAAAATTATTTATTCCAGCTAATTCTGCATTGAGGATGAAACCTCTAATTGCCCTTTCGAGGAGTACAGGCATTGAGGGAGATCAGGACTACAATCAAGTACTGCCTGTGCAGGAGTCCATCATTCTGAAGGAACCATACCATTTTTAGTGGGCACCAAAGAGGGAATTTTTGTAGGGAGCTAACTGAAACAGATTCAGTTCCAGTTCTGTAATTTTATACCCTAGGTATGTTAATCAGAGTTATATAATTGATTATGCCCTAGATTGTAATCAGATTTGCAGTATTCTAATAAGCCAATATTCAGTAAAATCAGAAATAAAAACAGTAGACAAACAGGCATACCCTGGGAAAACCTCCAAGGAGGAAAAACCCAGCATGAAAGACCCACAGGTCAGATTGTATATTCTCCTCTAAATCATAAGTACAAATACTTAGCTTAAATCTGATCTTCACATATCAGATCTGTCCCTTTGCATGCTTCAAAACTGCATCAATAATACACTATGTCCTCTTGGACAATTTCGCACAAGTCTGGAAATTTTGCACCCTTCCTTGAAAGTTCGCACCTTAGCAGCAGAGCTAAATTCGCTGTTTTCTTGAAATTGAATTGGTGATTATGGCTTGATAAATGTTCTTTATTTATATGCACTTGTAACCTTTATTTCAAGTCGGCCTCCTTTAGGTTTTGGCGCCAAATTTATTAAGGCATGAGTGTTTGAAGCTAGCGTGGGAGAAATAGGGGGTCACGTTACCCTTTAGGGCCCAGACCTAAAGGGTTCGGATGTTGCCTTAAGGCAATCCGAACCCTATAAATCCCTAGTTATAAACAACAAGTTCATCACTGTTTTCATACAGTCTGGGGTCTGAAGAAAACTCAAAAAGAAGGAGAGCATGGTTACAATAAGGAAAAAGAGCTGAAGTTGATCTCAAATTCAATTTTTCTAACCCTCATTCAGTTTGCTAGAAGTACCCAGGCACAGCTTGCATTCGACTACAATTTGGACCCTCCACGCTGGGCAATCTGCCACTCAGGGCAGTCTAAGGGTAGAGGAAGAAGAATACCAGCTGCTATACATGCATATGGAAAATCTGCAGTCATTGATTTCAAAACTAAACTTGTGTCAAGGTTTACAGTCACCCATATTCAGATCTCAGCACTCCTCGTTCCTCCCAAAAGACAATAGGCTGTTTGTGAGTAAGATCTAATTTCTTGGCTGTAAGGTTTAGATCTGATCTGAATACAGTTTGCTAATAAATGTAAGTTGACATCACAAAGATGTACTCAGACCTGCTTACTGTATGATTGAATAAATTTTTGCATATGTTGTAGCACAACAAAAATATATATGCCTGCTTGCAGACCTGGTTTAAAGCTAGTGAGCTGTTAATTCTAACTTTGAATGTTGAGTTACTAATCTCTTAACAGCAGGATTATAACATAATTTATTTGTGACGGTCAAGTTATAATAGAACACTACATTAAAATAAAAATTCCATTTTTACCCTGAACAAAATTTCCTTAAGAAAATGATCTTGATAAAATACAGCAAATCCCATCTTTCCCTTCGAACAAATTCAGCCATTTAAATAGGCCATTGCCGACAAATCTACAACATAATTAAACATTAAATACTATCAGCCACAAACGTGCAGGATCTAAAGCTAATAAAATAACACTTTAACCAATCGAATTGATAAATAGCTGGCTGACACTGAAAGAGAGCTATAGCAGAAGCGCTACATACTGCAACGCTATGAGGGCTTCCGCCTCGTTCCTACTGTATTAGGGTTTAACGGGTTGGCGTTCTATAAATTAGGGTTCAATACGTTTCTATTTTCATAGGTGTTAAATCCTTCAAATCCCCCAAGTATGAGAAGTGTGTTGACAATGATAAAACATTTACAGATCGAAATTTCATTTGCAAAGAGCACTGGCTTACCTTTTGTCTGGTTTTCGGGCTCCCTTGAGTACTTCACCTGCAGAGAGAAAACAGACTACTACTGGATCAGAACGTTGTAACTGAATATTAACAGCCAATAATATTGCCGCTTAATACAAGAATGAGGTGACCCAAAAGCATACCATTGCTGCGATAAACCCCTCTTCTTCTTCTGCGATAAACCCCTCTTCTTTTTCTCCCTGTTTATTCAGAGGATTATGGATTGATTCTCTTCTCACTAAATCCTAAAAAATTGTCAAACCCTAAAAGGTACGGTCATGTGGATATAAAACACAAGTTTTAACAATAAAAAAAAAACACAAGTTTTAACAATAAAAAAAAAACCCTTCGGATATATTTCTTAGTGTAGTTCATTATTATACTTGTTATTAGGCAATACTATTGTAATGAGTTTTTCGTTTTTCAGTTAACTAGTTATTAAAAAAATTAATTTGAACCAATCACAAACAAATTTTAACTTTTAATTTTTTCAATTTTTTTATTTACTAAAGTCTAATTGTATAATTTTTAACATTATTTTTCTTTACACTTATTGGTTAAAAACAATTTAGTGGGTTTTTAGGAAATCCAAAATAATTAGTTTTAGTGGCAACTATATAACCAAAATATATGTAAATTTTATTTTCATTTCATCACCGCTAATATAAAGAATATATAGTTCGAATGTCTTTTATACCAATATTTCGGAATGGTTTTCAAAATAAATTTGGTTTTAAGAAATATTTATCTTAAATATTTTTTATTTATAATATTGTTTATAAAGTGATATATATAGATAATTAAATGAATTGACTATTTTACAAGGATTCTATTCACACTTTAAATTTAAATTAAATAAAAAATTACATTATAAATTAATTATTTCTATTTTTAAAATCAATTATTTTATGTATTCTGTATAGTTATAATTGTGTATAATTTTTTAAAATCATTGTATTTTTTAATACATTTTGAAAACCATAGTTTCATCTTTAATAATTTTAACAAACTAATTTAATATTTTAATATATATTTAAATATTTATATGATATAATTTAATAATTATTAATTGTTATTTTATTAAGATCAATTATAAATAATATTCTAAAACTATAACTAAAATAATATAATATTAAATTAATAATTAATAATTAAATTTAAGATTAATTTTATTGTTATAATTATAATTTTTATATTTTTGAATTAAATAAGGATTATGCTTTTAAGAAAAATATGTATTTTTATAATTATTATTAAAACTATACTAAAAACAAGGCAAGTACTAGCCACTATGTGGCACTTGTTTCATTTAGAAATGGGCTTAAAGTAAATATTTCATGAGGTATCAATTTGAAGTTGCTCTTTATGTTAAGTGTGTTTTATTTATATTGAAGTTGCTCTTTATGTTAAGTGTGTTTTATTTATATATCTAATAAATTTATTAGTCGATAGGCTTTGTGTGGGCTTTTCACTCCAAACGTATCTCATATCAAAAATTCGTCTTTGGAAACAGCTTCCAACTAGTCTGAAATCGATCAAACAATGTTTAATGGATTCAAATAAGATTTGTGTTTAGATCTTATTATCTGATAGACTACATATTTTGTTAGCTTTTCACTAGAAACTAGTCTTGCTTTGAGAAACCGTAAATCTTTATCCATAAACTATGAATCTTCATCACAAAACAGGTTCAAGTAAATCCAAAATATTTTCGTTCAGTGCTGATAGTCACTACTACATATATCAAATGTCATTTTAGTTTATTGTTCATATCAAATATTAGATTTGTTATAAATGCATTTTATTACTGATGCTCTGCAAAAAGGATTAGAAAATATGTTTGATGGCAACACACACAAGAGCACAAGAAACAAACGTTAGTGTTAGCAACAAAAAATTATCCTAAACAAGCATATCAAGAGAGATATTAAGCATGAAATAGAAAGCATACAAACATAGAATAGATAAACTATACTCCTCCAAAAGCTAATCAAGATGCTCATAGTTGTTCCTCCCTTGTTCCTCTCATCTCCAAGTTCCACATGAGTGTAGCTCTCAGCTTTTAGCACTAGCCATGGATGCCATATGAAGATTCAAGATGGTTGAAAATGATAAATAAATGCTATGCAAGTGTAGATAGTGATGCTATGAAAAAGTTTTATGCTAATACCAGTATAACAACAATACTCTAATGCTTCCTACTTACTTGAGGAGAAGAGTTCTATTTATAAAAGAAATAGGGAAATGAAGGGTTAAGATTGAGCAATCTTAACAAGGGTTAGGATTGAAAGATATTCAATCCATGTGAGACTTTCAACCCAATTCCATGTTGACAAGTGTCACCATGAGGAGGCTTGAGAGGAGAGATAAGGAGCATTAAATGCTTGAGGGGACATGATGGTTACCCTAGGGGGTTGGGTTAGGGTTAGGTTAATGGATATTCCTTTTATCCAAGGGATAAATGAATGTGCAAGGGTTAAATGGTTACCTTAGTCAAAGAAATAAATGCTTTGAAGAGACCCATGAGTCAAAAAGATAGTTAAATTAGAGGAAATTCTCTAACCAAAGGTAAAAGGTGAGTTAACCATAAATGGTTATGTAAGAGCCTTTAATGGTTTGGAAGACTTTAGAGGTTAACCATTTGAAGACATAAAGCCTTAAATGTCTTTCAAAGACTTTGAGGGCTTTGAGAAGTGACTCCAAATTGCTTAGGAATGTGACAATATTTAGGGGATGGATTAGGCTAATTAGAAGGAGTTAGAAGAATCTATAAGGGATTTAGGTATGCAAGTGGATTTTGTAGGAGAATGCAAGTGGGAGGAATTTTGGGATTTTCAATTAAAATAAAATCATTCATTTCAATTAAATGGTGTAATTTGCATTTCAAATAAATATTAATTTATTTAAATGAGAAAAAGGAAGATAAAGCATTAAATGCTTAAAGACTTTAAGGGAAACCTTTAAAGGTTTGAGAAGACTCTAGAAGGAAGTTATTAAGTTTGAAGACTTTAAGGGAAACCATTAAAGTCTTAAGAAGACTTTAAGGGAAGTCATTAAGTTTGAAGACTTTAAGAGAAACCATTAAAGGTTTCAAGTGGGTGAGGATAAATAGGATTTTAAATAATTTATTTATTTAAAATGGTTGTGCACCTTGCATTTGTAGGAAAATGCAAGTGGGTGGAGGATAAAGGTGATTTAAATAAATGTTGATTTATTCAAATGTGAGAGATGGAATTTTAGGGGTTTTAAATAAATATTGATTTATTTAAATGTGAGAGAAGATTTAATTAAACAAATATGATTTATTTATTTAATTAATGGTCTGAATTTGGTTAAGTGAATTAAATCAAATAAATTGAATAATTTATTTAATTAATAGGAGAAGAGGGTTAAGATGAATTAATTAAATATTAATTTAATTAATTATTGATTGATGGTTAAATAATCAAATAAATACTAAATATTCATTTAATTAAGTGGACAAATTTATGTGACTACATTTGCCCCTCTTTGAGACGGTGCAGTTTTATCACGTCGTTTTAAAGAAAGAAAAATAGGTGTGAAAAAATATGCCCCATAAATGTTAATTTAGTGGGTGATATCCCCCCTCGAGAGATGGGCCAATTTTTTTTGAAGAATCGGACGATCTCTCGAAAATGAACGAGAAGTGGAGGGGAGGTAGAATAAAAGAAATTAGCAATAACAGTGAAAGAATGGAAGAAAACAGAGTGAATATGGAGAAATGACAAGCCAGTGAGTACCCGTAGGTTATGTAGGAGATACAGTGCAAGTGTGGTGTTGCGTTTTTGATTGATACTGTACAATTGATCAAAATTGTTGGACAATCTGGTGCAATCAGTTTAATTGGCTCGGTCGAGTCAAAGCATGACAGTTGATGTCAGTTGTTCGCCTGGACAGGATAAAGTTTGAGTAAGTGAATCAAAGTGACATGTTGTGACTTAGACAATTGATGTATTTGCTTGATGAAGTCAAGGTATTTAAAGCAAAATACTCTTTGAGACTTAGACAATTGATGTAATTGTCCATTATGATTGTGTTTGATTGGTTGATCAATTGATAGTGTGTGTGTGTGATGGATGGTTGTGGTGAATCATAGCAGCCCCGTTGAGACTAGGTCATTATGATAAATGTATGTTGTAGTCTAGGTTTTCCATAATCGATTACCTGTTGAGACCCGAAGATACTTGATCAGAGTGTCTGTTAATAGTCTAGGTGTGTGTGAGTCGATGTGCCTGTGTAGACAGAGTAATTAGCTTGATTGGGTTGGTGGGAGATGATGTAGGGTATGTGATGCTAATTACCAAGATGGGGAGGGTGAGGGTGGGGTTTGATGTTAGATAAAATAAATGGAGGACCTATGACGCATTCCTATGGAAGAAGAGGAAAATAGAGTATCCATTATCATTACTATGTATGAATGATATGCAGATATTTATGAATGTATGGATGGATGGAATGCAACAGAATGCAATATATACAGATGAGATGGAATGACGATCCATGGTTCTTTATTTTCATCATTGAGCTTTAAAATGTTGTAAGAAAAATACAAGCAACTTGACATAATGATTCAAGATGACCTGAGTATTCCTTTCATGGATTTTGATATAGCAAGTTAATACAAGCAACTTCATATAATGGATCAAGTTGACCTGAGTATTGCTTGTAGAACAGACAAGGATTATCTCCTTTCATGCATGACTTGGAACGTGCTCCTTGATCTTTTGCCAATCATATCCTAAGATAAGTTCATACCGTAGTAAGAGATAAAACCATTATCGAGCTTGGACGAGGCAGTAGGAACCAAAGATGGAGTATTGTATCTGTAAGCAAACAACATATATAAAGAATAAAGAATATGGAGCCTCGATAATGGTTCATGCTCATATGGTCGAGGTATACGTTGTATTTAGCAAGCCGTAGTGATCTATGACTATATTTTACCTATGATCACGTAGCTTAGTGAACTTCCCACGTAGACACCATTAGTAAATGCCCCAGAATTTCATCGGAACAATTCGCAGAAGATACACAAACAATGTTGTAGGAATCTGATATATATATATATATATATATATATATATATATATATATATATATATATATATATATATATATATATAAACGAATGAATAACCTACAAATCAACCAAGTACTTGATAGCTTAAACAAAATTTTCTTGTCAAAGAAAATGCCATCTTGTCTTTGTTTTGGTAAGGAAGGATGTATCCTTGTTTAGACAGTTTGCATGTTTGATGTTGATTGTTTGGTCGATGTGATAAGTGGTCATCGTTGGAGTATTTCACAATGTTTTGTTTGGTATCTGTTTTGAAAAAAACGTATGTATAGTGTGTTGCCATGTTTTTGTTTGTCTTGATGTTTTATCATGTTTTTGGATTTTGTGAGATAGTTTTGAATGTTTTTGGTATTTTGTGAGACAGTTTTGAATGAAGCACTCAGTGAATCACAAAAGAATTTAGTATCCACTTCCATCAAACTAGATTAAGGGTTTTGCCCCCAGTTTAGACATGACTATGAAAAAGCAGGATGCAAGATGCATGAAGTACTTTTCTTGATTGCAGATCAATAACAAGCCATGGTTTGGGCGGATGGATGTGTGAATGTAGTGAATGTGATCACAACAATTCTGAAAGACAATGGAGCCATAGCCTTTACGAGTGGCACCTACTTGCCAGGTTTTCACCATTGCACTTACCCAAGGTGCCACCGGAGTGGTTTGTTCACCGCTTGGATGCATGATTTTACTCTTTACTATTTTGATTTTTTTGTTGTATTTTCTTCAGGATATTTATCTAAATGTTTTTTGATGTTTTTGTCGGTATGTAGGGGAGCCTAATGCTCTGTGTAGCTTATGTATAAAACCATTTGAGGTGCATACTATTGATCAGATTTGCTAGCGGTTCTCCTTCTAAAGTAGCCAACTGATATGCCCCAAACCCAAAGACAGCAGTGATAACATATGGACCCAGCCAGTTTGATTCAAACTTTCCCTGATGTTCTTGGTTGGGTTGGTTACGAGGATTCTCTCGAAGAACAAGATCACCTACCTCAAATGTACGAGGTCTAACTCTGTGATTGTAGCTTCTGCTCATGCGCTGTTGATATGCCTTGAGGTGATTGTATGCAGCTTGTCGTTTCTCATCAAGTAGCTCTAAGTCTTGGAGATGGGATACTCTGCATGCTTCATCATCGATGAGATTGTGCAAGGAAACCCGTAGAGATGGTATCTCAACCTCGATAGGTAAGATAGCCTCTGCGCCATAGACTAGTGAGTAGGGAGTTGCGCCTGTAGGGGTTCGAATGCTAGTTCGATACGCCCATAGTGCTGGATTCAATTGAACGTGCCAATCACAACCAGTATCATTGATTGTTTTCTTGAGGATTCTTAATATGTTCTTGTTTGATGCTTCGGCCTGACCATTGCCTTGTGGGTAATAGGGAGTGGAAAAGCGGTGTTGGATGTGAAATTTCTCACAGAGTTCACGGACATCCTGGTTTTTTAAAGGAAGATCGTTATCTATGATGATGGACATGGGTACACCATACTGACAGATGATGTAATTAAGGATGAATGAGGCGATCTGCTTGTCGGTGACTTGGGTAAGTGGAACAACTTCGATCCACTTTGTGAAGTATTCGGTGGCGGTAATAATGAATTTGTGGTCGTTGGATGAGGATGGATTGATTTTACCCACAAGGTCAAGTCCCCATTGACAAAAAGGCCATGGTGTTGTGATTGGTTGCAATTCCTGAGCTGGTGCATGTATTAGGTCTCCATGAACTTGGCATTTCTTGCACTTTCTGACAAAGTAGTAGGAGTCTTTTTCCATGGATGGCCAATAGTATCCAGTGCGCATGAGTTTCTTGGCTAGTGACGGACCGCTTGCATGAGTTCCATAAATTCCTTCATGTACCTCTTCCAAGGCCTTTGTTATCTCATCATGTTTCGGACATTGAAGGAGAGTACCATCAAGAGTGTGTCGGTATAGGGTTTTAGCAATAATGGTATATCGAGCGGTTTGGCGAATGAAAGTTTTGCGTTGGTTATTCGATTGGTTAGGAGGAAGTGTGTGATTGCGAAGGTAGGTGTAGAACTCACCGTACCATGGGGATTTGGAACCGATAAGGCGACATATCATCTCGGATTCAGGGATATCATAAGTGGGAATCCAAAGCTGTTCTACCAAGAACTCATAGCGTGTTGAATTATGTGGAAGATCTAGGAGAGATGCAATGGTAGCCATAGCGTCAGTAGCTCGATTCTGATCTTTGGGTATCTGTTCAAAGGTGATAGTAGTGAATGATGCCTTTAATTTGTCCACCATTTGTTTGTATGGCATGAGTTTGTCATCTTTAGTCTGATATTCATCAGTTGCTTATCGAATGACTAGTTGGGAGTCGCCATATACTTGTAGTTCTTGTAATTTCCATTGTATGGATAGCCTGAGTCCTGTGATCAAGGCATCATACTCTGCTATGTTGTTGGTGCATGGAAATGTGAGTTTGTAAGATTTCGAGATGCTGTCACCTTGAGGTGTGATAAATAGAATGCCTGCCCCTGAGCCATGCCTAGTGTATGAACCATCAAAGTATAGTTTCCATGGTTGTGATGTCGTGATCAGGAATATCTCTTCATCTGGAAAATTGGAAATGAGAGGATGATCACCGATGAGTGGAGCATCGGCCAACTGATCTGCAATAACTTGACCCTTAATAGCCTTACGGTCCACATACTCGATGTCAAATTCACTTAGAATCATCACCCATTTGGCCAAGTAGCCTGTCAATGCTGCTTTGTTGAGTAAGTATTTGAGTGGATCAATCTTTGCAATGAGCCATACTTTATGTGTCAACAAATAGTGCCTCAATTTAGTGGCTACCAAGGTTACTGCTAGCCAAGCTCACTCAATAGGTGTATAATTGAGTTCATAGCCAACCAATGTGTGAGAGATGTAGTAAACAACGCACTCTTTCCCTTCTACATTGTGTTGAGCCAGTAGCACTCCCAATGCTATATTAGTTGCTGAAATATAGAGTAACAGAGGTCTGCTCGGATCTGGTGGGATCGGCAATGGTGTATTCATGAGATAGTCTTTAAGCATCTGGAATGCTTGCTGGCATCTGGTATCCCATTGAAAGCAGATGTTTTTGTGTAGCGGGTGTGTAAATGGGTGACACATATTTTTCAGTTGTGCAATGAATCTTCGAATGGATTGTAGCCGTCCTTGTAATGTCCTTAGCTGACTGATATTCTTGGGAGGTGGCATGTCCATGATTGCTTTGACCTTTGCAGGATCAACCTCAATGCCTTTGCTTGAGACAATGTACCCTAGAAGCTTCCCCGAGGTTACTCCAAAGACACATTTCTTTGGGTTGAGTCGAACATGATATTGTTCCAGTCTATCAAAGATTTTCTCTAATATTTCTAGATGACCTTCTCTTGTTAGTGATTTTGCCAATAAGTCATCAACATAATCTTCCATTATGGTATGCATCGTATCATGGAAGATAGTGGTCATTGCTCGTTGATAGGTCGCTCCTGCATTCTTTAGACCGAAAGGCATTACATTCCAGCAGTATGTTCCCCATGGACATGTGAAGGTTGTCTTATGTTGATCCTCTGGTGCGATCTTTATCTGATTGTATCCTGAAAAGCCATCCATGAGAGAAAGCATGGCATGTCTTACTGTTAGGTCCACTATTATGTCGATGTTTGGTAGGGGGAAGTCATCTTTAGGACATGCTTTGTTCAGATCTCTGAAGTCAGTATACGGATGCCCCCATTTGGTTTGCCGATGGGCACAATGTTGGATATCCAATCTGCATAATCAATTGGTCGAATGAAACCAACATCTAGGAGTTTCTTAAGTTCTGGTTTGACTAGTATTGCGATCTGGGGATGCATCTTGCGAAGTTTTTGTTTAATGGGCTTGGCTCCTTCTGCTACGGTGAGGTGATGCATGACTAATCCAGATCAAGACCAGGCATGTCTGCATATGACCATGCAAAGTTGATCTGGAGTTTCTGGAAGAATTCAACAAACTTGGGTTGTTCCTCTGAAGTCAAAAGAGATGCCAGATGTATGTGGTGAGGAGTTTCAGGAGTCCCCACGTTGTATTCTTTTGTTTCCTCAATGAGAATCTTTGATTGTTCCCGCTGTGTACTAGAGGGGAGGATGTCAAACCTTTCATCCTCAGGCACCTCAGAGAGGTTTTCACCATTGGATACACTCTTTATTTTTACTTTTATGGGATCAAACAGTGCCACAGTGTGGTTTTCACTGGAAGATCCATGTTTTATTGTTATATTTTTGTAGCTGAAAGGTTTGGCATCCGCCCCAAAGTATGTTGCGCTATTAAGTTCTATGGAAAATCCGGCTTTGTGATCCCCACTTGGTATGTTATCCCGTAATTCCAAAAAGTCAATGATCGCCTCATCATTTTGGAAGTGGTCAAGGCATGGGGGATTAGGTTGGTTCCATTCGATGAGTTCAGGATGGATAATGGGCATTACCTCATCAATTAGGTTAAGTTTGTTAGATGTGTCAGCGAGGGTTAAGACATTGTGGTCAAGGTCATTGATGGTACTCTCCCTGTCAGAATTGGGCGTAGGATGTGACGTAGGGTCTGTGGAAGATGTTTCTAGTTCAGGAACCCAAGAGGTTTTAATTTGCGCTTCTCCATAAACAGGGATGTCTTTGTGAGGTGGAAGGGGTGATGTGTCTTCCTCATATGAAGTATTCAGATGTACTAAATCAAACTCCCACTCATGTGAGTCGGTCTCTGATTTGTTTTCCAGTATCCGATTGCTATACCATATTGGGATATCTTTTGAGTTAAACACTGTAAGTGTGATTGGCTAATGTACCATTGTAGATGAAATGATCGATGCTACAGGAAGGATTATGGGGATCAGTGAATCCGATACGGGGAGCATCGGTGTTGTTGACTCTGCTACTTCTGTTGGAATTACCAGTGTTGTTGATACTGCTGGGAATTCTGATATAGTTGTTGCTGCTAATGGTGTTTTTGATGTTATTGCTGATGCTGATAGGGTTGCTGGTTTGATTGGTGGAATGATGGGTGCTGGGGATGATCTTGCTTGGATTTTTAGCCTTAGTGGGGCAGTTGTGATGGTGTGTGGTGCTGCTGATATGATCAAAGGTGGCCTCTTTATAGTAGGTTGATATAGAGGTTTGCTGGGTTTCCCTTTGAATCGGAGCTTAGGCAGGATCTCCTTTTGAAAGCCTAGTCCTATGTTATCCTTAGGCTTTAATTTTGGCTGCAGAGGCTCATGTCATCCTTGCTTGTAAGGTCCCAAAGCACTCTGACCATCATAACCCATCCTTTTCATAATGAGAAGGCCCTTTTCATATTGATCTATGGGAAGCTTAGCTTGTGCGATGTTCGTGGTGATAGGATCTTTATAGATCCATTCTGCTAAGTCCTCATCTCTGGTTTCCTCTTCTTGACTCTTTCCGAGGATAAAAGGTGTCAAAGTACATGTTGATTTGACCAATTGTGATTGAAGTACCTGTTGATGTTTTCCATGTGTTCTAGGAGAAGTGTGCATTTGTCCAACACAAAAGATTTGGCTTAGATTGTAATCTCCATGACCTTCTTCTGTTATTTTCATCTTGAGCTTCTCTTGCTTGGGTATAGTGGTGTTTGAACTGGAAAGAGAGGTTGGACTTATGTATGAGGTGGAGGAGATGGCTTCTCTATTGTTGGGAACGGTAATCTTTGGTTGATGACTTATATTATGACAATATGCAAAGGGATTTGCATCTCCCAAGATTGTGATTTCTACACCATTATGCGGGAACTTGATACACTGATGGTAAGTGGATGGAACGGCTTGCATGGCGTGTATCCAAGGTCTTCCCAACAACGAATTGTATGGCAGAGGAAGGTCCAGGACTTGACAGGTGATGTGTTTCACCATAGGGCCCACTCAGATTGGTAGTACAACAACTCCTTTGGATGAATGATCTGCATCATCATAAGCTTTGATTGTGATCTTCTTGTGGGGATCCATTGATTCAATTGCATATCTGAAAGCTATGACTAATTGTAGTGTATAGATATTCAGGCCTGCTCCATTATCGATCAAGACTCGCTTGATCCTATGTTGGTTGATAAACCCTTCAATGTGGAGTGAAGCGTTGTGAGGTTGCTGGAAGGATGAGTTGTCACTTTCAGAGAAAGTGAGACAAGGTGATGACCTTAGATTTCCAACCATGGCTTGGAACTGATCTGTATTTAGGTTTGCAGGGACTGACGCCTCTTGGAGAGCTTGATCCAAGATTGTTTTATGGGATGGAGATAGGCGCAATAGCTCTAAGATAGATATCAGTGCGGACGTTTTGTCTAACTGTTCCACAAGTTTATACTTCTTTGGGATAGATGGGGTGCCTTGTGGAGCTGCTTTTATGGTAATCTTGCTACGACGTGTAACAACATTGCAAGTGGAGCTGGGATTTTTTATGGTTATAGTTGCAATTTGTTCGCTGGCATCGCATAGGTGATTCACAGTGTAATTATACACAGCTTGCGTATAATCAGTGGTATCTGTGTTTCTCCCTATAGTGGAAGGACCTCTTTGATCTTGTGAAGGAAGTGGATTTTTGAAGATGATCATTGTTTTTTGTCTTTGGGTCGTGTCCTTCGATTTCGATATCACCTCGGTCAATAAGATCTTGAATAAGATCTTTCAATCTGTGACAATTGCTTGTCTTATGCCCTTTTCCTTGATGGAAATCACAATGTTCAGTATCCCTCCACCATGAAGTTTTGACTTGAGGTTCATAATTTGATGTTTTGGGTAAGGTAACCAAATTTTGAGAAACCAATTGACATAACACTGTTTTGATGGGTTCCCCTAAGGGAGTGCATGTTCATTTTGGTTTAAAATTTTGTTGACGTTGTCTGGGTTCCTCTTGAGATGTGTTGTGTCCTTGACTTGGAGGAGCAACCATGTTATTCTTGGGTGGGGGGTTTTGTCCTACAAATCGAACCACAGGTTGTACACTTTTGATAGTTCTTGCATCCACAACACCGTCATTGATGATATTTTTCTTTTTGTTCCAGAAGTTAGGCTTGTCACTATTGAAGCGGGGGTGAGAGCCATCCTTTGGCTCATTGTAGATTTTGATAAGCCCTTTCTTGATGAGAGCCCGCTCACATTTTAAACCTTTGGTGTTCATGTCATTGAAAGAATTTGTGTCTTTTACGTCTAGGTGAAATTCTATTTCTTCGTTTCAATTGGAAATAAATATTTCCACTAGTTCTTGTTTAGGTAAGTGAAGAGAATGTCTGCTAGACATTTGACGCCATCATTGCAGAAAGACTGAAAATAGTTCACCCGATTTTTGTTTAGTGTTACATAGATCAGCCATGGTGATATCACGTTCAATGTTGTGTGAGTAATGTGCCAGGAATTTATGGACGAGTTCTTCAAATGTCCTAATGCCACCTAGTAATCGGGAAAACCATGATGTGGTTGTTCCTCCCAAGCTTTGGGGAAAAAGCCACATTAGGTACGTATCCTCGTATGCCACTTCGAGGCAAGCTGAATGGAATTCTCGAACATGATCACGAGGATCTCCTTTTCCTCTATACTTTTCGAACTTGGGTGTTTCAAACCCTCGTGGAAAAGGTGGCATATGAAGATTCCTATCAAAGGGATAGGGACAAATGTCATTGAGTGAAAATTGATTAGTTTTCACACCACTATGAAGTTGTTGGGTGAGATTTTCAACTTGTTGCCTCAACATCTCTATTTCATTTGGAGGAGGAGGAGGAGGTGGATTACCTTGATGAAGGTTGTATTTGATGGGATCTCGACCTCTTTCTTCCTCATTGTGACTTTGTCATTCTGATGCTTGCCTTAGTTGTGCAATATCAAAGTCCGAGGGTAGTTTGGCTCCTTCTTGAGCAAGTTTTAAAAACTAAGCATCAGCATTGCTCGTGAGTATTTCATCAAACAGTCTATTAAAGAGAGGGTTGTGTTGTGCCCTTTCTATTGCCGCAGGAGTAGGAGTACTTGGATTTTCGTCATTTATGTTTCCTCCCAGGGCTTCTTGGAATTCATTGATATTGTCTTCCTCTTCTTCTTCAATTTCTATTTTTCTTGTTCTAGATCTGGTTTGAGCCATTTTGTTTACAAGTTTTTGTTGAAGTTGGGTGAAAACGATGATGAGTTGTTGATGAAATGAGAGATTGATGTTTGGTGGGGTGTTTTGCATATGAATCTCTAGTACTAAAGGTAGATGCTACCAAAAGTTCTTTCTTGATTTGCTTGTTGTGTTGATTGACAAAGTTTGATGTGATAAGGTTTAGAGAAATCTGAGATGTATTACAAACTCAACTACCTAGTAATGAGAGGATTCACTCATAGACTAGTTTTAACCTGCGTAGAAATGCCTCTTAGGATGAGTTTATCCTAGATGTAGAGACACTCTAAAAAGTGATGCATTGTGTTTGATTCAAGAAATATCGAAATAGAACTTAGGACAAAAACCTCTTTAATGTTTTGAGAGTTGGAATGGATTGATGAGATGTGAATGCGGTAATGGATAAAATGTTAACTTCAATAAAAGCTTTGTGTCACATATGGGACAAATTCTTCTTCTTCTCTTTCGGGAGTTGGTGGTTCTTCCCGAGCTACGTTATATGTGATGCAAATATCTGGAAAGAAGTCAGGATTGATCTTGCCTCTTTTGTTTTTGTGATAACTCAAAGCGTGATATTGCATAAAAGCTCGGTGGTTTAATGACTCTTGATCAAACTCGTTTGATTTCCCTTGAAGATAGAGACGCATGTGACGTAGAAAAGCTCTATTGGAGACAAAGATTTGTCTATTAAGATAGAAGAATTTCCTCCTTTTGATAAGAGTCTTTGAGCTCAATGGTCTTTTCTTCAAGTTGATGTGTTGATGAAGATTCTTCTTTCTCAAAATGTGAAGAATGGTCATATAGTTTGATATTTTTGCTGTTTGATTTTGATCCTTTGTTTGTTTTTGAAAAATGTTTGTGTTGGATGAATACTTGTTTTGGAATTGATTTTTTATTTTTCTTTGACAAGAAAACGAAGCAAGCACACAAACACAAGAATGTCGCCTAAAAAAAGGTACAAATAAGTGTGGGTCTAGATCAACCCAATCCTTGGACTTTTATGACCCTTTCCTTCAAATGTATTTTAGGTGTTTTCCAAAGCCTAAAGTCAACTCAATTTGCACTGGTCTTGACTCAAAATGAAAACACTTCAAACACTCTTTATCCCTAAGGTCAAATGGCCAGTTGCGATAAGTTCAGCCCACATCTTGATATTTCTTCGACTTTGGTACTACATACCTTATGAATCCCGTTGTGGAAAGTAAGGATGTGATATACTAAGTCTTGCATGAGCATAACAAATAGATGATCCCTATGATGGGGGAGTCACCACTTTTATCGAGCTACAAGTAACCTTTCAAAAAGCTATGTTTCTACTCAAGGAAATATGTATGGTGAGTATCTTGGGAGCAAAACCATCTATGCTCTTGCACTGAATTTATCACAAATATCCTTAATCAATAGAATGGGTGGGCCACTACATAAAGGTGTTTAGTAATTTTCGATGTTTTTGGACATAAGTTCATTCTGCAGTGACTCACTTAAGAGCCTTGTAACTTGTGGTGGGGCCCATTTGTCCTTTCGGCAAGTTACACTGTAGGAACAACTATACCCAAGGCTACGGCTTTCGCTCACACCTGATTTCTATAGCAGCTCGAAGGATTTACCGCGCGAGGTCGTCCCCAAGAGTGATGTGTCTCTTGGCAGGCCTCTCTTAAAAATATAAAATATGAGTGTTACTAACACTTTTCTCTTGCACCTAGGACCACAAAAGCCAAGGGAGAGGATAGTGGGTGTTAGAAGTAGGACCACTTGACAAACTTTGCACAAGTGTGCCAATCACGAAAAGCACTTGTTCTTTTTAACTGATTTTCATTGTAATGTGATCTAACTATTTGGAGATGTTGCTCCAACAATCATGGTGTTCTTTTTAACTTTCAAAGGCAAAATGTGTTGTAAACTAGGAACTTGAAATCCTGGTCAACTGAATTGAAAAACACATTTTTGCTTGAAGTAAAATCGCTTATGAACTTTGAAGAAAAAAAATGGCTTGTTCTTTTTAGTTGGCCCCAAAATGAAATGTTGATTGTAATTTTCCTTAAGTTGATGCAAGAAATGAAAGTTGTGTTGTTGATTTTAAGCACCAAAATAAAGATTGTTCCTAACTTGCAAATAAACTTTGAAGTTTGTGGTTCTTTTTAATTTGCAAGTGGGGTTCTTTTTACAAACCAAAACTAAAGATGTGATTCTTTTTATGATCCAAAATGAAAATGTGAGGTTCAATTTTTAAGCCAAAAGAGACAATGAATTTGTTTTAATCCAACTTTGAAAACAAAGTGAAAGAAATAATTCAATGCTTTCCAATCTAACTCCTCCAATCCTGCATAAACAAACAAACAGTTAATCCAAAAAATAAAATAAAATGAGGTATTGGTGGGCTTCTACAAGCCTAGGTTTTGATTTTCGGTTACAATAAAAAAAAATTACAACTCTCTGTTACAATAGCGCCACTCTGTGTAAACAAAGAAGCACTATTTAACACGAAAGTGCTAAAGCGCAACCTGTGTGGCAATTTAAACAAAAAAAAGTTAGTAGTTTTGTAGAGAAATCTTGTGTTGGATTCACGTCGGGTTCACCAAATGATGCTCTGCCAAAAGGATTAGAAAATCTATTTGATGGCAACACACACAAGAGCACAAGAAACAAACGTTAGTGTTAGCAACAAAAAATTATCCTAAACAGGCATATCAAGAGAGATATTAAGCATGAAATAGAAAGCATACAAACATAGAATAGATAAACTATACTCCTCCAAATGCTAATCAAGATGCTCATAGTTGCTCCTCCCTTGTTCCTCTCCTCTCCAAGTTCCACATGAATGTAGCTCTAAGCTTTTAGCACTAGCCATGGATGCCATATGAAGATTTAAGATGGTTGAAAATGATAAATAAATGCTATGCAAGTGTAGATAGTGATGCTATGAAAAAGCTCTATGCTAATACTAGTATAACAACAATACTCTAATGCTTCCTTATTTGCTTGAGGAGAAGTGTTCTATTTATAGAAGAAATAGGGAAATGAAGGGTTAAGATTGAGAAATCTTAACAAGGGTTAGGATTGAAAGATATTCAATCCATGTGAGACTTTCAACCCAATCCCATGTTGACAAGTGTCACCATGAGGAGCCTTGAGAGGAGAGATAAGGAACATTAAATGCTTGAGGGGACATGATGGCTACCCTAGGGGTTTGGGTTAGGGTTAGGTTAATGGATATTCCTTTTATCCAAGGGATAAATGAATGTGCAAGGGTTAAATGGTTACCTTAGTCAAAGAAATAAATGCTTTGAAGAGACCCATGAGTCAAAAGGATAGTTAAGTTAGAGGAAAGTCTCTAACCAAAGGTAAAAGGTGAGTTAACCATAAATGGTTATGTAAGAGCCTTTAATGGTTTAGAAGACTTTAGAGGTTAACCATTTGAAGACATAAAGCCTTAAATGTCTTTCAAAGACTTTGAGGGCTTTGAGAAGTGACTCCAAATTGCTTAGGAATGTGACAATATTTAGGGGATGGATTAGGCTAATTAGGAGTTAGAAGAATCTAGAAGGGATTTAGGCATGCAAGTGGATTTTGTAGGAGAATGCAGGTGGGAGGAATTTTGGGATTTTCAATTAAAATAAAATCATTCATTTCAATTAAATGGTGTAATTTGCATTTCCAATAAATATTAATTTATTTAAATGAGAAAAAGGAAGATAAAGCATTAAATGCTTGAAGACTTTAAGGGAAACCTTTAAAGGTTTGAGAAGACTCTAGAAGGAAGCCATTAATTTTGAAGACTTTAAGGGAAACCATTAAAGTCTTAAGAAGACTTTAAGGGAAGCCATTAAGTTTGAAGACTTCAAGGGAAACCATTAAAGGTTTCAAGTGGGTGAGGATAAATAGGATTTTAAATAAATAATATATTTAAAATGGTTGTGCAACTTGCATTTGTAGGAAAATGCAAGTGGCTAGAGGATAAAGGTGATTTAAATAAATGTTAATTTATTTAAATGTGAGAGATGGGATTTTGGGGGTTTTAAATAAATATTAATTTATTTAAACGTGAGAGAAGATTTAATTAAACAAATATGATTTATTTAATTAATTAATGGTTTGAATTTGGTTAAGTGAATTAAATCAAATAAATTGAATAATTTATTTAATTAATAGGAGAAGAGGGTTAAGATGAATTAATTAAATATTAATTTAATTAATTATTGATTGATGGTTAAATAATCAAATAAATACTAAATATTCATTTAATTAAGTGGACAAATTTATGTGACTACAATTACAATTGTCAAATGCATCTATATTTTAATATAGATCATTACTGCCAAAGTTGTCTATAAATGCAATGAATTATGTGGAGTAAATACAAAATAAATGCAACAAACAACACATCGAAAAATGTAGATATTAGTGTTATACAAATATTTGTAGTAATTTGCTATTTCATTGTTTATTATTTAACTTTTATACATGGTTTTGTTTTACTCATGTTTTACTTCTGTACATAATTCACCATATCATCATTACCATAGGCAAGAAGTATTTTAAAATTGTTTTTCACCTCACCAACTTAAACTTTTTATTTTCCCCAGCCATCTTTGTTCTTTTCTTCTTCTTTTTAAGGTTCAATGGGTGTCCCCTAGTTCTGTAGAAGATTTGAAGAAGTTGTAATTGAAAATTAAAGAGAAGTTCCACCAACTAGATGATCTTCAATCTGCTACAAGGTCCCTATGCATGTTTGTTACAAGGATTGATACCCTATTTGCCTTAGCCCCTAAGATTTTTTTGTCTTTGGTTTTTTTGTTTACTTTACTAAATTACTCTTTGAAAAATCTTCTTGTTGTCCTAAGGGTGAAAGTTCAAAAGTCCACAAAGAACTTAAGAGTTGAGGTATTTCCAAAAAATCATGTGTCAATCTATACTCTCGTTGATGAAACCGGATGGAGGAGCTTATCCGCACTGTGACTTTTTTTCATGGAGAATGAAAGTGGTATAACATTTTATAGAGCTTTGCTTTGAGTATTTGTGTACACTCATTTTTACTTATTGAATATTACCATTAACATTAAGTTTATATTTTAGCCTAAGTGTGTGAACTCACTTAGGCCTAACATAAGGTGCATATTTTATTTATTTTTTTATTTTATGTGCAAAGATATTATTATTTTTAGAATTGTGTAAAGTTGCCCAAACATGCGGTGTAGATGCACTCCAAGCTCTATGGAATGCACTCCAAGCTTTTTGAATTGAATATGCACCTTTCACGTTTGGATTTTCGTTCAATTTTAGTTTATTAGCTAGTGGTTATATGTTGTGTGGATTTTAATTTAACACCTTTCTCACACTATCAAACTAATGTCAATTATTGTTAAACTTCACTAGTTATCACTTTTACATAGATAAACTTATGATACCAAATCTAAGGAAAATCTGAAACATTCATTCCCTCACCCTTGAAAACAAAATTTTGACTCACATCTAAAATCTTGGTTAACCCTAAAACCCTAATATATTTAGGTCCACTTTTTGGTTCATCTCATTTTTAAAAAATTCTTTCATAGTAGGGTTTCATAAAAAAAATTGTGTAAACTCTACCCATTTTACTCATCAACATCATTGATAATAAGGCACAATTTGTGAAGAGTCTTGAAGTGAGTCACTTTTCATGGTCTCAATCAGTTATTTTTCAAAATTTGTACATGATGAGATCATCTTTTGTTGTATTTTATTTCATTCTAAAATGGTTTTTTTGTTATATGTTAAATGAAGGCATGGTTCTTAGGAAAGTTGTCTAGTGTTTGACCAAACAATTATCAAGCAGATGAGATATTCCTCTCCCCATTCCTAAAAATAAACTTTCAATCACAACCAATATTTTCATTTATAAGGATGCCAAAATCATCTCTCAAGCTCTAGAATCTACTACCTCTAGAACCTCATTGTTTTTAGATCTACTTTTCTATTTATCTTGAATAGATTGAAGCAACCGATGTAGGAAGATTGGTTTGGGTTTGTCTTGTTTTTATAAAATTTATGCTTTGGTAGGGTTTCATAATATTTTTCTTGTAAATTTTGTATATTTTTTCTCATCGACATGGTTTAGAAGACAATAAAAAAATTTCATAATCTTAATGTAAGTCATCTACCATGGTTTTGATGAGTTATTTTTGGCCTTTCTTTCATTAACTTTGTTTAAGGTACATGGAGTCAAGTTGAGGCTTGCTATGATTTTTAAGGTGGTCTTGAAAGTGAGTGTATTATGGACCAGCCAATTCAAAATGTGACAATCAAGCTTCCTAACTTCCTCATTTCTATATATGTATTTAGTGGATTGTAGTGCATTTTTAGTTTTTTCATTATTCTTCAATCTAAGTTTTGATGTGTGATATGCCCTTTTTGATTTGTAGAATTTTAAGGTAAGTTAATTGCCATGGTTTAGGTGAGTTTTTAGGGAATCTATACGTGAAAGATCAACAATGGGAGAGCTTTGAGCCCATAGAGGAAAATTTGTATAAGAAGCTTGGTAGCTACTATTGTGCTATGAGGATGTGAGGTTTGGCATTTGTGTGATTTGTTTCTAGTCCTATAAATCTTGTGTATCTTGGTTATCTTTAAAATTTTCCCTAAAGATTCTCAAATAGCTAATGTATTGGATGGTGTTTGTGCACTCCAAGCACTCTAAAATTAACAATTCTTGCTAAATCAGAATTTTTTAGGAGATAAAGGCTAATGCATGATAAGTAGTGATTGGCATAAGCCCCAAGAGATAAGCTCAATCTTTCAACATTACTATCATATAGCACTCAAGGAGTAATTGTTCCAACTAGAGCTAACCCTAAAAATGAATTTTCATTAGGTCTTTTAAAAATGTTACTTTGGTTATTATAAATATTGATAGTGCTTCTTTGGTATAACTAAAACACAAAGAAAACAACCCATGCAACCTACACAACATTCAAATAAAAGTAAATTAAAATATTAAAACCAAAATTGTTGGATAATTATAAGAAGTAACATAATAGAGATCATAATTGTAATTCATTTGTCAAACTTGTCAAATGCCTTGACTAAACGACCATAAAATTTCATATTTCAAACCATAATACACCTTCAAAAGTTACACTTACTATCAAAAGGCAAAGCAAAGAATATTATGTAAATGAAAATGAAATCAGACCATTATACTGCTTAACTAATCACTTAAAAGTTGTACAATATATTTAATATATTATAAAACACTTCTTCGCTCTTGCAACACATGAAAACAAGAAATTAAATTAAACTTGTCAACGCCTAATTATCTCTACTATTATACTACGAGAATATGAATATCTAAGCCTATGTATTAAATTTAAAAGTGTGGTTGTATGGAAAGATACTTTCAATATCCCAAAAGGGAAGAAAATAAGTCATGATAGAGACCAAATCATGTAAGTTTGTTTCCTTTTATGATTTTGTAGATAGAGACCTTTTCACTCAGTTTTTTATGGTGCCTTCTTAGTATCTCGAGTCTCCTCCAAGAACATCCATGGAAGAAAGGAATCTTGAGATTCTTCTTGAGTTTTGATTGTCTAGATTTTGTTTTAGTGTCCTAACAATCCATCTTTCTTCTCTCTAGACTAGCCATTTTTGAAATCATGATTGAATCACACTCAGAAGAGTCTCGTATCACCCTAGTATACATAAATCAGTTTTAATAATAATTTTCCAACCATCAACAAGTTGATATGGAGAAAGATGAGTAGGCCTATAGATATCTCCATTCTTTGACACTTTAAAAATAAAATGAAGTCATCTACGCCTTCACTAATGTAGAGTATTTTGGTTTTAGCTAATTTATCCAAAACCATTTTCTATTCTTTTTTATTTACCTTGTAGTTAATTAATTTCAATTTCTAGATAAAATTCTTAACTAGATTTCTTTCTTGAAAACATAAAATAAGTTATAAATTTCTCCATTCCTCTAGACACTATTTTGGTTTTTAGTTAAGTTATCCACAACCTTGTTATCCACAACCTTGTTATGTCCTTTTTCACTTCCCCTTTAAGTTGATTATTTGCACCTTTTGATATATAAATCTTAGATAAAGACCTTTATAGAATCTAGAACAAATAATTTTTACCCACTTTTCCTTCTTGATTATTTTCTTTATTTATTGTCACTAGTAATATCCACAAGAGCATTGTCCATGTTTGAATTGGTGGAAACAATTTGCATCTCTAAGTACAATTTCTCTTCCAATAATCTTTGAGACAAATTTGGTTGTGGTATGAAAGTCACCATATACTCTAATAATTTTGACAACACTAATATATATTCCCGGCAACATGTTTAACAACCCAAATGTAATTGCCAATTTCTCACTATGGTACCACATACTCAAGTTTTTGACAATTCTAATATATATTCCAGGCAGCGTGTTTAACAACCAAATGCAAATTGACAATGTCTCACTATGGTGGTAGGGGATTAATTTTTTCTCCTCGTCATTCACATCATTCTTTATAAATCTTACATCTAGAATATACCATGTTACCTTCATCTCCCAAGACAATTTTTCCAAGTTTAGATACATTTCTCGTGTTTGTGGATTGGATCTTTCTCCTATGCAAAAAAAACATGTACCATTTTATGGACTTCAATTTAACTGCATGCAAGTATTCTTTTTATTCCTCTATCTTTCATCAATTTCCTTTACTTTTGAGCATCGTGCTACTTGTGTACTTTTATCAATTTCCTTACCCTTTTATCTTGCACTAGTAGCATTCACTCTAATCTTATTTTCTTTTACCCATGACCATTGTACAACATATTAGTTGTGTTACCATAAAACTTTAGCTTTAGTTATTTTCTTGGGCCTCCTACTTTGAATTTAGTATTTACAACTCCAAGTTGTCTTCTCATTTGTCCACATGGTTCTTCGAATTCATTATTTCTTCTATTTTTTACTTTTATATAAAACTCAATTTCTTCACATTCAACGAGTGTTCTTTTCCTTTTATTCAACAACCTTCTCATGATCATATCTACCACGTCTTTCATCTTGAATTTATTTTTATTAGACAAATAATCATCTCATTCTCATACATGAATTGTCTCCATACCAACTTGCCATTTTCCACAAATTGTTTTAATCCTTCATACCAGATCTCATTTCTATCAACTCTTAGTCATTCTTATCTCCATCTCAATATTTTCTATACATTTACAATTTTGGTTCTTGGTGCACGAGCACACATGCAAATAGCCGATCGACACCACCAACAACAATTGTCAATTTGTTTTTGTTTTTCTCAATTTTGGTTGGTTTGGCATCTCTTTGTTCAATTGGTTGTGATAAGCTATTTGGTGGTTGGTTTATGAACTATGAGCTTTCAAAATGAGCATGGACATCCATCAAGTCCCGAAGGATGCATAGTTTTGTTAGGTGTTGTAGTTGAAACTGCCTTGGAACACATCTACCTTGGAATACATGTTTGCAAAATGTGGAACTATAAACAATGCTTCATTGTTTATTGAATGTCTCAAGGAGAAATTGTGATGTAAGTAAAGGGGAGCCTATGCAGTAGAGGAGATGAGGTTGAGAGTGAGGAGAATTGACCCAGGTGTGAGTAGTGGGTTTGCATAAGAATGAAGGGTCAGCCCAATACAAGGGCATCAATCGAGTAGAAAGAAGATTATGGTGTGTGGCTACACTTTGAGAAGAGGAATTGTAGAAGTGTAGAATGTGTAGAAGAAGAAAGAGAGAGTTTGAGCAAAGTGTAGTTTGAGAGGCAAGTTTTCTTATAGAGAGAGAAAAAGGTCAATGAAAAGGCCCAAATTATCATATGTATGTTTGCAGATTTGATGTGAACTGTAAATATGTTTATTTGTGTTGCAATCTTAGTTTGATAGAGAATTTGAATTTAGTGCAAAGAGTATTTGTAGTGTTTTGTATTTTTGTGATGGGGAGGGGTACTCAAAGAGAGTCAATCCTTTTCCAAAAGGAATTCAAGTGATGTCTTAGTGGGCTCCCTTCATTATACACTAGTCTATCAACCAAACTAAACATCCAAACTCTCTAGGAGTGCTCTCAATCAGTATGTGCTCACTAGTTGCTCTAGCATGGTTGAAATTCACAAGGGTAAATCCAACCTTACTCTATCAAGCTCCCAACATATGCTTGCAGGGGTTGTATTAGGTGTCCATAAGGTTTTCCAAGGCCAATCAACTAGTTTTGTGTTTGGTTTTCATCCATTTCTCCATTGCTCTTTCCTTTTCCTATTTTCTAGGCCTAGTAGCCCTAGAGCCCCAATTAGCCCTACCTAACCGGTTTTTGAGGAATAACTCAAAATTATCCCAAAGAACCAGACAAAATCATTTATGATTTGAGTACCCTTTTGGAAGAACTTTAAGATCCACGAAGTGAGGAAACTAGGTATGACCATACAGGTACAAAACCCAAAAATAGCTTGTTTTAAAGGGTTTTTGGGTCTTTTTGGTCTTCTTCCAAGGGTTTAATATCTTCCCTGACCTGCCACACCTCCAAAATATCACAAAGGCTCTACCACACCCCACTTTATCATGCAAAACACTTGGCAACTTCAAACCTGCTCATCCCTGCAAACACTTACAAAATTTCAATCACTTCCTAACCAGGCTATGACTGAGCTCGCCTAGGAAATGATGTCCAATAGCCTTTCAATAACCTCCAAATAAAAAAAGTACTATTTAAATTGTACAAAGGTTCCATGGCTCGATTCCAAAGGGTTATAGAGAGAAACTCAAAGAACTTCAAGGTGGAACCATGTTTGGGCCTCTAAAACCCTTGCTCAGGTCGAGAGCTATCAAAATCAAGAACTCAATTCAAACCTGCAACAAGACTAACTCAATTGATTCCTGAGCACTAAAATAACATTTACAAATCAATTATCAAATAACAACGATGCAATCAATCCATGAAGTACGGATGGTTGCTCCAAATTTGAGAAAACACAAGGTAAAACTTGGAAAATGGTCTTCAAAATGTATTATGATATGCTCCAGGCATTCACCAACCTCATTACATTAATACTCAGGGTATTTATATGCCATTTTGATCCTAACTAACTCTCCATGAGTTTCTTAACCACCGATTTGCTCAAACTTGCAAAAAGTTGCTCAACGTTGCAAAATGTTGTCGAGCAACATTGACAACTTCTGCCAAAAAGTGCATTTTTGCATTTCATGCTTTGTTTCTCATTCTAAACCACCTAGGATGACTAAAAACCACTAACATGACATGTATCAATGCCAAATAAGGATTTTCAAGATGTTTTACACCAAAATGCACGTTTTTGCCATTTTAGGCTTATAAGGGCTTATAAGCCAAAATTGAGTAAATGCATGATCCCATTGACATCCAACCTACCAATGCATATCACAAACACATGTGGACCTATGAGTAGTCCCTTATTCACAATACAAAACCAAACTATAGACTAACACATCAAAATGTAGAAAATGCACTCAAAACTAGGTGCTCCTGCACCATTTTGTATTTTGAATTTTGGTAGGAAAAGGTTGTCGCTCTTACATCAAATGGTATCAGAGTTGGAGTTCCTGAGTGTGCAAACAAAGTGTCAAATGTGAGGCAATCTATCATTAAGACCTACAGGTGAATAGTGGAGTTGTGCAGTTTGCACTTGAGAGTGTGAAAGGACCTTGTGGAGGCTTGAAAGGATTGTTGCAAGAGTGTAGAGTCCTGACTGGTTGAGAGCTTGAAGTCGTGCAATATTTTGCAGATTGTAGAGTGGAAGATTGAAACATAAATGATGAGTTTTAAGAAGAGGATGAGGTGGGTCATAAAGAGGTCCCTGTTGATTTTATTTTTAGAATGTTATTAGGAAGAGAGCTATGGGATAGAGAGGAACCCATTGAAGAAGAATAGGTGTATCCAAAAGGTGAAAGAAGAAAGAGCAGCCTACGTGGATGAAGAGAAAAGAGAGGAGAGAATGGTTTTAGAGGATCATCATTTGGTGAGCGAAAGCCAATAATGCAATAGAGAAAATACCTTGCAAGTTGAGGTAGTGAAAGAGGTTAATGAGGGCCTGATATTTGATCAGGGACCATAAGAGGATGGTGTGTTGCTTGGAGAGGAATTTGAGAGAATTGAAGAGTTGTTCGCCTTGGATGTAGATGTAGCAAATCTACATGAGGAAGTTGTAGATGTAGTAGAGGTGAAGGGGAAGGCATTGTAGTAGTAGAGGTCGAAGAGGATGTTGTATCAAAGGCAATTGATTTTTCTAAGTTTTGTGAAGAAGAGAAAGCCAAAAGTGAGTTAGTTGCATATGAGCATATTGCAAATTTATATGTGGTTGTGATATGTTTGTGTGTAGAAATAATAGAGGATGGTGTCAATGTTATTTGGTGGAGGCGGTCAGTTCATTGTGGATTGAAATCCATGAATAGGAAAATAGTGCAGAGGTTATCTGGTGGAGGAGGTCAATTAGTGGTGGGTTGGATCCCACAAAGGAAAATAGGAGAGGAGAGAGTTTTTGGTGGAAGAGGTTAGACTGTGATGGACATTATTCCATGAGAGGGAAGAGGGGAATAGGACACACTTGGTGGAGGAGGTCAACAAGTATCCCAACTAAGTGCTGGAAGAGGCAGAGGAAGAAGCTATCTCTGTCTGCGCTGATTATGGAGTTCACTAGAGGTTGTCTATAACCTAAAAGGGTAGTTAAACTACCTAACTCCATTTTTTGAGTCTTACTCACAAAATTTTTCTTATTCATTATATCTGGTGTAGTGCACATAGGTGAATAGGCGATCAACACAACCAACAATAATTGTCAATTTTATTTTTTTTCTCAATTTTGTTTGGTTTGGCATCTGTTTGCTCGATTGGTTGTGATAAACTATTCGGTGTTGTCTATGAAGTATAAGATTTGGAACAAAGCATGGATATCCATCAAGTCCTAAAGGATGCAAATTTTGTCAGGTGTTGTAGTTGCAACTACCTTGGAATACATGTTTGCAATATGTGAAACTATAAACAATGCTTAATTGTTTACAGAATGCCTTAAAGAGAAATCATCTCATGTAACACAATGATTGCAAGATTTTTTGAAAACTGGATTTGTCACACAAGTTTTAGTTTTTGTCAAGCAAATACAATCGACCGGTCAACATCCACATAGCCTATGAACACGACATTCATCAAATCTTAATGGTTCTTTTATTTTCTTTTAATGTAGACATGTACACAAAATATGGTAGCATAGACCTGACACGTATGTATGCACAAAAGAAACTTGTTGAAAAGAATTTAAAAACTTTCAAACCAATGCAATTTCTACGTGTTTACAAACCATCTAGCTCCCAAGTGATGAAGTGAAATGAAGAAGCCAAAAGATGAAATGATTTGAACATTATGAGAAATGACTTGAGTGATAAGAGCAGACGTCGAAAGGTGAAAGGATAATTTTTTTTTATATATGAACAAGCCTTTAATGAAAGGTGAATCAAAATGATATAAGAGAAATAGAAATCTATCCTTACAAATACAAATAATGTGATGTAAGCAAAGGGAGCCTATGCATTAGAGGAGAAGAGGTCGAGAGTAAGGAGAATCAACCTAGGTGTGAGTGGTGGGTCTACGCAGGAATGAAGGGGCTACCCAATACAGGGACATTAATCAAGTAGAAAGAGGATTATGGTGTATGGCTACACTTTGAGAAGAGGAATTCTAGACACGTGCAAAATGTGTAGAAGAAGAAATAGAGAGTTTGAGCAAAGTGTAGTTTGAGAGGCATGTTTTTTTTTAGAGAGAGAGAGAGGGGGGGAAACGAAAAGGCCCAAATTATGAAAGGTATGTTTTCAAATTTGATGTGAAATATAAAAAATTTATTTGTGCTGCAGTCTCAGTCTAATAGATAATTCAAATTTAGTGCAGAGAGTCTTTGTAGTGTTTTGTGTTTTTGTATTTTTGAATTTTGGTAGCAAGAGATTTTTTCTCTTACATCAATTCTTCATATCATTCTATAAACTTATTTTCTTTACATCTCTCAAATCTAACATTTTTTGCATTTTGTGAATACACCCAATTTTATCATCCTTTACTAGCAAGTATGTTACATCTCACTTGTGCCCCTATATTTTGATGTTATTTTATGCATTGATACTTTTTGCTCAGTATTGTGGAATGATGATTCACAAAATATATGTTGATGATTTAGCTTTAATCATTATGGAATATGAGATGTTTGCTTCTATCAATAAATGCAATAATAGAGATATGTCGGGATTTTAGACTAATTACATGAATTTGACCTAGTGTGTACAGGAGATTGTCATCCTTCGAGAAGGGAGGGGAAGTATCATTAGGTCCAGAGGTACAAAGGAATGATGCAATGCCATCTGTAATCCTATATGCAAGTTGAAACATGCAAAGTTGTGTTTAGCTTGTTATTGTCAGCCAGTGTCATGTTAGGCATCTCTACCGATCAGTGTAGGTGATTAGGATTTCTACCATCCTGGTCTTGGATTTAATATTCATTTCTTTTGCCCAAACCATTTTGAGATCTTTGTCTTAACTCTATATGTCCCCTATAATTTTGGAATTTTCTTGAAGTAATTTGTTTATTATTAAAAACATAATTCAACGTATATGTAAAATGTGTGTGTGTTTGTGTGTGTATACATACATACATACATACATACATACATACATGCATACATACATATATATACATACATACATATACATACATACATACATATACATATACATATACATATACATATACATATACATATACATAATATACATTAACATATACATATACATATATGTATGTATATATATGTATCTATATGTATGTATGCATGTAAAAATATACATATACATACATATACATATAGATACACACACACACACATATACATATATACATATATACATACATGTACATGTACACACACACACACACACAGACATATACATATACATATACATATACATATACATATACATATACATATACATATACATATACATATACATACACATACACATACACATACACATACACATACATAGTGTAGACACCCAAATGTGTCCACTTAATTAAATGAATACTTAGCATTTATTTGATTATTCGATCGATAATTAATTAAATTAATATTTAATTAATTTACCCCAACCCTCTTCTCCTATTAATTAAATAAATTATTTAATTTATTTGATTTAAATCATTAAACCATGTCTTGACAATTAATTAATAAAATAAAACATATTTGTTTAATTAACCCCTCTCCACATTCAAATAAATCAACATTTATTTAAATCCATAAATTCCTATCTATCACATTTAAATAAATAAATATTTATTTAAAATCCTAAAATCCTTCCCACTTGCATTCTCCTACAAAATCCACTTGCATGCCTAAACCCCTTCTAGATTCTTCTAATCACTTCCTATTTGCCTAATTACCCCTTAAACATTTGCACATTCCTTAAGAAAAGGGTCACTTCTCAAAATCCTCCAAAGTCTTCATAAACCATTAAAGGCTTTATGTCTTCAACAAGTTAACCTCTAAAGTCTACAATAACCATTAATGGTCAACTCAAACTCAACCCTTGGTTAGAGACTTTCTCTCTAACTGAACCATCCTTTTAACTCATGGGTCTCTTCAAGCATTCATTACTTTGACCATGGTTATCCTTTAACTCTTGCACATTCTTTTATTCTTTGGATTAAAAGATTATCCATTAAATTAACATTAACCAAACCCCCTAGGGTAACTATCATGTCTCTTCTGGCATTTAATGCCTCCTCTCTCCCCTCTCAAGCCTTCTCATATTGACACTTGTCAACATGTGATTGGCTTGAAGAGGAGGACATGGATTAAGGATCACCACTTCCTCAAGAAATCCTAACCCTTCCTCAATCAACTCAATCTCAACCCTTTATTTGCCCATTTTATCTATAAAAAGGGCTAATTCCTTCATTGTTGAGGATACACACACATAGGAGTTATCCATGCATTATCATTATTACTTAGAATTTGAGTGTTTTGTAGGAAGCCCTTTATATTATGCTTTAGTTCTTCCACTAGGTTGAATTGTTATTTAGCCTCCAATACTTTATTTGCATCCTCATTAAACACTTGATGCAATCAACCATCTCCCATTTTCCATTTTACATCCCTTTTATGCTAAGTGCTCAAATTGAGGGCATACATCAAATAGCAGCAGTATCTTGGAGAAGAGGAGGACAAGGAAGAGCCATGGCATAGGGAGCATCATGGAGAAGTTCATTTCATTTCATTTATTTCCTAATTAGCTTCTTGTTTACTGATCTTTCTTAATATGTTTTGAAAGGGTTTGAGTTCATTATGTTGGTTTTCCACTAATCCATGTTTTCATTGCATCATATTAGGCTTAAAATTGAGAAATCCCTTATTAAAAAGGGACTTGTCAAAATATACAAAGACAACAAGGATGGTCCATGACCAACCTACAATAGTGACAAACCAAAATTTTAGGCCAAGAACAAAAATATTGTTAACGATGGTGTTGTAGACGCAAGAACTGTCAAAATCGCCCAACCTATAGTCAAAATTGCAGGGCAAGCAGATAATCGCAACAACCCCATTACCAACCAAGGTAATCCCCAAAACAATTAAGGAAATCAAGCTCCCAATACGCCAAAAAAGGCACCTAATAACAGGTACCCTACCTACAAACCCAATCGAACGTACACACCCTTAGGAGAACCCCTTGAAAAGATATCATGACAACTCATATCTTCCAATCTCATCACATTGCCTAAAATGTCAAACTATGAACCATAGATAAAACCTTCATGGTGGAGAGAGAATGAGTATTATGAAATTCATAAGGGAAAAGGAAACAAAACAAATGGCTACCATCAGTTAAAAGATATCGTTCAAGACCTTGTTGATCGAGGTGACATATAAGTGGATGGTCGTAATGCAAAAACTTCCAATACTGATCATATCATGTTCAAGAATCCACTCCCATCATATGAGAAAGGAGGTACATCCCATCAAGGTAAGAACTAAGATAACATGGCGAACTATGCACGCACACCATATACCTATACCATCAATAACCTGTATGATGCCAATGAACAAGTTGTAACCATTGTAATCAAAGGTAAAGATCTTGTATGCAACGTTGTTACTCGCCATAGAAAGATTACGGTATAAGGAGCGCCAACAAGAGCAACATACATGCCCAAACAATATAGCCTTGTGGACCAATTAGATAAGACACCAACACTCATTTCCATACTAGAGATTTTGCACCTATCACCCTCACATAAAACCATCTTAGACCAAGCTCTCCAAGAAGCATCAATCCATTCAACCTCAATATAGATCAATTTCAAGCCATAGTTGGAAGTCTCAAATCATCACCATGTCTTACTTTTGTTGAGAATGATGACACGTCCTTTCAACAATCACATAACGCCCCTCTTCACATTGACGGATTCATACATAAACATAGAATCAAGTGAGTCATGATTGACAATGGAGATGGACTTAACATTTGCACATTACAACTAATCACAACATTGGGATATGAAGAAGACGTAGTAGATGCTAGAAAGTGAATCACCATCAAGGCCTATGATGCAGTACGCTCCTCTAAAGGGTTTGTTACTCTACCGGTAAGGGTAGGACCCATGGTGAAGAATGTGGTTTTCCAAGTCCTAGACCTCCCTCTTCCATACAATCTTCTATTAGGTAGACCATGGATTCATGCCATGCAAGAAATACCATCCACTTACCATCAATGCATCAAGTTTCCGCATAATGGAGTAGAGGTTACCATCCTTGGTGATGCCAACCCATTCACCTTTTTCAATAATATAAAGCATCAACCTAATATCATAGTACCTAGAACCAGAGAAGCCACCGCCTCATCATCCTACATCCACCCAAAAAATCTCACTAGTACACCAAGCCCTACACCCAAACAAGAGAAGTTGAAAATGAAAGTAAAGGATGAAGGCCTAGGAGAATATAACATTAGCCAACTTTTTTGTGTTGGCCAACTACCCCTCTCACCTAGGACTCATGGAAAACCACAAATGTCACTTAAGACCCCTGTTGCAGTCCATACTAGTACACTTGATGGTTTCATTCCCAATAGATCACAAGAACAGGAAACTGTTAATAACGACTTGGCAGGATGGATCTATACAGACCCCTTTGACAAAGGTAAACCACAAATCAAGATCCCTATAGAGAAATATGGTAAAGGTTTCACCATGATGCAAAAGATGGGCTATGATGGCCATAGTGCATTGGGATCCCACAAGCAAGGAGTATAATAACCATTACAACCCTTGTTACAACCATGGGATAAAACCGGACTTGGATTTAATCCTGATTTGGGAGGCTCGTCTAAGCTCAGGATTCCAAGTAAACAAAAGTAGACCACTTCCAAATTCATCCCTTCCTGAAGCAGAACAATGTCCATTGCAGATTGCCACTTCTATCCATTTCAGATACTCAAGCAATACCAGCCACCCCATCAAATACGATACCTATAGTAGTTGTCCACAAATCTTTCAACCCTGACGACATCCCTATAAGGTACAATTACATAATTCTACCTAGTGATTTTGAGACTGGTTCAAATGAATATCAACTCTAAACCCTAATGAGGATTGTTTAGAAGATTAAAAGAGCTGACAAAGATCCATGGATCAAAATTTTTTGGGATACAGTTGATTAGGATACTTCAAAGATAGATAGTCACCTCTCGAGCTCGATTACGAAGAGGATAGTATTGACGATGACCTTGATTCCTCCATACTTACCCTAACTGATGCATCTTATGAACTCAACCTCATTGATGAAGCCATCCAATTATGCACTTCGAATTCATTGACTGGGACCAGCACAATCCCCCACACCTTGACACCTTCTAAACGATGACGTAATCATAGATTTTCTTGAATTATGAGATGACATACCAAGCGGGGATCACAAGGTTGGATTCACTATTGAACTTAACAGTGCAACTTACTTTGGAGAGAATGCTAAACCTTTCAGTCACAAAAATATTACAATCAAAACAAGATCCTCAAGTGAAAACCACATTGTGGCACTTTTGGAGACCAAAAAGAGTAAAAACAAAGGACGCATCCAAAGGTGAAAACCTCTCTGAGGCGCTTGAAGATGTAGGGTTTGACATTCTCCCATTTAGTACTAATCCGAAGAGATCATCTATTATCATAGAAGAGACAAAGGAAGTCAATCTGGGGGAACTAGAAAATCCACACATAATACATCTAGCAGAATCACTAACTCCGACTGAAGATCCTAATTTTATAGAGTTCTTTCAAAAACAATAAATCAATTTTGCATGGTCATATGCAGATATGCCAAGACTAGATCCAAAACTCATGATGCATCATTTGACAATAGAAAAAAGGAGCAAAACCCGTCAAACAAAAGCTCAGAAAGATGCATCCACATATTACATTATTAGTAAAAGCGGATTTCAAGAAACCATTAGATGTTGGTTTCATAAGACCCATTGATTATGCAGAATGGATCTCCAACATTGTAGCAGTGACAAAACCAACTGGGGGCATCCGTATCTGTACGTATTTTAGAGATATAAACAAAGCATGTCCAAAGGATGACTTCCCTCTTTCAAACATAGATATGATCGTGGACCTCACAATGAGACATGCAATGCTATCGCTCATGGATGGATTTTTAGGATACAACTAGATCAAGATCGCCCTAGAGGATCAACACAAAACAACTTTTACATGCCCATGGGGTACATATCGTTGGAATGTGATGCCATTCAGTCTCGAGAATGTAGGAGCCACATATCAAAGGGCAATGAAGACCATCTTCCACGACATGATGTATACACTAATGGAAGACTATATGGATGATTTACTAGCTAAATCATTAACAAGAGAGGGTCACCTCACCATGCTAGACAAAATCTTCACCAAACTGGAATAATATAATGTATGCCTAAATCCAAAGAACTGTGTCTTTGGGGTAACCTCTGGGAAACTCCTAGGATACATTGTCTCAAATAAAGGAAGTGAGGTTGATCCCACAAAGGTAAAAGCAATCATGGAAATGCCACCACCCAAGAATATCATTCAGTTGAGGAGATTACAAGGAAGGCTACAATCAATCTATTGCTTCATCGCACAATTGGCTAATAAATGTCATCCCTTCACACATCTGCTCCATAAGAATGTCCATTTCAAATGGGAAGAGAATTGTCAGCAAGCATTCCAGCAGTTAAAGGACTATCTAATGACGCCACCATTACTAACACCACAATCTCCAAACAAGCCATTATTATTATACATATAAGATACAACTACAAACTTAGGAGTCTTACTCACTCAACATAATGCAGAAGGCAAAGAATGTGCAATATACTATATTTCCACGACACTAGTCGGGTATGAACTCAATTATACACCTATTGAATGAGCTTGTCTTGTCATGATTTTAGCAACAACCAAACTAAGGCACTACATGCTGACACACAAGATACAACTCATTTCCAAGATAGATCCACTCAAGTACCTACTTAGTAAAGCAACACTAACATGACGTTTGGCCAAGTGGGTCATGCTCCTCAGCGAATTTGACATAGAGTATGTGGACCAAAAAGAAATCAAAGGGCAGGTCATTGTAGATCAGTTGGCTGAAGCGCCTCTTATCTCAGATTTTCTAGATGAGGAAATCTAAAAAGTCATACCAACACAACAATGGATGTTATATTTTGATGGCTCCTATATAAGACATGGTTCAGAAGCTAGCATTCTTTTTATCACCCCTCAAGGTAATAGCATTCCAAAATCATATAAGCTCACATTCCCATGCATGAATAGAATAGAAAAATATGAAGCCTTGATCATAGGTCTAGGAATGGTCGTACAATGGAACTTAAAGGAGCTATAGGTCTATGGCGATTCACAACTGGTCAGTCGACGGGTCAATGATGAATACCAAACTAAGGATGACAAACTCATGCCTTACAAGAAAATGGTTGATAGCTTCAAAGCATTATTCATAGATATAACTTTTGATCAGATTCCTCAAGATCAGATACGAGCTGTAGATGCAATGGCTACCATAGCCTCTCTCCTTGATCTTCCATAGAATTCAACACACTACGAGTTCTTAGATGAATAGCTTTGGATCCCTGCTTATGATATCATAGAATCCGAGATGGTATGTCAACTCATCGATCTTGATTCCCCATGGTATGGTGAGTTTTATGCTTGCCTATGCAATCAAATCCTTCCACCAAACTAATCAAACAATCAACAAAAAACCTTCATACGCCAATCTGCTCAATACACCATCATTGTTGAAACCCTATATCGACGAGGTCTCGATGGTACTCTCCTTCAATGTTTAGAGCAAGGTGAGGTGATCACAACTTTAGAAGAAGTACATGAAGGTATCTACGGGGCTCATTCAAGTGACCCTTCATTAGCTGAAAAGATCATGATGACAGGATACTATTGGCCTTCCATGGAAAAAGACTCCTTCTACTTTGTCAGAAAATGGAAGAAATACCAAGTTCATGGAGATTTGATACATGCACCACCGCAATAACTGCAACCCATCGCAACACCATGACCCTTTTGTCAGTGGGGACTAGACCTTGTGGGTAAAATCCATCCATCTTCATCCAATGGTCACAATTTCATCATTACCACCATAAAATACTTCACAAAGTGGATCGAAACCATTCTACTCATCCAAGTTACTTTCAAGAAGATTGCTTCATTTATCTTAAACTTCATCATCTGTCGGTATGGTGTACCCATGTCTATCATCACAGATAATGAGCTTCCTTTAAAAAATCAGGATGTCCAGGAACTCTATGCGAAGTTTCATATCCAACACCGTTTTTCCACCCCATATTACCCACAAGGAAATGATCAAGCAGAAGCCTGAACAAGAACATATTGATGATCCTAAATAAGTTAGTCAATGATGTTGGTCGTGATTGGCACATTCATCTGAATCCAACACTATGGGCATATCAAACTAGCATTTGAACCCCTATAGGCGCAACCCCATACTCGCTTGTATATGGAGTAGAGGCTATCCTACCCATTGAAGTAGAATTACCATCCCTATGGGTCTCCTTGCACAACCTGATCAAGGATGAATGATATTGGGTCTCACGTCTTCAGGATTTGGAACCGCTTGATGAGAAGCGACAAGTTGCCTACAATCACCTAAAAGCATATCAACAATGCATTAGCAGAAGTTACAATCATAGGGTAAAACCTTGTACATTTGAGATAGGAGATCTTGTTCTCAAAGAAAATCCTTGCAATCAACCAAGAAGAGAACATCGAGGCAAATTTGAATCCAATTGGCTGGGTCCCTATGTCATCACTGCCATCTTCAAGTCTGGGGCATATCAATTAGCAACTTCAGAAGGAGAACCATTGGTAGATCCAATCAACAACATGCATCTCAAAAAGTTCCATACATAAGCTGTGCAGGGCATTAGGCTTGGAAAATTTCATAAAATACCAAAAACATCCAGAAAAGTCTTGAAAAAAGTTAAAAAAAATGAAAAAATCAAGAAAGTAGTAAAGAAAAATCATTCATCCAAATGGTGAAAACCACTTTGGTGGTGCCTTGGATAAGTACGTTGGTGAAAACCTGGCATAGGTGCCATTCATAAAGGTTGTGCTCCATTGTCTTTCAAACTTGTTGCGATCACATCCATTGCATCTGCTCATACATCGTATCTACCATGGCTTGTTATTGATCTGCAATCAGGGTAATTGCCTCATGTGTCCCACATCATGCTTTCACACCAACACCTAATTGGGGGCAACCTTTTTAACCTATCTGATGGGAGTGGATTTTAAATATTGGTGATACGCCAAAAATATCCTTAAATAAGACAAAAACATTTGTAAAACATTGAAAAAGACCAAAAACGTTTCTAAAATCTAAAAAATACCAAAAACATTCAGAAAATGTCCCACTAAAAAGAAAAAACATTCAAAACAAAACAAACACCCAAAAACATTAGAAAACATCAAAATCAATCAAAAACATTGCAATACACTTCTTCATCATACATAAACATTGAGCCAGACGCAAAACAACATTTTGAGCTACATACAAGATGACCGACTATTAGACAAACAAAAACATCTGATCAACATATACATGAAACTGTCTTAAACAAGGATGCATCCTTCCTTCAAAACAAGACACGGTGATATATCTCTTTGACAAGAAGATATTGTTTGGCTGATAAGCATTTGGTTAGATTATGACTTTTTATATTAGGTTCCTGTGCTGCTCCAAGATATCCACAAGTGATTAGAGTGGTCGAGATGGTACATGATATCTTTTTCTTTGTTTTCTGTCTACGAATTGTTCCAATGAAGTTTTGGGGCATGTACTAATGGTGTCTATGTGGGAAGTTCACTAAGCTATGAGATCCTATGCAAAAATACAAAGTCATGGATCACTATGGCTTATTGACTACAACGTATACCTCGACCATATGTATATGAACCAAAATGGAGGGGAACCTTCCTTGTCTGCGATTTTTGTTTACAGGTGGAACACTCAACCTTGGTTTTTGATAGCTAGGCCAAGATCGGTACTACCAAGCCCAATGATGAAAGAAAGCACTCTGAAAAGCACAAGATCCATCCATTTCATTTCATCTGAACATATCCTACTGTTGCATTTCATCCATCCATAAATTCATATCGCTACATATCATTCATACATAGTCATGACAATGGATAACTCTATTTTGATACACTTCCATAGGAATGGGTACTATGTCCTTCATACCTTCTATCTAACATTGACTCCCCCTCTCACCCTCCCTATCTAGGTCATCATCATAATCATACCCTGCATCATTTCCCATCAAAACCAATCAAGACAAGTACCCTAAATTGAGGTCACTTATAGGTCATCTCGTAAGAAAATCAAGTTATTGTGACTACCTTTTAAATCCAATTGTCAATTGTTCAACCAATCACACATAATCAAACTGGACAATTACATCAATTGTTTAAGTCTCAATGAGTAACTTGCCTCAAATACCTTGACTTCATCCGGAAATCCAATCAATGGTTTAAGTCTCAATAGGTCACTTTGATTCAATTACTCGGGCTTTTTATTGTTTGAGTGACCACTGACATCAACTGTCATACTTTGACAAAAATCGAGGCAATTCACCTAATTGCACTAGACTGTCACAACAATATTGATCAATCAAACAACATCAATCAAATGCACGACAATACCGCCTTTGCATCATATATCTTGCATGACCTAAGGGTACTTAATAGCTTCCCATTATTCTCTACCACTCGCCCTTCATCATCATTCATACCTGAATCCCCCATTCTACCATGCCTAGTTTTTCTTAAAAATTTCAAGAGATTGTCTGAATTTGTGCAATTTCATCCAATCTCTTGAGGGGGCATACCAACTACCAACCTAGTGCATGCTGGGGCATGTACAATGATTTCTTATTTTTCTTTGAAACAATGCAATAAACTGCACCACCTCAAAGAGGTGCAAATGTAGACACCCAAATGGGTCCACTTAATTAAATGAATACCTAGCATTTATTTGATTATTTAACCATTGATCGACGATTAATTTACCCTAACCCTCTTTTCCTATTAATTAAATAAATTATTCAATTAATTTGATTTAATTCATTAAACCATGTCCTAACAATTAATTAATTAAATAAGGCATATGTATTTAATTAACCCCTCTCCTTATTCAAATAAATCATTTATTTAAATCCTTACAATCCTATCTCTCACATTTAAATAAATAAATATTTATTTAAAATCCTAAAATCCTTCCCACTTGCATTCTCCTGCAAAATCCACTTGCATACCTAACACCCTTCTAGATTCTTCTAATCACTTCCTATTTGCCTAATTACCCCTTAAACATTTGCACATTCCTTAAGAAAAGGGTCTCTTCTCAAAATCCTCCAAAGTCTTCATAAACCATTAAAGGCCTTATGTCTTCAACAAGTTAACCTCTAAAGTCTTCAATAACCATCAATGATTAATTCGAACTCAACCCTTGGTTAGAGACTTTCTCTCTAACTTAACCATCCTTTTAACTCATGGGTCTCTTCAACCATTCATTGCCTTGACCATGGTTATCCTTTAACTCTTACACATTCTTTTATCCTTTGGATAAAAGGATTATCCATTAACTCAACCTTAACCAAACCCCCTAGGGTAACTATCATGTCTCTTCGGGCATTTAATGTCTATTCTCTCCCCTCTCAAGCCTTCTCATATTGACACTTGTCAACGTGTGATTGGCTTGAAGAGGAGCACATGGATCAAGGATCACCACTTCCTCAAGCAATCCTAACCCTTCCTCAATCAACTCAATCTCAAGCCTTCATTTGCCCATTTTATCTATAAAAGGGCTCAATCTTTCATTGTTGAGGATACACACACACATAGAAGTTATCCATGCATTATCATTGTTACTTAGAATTTGAGTGTTTTGTAGGAAACCCTTTGTATTATGTTTTAGTTCTTCCACTAGTTGGAATTTCTATTTTGCCTGGAATTTCTATGTGCTCAAACTGAGGGCATACAACAAATAGCAGCATGATCTTGGAGAGGAGGAGGACAAGGAAGAGCCATGGCATAGGGAGCATCATGGAGAAGTTCATTTCATTTTGTTTATTGCCTAATTAGCTTCTTGTTTACTAATCTTTCTTGATGTTTTTTGAAAGGGCTTGAGTTCATTATGTTTATGGTTGAGCATGTTATTTAGATGAACTCATATTGGTTTTCCACTAATCCCCATTTTTATTGCACACACACACACACACACACACACACATTGTGATGCTTTTATAGAAATGTGATCTTGTTTGAGAGGCATAACTCCTGAAGCTATGACATACATAATTAATCCATATAAAAGACTAATAACAAGGATTTAAAATAAACTATACATTTATGTATATATACATATATATTTATATATATAAACATGTATACATGTCTATATAAGCATGTATATTTGTATGTATATGTGTGTATATATGTATGTGTGTGTGTAAATATACGTAAGTATTCAAGATTTGTGAGATACATACATATACATGCTTATATATACATGTATACATGTTTGTATATATAAATATATACATGCATGTATAGTTTATTTTAAATCCTTATTAATAATATTTTATATGAATTAATTATGTATGCCATAGTTTCAGGAGTTGTGCCTCTCAAACAAGATCATATTTCTATAAAAGCATCACTTTTAATCCAATGGGTTCATATGAGAATTAACCCGCTCAAGTTGATGAGATATATATTTTTGTCACTCGACCCAAGTGCGAGTTGTTAACCACCATAGTGGCAAAGGTGGAAATTATGGCATGCTGCGCAATTTGAGTTAAATGAAATTCAAATTGAAGGTGAATAAACCCGAAATAAACACAACCATTTCATTTGGCATGATATAGGAAGTCATCTAAATCCTTAAAACACATTACAAACCAAAATTTATTTGTAAAAAGAATACGTTCAAACTCTATTATGGAAAGTATACATAGCATATAACATCTTGTTGCTTTGCAACGGGAGCTGGAACTTCTTTGGTCTAGTGGCGCTGCTGCATTGCCAGCCCGTGAAAGCTTAGAAGGAAGTAGAAGGTGTTGAATTATCTAATAGGAAAGCAACATCAAATCATATTTTTTCTACTTCTTTAGGTCATGCTCTTGTAACCTAGAACGGTTATAAACTTTCCATTTCCTTATTCCTAATTATGAAAGGAAAAGACTCCGTGCATCCTTTGAATACAAGAATAATTATTTCTTTGTCTGAGTAAAGCTTAAATAGAAGCATCTATTTAAATGCTAGTTCGTAGCTTATTTAACAAGAGCTGTAAGCAGCGTAGTTCCTACCAAGCACTGGCAAGCAGGGAATGTCGTTGTTTGGTGTGGCAGAGCAGTAGTCAAATGAAATAGATTATTAGTGCAGATTGCAGTTAATTATAAGTTCAAGTAGCAGAGCTATTGGGAAAGAGGAGATATCTTAGTATGTGCAATATCCATCTAACAAGCATACAAAACACTTATAAAAAAACCAAGCATACAGAACACTCAAAGTGAAAGAATATATATATATATATATATATAAAAGAAATGCATATATTTAGTAAATGTATCTGCTTCCATTCTGACCAGATCGTCAACTGATTTAACATAAGATGGCAATACAAAGTGGAAGGAGGAGATATATATTGACATATATTTGCCAAATGCTGTTTGTGTATTAACTATGCTATACATTTTGAAGACCAAACTAGTACAATGATAAAACTATGTAATTTCATTTGGATTTTTTGAATTAGTAAATTTTTTGGCTATTTGGGGGTTTTCTGTGAGCTTCCTGACTGTCCAGAGCTTTTGTATTAAAAAACCTGCAAAATTAACAACATGAAGATTAGCACAGGAACTGAAGTACACATTGTACACTACAAAGGAAGGCAACATTGTACACTACAAAGGAAGGCATCAGAATGCTGGAACTAAAATGGACAGAAGCATAGAAATACGCTACAATAACATGATATAAACGCTTTGCTTCAACATAATTTTCTTAGATAAACATCTTCAATTTTAAAGACTATACAACTAGGGAGACAAAATCTCCAACTTCAAGTTTATCAACAATTCATACAAATTGCTAAAACAAACCAAAAACGAAAAATAGGGTAAAGATTCCATAGAAGAGTGACAAACAAGAAAGAAAAAGGACGAAGTTAAAGGCAACAAACATACCTTCCTTCGTTAATTTCGGTTGCTATCTACAACAAAATTAGTGCCAAAATAGATAAATTGATGTTGCAATTTGGAAAACAAACATTAACAACCAAATGCAAATATCAAAATAGTTTAATCCGATATAACTCAATTAATTAGTTCAAAATCTGTGAACTCCGGTTTAAAACATAAATCCATATTTTGAATTTTAAATAGCCTGATACACCAAAATATTGTAACTTGGCAAATAGACAAGAAACTTTATGACTGAAATCAAACTAAATTACTAAGTGCTTTGCTCAGAAATGCTTGCAAAAGGCTAAGCATCGATGCTTATACTTCCACAAGGTTATCTAATAGTTGCAAAGATCTCCAGTCAACAAACCATTTAAGCATTGGACCACTTCCACTTCCATTATGAGCAGTTGTAGCTTCTCAATTTGTTATGTTATACATGTTCAATAGCTGGCAAGCTTGCCCAATTGGCACTATCTGAATTTAGTAGGAGCTGAATCTACCTGCGTAATCTATCGTGTTTGGCTGAATGAGGGTTTCAAAATTATAACAATCCATAAATAATTTAGATTTTTTGTAACAATTGGTTCTTTTTGCATTGGAGGGTATTCTAAGAATCATATCATATTGGAAGGGTTTGAATCCGCTTTTGAGAGTTGAGTATTTTGACTGATAAAGATTTTTGCAATTGTCATACTACTAATCAACATCAATTTTAGTAGGATTCACACCTACACAATCATGAAAACACCAGAGGATTTTTCCTCTCAACGCTATGGTTATTTCCTAAACTTGTGATTATGGGGTTGAGGCATGCATTTCTGAGTGTAGAGGAAATTGATTCTTTTATGCTGAATTCCCAAAAACAGTACGCATAATAATCACAATGGCAATGCAAAGAGCAGTCTACAAAGAAAGTCATGATCTGCAACATCATGGTAGTAATGGTCTAAATTTGACAGGGGTTTGAAAGAAGGCATCATATAGAATACAGGGCAATCACTTAGCCCTTAAGCGGTACATGTTATTGGGAAAGACCTAAATTGACCATCCCCAATACAAACCCCACTTGCTTTGTTCTATATTGAAAAACCATTCAGAGAGAAGGTAGAGGTACATACAGTTGAAAACAAAAACAAAATAATAACCTAGCATGAGTACAACAATGAGATGCAGGGAAAAGACAAACCTAAAGCACAGATCCACCAAACAATTGCCAATATCGCACAAATTTATGCCCTACACTCTCCCTTTTGGTAGTTGTGATTGGATTATGATCATTCATCATCATAAACTTCAGCTTGCTCAAGCAAACAACCCGCTCATGGTTTATATGACCAAGAAGAGCTCAAGACATGTTTCATTCATGCGTTGAAGGCAAAAAAACTAGATATACATAATATACAGAGGATTGAATAGATAATAAAGATGCAAATAAAGATTTTGTGGCAGTCTTGACACCTGGAGTATCAACAACAAAACAAGAATAACCGAATAAGTGGAAATTCCTCACCTAGGCATATCCCTCTTGCAAAGAAATTCACCAGTTAACAAATTTTTTTAGTAAGTACCAGTAGGAAATAGTCGTAAATTACACTGATTTGTCCAGAAAATAAATTCACTTGACCAAATTCAATATGCTTGTAATTCTTGTTGATTTGATTGAGATAATAATGGACAACCCCAAACTTGTTAATATTTTATCCAGAATAGCTTTATCCATGACAATTCCTCGTATTTATCTCTCCTTTTGTGTTTTTTCACTCATTCACTTCTCGACTTCTTGTTATGTCTACAATAATGATTGCCGCACTAAGACTTAAAGGAACAACAATTCAATTCTATTAATATCCCATTTATACCGATATAAGTGTGTTAGGATTCGTGGAATGGAAATTCTAATTATGAATCGTATATGTTAAAATCCTAAACTTTTTCCATCACATTTCCCATTGCTTTAAGTGCATCATTAAATTTGCTAGAAAAAGAAGAGAGCTATTATAATTAATAGAACTAGTCTTCACAACTGCCCTCGAAACTAAGAGTATCCTTAAACTAAACACTCAGAGGGAACGCCCAAGTTCAAAGCCTATCCCAGCCAAAACACAAAACCTTGAAAATACAATGCATGAAAGTAAAAGCATTGTTGAGTGAATATTAGATGTTATTTGTATGACTGGTTGCAAACGTTTGAAATTGGATGCGACGGTTTTTTTTTCCCAGACAATGATTTCCCACCTGTAGAGATCTTGAATGCCTAGTTGTTAAATTAGGGTTTTATATTATATTAGACCTAGCTTTTGGTGTACGTGACAATGAAATGAATAAACAAACAAACAACACACACAGAAAATTGCATGAGTACAACTAAAAGCTATCGAAAAGCCAAACTTACAACAAAGCCACGAAACAGTTGGAAGCAGAGATCCAAACAATGGTTTTTGTATTGTTTATTATCTCAATGCTTATTTAATAAGAAGCACTGCATAGATTGATCTTCCGCAAGACAACCCGCAAGTGTCTAGTATGCAAACCAATGCATTCTTTTATTTGCATCCTGCATTTGACAACATTCCCTAGATTTGACCTCTGCCAAGCTATAGATCTGACCTCTGCAAGTTTTTCCCTGATGGCCATTTGTTTCAAACCACCGCCAGGGACACTGCTTTGACGACCCTACACCTGCCTCTAGAGACATGCATTCTCTCTTGTTGAGAACTGCAAAAACCCCTGCAAACCCCTGCAAACCGTCCAAATATCCAATACACACACACCAAAAAGCTCGAGAATAATAATTCACATAAATAATATGCATCTTTACCAGACACAAACTAAGGAAATATAGGGAAAATTTTACAACAAAATAATGTTTGATTGGTTGGGCGTGCTCAGATTAATAATGCATTAAGCAAAATAGCCTCCGCTATAGTTTCTTGCAGGTAGGAACTAATAATGCACAATGAACTTTTAACTAGTTCCAAACTTATGAGTTTTGGGTCAAAACAAATGGTGAGAAATCTCAATAAACATCAGAGTTAGAATGAAGAAGAGCATAAGTAAATTTAAAATTGGGTAAGTGTGAATTATAAGAATTTGCAAATGATGTAATTGCATGATAAATAGAATGCCATAGGCCACGAATGATGCCTCGAATTTATGATGCTCTACTCATACAATCAATTTAGTGAAAGCTTAAGGGCTTTACCTGAGCTCAAATAAGAATGCTAAATCAAAACAACTTAATCAAGAACGAGGTAAAGGCTACCTTTAGAAATGCTCTCTCTGTATTGTTAATTGAGCCTATGTGAGCAATTTTGACTCCTGTAAGAGAAGAATGAATATTACTCTAGCATGAAGATGGTTAGATAGGCAATACAATAAATCTTCATGATCCATAAATATAGATTCGCATACATAAAAACATATAGAGCAATGTTAGCCTGTATATACATAGTGCATGTTACAACTAACACATATATAAGAATTAACGATAAGTTGCCTAGCTAATCTCCTTCATGCCTAGGTAATTAATACCAGACTAGATAAATTAAGTGGTGAACTAGGGAGGTTACACCTTTTTCGATAAACAATAAGCTGTATACTTTACACTAATTAGAAGTTACAAAAGCCATCAAACCTCAAGAAGAAGCAAATAATCCACCCAAGATAAATCTTATACTCAACATAGAACTATTTGCTTATACTTGATTCATGTGTGTTGTAACTGATTACCAAGTTGGAAGACAAGTGGTCATCCATGAGTTGTCTTTCCAACAAAAGAATATATGTCCTAATGAGTTCAAGATCTACCTGAGTAGGGTGATGAACAACGATTACATGCATTAGCGTGTTGTAATTATTAAGAATCGTTTGGCTAAGGCAATGCTACAAATTGTAAGTGTCAATCGGATCTTTGACCCAGCTATACCACTTGATCATAGGTCATACTAGATAGGAGTAGCCTACGGTGTGTGACCAACTAGGAATTGTGTAGGACTAAACACCCGTCTTAGATGGCATTAATCCAACTTCTTTTACTTCCTTGCGAAGGGTTGGACCCTTTCCAGCTGGAAATGGCATGGGGAAATAGTAAGTTCATGGGTTGACGGAAAAATACCTTAATGATACTTTTTCGAGCTAAAGTGCATAGAGAGAATTCATGAAACTATAATCACTGAACCCTTCTTACGTATTTGTGATGTTGTACTTTACTTGTTTTGCCAAGAGGCGATCTACAATGGTATCCATGTTGTCCGTAAACAAAAAAACTAGTTTATGGAAAAATTGACGTTTGCATGCATGTGTGGAAAAACCTGACAGGGTAGTTGGCAACATGGCAACAGGATGAAGGCAGCGTAGTGGTTACTACAATTGTAACACCCTCCTTAATGTTTTCTACAATTGAAACGTCCCCCTTAATGCACCCTCACAACCACAATCTGCAGTAGCCACTAATCATAAATGCCAACTAAAATTTCTCAAAGAGTGGATGGTTTAAAAAAGAAAAGAAAAATTAAATGAGCCATTGTTGACATAGAGGTGGAATAGCGGGTTCAATCTATATAAGCAAACAAAAGGATTGTGGAAATTTTAGTTCGCTCATCATCTCCGAATCTTAACCGCACCACCTACTGCTACTTCTCAATTGCTCCTTTGCTGCTCTACTACTCAACCATGCCTGCAATAAAATTTCTATACAAATAACACAAGCCTTTTGTGAGTTATACAATACATTTTGTTGAGTTGGATTGGACTTTAACAATCATAACTTATCATAGAGGTTAGTTTGTTTCTTTGCATCTTTCATCATTTTTTTTTTTTTTTTTGACGTTCTTTTGTTCTACAATTTCTTGAGGATATGCATTTGCCTCTTGTAATTGTCTACTACTCCCTCCAACTATACCTTTCATCATGAACATGTGCTCCTCCTTAGATGCCTCCCCAACCACTGCACAAAGACAATGTCTCCCATCGGTTTCTTTATGCTAATATGGGCATCATTTACCTATAATCTATGTTGTTGGCTACACAATACGAGTGTAGTATTTTTAGAGATTTGAATGGTCTAATTATGCCGAGAGTCGTCCTCTACAATGACAATAGGGGGAGCTGTTCTATCCATGTACATATAAAAGATTTGGCTACAACTATGAATGCAAAAGTGGAGAATGTCAAATGATAGCTGTCATTACAAACACAAAATGGGGAATACAAAACGAATATTTGTTGTTGGTTTTGCATGTGAAATGCTTGGTTACTCATGTGCCTATGTACGCATCCACATTTTGCATTTATTTCTATATAATAGGGGGAAGGGCTGGTTAATCTTTACACTTACCATTATATTTTATTTATATTCTGCAGTAATGGCATTTTGCATGCATGTATACCAGTGTTGCGTCTATGGAAGATGTAATGGTTGGGTTTCCTGCAAGTGGAGGGATGGATTCGAAACATCATGTCTTTGATTTGGCATTAATATGGATATAAATTTTTTTGTGGAATAGCAGCATATCTTGGAAAATCTAAGGTAAAATGGTTAATGTTCATCTGTGATGGGTGATGAGTTAATTGATTCTTTATTTGGCGATTGCAGATCCATTTGAGGGAGAAGGATATGGCCCATACGAAGAAAGACCATATGTCCACCAGAGGAAAGGCTCCCACGAAACAACTCCAATATTATGATTCAAAATCTCATTTAAGGTTTGAGAGTTTCGATTTGTGATCTCTATGGGTAATTTCATTATGTTTTCTTTGTTAATCCCTATGTTGCTTCACATGGTGGGCATGTGAATTTTAAAATTTTCTTCCTCGACGCATATTGCAAAGCCCTATGTTGGTTCAGATTTGATTAGTCTATTTTTCTTTCAGTGTGATCTTACAGAATCATGTACTCAAAATGATGATAACGAGGTTATAAACATTTCAAACCTTTAATTTATATTTATTTATTCCAAATCCAGCTAGTTTATTGTTATTGTTCTATTCTGATATCTGCCCTACTTAGCTGCTCTGTAATGTATTCTCTATTGGTTATATTGCTATTCACATAAAATTTTCTACATATCTGTTGGAAAAATTTGGAGAAAAAAAGCGCCATGAAATCTAGCCTCATCAGCCAGTCTAATGGAGGGTTTATAATCTAGATAAAATATTTAGTTAATTTAAGTTCGATTTGGATTAAATTCAATTTTGAGTTCTTATGACCTGATTCTTTTAACACAAAAACATAAAAAATATGTCAAACCTGGTTAGCAATTCTATCGTTTTAGAAACTAGAATGATTTGATGCATCTCCATGCCCTATTCAAAAGCTCCCATTTTTACAGAGGCAAGGATCACACTCCCAAATAATCATTATAAATATATATTATAATTTTAAAGATTTACTAATGTAAGGGATAGCTGTTTGTTTTATTTGGAATAAAATACTATGTAAGAGATAAATGTTACTTTTAATTATTGTTTAAAAATATTACTTTAAATTTCTTATTTAGAAAGAAAAAAAATGGTTCTTATATTTTTAAATCTTGAATACAAAAATATAATGTTTCTAAATTCAAAAAATCAAAATTACATGCCTATACAAACAATACTTTTCAATTTAAAAAGATCAAAAAGAATTTATACATTCTAAACCTTAACACAAAAAATATAATGTGTCTAAATTCAAAAAATCAAATTTACATGGCTATATAAATGGTACAAAAATAATATTTAATTTTTAATTTTCAATTTAAAAAGATAAAAAAGAATTTAAATGTTTCTAAATTTCAAAAAGTTTTTTTATTTCTAAATTTAATCATAAAAATATAATGTTTCTAAATTGAAAAAATCAAAATTATGTACATAAAAATATATTTCAAAAGCATTATATAATTTTTATATATAAGAATATTTAGTATTAAAAGTAATTTCTAATTTATCACAAAGATATGATTTTCCTATTTATATCTTAATTATCTTTGAATTTCACAAATATCTAAAAATAATATAATTTTCAAGATATTAAAAATATTGATTATTTTTTGTAATTTCTAAGTTATTACATAAATGTGATTTTTCTGTTTATGTCTTATTTATTTCTTAGTTAAGTTTGAATTCTTCTATTATATATTTATTATAGATTAATAAAGTTATATATATATATATATATATATATATATATATATATATATATATATATATATATATATATATATATATATATATATATATATATATATATATATATATATATATATATATATATATATATATATATATATATATATATATATATATATATATATAATTCAAACCAGTTTTATTCAAATAATTTTTTAAATATTTAAATGTTTATTTTATTTTTTAAATTTTAAAACTTTAAAAGGTTAAAAGAATGGTTATATATATATAGAAAGAGAGATTTTTTTTAAATATTTAAATGTTTCAAATTATTTTATAAAGGTTAAATATTTATTTCATAAAAAATAGTAAAATAATGTAAAAAATCATAATGAAAGTATATAATAATGAATATTGTTTCAGTATTTTATAAAAAAAAAAAGATAAAATAAGTGTTACAACTTTGATTGTAGCATAGCTTTAACCTTAAACCTAATATTATCATAATTGTATCCTTACCCTCAACTTAACTCTAATCTTAGAATTAAACCCTCAATACAACTTGAACCCTAAACTAACCATAATTGACACCTAATCCTAAATTGAACCCTAAACCTGTTTGAATCCTAACTCTAACTCTAACACTAATTTAACTGTAATTTCAACCCTATTCCTAATTGAACGCTACCCCTAACCCTTAGACTAATTCTAATTAAATCCCAATCCTTACCCTAAGCATTATCTTGCAATAATTGAATTCTAGCCCAAACCTTGACCCTCATGTCACTTTTGAATGTATGAATCATTGAAGCCTTTAGAACTAAATCAAATTGATTGTCTAACTAGGGAACTACAAAATAATATATTATCTTAGTAATTGAATTTGCAAATCACTAAAATAATTTATCAATTTAATGTATTATTATTTAATTAGTAAATCACAAAATTATGATGCTTGTAATTGGTGAATATTACAATATCCTTTATTTTAGAAGCATAAATTTAATAAAATGAACATCAACTAAAAATGAAACCTAAACCCAATTGATTTGTACCTCTAACACTAAAATAAAATGAAACCTAACCCTAACATTAATATAATTGAACCAAATTGAACAATAATAAAAACATATAATTTTACAACTTCTCATCCACCTTCTGTAATATGATTTAAATATGTTTAAAATAATACAATCTAATCCACCATCATCAAGATTATCTACTCTAAGATTTAGAGCATTTGACTTTTCAAAATCGAACTCTAACCTTGACACTAAACCAAAAGCTCTACTCTAATTTTGAATCATATTGAATTCTAATACTAAACCATATTAAATGCTAATTAACTAAATAAAAAACCAAATTAAACTCTATGCTAAAACTAAACTAAAATAAACTTTAACAATAAATCATATTGAACCCTAACACTAAATTAAAGTGAACCTAACCCTATACCAAATGGAATCCAAATCATAAACCAAACAAAACCTTAACCCTAATACTAAACCAAATTGAACCGTAACCAAAAATGAAATTCAACCATAATCCTACCAATAAAAAAAATTGTATCAGGCTAACCATAATAGAAAACCAAATTAAATCCTAACCCTAGACCAAATCGACCTCTAGCTCTAACACTAAAATAAAGTAAATCATAATCATATAGAAAATTGAAACCCAATAATAAACCCAATAAAATGCTAATGATAACCTGATTGAACCCTAAAATGAATTCAACCATAACCCTAACTGTAAACAAAATTAAACCCTAACCCTAAACCTAACACTCCCCTTAACCACGATGTAAACCTTAACCATTATACTAATCCCAACCCTAAATTCTCACCAAAACTATAAAACTAACCATGTTACAAACCCTAACTCTAACCATAATATGTAGTCCTCACTCTAAAACCTAAACCTAACCATAATTGTAACCCTAACCCTAAACTTGATACTACATCCAACCATGATGTAAACCCTAACCATAATAATAATAATCCTAACTCTAAACTCTAACCATAACCATGATGTAAATCCTAACCCTAACTATCATGTAAACCTTAACCCTAACCATAATCAATAGCCATAAACCTAACCATGATGTAAAACCTAACCATAATCCTAACCCTAACCATTAATCTTAACACTAACACTAATAATAATCTTAACTATAACCATATCCAAGTCATAACTCTAATAATCTTAATCTTAATATGACCCTAACCATGAGGTGATTCCTAACCCTAACCATGACATAAACCTGAACCATAATCTAGTTACAATTATATAAATCCTAATCCTACCCATAATCCTAACCATAACCCTAAACCCTAAACCTAACCACGATTCTAACCCTAATCCCAACTAAGATACAAACCATAACCCTAACCATAACCATAAACCCTAACTAAAATCATAATCATAACCATAATACTAATCCTAACCCTAAATGCTAACCAAAACCATAACCCTAACCCTGACCCTAATTATGATGTAAACTCTAAACATAATCCTAATCCTTGACTCTAAAACCTAAACCTATCCATAATTGTAAACCTATCCCTAAACCTAACACTACATTCAACCATGATGTAAACCCTCACCATAATATTAATCTTAACGCTAAACCCTAACCATAACCATGATGTAAACATTAACCCTAATCATGATGAGCCTTAACCATAATTCTAACTCTAACCATTAATCTTAACACTAACACTAATAATAATCCTAACTATAACCATAACCCCAATCATAACCCTAATAATCTTAATCGTAATAAACCCTAACCATGATGTAAACTTGAACCATAATCCTAACCCTAACCCTAACCATTTAAATCCTAATCCTATCCATAATCCTAATCATAACCCTAAAATATAAACCAAACCATGATTGTAGCCCTAATCCTAACCAAGATACAAACCATAACCCTAACCATAACCATAAATCCTAACTATAATCATAATCATAACCATAATACTAATACTAACGTTAAATGCTAATCAAAACCAAAACCCTAACCCTAACTATGCTATAAAGCCTAACCCTAACCATAATCTTAAGCCTTGACTCTAAAACCTAAACCTATCCATAATTGTAAACATAACCCTAAACCTAACACTACATTCAACCATGATGTAAACCCTCACCATAATATTAATCCTAATCCTAAACCCTAACCATAACCATGAAGTAATCATTAACTCTAACCATAATCAATAGCCATAACCCTAACCATGATGTAAACCCTAAAGATTAATCTTAACACTAAACCCTAATAATAATCCTAATCCTAACTATAACCATAATCCCAATTATAACTTAAAAATCATAATCGTAATATAACCTTAACCAATATGTAAATATTAACCCTAAACATGACGTTAACATGAATTTTAATCATAATCACAAACCCTAACCCTAACCATAATCTTAAACCAAGACCAAACCCTAAGCTTAATTAATGCTAACCCTAACCATGATAACCTCCCTAACCATTATCATAACCTTAACCTTAAACCCTAACCCCAATCATAACCCTAACCATGATGTAAACCTTAACCCTGACCATAATACTAACCTTAACTCTTATCTGAAACATAACCATAAACCAAATCCTAATCTTAACCATACCTCTAGTTATAATTCTAATCCCAACCCTAACTATAATTATGCTTACCCTAACCCTACCTTTGATGTAAACCTTAAACATAATTGTAACCCTGACAGTAAACCCTAACTCTAAGCATAATCCTAAACCAAAATCAAACCCTAACATTGATGCTAACCCTATATAAACCCTAGCCATTATCATAACCCTAACCCTAATAGTAACCCTAACCCAGACCATGATGTAAATCTTATCCTCGACCATAACACTAACCTTAACCCTATGCTAACCATAACAATAATACTTGCCATTAAATAAGTTTAATATATCTTAGATTTTAGTATTTGCTTTTATTTTGCAACACAAATATATTAGTAAAAATAGTCTAAATAAATATATTTAATTTCATATATCTCTGCATAATAATATAATAATATTATAAGATTAGAATATTTTATTTTAATAAAAAGATACTGTATAATTATATATTGATTTATTTTATGTTTTTTATGTTGCGCCGCGCAGTTGCCACTAGCATATATACCTTAAATTTTAATTTAATTTATATAAAATACGCCGAGAGACATCCTTCTCAAGGCACCTATTTTAAGTGGAATTACATCCTAGAGTCAAATAGGCACTTCAAGAAGGATATCTCTCGGCGTATTTAGACTATTAAATTAAATAGTCTAAATGTATTTGTGATGTTGCACTTTACTTGTTATATTTCAATTATATGGAAATGTTTACATTTTTCCTAGTTTTAATATTTTGCTTTCAAAAAAATGGAGGTTAAGGTTTTCAAATGCAATGTTGCATTCTTAATAAGATATTAGTTGTTGTAGTACCCAATTGTTGTAATGTTGTTTATTAAAAGTTGCATGGTGAATGCTTGTTACAAAGTAATTGTAGCTTTTGCAATTTATCTCTACTTATTACATCTCTCTAAACATTTTCCCCTTCAATATCATCAATAACCTCCAAATCATCACTATCATCTCTAAATTCAACCATATCTACTTCTAATATCATTTTATTTCAATCTTGTTATCCATGCTACTTGATCACTACAATCTAACACATTGACCACCTCACACTTAATTTCTATTTGATGAATCACCTTTATATAAAATTGTACTATCTAACATATTAGCTTAATATTTTTCTATTAGCATGATCCTTGCATATATTTCTTGTGTTTATGGACGTGATCCGTCTCCCATGCAAGAAAACATGGACCATTTTATGAACTTCAATTCAATTGCATCCAAACATATTTTTTATTCCTCTATCTTTCATCTATTTCCTTACCTTTTTATGCATTATGTCACCGCCTACTTTTATCAATTTCCTTACCTTTTTATCTTGCACAACTAGCCTTCACTCTAATCTTTTTTTCTTTTTCCCATACTATTCCACGCATATCTGAATTGTGTTACCAACAAACTTCACCTTTAGCTATCTAGCTAGACCTCCTACTTGGAATTCGATATTTACAACTCTAAGTTGTCTTATTATTGTCCACCTTGTTATTCAAGTTCATTATGTCCTCTATCTTTTATGATTGGTAGCTAATACTTCCTTGGAACACTTAAATGAATGGTAGACTTATACAAGTGGAAAAAGTATGGGAAAATAAATCCATAAATTTAGTGGATATGAGTTAAGTATTCACATTGTTAAGGTATTTTGTTATTATGAGATTTGTGCATATTTCATTTGTTTGTTAACTAGTTTTACATTTATTTTGACTTTTTTTCTTTAGATATGTTATTCTTGTACTTAATTTAGCCCAATTTTGTGTAGAAGTTGGCAAAATTTTACAAATTCTTTGATTTTCAACCTTTTTAACTCAAATGATCTAAATCAATCACAATTCATATTAGTTTCTTTATTCTACACCAAATTGTAGGTGCCATTTTGTTGTACCACACTTTTAACTCACTTACTTTTAACTCTTGATAAGATGACTCTTTTTTTGTTTTGTTTTGTTGTTGTTGTTATCTTAGAGGTATCCCCACAACTTGGCCTTGGATCTTGTTGCTGAGTCAGTCCAGGTAAGGTGAGACTAATCATCTAGGCCACATGATAACTTGCAGGGGACCCACCTTGGGCGTGGCTAGTTAAACCAGCTTTTTTGTCTAGACAAGGTTTGAACCTATGTCAATCATCCATGTCTTTCAATGGCTTGACCAACTGGTCTACACCTCAGGGTCATGATAAGATGACTCTTTTACTAAATCATAACAATAGATATTACTTACAAGCTAAAATATTTGAACTTGACACTTACAATACCATAATTTTTATTAGAAAACACTAAAACAACAATTAAATAAAATTATTTTGAAACATATTACTTGACCACAAATTCTAAACAAAATAAACACAAAATCTTACAAATTTACACTAGTACTATACCAAATTAATTGTGTTAAAGTATATACCAAATTCTAAACAAAATAAACACAAAATCTTACAAATTTACACTAGTACTATACCAAATTAATTTGTAAGATTTTGTGTTTATTTTGTTTAGAATTTGTGGTTGTAATATGTTTCAAAATAATTTTATTTAATTGTTAAAAAATTATGGTATTGTAAGTGTTAAAGTATATTAGAACTTCTAAAAGAAAGTGGACAACGAACCTTGACCAATCCCACCTCTTTTTTTCTATTTTACTAAATGATTTGTGTTTTGGTTACGTTTTTTCATATGTTTTCTAACGCTTGCTTATGTCGTTTGTGGATATACGGAACTCGCCATTAAAAAAATTCTGTATAGTCAACAATTGGAGACCAGATGTTGACTTTCATATATTTTAAAATTTTCATTGACCGGGTCTTTAATGGTGATTGGTGATTACCAATGCGCTCTAGTTAACCCCAGAAACACAATGTGCAGATATTGCAATACGGAAACTACATACGCAATGTGCTCTAGTTACGGTTAGCATGCACACAAGTTCAATTGTGGATACCAATCTTTCATAATTTTTTTTTGTGTGTAGATTGCTCGATAATGCATTCAATCAGATACCAATTAGCCATTAATCCCCTGGCTGTGCATTTTCTTCTGTTTTCTCTTCAGTTGTGCTCATCTGCCCCTTCCAATGACAATGGCTCCTTCAACGATGAGCAGGCTCTCCTTGCCTTCAAGAATTCCCTCACTTCTGATCCAAACAGTTTTTTGTCAGTTTGGGATGTCAACACTAACGTCTGCAACTGGACAGGCATTTCATGCAATAAATTGATGAGAGTGTCAACAGTAAATCTTGAGAGTTTGGGTTTAGTGAGTCAGATTTCTCCTGTTTTGGGAAATCTTTCCTCTCTAGAGGTGTTAGATATCTCTAATAACTCTTTCCATGATGTTATTCCAGATCTCGGCCAGAATCTCAGCAATCTGAAAGAACTGCATCTGTTGGGGAATCAGCTTAGTGGGCCAATACCAACATCTCTAGGAAATTGTTCCAAACTGAAATTTCTTGACCTCAGCCTCAACAGTCTCAATGGCAATGTGCCTCTGCAATTGCGTAAGTTGAGTTCTCTCCAACGTCTTTTACTGTATGATAACTTCCTCACCAGCTCAAGGACTTTGCCCTTTCTTTCAGCTCTTATTAATTGCTCTTCCCTGAAAACTTTATACTTGGGCTTTAACCATCTCGCTGAGAATTTGTTCCCTTCCATTGGCAATCTGTCTGCCGAACTCACTGTATTGTCCTTACAACAAAACCTTATAGGAGGGAGAATACCTCAAGAAATTGGCAACCTAACCAAATTGATATTGATAAATTTCACTGGAAATGCATTGACTGGCCCCATTCCATCTGAATTAGAAATGCTCAAGGACTTGGAAAGATTGTATCTAGGCCAAAATAAATTACAGGGGCCCATTCCCTGGGAGATTGGTCAGTTTACGAGTCTAGGGCTACTTTCTCTCTCATTTAACCGACTTAGTGGACAAATTCCTACCACTATTGGCAACCTTACTCAGCTGAGGCACCTTCAACTTGATAACAACAAATTTAATGGAACGATACCCCTCAGTTTGGCAACTGTCAGTTACTAGAACTATTTGACCTATCCCATAATAATCTCACTGGAAACATACCACCATAAGTTACGGGTCTTAAAAATTTACAGTTTTACTTCAATCTGTCTTGGAATTCACTACAAGGAAGCCTGCCAGCTGAAATTAATTTGGGAATGGTATCCATAAATCAATTATCTGGTGAAATTCCAATTAGTATTGGAGGCGGTTCTAATCTAGAATATTAATCTCTCACATAACATGTTTGAAGGTCCAGTTCCAGATTCAGTTTCCGTATTGCAATATCTCGCAACGTGGATCTCTCCTACAACAACAAATTATCTGGTATGATATTTGTTCTCTAATTAGGATTGCATGATCTTTTTGGATGAGATTTTCACAATATATAGAATTATGCGAGTAAATTTCTGCAATTTATTATGTACTAGTTTTTGAATAACATTTGAGATCACACTTTATAATCTATCATTAAATTGAATGAGAACAAAATAATTCAAAATAATTTAAAACTTATGATTTTTAATTGTTAATTTTTTATTTACAGCTCCGATGTTAATAATTTTAACGCAGCATAGTGTTATTGCTCATAATATGCCTTTCAGTGCTGAACTTTCTGAACGTTTCATACAATTTGTTTAATAGGAGAAATTCCTAAAAGGGGACGACCTTTTACAAACCTCACGACGCCACCATTCAAAGGAGACCCAAGTGCAGGGTGACCTGGAGAAGCACCCGAAGGGTCACCAGGTGGCCTTAGACACTTTCATACATTGTTTAAATACATGATTTATGTTATCCCCTCTCTAGTCGTGTTCGTCTTATATGTTTTACTTTTGTACAAATATTTATATCTGAAGGGGTACGTGGAACCTTCAATAGAGCTTCCACATCCTCGAATCTCATAGAAGGAGCTCAGTACTGCAAGTAATGGATTTGGCAAGAGTAACTTGTTAGGAGTTGGTAGCATTGGCTCTGTATATAAAGGAGTTTTGGATAATGGAACATTGATAATTGTCAAGGCTCTCAATTTGGAGAATGAAGCAACTCATAAAAGTTTCAGCATTGAATGCTGTTGTCCTCGATTTCAGCAAGGCCAAAATCGTGAGGCAACCCTACGAAACTGGTCTGTTTCGTACCTTATGGTCTTTTGGAGAGCTAAATCGACTTGTTTGGTTAGTTCGTTTTGTTCCTTGTTTTCCGTTTTTATTATTTTCCTTGTTCCTTTAAGTTTGCAGGTTTACCTATAGTTCGGACTTTAAAGTCCGAACTGCAGAGTTCTTTTTGCTAAATACACTTCGGATTTTAAAGTCCGATGTGTATTTGTGGGTTTTCTTAGCCTCCAATTCAGATTTTAAAGTCCGAACTGCAGGTGGTTTGTCCTAAGAGTGCATGTCGGACTTTAAAGTCTGACATGCACTGCAAGTTGGCTTTAATTTCACATTTATTGCTAATTAGGGTTTTATTATTTAAAGCCTCTTTTTGGTTTATTTTATTAATTTTTGCATTATCGTTTGTTTCTTCCATCTCCTCTGTGCGCCCTCCTCGGATTTCGCTCGCCTTGACTCAGTTTAGATCGTTCCATTGCCAGATTTTTGCATCTCCATTGCTGCGAGGTAGGGTTTTTATTTTATGTCTTTTCGGGTTTCTTTTTCAGGTTTGCGTTTTGGTTGTCTTTCCTTTTTATTTTTGTTTTTCTTTTTGGGTTTCTCTTTCGGAAGACAATTAGATTTTGTAGTCCGATTGTCTCCCTTGTTTCAGAGGACAATCGGACTTCAAAACCCGATTGCCCTCCGAAGTCCCCCTTCTAAAGCTGCATACCGGACTTTAAAGTCCGGTGTGCAGCTGGAGAAAAGTATCTCCACATATTGGATTTTAAAGTCCGATATGCGGGATCTAAACCTTCGCATATCAGACTTTAAAATCCGATATGCGGAGGGGAGTAGGTTGACATGTCGGGTTTTAAAACCCGACATGTCAACCAGTTGTCTTTCCCCTTTGTAAGCACATCGGACTTTAAAGTCCGATGCGCCTTTAATCTTTTCTAGGTTGCACATCGGACTTTAAAGTCCGATGTGTTTGTTTCAAGTTTTTCCCTAACATATTGGACTTTAAAGTCCAATGTGTTATTGTTTTCCCCAGTTTGACACATTGGACTTTAAATTCCGATGTGTTGATAACCCTTTCCATATTGCACATCGGACTTTAAAGTTCGATGTGTTGATCAAGTTATTTTTTAATTACATTTCAGACTTTAAAGTCCGATGTGCAATTTTTGTTTTCAAAAGAGCAGGTTGGACTTTTTTCCTCGACCTGCTATTTTTGGCAGTTTTACTCCTAAGCCTGTTTTGAGTCCCGTTTTTCGATCCGTTTGAGAAAAATTGATTTTGATAATGATGAATAGCTAATCATCAGTGTTGAATACAGTCATCACGAATGTCAAAGCTCCCTCACAACAAGCCCAAGTCTTCCTCAGGTCAGTTGGAACCTTCTCCAAGTAAAGCATCATCAAGAAAGATGAAATACAAGTATGACATGTACTTGAATCTGTACCCAGAGAGTTCAATAGATTCAAATATTAAGGAGATCAGAGACATTGAAATTGGGCATGTTGATATGCAAAAATTTGTTGACCGGGTTCAAAAGGCTCCTACTCGTCTAACCAGTTTAATCAAATTTGAGCTGCATAAGTATGCATCTTTCCCAGTTGCGGCTCATGATCCTGAATTTGTACTGGTAGTAGCTGATCACTTTGATCCAAACACAAGATAAGTAAAAGATGAAGATCAGAATGTCATCATGACCCTAGACAACGTATTCTTCAATAGTATCTTCAAAGGTTCATCAGTTGAAGAAGTAGCTGATATCTCTCAAGAGAGTGCTCAAGAGTACTATGAGAAACATGAGGATAAATACAAAAAGGTGATCAATACTGTTTATCTCTCTACTGCAAGAAGTTCCCTCACCTCACGATGGCCTAAGTCCTTCCACAAGAGTGATTTTAATGAGGAATATAACGACATGGTTACCATGTTATCCAGAGTGAGAGGGTTAAAAGACACTCATTATTTTCAAAACTGGATGTCTTATTACATAAATATAATCAGAAAGGGGGCCACGAGAATTGATTGGGGAGAGCAGATTAGTGATGCGCTTTGTGCTCAATTGAAGGAGGTCAAGGTAACACTGAAGTTTTACATGACCTCGTACCTGGTTTACGTAGCTGCTTCAATGAGGCAATATCCAAGCTTGTCTACCAAGGGTGACAGAAGAGTGGTGCCTGTTTGGGAGTACTATGACCAACTAGCTATCAAGAATTAAGGTAATCATTAAAGGAGGGTTAATGGCGCCTTCTTTGCTATATGGAAGTGCATTTTTGATAAAGGCCTACAGAAGAGAAGAATATCAGAGGCCGCTTACAGCAAGGTGTCTCATTTTGGGTGTGTATTTCTGTAGTTTCCCACATTCACCTATATCTGAATGGGATGTTTCTCAGGTGAGCCCTTCATTCTTCCAAGGTTCCTTTCAGACAAAATTGTCCTTATGGAGTTGTGCAGACAACTAATTAGTGTGCATGAAAAACAATCACAAGCACATAAGACTGGGCTGAAATTCCCAGAATCAATTGGCAGATACTCAGTGCTAACCAATCCCAAGGCCAAAAATATGGAGGAGGAAATGCAGTGGAATACCATGAGAAGGTTCAAGGCCCGAACCAATTTTGATTTTCATGGTATAAAGAACAAACTCAAAAGGACTTATACTCATGTTTACAGGTTTGAGGATGTTTGGGCAGATTGTCAGAATGAGGAGGATATAAGAAGGATGGATTTCAGCCGCCTTACTGTAGAACAAATTGAAAATTTGGATTTAGCTAAGATCCCAATGACCATGGAAGACACAAATGACATAGTGGACCCTGTCTATTATGAGAGGAAGATTGCTGACTCCCCACTTCCACTTGTGCAATGGTCGAAGAAAGAAAGCAAATCTATTACTCAGAGGATCTCTTCTATCTTAGCAAACACCAATGCATGGCTGGTAAAGAAAAACCTCAGGATAAAACAACTTCCTGCTAGTTCGGGAGATGATGACAACAGTGATGGCCCATTGGGCAAGACAACTACAGCTGAAACAAGAACAAAGAGAAGGGCAGACCCACAAGCACTATCCTCAACTCCTGTGGTACAATCAAAGGTTAAAGGACCCAAAATCAAATTTACAGTTAAAGGGTCGAAGAAGGGTGAATCATCATCCGCATCATAGGAAGTAGTAGCGAAAGAGCCAGAACAACTGTCTGCTAGTGAAGTTGAAAAGGGAAAGGAGGTTGAAGAAGGTGAGATTCCTCAACAAGAGGAAGTACAGGTAGAAGAAGTATCACATCTAGATGAAGTAGATACCTCGACCGCTTCACAAGTAGTCATCCACTCTATTGAATCTGACTTTGATGAAGAGGATCAAGATTTTCAAGAAGATGGAGATCTAAGTATGGGTATGACGCAATCGGAGACTGTTGGTCAGTTTTTTACAATAACCAACTTCTCTAATTTAGATGATATCCCTTCATCCACTTTTGAATCCACCATGATGGATTTTAATGAAACCTTGCAAGATGCACTTGCAGAACAAGTTTCAGTAGATTTACCCGTCACTACCATCACCACCACAATAATTCCTCCGTTGGTAAGTGCTGAAGTTACATTCATGGCACCCTCAACTCTCCCATCTGTAATTAAAGAGGTAGCAGCAACAAATGTTCCATTAGATACCTCAATATCAACACCATCAGTAACACTCACAATTGCTCCAAGTTCTAGCCAACCTGCTCCCGAAGTTTCAGCTCCAAGTCAGCAAGGAGCTACTACTCCATCATCCAATCCAAAATTACCCCCTTGGATGGAAGTAGTGGCCCCTAAGAGGACAAAATAGGTGATATCTCTTGATGAGTTTGACTTTGAACTTTTAGTTCCTCCAAAGCCTAAGGGAACGAAAAAGCCAAAGACAATATCTCGGGTGGTAGTAGACCCAGCTTCCAAGAGAAAATATGCTGAAGTTATGGTGCCATTGTTAGACAAGGACAAAAGCAACATACAATCTGAAGATTATACCATGCAGGTCGTAGAGCTCGGGGTGGAAACACATGAGAGTGTGAAATTAGATTCTCAGACAGCCCTTAATTCTTTATTGAGAAGATTGGATCAGGAGAGGGATGAGAAAAATATCTTGAAGCAGAAGTGTGAATAGCTGACCAACGTTCTTCTAAAAGTCACACAATCTTCTCAAGAGATTGAGCCTATAGGATCCTCAATAGATACCGAAGCTCTCAAGAAGATTGAATAGGTGGGAGCTAAAGGCCGGGTGATGGATGAGTGGATTTCACGGCTAAGGTTAGAAGGCTCTCATCTTTTGAGCTCAACAGTGGAACTATTGTTTGATTATGAAGTAATCCAGAGTTGGATGCAAAGACTCAAAACATCTTTATCACAGGAGATTGAGGAAGTTGTGAAAAGTACTACCTTGTGGAGCAAAATGGAGGACTTTAGGATAGATGTCCTGGTTGAGAATAAGGTAATTCCCACAAGGGAGAAGTACATTCAGATCTTGTCTTTATTGTCTCATAAGCAAGAGACAATGAAGTTAATGATTGCAGAGCTGGATTAGGAGAAGAAAGAAGGTGATGATGAGGTTGACCTTATTTTTGCCAAAGTTGGTGATCTCCCTTGCTATTTATATGATGGCAATCAAAATCTCGTCACTGCTGAAGTTGTCACACATGAATTCCTTTCCTTGATGGATCAATGCACGAGACAAGATTTCTTGCTTGATACATTTGATAAACTGTTAGAAATTTAGGTCAGCTTTGAAGTCCTCGCATCCATGTTGAAGGATGTTAAAAAGAAACAGGTGAAGATTCAAGATGCAATGTCCCGCATCCAAATCATCACAAGTTCTACCTTGATGCCGAACGAAGCAGAGATCAAAGCCATCCTTGCTAAATTCGAAGGTTTCCAGAAATCCAATGAAGAAGAGAATCAAGAATGAAGTACCCCCTTTTGGCACCCTTTCTTCATGTAGCTGCATCGATAGATGTTGTCAATTTTTGTGCAGCCGCACGTTTTCTTTATGTAGTAATTGTAGTAAAATGGGACTGTGCAGTTGAATAAGTCAACTGTGCCCACCTTTTTCTCAACTTCTTTTCCTATATAAGGAAGACCTTTTTGTAAATATTTTATCTTTTTTCATACTTAGCAAAACTCTGCCGAATTTTTATCCCAATTAAGACTTTGGGCTTTTGTGGTGAAAATTCAATCAAACAAATAAAGAAAACAGTTTCGTTGATCACAAACTTTGTGTTGTATCAAGAAAATCGTTTAGATAATTTAATGTTCCTATGTTCATTGAATATATATTATCTTTACTTCTTTGATCTTTAAGATATTGCTGCGTGGTTAGAGAGCTCTCAAATCTTGCAAATAGACTTTGTGCTCTTAGCATACTTGAGAAAATCTGCTGATAATTTAAGTGACTTGTGGTAAACTTTGTATTGTTGCGGTTATTTGTAGTTTAATGGATTAGAAATCTGTACTTGAAGACTTTGAGCTTTAAGCTGAGTTTCTAATTGTTTAATTTGTAACGATCAGTGTGAATTAGCGTTACCTTAAAGGAGACTGTGCTGCTTAATAGTAACTCTTGGTGTAGTTTGTTAGATTTATAGTTCTTCTCTTTAAGTATCTGAAGAGGTAGAGAAATTGTAACTAGGTGAAGGGAAAATACATAAATTCTGACAAAAGAGTGTTATATGCCCAACACCAACTCACAAATTTAATTTCTTATTAATTAGAGGAGAAATTTCATAGGAAACCTCTCCTTGATGAGAGGAAAGATTAATTTCTCTGCATAGCGTTGTGTGAATTATATATTTTATTATTAGTACGCTGGTGACAAAATGTTCACCCAACAAATACCAAATGCTGAGTAAAGCCAAACACCGAAATATAATAAAAGTCTTAACCTCATGCTCCAATCTTGACTTCAAAGGTTTGGTTTTTGAGTTCATGCCTAATGGAAACCTGGCAAAGCATTTGCATTGTGATACTCGTAAGTGTAATATTGGGGGTGTAGGTAAAATGAATTTACAGACCCGATTGCAGATAGCCAAGGACATTGCCTGTGATTTTGGCATATCTCCATCATGATTGTTCAGTTCAAATTGCTCACTGTGATTTGAAGCCCAACAATGTACTTCTGGACTTCTATATGACAGCACATATAGCTGATTTTGGAAACGCCCATATACTATTGAAAGTTCTGTGCATTCATTTTCAGCATCAACGACACTGAAAGGCGCTTTAGGCTACATTGCCCCTGGTAAAGTTTAAACCATTATTTTTCTTTACTGACCAATACTGTTTTAATTGGTGGAACTGGAAACTGACATAGGTTTGATGCAGAGTATGGAGTTGGTGGAAGGATCTCACCTAAGGGAGATGTTTACAGCTATGGAATTCTGTTATTGGAGATGTTAACAGGAAAGAGACCAACCCATCAGATGTTTGTTGATAGACTCAGCTTGCGCATGTGGGTTAGTATGGCTTTTCCTGATAGGATTTCAGAGGTGGTTGATGATAGCTTGCTGTTGTGCAATGGAGGTGTTACAGATGCTACATGCAATTATATTATTCAACTGATTAAAGTAGCCTTGTTGTGCTCCAAAGATTCACCTAAAGACCGGCCAAGTATGGCGGAAGTTGTGGAGATGTTGGAATGTATTGAGGACATGTTTGAAGGGAGAACAGTGGATTCTAAATATCAACATGATCTCTACGAAATGGCAATCAGCAGGAGACGTGCAAGAGATCTTGCAGTAAAGGATCAGAGTACTTCAACATTTCAGTCAACTTCCTAAATTGTTATGTACTCTGTTCGCCACCGAGTCAGGGAAATTGACTTTCAAATAATAGTAGCAGGTGAATCTGCTTGCTATTCTGGTAAAGGTGATACGAATATCAATTACAAGTTTGATTAACCGTGTTTTCATCTTAGAGAGTTAGATTAGGAATCTGGTTCTGTGTGGGCATCTTTGTCCTATATTTAGGAAAGCATTTGATGAGATGGGAAAAAGGGTAATAGAATATTAACTGTATCGTATGTTGATTATTTGCTGGAGTAATTCTTCCTATAAACTGCGTTCTGTCGCTTCATTTGTTTGATCATGAGTTAAAACTTTGCTGTATCTTCTTTGCGTATAAGTTTAACATGATTCTTCATCATTAACTTCCGTTGTTTTGATACTGTAGCCTTGAGTAATGATTACCAGGACAGGGTTATCTTTTGGAATTTAGCTTGCAGGTTCAAAGATTTCTCTGCATCAATTTAGTATCAGAGCATCCAAAGACGTTAAGAACAGAGATTCTATGGTAAAAAGGCCTGAATAATCCAGAAGATAGTTGTGGCTATAGCTATGGCTACAGAGATCTGAATCTTGAAGGTTCAGAGATCTCTTTGCATCAAATTGTTTATTATTAGTTTCGGCTATAAACTAGAATATTTATGAAGTAAATTGATGCAGCTGGAGTGGATCAGGAAAAAATCGACAAACTCCTGCAAACCAGATTTACATAGCAGAAACTTGAAAATAACTAAAAGAAAATTGAAACTCATAATTTATTAAAATCTTCAGATTGCAATTATAGAGCCAAGTCGAGATTGTGCCTTGACACAAAAACAGGTGATATTCAGCCACCCAGACAGTGACAACTCACAACAGTCACAGTGAACAAAACAAACACTAATATGAAAGAAAATCCAAGGTACCTATAGTGAGGCTCACATCAGTACAAGGTACTCCTGTTGATCAATTATACAGCCAGTCCACTCTTATGCTGAGCCCTGTTGCAGACCCAGGAAAGGTTACTCTTCTAATTGCAGGAAAGAAGCTGCATTTTTTTCTATGTTTTCATAGTTCTAACTTTTTTATAGGCCCCGTTCCCACCGTTTGGAAGCTTCCTGGATTCAGGGAAAATAGAGTAAATCTGATTTGTTTTAACAGTCCTGCAATCAGAGGTTTCGTTTGATACCAGACATCCAATCTGATTCTATTGCATCACCTACTAAATAAGAAAATTTTAGTCTGGGATTCGCTCTTTCATGCAAGACAAGTACAGGCAAAATAGAAACGACAATTCGCACACCTTTGCCACCAATAACGGAATGGAAATGAGATGCTAAAGCTTGCACATAGGGGACAATCTGGTCTACAAGTTTCCTGACGGGGACGCAAGGATGCAAGGATGTGGAGAGACGTTTCGGGGACAAGGATCAAGGCTTTAAGTTTGGAGACGATAATAAGATAAAATTTACAATATAATATTTCTACGAGTGTCTCATGAAAGGCAATATAATTTTCGAGAAATTAGTAGTTACAGTAAGTATGTAATGACATGTGTCATATAGTATAGCAACAAATCCAGTGGCATTTCTAGTGGAGGTGACAAAAGTGGTGGTGTAGTGGGAGGACATGTCTCTAAAGTCTTCAAGAAATATATCATCAGATATTTTTTCACCAAGAAGAAGAAAAAGAAAATTAAAATTACAAAAAGGAAGGGAAACTATGAATTCAAAAATTCAAGATATTAAATTTTAGAAAGACATAGAAAAAGAAAGAGGAAGTGATTAGAAATCTCCAAATCCATGCTGCTTGAGGTCCTGAAGAGCCTTGAGGTGTCGTTGGTATTCCTCGTCTGCAATTTCTGATCTGGCTACCTCCATTCTGGTCATACCACTATCAAGTCTTGATAGTGCATCCATGTATGACCCCAACTTCTTGTTGAGTAGTGCATCATCTGAAGTAATACCAGGAAGTATCTGATTTTGAATTGTCCTGATGTAAGCTATCCACTCTGTATTGGATCTCAGGACCTTCTCTCCCTCTGCTCTGCTTCTCTCTTTGTCAAACAGAGTAGGCATATGGCTGGTGACTAGGCAATGAAAGCTTTTGAGTTCACTATTAATTCTTTGTGTACACATTCTATGAATGGTGAAGAATTGCTTTGTTAATTCAAACCTGGCCCTAAATCTCTCCATTATAGCTATTGTCACTAAGATTTGCACCCGAGAGTTAAGCTGAAAGTTCAACAATCACGTGAAACATGGAAACATCCTCAAGCCTGTGGGTTTCTCATTGTGAGGATGAGCCTCTAGGTTATGGGCTGGCTCCCCTTTTGATATCCTAAAACTAATGACTTTGATTGGAAAAGGGATAGAAGAGTGCTTTGGAAATGAAATTACTGATACTAGTAGGTGATGCATCAAAATGTGTAATTTTCTGTTTTTGAATTGACTGATTACAACCTAATCAACTAGAAATAGCCATGTTCACAACTTGTTTATGCTTAGGTGGACCATAAATATTTCATATGACAGTAGCTTATTCCAGTTTACATAAAGATGGCATGAATTCATACAATATTCTTGTTGGAATGAAGTTTCTACACAACATATAACCTGATCAACACTTAAGACTACTTGCCCAAAACATTGCAAAGATGAAATGAATATAAAGGATTATAATCATCACAATAGATTTCATAAAAAACCATACAAAAATAGTGAATTTGACAAGACAAATGAGTAGCAATAGTTGCTTTCTCATTAATTTTGAAGAACAATTTGATTACAATGCATAGAAAAATTCAAAGAACTCAATACATTTGAGTTACAAGGCAAATTCTTTTGATGTTCATATAGAAAAGAGAGCAAGAACTAAAGAGAAGAATCACTTATATTAAAAAAGGCTCCAAGGTTTTAAAAATTTGAAATGCTTGGCTGTCTTTGACTGATGTTGACTAATGCTCCTTAAAATTAGCTCTCTAACTGGTTGTGAATCATTTTCTTCAGTTGTTGGGCGGATGGAGTTGAAAACCCCTCAAAATCAGGGCCAAAACTGGAGTTTACTCACTGATTTTTCTCAAAAGACTCCCCTGGACTAATTGAGAACCCTCGGGGGCCCTCAAATCAGGGGTTAGATTGCTGATTTGACCCATAAATCCTCCACAAAATGTGGGATTTTCTTTTGGACGACCTCCCTTGACTCCTTATTTTTTTTTTGTATTTTGAGTTTGGTGGCATTAATGACCAATTTGAAATTGATGTTCAAATTTCATTATGACAATCATCCCTTATGATACTTGTTCAAACATATATTCATCTTATTCATGCTCAATCTTAGTGTACGTTGCTACTGGGGTGAGATCATGGAGAGAGTCTACTGCAATAACTTCACTATTTTGTTGTGACTCATTTCTTGCTTTTGATGTTAGGGTTAATGATCACCATCTTCTATGTTGTGACAATGACTAAATCACTGTGAAGACTATGTGTGGACTACACCATCTTTGCTACTAATGACAGTGAATGTTATTTCTTTGCACTACTTGAATTGGGAATTCACAAAAACTTTTGACACCTTTGTCTCAATGAAGACCTTGTTCTTCATCTCTTTCCTTAACCCCTGGTGATACAAAATCCCTGTACTTTTATAATGAGATTGATACAATTTTACAATGAGGCTATGTATCCTTTATCATTGTATTCTATTGCTTTTGACAATCTTATTATTCTCTTGGGCTTTTTGCCTTGTGCGCAATGTGAGCTGTTGCTATCATTCATCACTGTTCTGATATATCAAATCAGACCTATGTGCCCTCATATCACTGTGATCATATTATTTGATGGCTTCATCTATTCAAAACAATGGCTATGATATTCTAAATGATAAGACTATAACAACCTTCTTATAAGCTTTATATGACTGTACATATGCCTTTGATTTGACAAAGGTTTAGAACTGTTCTCCATACATGACTATGTCATATTGATAATTTATACCTTAGCCTTTTGATGATGTCATCCACTGTTAATATTTTTAGTGATCTTTTGACTTTTTTTGTGACTGTTCTCAACTGTATTTGAACTACCTTTAACTATGACAAGATTACCTTTGCTATATGATATTCTCCTTACCGTCAGACTGCTCATTATCCAATAGTCCCAATGGCTGTTATTTGTTCCTAGTTTCCTTGAAAATCACATTGTGCAAGCTTTGTAACTATAGTTTTCTTAGATTTGTGACTATCAAATCTTATTGACAATGATGATTGAATCCTTTGATCCATAAGTCTTTTGATGTCTGTATTTCTTATATGACTGTAATCAATCACTGCTTTTTCACTGTTTTGACCTATAAGGTCATTGTGATTGTCTTAGATCCTTTTCTCAATACTGTCAATTTTGGCATGATCTCACTCTAATGCCTCTGATGGAAATCTCTGAGGTCTTCACTGTCACTAGAGACTGTGAGTGCTACATCTCTGTGTATTGCCCTTGTACTCACTCTCTACATTGATACTTCTAACCTTTTGGACCTTCTCCTTCTTATTAGAGATTTTGCTTCATGTTTTCACCAAGGTTTCTAATGGCTTTTAAAACCTTTCCATAACTTGCCCTGTCACAAGCAACATCCATGTATACAGTATCCCTATAACTGCAACCACAACCTTTAGGCTGCACTCTATTATCTCTATGAGTCTTTTGGCATCTTCATATAATCTCAGGGATTTCTATGACTGTCCTTTCATTGCACTACTTATCTTACCTCTGAGATTACCATGAATAATACTTGGGATTGCTCCATGGTTGCTCTTAATCACAGACCCTCTACTTTTATGGCTTAGACTCTGACTTCCTATTACACAATGAACTTGTAGCAAAAACTTGGTCTTTGCTACTATACTCTTTGACCAACTCACTATCATTATTCCTCACTATGTGCCATTCTCTGTGACCATTTCTTTCCATATTTATGACTGCACTCTTTGACTAGGGCTGCATCTTTTAGACTATATTTGCTGCATTGGTGGCTCTCATACTGCTCTCCAAGGTTTCTTTCACTGCACATCATCATTATCTTCTTGATACAAGCAAATCAAAACATATGACTGTCTTCTATACTTGGAGACTGTATTTTCCTCCTTATATTATTCAAGTCTTGAATACTGTCTCTTCATCTCTATGTTTTGATGGTGTTGATCATCATTCATGAATGAAAGCTTAATGACCACTTTATCATGCAAATCCTTATGGTTTCCATCTTATGACCTCATCTGCTGCTCTTGGATGGATGCTATGATGAATATTGCCACACTAGTAGCTATCATATGATGCTACATGACACTGTCTTTGTCCATGAAGATGCATTCTATGTTTTTGACTAAGATAATGGATCTTATAACTTCTCTCTCTTCTTTTCAATATATCGACCCTTAGATAAATCTATGACTGTTGCAGGCTTTCACTTTGAGAATGATCTACTGATGAATATGACTGTGTCTTGAAGTTGTCTTCATGACTATGAGAAATCTTCTTATCTATCAAGAACACTATCATTTATGAGATCACCGTGACTACACTTTTGAAGATCTTCATCACACCACTCTTGGTTTTCTTGGTAATGAATTTCTTTATTCCCTTTGTAATCCGATACACTGATTTGTCTCTTCATAGTTGTCATGACAGTCTTAGGAGAATGTTTTCAAGCTACTCTATGATTGGTTCATGACTACTCTTTCTATCCATATACCTACACTGAGTGTGGATTGTTTTGACAGTGATTTAGCCCTTGTCCATTAGATTTATTTGCTACTCTTTTGACTGCGGGTTCTGTGAGTGAAGATTGCTTTGAGACATGTGACTTTGGAATGTGATTGTGTTTACAGTCCTACCTAGTCTTGTATCTCAGATTTTTCTTTGTGGTATGACTGTTGGAGCTTAAGATCCCAAGGTCTTTGGCCATGACAGTGGAGAGACTGCTTGTTAATGCTTTAGTTAGCTTTGTCACTGTAGTTTATTACAAACTCACCGCCCTATGAATGCATTATCAAAGAGCTTCGAGATGCTCACTGTATTTGATGATTCCTCTTGACTGCTATTATAAGAATCTTTTTGCAACATTAATCATAAATGGCCTTGGGTATTGGTGATTAAGTCTTTGAGCAACCTTTATGAACTGAGATCTACTCACGAGGTCTATATTCTTGGGCTTCATCACTGTTATCATTATTAGGCCACTGCTTTTTTCCTAGATATCTGCAACAACTTTACCAAGCCCTAAACATTGCCTCTTTACATCTTTTGGAAATTCTCTTTATAACTCATACAGATCTGCCTTTGAAAAGGGCTACTCTATGCTCTGAGACACATATCTCATTCTATTCTTAGAATAAAGTCTTTATAATGTTGATAATACTACTGTTATAGATCTCACATTTCCCTCGTGACTTTTTCTTAACAAAAACATTCCAACTATTGAAAACCTTAAAACAATGGATCTAAAAAGACAAGGAAAACATCATTTCCTTGACATAAAAACTTTACACATCTCATGCAACTTGATACTATCAAGTATTATCACATGAATAAACCCAAAGAATAATTGCAAGGTAAGGGGCTTGCCTATAAGATGCATTAAATTTATCTCAAAGTCTCTCTACATGTGGACTTCAACTCTTACAACATGTTCAAAGCTTTTTTGAGAATGCAACGTGTTGTGTATCTTCAATCTCATTGTTCATGACCGCCATCATACAATATCGAACTATAAATTACACAAAACTTATTAACCTAGGGTTTACTGCTACTTAACAGTAACTTCTAATGAACAAATTTTCCCCATTTCTCAATGCAACGTGGAGATTTTATTTTCCCTCTTTTCCCTCTTAAACATGAAGTTTGACCGCTTGAATAAAATCAACATAGGAAAAATGGTTTATAAGAGCTTCTATGGGAAACCAAAGACAAATATTACCATTTCAAGGCTTTAGAGGTGATTTAAAAAATAAATCCTCAAAGAGTTTAAACCTTTCTAAAACCTCTAATAAGACTTAGGGCCTCTCATAGGCTATTTTTACCTTAATGTAAAAATAGGTAACATTTTTGGCAACATCTTGGGTATATTTGCCTGCTAAAAATCTTGACTAGTTGCCTTTATGACATCCATTGGGCACATGAGTCTTGGAAACCTTGAACCAACTCAGATTTGACTTGCAACCCCGTTGTTAGAAACATATGACAACACTTAAGACTCAGACCAGACTTCTGCAAACTCAAACACTTGACTGAAATAATATGTTACAACACCTTATTGAATTCAAAAACACCTAACCTACTTCTAACCTAACCAACAAAACACCAACCTAAAGAAAACCATTTACAGGATGACTGAAGTAGCTTCCCTTTCTTCTCAATTTACAATGACTTGCATGCTTAAGGACATCTAAGGAGAGAGGAGACATAGAAAAATGTCCAACAAGATGAAGTACTACCTCTTGAAAGAGGTGAACAAGTCCACTTACCTCATCAAATATATCATATTTATTGTTGTTCCAAAGAGGATAAGAGAGTTGAACAAACTCTTGTCTAGTTGTAAATGCATCCTTGATACCATCTTCAACTAAAGCTTCATGCGTGGGTGCTTTATTGGACTCCATCTGGGCTAAGTACCTAATAGGACAACCTTTTATAAGGATAAAGCTTGGGTTTTCCTTGCTAATCTCTTGTCCATGGACTACCATCTTATTGTCTTGTTGGCTAGGAAGGTCTATCTCCTGTGATTGACTTGGTGAAAAAATGGTAACTTCCTCAGTATGATCATGCTATTCATGGCTAACCTCACCTAGAGGTGTTGGTTTGGAATCCAAACTAGTACAACAAGTCTTTAAGTCATTCCAAAACATGTCCTCATCAATGTATTCTTGACTTCTTTGGGCATAAGGATTGATTTTAGGCTTAATGCAGCCCTCATCAGGCTTTGATAAAACATAGAAATCATCCTCTTTGTGGAGGAATAACTCTGATTTAGGGACTTGTTCAACTTGACGGGAAAATCTATGCACCTCAATATTTGCATGTCCCTAAATAGTGTTGCCTATACTTTCCTTTTCATGAGCTAAAATTTCAAACTCACATTCATCAGCATACACCAACAACTCACCAAGGCCTCCAACATCTTCTTGTTGCTTTGAATCTTCATCCTTGTCAACAGAACAAGGCAACTCACCAAATAAAAAGATCAACTCTTTCTTGCACCTTGCAGATCAAATTGATCACCCTCAATTTGCAAAAAAATTGATTCTTTATCTTCCAACTTTGAGCAAAACTGTCCAATTATGTCTGTGCACATCTCTTCATAAAGCTAAACATTACCTATCTCATTCATAAAATGCTCATGAAAATTAAATCTCATATCCTGGAAAAAGGTGATAGATTTAGTTTTATGCTCTTCTTCATAGTCCAATGCCCCATTTTCTTGTTATTACATTTGGATCATTTTCAGCAGAAGTAAGAGAATTATTAGCAAAAACAATGGAAGATCCATCTTGAGAGGTCTTCTCCTATTCAATATTTTTCTACTGCAATTGGTAACACCTTATAGCTAAATGCAAAGGATTTACATTTCTAATCTTCTCCTAGAGAAGTAAGTCATCCTGATCAATGGGTTGCTCTTCTTCAGCTTTCCGTATGTTAAAGCATGGTTCCATTTTTATGGTTGATAGAGGAATCTCCCAGGGTGGAAAATATGACCCTTGAGGGTTATAAGGAGGCTTACTATGCGGAATTATGGACTTAGAAGGTAAGTCTTGTTTAAAATTTGGAGACTTGTGCTTGGGAACTTCTTCCTTCACAACTTGACTTGGAACACAAAAGGTTGATTGAGGTTCTTGCCTCTGCACCTGTGCAAGCAAGTGCTTCATATACTCCTATTTTGCAATGATTTCTTTCTCAAGATTTTCTTCAAACTGTAACCTTTGTGTCTCTAACCCTTGATCATAAAAATAAGATTGTTTAGCCAACTCCTACTGCTACTTAATAAACTTTTGTTTCATCTTAATGTCAGCCAACAACTTATCCATAAATGACAATCCCCTTTTGATATCATTAGTCTCCATATGGTTGAGACTTTGAAACAAACTCAATAACACTCGGTTAAGCTTTTGGATAAGATCCAACACATGCTTATAAGGGTGCTCTCGAGTTTGATTATGTGAATAATCATGTTGGTTGGCATAAAAAATGTCTTCTTGGGACTAATTCTGATTACATATTGGCTGATACAAAGGTTGAGCAGGAGTGTGAGGGTGTTAAGTATGATGACCATACTGGTTCATTGGTGTAATAGGGCTATTTGAACTAAAACCAGCATCTAGGTTGCTTGGATATGATTGATAAGAAGATATAGGAGCAGTGTTCTCATGGTATGGGTTGTGGTTGTAGTTATATGGATACTGTATACATGGATGGTGCTTGTGATAGGGCAAGTTATGGAAAGGTTTTAACAACCATTAGAAACCTTGGTGCAAACATGAAGCAAAATCTCTGATAGGACACAAAAGGTCCAAAAGGTTAGAAGTATCAATGTAGAGAGAGTACAAGGACAATACACAGAGATATAACACTCATAGTCTCTAGTGACAGTGTAGACCTTAGAGCTTTCCATCAGAGGCATTAGAATAAGATCATGCCAAAATTGATAGTACTGAGCAAATGATCTAAGACAATCACAATGACCTTATAGGTCAAAATGGTGGAAAAACAGTGATTGATTACGATCATATAAGAAATACAAAAATTAAAAGACTTATGGATCAAAGGATACAATTGTCATTGTCAATAAGCTTTTATAGTCACAAATCTATGAAAACTACACTTACAAAGCTTTCACAATGTGATTTTCAAGGAAACTAGGAACAAATAATAGTCATTGGGACTATTGGATAATGAGTAGTTTGACAGTAAGGAGAATATCATATAGCAAAGATAATCTTGTCATACTTAAAGCAAGTTCAAATACAATTGAGAATAGTCACAAAAGAAGTCAAAGGATCACTGTTATATTAACAGTGGATGAGATCATCAAAAGGCTAAGGTATAAATTCTCAATATGACACAATAATGTATGAAGAATAATTCTAAAACTTTATCAAATCAAAGGTATGTGTACAGTCATATAAAGCATATAAGAAGACTTTATAGTCTTATCATTTAGACTATCATAGCAATTGTTTTGAATAGATGAAGCCATCAAATAATATGATCATAGTGATATGAGGGCAAAAAGGTCTGATTTGATATATCAAAACAATGATGGATGATAGGAGTAGCTCACATTGTGCACAAGGAAAAAAGCCCAAGAGGATAATAAGACTGTCAAAAGAAATAGAATACAATGATAAAGGATGCATAGTCTCATTGTAAAATTGTATCAATCTCATTATAAAAGTACAGGGATTTGTATCACTAGGGGTTAAGGAAAGAGATGAAGAACAAGGTCTTCATTGATACAAAGATGTCAAAAGTTTTTATGAATTCCTAGTTCAAGTAGTGCAAAGAAATGACATTCACTGCCATTAGTAGCAAAGATGATGTAGTCCACACACAATCTTCACAATGATTTAGTCACTGTCACAACAGAGAAGATGGTGATCATTAACCCTAACACCAAAAGCAATAAATGAGTCACCATAAAAAAGTGAAGTTAGTGTAGTAGACTCTCTTCATGATCTCACCCCAGTAGCAACATAAAGTAAGATTTAGCATGGATAAGATGAATATATATTTGAGAAAGTATCATAAGGGTTGATTGTCATAATGAAATTTGAACTTCAAATTCAAATTGGTCACTAATACCACCAAACTCAAAATACAAAAAAAAATAAAGAGTCAAGGGAGGTCGTCCAAAAGCAAATCCCACATTTTGTGGAGGATATATGGGTTAAATCAGCAGTCTAACCCCTGATTTGAGGGCTCCCAAGGGTTGTCTATTAGTCAAGGGGAGTCTTTTGAGCAAAATCAACAAGTACACTCTAGTTTTGGCCCTAATTTTGAGGGGTTTTCAACTCCATCCGCCCAACAACTGAAGAAGATGATTCACAACCAGTTAGAGAGATGCTTTTAAGGAGGAGCATCAGTCAACATCAGTCAAAGGCAACCAAGTTTTTCAAAATTTTAAAGCATTGCAGCCTTTTTGAATATAAGTGATTCTTCTCTTTCTATTCTCTGTAGTTCTTGCTCTCTTTTTTGTATGAACAACAAAAGAATTCGCCTTGTAACTCAAATGTATTGAGTTCTTTGAATTTTTCTATGTGTAGACATCTAAAAATGGTCAACGCTTGCGGAGTCATACTTTAACATTTGCGCATTGCCTTATTTTAGGGTTTTTGCGTCACATTAACATTTCTTCTATGTTGCGCATTTGGTCTTTATCATTTGCGAGCATTGAGTCCTTCTTCTGCATTCTTCATTTTTATTGCTTTCAAATTAGGGTTTTGTCCTCTTGTCAATCTTGTCATTTTGCGATCGATTTGTCATCGATCCTTGTCCTCTGGTCAATCTCATCAATACAACAATCGATTTGTCATCGATCGTTGTTCTCTTGTCAATCTTGTCATTTTACGATCAATTCGTCATCGATCCTTGTCCTCTGGTCAATCTCGTCAATTTTGCAATCAATTTGTCATCGATCGTTGTTCTTTTTAATCTTGTCATTTTGCGATCGATTTGTCATCAATCCTCGTCCTTGTCAATCTCGTCAATTTTGCGATCAATTTGTCATCGATCATTGTTCTTGTCAATCTTGTCATTTTGCGATTGATTTGTCATCGATCCTTGTCCTCTAGTCAATCTCATCAATTTTGCAATCGATTTGTCATCGATCGTTGTTCTCTTGTCAATCTTGTCATTTTGCGATCGATTCATCATCGGTCCTTGTCCTCTGGTCAATCTCGTCAATTTTGCGATCAATTTGTTGTCGATCGTTGTTCTTTTTAATCGTGTCAATTTGGATCAATTATTGTTCCTCTTCAATTGGTGCCTTTCAATTTGGTCTCTTTATCAATCTTGGTCAATTCGTCAACCAATCTCAATCGTTGGTCTCTTTATCAATCTTGGTCAATTCGTCAACCAATCTCAATCGTTTATCAGCATTGATCCTCTGTCAATTAAAATCATGATTGAATCGACATCAATTATCTTTTGTCAAGACCTAATTGTCGTCCTTGCATTTCTAATTCATTTTCTAGGATTTTATGATTTATTCATTTAATCTTGATTGTCATTTTCCCTCTAGGTTAAATAATTTATTTATTTATCCTAAGTCTTCTTGTCACAATTAAATTTTTATTTAATTGGCTAATTCCTTCTCTTTTTGTGAATTAATTAATGAATGAAAAAGTATTAATTAATTCACCTAATTTTCTAATTTCTTCTAGATTCCTAAATTTCGATTTCTATTTCAAATTCTTGTCATAACTTCTTGTATGGCAATTTGTCATAAATTGTCATAAATTGTCATAACTCCTTGCATAGCAATTTTTCATACACTTGTCATAATTTTGCTATTCTTGATTTGAATTTCCTTTCAAATCTCTTCATGCTAGTCTTGTCTTTTCTCCAATTTATCTATAAATTGGATGAATTTCTTCAATCAGGGAGGGGAATCAATCATGCTTCTAGTATCCTTATGCTGTCTTGTCAATCTTGCTTTCATATTATGCTTATGCACTTGTAGGTGAGATCCACAAACACACTAATTTGAAGGAGAAAGAAGGACAATGGAGAATTCTGGAGGAGATATTCGCGTTTGTAATGGTTTGCATTTGATTTGAATGTCTTGTTTTCAGTATCTCTATTGAATGTTATTAGGACTTGTCATTGCAATCTAGTTTTTGTGATTGAGCTAAGCTAATGTTTATATTGCTTTGATGGTTTCCAAATTCCTATCTACATTAATTGGTGAACCCGACGTGAACTAACCATTTAACCATGTTTTGAGTGCTTTTTGAGCTGTTTGCAGGTGAAAAACTTAAGAAACAGGGCAATTCAGACCTTTCTTGACACTCCTGCGCCTGTGCAGAAGGGATCTGTGCCTATGTGAGGCCAGAAACAGGGGTAAAAATAGTTGTTTTCACTTGCAAGTTTGTTTGTTTGCAATTTGTTTCTTGCATTATGGTTTTTTGGTACTAATTCTCTGTGCAGCATCTTGGCGTTACGTGTGACGAAGACTAAGAATGAAACTACTAACGAATCTCATGCAGGACGCAGTCAAAGACTCACATTAAAAACAACATTTTGCTTGCAAATTTTTAAAGTAGTTGCACATTTTGTTTGTTAAAGGATAATGAACACCATGCATGCTTTGTTTGTTTTCAATTTGATTGTGTGTTTTAAGCCTTAGAATTGGGCCTGCCTCCCGATTTGCCTGGCACTTCACACAGGCATTGGTGAGAGGGAACAACCCTAAGTGGTGACGGGCTGAAGCCAAGCTCTTCCGAACCACTCTAAATAACTGTGGATGCAACGAAAGTTGTAGACAACGGGTGCTGGAATGGTATTGCGACGATTTATTTCCCAGATCAATACCCACCTGAACGGATGCCTTAACTAGAACCTTTTGTTTGTAGAGACCAAAAACCTTCTATCTGTTGGCTTAGGTGTTGTGATACGCGCATGCCGAAGACACCTCTCATGTACTCCTTAGTTAGAGATAGAAAGTTCTTGGGAAGTGATGCCCCTTGAACTCGAAGCTTGGTATGCCCGAGAAGTGAGTGCACTATAAGGGGGAGCCAGTGCTACCAAGCATCTAGCTATCCGACTGAGTGTTGTATTTCAAGTAGAGGATTCAACAGATATTGCCCTTGCCAGCCATAGGCGTTGTTGTGAATGTGCTTGATTGTCTTGAGTCAAAGTCAAACAAACATTTTGTCTTCCATGATTGTCAAAAGTTAAATCAAATACAAACTTTCAAAAGTGCTCATAATCAACCTGGGTTTTCAAAATCAACAACCTTCAATTCAAAACAAAATGTAAACAAAAGTCCAAATTTGTCCAAGTATTCATCCAACATTTGAACATGGCTTGTCAAAATATTGAATACCTTTGTTTCAAAGTTCATGTCACTTTAGGCTAGGTTTTGCATAGTCCAACTTAGGTCCTAGGACATATTGTCATCTCCCTTCATTTTAGTCCTTTTCATTGCAAGCGTCCTCATTTTGCATTTAGGTTCAAAATCATTTCCCTAGGTTTTGCATTTCATTGTCATACCCAAGCTAGATTTCCATTTTGTTTTGATAATCATTGCCTTGCATTTAGTCTCAAAATTTGGTTTGTCAAACTTGAAAAATCAAAACTTTGGATGATACCCTAGGTTGTTGTTAGGGAGTCTTGACCTTGTCTAAAATTTGTCCTTTCATTAATATCATTTTTGTCAAAACCTAGCTTAGTATCCAAGCATATAGGTGAGACATTGTCAATTTTTCCTATTGTCATTTCGTCTTTTGTCCTTTAAGGTCTTCGCTTCATTTCAACTTCCCAAGGTTGAGTCTTTAGGTTTGCATTCCAAAAAGTTTGTCAAAATCTTGAAAAACAACAAAAACATTAAGTTGCATTGTCATCCTTTTAGGTTGCATTTGTCAATCCCATTAGTTGCATTGCATAGTGACATGTTTGTTGAAATGAGGTCTCAACCTTCTTACGAAGCCATGTCATCACAATTGAGAAATCAATCGTGTCAATCCAATCTCTACATGTCTCAGAACTTGGGTCAAACTTATCATGATGATGTAAATGTCCAAATACAAAACCTAGAGGAGAAACTAGCTCAAGAAAAGGAGATTTTGGAACAAAAAGTGAAAAACATTGAGAAGAATAGATCACAAATATCCAAACTGTTTCAAAAATTTCTAGGTCGAAATCCAAAAATTGAGCCAATTGATGTAAGATCTCTTATTGAACGATCAGACATACCAGCTCTCCTCTCACAAATAGAGATGATGAAACAATTTCAAGAAAAGAGACAACAACATTATGTGCCTCCACATCAAGAACAAGAAGGTGTTTACTATCAATCAGATTTTCAACCATCACAACCAATTGTTCAACAGTTCAAACATTTCCAACAAACACAACCAATGGTCCAACATATACAACCAACACAACCAATGGTCCAATTTCAACAATATGTCCAACCAACTATACAATGTCCACAAATGGTTCAACCAATGGTGGAATATGAACAAGTTCAATCAACATATCAATGCCAACAACCACAACCAAACATTCAAAAACAAAGGTTGCAACATGCGCCAAGCCAAATTTTGAACATGTCAAACCAATTTGAGCAACATCTAGTTCGAAATCAAAACATGACATCAAACCAAAAACAAGTTCAAATTCCAGATACAACTATATCAAAACCTCGAAAGAAAGGTGGCTTTATTGCAAGGCTCTTAAGAAACCTACCAAGTGAGTTCTTTGAGGAAGATCAAGATAATACACTTATGTCTAGCAATGCCTCATCCCCCCACAAACAAATTGACTCTCCAGTGGCATCTATCCCTACACCTTTAGAAGGTTCACAAGAACCTTCTATATTGTCCTCATCAAACAATACACCTAAGGATGAAATTATCCAAGAGCTATCCATAATTGATTGCCAAAATAATCCAATTCATGATGCACATCCTTGTCATGTTTCAGAAATACTAGACCCAATGCCACCATGCACATTATTGCCATTACCTATTTTAGAGGACCCCATTCAAAGTCCCTCTTCCTCATGTTCAAGCATTTATTCCTTGCTAGAATCCATCACAAATGTTCAAAGTGCATTTCCTTCATGCCAAAACATTGATCCCTTGTCAGAATCCTCCATCCATATCCAAAGTCCAACCCCATGTCAAGAGGATAATTTAGAGCATGAAGAAACGTGTCTTAAAAAAGATCAAGATCAAGATCCCGAAACCTTATCATCCCATCCAATTGTTGACCAGGACCCCATGTTCCCAGACACTCACGATGATTCCCCTATTCTTGTCCATCCTATCCAAAGTCCCATTAACACTCCATTCCCTGAGCAAGATCAAGATATCCCAGTCCATCCAATCCCAAATGATCCCCTTCCATTTCATGAACACAATATCCTTTCAAATCCCATTGGCATTCCACTTCCTAAGAAAGATCAAGATATCCCTTCCATCCTTTCTGATGATCCCATTAAAAGTCCAGAGCAAAGCAACTTTAAAGAGGATTCCAATGATCTTCCTCCTTGTCAAGATCAAATTATTCCTTTAAATCCTCCACAAGATCCTTTTGTTGCTCCATCTCCTTGTCCTAATCCAGCATATCCACTCCAAGATCTCATTCCTTTTGATGATCCCATTGTTTATCCCATTCCATCTCTTGAATATCCTGTCATTGATCCATGTCCACCACACAATCCTAGTCCCCCTCACAATCCTAGTCCCCCTCATGATCCTAATCCCCCTCATGATTCGAACATGTCAGTGCAAGATGTTCATGAACCCCTGACATTAACAATGGGTTCTTCCTCTTTGGTCCAATCTGATCCACTTCAAGATCTCATTATTTCTCACATATCATATCCACCTCATAATGGACTTGCGTCTTCTTCCCAAAGAAAAGAGTATCCTACAAGTCAAGATATTCATAAAGGCAAAGGAGTAGACCTTCATGAGAAAGAACCCCTCCATATCAAAGAAGATCTTAAGGGTCATGTCTACACAACTCACTCTCAAGACGTTGGTATCCCTCCATCAAAATCAAAACATGCACCTTCCCCATCATACTTTCCATCCATCTTAGGTCCTTATATCCCTTCGTCCTCTATGCAAGGTCAGCAAAGGCACACATCCTTGAGTAAATTTCATCAATCCAAAAGAACTCCATTTCATTCATATCCATCCATGCATTCCTTTCCCCCTCCAAGCAATTTGGATGCCAAGTATAAAAGTCATAAGTCTAGCAATCCACATGTATTCAAGGATCAACATGTCCAATATAATCGACATGTCAAAACAAAGAACAATATGATCTATAAAGAAAAAGAAATATCCAAAAGGCCACAAAGGCCCACTAAGCAAAATAAAGCAAAGTCAAAATATATGGGTTCCTAAATCCCTTGTGCAAGCAATGCACTGCAAGGAACCACAAAAGCATGAAAAATCAAAAACCATGTGGATCCCTAAGCAACTCCTTGAAGCACAAAAGCCTAAAGAAACATCAAAATTGGCATCTACAATTGCTATTCCTCCATCCAAACCTTCCAATTCTATTCCTCCACCACCTTCTTCATCCGTTTTGGGCCCTTATGTCCCAAAATCCATAGCCTTTCCTTCGTCAAAATCTCAATATCCAAAATACATGTTTCCTCCATCAGTCCATCACCCCTCAAGGTGTGTGCCAATTTCAATCTTGCCAACATTTCTATCCACTCAAGCACAGTTCTTCCAATACCCTATCCCTTATCCAATGCATATTTTCCATCCTTCGATCCCTTTGATCCAATCCTTTGCATAAATCCTTGCCTTAGTTTCATCTCTTTTTCCATGTCCTTATCCTACCAACGTCTTTGAGCATACTTTTAAAGGTCATGGTCCATTTTTTTTTCAAGGCTACTATCCAAACAAAAAGACACTCGAGTCCTTCTTCCATCCCCTATCATGTGTCCATCTTCTATTGAAAAAGTCAAAATACGAAAAAAAAAAAAATACAAAAAAAAAAGTGAAAAGAAAAAAAAAGACAAAAGAAAAACAGTAAAGCAAAAATAATTCATCCACTGGTGAAAACCTGGCAAACAGGCGTCTTGGGCAAGTACCATGATGAAAACCTGGCAAACAGGCGTCATGTGTAATCCATGAACTTCTTGCATGTCATATTTGGGGGCAGGTTTCCTCCTTCATTATCTTGTCATATCCTATTACACTTCATTATCCTATCATGTCTTATCACCCTTCATATCCTATTATCCCTCATGTCCATTTCCTCTTTCCACCTTTGATCTTGACAAGGTTGAGGATTGTCATGAGCATCATGCATCTTTTTTGCAGCTTTTAGTCCATCATAGCTTTTGGTCTTTATCCATTTGCTTATTACAATCTTTCATCCATATTCCCTGGCTTATTGCAACTTTCTGCCACTATCCCTTAGCCTATCCCGACCTTCAGTCCATGTCCCTTATCCATTCTTGGTCTTGCTTATCCTATCCATATCTTATCACTTTAATACACCCTTTTTCATTCCTTGATCTTGATCTGACATAAGGACGCAAAATTTAAACATAGTTTCAAAAACCTCTTGACATGTCCCTCATGCCATGTTCCTACTTTACATTGTCATATCCAGTCTCTTGTCCCATCACACAATAGCCCTTGAAAATTGTATCTGTATTGTCTCCATGATAAAAGGCCTTTGTCTTCCCTCTATCCACCATCATTTCAGAAAGCCTATTTATTCGCCTGTCATATTCCTTGCCTTGCTAGACATTGGGGGCAAAATCAAAAAAATTGAAAAATGTCCTGAAATAATAATAAAAAAATTGAATAATGTCCTGAAATAATTAAAAAAAATTTGAAAAATGTCCTGAAATAATAAAAAAAAAATCAAATAATGTCCTGAAAAAATCCAAAAAAATCAAATAATGTCCTGAAAAAATCCCTAAAAAATCAAATAATGTTCTGAAAAAATCCAAAAAAAAAATCAACTAATGTCCTGAAGAAACTCCAAATCCAAAAACAAGCATTTTGCATTTTGTCAATAAATGATCCCTTTGTGCATAGACAGATTGCTGAGCATACATCCAACGACAATCAATCACAACACTGCGCTTTACTGCAAATCAAGCATTAACAGATGAACTTTTCAATCAAACCGGACATTCACACTGATCAAAATTGTCATATCAATCCATCAACATCACTCTCATTTGTCCTTGTCACTATTATCATGGGTCTTATACAAGGTGTGGTATACTTGAAACCAGACTGTGTCTTGTCTTAGATGGGGTACCGCATTCCTTGGAACCAGACAGCATGATCATTCTTGTTTTCCACTTTTGACAATGATGATCAGACTGTTTGTTTGACTTGGTTGAATTTGTGAGTCTTATCTTTTACTGATTTATCATGTTCCTATGTTTCTTGAGGATGTCACTGAGTGATTTAGAGTGACTGGGATGGTTCATGGTCCCTTTCTTTTTGTTGTGTTTGCTGTTTGTGGAATGTTTGTCACAAACTAGGGCAACTATATCATTGGGTGTCTGTGATAAGTACGTTCACTTTGTGAACGCCGCACATACCTCGACCCTTGATGTATGCACCCTAGGATGCTTCACTCATTCCTTGTGTGCGATGTGTCTGTCTTTCGCAAAAGGGGTTGCGTTCCAGCTTTGGCCTTCAATGCCATGATGCTTTGCATCGACTTTGCTACATTAAATAAAGGTTCTCACCTACTTATGTGTATTTGTGAAAGCAAGTTTTCCTTCATCTCTCACTGTCCTCTGTCTAATTTCTTCTTACTAACATTTCTTCCGTCAGTCTTGGCAGTCCATTTGATCCGTTCGAACCTATCGTCTTCTGTCATTCTTATCGATTAATTGGCCTCTTTTCTGGATATTTCCGGCCAATTCCTCGAGGGGGCATGCATATGTCATTGTTATTGTCTGGGGAATTTTCATTATTGTTCTTTGAAACAATGCTTAAAATTGCATTGTCTCAAAGAGGGGCAAAATGTAGACATCTAAAAATGGTCAACACTTGTGGAGTCATACTTTAACATTTGCGCATTGCCTTATTTTAGGGTTTTTGCGTCACATTAACATTTCTTCTATGTTACGCATTTGGTCTTTATCGTTTGCGAGCATTGAGTCCTTCTGCATTCTTCATTTTTATCGCTTTCAAATTAGGGTTTTGTCTCTTGTCAATCTTGTCATTTTGCGATCGATTTGTCATCGATCCTTGTCCTCTGTTCAATCTCATCAATTTTGCAATCGATTTGTCATCGATCGTTGTTCTCTTGTCAATCTTGTCATTTTGTGATCGATTTGTCATCAATCCTTGTCCTCTGGTCAATCTCGTCAATTTTGCAATCGATTTGTCATCGATCGTTGTTCTTTTCAATCTTGTCATTTTGCGATCGATTTGTCATCGATCCTCGTCCTTGTCAATCTTGTCAATTTTGCGATCAATTTATCATCGATCGTTGTTCTTGTCAATCTTGTCATTTTGTGATCGATTTGTCATCGATCCTTGTCCTCTGGTCAATCTCATCAATTTTGCAATCGATTTGTCATCGATCGTTGTTCTCTTGTCAATCTTGTCATTTTGCGATCGATTCGTCATCAATCCTTGTCCTCTGGTCAATCTCGTCAATTTTGCAATCAATTTGTTGTCGATCATTGTTCTTTTTAATCATGTCAATTTGGATCAATTATTGTTCCTCGTCAATTGGTGCCTTTCAATTTGGTCTCTTTATCAATCTTGGTCAATTCGTCAACCAATCTCAATCGTTGGTCTCTTTATCAATCTTGGTCAATTCGTCAACCAATCTCAATCGTTTATCAGCATTGATCCTCTGTCAATTAAAATCATGATTGAATCGACATCAATTATCTTTTGTCAAGACCTAATTGTCGTCCTTGCATTTCTAATTCATTTTCTAGGATTTTATGATTTATTCATTTAATCTTGATTGTCATTTTCCCTCTAGGTTAAATAATTTATTTATTTATCCTAAGTCTTCTTGTCACAATTAAATTTTTATTTAATTGGCTAATTCCTTCTCTTTTTGTGAATTAATTAATTAATGAAAAAGTATTAATTAATTCACCTAATTTTCTAATTTCTTCTAAATTCCTAAATTTCTATTTCTATTTGAAATTCTTGTCATAACTTCTTGTATGGCAAATTGTCATAAATTGTCATAACTCCTTGCATAGCAATTTTTCATACACTTGTCATAATTTTGCTATTCTTGATTTGAATTTCCTTTCAAATCTCTTCATGCTAATCTTGTCTTTTCTCCAATTTGTCTATAAATTGGATGAATTTCTTCAATCAGGGAGGGGAATGAATCACGCTTCTAGTATCCTTATGCTGTCTTGTCAATCTTGCTTTCATATTATGCTTATGCACTTGTAGGTGAGATCCACAAACACACTAATTTGAAGGAGAAAGAAGGACAATGGAGAATTCTGGAGGAGATATTCGCGTTTGTAATGGTTTGCATTTGATTTGAATGTCTTGTTTTCAGTATCTCTATTGAATGTTATTAGGACTTGTCATTGCAATCTAGTTTTTGTGATTGAGCTAAGCTAATGTTTATATTGCTTTGATGGTTTCCAAATTCCTATCTACACTATGCATTGTAATCAGATTGTTCTTCATAATTAATGAGAAAGCAACTATTCCTACTCATTTGTCTCATCAAATTCACCGTTTTTGTATGGTTTTAATGAAATCTATTATGATGATTATAATCCTTTATATTCATTTCATATTTGCAATGTTTTGGGCAAGTAGTCTTAAGTGTTGATCAAGTTATATTCTCTATAGAAACTTAATTCCAACAAGCATATTGTATGAATTCATGTCATCTTTATGTAAAATAGAATAAGCTACCATCATATGAAATGTTTATGGTCCACATAAGCATAAAAAGTTGTGAACATAGCCGTTTCTAGTTGATTAGGTTGTAATCAGTCAGCTGAAAATAAAAAAGTTACACATTTTGGTGCATCACCTACTAGTATCAGTAATTTCATTTCCAAAGCACTCTTCTATCCCTTTTCCAATCAAAGTCATTAGTTTTATGATATCAAAAGGGGAGCCAACCCATAATCTGGAGGTTCATCCTAATAATGAGCAACCCACAGGCTCGAGGATGTTCCCATGTTTCATGGGATTACTAAGCTTTCAACTTAGCTCTCGAGTGCGAATCCCAGTAATAAAAATAGCATGTAGGAAACTTGGGAGAGGCTTGACCAATTAAATCTCCAATGCTGAAATCATTTTGCTCATATATGATAATGAGAAAGCTACAAAATGTTGCCATTTCAAATGCTCATGAGAAAAGTTTAATAATTTTTTGTGCTCATCCCATGCTACATCTGCATGCTCCAAGACTTCATTGATTTTTTATCCCAACAATAACCCTATCATATTTATCTTTATTCTCCTTTCCATATGCAAGGCATCCACCTTTAGGACATCCCTTTCTTTACTCAGATCAACAATCTCCAATCTAGCCTGAGCTAGATCATTCCTTAGTCCTATTACTTCATCATAAGTATATTGGATCATGCCTGGGGGTGTGTATGTAGGTCCTGCATATACTTGTTCCTGCAAGGTTGTCAATCTATCTCTCATAAGAGTGACTTCTTCCATTGTCTTCAAATCAACTTTGTAGGAAAATTTTGCCACATTCAGGTTTATGCTTGCTACCTCTCTGATAGAAGTGTCAACCACTCTCTTGACTAATAGACTACGACACAATTGATCAGCCTCAAAAATCATGCTTGGTTTCTTCGTAACTCTATGCAAGCACCAAATAACTTATTGATCAAGATGATCATTGAACAATGCCCTTGAAAGTACCTTATCTCTTTGTGTCGGTTCCATAGAGTCCAAATCTATGTCATGTCTCTTCCTCAACTCATCAAAAACAATGGTAGAGGAACTATCCCATCCTTCCAATAAAAGTATTCCACTTCTCTTTACAATCTCCCTTCCTGTCTTTGGAGTCATAGTTTTAAATTGTTCATTTGCAGCCTTTAGGATTTCATCTTTCATCCTTAACATTTCTTCATTCCCTAATTCATCAAAATTGATGCCTATGATCCTCTCTACTTCATTTGTCAAATTTTTGATAACAAAATGCTTGAAATCTATGGTGTGTATGAAATCATCATCACTCATGAATTGATGACAAGCATTCATTCTTACATCTTCACTTAAGTCTCCTCAAAGCTTAAATGCATCAAGGGCCCATTCCCTAGAAGGATCTTGAATGGTGACCCCTATTGATGCAAAGAGTCTTGCAGCTTTTTCTAATCACTTTCTTGGTTTACTTGTCTACTCAACCCTCTAACTGCTCAAGCCCATCCAATGGTACTTGGTAGGGGTTTTTCTACCTATACCTCCAAGGTCTAATCCATTTTGCATTGCCTCCAAGGTATAGCCACTTGAGCTTTGACAACTAACTTCCTATTAGGGTTCCACCTCAATCTCCAACTCCACTCCTAAGGCTCCAATCACCTCTGCAAAGGATCACAATACACTAATTGGTTCTTGGTGTTCAAAATGCATTTACATTTTCTTTGATGTATTTGAGGGTTTTGGGAATCTTCAAACCCATCGCTAAGGTTTCCTAACCACTCTTTGTCTCCATTGGGCTCAAATAGGCCTAATATAATTAGCTCTCACTTGGCGGTTTTGAGGACTTGGTTTCAAAAATTCCCAAATAAGACCACAAATAAATTACATTTTTGGATACCCTTTTCAAGGCTACAAACAATATTTCAAATTTGCATTTGGGTTTTCCATACACATATGAGAACCAAATTTGTCCTAATTTCAAGGGTTTTGGCCTACCGAGTGACTTGGAAAGATGGCTTTAAAACCATTCACCAGTCAAAACATCTGCTCAAATAAATTGAGGATTATTTTAGGGAATTCATAGGGATTTCCAACCATGGGTCCATTTCTCTTCCACCAATCCACATGTGCTCAGAATTTGCACGTCTTTTGTTGTCCTCACTCAATAACTCATAGTAGTGAGTCTAGGGCTTCATCGCACAAACACCACAAAGGCCTAAAAAACAAAAAAAACTACTATAATCATATGTATAGACCCTAACCTATCATTCCATTTTATTTCAACTGGTGCCATCAATGGATGCTCAGGTTAGAGCCATTTTGCTCTTAAACCCTACTTTGAAAGGGTTTTACACCTAGTTAGAGAGAATGAATGAGATCTCTGCAAACAAACACAAAAAAATATTATTAATCTACCTTGCTGGAAAGTACACTCAACAAACACTCATGCCCTACAATGAGATTTCTTTGACAAGTCCGTACTGTACCGTACAATGCAATGAAAGATCAAGAAAACTGTTAAATGGTGAAGAAAACAAGATTTGTTTGCAACTCAAAAACTTGTTCTTGCATTCCCAAATTCTCCAACCTATACAATGAAAGTGATTTTGGCTTATATTCTCATGTTTTAGTTGGTTCAACTAACTTTGTAACGCTAATCATAAAAAATGCAACTTTTGCAAAAAGTTGCAAAATGTTTCTCAACAACTTTTACATCTTTTTGACACCTGAGATGGAACTTTTCATTCTAGTGCATTCCAAGGCTCCCAAAGGCCCTCAAGAATCCTGGAAGACCTAAAAATAATACAATAGACCCCTATTACATGATGACAATGATCTAGAGTACTAATCCTATGATCAACATTATCATTACAACTTCTTAGGTTGATAGCATCTTGAACACAAATGACACAACCAAAAGCTTGGACAACTCAACCATCGCTCTAGTGAGTCCCAAATGGTTGGTCCATTATTACATCATGAAAAACAACACAAAAACTTAGGAAAAAATCAAAATTGCATGCTTGAAGTGTTAGGTTCCCTGCACCACCTATCCTTGTGTCAAATATGTGAGGGGGTAGATACTCATATCCTTGGAATTCAAAACCTCTGTAGAATTGGAATAAAATTTACCTCCTCGGGGAAAGCATGTACAATAGAGTGACAACCCTTGGATTCTTTGGTACTTGGAAAAGAGGGCCACTAGAAGATGATGCAATCATGGGCTTCTTCTTGGCTACTTTTGCAAGCAATATCTTTGAAGCGGAGGGGTGTGATGGCTCAAGGTCAAGAGAAATTGTGGAGGAGATTCTTGAGGACTCAATGGAGGGGAAGAAGGGCCAATTGGGGAACCAATTGATTGAGGGGATTTTGGCCTCTCTTCCCCCACTACTTGTACTAGATGTATAACATGCAAGTGGGGCCTTTCATGAGGCAGAGGCATTCTATCAACATCTATATAAGCATAAAATATTTCTCTCATCCTGGCTTCTGGAATTAGTAGTACTTCCCAAGAAGGAGAATATGAGATGTCCTCTTTCCTTATTCTATTCTCCTCATACTAAATCTTGTACCATCTTTCCTTTCTTTTCAACACTTCCTCATAATCTGCTACATTTCTTATGAGGTCTTCATAATCCTCTTCATGCCATTGATGTTCTTGTATCTTGGCTTTGCCAAGCCCCTTGACAAGCCATTCAAAATCATAGAACCCATATTTAGCTCAGGGAAGCCTATACCTATTTAGCATAGAGTCAAGGATGTCATATACTTTCCTATTTAGAAAATGATACATCCCAATCGCAACTTGTGATGGGATTATTGACCCTATCTTGTGTGACCCCTGTTGGCATTGTGTTGTCATTGATGTCAACTGGTATGTATAACATGTCACCGGTAAGGATGGCTACCAGTATGCAAGGTGTATACAAGATGCAAGCAGGAGATGTTACTGGTATGGATGTTCACCGGTAAGCAAGTGTAAGAAAGTAGAGAGACAACTAAAGGTAAGACTGGTTATGTCAACCAGTATAGTATAATCAACATGTATGTATTGTCAATCGGTATGCAGGTAGGTGTAGTATCAACCGGTAAACAGGTCCACTGGTGAGCATGTATGAATAATCAAAAGACAAACTAACAGAGTGAATGATTGCCAAATCATATAGAGTGTAAACACAGAACCAAGAGCAATCCAGGTTAGCTTGATCCAACCGGAAAAACAATGAAGAGCCAGTAAGAAGGTTAATCGATTAGTGTATACTGGTAAGGTAAGATGAACCGGTAGGTAAACACTAGTTGTGTGATGTAATTGGTGACCAAGTCTGAACTGACATAGTAAGCTGAGCTAGATGCCGACAAAGACACCATGTGGAATCGAAGTGGCAAATGAATCATGCATTGATAGAGTAGTTGGTGATTGGTTTGACAGTATTGATGCAAACTGCAAAAATCATGGGTCAAGTGCAGAGGATTGCAGCTCGAAGCAAGTCGAAGGAAAGAGATTTGATTCCTTGACATCATGATCGAAGTAGGACATCAAGCTGCAGATCTGATTTCAAGTAGGAAACAACGAGATCATTTAATGTTGTTGACAGAAGCAGGGTCGGTGATTAGTTTGTTGTTTTGCCAAGTTTAGCAAATGTGTACTGAAAGCATCGAAAATGGTAGGGGATGGTTGAGTCATTGTAGGTTATCCATCCAAGAAAGGTGATCTGATATGATTTGATATGGATTAGGTCAGTGAAGGAAACTCAAGGGTGAAAAGTTTTATTTTCTATTTGGTGGGAAAGAAGAAGGATAAATATGCCGATCGAAGATCAAAAAGGTGATGCTGCATGAGAGATTGAGGCCTATTGCCAGAGCAGAGTACGAATAGAGAGTTGATTAGACTGAGAAGAGTGAAGCAAATGACTATTGAAAGGAAAATTGAAGGGAAAGGTAACCGGTAAGAGGGGTTTAATAGAGGCTTAACCGAAAAGGTTAAGGAAACTGGGAAACTATTAATGAATATAACAGTTGTGTGAATTGATAGTGGATGAACCGGTAAGGTAGCAGCAGAAAGTGAAAGAAAGAAGAGAGAGAGTGATTAAAGATTCGACAAAGCAGAAGTAGAGAAAAAGAGAAATCAAACAAAGAGGATTGAGATCAGGCAGAGAAGGGTTGAACTGGGAGAGGAGAATTTAACAGATAGAGAGAAGTTGAGTAGGTGTTATAAAGCTCATTTACAACAAGGTGCTTTCATTGTAATACATTTTTATTTCATTGTATATCACTAAGTTGGTGTTCAGTGTAGGGGTTGGTGTTCCTTTGGGTTGGTGCCCCATAAACAGTTAGGGGTTGGTGCCCTAAATCAGTAGGGGTTGGTGCTCCTTGGGTTGGTGCCCTAAATCTTTGTAATACTATTATTTCATTGTGAGGCTGGATTGGAGAAGTAGACTCCAACAACATTTCTCACCAAGGTTTTTTCCACATTGGGTTTTCCTAGTATATCCGGTGTTTGTGTTTGATTACTAGTATTTTTGTTACTTTACTGGTTGCACACACTTAGTTGGAAATTATTTGAATTCACTGATTCATCCCCCCTCCTAATGACATATTGTGTTCTACAATTGGTATTAGAGCCTTAGGTTCCTTTTTGGTCAAAGCTTTCTCTAGCTTGGGTAGATTCTGGTCTAAGAACACAATGGCAAGAAATGAGTCCTCCTCCTCCAAAGCCCCCATGTTTGATGGAACCAACTATTCCTTCTGGAGTAGAAGAATGGAAACTTATCTATCCTCCCTAGGTTTTGATGTTTGGATTTCGGTTAAGAATGGATATATTATCCCTAGTGTTCCTCCTACAGATCCAAATGCTAAGAAGGAGTATGCAAACAGTGCAAAGGTGAAACATATTATTCTCAGTGGGTTGTCTGATAATGAGTTTGTTAAGGTTATGCGCTGCTCATCCACCAAGGAGACTTGGGATAAGTTGCAGAGATTGTTTGCAAGAGATGTCAAGGTCAAGGAGGCCAAGCTGCGAACACTAAGAGGTCATCTTGAAGGCTTGAAGATGAAAGATGAAGAAATGATTGTAGATTATCTTCAAAGAGTAGATGGAACTGTGAACACCATCAGAGGACTTGGAGAGGAAATAGATGATGAATTTATTGTCAAAAAGGTACTTAGATCACTCATATCTAAGTATGATACAAAGGCCTCTGCTATAGAAGAAGCCAAGGATCTGATTTTTTTTCAATGGATGAGTTATTTGGCTCCCCAACTGCTTATGAAAATGAGGACAACCGGCGAAGGAACTTCAAAGAAAGAGGTTGCTTTCAACTCCATCAAAAAGGGCAAGGAAGATATTCCTCATGGTGAATCTGGTGAAGACTCAGATATAGAGGTGGCAAACTTTGTGAGGAAGCTTAAAAGAGTATACGGTAAGTATAAAGAAAAATTGCCTCTCAAATGTTTTAACTGTGGTAAAATAGGACACTTTGCAGCAAAATGTCCCTATGGTGGGAATAGTGGAGAAGAATCGCAAAGCAGCAACAAACACTTGGGCAAGAACAAAGAGAAGAAAGTCTACTGGCAAGAAAGAAGAAGCTACCAAAAGAAAAAAAACCTATATACCATTGAGGATGATGTCACAGATGAAGAAAGTGCATTAGGAGATGACTGTCATGAGGATGAAAGAGATGTTAATCTCTTTATGGCACTAGATGAACTAGTTGATGAAGATGAAGACATTGAAGACAAAGTGGAATTGGAAGGTGAAATCATAAATGCACATGGGGAGTTGAATAAAACAAGAAGAGAAATCAAGAAGGTTAAGCATGTTGTTGTAGAGGAACAAGAACAACTGGAGAAATCTTTGGAGGAATCCAAGAAGACAATATCTGATCTGAAACTCTAGTTGGAAGAAACTAAAAGGATATATGAGGTCACATGCTATGATGCATTAGAGAAGGAGAAGGAGCATCAAAAGTTAAAATAAGAGATTGTAAGGCTCAAAAAGGAGCTTGATAAGTGCAAGGATGAATTGAAGATGAGGATCAAGTATGAGGGCAACACTGAAGCCTTAGACAAGATGTTGAGCAAACATAAGCATTCAAAAGATACTGGTGGTATAGGATTTGACAAAGGACATAGTTCAAATGGAAAAGACACCTTTGGTAAGGAGATACATTTCACTTCCTCAAGTGAAAGTAAGGAGTGTGTGCAGGAAAAGTAGTGCAAAGAAACAGAAAATTTAGTTTCAAAAAGGTCCACACACCAATGGGACTCTTGATGCAAGTTATAGAGCTATATTAAATAGCTCAACTCCCCAAGGGATGTTCCATTGTTCTCTATCTCACAGGATCCCTCAAGTCAATGCCTTTGCTCTCAGATCACTGAGCAAAGTGACTTCAGGAATGACAACTCCAAGAATGAGGGATGTTTGATTAACTTAATATGAATGCATTCCTAGTTATGCATGATATTAAATGTAATATAATTTAAAATAGCATGGATATGATTATAAGATAAAAGATTAGTAAAATCCTATCCTAACATGATATACTAGTCTAATATGAGTGTGCTATGATAACGAAAAATGCTTCTTAAAATGCTTATTAAGATGATTTCTATTCAAAGAGAGGATAAATGCTTGATTAAAATTATTATAGATTAGATGGATGAAAATTAGATATATTTAGCAAAATGTCTATAAGTTTGATACTAAAGAATTGGATGATGAAAATGAGAGAATGAGAGCTCTATTTATAGGAAAAATAGGGCAATGGATGGTCAAGTTTGGATAATCTTAACGAGGGCCAGGATTGAAAGTTATCAATCCATGTTTACAATTCTCACCAATGAAATGGTGACAATTGTCAATAAAAGACTATTTGAGAGGAGATGAAAGAAGCATTAAATGCTTGAGAAGACATGATTGTTACCTTAGGAGGTAAGGGTTAAGGTTAGGTTAGGGTTATCCATTGGATAAAGCTTTTACCCAAAGGATGAACTCTTGTGCAAGGGTTAAAGGAATAACCATGGTCAAAACAATAAATGCTTGATGAGACCCTTGGGTTAGATGAAGGTTGAGTTAGAGAGAGTCTCTAATCATGCAAGAAGGTTGAGTCAACCATTAATGGTTAGGAAGACTTTGAGGGTTAACTTGTTGAAGACATAAAGCCTTTAATGGTTATTGAAGACTTTGAGGGTTTGAGAAGTGACTTCCCTTTGCTTATTAGGGATGTGACAATATTTAGGAGATGGATTAGGCTAAATTTGAAGTGATTAGAAGAATCTAGAAGGGGGTTTAGAGAGGCAAGTGGGAGATGTAGGATTTTGCAAGTGGATGGAGGGGAATTTTAATTAAAATAAATTACTTTATTTCAACAAAAATAGATGCAACTTGCATAAATACAAGTGGGGGGTTCAAATAAATAAATTAGATTTATTTACTTGCAAGGATCAATTTAATTAAATGTAAATTTAATTAAAAGGGGATGAAGGGGAATTAATTAAATAAAGCGATTTATTTAATTAAAGGCCATGAAAGGCTTAGGTGAACTTAATTAAATAAATTAAGTAATTCATTTAATTAAATAGAGGAATGTGAATAATTTAATTAAATAAAATTTAATTAAATAGAGGAATGAGGTTAAAATGAATATTAAATATTCACTTAGGAAAGTGGTCATTTTTATACATCTACATTTTTCCCCTCTTTGAAGTGACGTGTGTGCACATGTTAATTCAAATAAAATTTTGTCGGATATGATGTTTGTGTCGAAATATTGATATGATGCCCCAGATTTGATGAAATGTGGTTGATGATGCCCCCTTCGGGAGATGAATCAAAGATTTTGAAAATATTGTTGATTTGATGAGCTTTTTTGAATTAATTGCATTTTGAAAATTTGATTGTGTTGAATGCAGTGTAATTGATTTATCTCCCGAATAATGATGTTTGATAAGGTTAAAAGTGAGAAAATGAGCAAAATACATGCCCCACCTACTAACCCTTTTTGACTTTTACCCTATAAAAAGGTAAAAAGTGATTCTATTCTTATCATTTGCACATTTGTCTCTTTGCGATTGTGACATCTCTGACAAAAATGTCAGTTCCTTATGCTTCTCATCGATCCAAGCGCGTTCATCGATACTGGAGGCCCGCTGCGTATGGTCCACCTATAAGTCATCTAAATTTTGCCATGTTTTTGATTAATTTTGTTGATTTTGATCACATTTTTCATTTTTCATTTTCAAATTTTCCATTTTAGCATGTAGGTTGTCTAGGGTATACGATAAGCATCATAGCGCGTAGGGTAACCTAGATAGATCAACGTTTGAGGTACATTTTGCAACACGTCGTAGGTTTAGGATATCACGTTTAGTCTTTTAGCACATATGGTTGATAGGTAAGTGCATAGGGGGTGTAGGATAGTGCATGGGGTGAACTAGCGCATATGGTAAGCAGGTTAGCGCGATGGCAACCCCAGTTAGCACATAGACTAGTTTAGCGCATAGAATAAAGATTATAGCACATAGGTGAGGAAAGATGGCACATGGTTAGCAACTTAGCACATGGGAGGATGGTATGGCATGTAGGTAAGAGAAATGGGTAGAAAAGACTTGGAAGAATGCATCGCGGGGGGAATAGATGAAGTAGATGGCTTAGGAGCGGGTAGGTGCCTACTGAGTGTTTTTGGATGGGTATTTGAGCCAATGTTTTGGCTGCTATGATGATGTTCGAGTCTTGATATGATGATTGAGAGTCTACTGAAATTTCTTTCATTATGAAGTGCCAAGCTGATTGATTGTTTGAATGAGGATCTTGATTTTCTGTTTGATGTGGATCTTTGATTTTTTGCCTTGCAATATGAATTTGATGTCTGATATGAGTTCTAATTCTTGATTTCTAATATGATTCCTAATGTGATGCTTGTGTTATGGATTTTGAATTGCTTGCGTTATGGGTCTTTGATTTTCGATATGGTGCTTTGATTTTTGATATGGTGCTTTGATTTTTGATATGGTACTTGATTTGATGCTTCGTTGTTTCAAGTTGATTTTGTTTTGATTGGATATATTGGATAGATGTGAGAACTGATGATGGACATTTGGTGTTTTGTAGGCACAACTTGGTGTACTTTAGTCATGAGAGTGGTCATTGATTCTGTGATTGTCACAGGCTAATAGAGATGTGATTGAGAGATGCGGTTTCATGTCTTTATTAGACATGCCTCTGTATATCATTAACTGGGGTTTGTTGACAAATTTGGTAGAGAGGTGGCATAGTGACACAAACACCTTCCATTTGGCTACTAGCGAGATAAGAATCACACCTGAGGACTGTTATCGCATTCTGTGGATTTCGATTGTGGGGGCCTCCGCCTTGTTGCCATATGAGCAGACTGAGAAGGGTGGGACATAGGCTCTCTGTTGCATCTTCTAGGATGATTAGATTTGTGGATCTTGATTATGCTCCTTTACCCTTTGTTCTAGCAGGTTTCATTGGTGGATTTTTGTGTCTTGACCATAGGTCGAAGGGACTAGTTGTGGGATGGGGATTGGTTTTGGAGGACATGGTTACACAGGGACGCAGGTTAGCATGGGGGTCCTACATGTTAGTGCACCTTTACAGGGAGCTGCACCAGGTAGTGTATCTGGGATACACGAGTTTGTCAACAGGGGTGACATTATTATAGGTGTGGGCCTGGGAGCATATTCCTGCAACGAGGCCACTTGCAGATAGGGATAGGTCGGTTGGGCTAGCATATGTGTATGGGTATACAGGTATAATTGTCCAGCATAAGCTGGGCAAACTAGAGCACTGGCGAAGAGTATGGGATGATATTGATATGGTCATTTGGAGACCATATATGGATTGCGAGGTGTGGGATGATGACGGGCTAGAGATGCCCTATGTTTATATGTCTAGATATTTGATCAGGCAGATGACCTTTATTATTGAGTGATTTTTGCATAGCTGTGTGCAGCAACAGTATGGGAGACAACAAAGGGATACCATAGGGAGTGTGTTTATATGCTTGCCAGAGACATGATGTGCTTGAGTGGGGGCCCATAGTGGATAGCATAGTGGCAGAAAAAGGAGTAAATGACATTGGCATGCCAGATTTGGGATTACGGAGATGGGGTTGTTGATGCGGGGATGACAGAGGAGTTCTCGACCTACTTCCTGGCACATGCAGTGGCACAGATATCGGATCCAACAGAGATGTTACCTGCTTTTAATGATGAGGAGGATGAGCAACTAGAGAGGTGAGGGGGAGTTAGACAGAGAGATGAGGAGGGAGAGGAGGTCAGAGAGGGAGGTGGGGATGATGGAGGAGGTGATGACGGAGGGGGAGGAGGATATGGAGCTGATAGAGGAGGTTTGGGGAGAGATAGAGGATGAGGGGGTGATGGAGCTAGAGATAGAGGACGAGATAGAGGATGAGGAGGGGATGGAGGGAGAGGAGGAGGACTTCTCCTTGGTGTTGGTGGTGTTGGTAGGGTAGGTGTAGTGTTAACGGTAGTGGGGGGTATAGAGGATGATAGGTGACCCACCCAGAGGAGGAGATCAGATGTTCTACCTCCATCGACGCCTCAGACAAGGACATGTATGGGTGGGATCATGACACAGGTACCCGTTTAGATTAGGGTACCCACCTATCGATAGGACTCACAGATTAGATCCCTACAGGTCACAGTGCAGCAGATACAGGTACAAGTACTAGCACAACATCACTAGATTACATAGATTACAACAGAGCAGGATACATAGAGAGAGTGTCGGGGTCGAGCAGGGGAGATTGTAGAGAGATTTTAGAGAGCAATAGGTGGAGCCTTGATGCAGGACACACTGAGGGAGATACGGTACATGACCATGGCAGACAAGTACTACAGGCGGTTATATGAGGATATAGTCCCTAGAGAGTAGAGAGCTCCTAGCTATGTAGCCAGTTGGTCTACTCGGAGTCAGACAGGGACAAAGAGTAGAGGTGTTACAAGGCCTTCTCGATGTGATCCACCCGGGGGAGATCCAGGAGCCGGGACATCTGTTGTGAGACCATTAGCCTCAGGAGATAGTCATACCTGAGAGACTTGTCTCTATTGTATTTTGATCATTTTGTTGTATTTTGACAGACATGATACCCCTTTATACATTTCAACCATTTTGAGAGATATATACTGATTTCTCTGATTCTCATGTGATGTGTTATGGATGATGATTTATGTCATGCATTTATATGATGTTTCTATGATGATGATGTAATACTTAGATAGTAATGCTTTTGATTTTGATTATGATGTATGAGCTATAATGATGAAAATATGATGATGCTTTGTTTATCTTGATTTTGTTAATGTATGATGTGAGATGTATCTTGAAAATGAGATATATGATAATGATGATGATGTGAGATGTATCTTGAAAATGCGATGTATAATAATGATGTGAGATGTATCTTGAAAATGAGATGTATGGTAATGATAATGATGTGAGATTAATGCAAGATGAAAATGTGATATGTAGCTAAATGCAAGTGTAAAATGATATGCAACTAAATGCAAGTGTAAAATGATATGGAACTTGTAAAGCGGAAAAATCGAACCCTAGTCGTTCTCCCCTCCCCAACTCCAAGGAGAGAGAAGGGGGAATCACTAGGGTTGATGGTTTTCACTTAGGGGAGACTTTACATTCAAAAGAGGGATTGAAACCCACAAGATCCAATCCCACGCAATGCAAGATTGGATTCTATATGAGTTTCAAGGGTTGTGATAGCAAGGATACCCTCTTTTGTAAAGAAATGTAGATAGAAAGATTGAGCTAGGAATGCATAGAAAGTAGGAAAGATTCACTTATAAACAGAGATAGGAATATGATATGCAGCTGCAGACTTGGAATTAGCAGTAAAATGTCGAGACGACGCTGTCCTGCAAATTTGAGCAAAAGTTGACGGGACGATGGTGCCCGGTGTGCACACGGTCCTTCGAAAAATCCGCGAAACGAAGGGGGATCTGTTCGTGTCTGCACAAGGATTCCAGATCTTCAATTTCAGCCGCGTACCTACAACCTACACACAGAAAAGTGAAGACGATTGGGGGGTTAGGGATTAGGGGTTTGCCCTTAGGTCAAACCCCGGTTTTGGAATTAACCAAGAAATGAGAAATGCTGTAAATGTAAATGACTGTAATGTAAAACAAGTACTAATACCTTGTTGTAAGGATGTTTGTATCCTTATATGCGAAGGTATAGATGTTGTTGTTTGTTGTATGTTGTAGCATGTGATCTCCTCTTCAATGGTTGAATCCTTGTCTTGAATGCAACACTTAGCCTTGAATGGAGACTTAGAATGATCAATTGCTTGAAGGAATGTTTGAATGCTTGAATGCTTGAATGTTTGAATGTTTGAGTATCGTTTCCACCTTTTTCGCCCCTATTCAAATGAGAGAGGAAAATGTAGTTTATATACTTGCCAATTAGGGTTGATAGACTGATTTTCCCGACATTAGGCCGACCAGGAAATGTTATTTTCCAATTTGCAAACAAAAAGACCCGAAGTCCCATAGGAGACCGGGCCCAAAATAGGGCCAGGGACCAGGGCGCTGGGCACCATGGTCCTGAAGGACCAGGGCGCTGGGCGCTCTGGTCCCACCTCCCGGGACAGCAGGGTGCAAGGAGGGATCAGGCAGGGTGCTGGAAAAATGCAGTTTTTGGTGTCATAAACAGGTTTCGGGGTCTCCATTCAGGTTCAGTGTTGCGTCGCCATCGTGAAGACCCAAATGCGGTCGAAATTGCAAGTGTCACAATTTTAGGACGCTACATTTAGCCCCCACTTTAGCGGGAGTATAAGCGTACGCTCATACTTCCGGTAAAGTACAAGGAAACAACATTGAAAAGCTTTCACCACGTCAAGAAGGCAAGATACACCAAGCCCCCAATGGACTAAGGATCTTACAACTTCGATTGACAAAGTAAAAGGGAAGATCACGAGGGAGAACCATGACTATCAATAGTAAGGTTCCCTCACTATGAGTCATGCAAGAAAGACATCAAAATTTTTCAAGGCAAAGCTAAATTTGTCGAGAAATTTTTAAGTATCTTGAAAAGATATGAACGGGATGTATGCCCCCTACGTTAAAGCGATCGCACACAAGCTGACACAAGCGTCAAGGTATAATTGAACCAAGACGACCTGAGTGTTGCTTGCGTAAAACATACAAGAATTAACCACTTGTATGCACAAAGTGGAATAATGTCTTCAATGATATGTTTCCAATCATGTCTCAAGACAAAATTTGCACCGTACAAGTGATCGCCTCACAGACAGAAAACCAAAAAAATATCAGACTCCCCCGCTACTTTCTCTAGCTTGATGCATCGTTGAGAAATTTAGGAGATCCAATGATTCAAAAATTTGAAGTGCAAAATATTCAACACTTAATGCAAGATATAAACTAATTATAATTCAGAAAATCATCCATCATGTGTGTGTTTAAATTGTTAATTGGATTAGTGTCTTGTTTTCTCGGCTGATGACCTATTGTTGATAGGGTTTTCTTAGCATGTTGTGATTCTTGTTTGCTTGTTGTTGGAATGCTTGAAGTCTGAGTAACGCTGCCCCTAGCTATAGATATCCGTCAATGTGGATATTCACAGTGATTATCAAGCCATGGTGGGATATGATGAACTAATCTTCAGATAAGCAAGGACAGTGACTACACTAAGTATGTACAGGATAATGCTGCATAACAAGTGTTGGGAGATGGCCATTAGCTTTGAATTTGAATGCAAAAGATATGAGTAATGATAGATAGAGGAGTTGTTCCCTCACAAATAGCGCTTGTTGCCAGGTTTTCACCACTTGTTTTTATTGCACCTTTTTGTTGTTTTTTTGATTTTTCTAATATTTTTAATATTTTTCTAATTTTTCACTTTTTTTGTATTTTTCACTTTTTTCGTGCATTTAGACCACTCAAGTGTAGAATTTCTTCAGATGGATGTTGTTGGTTGGTTCATCAAGCACATCTCCTTCTGAAGTTGTTAGCTGATAGGCGCCTGATCCATAGGCTGATATGATAACATAGGGACCTAACCAATTAGGTTCAAACTTCCCCTTCTTTTCTCGATCCTATTGATTTCTAGGATTTTCTTTGAGTAAAAGATCACTGACTTTAAAAATCCTAGGGATGACTCTGTGGTTGTAGCTTCTACACATGCACTGCTGGTATGCTTTGAGATGATCATAGGCATGTTGTCATTTTTCATCCAGAAGTTCTAGTTCCTGCAATTTGTTTACCCGATACTCCTCATATGGTATGAGGCCTTTTAAAGATACTCTGAGAGATGGAATTTCTACTTCAAGAGGTAAAATTTCTTCTGATCCATACACCAATGAATATGGCATATCCCCTGTAGGTGTCCTGATGCTAGTCCTATATGCCTAGAGTGCCAGATTAAGTTGTACATGCCAATCCTTACCTGCGTCATTTACTGTTTTCTTTAGGATTTTCAAGATTGTTTTATTTGATGCCTCTGCTTGACCATTCCCCTGTGGGTAGTAAGGTGTAGAGAAATGATGTTGGATTTTAAATCACTCACATAGTTCTTTAGGTACCTACAAGGAACACTTAATTATGGACTATGGTATCACATGAACAATCACCTAAACAATCACATGAAAATGCAGTCAGAAGAATCTTTAGGTACCTGAAAGGAACACTTAATTATGGACTATGGTATCCTAAGCAAGGAGAATTCACCTTACAAGCCTACATTGATGCTGATTGGGCAGGCTGCATTGATGACCAAAAGAGCACAAGTGGTGGTGCATTCTTCCTAGGTAACCGATTGGTCTCATGGCACAACAAGAAGTAGGAGTTAGTTTCCCTATCTATTGCAGAGGCATAATATATTGCTGCTGCCACATGTTGTTCTTGTTGGCATTATGGATGAATTGATTATGTGTTGCATTGATGTTTTATCATTGATGTCAACACTAGCTGTTATGGTTGGCTAACGGCATACATGTTTTGGTTACCGATAGAAGATCTAGTGTTACCGACAGAAGAGACTATCTGTTGGACACTTCGGACATGTTTAGACCAATAAAGTATGTTTGGTTTTATGTGTTATATGCTCCCCGAGCATGCTTTGGTCATTTGGTATTGACTTAGTAATCAGATGCTATCATACACTCTTACCGACATTGGTTTAAGGTTTAGCCGAAAGATCTTTCACTGAGGAATCTTGACAGGATGCATAAAGTGGTGTTGGTGTGGCTTCTAGATAGATTTCAGGATGTTGAAGATGTTCTTTGACCATGCTTCAACTGCTTGAAGACATTTCTTTGGCACGGTGGACCCAAAATAGGTCTGGTGCCTATCTAGGTTATGGACCGGTATCATGATAACATGTTCTCTACACGTTACCGGGATGTTTCGAGACGTTCTATGGATTGGTTATTGTTGTTTTGGTCTTAAGACAACATGGCATATCATTGTAATATAGATTTATGTGATGATCTTATTGTAATATCTTTTAGGTGGCCGACCTAATTAGCTTAGGCCTTCGGGCTTGTATAAATTGATGTAAGATCTCATTGTAGATCAAGGTATGGGAATGGAATAAGTGTCGTGGTCTTGGAATGCAATATCATATGCAAGGGAGATTTGGTTGATCATAGGTGATCAAATTGGGATTAAGGAAGAGGTCAAAGGCCTCTGGTATTGAGCTTAACCGAGACTATAATTAGGCATGGTAGATGTTATCTTTGACAATTCATTATTCTGGATTGTTGTCCATTTATCTTGAGATGGTTGTTGCCTCTTTGTAGTCAGTGAGACTCTTTTGTAATGAGAAGTACACTCTAGGCAGTGTGCCTTCCTGCATGTGCAGGCCCCTCATTGTATCAAATACTTTCTGCAGAAGTATCATCTGACTGTGGGTAGGTTTCCCACCATGGTTTTTCCCTTTTTGGGTTTTCCATGTACAAATCATGGTGTTATGTGGTATGGTTTTATTACATTGATTATATGTTTAATTGTTAAGTTTTATTGCTTATCGGTATTTGTTTCTTCTTTACCGATACTTAATCTGGTTAAAGGTTTTAAGTTGATTTATTGATATAATCTGTCAACAACTGATTCACTCCCCCTCTCAGTTGCTCACTGGTTATCCTAATAGTTCTCAGGTGTTATGGATGAAGAAGACCCTCAAAGACATTCAGGTAGAAATATATGACCCCATTTCTATCCGGTGTGACAACTCAAGTGCCATCAACATATCAAAGAATTCGGTTATGCACTCAAGGACGAAGCACATTGCCATAAAATATCATTTCCTTTGGGAGAAGGTGGCTGATCAAGAAGTTAAGGTAGAATATGTCCCTACAAGTGAACAAGTGGTTGATATCTTCACAAAACCTCTACCGGTAAACACATTTGAGTATCTACGCCACAAGTTAGGTGTGGTTTCACCTGCTTCATGCACTTAAATATGTATGAAGATTTATGGTTCAGGGGGAGTTCACTGCCACATCTCTTGTCTCTTGGACCATATACTGGACACAGGGAGAGATCAGGTGTCTATGCCATAGTATCGACATGATGCCAGATGAATGGAAATGGTTGTCTTGTGGTCTACTCTACCGAAAGAATGCAAAAAGATTGTGGATACTGGATGGGGGAGAAGAAACCGACATGCTAGTGGATAATGGATACTGTTTGTGCCCTTTGTCATTGTTGTCAAAGGGGGAGAAGGAACCGGTATGAAAGTGATCATTGTGTGTTTACATCAATGCCAAAGGGGGAGATTATTGGCATTGTGTTGTCATTGATGTCAATCGGTATGTATAACATGTCACTGATATGGATGGCTACCGGTATGCAAGGTCTATGCAAGATGCTTGCAGGAGATGTTATCGGTATGGATGTTCACCAGTAAGAAAGCATAAGAAAGTAGAGAGACAACTAAAGGTAAGACTGGCTATGTCAACCGGTATAGCATAATCAACATGTATGTATTGTCAACCGATATGCAGGTAGGTGTAGTATCAACTAGTAAACAGGTCTACCAATGAGCATGTACGAACAATCAAAAGACAAACTAATAGAGTGAATGATTGTCAGATCATATAGAGTGTAAACACAGAACCGAGAGCAATCCAAGTTAGCTTGATCCAATTGGCAAAACAATGAAGAACCAATAAGAAGGTTATCGGTTAGTGTATACTGGTAAGGTAAGATAAATTGGTAGGTGTAGACACCTAAAATTGTCATGTCTAATTAAATAAATATTTTATTTATTTAATTATCTAAGCTTAATTTTTCTATTAATTAAATAAATCTTTATTTATTTAATTAATTCATTTATCCTCTTCTAGCCTTATTTCTCATTTAAATAAATACATTTATTTATTTAAATTATCCTCTTCCTAAATTAAATAAATATCTTATTTATTTAATTGATCCCATTTCTTCTATTAATTAAATAAATCTTTATTTATTTAATTAATTCATTAACCTTTTCTACCCATGACACATGTCATTCATCTCTTAATTCATACACTACCTACCCCTTTCATTATTTTATTATTTCTTTTACCTACCCTCTAATCATAGCCAACCTCCTTTTACACCTCTCAATCTTATCCCTCCATTTCATATAGTGTCTTCTATATAAGGAGATGCTTCCTTCATTATCAAACCCTAATCATTCTATGCATTCTAATCAATCATCCTAATCACTGATCTTAAGGACTTGACTATACTACGATCCTACTTGCAACCACATTCCGTTCTTTGTTGAGCTCTTGTGCACAAAATCTGAGAGCAAATATATCAAGCAAGATCAATGGAGATAGGAGGAATGGAGATCAAAACCCTATTGGACATGTAATGGTATAATCTTCATAATTTCATTTGATTTGCATTGTCTTAGGTAATCTTCATATGTTATGGTGGATCTTTGTTGTTGTTAGGCTAGGGTTTGGTGGTTGAATTCATTTAGCCTTTCAATATTGTTATTATTGTTATCCATTTTCACCATATACATTTTGGCACGCCCGGTGGGACATGGATTTTTCTTAGATCTGTGTTTTTTGCAGATTTTCCTAACTCTATATTGCTATTTTGTAAAACAATTTGGAGAATAACCTTGTGCAGCTAGGGTTTTGGAAACAAAATCAAGATCTTGAAGAGATTCGATCATATCTCAAAAACGGCTACGAAATTTTGCACCAAATTGTTTTTGTAGGTTGAAGAAAGTATCAAGAGCTCTCAAGCCAAAATTCAGAATTTTTGGAGCACATTTTCATTTTCTATGAATTTTTTATGATTTTTCATTAAAAATTAATTTTGAGAGAAAATGAGAGAATTTTTTGGATTTTCTTACATTTTTGGAAATCTCTCATAATTATACATAGGATCTGTTCTTTGTGATTTTAATTTTGATGCAAAATATTTCCCTGAAAATCGGATCTTTAAAAATTAGGGTTTTTCCTTATTTTGATCAGAGTTCACAAACCGATTCGAATTTTGACATCAAATTTTTTGTGCAGGTCGGGAAAAGTATGAGAAAGATTCAATAAAAATTTCAGATTTTTTGAATCTATTTTGCATTTTGTATGAATTTTTTATGATTTTTCATAAAAAATTAATTTTGAGAGAAAATTAGCGAATGTTTCAGATTTTCTTACATTTTTGGAAATCTCTCAGAATTATACATAGGATCTGTTCTTTGTGATTTTAAATTTGATGCAAAATCATTCCTCAAAAATTAGATCTTTGAAAATTAGGGTTTTTGCATTATTTTACTCATATCTCACAAACTGCTTGGATTTGTTGCAGAAAATTTTTTGTACAATTTTGGAAGACCATCAAAACTCTACAGTAAAAATTTCAGATTTTTTGGATTGATTTTTTATGATTTTTCATAAAAAATTAATTTTTGGAGCAAATTAGCAAATTTTTTGGATTTTCTTACATTTGTGGAAATCTCTTGAAATTTTACAGGTGCTCTTTTTTTATGATGAATTAGATCTTTGAATTGGTCAACAAAACGCATTATTGAAGGCTCCTATTTCACAAAGTCTTTTGGATCTAAAATTTACTCAACTTGTATGCTTGCAAGAAGGGGTGATTATTTCAAAAAATCCAAACTACTAATAAATCTTGTTCCAGGTCCTTGGCAAGGGTTTTTGGATTTTTGTTGTGTGCCTTGTTTTCATAGACTAGCAAACACTTCAATTGGTGCACTAAAATTGAATCATTGTCTTTTGTGTCTTGAGCAATAGACTCTTTTTGTTTAATCTTTAGAGGGCCTGTCTTCCTGTGTGATCATTAAGACTACTAGTGAGAAGAGAACGACCCAAGTGGTAGCGAGGAAAACCCACCTCTTCCGAACCACTATAAACAACTGTATTCATGGTGAAAACTATGGATAACGTGTGCTGATTAGTTCATACCGACACTATGTCTCCCCATAAACTCGTTTGATCAAATTTATTTGATCATTTGTAGGGCGTAACCCCTACCGGCTGGGAGCCTTCTGTATTTACAGAGCTGAAAGTGCCGCATGTATGGCCACACGAGCGGATGCCCTTACTAGCACCTTTTTGTTTTAGAAGCCCAAATCCTTCTAGTTGTTGGGGTAGGAGGTTGGACCTCTGGTAGCGGCCCACACACATACGGTTCTTAGTAGAGATACAAAGTTCGCCACGGGGAGTTTTCGTGGGGATTGATGCTTGGCTGACCCGAGAAGTGAGTGCCGAGGGTGGAGCCAGTGAGGTCAAGCATCTAAGTATCCGCTCTGAATAGCGTAGCCTCGGGGGTAAAACCTCATGTGGGATCAACAACTATTGTCTTGGCCAGCCATAAGAATTGTGCTTGACTTATTTTAAACATTCAAAACATTCAAAACCAAACAACAAAACATTGTGTCTTTTTTGTTTTCAAGTGTATGCAAAACATTTTTACATCAAACAACACACTTTTCTTGGTGTCATTTTGAGTCTAAACACTTGCAAACATTGAGTCCTCATCAACATTGAGTCCTCTTGTCACGAAAAACAGTCAAACATTCAGATTTGGTCACAACTTCACAAATTGGAATAATTTTACAGTCAAGCAAACAAGAACAATCAGTTTCGAAATTCTTGAGCTTCCTAGGTTGTTTCTCCAGGTTTTCATCTAGCATTCAACTTGTCTTTGGGTCTCACAAAATCCATCATTGCTTTACACCTTACATTACATTCACATTTGTCTAAACTTGAGTCAAAAGGTCACTTGCTTGTCCTCATCATACTTTGTCAACACACTACATACAACAACACTTTGTTAAGTGGTCCCTCATCAAGGTTTCTTACCTTTGGGTCTCATTTGGTTTTACTTAGAGTCAAGGTCAACTTACCTCATCAAGAGAAACTATCCTCTCTTTGGAAGTCACACCTACTCTACTACATACATACTTGGTCTTACACTTTGGACATTGCAAGTACACTTCAAACTCATTTACATTCCATTCAACTCTTGGTCTTCCATACTTTTTCTTTTTTTCATCTAGTCTCACACATCTTGGTCAATACCTAGTTCATGGTTGAAACCCATCTTCAAAAATCTAGGAGAGAAACTAAAGAGGCTCAAGAGTCTGCAAACATGAGTTCTTATGAGTATGACAATGAGATCTTTTTCAATTCTGATCATACTACATTACTTGACATGGATGCCTATAGAAACAATCCAAATGTTGAGAACATGGACACTATAAACAACAATGCTACACAAAATGACAATGTGGACAACTTTTCAGTACATTCAGCAGATGTGGAAGAATCCATTATGAATCCCCATTTCAATCGATTGGTTGAGGAAATAATGAGGAGAGATAGACAATACTCCTTACACATGATGGCACAAAGTGGAGCCAAGATACCTCATGATTTTGACATGTCTCAAATAATGGAACATAGACCTTTGCAACAACTGCACTCCAATATGGATCAAAGGAGACCTAATAGTGGAGGAACTAGAGGACCACATATGGTACCTGAATCACCATCAACTTTGCTTCAAAAACCAGAGGTCCCACATACACATGGTAAAACATATGATACTTACCTTTGCAGACCATTATGGAAGTCTTATGCAGACAGATATGCTCAATCACATATCAATGCTAAGGATCAACCACCAAAGCAATTGGATATTCAAAGGCATGCTCAAAATTTGGACACAAGGAAACCCTGTGTCAAATTTGGGGGCAACACAATAGAACATGACATGCCTGTAGAGTATGGTATACATGCACAAAATAGATATGGTGTTCCTCAACATGAATCTATACCAAGTGGTCCAAATATGCAACATCATTACAGACCTCCTCCATATGAACATGTGTATGATCAATATCATCCATATATGCAACATGCACCTCCTCCAATGGGTACCTCAAACATAGGATATGGTCCAAGAAGTCGATCTCCACCTAAGAGCAATTTGGAGCAACAAATCAGGGACTTACAAAAGAAAATGGAGGACATAAATACACCGAAGCCAACATACACAATGAGAGACATATGTCCTTATCCATTTGACAAGAGCATTCCAATGCCTCCTTTTCCTACACACTTTGTGACGCCTAAATTTGATAAGTATAGAGGAAAAGGGGATCCTAAGGCGCACATAAGACAGTTTTTCACAGCTTGCATTGAGGTAGCAGCAGAAGAGACATATTTGATGAGATTATTCCCACAAAGCTTAGGCGATCAAGCTATGGAATGGTTCTCCCAACTTCCACCTGGTATTAAGTCATGGGGTGACCTAGCATAAGAATTTATTCAACATTTCTCCTACAATATAGAGACAGACATATCAGTCACTACTTTGTGCAACACCAAGCAAAAAGAGGGAGAATCTTTTGCATCATTTTTACAAAGATGGAGAAATCTAGCCAGCAGATGCTCTTGTGAGATTCCACAAAAATAAATGGTAGAGATGTTCACCCAAAATGTTAACAAAGAGATTGGTTATGACTTAAGGAAAGCTTGTTTGTCTACCTTCAAGGACGTCATCGAAAAAGGCTTAGCAATAGAAAAGGTCCTAATTGAACAAGGAGTCATTAAGATATTTAAGGAAAACAAAGATGACTTTAAAGGAAAAGACAAGCCAAGATTTTGGAATAAAAACAAGAATACAGTCAATGATGGTGTTGTTGATGCCAACACAGTGCGACCCAAATTCATCTTTTCAGGATCAAGTTCTACAAACAATCAAGTAAATACTCAAACAACTTCCAGATCACTAAGGAAGTACACTCCATTGGGAGAACCACTTGAGTCAGTTTTCAAGAAGCTTGTGGCAAACAAGGTAATCATAGTTCTAGATTTTCCTCCATATCAACCAAAGGTTAAGCCGAATTGGTGGAATGATGATGAGTATTGTGAATTTCATAAGAGCAAGGGTCATAAGACAGGAAATTGTCATCGACTGAAGAACATCATACAAGATCTCATTGATAGAGGTGACATTGAGATTGAGGGACATTCATCTAATCAAGAACATGAGATGTTTAAGGAACCATTCCCAAAACATGACAAGGGAAAAGCTAAAGCCACAGATGACCAAGCCAACTCTACTAGAGCACCTTACAACTATGATTCAACTATCAATAATATCTCGATGGACAATTACGTCTCTACTAATATCATCAAGGACAAAGCATCTGAGAATTCTACTCAGAGACCCAAGATTGTCCTAAAAGGTGTTGGATTTTCTTTCGAACCTACCTCTGAATGTCACGTTACAACCTGTCGAGGTAAAATTACTTTGCAAGGTGCTCCAGCTAAAAACACCGCCTCTTCATCAACCAAACCTGAGTATGACCTTGTAGAACAGTTAGGGAAGACACCCACACTTATCTCAATCCTTGAGCTCTTACGCATATCTCCCGCACATAAAGCAATTCTTGATAAAATATTGAGAGATATTGCTATTCCTACTGATCTAAACGTGGACCAATTTCAAGCCATGGTGGGATACCTTTCCATTCCACACTCACTTACTTTCACAGAAGCCGATGACACCTCCGTAAGTCAGCCACATAATGCACCATTACACATTGAAGCGTTCATACACAAACATCGAATAAAACGAGTCTTGATAGATGGAGGAGCAGGTCTAAACATTTGTACATTGAGCACAATTAAACAATTGGGATATTTTGATAAAGCTGTGAATTCTACAAACAAAATCACCATCAAGGCATATGATGATGAAGAGCGTTCATCCAAGGGCACAGTCACCTTACCTCTCAGAGTTGGGCCAGTTACCAAGGATGTGGTTTGTCAAATCCTTGATCTAGATCTCACATACAACATACTCTTGGGATGTCCATGGATTCATGAGATGAGCGCAGTCCCATCTACATATCATCGATGTATCAAGTTTCCACACAATGGAGTTGAAGTGACCATCAAAGCAGATCCAAATCCATTCATATATTGCAACAATCTGCAACCTCAATCAGAAATAACAATCCCAGTCAATCGAGAAGCTATCCCTTCATCAGCATATGTGGATCCAGAATCATTGAAAGCTTCTACATCCAAACAAGCAGAGCTAAAAGAAAAGTTCAAGATTAAAGACATGGGATGTGGTGAGTATATCTTTCATGTTGATCAACTCCCACTGTCTACTAAGGTATTCAGTCAACAAGAACATCCTACAAAAAAATTGCAATGCCAAGGAATTGGGTGTGAACCACCTAGTGTTGCGGCTACTAAGTTTGAATGCAAATCTCCTCTAGTGGTGCAAGCATCTCTTGATATCAATAGTCCTAAGAGTGGTTCCAGCAAAGAATCTATTGATCATATCACCAACCCTCTTGAGAACTCACATAGCCTTACCATTTCATCCACTCCTTCCATTTCCACTCCACTTCCAGACTTGGATCAACAAGAATTACAAAAGCCCTTACTCATTAGGGATCAAAAATCAAGCTTTGAAAAGAAAAATCTAAAAGTCAAAAATAAAGAAAAGTGCTTCAGTCCAAATCAAAATCAAAAGCTATTGGACTCTGCAAAAATCAAAGTCAAGGATAAAAATTCTATGAAGCAAAAAGAGAAAGAGTTGATCTCCCCTAATGTCAAAATAACTAGGGGCAAAAGTTCTAAAATTTCAAGTCAAAAAGCACACTTGTTGATCTTAAGTCTCCATCATGTCATCCTACTTTCACTTCTTTTCACAGTCATAAGCCTTCATAACTCATCCACTTGTTCCACACATCCATTCCCTTCTAGTGATACATCATGGACCTTTAATGGAACTTCCTCAAAGGACTTTGTTATCAGTGATGCCCAAGCTTCTTTAGGTGACACGCATATGGGCCCGTGTAGTCCACACACTAGTAATTCTATCTCAGTTCCTTCATCGAGGAAGACATTCAATCAAGCTACACATCATTCAGTCAAGGAACAATGCAACTACAATCACAAGGTAAAGCCTCACACATTTGAGGTAGGTGACTTGGTTCTCAGAGAAAACCCCAAGAATCAGCAAGACAGAGAGAAGAAGGGCAAGTTTGAACCAAATTGGCTTGGTCCTTACATTATTACAGCAGCATATGGATCTGGGGCATATTAGCTCTCAACTACAGAAGGTGAACCTTTGGAGGATCCTATCAACAATATGCACCTTCGCAGGTTTTACACATAGCTCTTTAGAGTATCCTAATTCAAAAAATACAAAAAAATCAAAAAATTCAAAAATACAAAAAAAATCAAAAATTTCAAAAATACAAAAAAAAAAATTATAAAACAAAAAAAATCGTTACTTGGTGAAAACCTGGCAAACAAGCGCCTTGTGACACAAAAAACATTGAAAAATTGAAAAAAGTAAAGAGAAATAATTTCGTCCAATGGTGAAAACCACTTCGGTGGTGCCCTGGGCAAGTACCATGGTGAAAACTAGGTCACCAACGCCATGTGTAGAGACATTGCTCCTCCCTCCTTCAGGATTCTCTTCATCATTTCACTTTGTACACACTCACAACCTATTTGTTCATAATAAACTTACCCATTCCCATCATGGCTTGTTATTGATCTACCCAAGATTGGTTAGCCATTCATAATAAACCTCCCTTTTCGCCTCCCTTTCCATCCATAATAAATCAGATACTATCTGTGGCTAAGGAAAAATCCTACGTCTAGTAATGGGTGTGGAACTGAAAACATCACATGTTTCGAGGAGTACAGTTTCTTCTAGCTTTCTTCAGTTTATCCGCGCACAATCCACAATAAAGCAACATTTGCATCACAGATCCACAATAAAGTCTCGTCTTCTTTGCAATAAAGTATCAGCTTCATGGATTCAGTCAGTTTCAGATGAGACAACAACAACAATGGGCTTCAACAAATCAAATCTTTCAACAGACTCAGACAACATTATGGTTCAGTGCTATCTATCCTTTCTATGAAAGTGAACATTGTGACCACAATAAAATAAGACTTATACAAGTGACACGAGACACTAAACTTGAGGACTACAGTGGGTGTTGGTGTCGAGTCTTGGTTTTCTTTTGATTTTATCTTTCTGGTGACATGTCTTTTAGCTTTTCCAGGATGTCTTTGACTAGAGATTCTATCTCCAGGATGTCTTTGACTAGAAAGGTGAGGATGGGGTATCGTCACCTATTTGTATTTTTTGTCTATGGATTGTCTCTTAGTAATGCTATGACTTGTCCAAGGATGTGAGGACATTGTGAGTCTAGTAAGAATTGGGGCATGCCTTGTTTGTGACTGTCTTATCTCCATGCAAACAGGTACAATGACTTTCTGGGTCGAACATATGCCTCAATTGTCATAACCTATTTTTCCATAATAAAGCTCAATGATGATAACGCACAAGAAGCTCTTTCACTTTTATATCTTCTGTCTTCCATCCCCCTTTCTTGATTGACTTCCATCGTCCTTCTCAAGTCCGCGTAGCCTGCTATCACATGATTGAGTATAATGACACACCAAAAATATTTGCATTTCATGTAGCTGCACCTACATTACCACATATAAGTATTTCATACATACATATAGATATCACAACTACATCACATCCTGCACACAACACCTGTTAGCACAATTTACATTTGCATTATCATATTCATCTGCATTACTTACATTCACATTTGCATCATGCATACACATATAAAACATAAACGAACAAAAAAAAAAAAAAAAAAAAAATTGCATTGCATCATATACATATTTGCATCCATATCATAAGCATCACATAAGAACATCTCATCACATAGGTACACATGCATATAGCTGCCGCAAAGATGAATCATCTCATATATATATATAAAGTGTCATGATACAATGATGTCAAAATCATATGGCTACAATCACCCGCAGGTGTCTACATCATTATACAAAATGGTACAAAACCGATACAGAGGAACTCACTGATCATTCCTGCCAACACTATTGGTAGTGCTAATCCTATCCATGTCATGGTATCCCATGCCACGTGTCCTACCCTCATCTCCAATCTTGGATCCTAGAACACTCATCTAAGGGCATCCCTGTCTCCGTCTCGATCGTACGGAATCAGCTCCCCATCGATCGGCACCCGCAGAATCCTGTAAACATCCTCCAGGGTGACTGTCATCTCACCCATCGGTAAATGGAACGTGCACGTCTCAGAGTGCCATCTCTCAGCAAGCGCAGTTAGTAAACCCATGTTTGCCGAAACTCAGGCACATATGGTACATGTCTCAAGCCCATCTCCTCGATGGCAGCTCGGTCCCCAAGTGTCAACTCAGGTCGCACCCTCTGTGTCGACGGGAATCTCTCCCATGACTCTAGCATCGACAAATACTCCAGCAGTCAAACAACTCAATCATGTCAGTTATAGTGGCATTCACTGTTTATCACAAAATGCTACTCGCTATCTAAATGCATATGGCTATCTACCCTAGTGACACTCACTGTTCATCACAAAGTGTTGCTATTTATCCTAGTGGTACTCACTGTTCATCACAAAGTACTACGTGTGTGACACTCCCTATTCATCACAAAGTGTTACTCACATTTGCACTCCTTGTTCATCACAAAGTGCTGCTCATATTTCAGTACTCCCTGTTCATCACAAAGTACTCTATCTTGGTACTCACTGTTCATCACAAAGTGCCTTGATCCATCCTAGTCTTCCTAGAGGACCTGCTTGAGTGTATCCCCTAAGTAGCTTATCCAATCGACAGTATATGTTCATCACAGAACTGCCGATTTGACCTAGAAGATGCAAATTCATACTTTTCAAACGCAAACGCGCTTACATGACATAAACGCGCTCAAAGACTGCATAGACGCGCCTGAAAAACACAGACGCGCCTTCTTGACACAGACGTGCCTATGCTCTGCACAGACATGCCTGGACGTTTTTTGACACTTTTTGGACCCTAGTCTAAGCGCATTTATTACCCTATTCGACATGCATCAATGACAAAATTAAATGCGTCAAAGTACAAGGAGGTTTGGCGGTACTTACCGGCTCTCTTGCCTCTGCTGGCCTCTGGAATCGGCGAACGCGGTCGAATCTATGAGTGAAAGCCATCGCTGCTGACTGCTCCTGCTCTATTTTTTCTCTACAATGTGCTCTCGTGGATGTGTAGATGACAATGAGGATGTTTTTTCCCCCGTGGTCTATCTTATAGACTACCCCTAGCCCTCGCTTTCGTTTCCTGAGTCAGTCTTCTTTATCCTGTGACTTTGTCACTTTATCCGGTCAGTCCATTCTAGCCTTTCTTTCTTATCAAGAGATTGTCTGGGATCTTTCCAGACATTTTCATCCAATCTCTCGAGGGGGCATATCATTCCCATTCTGGGGCAACTCTGTATCAGTTCATCTTATCTTCTTTGAAACAATGCAACAAGCCGCATTGTCTCAAAGAGGGGCAAAATGTAGACACCTAAAATTGTCAAGTCTAATTAAATAAATATTTTATTTCTTTAATTATCTAAGCTTAATTCTTCTATTAATTAAATAAATCTTTATTTATTTAATTAATTCATTTATCCTCTTCTAGCCTTATTTCTCATTTAAATAAATACATTTATTTATTTAAATTATCCTCTTCCTAAATTAAATAAATATCTTATTTATTTAATTGATCCCACTTCTTCTATTAATTAAATAAATCTTTATTTATTTAATTAATTCATTAACCTTTTCTACCCATGACACATGTCATTCATCTCTTAATTCATACACTACCTAGCCCTTTCATTATTTTATTATTTCTTTTACCTACCCTCTAATCATAACCGACCTCCTTTTACACCTATCAATCTTATCCCTCCATTTCATATAGTGTCTTCTATATAAGGAGATGCTTCCTTCATTATCAAACCCTAATCATTCTATGCATTCTAATCAGTCATCCTAATCACTGATCTTAAGGACTTGACTATACTACGATCCTACTTGCAACCACATTCCGTTCTTTGTTGAGCTCTTGTGCACATAAAATCTGAGAGCAAATATATCAAGCAAGATCAATGGAGATAGGAAGAATGGAGATCAAAACCCTATTGGACATGTAATGGTATAATCTTTGTGATTTCATTTGATTTGCATTGTCTTAGGTAATCTTCATATGTTATGGTGGATCTTTGTTGTTGTTAGGCTAGGGTTTGGTGGTTGAATTCATTTAGCCTTTCAATATTGTTATTATTGTTATCCATTTTCACCATATACAGTAGGTAAACATCGGTTGTGTGATGTGATCGGTGACCAAGTCTGAATCGACATAGTAAGATGAGCTGGATGCCGACAAAGACACCACATGGACTCGAGGTGGAAAGTTACCATGCATCGACAAAGTAGTTGGTGATTGGGTCGACAATATTGATGCAAACTGCAAACATCATGGGTTGAGTGTAGAGGATTGCGATTTGAAGTAGGTTGAAGGACAAAGATTTGATTCCTTAACATCATGATCAAAGCAGGACATTAGGTTGCATATATGATTTGGAGTAGGAAACAACAAGATCTTTTAATGTGATTAACAAAAGCAGGGTCGGTGATCAGTTTGTTGTTTTGCCAAGTTTAGCAAACGTGTACTAAAAGCATTGAAAATGGCAGGGGATGGTTGAGTCATTGCAGGTTATCGATCCAAGAAAGGTGATCTAATCTGATTTGATATAGATTAGGTTGGCGAAGGAAACTCAAGGGTGAAAAGTTTGATTTTCCGTTTGGCGGGAAAGCAGAAGGATAAATATGCCGACTGAAGATCAAAAAGGTGATGCTGCATGAGAGATTGAGGCCAGTTGCTAGAGCAGAGTACAAACAGAGAGTTGATTAGACTGAGAAGAGTGAAGCAACTGAGTATTGGAAGGAGAACCGATAGGAAAGGTAATCGGTAAGAGGGGTTTAACAAAGGCTTAATTGCTAAGGTTAAGGAAACCGGTAAACTGTTACTGAATATAACAATTGTGTGAATAGGCAGTGGATGAACCAATAAGGTAGCATCAAAAAGTGAAAGAGTTATATAATTTTTAGGTGTGTACAACCTATTGATTGTAGTGGTATGACTTGAATATGGACTATCTATACCCATGAGATAGTCAATGGTGATGCAAGATTTGTTAGTTGGCCTTATTTGTGGTCATTTGTGTATTGGTATGTTTCTTTGAGATATGAGGTTGGATATATAGAGACTTGATTGTAGGTTTAGAGTTGATATGTTGATTGCATGAAGTTTTATCTATGTTGATTTACCTTGGTTTAAGGTATTTAGCTTGGATGAATTGTAATTTGTTGTGGTTTCTATTCCAGGTGGTATGAGTAAGGTAGTTACTCAAAGCCTTTGTTATCATTTGAATCAAATGCTTATGTTCTTGTAGAGATTGGTGCAGGTTTCAATGATAGTTGAGATGGTTCACATTGACATGTTCCTTTTTCTTCCACATGTGGCTTGTTGGAGGATGTGAGGAGTTTGTTGCTTGATGGTGGTTTTCATGGTTGCATTTGTAGGTATCTTGTTGGAACATGAGAGCATGGTGAATATTCAGATGATACATGGATGGCTAAGGGATGGTTTTCCTTTTTTGTGATTCCTATGGGTGTATTTACAATGCATCATGTCGAGTGGGAGAATGTTAGGATTAAGGTGCCATCTACCTTATAAATCCTATGACATGGTTCCAACATCTTTGGAAAGTATCCTAAGACACTTAAGATGTATTGGAAAAATAATTTGTAATATTTAATTCTCACCATTGTTTGTAATACATTCATAAGAGGTGATGGGTTACACTAGCACCAATTAAAGTGAGTTGTAAACATAAATATTTAATATCATTTTCCCCACTTTTGGATGTCTAGAATAAGATATTTAATGACTTAAGAAAGTGAAAAAAGAGTGGTTTATGGGAAACTCCAAGTGGGAGTATGGAAGAGGCAACAAGTGTCTCTTGGTTTTTGACCTCATTTATTACATTAAATGTAATTTTTATCTTGCAAGTATATGTGTCCATGTTGGAGAGAAGGTATTGGAAGCTAAAGTGATATATTTTTGAGTTCCCTGGAGGCATTCCAAGGGTTGTGGTTGCTAGTAATGAAGAGTCTTCTTTGGGAAACTTTATTGGTGGTTTTGGAGCTCTTACCATTGTATAAATTCAGCCTTTGGGTGTAGATTTAATGTGCAACACAATGGGAAACAATTGAATGTAATTTTCTCTGTTAATGGCGGATAAATGGGAGGGATAAGGAGGTTGTTCACATGTATCTAGAGGTGTTTATGTGGTGGAGGAAAAGAGGAGAATGGAAGTGATTGTATTGTAAGCACTTTTATTGTTGTTAATACAAGCTTGTCTTCTCTTCTTGGTGGAGTTTTTTTTTGGCAAGGGTTTCTCCACATAAATCTTGTGTTATGTGTAGATTTTATGTTGTTGATTTATGCCTTATTGCTACTATCTAATGCTGATGTTAATCATTATTCATTACTGTTATAAGTTCACATAAGATAGGTTTATTAAGCATGGTTAACATGGTATTTTTTTGCATCATAACTTATAAGAATGATCTAGTCGCAGGTTTTCCACAATTAAGGCAACTCATGTTTCACATTTGCATATGAAATTCAATATTTCATGTTGTTGATATCCAAGCCTTGAATCTCATCCTTTGATTACTTTATTCGATAGAGATTTATCTTCACAATCTTTGGTATTAAACTTGTTTATTTCCCAACACTCTTTATAACAACTAACTCAATTTATATTTGTTTTTCTATTTGTTAGTTAGTTTATTGAGGATTTTTTTTCTATAAATGTAATTTTTAAATAAATAATTATGATATATTTTTTTATTCTTTCTCCGTTGAATGCATTACAAGACCAAATAACACATTTACCAAATGCATACAAAACTAATAACTTTGTATTTAATCCTAGCAAAAAATAATATGTTTGAATATAGTTCTATTCATTCATATACTAAAATTTTAAAATCAAATATTTTTTTATCCATTTATAAGTATGTTTATTTTATGTGAAAGGTTTAAACATGATTAATTTTACAACTAGACAAACAACTTGATTAATAGGACATAATTATTGGTATTAGTGAAATTGAATGTATATATTTTTCATACGAAAGTATATAATACAAACACATAAAATAGTTCTTCTAGATGCTCCGTAAGCTAAATTACATATACAATTTACAAAACCTAGTGTTGTGTCAAAGACAGATCAATTATACCATCCTAAATAGTTGCACCATTCTCTATACCACATGAACACCATTTTATTTTTATTATTCAATTCATTTTCATTAGTATGACAATGCATTTCATTGGTATTATCTTATAATATGTAGAAAATATTACTTCTATGCTACTAATGATGATTCAATATTCATAAATCATACTTAGTATGATGCTTTCTTGATGATATAGAATTTTGATTAACAAATTATGGTGCTTAGTACATTTGTCAACACTCTAATTTTACTTTTCATTTTATGGTGATGTTATTTAAAATGAAAAGATGATGTATTCACTTTATGCATATATGATTTATGTTTAAGTAGGTCCATACTTTTATGAAGCAATTTTATTTAGCTTATTATTCTTATGTCATCATGTTTCTAGGCATAAATAATCCTTGTTTGAGCTATACACAATGTATGATACTTTTGGATTTACATATTTGGTTATACATGTACTTATGAAAAATTACTAACATCATTTATAGGTGATCGTTGATTTGTATAATTAATGTTTGTCGAATCACCGTGATATTATTTTTAAGAATAATTGTGAATTAAAACCTACGTATCATTTTTTTTGCCATTTGCATTAATCTATTACAAACACAATTTATCATACATTTATACTAATATACAGTTAAATATTTACTTCCATTTTAATTCTCTATATTAATTCCAAATTTTTTATAAAAATAAATCTTCTCCCTCTATATTAACTATATTCTATCTCATGCAAATTTAATTTAAAACATGAAAAATAACAATCGTTACATAATACTTATTAATATATACACTCACCTAACCAATTCAACAATAAACAATGACAAAAGCTAACCATTCTACAATACTTTTAATAACAACACTCATTTGAAACTAATTCCATCATCCAAACAAACAATGAAAAAATTGACCATTACATAATACTTATTATTGAAAATACACTCAGTCAACGAATTCAACTATTCTATATTGCTATGAACAAATTAGGTGTTTAAATCCCATTCCAAAGCTTTGATATTCTCCAGGTAATCTTGAGAAAGTCTAATCAGATATCTAACGAAGACAAAGCCCATGCAAAATGAATAATCGACGTAAATAATGCAAACCAATACCCACGTCAGACAACTTCAATTTTGCCACGTGACACAATTGCCAGGATTGGAGGCCTGCTGTAAAGTGCCGGCACGTTGACTCGTTCTAAGCTCTTACAGGCTTACAAGTCCACATAAGAAGCCTATCGGCTAACTACTCATCTATTATGATGATAATTATTGCAGTCTTCTTCTGACAATTTATTCAGTCACATACCAATTGCCATGAAAATTATTCCGTTGGCTGTGCATTTTCTTGTCTTTTATTTACAACTTTGCTTGTCTGCACATACCAGTAACAATGGATCCTTTAACGATGAGCATGAGGCTCTGCTTGCCTTCAAGAATTCCATCACTTCTGATCCAAACAAAGTGTTATCATCTTGGGATGCCAACACTAACGTCTGCAATTGGACAGGCATTTCATGTAATAAGTTGATGAGAGTGACTGAAATTGATCTTGAGAGTATGGGTTTAGTAGGTTATATTTCTCCCTTCTTGGGAAATCTTTCCTTTCTAGAGGTTCTTTAAATGTCTACGACAATTCTTTCCATGGTGTTATTCCAGAGCTCTGCCAGAAGCTTAGCAACCTGCAAGAACTGCGTCTCCAGGGGAATCAGCTTACTGAGTCAATACCGACATCCCTAGGAAATTGTTCCAATCTGAAAGAATTGCATCTGTGGGGGAATCAGCTTAGTGGGCCAATACCACCATCTCTAGAAAATTGTTCCAATATGAAAGTATTGAGTTTAGCTGAGAATCAGCTTAGTGGGCCAATACCATCTCTAGCAAATTGTTCCAATCTACAAGTACTGAGTTTGTGGAAGAATCAGCTTACTGGGACAATGCCAACATATCTAGCAAATTGTTCCAATCTGCAAGTACTGAATCTCTGGGGAATCAGCTTAGTGGACCAATACCATCTCTTCCAAATTGTTTCAATCTAGAAGTATTGAGTCTAGCTGAGAATCAGCTTAGTGGGCCAATACCATTTCTAGCAAATTGTTCCAATCTGCAACAACTCGGTCTGGATCAGAATCAGCTTAGTGGGCCAATACCAACATCTCTAGGAAATTGTTCCAGGTTAGAACAATTGAATCTGAGTGAGAATCAGTTTAGAAGACTGCTGAGTCTGTGGGGGAATCAGCTTAATGGGCCGATACTGACATCTCTAGGAAATTGTTCCAAATTGAAAATTCTTTCCCTCGCTTTCAACAATCTCACTGGCACTGTGCCTCTCCAATTGGGTAAGTTGAGCTCACTCCAACGTCTTCGACTAAATTATAACTTCCTTACCAGTTCTAGGAATTTGCCGTTTCTTGCAGCTCTTATTAATTGCTCTACCCTGCAAACCTTATACTTGGGTCATAATTACCTCGCTGAAGATTTGTCCCCTTCCATTGGCAAGCTGTCTACCAGGCTCTCTATATTGTCCTTAGGATATAACCTTATAGGAGGGAGCATACCTCAAGAAATTGGCAATCTCACCAACTTGACATATATTGACTTCACCAGTAACGCATTGACTGGACCCATTCCGTCTACACTAGAAAGGCTTAAGATACTAAAGAGGTTGTATCTGGACCAAAACAATTTGCAGGGACCCATTCCCGGCGAGATTTGTGCCCTTAAGCATCTAGGGCTATTTTTCTGTCATTTAACCGACTTACTGGACAAATTCCTTCCACTATCGGCAACCTTAGTAGGCTAGAATATCTCAACCTCTCACATAACATGTTGGAAGGCCCACTTCCAGATTCATTTTTCGAACTTCGAAATCTCAGGGTGATGGATCTGTCCTACAACAACAAATTATTCGGTACGATACCAAGTTCTCTACAGGCACTAATTAGCATAATCAATGAATGGTCTTTGATCATTCTTTAATTAGCATTGCTTACGCATGTTCAAAGGAGATAATGCTGTATATGCAATTGCAGTTTTTATACAGTGATGTTTCTTTTCTTTTTGTTTTATGCATTGTAATAGTATTTTTCTGCGTAGTATAAACTTTCTTTTTTCTGTAACTGTAGCGTGCATTGTAAGAGAATATTGTATATTTCAGCGACTTCAATAAGCGTATTAATACACAATTAATATAGCCTTTCTTTTCCGCCTATGCTGATTGCTCTTTTTGGGGCAGTGGTTTTGTAGAATTTTGAACTTGACCTATCCTCTTTGAACCATCTAATTAGCAAACAATAACAGTAAAAAGAATAAATTGCAAAAAGAAATCACAATTCAGAATAAAAAACACAATGCCCTATTTTTTGGAATTGCACACACCAATTTCTTTATTGAAGCTTAATTAAAAAATTACATAGAGGCTGTATATATAAAGAATTTGCAGCCTAGAAGAATTAATAATAACTGTAGTTCTAAATATATTCCTAGCATTGCATGGAAAGCTACTAAGACTCTCAAACTAAAAAAACAAACTACTCCCTAAATTAAGAATACAATAAGTGCATGCACAACATGCTTTATTTACTAAAAACAAATTCATGCAAAAAACAAAACTAAAAATAGTCCTAAGGATTAATGCATGTTGGAGTACATGCTTTATGTGCATGAATAAACAAAAAACTATTAACTAAATTAATCTAGCTGCATGCTAGAGCAGCATCAGTTATCAACATACTCCCTCTTGATGCTGAGAGGGCTCACAATCTTATCTCGTAGTGCTATAAACTGAGATTTCGCAACCGCTTTGGTGAATATATCTGCTAGCTGATCTTGGGTGTTGATGTGCTTCAATTCGACATCCTTCTTCTGCACCAAATCTCGTATGAAGTGATATTTCAAATCAAAATGCTTTGTTCTACTGTGATGAACCGGATTCTTAGCTAACTTGATGGCACTCACATTGTCACAATAAATTACTGTAGGTTGAATTTGTTTTTCTCCAATTTCTTCCAAAGCTTTTCTGAGCCAAAGAGCTTGTGTACCTGCTGAGGTAATTGAAACATACTCTGCTTCTCTAGATGAGAGGGCAACAATACTTTTCTTTTTTGAGCTCCAGGTAATTAAACCAAAACCAAAAGAAAAATAATTTTCAGATGTAGATTTACGGTCATCCATACTACCTCCCCAATCTGAATCACTAAAGCCTACAAGATTGAACTTTTCATAAGAGTAGTAAGGAATACCAAAACTTAAATTCCCTTTCACATACCTCAAAACCCTCTTGGCTGCCTTCATATGTATTTAAGATGGATTTGTCATATACCTTGAAATAAGTGAAACTGAATAGACAATATCAGGCTTCGTGTGGATTAGAAAAATCAAGCTCCCTACAATACTTCTGTAAGCTGTCTCATCAACTAAATCAACACCATTATATCAACATAACAAAACTCTATGAGCACTTGGAGTAGAGGCAGGGTTACAATCAATCATATTAAATTTCTTCAGCATATCTTGTGCATACTTTGTTTGACTAATGAAAATCTCATCCTTACTTTGATAAACCTCCATTCCTAGAAAATATTTCATTAGACCAAGATCTTTCATCTCAAATTCTTTCATCATAGCAGCTTTGAATTCATCTTTCATCTTAGAACTACTACCCATATACAAAAGATCATCAACATACAAACTTATGATGAGGATATCAGTACCTTCTTGCTTGTAGTATAGGGTAGGATCACTCTTACTTCTTTGGAATCCATTCTCCTGAAAGTATCCATCAATCCTGGCATACCATGCTCTTGGTGCTTGCTTGAGGCCATACAAAGCCTCCTTCAATTTGTAGACATAATTATCTTTTCTTTCCACTTCAAAACCTTGTGGCTGCTCCACATATATGTCCTCTTCTAAGTACCCATTCAAGAAGACACTTTTCACGTCCATATGATGTATGCTCCACTTCTTCTGAGCTGCTAATGAAATCAACATTCTTATGGTCTCTTGTCTTGCTACTGGTGCAAATGTCTCTTCATAATCAATTCCATACTTTTGTGTGAAGCCTTTAGCAACTAATCTCGCTTTGTGTCTTTCAACACTCCCATCACTGTTAAACTTGGTCTTGTAGACCCATTTGGTGCCAATCCTTTTTTTGTCATGTGGAAGTTCTATTAACTCCCAAGTGTCATTCCTGTGAATGGAATCCATCTCTTCTTCCATGGCTTTCACCCAAACCTCATTAGTACATACATCTTCAAAACATGATGGTTCAAAATCAGCCTTGGCTAATAAAACAAAATTCACTATCTCACCTATTGGGTTTTCTTCATGTACTTGATTTCCACTCCTCTGGTAGATATCACTCAATCTCCTTACCTTCCTTGTAGAACTTGGAGAAGAAGCTGGACTTGAACTTGGTACTAAAAAACTTGAAGAAGGATTGCTTGGTGGAGTTAAACCACTGGATACAGAAACATTAGTTGGCTGCTCATGATCAATATCAGCAATTATATCAACATTCAAAATAGATTTTGGCTTCTCAACATGGCCTTTTTGATGACTATAAACTCCCCCTTCATCAAAAATCACATCTCTTGAGACAATAAGCTTGTTAGTGAGGGGATTATACAATCTATAAGCCTTGCTTTTCTCACTATACCCAATAAAAATACATGACTCACTCTTTGCATCTAAATTCTGTCTATTCTGATAAGGTACATGCACATAAGCAAAACAACCAAAAACTTTGAAATGATTAACATTAGGCCTTTTACCATACCAAGCTTCATAAGGAGTCATCTTTTCTAGTGCACTGGTGGGGCTATGATTGAGGTTGTACACAATTGTAGCAACTGCATCTCCCCAATAAGAATTGCTCAATCCCTTGGTTTGTAACATGCACCTTGCCATTTCAACCACAGTACGATTCTTCCTTTCAGCTACTCCATTCTGTTGAGGTGTGTATGCAGTAGTAAGTTGCCTCTTGATGCCATTAAAATCACAATAACTTTGGAAAGCCTTTGAGCAAAACTCTCCTCCACGATCAGTCCTTAAACATTTGATCTTGCACCCTTTCTCATTCTCCACAAGGGCTTTAAACTTTCTTGAATGTATCCAAGGCTTCATCTTTGGCCTTCAAAAAATATACCCAACAATTTCATGAGTAATCATCAATAAAAGTGATGAAATATGATGACTTACCCAAACTCTTAGTCTGCATAGGACCACATATATCTGAATGAACAAGCTGAAGTGGGTGATGAGCCCTCCATGCATTGCCCTTTGGAAACTTTTCTCTTGCATGCTTTCCTTTAGCACAACCTTCACAAACCTCCTTGTGTTCCTCAACCTTGGGCAAACCAGAAACTAATGCATATGAGGTTAGAAACTTCAAACTATGAAAATTTAAATGCCCACACCTGAGATGCCATAACCAACTTGAATCCTCATAAGCCATATTTGCCAAATTGTTGTTATGTTCACCAAACCTCAAGGGGAACATCCTATTTCTTGTCATAGGAACAATAGTGATCACCCTATTACCCTTATTCTTATCATAGATAGTACATGTCTTATTCTCAAAAGCTACTTTATAATTTTTCTCACATAGCTGCCCAACACTTAACAAATTGTGCTTCAATTGTGGAGTATAATAAATATCATGAATACTCTTTATACCTTCTTTTGTTTGGACCTCCATAGCTCCTTTGGTAGCAACCTCCAATGATTTATCATCACCAAGCTGGATCTTGGATTTGAAACTTCCATCTTTTGTTGAGAACAACTTCTCATTCCCTGTCATATGGTTAGAGCATCCAAAATCTAGGTACCAAACATCTTTACTAGTATTTTCACCCTTTGCATAAGACAAAAATAAGTGATCAGGAGGATTCTCACTACTTTCTTGAGCATAGTTAGCACTTTTACCTTCTTTCAATCTGCATTCTCTTTCAAAGTGGCCATACCTGTTACAATGGTAACATTGAACATTTCTCTTATCAAATCTGCCTCTACCTCTTCCTCTGAAACCACCACTTCCTCTTGAGCCACCTCTTCCTCTACCTCTTGAAGAATTTTGGCTTTGCCCTTTACCTTGGCCTTGATTGATTTTGGCACTACTGTTGCTTGCATCTTCATTTTTTGTGATTAACAATTTAGAGGAAAACGCTTTCTCTTCACCTTCAAAAGAATCTTTCATTCTTTCTTTATGAAACATCAGGGGTCCAACCAGTTGATCAAACTATAGTTTTGTTAAATCCTTGCTTTCTTCTATGATTATTGCTACATGATTCCATCTGGGTGTCAAAGATCTCAACACCTTTTTTATCAAAACTTCATTGCTTACAATTTCCTTAAGTGTAGCCATTTTATTGACCACATCTTTGACTCTGACACAATAATCACTTATACTTTCAGCTTCTTGCATTTTCAAATTCTTGAACTCTTGCTTCAATGTTTGAAGCTTGACCACTTTAACTTGATCACTACCCTGGTAAGCTTCTTGTAGAGTCTTCCAAGCATCTTTGGCAGTTGTTGCTCCTGATATTCTTGGAAATAAGCTCTTATCAAGAGCTATCTAATTGTGAAACAAAGCTTGAGCATTCTTTTTCCTTGCTTCCTTTCTTGCTATTCTTTCATTGGCTGTAAGGGCATTCCAATCAGCTGGCTCTTCATAACTTGATTCAATAATCTTCCACAAATCTTTTCCAATAAAAAAGGTCAGCATCTTAACGCACCAATAATCATAATCATTCCCATCAAATTCTGGAATGGGCATATGGTTAGAATTCGACATGATTAACTTTGATGGAATTCCAACAATAAAACTTTAACCCAAAACAATTTTACCTGCTCTGATACCACTTGTAGAATTTTGAACCTGACCTATCCTCTCTGAACTAGCTAATTAGCAAACAATAACAACAAAAAGGAATAAATTGCAAAAGAAATCACAATTCAGAATAAAAAACATAGTGCCCTATTTTTTGGAATTGCACACACCAATTTCTTTATTGAAGCTTAATTAAAAAATTACATAGAGGCTATATATATAAAGAATTTGCAGCCTAGAAGAATTAATAATAGCTGCAGTTCTAAATATATTCCTAGCATTGCATGGAAAGCTACTAAGACTCTCAAACTTAAAAAACAAACTACTCCCTAAATTAAGAATACAATAAGTGCATGCACAACATGCTTTATTTACTAAAAACAAATTCATGCAAAAAACAAAACTAAAAATAGTCCTAAGGATTAATGCATGTTGGAGTAGATGCTTTATTTGCAAGAATAAACAAAAAACTATTAACTAAATTAATCTAGCTGCATGCTAGAGCAGCATCAGTTATCAACAGTTTTCTACTGTTAATAAGGTAGTATTTTGTTATGACTTATAATATTTATTTCAGTGCTTAACTTTTTGAATTTTCATACAATATGTTGATAGGAGAAATTCCTAAAAGGGGATAGTTAACAAATCTCACGGCGCCACCATTCAAAGGAATCCCTGGATCATCTGGAGGCTTCTGGCACTTCCATAAATTGTTTAAATACATGATTTATGTTATCCCCACTCTAATCGTGTTTGGCATATATGTTTTATTTCTGTACAAATATTTATTTTAGAAGGGGTCTATGGAGCAACCATCAATAGAGTTTCAACATCCAAGAATCTCATATAAGGAGCTCAGTACTTCAACTAGTGGATTTGGCAAGGGCAACTTGCTAGGAGTTGGTGGCGTTGGCTCTGTATATAAAGGATTTTTGGATAATAGAATATTGATAGTTGTTAAGGCTCTCGATTTGGAAAATGAAGCAGCTCATAAAAGTTTCAGCATTGAATGCCAAGTGCTTAGTAAAGACAAACATCGAAATATAATAAAAATCATAACTTCATGCTCTAATCTTGACTTCAAAGGTTTGGTTTTTGAGTTCATGCCTAGTAGAAGTCTGGAAGAGCATTTGCATTGTGATGCTGGCAAATTTAATATTGGGAGTGTCTGTAAAATGAATTTACAGACACGATTACAGATAGCCAAGGACATTGCATGTGGTTTGGTTTATCTCCATCATGATTGTTCAATTCAAGTTGTTCACTATGATTTGAAGCCCAACAATGTACTTCTGGACTTCTATATGGCAGCACATATAGCTGATTTTGGAAACACCAATATACTATCTGAAGGCCAAGGCTCTGTGCATTCACTTTCAACATCAACAACACTGAAAGGTGGTCTAGGCTACATTGCCCCTAGTAAACATATATTTTTCTTGATCTTTCCCTATTTCTTCAACTTCACTGTTACTATTTTAATCGGTGGAAACTGACCTAGGTTTAATGCAGAGTATGGAGTTGGTGCAAGGATTTCATGAAGGGAGATGTTTACAGCTACAGGGTTCTGTTATTAGAGATGTTGATAGGAAAGAGGCCAATGCACCAGTCGTTTGTTGATGGACTCAGCTTGCGCATGTGGGTTAGTATGGCTTTTCCTAATAGGATTTCAGAGGTGGTTGATGATAGCTTACTGTTGTGCTATGAAGCTGTACTTACACTATATTCTACACACAACTGTCTTATTCAATTGATTCGAGTAGCCTTGTTGTGCTCAAAAGATTCACCTAAAGACTGACCAAGTATGGCAGAAGTTGTGGAGTTGTTGGAAAGTATTGAGTACGTTTTTGAAGGGAGAACAATAGATTCTATATATCAACATGATCTCTACCAAATGGTAAACAAAAAAAGATGGGCAAGAGATCATGCAGTGAAGGATTCAACATCGTAGTCAACTTCCTAAATTGTGATGTAAACTGTTCGCCCCTAAATCAGGGAATTTGACTTTCAAATAATAGTGTGATTTAATTGGTTTTTGATGTTGATTGTAGCTGGAATTTTATGGCTTGGGATCTCTTTCTAACAACTCTTTTCACTCCATCATCATGATTCAAGTTCTTCTATTTTCCTGTTCTCCTTTTGTTTTTCTATATTTAGAAGTGCATTTGATGAGATGGGAAAAAGGGAGAAAGTTTGATAGTTTGTAATTATTGCTGCTTTCTGATCTAAATAAAAATTAACTATGTTGTATTAGATTATTTGCTGCAGTAAAGTAAATCTTCCTATTGACTGCGTTCTGTCGCTTCATTTTTTATTATCATGAATTAAAACTTTGCCTTATCTTCTTTAAGTTTAAGATGAGTCTTCCTCATTAACTTACATTATTTTGGAATTGTTCATAATCTTGAGTAATTATTACTAGGACAAGAAATCTCTTGGAATTTAACTTGCAGTGTACAGGATTGTGGACTTGTAACATATTATTTTAATGATAGTTTATAAGAACTAAAACGATATAACATACTTAGCAAGATAATCTAGACCTTGGATATGGCAGTAGTCATATATTGCTTCTATGTTTCACTCTTGTACAAATATTTCTTTGGGAAGGAAATGTGGAACAACCATCAATAGAGTTTCCACATCCTAGAATCTCACATAAGGAGCTCAGTACTGCAACTAATGTATTTGGCAAGGGCAACTTGCTAGGAGCTGGTGCCTTTGGCTCTATATATAAAGGAGTTTTGGATTATGGAACATTGATAGCTGTTAACACTCTCAATTTGGAGGATGAAGCAGCTCATAAAAGTTTTAGCATTGAATGCCTAAGTGCTCAGTAAAGCCAAACATCGAAATATAAAGTGCTCAGTAAAGCCAAACATCGAAATATAATAAAAGTCATGCTCTACTCTTGACTTCAAAGGTTTGGCTTTTGAGTTCATGTCTAATGGAAAGGCTCAAAGGAATTCCACATTCCAGTCATCATCCGAATCAGAATCAGAATCAGAATCAGGGAAAATGAATTTCAAGTAATAGTACTGGTTGAAACTGCCCTGCTATTCTGTGAAAGGGGATACAAGTGCAAGATACAAGTTTGATTAACTTTTCTCCTCTATCTTGGAGAGTTAAATTAAGAATTTGTTGTAGCCTAGAATTCTTTTTAGGCTATATTTAGGAATGCATTTGATGAGATGGAAAAAGGAGAAAATTTTGACAGTTTGTGATTATTCCTATTTTGATAAACTGTGTTGTTTGTTGATTATTTGCTGTAGTAAATCTTCGTATAATGGTTATTCCTATTTTGATAAACTGTGTTGTTTGTTGATTATTTGCTGCAGTAAATCTTCGTATAAAATGCATTATGTCACTTCATTTGTTTGATCATGAGTTAAAAAACTTTGTTGTACCTTCTTTCCCTAAAAGTTTAACATGACTCTTCCTCATTAACTTATGTTGTTTTAGAACAACATGACTCTTCCTCGTTAACTTCTGTTGTTTTGGAACTTCTCATTACCTTGAGTAACGATTAGCAGGACAGTATTTTTTGGAATTTAACTTGCGGCATACAAGTTTGTGAACTAGTAAAATCTCATTTTATTGTTAGTTTATATCAACAAAAATGCTGGAACATACTTAACAACAAGGTGATCTAGACTTTGGATATAGAAGTAGACTTTTCTACTGTCATATTCTAGAGACCAATCTTCACTCTTCCTATATATATATTGTATGTGGGAAAAGTGGGCGAATAAAACTTAATATGTGAAAATATTGTTAAAAACTTGTCCACACACACACACAGGACTTCTTGGTGCAAGCTATGGAGTAATGAAGTATTACTCAGCTTCCCAAGGAGGGTCCCATGGTTCTCTATCTCACAATGTCCCTCAAACCAACGTTTTTGCTCTCAGATCACTGAGCAAAATGGTTTAAGGATGGCAAATATGAGAACGAGAGATGCTTTTTTTAGATTTTGATATGAGATGGATGTTAAGCTAGGTATGATTCTAAAATGCAATAATCTAAATGATAAGATGACAAGATTAGTATGAATACTATCCTAGCATACTATATTTAGTCTATGATTGAGCTAAAATGATAAAGAAAGTAATCTAAGCATGCATATTAGTCTAATTTATGATCTAAAAGAGGCTAAATGATGAGCATATATAAAATGAAAGCTTGAAAGAATTTGAGCATAAGTGTGATGCTTCAAATTTGAAAGATGATTGTTAAAAATGGAGGAATGAGAGCTCTATTTATAGCCTAAACAGGGCAATGGATGGTCAGGATTGAAAGGTTCAATCAAGGGCCAAGTTTGAAAGTTGGGGATACATGTGCACAATTTGTACCAATGAAATAGTGACAAATGTCCTCATAGGGTTGGGTTGAAAGAAGAGGTTGGAGGCATTAAAGGCCTGAGAAGACCTCATGGTTAACTAGAGGCTAAGGGTCAAGTCTAAGTTAGGTTTACCCAATGGATTAAGATTTAATTCAAGGATAAATCTTTGTGCAAATGATTAAGAGATAATCATGGTCAAAGCATTAAAGGCCCGATGAGACCCTTGGGTTGGGTAGAGGTTGAGTCAAAACAAATGTTTTAACCATGTGGGAGGGTTTAAGTTAACCATTAATGGTTATTGGAGACTTTGGGGATTAAGTGGTTGAAGGTTGGAAGCTTTCAAAGGTTATCAAAGACTTTAAGGGTTTTGGTGGTTGAAGGTTGAAAACCTTTAATGGTTATCCAAGACTTTGGGTTATTTGAGAAGTGACCTCCCTTCGCTTAGGGATGTGACAAAGTTTAGAGGAGGGTTAGGTTAATTAGAAGCGTTTAGAAGATTCTAGAAGGGATTAGGAAGGGGTTTGGGATTTTGCAAGTGGATGGAGGGATAATAGGATTTAAATGAATTAATTGATTTTCATTCAATTTGGTTGTAATTAAATAAATTTGATTTATTCAATTTAGGATAACTATTTAATTAAATTTGAATTTAATTAAAAGTGGCTAGGGGGATTTAATTGAATAAAATGATTTATTCATTAAATGGATATAGTGAATTTTATTTAAATAAATTGAATAATTTATTCAATAAAATAGAAGAATGTGGATAATTTAATTAAATTGGATTTAATTAAATAGAGAAATGAACATAAAATATTCATTTAGGAATGTGGTCATTTTTATATGTCTACAGTTTGCCCCTCTTTGAAGTGACGTGTGTGCACATGTTATTTCAAAGAAAATGATGCCTTATCATGATTTATGATCAAATGCAATTTTTGTGTCGTTCTTTTGATTTGCCAGTCGTGCCCCAGATTCGATATTTGATGTGTGATGCCCCAGATTTGATATTTGATGTGTGATGCCCCAGATTCGATATTTGTATCATGCTGTCATGATTTTATGTAGTTGTCCAATATGAGTGTCGGTATAACTTGTTTTGATGTGAGATATTTCAAGTTATGTAGATATCAATGTGTTGTTTTGATCAAAATATGATTTATTTGCGTGTTCTATTTCAAGTTTGATGTGGGAAGCCTGATGTGTATTACAAGCCGATATGGGTTGGAAACTTGAGTTGTGTTACAAGCTGATATGGGTGGGAAACTTGAGTTGTTTTACAAGTTTATGTGATTTTGGTACTTGAGTTGTTTTACAAGTTTTGATATGGTTTTTGAGAACTTGAGTTGTGTTACAAGTTGATATGAAATGATAGGATTTTGAACTTGATGTAGATGAGCAAATTTGTTTCATGTTGTTGATGTAAGTTTGATTTTGATATCATTGTTTTGATGTGGAAACTGATATTGGATTTGTTTTGAGATTTGATATGATAATGCCCCCTCGGGAGATCGTTCATGCACACAAAGCATGAATGATCTCTCGAAAGAAGAAGAATGTTGTTTGAAAGATGGAAGAGTAGATAGTGATGGCATGCATGGGTTTGATAAGATTGATTAGATTGATTGGAATGAGAGCAAGTCTTGTTTCAGGTATGACATCTCCTGTATAAGACATGGATGATCGAGTGTCTGGTTTCAAGAATGATACCACCTGTATAAGATATGGATGATCAAGCATCTGGTTTCAAGAAGGATACCACCTGTATAAGACATGATAGAAGATAGTTTGGAAGAATGATGAAGATAGTTTAGAAGAATGATAGAAGATAGATTGGAAGAATGATGAAGATAGTTTAGAAGAATGATGAAGATAGTTTGGAAGAATGATAGAAGATAGTTTGGAAGAATGATAGAAGATAGTTTGAAAAATGATAAAGATAGTTTGGAAGAATGATAGAAGATATGAAAGTGAAGAAAGATTCCATGATGATGTGATAGATATGCATGCGAGGGATGCAATGATGAATGATGAATGATATTTTGAAAATGAGATGTACGATATGATATGCAACTAATTGTAAAATGATATGCAATTAATGTAAAATGATATGCAATTAATGTAAAAATGATATGCAACTATGTTTTTGGTAGCATCTTCATTCTGTATTTGCCATCCGATATAGCCATTTGTTTGCTTTCTTTGTAGATATCATCATTGAGCATTGATTTGTTTAGGATATGTTGAAAATTTATACAAGCATAATGGTATAATTGAACCATAATGACCTGAGAAAAATTTACATGATATTTGATTTTGCAAGATAGCACAAGCGTCAAGGTATAATTGAACCAGGACGACCTGAGTGCGTATTGCGTAAACATACAAGAGTTAACCTTTGTCCCATACAAATCCGAAATGTCCTCAGCAATATGCCACCGGATTTCTTCATAGGACAAATTTGCATGGTAAAAGACTTCACTCACAGATAGAAAAAAAATAAAACATCACATTCCTTCCTTGCTTCTCTAGTCGTAAGACATCCTGGAGGTGCTTAGGAGATATGATAAGCAAAAATTAACAACCATAAGTAATCATGCATGCTATTGGAAATGTATTCTTGTCAATTAAAACATCTTGCAAAATAGATCTTTGTTCAGTTGAAATCAGTTCAAGTTCGTGATGTTTAGCCTTCTTGCATTGTCATTTGGCATTTGTTGGTTGTTTTGATCCTTGTTGTCTTACTACGTGTTTGGTCTGATGTTGAAAATCTTGAAGGCGAAATGCCCCAAGCGAGGTCAGGATTTTGCCCCTTGTTGTTGATACTACTTTGATATGGATATGTACACTGATCACCAAGCCATGGTGGGATATTATTTGGATAATTGTTTTAGATAAACCAAGGACAGTGACTACATTAAGTATGTCCAAGATTGATAAGAATTTGTGAATTTCTGGTGATGTCTCAGATGGGTGGATATGATATGTACAATATGATTTGTGAACCCTGTACTACCATCAATTGATAAAGATAAGGCTAACTATAATAAAATCTAGCAGTCATACTGATTGATGTCATTGTTATGATTTGGTTGATGATTGATGTATAAAAACTTATTTCTCTTGATGAATTTGGAAAAACTAGGTTGTTGTTTCTTCAACATGATGTTACGATAAAAGTTATTTCTTCTTAGAATAAGGGGATTAGTCATGCATGAGTGATCAATGGTTTCCTTTGATTGGTTTGGATTCAGTTGATTCTTGTTTTGAAAAATTTCAAATCTTACTTTATCAGAGTGAAGGTTTAGCTGCCCCTTCATGATAAAGCGTGTCAAATGATATGGATAAAAGCCTCCCGATCTGGAAACTGGATTTGACAATTTAAAAATTTTAAACAAGTGTTTTTGAGATAAAAATCCGTAAGATGGTAAAGGATTCTGTTGATACTGATGATGAGGTCTCCGGATTATGATAAGAGAGACATCTTTTATCGTGTGATTTGTTTAGGATTCTGACAACTTTTGTTTTAGCACAAATTTAGCTCGAGAAATAGTTTTAATGGTTTGTTTGTCACTCTGCTTTGATGAAAAATGATGTTTGATGGATGGATTGATTATCAAGACTTGATGATTGATAGAAATGTCTAGTTTCAAAGAGTGAGTACCTCGTATAAGACATGTTTGATGTTGATGTTGATTTCAAGTAATGGATTGATTAACAAGACATGTGATAAGTTTCATTGCAGACTTTGAGAGTTTTCTTGTTGTTGATCTGATTTGATGGATGGTCCATGTGTTCATGCTTTGATTTTTTTTGTTTTGATTTTTTTGATTTTTGTCGATTTTTAGTTTTTGGATATTTTGGATATTTTGATTTTTTGGATATTTTGATTTTTTTGAGTTTTTGGATATTTTGATTTTTTTGAGTTTTTGGATATTTTGATTTTTTTGAGTTTTGGGATATTTTGATTTTTTTTGAGTTTTTGGATATTTTGATTTTTTTGAGTTTTTGGATTAGAAGAAAGATGTATTTGGTTGCCCCAATGTATATCAAGACAAGGAATGGATGAATGGATGACTGAACCAAAATAGATTTGTTGTCCATAGTTTTGATCAAGATCAAGGATGAAAAAGGGGATATGGATAGAGATAGGATATAGATAGCACTAGATGATGGAAGCAATGAATAGATAGGATAGATAGATATGGATTAGAGTGAAGCAAGATTGTAGAAAGAATTGGAGGATAGAAGAAATGAATATATAGGATAAGGGATATGGATTAGAGGATTTGGGAGATATGGTAGGAAGAATAGAGTAGATGAACTTTGCCCCCAAGCATAGAGGTTTCCATTTGCAAAAAGGTGATATGTAAGATTGTCATAGTATTTAGCACCATCTGAATAAGTGTTCTCGAACTTTTCAAAGATAGAGACCCAACCCACACTTAGAACCTCTGGAAAATTCAACTGAACATTTCTAGCAACTAGGAAGCAGACTCAAAAGGGAAGAAGAATCCCAAACTGGATCAAGGTACTTAGTTCTTTGATTACCCATGTGTGTGCAAGTGGGTTCATTCTGGCTCATATGATCATTGTAATCTTCAGAATCCAACATGGCTAGCTACATGAGTTACCTTAACTTCAAAAGCATCCTGGATAGAGCCTCGCTGCCAGGGAGCATCCATAGCCCCGACGAGGTTATCGCTGTAATCTCACAAATATTGCTCCATTGCCAGCCAGGCGTCCATAGCCCTGATGGAGTTACTTGCATGTTCCCATAGCCAATCATTTTGATATTGCATTTCATTGCATTTTGCTTTTCTTGATATTCATTTTCTTGCTCATGCTTTTGATATTTCTTTTTTTTTTCTCTTTTTTCTTGCATTGGCTTGTAAGTGATGAAACTTACATGGGTCTGATAATTACAGTGGCACTGAAGCAAGATTTTAGATTTTTCATTAGCCATGTCTTCAATTTAAGAGATCACAATGATTTAGAGCAATCGATTTAAGTGTATGAGATATAGTAATCAAAAGATGTCGGTACCAAGATACGATAAGTGGTTCTTTTCTGGATTGAGTGTGTATCCCAACCAAAAGAAAATGTTAAAGAGGAACAACCTTGGATTTTGAAGCATTTCATGAATAGATATCTAGGAAAAGGACTAAACATGAGATTCGAGCATGGGCAAGTATGTGACAAAATGACACAAATTCCTATCTCACAGATGAAAGATTTATGCAAAGGATTGAATGAAAGGGATGGAAGGATAGAAAAGAGGTGTTGGATAATAGATAGAATGTTTGAAGATTTGTGCAAGGATAGAGGGAAATGTATTCAGGATGAGTGTTGGTACTTGAGAAGTGATGAAGAGATGGAGGGAAATTGAATTTTGGGACAGAAGGACCCAAAATAGATAGAGGAGATGATAGAAGAAGTTTTGGAAAGATGTTTAGATAGAGGATTGAAAGAATTTCAAAGATGTGCTCCTCATTGATCTTTCTTATGGATCATTTGAGGTGATGGATTTGTGGATGGAGGGAAGTAAGGACCCAAGATGGATGGAAGGAATGGAGAATTCGATTGTGGAATGAAAGGACCTAAGATAGATTTGGAGGATGAAGAGATTCCTTGATCTTGATCTTGACTTGGAGTAGGATCATTTGAGTTTGTGCTTTTCTCTTGATTTTGAATTAGAATAGTGGAGGATATGGAAGGAATATCATGATTTTTCTTAAGAGATGGATGTTGAATGGGACTCTGCTCTTGAGATGAAAGAGGGTCATTGTGGATGGAATACCAAAATTTTAGGGGATCATCATAAGATTCTTGACATGTGGGATTTTGATCAAAAATGGGATTAGATTGGGAAGTCATGATATTGTGATCTTGATTTAGACTAGGACTCATTTCCTTTGACTGAGTTTCCTTTTTCTCGGTTTGATGATGAATGGTCGTATGAATGATCAAAGTTGATGTTTTTGATAGGTTGATGTAGAGAAATTTACTCCTTTTGGTAAGGGTCTTAGGACTAGGTTGTCTCTTCTTTAACTTAGTTTTGTGATGAAGACTTGTTCGTCTCAAAATATGAGGAGTGGTCATACACGAAAGATCAATGGTTTCCTTTGATGTTTGGATTGAGATACTTTGTTTGGAAACTTAAGTCTACTTTTATCAAATGAAGGTTTAGATGCCCCCTCACGACAAAGTGTGTCAAATGATATGGATAAAGTCTCCCGATATAGAAACTTGATTTGACAACTTAAGGTTTAAACTTGGTATGTTGTTTGATAGAATCCTTTAGATGATGGACCTTTTGATCAAGGTGATGATAATACCTGATTTTGATAGGATAAAGTCTTATCTTTAGCTAGTTTTGGATTTGACAACTTTTGTTCTAAGACTGACTTGTTTGATTTGGAAATGATTTCTCTGGTGTTTTGATTTGATTTCTTGTGATCACGTTTGATATTGGACCTGAAAGGATACTCAAGAAGTTTGAAAACTTTTTCTAGAAAGGATTACTTGGTTTGGTATTCCCCTAATCTTGTTGGATGAAAGTCTTTCCTAAAGATAGTTGAAATGTTGATAACCATCTCAAAAGATGTTTTGTTGGATATGGAAATCTTCTCCACTTAATGATTTTTCCTTGTTTGAATTGATTTTTGAGTTTGATTGTTAGATACTTTGCAAGATATTTTAGCATTTGTGACAAGAATACATAGCACACATGAAGACAATGATCATCCTAATGCTAAACATTGAGTGTATATTCTTTTGAGGATGTGTTCAAATCCTCGATGTTATCACTGGTTTGATTTACAACAAAAGACACATCAGATAGACTCTTTATTCAAAGGTCATTGACAATATCATAGCCCACTAGTCTCGATACTCCGTCAGCTCAAACAGCCTTGTCACCCCCTAAGGGGCGCCCGTTTTTTTGCCTTTTGCCAGAAATTAACTCAAAGTGAATTGCTTCACAATTGAGTAGTTATCTTGGGAGATATATGGTGAGTAATCTTGGGGGCGGATTCTTCCCCACCCTTGCACTATGATATTGCCAATGTTTGGCAACTGACTCGGTTCAAGGTTTCTAATGCCATGGTTCGTAATCAGGCTTCCTGTTCGGCCGTCAGTGATAAAATCCCTCAGGAGGCTTCCCAACCTTTAGAACAAAGGCTTTATGTATCGTAAAGATACTGGGGGAAGGCTAATCGCTGCGTGTAACCGTTGAAAGGGACTTTCGTCACCCTCCACTTTTGATTATAGTGGGTTGGAACACTTGGCTTCAATGTCGTTCCCCACTTAGGTCGTTCCCTTCACACCGACCAAAGAGTGACTTTAAGAGTTTTTCAACCCCTCGGGAAGGCAGGCCTGCTAAAGGATTTAAATGCTTGAAGTACAAAAAGCTTAAGAGTGGCTTGGCTTTTTGGTCACCCAGTTATGGGGAGAGCATATACCTTCCACTTTCGAGACAAGACAATCAATTTGTTCTTTTTAGCCTCCAAGACAATGATTTGCTAACTTCTATTTGGAGATGTTGCTCCAAAAAGCATGGTGTTCCTTTTTAACCTTTCATAGCAAAGTGTGTATTTCCAAAACTTTTGTAAAACAAGCCTGGTCAACAAAAGTAAATCGTGATTTTTTGGTCAACAAAATTAAAGTCGATAGGGGAAAACTTTCCCTCTTTGCCTTGCACAAAATGAAGATGAGGTTCTTTTACTTTGCAAAATGAAGTGAATCCTTTTAAACACCAAAGGATGGTGAAGTTCTTTTTAAAACTTTTGCCAAAGTAAAGATTGTTTATCTTGTTCTTTTTAGAGCTTCCAAAATGAAGTGTTTTTCCTAACTTGCAAGAATGAAAGGTTTGCTTTGTTGTTCTTTTTACCATGCAATAAAGAAAGATGAATTTTTTTTTAAAACACCAAAAAGGAAGGCATGAAGTTCATTTTATGCATCCAAATGAAATGATGAGGTTTATTTTAATTTGTGCAAAAAAGGAGAGTGAGTTCTTTTTAACCAACTTTTGTTGAAAGAAAGTAAAAAAAGAAACTTAAAGCCTCTAAACTTGCTCCTTCCCCTGCACAAAAAATATTAGAACCTGCACACAGTCAATGATCAAATGTTAGTGTGGGCTTGCACAAGCCTAAATTCTGATCTTGGTTACAAATTTTACAATCCTGATCCTGAAATGCCCTGAAATTTGTCTAAGTCTGAAATTTGGAAGATCTTCCAAAAACTAGATTTTGCATTACAACTCCTAGAGGTCTGAAACCCCTCTCAAACATCCTGAAAGTATATATGGAATATAACTTAAAGTATAAGAAAGAGAAAAGAGAAGAGGAAATGTCTCCCACAAGCCTAATTTTTGACTCTATCATAAATTTTTGGCTCTGCCAACTCTATGCGCTAAAATATTGCACGGATGCGCTAAGAAAAAGCCCCTACGCGCTATTATGTGCCCCCAATGCGCTAAGCTATTTTTCCGATGCGCTATTCTATTTTTCTCCTGCGTCGAGACCTACAGGAAAATATTAGTGAAAGTCATGCGCTAAAGAAAAGACTCCACGCGCTAGAGTATAGACCCCACGCGCTAAATAGTAAGTAGGATGTGCTAGACTATTAACCAGATGCGCTACTCTATTTTGTTTCCGCGTTGAGGCCTACAGGAAAAACTTAACGGAGGTCACACGCTAATGTTTGAACTGCACGCGCTAGCTGATGGTCTCCACGCGCTGAACAATGGATTGGATGCGCTACTCTGTTTATTGGATGCGCTAAACAGTGTTTTGCTCGCGTCGAGACCTACAGGAATTTTTTTTTTGAACAAAATCATGCGCTAAAGGAATTACTTTACGCGCTATAGCAGAGACCCCACACGCTAAACAGTAGGCTAGAAGCGCTAAACTGTTAGGTGGATGCGCTAAGATATGTTTTCGATGCGCCGATTCCTGTTTCCTGCGGACCTGCAAAAGTCATTAATTTGAAAAACCGATTTGTTATTTGGGGTCGAGCCCCACGGTGGGCGCTAGAAATGTATGCGAGAAAAGTGGGCGAATAAAACTTAATATGTGAAAATATTGTTAAAAACTTGTCCACACACACACACAGGACTTCTTGGTGCAAGCTATGGAGTAGTGAAGTATTACTCAGCTTCCCAAGGAGGGTCCCATGGTTCTCTATCTCACAATGTCCCTCAAACCAACGTTTTTGCTCTCAGATCACTGAGCAAAATGGTTTAGGGATGGCAAATATGAGAACGAGAGATGCTTTTTTTAGATTTTGATATGAGATGGATGTTAAGCTAGGTATGATTCTAAAATGCAATAATCTAAATGATAAGATGACAAGATTAGTATGAATACTATCCTAGCATACTATATTTAGTCTATGATTGAGCTAAAATGATAAAGAAAGTAATCTAAGCATGCATATTAGTCTAATTTATGATCTAAAAGAGGCTAAATGATGAGCATATATAAAATGAAAGCTTGAAAGAATTTGAGCATAAGTGTGATGCTTCAAATTTGAAAGATGATTGTTAAAAATGGAGGAATGAGAGCTCTATTTATAGCCTAAACAGGGCAATGGATGGTCAGGATTGAAAGGTTCAATCAAGGGCCAAGTTTGAAAGTTGGGGATACATGTGCACAATTTGTACCAATGAAATAGTGACAAATGTCCTCATAGGGTTGGGTTGAAAGAAGAGGTTGGAGGCATTAAAGGCCTGAGAAGACCTCATGGTTAACTAGAGGCTAAGGGTCAAGTCTAAGTTAGGTTTACCCAATGGATTAAGATTTAATCCAAGGATAAATCTTTGTGCAAATGATTAAGAGATAATCATGGTCAAAGCATTAAAGGCCTGATGAGACCCTTGGGTTGGGTAGAGGTTGAGTCAAAACAAATGTTTTAACCATGTGGGAGGGTTTGAGTTAACCATTAATGGTTATTGGAGACTTTGGGGATTAAGTGGTTGAAGGTTGGAAGCTTTCAAAGGTTATCAAAGACTTTAAGGGTTTTGGTGGTTGAAGGTTGAAAACCTTTAATGGTTATCCAAGACTTTGGGTTATTTGAGAAGTGACCTCCCTTCGCTTAGGGATCTGACAAAGTTTAGAGGAGGGTTAGGTTAATTAGAAGCGTTTAGAAGATTCTAGAAGGGATTAGGAAGGGGTTTGGGATTTTGCAAGTGGATGGAGGGATAATAGGATTTAAATGAATTAACTGATTTTCATTCAATTTTGTTGTAATTAAATAAATTTGATTTATTCAATTTAGGATAACTATTTAATTAAATTTGAATTTAATTAAAAGTGGCTAGGGGGATTTAATTGAATAAAATGATTTATTCATTAAATGGATATAGTGAATTTTATTTAAATAAATTGAATAATTTATTCAATAAAATAGAAGAATGTGGATAATTTAATTAAATTGGATTTAATTAAATAGAGAAATGAACATAAAATATTCATTTAGGAATGTGGTCATTTTTATACGTCTACATATATATATATCAAAAGATTTTTTTTCACAAAAAAAATTCATAATTTCATTTTTATCTTTTTTTTTAACATAGTACATATCAATCTTAGAAGCATATTTCCGATGGTCATAAGGCCTCTCGAAATCTCACAAAATTATTCAATGTCTTGATCATAGCATTTAATACACATTAATGTTTGTAATATATCAACATTTTATGATTATCGATAATAAGAAAAAATGTTAAACTAATAATTTGTCAGTATGGCAAATTATTCACCATTTCGTACTTATCCTTGGTTTGTGGTATGAGTACTATTAGTACTTAAAACAAAAGTAAAAAAGTATTAAGTGGAAGATGTAGTATTTACATGGCTAAGTTTGGCACTTTGATTCATAATAAGAGACACAATTTTATTTTTAAATAATTTGACTTTTAAGTTTATTTTAGTTGTATAACAATGTTTTTGAAGTTTGCTAGGTTGTAAACTTTAGGTTAGAAGCTAGAGACTCTATATTTGGATAAAAAATCAAAGAATGGAGACAAAATCCAACTAATTAAAAATTATTTCTTTTCTACTAGCCAACCTTGGCTCTTAGCCTAATACACTTGAGACTTGCAACTTACATGGATGATAATCTATTTACTCATTCCATCAATTAAATGTAGTCTCCACTCACAGCTCAATAGTGGCCCCTTAGATGGCGAAAGCAATGTATACATCTACTAATATCCCCTCCAAGAATATATTGAATGGGGTCACTAGTTCAATAATTTGAACAAGAAGCACTATTCTTCATTTCAATTCTGAAAATGGTTGCCAAAGTTACAACAAACCTATACCTCCACAGTAATGTATTATAACCTGTTAAACTTTTGTATCTATCTTTTTCCAATCAACCACAACAATAAGTGAATTAAGATAGCCCAAAGCATTAATCTACATAGGTAAAGTAATGCAAATACTTACAAGAATGTATCAAAAGCTAAAAATGCATCACCACTAGGCCAATAAGACTCTCCAAGGATAGTCACTTAGCACTTTAGGGTAAGTGCACAAAGATGGTGGTCAAAAAGGGGGGTATAAGTGGACACTTTTTTTTTCTTCTGAAATCAAGTGAACCTGAACTTGGAGGCAAAATTTGAAAGTCATCCACTCAAGATATGAAGATAATCAAAGAACAAATATTGTAGCACTCTGAATCCAGTTTCTAGACTACTAACCTTTTTCAAAATTGGATAAGATTAAGGGGGTCAAATCCTTCACGCACGAAAAACAGACTCTGACTTTTTCTGAAAAACATAACATAGTGTCCGATGTGTGCATCAAAAAAGTCATAGTTAGATTTAATATTTTGACAAATCCTTTGGCAGAAAGATAGTTAAGAGTGAGTACTAGAAGATGTGTATTTTTTTGTAATTTTTTGTTGAGTATTATTTTTTTTATGATTTTTCCAGTCGAGCACATCTTGAAAACTAGGTACCTGCTTGTGCGCGAAGCATAAGTTACACTAACAAATCGAAAATACAATTTTA